>NC_091282.1:855144434-856394434 GCF_032444005.1 Ranitomeya imitator | reverse complement strand
CATGGGTTCAGTGATGGTCAATGGAGCAGATCTGTATTCTTTCAACAGGGGCCATGGTCAACTAAGCTGTCATCCTGTAAATTGTCAAATTGGTGTCCCTGGCTGTGCTTTTGTAAAGAGTCTCTGGTTCTTTGGATCTCTGGATCACTTGGATGTCTTGTTACTGAGGCATATCCCTTTTTCACAGTTCACAACTGTTGTCCTTCAAGCCATTATCCACAGGTCAAAGGGAAAAGGTAATGAGTTTTAACACGCTTTGATTGATTATAGTTTATCATTCAATGTTTTCAAGTCAACAGACTGCATGGCCTGGTATAATGTGTAATCAGCATATTAGCAAACATTGTTCAGTAAACTTGCATCCCTGTTTTGCAAAGATAAAAGTACATTAAACTGTAGGAGCTGATACAAGAGTTACACGAAGAGTCAACATAAAGATAACAGTCTATGCCTCCTGGATTACTGAATTTACGTCTGGATAATTAATATTAAATGCTGTGTCATCATAACAGGTATGACAGGTTCTACTCCTGCTCTTGTTAGTACAGCTTTCCTTATAGACTACACAGATCTCTGGTCCATAAAATATCTGTTGGTGGCGGAACATGTGACCAGACCTGTCCATCAGTCTCCTCCAATATAAATCCTCACATGAGAAAACTGCATTTCTATTGGAGGAGACTGACAGGCTGGTCTGGTCACATGTTCCGCCACGAGCAGCTATACTATGGACAGGAGAGCTGTGCAGTCTTTGAGGGAAGCTGCACTAATAAGTGCAGAAGAATGACTTAAATGGCAAAAAATCATGTCCTCTACACATCTGTCAAAATAAAGATAATGTGTCCCACCGATTCTGCAGCCAGAAAAGACAGTGTAAAAGACCAGTGCAGAATTGTTATAGGGAATATGTCACCATAGTTGACTTATCTAAACTGTTAATTTGGGTATACAGGCTATAGACTGCTGAAACAAGTCCTACCTGTATGCCTCATATCAGAAGCTTTGTTGTGGATATAACATCTTTTATCACTTTATGCAAATGAGCTCCTCCAGGCTATGGGGAGGATGTAGCATGGAAGATAACTCCGGCTACTAGAAATATATTACATGAAGGGAGAGTTACCAGTGACATGTGTAATGGTCGCTCTCTGCAGAGTGGTGTGTGATTATACTTGACACATTTGTAGGTTCCTCTCATCTCACAGGCAAAGACAGAGTTGGAATATTTTTGCAATATAGCAGAGCTCAGAGAGCTACAAAAAAATGTATTTGCAAGAAGACAAATGTAATTTCTTCTGTTCTGTGTTCGTTATTTGTCTCATACTGGTAACTCTCATTCTCAAAATCCTTCCCATAGCCTGGAAAAGGTCATTTACATATAAGAAAAACATGCATTTCTCTAGAATAAGACACCAAATACCAGACATCAAGGTATCATTTTATTCAGCTTCCTATGCCCTGTGATGCTGCGATCACTAGCGGGTTGGGGAATACTCGCTTGGCAGTGATATAACACACACACCAAGACCGTATTTCCTTTAACAAGTCTGTGCCTGGTTTATGATACCTTCATAAACCACAGTAGGGCATTTGAACATCAATGACTGACATATAGACCATTTCAGCTGCTGTTACTGTCATACAGTTCACTATATGCATCAACAGTTCCACTAGCAGATACTTCTCTGCTGTTATAACCCTCTTGCTGGAGTTACCTTCCTGGAGCTCCTGCTCCACATACTGACCTCCTGTCAGTCCACTCTCATGGAGATGCTGTCTTACTGGGATCACCATCCTTGTGACCAGGGCACTCACGACAGTCCAGACCCACAGAAGAAATGGTACCTTCCCCAACACAGTGCCATCGCAGACTCTGCTCCATCAGGACTGTGACCATACTTGATAGAGTCCAAATTCGGGCTCGCTCTGGAGCCAGTCTGTATTACCTGCTTGACAGGCATATGATTGGCATCATATGGGTCCTGACCTCCAGAGAAGCTGTCTTAAGGGGATCTTCGACTTGCCTAGCAGGCACACATCAGTCAGTTACAGACCCACCGAAGGATGGCAGCTTCCCCAACCCAGATAGTCATCACGGTCTCTGCAGGCACATGTCTCCACCATGTGCTTCCCAGGAATCCAGTCCACACACAGGACCTTCCAAGCACACCGTGGTCACATTATATACTTGTAACCACTCCCAAAGGTGGGAGATGTGTGTTGTTAGTCAGACCCGCCCAGCTCTCCGACTAACCCTGTAAGCCTCACTTTAAAGCTACACCAATACTTGTGGGACTACAGGTCTCAGAGCAACATTATTGGCTTACAGCGTAGAGGATCTTCTCTGCGACACATACCGGCCATTTACAATAATGCTGGATGTCGCCTCATCATCATAGTTATGCCTGTGCCAACCATGCATTCCCATGACCTCCATACGCCTCCATGCGTAGTCTGAGAACATGCTGTGCCCCCTAGCTGTAACGGGGGTCACTGCATCACAGCCCATATAGACAACATATGAGGGTTGATGCTACTGACAGATTCCCTTTAATGAAACCCAACTGCAAAAATGATTTTTAGCCCCAATTGCAAGAAAAAAAATTGTCTCCAATGGTGGACATCCCCTTTAAGTACTACCTCATGAGACTGTAGGAATGTGTCAATCACATCTTGAAAGCATGTAAGCATTATATAGTGCCATCTGGACGATGTGCACGGCTAGCTTTTTGTAGCGCATGTCATGCTGTGATGGTCTTTGGTAAGGAAAGGGGGTCTCAAACTCTCCCTGGAACTTAGAGCCTAACTATTACTGTTCCAGGGGTACTCTTAAAGGTACAGAGGCCGAGTCTCCGAACTTACTATGCTTCTGTTATTGTCCTAAGCTGTCCCCTCCCCCAGGAGGCCTGAGACAAACATGTTAGTGTAAGACAAGCAGGGACAACAAAGGGTAACTTAAATATAAAAGCACTCACCAAGGGTAGAGAGGAATAAAAAGGATAGGAAGGTACAAACCAAATGGGAATAGGATAATGGAGAAAACGTACACCCAAAAACAGTAGATAATCTCCAGCAGCAACTGCGAACTGCAACTTCAGCACACCAACTCCAGCCAGCCAAGAAGCAAAACTTTCACAGACAAGGATGAGAAGTTCTGGCCAGGTTTTATAGTCAGAGAAAACAAGCAGGTCAGGAGCAGCTGTGAGATGGAACTGCATGTCTCTAACCAGCATACAAAGAGTCGTTAACCTCTTCAGTGCCAAAGGAAGCAAAATCCATTTAATATGAGGAACAAAACACCTAGGCTAAATGGAAGACCTGTGATTCACAGTACGTAAAGATCGCCTAACCTCAGGTTTCCCAGGAAGACATGACACACTTGTGATAGCACATCAGAGATGGACTGGAACTGTAATTCAGCAATGGCACTTGAAATCACACAGGTCATGATGTACCCCACCTCCGAGCACCAGATGGGGATATATTACTAATATTACCCTGCTTGGAGGAAATCAAGATTTCTACAAGAATAATATTTCTAATAATACCAATAATTTTGCTTTATAACATTACATAATTGTAATATCAAAATAATAATATTGCAGTATTACTGACAAATACCAACAAACCATAATCAAATGTTACCAGCATATACAGCATTGATAATATACCACCATACTTATCGTTAAAGGAGTTTGGATTAAAGTCTTTGTAACTTCAAACTTCTGAATCCTGTATCAACCTGTGACTAGTTTTGGTCAAGATTATTGTATTTCTTTTTGTTATGTATATCCCTTTTCACATATACCATAAAGCACCATGGAATAAACGGTGCTATAATAATAAATAAAAATAATATGATAATTTTTCCAGCTGACACATGTGTGTACCCACTTTTTGTTTATACACAAGTTTTTTCTACTTATCTTGATTTTGTCACTATCTGTGCTGCAACCTTAATATACAGGGTGGGCCATTTATATGGATACACAAATAAAATGGGAATGGTTGGTGATATCAACTTCCTGTTTGTGGCACATTAGTATACAGGAGGGGGAAAACTTTTCAACATGGGTGGTGAGTGACCGTGGCAGCCATTTGGAAGTTGGCCATTTTGGATCCAACTTTATAAATGGCCCACCCAGGTGTATCCATATAAATGGCCCACCCTGTATTATAGGTGTGTAACAGGGCATCCAGGGATACCGACATTAAGCGGGGGCGCCACATTGATAACATTAAGGTGCCATCCTCTGCTGTCAGGTAGGGTGATTGGCAGGGATTTATAGGGAATTAATAGCCCCATGCACCCTTTTTTCAATATGTTTGTATTTTGTGGTTAAACCCTGGATGGCCCTTACTAGTCGCACCTCTATTAAACTATATTTAGAAGGTTTTCTCATTTTTTGTGCTTTTAATTAATTAATAAAAGTTATATTTTAGGGGTCAATTTTCTCTTTGGTTCTAATGATATTGAGGCCCTGCTGTCTATCAAATATATGTTTTTATTTTTATCCCTGCCCGTCTTCCCTTGTTTGTCTGGTTAGAGTATTCCTATATACTTCTGCTTCCCACATCCGTGGTTGTGGGGAGGGGACAGATGAGGGTTGATATGGGAACATAACAAGGCATGAGCGCTTGGAGTCTCCACCATAAGAGTAATCCGGGGGACAGGGATAGACAAGGTCGCCCGTAGTTTAAGGGACATGGTGCCCCTAGTCCCAATGTCACTGCATGACATTAACACTTACCTATACCATTTTTGTTCCATCATGTATCCGGTGGCTGTTTTGGACAGCAACTGCAGAAACTCAGCCGGTAAATGACAGATTTATGCACTGTTGTTTTGCAGGAACCAAATGCTTCAGGCTTAATAAGTTTAATTTTTTTGTTTTCAGACAGGCCTGTAAACTCTGTTTTAAATTATGTCTTCAGTCCTCACCCCTCAGGTACTGAGGAGAAAAGAGTCAGGATCGTAATTCCTCTCCTCCAGGGTGACCCCATAGCCTGGACATTTTCTCCTCCTGTCAGATTTTCATACGCCTCCCCTTAGAAAGGGGAGTACTGTGGGGATACCCTGACAGAGAGAGGCTAGAATATTGCAGCATCTAGTTTTACAAACTCTTTTTTTCTCTTGCTAGCAAAACAAGAGTTAATCTGTTCAGTTGAAATTCCTGGAGCTTTCCTACTTGGATTGTCTCAACTATTCAGTGTTCGCCATATATTCTTGCCTCTGGCAATTAGGAATTGGAGTTTCGCGTTTGGAGTTCATGGTGTAGTTCATAGATGGAGTTGACGTTTGGAGATTTGTACAGGAGATTGTTGCTTGTGCTGGTTATGTGTTGTGTTGTTTATGTGCACATCTCATTATATCATATTTGGTTTCTCCTTCCTTTACTCACCTGTTCCATTCTGTTGGTATTTTCATTTATCCCTGTTTATCTTCCCTTGTTTGTCTGGTTTGTGTATTCCTATATACTTCTGTGGCACCCCTGAAGGTCCAGTTGTCACAGATGTACTGCACCTCAGCCAGAGGTGTGGCACTCTGCTCTCGGGTAAGGAAGGGACACTGCCCAGTACCCACACGCTAGCATCCAACACTAGACCTCTCCAGGCCAGGGAGGAACTAGGTAGAGGGTGTGGGTGGAGAGAGTGTCAGATGTGAGGAGTTAATAAATAGAAATATAGCGGGCACTCTGTCCTAAATTCGAGGTGCTGATGTAACAGGGTTAGAACAGCGCTCCCACATCTAGTTATTGCCGCTCTAACCCTGATCAACAAAGGACAGTACCTCTACAGGCGTCACACCTGACAAATATTGGCACCGCTGCTATATTCAATAGCTATCATAGGGACTATGGATTTATACCCACACCCTATCTACCTACCCTATTGGAACAAGCGACATTATGATTAAGGCTCTGGATGAGCCAAAACACCATTGTACTGATAGTCGCCATTTTTGAATATTTGTTTGCTCCCTTAATTTGTTAATATATATGATATCTGGATGAAAATCCACTAGATGTGAGGAGTTGTCATAGAAACAAGAGGGAGGAGTTAGTTAGTAAGTTAGTCAGTTGGAGCTGGGGACATGAGCAGTGAGGAGCTCATCCCAGCACCCACCAGAGGACAGAAATAGAGAACAAGAAGATAGAGAAAAGTTCCAGAGCGTGAGAGAGGAAGAAGGGGTCCTAGGGGCACGGGTAACATACATAGTAACATAGTTAGTAAGGCCGAAAAAAGACATTTGTCCATCCAGTTCAGCATATATTCCATCATAATAAATCCCCAGATCTACGTCCTTCTACAGAACCTAATAATTGTATGTTACAATATTGTTCTGCTCCAGGAAGACATCCAGGCCTCTCTTGAACCCCTCGACTGAGTTCGCCATTACCACCTCCTCAGGCAAGCAATTCCAGATTCTCACTGCCCTAAGATTAAAGAATCCTCTTCTATGTTGGTGGAAAAACCTTCTCTCCTCCAGACGCAAAGAATGCCCTCTTGTGCCCGTCACCTTCCTTGGTATAAACAGATCCTCAGCGAGATATTTGTATTGTCCCCTTATATACTTATACATGGTTATTAGATCGCCCCTCAGTCGTCTTTTTTCTAGACTAAATAATCCTAATTTCGCTAATCTATCTGGGTATTGTAGTTCTCCCATCCCCTTTATTAATTTTGTTGCCCTCCTTTGTACTCTCTCTAGTTCCATTATATCCTTCCTGAGCACCGGTGCCCAAAAGTGGACACAGTACTCCATGTGCGGTCTAACTAGGGATTTGTACAGAGGCAGTATAATGCTCTCTCATCATGTGTATCCAGACCTCTTTTAATGCACCCCATGATCCTGTTTGCCTTGGCAGCTGCTGCCTGGCACTGGCTGCTCCAGGTAAGTTTATCATTAACTAGGATCCCCAAGTCATTTTCCCTGTCAGATTTACCCAGTGGTTTCCCGTTCAGTGTGTAATGATGATATTGATTCCTTCTTCCCATGTGTATAACCTTACATTTATCATTGTTAAACCTCATCTGCCACCTTTCAGCCCAACTTTCCAACTTATCCAGATCCATCTGTAGCAGAATACTATCTTCTCTTGTATTAACTGCTTTACATAGTTTTGTATCATCTGCAAATATTGATATTTTACTGTGTAAACCTTCTACCAGATCATTAATGAATATGTTGAAGAGAACAGGTCCCAATACCGACCCCTCCGGTACCCCACTGGTCACAGCGACCCAGTTAGAGACTATACCATTTATAACCACCCTCTGCTTTCTATCACTAAGCCAGTTACTAACCCATTTACACACATTTTCCCCTAGACCAAGCATTCTCATTTTGTGTACCAACCTCTTGTGCGGCACGGTATCAAACGCTTTGGAAAAATCGAGATATACCACGTCCAATGACTCACCGTGGTCCAGCCTATAGCTTACCTCTTCATAAAAACTGATTAGATTGGTTTGACAGGAGCGATTTCCACCCATGGGGCCGAAATCCACATCGATCGTAGTTGGGTGGAGGGAAAAGTTGGGAAATTGGCCTCTAGATTAGTGGAGAACTACAAGGTTCAGCTAGCAAGCCGGAGGCTGTGGTAACTGTATGTGCCACAGCCACACACATTAGCTGAAAAGGCAGCCACATAGGATCCAGGGGACCAGGAGGACATCGCCCGACAAGGTCTGAGGCTGTTGGCTTGGGGCACTGTGTGTGTGAAGGTGCAGGGCAGGAGAGGCAGGAGCCAGCGTAGTGAGATGGCCAGGAAAGGAACATAAGAAGGGGGTCCTAGCAAAGTGTTCTCCAAATTACCTGAGAGCTGGCTGGACCACAAACCCGGAGGACACAGCACACGGCTGGGGACTGTGTATGAGAACTGTGAGTAAACTGTGGAAACTGTGCCCTGCTGTGTCCTCTGAGTTATTACTGCACCATCTGCCCTGCATCTGTGGCAACCCAGGAGTTCAGGTACCACAGTGGTATTGCCTTCCTCTCGGGGAGAGTGATCCCATTCCTGGAAATGAGGAGGATCCCTTTGACAGGTAGCCTGTACATGCAACATGTTCTGACTCCAGGCCAGAAGGGGGAGCTCTGAACCTGGTTTTCAGAGGAGCTTCCCTAGATAGTATACATTCTGGTCTGGAAGAGGAGTTAGTTAGTCTGGTGCAGACAAGGAACAGTGAAGGAGCACAGGAGAAGTCAGGAGCTAGAGGAGAGCGGCGAGTGGGCTCCCTCTAAGCTAGAGCACAGAAACTGGGCACCAGAAGCCCAAGGCTGTGTGGAACTGCAAGTCCCATGGCAGAACAGGAGGGCAGGAAATTGGAAGTGACTTGTCCACATTACACCTGAGGTACAGCAACAACCAGAGCCTGGAGTCACCGTGGATAGAGACCCCAAGGAAACGGCTCGAGGTACTGTCCCAGGACAGGAGTGAAAGAGGACCTTGTAAGGAAACTGCAGGACTAATTGTAAGGACTAATATTCAGCGCATAGTGGAAGGCTCCCAATGTGACCTGACCAAAAGGGTTCAATTCATTGCTTCATGGTTGGGGCGGTGTTCTTGGGGTTCTACTCAATCATTCTTCTTCCTACAAGCATGGCAAGTGGAGTTGATACCAAAAAGTTCTATTTTGATCTCATCTGACCACATGACCTTTTCCCATGTCTCCTCTGGATCTTCCAGATGGTCATTGACAAGCTTCAATTAGGCCTAGACATGTGCTGGCCTGACCAGAGGGATCTTGCATGCTCTGCAGGACTTGATGGAGAAGTGTGTTACTAACGGTAATGTTTGAGACTGTGGTCCCAGCTCTCTTCAGGTTATTGACCAGGTCCTTCTGAGTAGTTCTGGGCTGATTACTGACCTTTTGCAGAATCATCCTTACCCCATGAGGTGAGATCTTGAATGGAGGCTGTGAATAACTGAGGTTGTTGGTTGTATTCATCACCTAGGCAGGTTAATGATGCAACTATTTTTTATTTACTTACATCATGGTTTTACAACAACTTTGAGTAGATGGCCAAAATACATTGCCCTAGTCCACAAGATCCCCTCCCCAGGGCCAGAAGTCCCAATGCCCCGGCACCAGGCGATACCTACTGTCTCTCAACTTTAGGTTGGCCCACAGATTTCGTATCTCTCGAAAGTATAGTCTGTAGTCACAGTCCACACTCCTCTAGATGACAGGTAACACAACCGATACCCATATATCCAGCAGCAACAATCCTTAAGAAAGTTTCTGAAATCCAGATGACAAATCCCTCAACAGTAGCATGTATGTCCAGCCCAGCCTGCAAGCAAAATAATAATATCAACGTAACTGGTGCTCAGTACTGGAAAAAGTGTGCATCCCTTGGAGAAGTAGACTCCGCTCTACGTGCATTGGTCCAATATTCTTTAGTAAGTTGCTAAGTCCTCACAGACCACCAGACCGAGGAAGATTGACAGTCATCTTGTATTTCTTCCATTTTCTAATCATTGTGCCACATTGTGCAAAAGTTGTTGCCTTCTCACCAAGCTGTTTGACTATTGTCCTGTAGCCCATCCCAGCCTTGTGCAGGTCAACAATTTTGTCCTTGGTGTCTTTAGACAGCTCTTTTGTCTTGGCAATGGTGGAGAGGTTGGAATGTGATTGATTGAGTGTGTGGACAGGTGTCTTTTATACAAGTAATGAGTTCAAACAAGTGTAATTAATACAGGAAATGAGTGCAGAGTAGGCTTCTTAAAAAAAACGAACAGGTCTGTAAGAGCCAGAATTCTTGCAGGTTTGTAGATGATCAAATACTTATTTCATGTAATAAAATTCCAATTAATTTTGTAAAAATCATACAATAATTTTCTGTTTTTTTACTTTTAGATTCTGTCTCTCATAGTAGAAGTTTACCTATGATAAATATTACAGATCTAACCATCCTTTGTGGATGGGAAAACTTGCAAAATTGGCAGCGTATCAAATACTTATTTTCCCCACTATACAAATGGACACAAGATATTCTAAATATAAACTATGCAGGAATAGTAAGACACATGTTATACTACAACCCTCAACCTACTGTCTCCATCACCACCATCCTGTAGAATGTAAGCCCGCAAGGGCAGGGTCCTCGTCCCTCTGTATCAGTCCGTCATTGTTAGTTTGCTTACTGTAAGTGATATCTGTAATTTGTATGTAACCCCTTCTCATGTACAGCACCAAGGAATCAATGGTGCTATATAAATAAATGATAATATATATAAATATATGTTTATTGTAGTGTGGCAGTGACCCAGTAAAGTTCTAAACAAAATGTCTTTAATGTCCAAAAACTCACAAATAAAAACCAAATGGTATCCTCCAGATCGCAGCTGGAGCATCAAAACAGTCCGTACCCAAGACCGGAAGCTATGGGCAACTGCACCACCATGTCACACTGAGGGGGCGCCAGGCGTCCATTGGCTCTGTGTTGACTGCACACATACGCCGGATGTTGCAGAGCAACCTGCCATGCAGCTTGCAAACCAACACTGAAACACTCAACCTTTGCTGCAGGGTTTTTCAATGAGATCTGTGGCCAGGACCACTTGTAAGACCCGGCGAGAGAGAGTGATCCACCCCACTACCATCCTGTAGATCACTCCAAAAATAAAAGCCCATGCCGGGTTTTCTTAAATGTGCCTTAGGCAAATAGCTTATTCAAGACCAAACTTACTTTTACTCTGCACTGCAACCACAGCTATGTCTGTGACTGCAATGCACTCCAGCGGTCTCAATACGCTTCTATGCGCATCCTGGGGGATACATGCCATTCCTCGCATAAAATTTCCTTTACTGCCTCACAATATGAAAGTTGAAAAGCAGCACTAGCAAGCAGTATGTGAAAAATGGGTGCCAGGTCTTCCAGGCATAGACGGTTCATCAAAATAGAGGTGCTTCTCACAAAATTAGAATATCATCAAAAAGTTAATTCATTTCAGTTCAATTCAATACATAAAGGGAAACTCATATATTATATAGAATCATTACAAACAGATTGATCTATTTCAAGTGTTTATTTCTGTTAATGTTGATGATTATGCCTTACAGCCAATGAAAACCCAAAAGTCATTATCTCAGTAAATTAGAATACTTTATAACACCAGCTTGAAAAATGATTTTAAAATCCGAAATGTTGGCCTACCGAAATGTATCTTCAGTAAATGCACTCAGTACTTGGTTGGGGGTCCTTTTGCATCAATTAATGCATCAATGCAATGTGGCATGGAAAGGGTGGATTAAGGGTAGCCAGGGCCCCGGGCTGTTCAGACACTGTGGGCCCCCCGGTCATGTGACGGGGTCATGTGATGGGGTCATGCGATGGGGTCACCTATCACACATTAACAGTTCCCATCACCAGATCACACATATAGCCGGCAGCTTTTGTTTTGGCCAAAAGATTTTGTTTGCCGCCACCATTACACAGTAGACACTTTTGGCCGGGCTCTACTCTACTGTAACCTATTAAATAATTTATAAAATATGCAATACAATTTACATATATTTTGATTTATTTTTCAAATTTTAAAATGACCAATAGTATCACATACAAGGAACAAATACCACCGCACCATGACCAGACCACATATTACAACCACAGTGATCGAATAATATCACATACAAGGAACAAATACCGCTACACTATGTCAAGACCACATATTACCACCACATGGTGACCAAATAGCACATAAAAGGGACAAATACCGCAACACCATTTCCAGACCACATATTACCACCACATAGTGACTAAATACTACAATACTGATCAGTAATAATAAAAAAAACACAATACTATCACCATAAGTGCCAGTATTCACATGAGATCTGTAATTAGTATGCAGTGTCTGTGTAGAGGTAATACAGTGATCACCGGTGACATTATACACAGGAGCTCTGTATATAGTATACAGTGTATAGTGTCAGTATATAGGTAACACTGACTCACTAGTGACGTCTCTAGGTGAAGTCCTTCATCTTTCATCCAGCACAGACCGCCATCATTTCTTCCAGCCAGGGTTCGTTTCTGCAGGAAATAACACAGTTATCTCAAGCTCACTTGCATAACATATTACTTAATTTTTCCCAACTTCTACATTACACCACATGAAGAAAAAAAGGCGATATAGTGTAACTCTGCACATTAACAGGACCACCCCCCCATTTAAAACAGTATACTCAAAAAATAAAATAAATACATCACTGCAGTAATAATATCCCTTAATTAGCCCCTATGGTAATAATATTCCCCATCCTGGCCCCGTGTATCTCATTCCTGGCTCCAGCCATATGTTCTCGCATCCTGCCCTCATGAGTATCCATTCTACCCCATGTGATCTCCCCATCCTGCCCCATCTGTCTCCATCGTATCCATCCTGCCCCATGATCCAATCCTGCCCCATGTCTTTCATTCTGCCCCGTGTTTCCAATCATGCCCCGTATCTACATTCTGCCCATGCCTCCAGTACTGCCCCCAGTATGTCCAGCATATTACCCCCAGTGTGTCCAGCAATCTACCCTAGTATGTCCAGCAATCTGCCCCAGTATGTCCAGCATATTGCCCCAGTGTGTCCATCATTCTGCCCCAGTGTGTCCAGCATATTGCCCCAGTGTCCAGCATATTGCCCCCACTGTGTCCAGCAATCTGCCCCAGTGTGTCCAGCATATTGCCCCCAGTGTGTCCAGCATTCTGCCCCAGTGTGTCCAGCATATTGCCCCCACTGTGTCCAGCAATCTGCCCCAGTATGTCCAGCATATTGCCCCCAGTGTGTCCAGCATTCTGCCCCAGTGTGTCCAGCATATTGCCCCCAGTTTGTCCAGCAATCTGCCCCAGTGTGTCCAGCATATTGCCCCCAGTGTGTCCAGCATTCTGCCCCAGTGTCTCCAAAATTGCCCCCAGTGTGTCCAGCATATTACCCCCAGTGTGTCCAGCAATCTGCCCCAGTATGTCCAGCATATTGCCCCAGTGTGTCCAGCAATTTGCCCCAGTGTCTCCAGCATATTGCCCCCAGTGTGTCCAGCAATCTGCCCCAGTGTGTCCAGCATATTGCCCCCAGTGTGTCCAGCAATCTGCCCCAGTATGTCCAGCATATTGCCCCAGTGTGTCCAGCAATCTGCCCCAGTGTCTCCAGCATATTGCCCCCAGTGTGTCCAGCAATCTGCCCCAGTATGTCCAGTATATTGCCCCAGTGTGTCCATCATTCTGCCCCCAGTGTGTCCAGCAATCTGCCCCAGTATGTCCAGCATATTGCCCCCAGTGTATCCAGCAATCTGCCCCAGTGTCTCCTTTCCAGCATTGCCCCCAGTGTGTCCAGCAATCTGCCCCAGTGTGTCCAGCATTGCCTCCATTGTGTCCTGCAATCTGCCCCAGTGTGTCCAGACTCCAGCATATTGCCCCCAGACAGTGTCCAGCATTCTGGCCATTCACAAAAAAAAAACGAGTTCTCACCTGACCTGCGCTCCAGCGGCGAAGCTCCCTCCAGCAGCGCACACTCGCCGGCGACTGACAATGCCGTGGCTTTGTGCTGGTGAGGCGGCATGGTCTGGAGTCATGGGAGCTCAGTCTTGCAGCATGGGTGCTGTGGGGCAACAGGCCGTCTGCCCTGCTGGTGCATTGCTGCTGTGGCAGTGGTCGCTGCACGGCTCCACTCCGTTAGGACCCACTACGAGGTTTGCCGTGACGTGGCAGTGGGCTTCATACAGTTTTCAGAATGTTAAACTGAAAACTTCATGTTCAGTTATATAAAGTTTTGCCTAGCGGCTTTAGATCAACGCATGATTTTCGGAGGTGCGGTTCGTGCCCTTTTTTTTTCTTTTTGTACAAAGCATATGTATATATACAAGAACTTTTTTGGGGGGAGGGGTCATCGTATTCTACACTAAATGTTGTAAAAAATTTTTACAGGACTTTATGAGAGCTTATGTTTTGCGTAATGAACTGTATTTTTTTTTGCGAGTCGGTACGAACATCAAAAGCAATTATGGCATTATTTCTCAAATTATTTTTTGTGGCGTTCCCGGTCCATGAAAAATTATGAAAAACAATAAAGCAATTTTCTAGTACAGTCATTCCTCACGCTATGATATAAAATATGTGTGGAATTTGGAGGCATTTTTTAAAGAAATAATAATATTTTAATATATGATTTCAGATTTTTTTCAGATATTTATTTGTCCCACAAGAGTACTTGAACATTTGATCCTTTAAGCGCATTCTTAAAACATTTAAAACAGTTCTGTACTGTAACTGTAATATGCTGCATTTTTTCTGCAGTTAAAATACGTGGTTTCAAAAACGCACCAAATATTCATTATGGGAGCTTAATCTAAAAGGGATACGAAAAATTTGAAAATTCCCACTAAAAATGAATTTTGTTCTGGTAATCATATTTGGTTACAGATGTTATGCAAGAATGAATAGCACTGCATATTTTTACAATTAGCTTGTGCTTGGAGATAGGACATTTATGATTATAGTTATTAGAGATTAAAAATGGGGTTTAATGAGAGCTGTAAAATAACAGTTATACTTGTTCAATGAGATTAAAGCAAAAGTTTAATGATTGAAACAAATAGATGGATTATTGACATTAGTCACTTTAATTACCTTTTCAAGAGTTGACCTTTTCTAGCTTAGAAACATTCAAGTATACATTGAAATGTAAAAGTTTATCCCCTCTTCCTCAAAATTACTGTTATTGTGAACAGTTAAGCAAGTTGAAGATGAAATGATCTTTAAATGTGCTAAAGTTAAAGATTTCACATTTCCTTTGCATTTTAGGCCTAAAAAAGATATTGTCATTGCAGCGCCCCAGGGTCCTGGTTGTTGCAGTAATGTCATTTTCCTCTAGGGAGGAGTGATGTTACGTTTGGAGGCAATGAAGGAGAACTCTTTGTCAGGTAACACAATGCATGCAACATGTTCACACTCCAGACCAGAAGGGGGAGCTCTAAACCTGTTTAAGGTAAACTCCCCTATAAGAACATCCTGATCTGGAGGGAAAAAGTTCAGTTCCTGTCAGAAAGACAGAGGGAAAGGAGGCAGAGGGGCCATGTAGCCTGAAGTGCTACTGCTCCTGGGAAGAGATGCCCAGAAAGCCAAACATATTGCAGTGAGCGTGAAGGAAGTCATAGCAAAGGAGTGGATATCAGAGGAGTTTTGCCCTGTCCTTCTGAGGCGCAAGATCCCGGTAGCCGGAACACCGAGGGAGCAACAGTCCTTTATGCCTTGCTCCAGAGACCGGCAGGACAGCTAATTTCACATTACCTGTCCACCCCTACACCCAGGAGGCAAGGTGGCACCACTTAGAGGCTGGGGCATGATAGAGTCCCTGTAAAACGCCTCAAGCCACCGGTCATACGGGTTTGTCCTATCCATCTGGGGGACAGAGAGAGACATAACATCTGTAACATCTACAACATCTGTGAGGACCTTATGAGAGGCTTAGCAATAAGTTACTACAACACCCAGGCGCTAGAGGAAGGCTACTGATTTCTATCTGGATAAGGGGACTCTGGATTTGCCTCCAAACCGGCCGGACTCTGCCAGCCCTGTGATCTGTGATCTGGACTGTGGATGCTGAAGCCTTCAGTAAAAGGTAAAGAGACTGCAACCTTGTGTCCTCGTTCTTCACTGTGCCTCTCACCACCCACCATCTACACACTGGGAAGCCCTAGGGACATACTTCACCTGTGGGAAGGTATACCATCTAGAAAGATTCAGAAAGATTTAGCAGTCTCTGAAGTTGTAGTAACTTGTTCTAATGTGCAGAGACACCTGCACAAATATGGCTTTCATGGAAGAGTTATCAGAAGAAAACCTCTCCTGCATCCGCACCATAAAATTCAGAGTCAGAAGTTTGCAAAAGAACATCTAAACAAGCCTGATGCATTTTGGAAACTATTACCGAGGGCCGATGAGGTTGAAATAGAACTCTTTGACCACAATGATCAAAGGTATGTGTAGAGAAAAAAAGGCACCGAATTTCAGGAAAAGAACATCTCGCCAACTTTTTAGCATAGGGGTAGATCAATCATGCTTTGGGATTGTGTTGCAGCCAATGGCTCGGATAATATTTCATGTGTAGAGGGAAGAATGGATTCATTGAATTTATGACAATTTTTTGATGCAAACATAACATCATCGTTAAAAAGCTGATATTGAAAAGAGGATGGCTTCTACAAATGGATAATTATCCTAAACACACGCCCAAATCCAAAGCCTAAAATACAAAGTAAATGTGTCATCTTTAACTTTAGGGCTTTTAGCGATCATTTTATCTTCAACTTGCTTAACTGTTCATAATAACGCTAATTTTGACCAGGGGTGCCCAAACTTTTGCATGTCACTATAAATGAAGTTGAGTTTAAAGTTTCTAAGTTAAAAATTTTCGAGATAGTTTAAAAATGGGACCATGGTGGTCCTAATATAAAAAATAAAAACCACATACTCATTTACTAGACCGCTGCCACTCCTCTGTACAGCTACCAGATGTCCTGGACTAACAATCTGCCCTATGACATCTTGGATTCTTTCCCTGGTGTTTGGTGTTTAAAATCTCCTGGGCTATCAGCAACAGCATAAATTCCAGCATCGCCAAGGAGAAGGAGTTGGAGGAGGACATGTCTTTGCTGTGCCTGCATGTTTACTTGCTTGCTCTCTGCTTTACTTCCACAGCACTGCTGGTTCACCTTTGCTTTATTCCTCTTAATGCTATATCACCAATATATGCATCATAAAGGCTATGTTCACATTTGCGTTGTGCGCCGCTGCGTCGGCGACGCAACGCAGAACGCAAATAAAAACGCACCAAAACGCACGGAAAAACGCTGCGTTTTGCGACGCATGCGTCGTTTTTTGCCGATATTTGGACGCAAGAAAAATGCAACTTGTTGCGTTTTCTGCGCCCAACGCTTGCGGCAAAAAAAACGCATGCGTCGCACAACGCAGCACAACGCATGTCCATGCGTCCCCCATGTTAAATATAGGGGCACATGACGCATGCGTCGCCGCTGCGTCGCCCGACGCAAACACGCAAAACGCTAATGTGAATGTAGCCAAATACATGTCACTTTGCTCTATGACGGACATACATGTCATGCTGATCGCACCGTGCAGTATCTGTACTGGTGCGATCAATATAGGATCCTTATTAAAAAAGTGTCCCAGTCTCAGTCTTTAACTAAAACAATGGTCGCTGACAGGATGACAATATATTCGTTTGACACAGGCAATAGTAGTTCAGAGCACTCAGCAGTAGTTCCTACCTGTACCATAGGATAAGAAGTCTTGAGCGCTCCCGTTGACAAAAAGTCCTTCAGCGGACATAGAAAGTCTGATCCAGTGGCTGCCCCGGCCGGCGGCAAGCCACAAAGCAGCTGGTCTCCGGGAGGAGACGAAGATCCTGAAGAGCCGACGCCGCGTGTGTAAGCGGCAGTGCGTGCCGGCTGTGCGCAGGACCTGGGTGACGTAACGAGTCACGTGACCGTAACCCCCGGTGACCAGACAAGTGAGTACGGAGTGCGAATGGGGCCAAACAACCGACGCGTTTCGGAGACGCCTGTCTCCTTCCTCAGGGTTGGTCCCTGCCCCGTACTCATGGTTCTATATATAGCTATATATAGCTTGTCCACTGATTTATTGAAAACCAAAAAGTTCAGCACACATGTTGAGTCCTCTCGGTGCAATAGTATCCAGCATAAAGATCCATTTCGTCTCTGCACGAGACATTGCTTTGATAAAATCGCCACCTCTCCAATGGTGGCGTACCACTGCAATCCCAGTCACTTTCATCCCTTGCACTGTACCGCCATGATATTCCACAAAATGTTGGGAGAGTGGATGTCCCAAAAATTTCTTTTTTACATTACGAATATGCTCATTTATCCTGATTTTTAACGCTCTCTTTGTTCTCCCCACGTAGAATTTTCCACATGGGCATTCTATAACATAAATTACCCCAGTGGTGGAGCATGTGATAACGTCCCTAATTTGGAAGGTTTTATTTCCTTTTTTAATGTCGGTGCATTTAAACATAATAGTTTCTTTGCATGCCATACATTTGTGGCAAGGAAAAAAACCTTTTAATTTCACATGTGTAAGGGACGTTTGAACCATGGGTAATTTATTTTGAACTGTGGGAGCAACTAAATTTCCCAAATTCTGGCCTTTTTTAAAAACAAAACGCGGTTAACTAAATTTCCCAAATTCTGGCCTTTTTTAAAAACAAAACGCGGTTAACTAAATTTCCCAAATTCTGGCCTTTTTTAAAAGCAAAACGCGGTTACTAAATTTCCCAAATTCTGGCCTTTTTTAAAAACAAAACGCGGTTACTAAATTTCCGAAATTTCCCAAATTTCCCAACATTTTGTGGAATATCATGGCGGTACAGTGCAAGGGATGAAAGTGACTGGGATTGCAGTGGTACGCCACCATTGGAGAGGCGGCGATTTTATCAAAGCAATGTCTCGTGCAGAGACGAAATGGATCTTTATGCTGGATACTATTGCACCGAGAGGACTCAACATGTGTGCTGAACTTTTTGGTTTTCAATAAATCAGTGGACAAGATCAATAGCTATATATAGAACCATGAGTACGGGGCAGGGACCAACCCTGAGGAAGGAGACAGGCGTCTCCGAAACGCGTCGGTTGTTTGGCCCCATTCGCACTCCGTACTCACTTGTCTGGTCACCGGGGGTTACGGTCACGTGACTCGTTACGTCACCCAGGTCCTGCGCACAGCCGGCACGCACTGCCGCTTACACACGCGGCGTCGGCTCTTCAGGATCTTCGTCTCCTCCCGGAGACCAGCTGCTTTGTGGCTTGCCGCCGGCCGGGGCAGCCACTGGATCAGACTTTCTATGTCCGCTGAAGGACTTTTTGTCAACGGGAGCGCTCAAGACTTCTTATCCTATGGTACAGGTAGGAACTACTGCTGAGTGCTCTGAACTACTATTGCCTGTGTCAAACGAATATATTGTCATCCTGTCAGCGACCATTGTTTTAGTTAAAGACTGAGACTGGGACACTTTTTTAATAAGATTTTTCTTTCTTTTTCTATTGTGTGAATATTTTATTTATTTCTTTTACCATTCTCCGTTATTTTCCTAGCGCCTACCGGTATATATCACTATTGTATATATACATATCTATACGTTTTGCATTTTTTACAGACTTAGAAGTGGAAGTCTGTTGGTAGTGCTGCTGGATTACTTATAACGGTGACACTTTGCGCCACCTTTGTTTACACTTTTATAGACTCTACCTTTCCACTTTTTGGTAGGCAGCAGTGTCTTCTATCAATATGGGTGATCTTTGGAGTGATAGGAAAGATAGAATTTCTAACATTCAAAGATTTTTTAATCTATCTCAATATACGCATGCTGAGGATCCTGATAAGGAGGATATTTCTCATATTAGAGAATCACTTAAGACTTTGGAACAATTACTTTTGAAAGAGATGCGTGATATGTGGGAAGTTGCCACGTTGGAAAGGTACATCTCTTATGACTGCATCCCCAGAGGCCTGAAGGTCTACAAGGCACTCTCAGGGGATATTGGAGATCCAGAGACATTGGTAGAGTGGAATAATATGTTCAGAGCTTTCTCTAAACAAGCGGTTGAATTTATCATCGACAAAAGAAGAAAACAGCTTATGAGTAGCAAAAATTCTATTTCGAAACTATTTGAGACTATCAGACCTTATAGAAAACATCCAGAGATAGAAAAAATTTCAAATAGTATTCGAATTAGAATCAAAGGAAAAGAACAGGAAATTATAGAAAGGAAAAAGAAAAAATTTGGAAGGGACGCGGTCCCAGTGTGTACATTTAGAGACAGTTCACATAATGAATCAGTCTTTGAGACCATAGATCAGGTGGAGGGAAGCACTTTTGAAGCTAGTTTCATCTCTGAAAATTTCTCCATACATCCCACTACTCCTTCTCCACCACGCATAGCGGTTGCGGAAGTGGATCATAATACCGCTAGTAACCTCAACTCCCCCATGGGTAATCAGGGAGGGAACCATCCATCTCCTAATATCTCTCCCTCTACCTCTACGGCTATTCATAATCGTTTTCAAACTCTACTAGAGGTCCCCCAATCACCAACTGTATATACACAGAATTCCATGTCTAATATGGGTAAAATAGCTAAAAAAGGTAGACCTCTAAAAGCCTTGAGCCATTCTAATCAAACTAGTAGGAAGACTACCACTATTAATAATCCTAAAAATAGTATCAAAAATAATATTAAACATCCTTTTTTCTGTGTAACCGGAAAAAAACAAGGAAAAGGGGATGTAGAGGAGGGAAACTCGCCAAAAAGAAAAGGAAACTAGAACCGGCGAATATCAAGATGCCCACTATTTTTAATTTGAGTAAGACACATCTTGGGCAGGAAGAGTTGTCCCTTTTACATAAAGGTCTTAAATATGCTCCAGCCAGTGGGTTCAATAAATTTGAGGCCTACATTGGGATTAAGATGTTTATGCGTAAACTGGCCATTTAAAGGTACTATATAAAGAACCCCCCTACCACTAATATAAAAACCACTCAGGAGGATATATATATTCATACTAATCTTAAAAATAAATCTAAATTCCATCCATTAAATGAATATTCCCCACAGATGGAGACCTTCCAGTCAATGGTAATAGATGAGGTTAGAAATATTAGTGATAGAAAATGTAATAAATTCAAATTTAATCTCACTAAAAAAGAAAAATTAGCCATAACCTCTTCACAACAGAATAAGGGACTGGTCATCCGTCCAGCCGATAAGGGGGGTGGGGTGGTTATTTTGGACCAGGAATCTTATCACAAAGAAGCCCTACGTTTATTAAGTGACCCCCGGACTTATAAAAAATTAAATGGAGATCCTACTAAGAACTACACTAGAGAAATGAAAATTTTGACTAGAAAAGGCCTGGATTTGGGCTTTATTAACAAATCAGAATTTGAATTTATGAACTATGGCCCTCCCCGTTTGGCGGTATTTTATTACCTTCCTAAAATACATAAGGACCCCGCCAACCCTCCCGGTAGACCCATTGTCTCCGGTATCCAGTGCCTAACGGCAAACATGTCCAAATTGGTAGACTCCCAACTACAGCCTATTGTTCCACTCCTTCCATCACATTTGAAGGACAGTACGCACATTCTATCACTCCTTCAAGAGGTTGAATGGCACGAGGGGTACATTATGGGTACCCTCGACATAACCTCACTGTACACGGTTATTGATCATCAGAAGGGTTGTGAAGCTGCTACTTATTTTTTAAATAAACTGTCTTAAGTCCCTCCGGAACAAACAGAATTTTTAGGCGAACTTATGTTGTTCATTTTAACTCATAATTATTTTTTATACAAGGAGGACTACTACTCCCAGCAATGGGGTACCGCCATGGGGACCAGGTTCGCGCCCAGTTACGCCAACCTCTATGTGGGCAGTTGGGAGGAGCATTTTATCTACCCAGGGGGGGTGCTGCGCTCGAACCTGGTCCTCTGGCGGCGTTTTATAGACGATATTGTTTTTATCTGGTCTGGTGGTGAAGATACCTTGAAACAGTTTTTAACGAACATTAATAAAAATCAGTATTTTTTAAATTTTACTTCTACCACCAGTTCTTTGGAAATTAATTTTTTAGATTTAAGAATCTTTATTGAAGATTCAAAAATACACACATGTACCTTTGTAAAGTCCACAGATACTAATAGCTACATCCCCCTTGATAGCTGCCATCTTCCAGGGTGGTTGTTGAACATTCCGGACAGTCAGTTCATTAGGATCCATCAAAATTGTTCTAGGCCCCAGGATTTTGAGGCAGAATCACATATCCTTACTAGTAAATTCCTGGAAAAAGGCTACGATGTAACAAGGCTAGAGGAATCCAAAAAAAAGGCCAGGAGCAAACCAAGACAGAAACTGATCAATCCTACCCTAAGTCCAAAGCCACCCTGGAATCCATTCCCATCATTACTAAATATAATGCAAATTCATATTTTTTACGCAGAATAGTCAGCAAACACTGGCACCTTTTAAAAAATGATAAAATATTGGGAGACATTATTAGTAATGAACCGCGTTTTGTTTTTAAAAAAGGCCAGAATTTGGGAAATTTAGTTGCTCCCACAGTTCAAAATAAATTACCCATGGTTCAAACGTCCCTTACACATGTGAAATTAAAAGGTTTTTTTCCTTGCCACAAATGTATGGCATGCAAAGAAACTATTATATTTAAATGCACCGACATTAAAAAAGGAAATAAAACCTTCCAAATTAGGGACGTTATCACATGCTCCACCACTGGGGTAATTTATGTTATAGAATGCCCATGTGGAAAATTCTACGTGGGGAGAACAAAGAGAGCGTTAAAAATCAGGATAAATGAGCATATTCGTAATGTAAAAAAGAAATTTTTGGGACATCCACTCTCCCAACATTTTGTGGAATATCATGGCGGTACAGTGCAAGGGATGAAAGTGACTGGGATTGCAGTGGTACGCCACCATTGGAGAGGTGGCGATTTTATCAAAGCAATGTCTCGTGCAGAGACGAAATGGATCTTTATGCTGGATACTATTGCACCGAGAGGACTCAACATGTGTGCTGAACTTTTTGGTTTTCAATAAATCAGTGGACAAGATCAATAGCTATATATAGAACCATGAGTACGGGGCAGGGACCAACCCTGAGGAAGGAGACAGGCGTCTCCGAAACGCGTCGGTTGTTTGGCCCCATTCGCACTCCGTACTCACTTGTCTGGTCACCTGGGGTTACGGTCACGTGAGTCGTTAAGTCACCCAGGTCCTGCGCACAGCCGGCACACACTGCCGCTTACTGTTGTGAATTCTGTGGCTGAATTCACTCCTGTGGTCACAAGTGGTACTGCAGCTTCTGAGCTTCCTCCCTCAGGTGTTCTGGTGAGCACATTAACTGCTTCATTACTTAACTCCGCCTGATGCTGCTATCCTTGCTCCTTGTCAATGTTTCAGTGTTGGATCTGAGCTTCTCCTGATTGTTCCTGTGACCTGCTTCTCTGTATAGCTAAGTGCTTTTGCTTTTTTGTTGCCTTTTTTCTGTCCAGCTTGTCTTTTGTTTTGCTGGAAGCTCTGAGACGCAAAGGGTGTACCGCCGTGCCGTTAGTTCGGCACGGTGGTTTTTGTTTGCCCCCTTTGCGTGGTTTTGCTTTAGGGTTTTTTGTAGACTGCAAAGTTCGCTTTACTGTCCTCGCTCTGTCCTAGAATATCGGGCCCCACTTTGCTGAATCTATTTCATCCCTACGTTTTGTCTTTTCATCTTACTCACAGTCATTATATGTGGGGGGCTGCCTTTTCCTTTGGGGAATTTCTCTGGGGCAAGTCAGGCCTATTTTTCTATCTTCAGGCTAGCTAGTTTCTTAGGCTGTGCCGAGTTGCCTAGGTAGTTGTTAGGCGCAATCCACAGCCGCTTTTAGTTGTGTTTAGGATAGGATCAGGTGTGCAGTCTACAGAGTTTCCACGTCTCAGAGCTCGTTCTTGTATTTTTGGGTATTTGTCAGATCACTGTGTGCGCTCTGATCGCTAAGCACACTGTGTTTCTGGATTGCCTTCATAACACCTGTCATTAGCAAACATAACAGTACAAGGAGCCAAACTAATGATTCTCAATAGAGGGAAAAAAAAAGTTCTGACATCATTTTTTTTTTTTTCTGCTCTGTGTTCACTTTTTTTTTTTCCCCTAGACATTTGGGTGATTCTGGACACAGGTGTGGACATGGATATTCAGGGTCTGTGCTCTTCAATGGATAATCTCGTTATAAATGTACAAAAAATTCAAGATACTATTGATCAGAAATCTATGTTAGAACCAAGAATTCCTATTCCTGATTTGTTTTTTGGAGATAGAACTAAGTTTCTAAGTTTCAAAAATAATTGTAAGCTATTTCTGGCCTTGAAACCTCATTCTTCTGGTAATCCTATTCAACAGGTTTTGATTATTATTTCTTTTTTGCGCGGCGACCCTCAAGACTGGGCATTTTCTCTTGCGCCAGGAGACCCTGCATTGAGTAGTGTCGATGCGTTTTTCCTGGCGCTCGGATTGCTGTACGATGAGCCTAATTCAGTGGATCAGGCTGAGAAAAATTTGCTGGCTTTGTGCCAGGGTCAGGATGATATAGAAGTATATTGTCAGAAATTTAGGAAATGGTCAGTACTCACTCAGTGGAATGAATCTGCGCTGGCAGCTTTGTTCAGAAAGGGTCTCTCTGAGGCTCTTAAGGATGTCATGGTGGGATTTCCTATGCCTGCTGGTTTGAATGAGTCTTTGTCTTTGGCCATTCAGATCGGTCGACGCTTGCGCGAGTTTAAATCTGTGCACCATTTGGCGGTACTGCCTGAGGTTAAACCTGAGCCTATGCAGTGCGATAGGACTATGACTAGAGTTGAACGGCAGGAATACAGACGTCTGAATGGTCTGTGTTTCTACTGTGGTGATTCCACTCATGCTATTTCTGATTGTCCTAAGCGCACTAAGCGGTCCGCTAGGTCTGCCGTCATTGGTACTGTACAGTCCAAATTCCTTCTGTCCATTACCTTGATATGCTCTTTGTCGTCGTTTTCTGTCATGGCGTTTGTGGATTCGGGCTCTGCCCTGAATCTGATGGATTTGGATTATGCTAAACGTTGTGGGTTTTTCTTGGAGCCTTTGCGGTGTCCTATTCCATTGAGAGGAATTGATGCTACACCTTTGGCCAAGAATAAACCTCAATACTGGGCCCAGCTGACCATGTGCATGGCTCCTGCACATCAGGAGGTTATTCGCTTTCTGGTGTTGCATAATCTGCATGATGTGGTCGTGTTGGGGTTGCCATGGCTACAAACCCATAATCCAGTATTGGATTGGAATTCCATGTCGGTATCCAGCTGGGGTTGTCAGGGGGTACATGGTGATGTTCCATTTTTGTCGATTTCGTCATCCACCCCTTCTGAGGTCCCAGAGTTCTTGTCTGATTATCAGGATGTATTTGAAGAGCCCAAGTCCGATGCTCTACCTCCGCATAGGGATTGTGATTGTGCTATCAATTTGATTCCTGGTAGTAAATTCCCTAAAGGTCGATTATTTAATTTATCCGTGCCCGAACACGCCGCTATGCGCAGTTATGTGAAGGAATCCCTGGAGAAGGGACATATTCGCCCATCGGCATCACCACTGGGAGCAGGGTTCTTCTTTGTAGCCAAGAAGGATGGTTCGCTGAGACCGTGTATTGATTACCGCCTTCTTAATAAGATCACTGTTAAATTTCAGTATCCCTTGCCATTGTTATCTGACTTGTTTGCTCGGATTAAGGGGGCTAGTTGGTTCACTAAGATAGATCTTCGTGGTGCGTATAATCTGGTGAGAATCAGGCAAGGAGATGAATGGAAAACTGCATTCAATACGCCCGAGGGTCATTTTGAGTATCTAGTGATGCCGTTCGGACTTGCCAATGCTCCATCTGTGTTTCAGTCTTTTATGCATGACATCTTCCGTGAGTATCTGGATAAATTCCTGATTGTTTACTTGGATGACATTTTGATCTTCTCAGATGATTGGGAGTCTCATGTGAAGCAGGTCAGAATGGTTTTTCAGGTCCTGCGTGCTAACTCTTTGTTTGTGAAGGGATCAAAGTGTCTCTTCGGTGTGCAGAAAGTTTCATTTTTGGGGTTCATCTTTACCCCTTCTACTATCGAGATGGATCCAGTTAAGGTCCAAGCCATCCAGGATTGGATTCAGCCGACATCTCTGAAAAGTCTGCAAAAGTTCCTGGGCTTTGCTAATTTTTATCGTCGCTTCATCTGTAATTTTTCTAGCATTGCCAAACCATTGACCGATTTGACCAAGAAGGGTGCTGATTTGGTTAATTGGTCTTCTGCTGCTGTGGAAGCTTTTCAGGAGTTGAAGCGTCGTTTTTGTTCTGCCCCTGTGTTGTGTCAGCCAGATGTTTCTCTTCCGTTCCAGGTCGAGGTTGATGCTTCTGAGATTGGAGCAGGGGCGGTTTTGTCACAGAGAGGTTCTGATTGCTCAGTGATGAAACCATGTGCTTTCTTTTCCAGGAAGTTTTCGCCCGCTGAGCGTAATTATGATGTGGGCAATCGAGAGTTGCTGGCCATGAAGTGGGCATTCGAGGAGTGGCGTCATTGGCTTGAAGGAGCTAAGCATCACGTGGTGGTATTGACTGATCATAAGAACTTGACTTATCTCGAGTCTGCCAAGCGCTTGAATCCTAGACAGGCCCGTTGGTCGTTGTTTTTTGCCCGCTTCGACTTTGTGATTTCGTACCTTCTGGGCTCTAAAAATGTGAAGGCGGATGCTCTGTCTAGGAGTTTTGTGCCCGACTCTCCGGGTTTATCTGAGCCAGCGGGTATCCTCAAGGAAGGAGTCATTGTGTCTGACATCTCCCCTGATTTGCGGCGGGTGCTGCAAAAATTTCAGGCGAATAAACCTGATCGTTGTCCAGCAGAGAAACTGTTCGTCCCTGATAGGTGGGCTAATAAACTTATCTCTGAACTTCATTGTTCGGTGTTGGCTGGTCATCCTGGAATCTTTGGTACCAGAGAGTTAGTGGCTAGATCCTTCTGGTGGCCATCTCTGTCACGGGATGTACGTACTTTTGTGCAGTCCTGTGGGATTTGTGCTAGGGCTAAGCCCTGCTGTTCTCGTGCCAGTGGGTTGCTTTTGCCCTTGCCGGTCCCAAAGAGGCCTTGGGCACATATTTCGATGGATTTCATTTCTGACCTTCCCGTTTCTCAAAAGATGTCAGTCATTTGGGTGGTCTGTGATCGCTTTTCTAAAATGGTCCATCTGGTGCCCTTGGCTAAATTGCCTTCCTCCTCTGATTTGGTACCTTTGTTCTTTCAGCATGTGGTTCGGTTGCATGGCATTCCTGAGAATATTGTTTCTGACAGAGGTTCCCAGTTTGTTTCAAGGTTTTGGCGAGCCTTTTGTGGTAGGATGGGCATTGACCTATCCTTTTCCTCGGCTTTCCATCCTCAGACTAATGGCCAGACCGAACGAACCAATCAGACCTTGGAAACATATCTGAGATGTTTTGTTTCTGCAGACCAGGATGATTGGGTGTCCTTTTTGCCGTTGGCTGAGTTCGCCCTTAATAATCGGGCCAGCTCGGCTACCTTGGTTTCTCCATTTTTTTGCAATTCTGGGTTCCATCCTCGTTTCTCTTCAGGACAGGTTGAGTCTTCGGACTGTCCTGGTGTGGATTCTGTGGTGGATAGGTTGCAGCAGATCTGGACTCAGGTAGTGGACAATTTGATCTTGTCCCAGGAGAAAGCTCAACTTTTCGCTAATCGCAGACGCCGTGTGGGTCCCCGACATCGTGTTGGGGATCTGGTTTGGTTATCTTCTCGTCATATTCCTATGAAGGTTTCCTCTCCTAAATTTAAACCTCGTTATATTGGTCCGTATAGGATTTCTGAGGTTCTCAATCCTGTGTCTTTTCGTTTGACCCTCCCAGACTCCTTTTCCATACATAATGTATTCCATAGGTCGTTGTTGCGGAGATACGTGGCACCTATGGTTCCATCTGTTGAGCCTCCTGCCCCGGTTTTGGTGGAGGGGGAATTGGAGTATATTGTGGAGAAGATTTTGGATTCTCGTGTTTCTAGACGGAAACTCCAGTATCTGGTTAAATGGAAGGGTTATGCTCAGGAAGATAATTCCTGGGTTTTTGCCTCTGATGTTCATGCTTCCGATCTTGTTCGTGCCTTTCATGCGGCTCATCCTGGTCGGCCTGGGGGCTCTGGTGAGGGTTCGGTGACCCCTCCTCAAGGGGGGGGTACTGTTGTGAATTCTGTGGCTGAATTTACTCCTGTGGTCACAAGTGGTACTGCAGCTTCTGAGCTTCCTCCCTCAGGTGTTCTGGTGAGCTCGTTAACTGCTTCATTACTTAACTCCGCCTGATGCTGCTATCCTTGCTCCTTGTCAATGTTTCAGTGTTGGATCTGAGCTTCTCCTGATTGTTCCTGTGACCTGCTTCTCTGTATAGCTAAGTGCTTTTGCTTTTTTCTTGCCTTTTTTCTGTCCAGCTTGTCTTTTGTTTTGCTGGAAGCTCTGAGACGCAAAGGGTGTACCGCCGTGCCGTTAGTTCGGCACGGTGGTTTTTTTTTGCCCCCTTTGCGTGGTTTTGCTTTAGGGTTTTTTGTAGACTGCAAAGTTCGCTTTACTGTCCTCGCTCTGTCCTAGAATATCGGGCCCCACTTTGCTGAATCTATTTCATCCCTACGTTTTGTCTTTTCATCTTACTCACAGTCATTATATGTGGGGGGCTGCCTTTTCCTTTGGGGAATTTCTCTGGGGCAAGTCAGGCCTATTTTTCTATCTTCAGGCTAGCTAGTTTCTTAGGCTGTGCCGAGTTGCCTAGGTAGTTGTTAGGCGCAATCCACAGCCGCTTTTAGTTGTGTTTAGGATAGGATCAGGTGTGCAGTCTACAGAGTTTCCACGTCTCAGAGCTCGTTCTTGTATTTTTGGGTATTTGTCAGATCACTGTGTGCGCTCTGATCGCTAAGCACACTGTGTTTCTGGATTGCCTTCATAACACCTGTCATTAGCAAACATAACAGCTTACACAAGCGGCGTCGGCTCTTCAGGATCTTCGTCTCCTCCCGGAGACCAGCTGCTTTGTGGCTTGCCGCCGGCCGGGGCAGCCACTGGATCAGACTTTCTATGTCCGCTGAAGGACTTTTTGTCAACGGGAGCGCTCAAGACTTCTTATCCTATGGTACAGGTAGGAACTACTGCTGAGTGCTCTGAACTACTATTGCCTGTGTCAAACGAATATATTGTCATCCTGTCAGCGACCATTGTTTTAGTTAAAGACTGAGACTGGGACACTTTTTTAATAAGATTTTTCTTTCTTTTTCTATTGTGTGAATATTTTATTTATTTCTTTTACCATTCTCCGTTATTTTCCTAGCGCCTACCGGTATATATCACTATTGTATATATACATATCTATACGTTTTGCATTTTTTACAGACTTAGAAGTGGAAGTCTGTTGGTAGTGCTGCTGGATTACTTATAACGGTGACACTTTGCGCCACCTTTGTTTACACTTTTATACAATATAGGATCCTGACTGATATACACATTTGGGCTTAATCTGTAACTTCTAGAATCAGAGTTCTCACAGATCACTTTAACCCCTCACACCCCGCTGTTTGCTTCAATTTTCATAAGATCCCTGTTTTTCATGCTGCAGAACTACCAGTTCTCTGAATACTGAGCCCTTTTTAACTTCGTCCAGACCAATGATTGGCAGTTTTCTGTGTACACTGTATGTAATCAGAGAGCTGCCAATCAGTGGAAAAGGCAGGGTTAATTCAGAGCTCATGAATATGGGTGAGTACGTCAGCAGGTTTACTGGTCTGTAGTGATAATTTTCTGCAAATATAACATTGATTTGTATTTAAACTAAAACAAGCAGTACAGCAAATTACATAGCTGGAATCAAGGACCTTGCCCCTACAATACGCTGCTCTCAGATTTTAAAAAAATCTGGCAATAGATCCCCCGTGAGTTAAAAAAATAAAAAAATAACCTCTCCAAAATTCAGTTTTTCCAGTAGAAATCCTAAAAGTCAATATCGACCCTTTAGTGAGCCTTGTCATATGATAGGATAAAAGCCAAACCAGAATCTCACACTTTGCACTGATAAAGGGCACCAACCGGAAACACCGTGTCTGCAAATTGAGATTCTGGTTTGGTTTTTATCCTAAGTCATGTTACAAGGTTCGTTAAAGGACTGATATTGACTGTTAGGATTGCTACTTCCGATTGGTGGCACTACAGTTCTAGTGCTCTTCCTCTTTGAAGAAGCAATTTGCATATAGTATAAATGATATGATGGACAAGAAATAGATGCCCGGCTGGGCGTGAGCCATCGGCACTTGCAGCAACAGAATGGTCTAAAAGTCAGACAACTGAGAGTCAGGCAGGCAGATGGGAAGGCTAATTCAATCATTGGCATCCACAGTGGGTGAAAAAAATCCGTCCCTGATCTATGCCTGATTCACTGTGACAAATGTAAGTTTTTCTATTATTGATGAGCGAACGTGCATGGTGAAAATAGGTTATCACTCGAGTATAACGGTGCACGGATGTGCTCGTTACTTGGTGAGCAATGGGCGATGTTCGAGTGAAAACTCAAATCCTTGCCCCACATTTTTGGTGCCTGTTACACAGCCAGTAGGTATACAGGAATTGTCTGTGAGTCACTGTAATGTCGTAACCATCTTGGTTGTGGCATTACTTTGATTGGCTGGCCGCGTGGCGTCATCAGAGGTTATAAAAGAGCTAACACAGAAAAATTCAAAAAAACACATACCATAAGGATACAGCCTTCCCAAAACCTGTCCGATAACAAATGCACTAACAGGATGCAGCAGGCCCTCACTGGTAAAGGCAAGGGCAGCACAGGTGCAAACTACTGATAAAAACAGCTACCCACACACATAGCAAATTATGGAGGTATTGGCTGCCTAGTAGAAAAATTGCACACAAATAGGGCTTGAGTAGAACGCCATTCATACAGGTACGTGTGATGCAAAGTGTCTGGCTAACAGCCTATTGATGACGCTCATAGTATTAGCAGGCAGGCTGCCCAGCACTATATATATGCACCTCACAAAGACAGACGCCCCAGTACACCAAGCCACCAAAAAGAGGCCTAGCTGCATCATGCAAAAAATGATAAAAAGTGCAATAAAAGATGAAAAAATTGATGCGTATAATAAATACATTAAATGAAGTATTGGTTACTATTTTGGACAAAATAGATAAGCTCACAACCCAACGTCAAGGGTCCTCATGCTTACGAGTCCTACCCCTGATTTCAAAAACAGCTAACATAGAAAAATTCAATCATTTTTTGCAGGATGCAGCTAGGCATATATCTCAGAGTACATCGTGCACATCAGCTGGTATATGGAAGCTCTGCAGCACTGCCTCAACGAAGTGGCAACAGGCTCTGAAGCTAATTTTTCTAGAAGACAAAATGGGAGAGTTGCTTAAAGGAATTACAGAGCAGACAGATCTGTGTTTTTGCTGCAGGACCTCCAACCAGGCATGGTCGTGTGTGGTAATGGCAAGCTTACACACATACCATGCTTGGCACATGTGCTCAACTTGGTAGTTCAGCAGTTTCTAAAAACACACCCAGATTTGCCAGAGCTCCTGGTGAAGTACGCCGCATCAGTGCCCATTTCCGCAGGTTGGCTACAGCTGCCATAAGTCTGGCACTGCTGCAGCCCATGCAACTGAGCAGAAGAGGCCAGTGGTTGAGGCCAGGGAGACACACAGCAGAGGCAGGAGTACGCTGTTAAAGGCATGGGCCATGGGCCAATTTCATGACCCAGCCCAGCACCCAGGGCTTGATGACCAGGTATATTTGACAAGGATGGAAAAGTTTTTAAAGATGGTCAAGTAATACCTGGCCAATTAAATCATCATATTCCCTAATTCTGCTGCAACTTTCAACTATTGGGTTTCAAAGCTGGACACCTGGCATGAGCTGTCCCTATACTCCTTGAAGGTGTTGTGCTGCCCTGCCGCTAGCTTCTAAGCGGGTTTTTAGTGCCACCAGGGCCAAGGGGGTCATAACAGACAGATGCTTTCAACTGTCAACAAAGAATGCAGACATGATCACTCTTATAAAGAACAAAACCTGGATTAGCCCACACTTTTCGACACCACAAGATGACAGCAGCACATAAAGTGTTTTTATTCAATATTTTAATGAGGCCCGCTGGTGTTTGCCTTTCCGGGGTCTATGGATGACCCTAATCATATTTTCTGTCTGGCTTAGCACTTTCTGCAAAGCCTTTATTACTGTATAAGTAGATCAACTACAATTTCAAAATATTTTCGTAAAAAATATTGTTATGGATTCAATGACTCATCTATACAGTTTAACATTACAGTGGCATGTAAAACGTACAAAAAGCATAGAAAAATATTTTAGGATTAGATTACTCATCCGTACAGTATTGTATGCTTGAAAAGTTTGCTTGTTTCTTCACATTTCTTACCCCTACACTATTCCGTATTCTGGGACTCATTTTTAGTGACATATAAAACTCACTAAAAAAAGTTAAAACATTTTGCTGGGTTACATTTCTCAGCCATACAATATTACGTGTTCTTGGGTACATTTCATTGGTATATAACCCTCCAAAAAAGTTTTCAAAATTTTATCGTTATTATATTAATCACCTATAGACTATTCAGTGGTCTGGAATACATTTCGTTGTTATATAATCCTCCAAAAACATTTTCCAAATTTATCGGTATCATATTGCTCAACCATAGGCTAATACATCTTCTTGGGTACATTTCATTGCTATAAAAGCTTCAAAAAACTTGCTCAAAATGTATTGGTATTATATTTCTTACCCATAGGGAATTACATCTTCTAGGGTACATTTTGTTGCTATAATATCCTCAAAAATATATTCAAAATTTATCTGTATTATTTTTTTCACCCATAGACTATTCCGTGGTCAGTATTACATTTCATTGGTATATAACCCTCAAAAAACTTGTTCAAAATTTATTGGTATCATGTTGCTCACCCGTAGGGTATTACATCTTCCTTGGTACATTTCGTTGCCGTAAAAGCCTCAAAAACCTTGTTCAAAAAGTATTTGTATCATACTGCTCATCCATAGGGTATTACATCTTCTTGGGTACATTTCGTTGCTACATAAGCTTCCAAAAACTTGTTCCAAATTTTAGGTTGTGTGCACACGTTGCAGATTGGGAAGTTCTTGTCACCCTTTTTTGGCGTGGATTGGAGGCAAAATCTGAATCAAAACTTGATGACAGCAAAGTGAATGAGAAACCTGCATACAAGTATTAGGAATTGCTTGTTTCGAGCAACGAGCACTCAAGCATTTTGGTGCTGACTCATCCCTACTTTCTAACTCCCAATCTCCCAGGATGAGGTGACACACTCATGACAGGCCTGTCTCTGGGTCTTGAGTGGCGTAATTGGTTCTCTGGATCTCACCGGGCATCGTCTGGGCCTTGTCTAGCGGTGACTGGCAACCTGGTGATGCACGCTCTCCTCTGTGGCCTGTCACACTGGCTTCAACATTGTCTCCAGTCCACGTCTTCACCACCCCTTTTCTTAGCGCCAATTACCCCTGCAGTTTGGTGTGCAGGGCTTTTATATCCAGGAATTCTGTCTTGCAAGTCACCTGACCATCACCCACACAAGAACTGGCTTCCCTGCAATACTTCTGGTACCAGTTTGTTACGCCTGGTTTCGTCCAGCTAGCAGATGGCATTCTTTCCTCACTAATGTGTGACGCTAGTCACTACTCACGGACAGGCCATGAGGCAGAAGAGTAAGATGGTCCGGGTTGAATACCAAGAGAGTACTTAGATAACCAAGGGAAAAGATGAAGATGTAAGTCAGGTCACATTCCAGGGTCAATAACAAGAGATAGTGGATCAAAAGCCGAAGGACAAAGGAATAGTCAGAATATGGTCCAAAGGGTCAGGCAGCAGAAGACCAGAACTCAGAGCAACAGAATCAGACTAAAGGTACCGTCACATTAAGCGACGCTGCAGCGATATAGACAACGATGCCGATCGCTGCAGCGTCGCTGTTTCGTCGTTGTGTGGTCGCTGGAGAGCTGTCACACAGACAGCTTTCCAGCGACCAACGATGCCGAAGTCTCCGGGTAACCAGGGTAAACATCGGGTTACTAAGCGCAGGGCCGCGCTTAGTAACCCAATGTTTACCCTGGTTACCATTGTAAATGTAAAAAAAAAAAAAAAACACTACATACTTACATTCCGGTGTCTGTCGTGTCCCCCGCCTTCAGCTTCCCTGCACTGTGTAAGCGCCGGCCGTAAAGCAGAGCGGTGACGTCACCGCTGTACTCTGCTTTACGGCCGGCTGGCGCTGACACAGTGCAGGGAAGCTGACGCCGGGGGATGCGACAGACACTGGATTGTAAGTATGTAGTGTTTTTTTTGTTACATTTACAATGGTAACCAGGGTAAATATCGGGTTACTAAGCGCAGCCCAGCGCTTAGTAACCCGATGTTTACCCTGGTTACAAGTGAAGACATTGCTGAATAGGTGTCACACACGCCGATTCAGCGATGTCAGCGGGTGATCCAGCAACGAAATAAGGTGCTGGCCTTCTAGCTCAGACCAGCGATCTCACAGCAGGATCCTGATCGCTGCTGTGTGTCAAACACAACGATATCGCTATCCAGGACGCTGCAACGTCACGGATCGTTATCGTTCTAAAGTCGCTCAGTGTGAAGGTACTTTAACACTCACAAACTATGTCTGGCAGGGATCAGGGGCAAACAGCAAACAGCTAAGTTAAATAGCTATCACCAGAGCACTGAACCCCTGCAGAAAGTCAGGCACACCCCAGTCACAGATTGGACAGCACAGCTGTCAATCAAGGAACCGACAGCTCAGCAAGCCCATCACAGTATTGGACAGCCAAGCTGTCAATTAAGACACAGACAGGTCAGCAGGACAGTTCCCTTAGAACAGGATAGCAATCAATCACTGAGAAGAGGAATCGTGCCATAATGTCACATCACACAGTAGCTCTTCAGGGGTACCATCTTCCTCTTACATTCTTTTCTCATTTTAGCTCAGAAGAGGCAATTTGCATATTATAGTTCCCAGAGGAACATTGCATGGCGAATAAGCCTCCTTACCTTGACAAGCCAGAGATGGTATATCACTCTCCATAAGGAGAAACGATACCCCTTAGACCCCAGTCCAGAGCCTCTCACCTACCCAAATCAGTTCTCATGCTTCGCACTGACGAGGGCCAACAGCCCGAAACACCGTGTCTGCGAATTGAGATATTGATTTGGCTTTTATCCTAAGTCATATTGCACGACTCGTTAAAGGGTTGATTGTGACTTGTAGGATCGCTACTTCCAACAGGTGGCGCTATAGAGTTTAAGTCCTCTTTTTCTCAGAAGAGGAAATTTGCATATTATATTTCCCAGAGGAGCATTGCATGGCGAATAAGCCTCCTTACCTTGACAAGCCAGAGATGGTATGTCACTCTCCATAAGGAGAAACGATACCCCTTAGACCCCAGTCCAGAGCCTCTCACCTAGCCAAATCAGTTCTCATGCTTCGCACTGACGAGGGCCAACAGCCCGAAACACCGTGTCTGCGAATTGAGATATTGATTTGGCTTTTATCCTAAGTCATATTGCACGACTCGTTAAAGGGTTGATTGTGACTTGTAGGATCGCTACTCCCAACAGGTGGCGCTATAGAGTTTAAGTCCTCTTTTTCTCAGAAGAGGCAATTTGCATATTATATTTCCCAGAGGAGCATTGCATGGCGAATAAGCCTCCTTACCTTGACAAGCCAGAGATGGTATGTCACTCTCCATAAGGAGAAACGATACCCCTTAGACCCCAGTCCAGAGCCTCTCACCTAGCCAAATCAGTTCTCATGCTTCGCACTGACGAGGGCCAACAGCCCGAAACACTGTGTCTGCAAATTGAGATATTGATTTGGCTTTTATCCTAAGTCATATTGCACGACTCGTTAAAGGGTTGATTGTGACTTGTAGGATCGCTACTTCCAACAGGTGGCGCTATAGAGTTTAAGTCCTCTTTTTCTCAGAAGAGGCAATTTGCATATCATTTTAGCTCATCAGTCATTGTGGGTTCGACGTTTCCCCAAGGATAACCCAAATTCAGTGCATTTTTGCTTTTTCTGCTATATCTGTGTCCACACAAAATCGACTTGGGTGTACTGGTTGGGAAGAATATCGGTGTTGGCATATTCAGTCCTGAAGGGTTCTTCCTGTTTTGACACTTCTGGAATACTTGGAGACCCAGTCACTGGGGATTTTAAGTTGACTCCTGATTCGATCTCTGCAGCACTCAAGAGCAGAATCGGCAATTCCAGTCTTCTCAACGGCACTGTAAGCTATCCTTCCTAATCTCCTGGGACTTCAATTTGGGGGTTTCTGCCAATCCTGTTGGAGACCTACTGTAGTCTTGGTGGGCTCTTCTGCTCTAGAGGAACAGGGCCACAACATATTCGGGTGCAACACACAGGGTAATGGTCCATCAGGTCTGACCTTAAAGATGACTGCATTGTCTGGGTGAATGTTCCTCGCAACCCAGTAGGGTACTGATTCCCAGTGGTGATCTAGCCTATTTTTGGGTCACTTGACCTGCACTAGCTCACAGTCTCCAGTCTGGAGCTGTTCACCCAAAGTTGGGGACCGGCCTGAATGTTTCACCTCCCAAAACTTTTGCTTGACCAAGCGCCTTACTGTCTGGACTCGGTGCTGGTGTTCTCAGATTCAGGTAAGTGAATCTGAATATATTCTTCAGGCATAGTGGTCACCTGCTACATCGTGTCCATCAAGCAGCAAATACTCTACTCATTGAATTCAACCCAGGTAATGGGTCTCTTAGAGACAATATCTTCATCGTCTTGCTGTCTCTCTTCTGGGGTTCGGAACTCCACGGTATGCTCCACGACAATGTGGTGCATTAGATTAACGGATGCCCCTCCTTCTTCTCTCCCATATATGGCCGCTTTAACTGCAGGTCTAGTATTCTGGCATGCATTCCACGGTGTGGCAGGGCATGTCAGAAGCAACTTTCCAGCTCCAGCCTCCCTTCACATTGGGCCATGGGGACAGGTAGTATGATGCTAGCAGAGGTCCCCTTGATACTACTCAGCTCACCTCGGATATCCAGTATTTACTGGTGTAGCCTAGTGGGCTCTGCATGTTTTGGCCCAGGGGTGGCCACTTCATGGCTGTGTACTACAACCATTTGGACAGGGGCTTCTCATTCCGAGACCCAACCTTCGGCTCCAACTTCAATAAAGCTTAGATCTGGATTCATGAGTAGACGCTCTTTTAAGGTCTGACTCAGATAGGGTCTTTTAGTCCAGCAACTAATTGGTCCCGCAGCTTCATCCAAGGGCCATCACTTCCTGCAATGCATTTAGATACTGAGCTACAGTGTCACTTTGCCCGTCGACTCGCCGACACAAACGCACGCGGAGGCGCCCTAAATTGGTAGTGTCAATCATAGTGTCTATGATTTTTATCACTTTTTCCACAGTGACATAGTCACTAGGCTGGCTGTACATGACTGCTGCAACTCTCCATCAAGGGTCAGGAGGGCTAACTCAGCCTGAACAGCGTGGGCCAGGGGGTACATGCACAGCATGCTCTTCAGTGTCTCTATCCAATCCCACAGTGATACACTGCTTCCCGGAACTTGGGGTGTTGTTGAGCATAGCCCCAGAGGTATATTTCCCCTGACGGACTCAGTCACGGACTGGCCTGCCATCTCGAATGTTGAATGTTGCATCCTGCTGACTATGCCAGATGTAAGCAGGTGACCGAATGCAATGCACAGAAGGCATGAGGCAGAAACAGTCAATGAACGGTTTAGTAGTTAGGTGACAGTTAATGATATCAATCAGTGTAAAACAGCAATAAACCATACAACAATACATTTATAATAACAAGGAAAGTAACTCGAGAGTAATACTAACGTTCTTTATACAAGGTGAGTATGTAACACCCCTGGTAACTGTTTGTTACAGTGGCATTGCTTTCCTCATGGGGAGAGAGATGTCATGCTTGGAAGCGAGGAAGGATCCCTTTAACAGGTATTCAGCACATACAACACCTTTCTAACTCCAGACCAGAAGGGGGAGCTCTACACCCGACTTCAGGAAAGCTACTCTCTCGGGAGGAGTCAGTTGCTAGGCAGTTACTAGGCAGTTGGTGAGAGGAAAGCAAAGTGTGAGGAAGGAAAGCTGGGGCCGTGCAGACGAATGATTCTGCAGCTCCTGGGAAGAAAAAAGAGAGCAGAGCAACTTGTAAGGAGACTGAAAGGAGGAAGGAACAAAAGTGAAGTGAAGAGCTGGAGAGAGAAGTTGCTACTGAACTTCCTCCATGCTGAGCGCAAATACCGGTATCCGCAAGACCGAGGTTGTGGGGGTAACTTCATTGTGGGGGTAATTTCATGCCCCATGGCAGAAACCGGTGGACAGCTAGATTTGACGTTACTTGTCCACCATTAACACCCGAGGACACAGTAACACATAGAGCCCGGGTCGTGATAGAGGCTCGAATTACCTGTCATGCGGGTTAGTGTTCTACCTAAAGGGAGACAGAGAGAACGTGAGGACCTTGTGTGAGGCCTAAGGCAGCAAGGGAATACAACAACTTTCAAGCCAGCCAGACCATACCAACACCTGTGATCCGGTACCCTGGACTGTGGCTGCTTTAAAACAAGTAAAGAGGTAAATAGACTGCAACCCTGTGTCCCCCGTTTCTTTTTACACCATTTACCACCTGTCCCTACTACATCGGGAGTCCAGGGGACCCAGCTATACCTGTGGGAAGTCATACCATCCCAGCTGCCATAACATCACCCCAGCGCACCCCTTTAAGCAGCATTGGTCATCCCTGACCAAATACCACAGGTGGCGTCACAAACTTTTATTATTCACCAATCCCTTTAAAGACTTTTCCCTTAACATGGGCGCCCAGGGCCATGGACCAGGTCACCGGCGCCTTGACACATCCCTTTAAGGATCGGACCCGGTACCGAGTACCCCACCGCCCTGGCGGGCGTTCCAAGTTCGCCCAATCCTGGGAGCTACCACATTAGCTCTTCCTGCAACAAGGGCCCTAGCGGTGTTCATCGGGCTTTCCCGCTAGGCTGCAAGTCCTCAACTCTATCAAAGAGCGTTGAGCCTCCTGTGCACCAAACGGCCCCCATCCCACCTGTTGTCCTAACCCAAGCCAACCCCTGTACATCCATTATGGTTGAAAGTGACAGCCCTGCTCACTCATGTCATCCTTCTATGACCACAGGCGTCCTGCTCTGGTCAACATCTCCTCGCAGATCTTTGGCTCTTGGCCAACGGTGGGCTTCTCCTAGGCCTGGGGCAGAGAGGACTGCAACTTGGCTGACGTGGATCGAGATTCTGGTCTTGACAGTTGCAGCCTGGACTATGGATCTTGACTGACATAGGTTGGGTCTCTGGATCTTGACCGATGTAATTGAGTCTTTGGGTTATCTGGGCCTTTTCTGGCGATGACCAGCGATCTGGTGGCACATGCTTTCCACTGTGGCCTGTCACACTACCTTAAGAATCATCTCTCGTCCCATGTCTGCACCACTACTCTTTTTGGCTCCAAATCCCCTGCGGTTTGGTGTGCGGCTTTTACATACAGTAACTCTGTCATGCAAGTTACCTGCAAGAACTGGCTCACCCTGCAATTCTTATGGTGCCATTTGGTTCTGCTTGGTTTCATCAAGCCAGCAGATGGCAGTCTTTGGTCACTAATGCCACTATCATGCAGGGGCTCTTCAAGGGTACCATCACTTCCTCTTACATATTTTCCAACAGGCTGTGCTATAGGAGTGAAAAAATGAACAAACAATACATGTCAAAAATGTGTAAAGTACAAAAAAAGCTAAAATTACAGTATGTATTTTTAAATTACATTAATACTTTAAAAAAGCCAAGTTTGATGCAGGCCTTTTTGCTTTTGCAACCTTTTCTCTAATCTACTTAATCCATCAATTTGCATACAAAATACTATTCTTTTTCTTTAACAGGTGAGCGTCAAGGTTCTTCCAGTTCAAGTTCTTCTGGATTTGAACCATGGTTGCTTGGTCTTACAGCCATGGTTGTATTTCTTTTCATTGTGTTCATCTTACTGATTATTAACAGAGTCTGGTGCAAGAAAAGGTATGTACTAAACCACTGCTTCTCAAACTGTGAGGCTTGCCCCACCAGTTAAGTGCCCTCTAACTGTAAAATCAGTTACAAAGTTACAAAAGTGTTTCTTTGACTGCAACAATCTCTGGTTCAGCAATATCATTGACTCATTTTGGACTTGTAATATTATACAGCGTACAAAAGACAAACGAAGGGCTCTCTCACACAAGCGTATAACACGGTCGAGAGCTATGCGATAAAGCATCGCATAGCACTCGGACTAGTGTTACTTTATGGGGCAGTTCTGATCTGCGATTATTTTCTCATTCCAAATCGGCATGAGAAAACAATGTCATGCTGCGATTGCATCCGAGAATCGGATCACCCTCACCAATACAAGTCTATGGGTGCGTGTGAAACATCGGACTGCACTCAAATGTCAAAAACAGTGAAGAACTATGCTTCAGCTGTCAGTTCAGTCATGCTGCGAAAACCAGGAGCGATTAGCTTAACATGATCTGCCATCAGTAAAGCCATGCTGTTTTGAGTCCTTGCCTTTCTTTGCTCTTTAACCCATTAAGGACCGAGTCACTTAATGTGAGGTTAATCACCAGGCCTGAGTATTCAAATCTAACCACTGTCACTTTATGAGGTTATAACTCTAGAACGTTTCAACGATTTTGAGATTGTTTTTCTATGACATATTGTACGTCTTGATAGTGGTACAATTTCTTTGACAAGGCTTGCGTTTGTTTGTGAAAAAATTATAAATTGGGCAAAAATGTTGAACATTTCACAATTTTAAACATTTTTTATTTTTCTGCCCTTAAATCAGAGTTATGTCACACAAAATAGTTAATAAATAACATTTCCCACATGCCTACTTTTCATCAGCACAATAAGGGTTAATAGTTGACCAGCGATTTCTATTTTTACCAGCAAAATTTACAAAAACCATTTTTTTAGGGACCACATCACATTTGAGGTGACTTTGAGGGGCCTATATGACCGAAAATACCCAAAAGGGACACCAGCCAAAAAATTGTACCCCTCAAGGTGTTCAGCACCACATTCAAGAAGTTTATTAACCCTTCAGGTGCTTCACGGGAACTGAAGCAATGTGGAAAGACAAAATGAACATTTATCTTTTTTTCACAAAATTTTTAATTAGGAACAAATTTTTTTGATATCCACAAGGGTATTAGTAGAAAATGAGCCCCAATATTTGTTGTGCCATTTCTCCTGAGTACGCCGATACACCATCTGTGGAGAAAGACCACTGTTTGGGCGCATGACAGGGCTCAGAATGAAAGGAGCACCTTTTGACTTTTTAAACATAAACTGGCTGGATTCGAGAGCGGACACCATATCACGTTTGGAGAGCCCCGGATGTGCCTAAACAGTGGAAACTAGAGATCAGCGAACTTGTTCGGAAAACTTTTGCCAATCTTAAATTCGGCATGAATGCCGCACATTCGGATTCATGTTCGGTTTCCTGAGCATTTTTACTCACTCATTTTTACTTCACAGTTTGGTAAATCATCGAGTTTCCACTAATGCTTTTGTATTCACTTTGTCTAGGATAGTGGTGTTGTATGATGAGCGGGGTAGGGGGCTGTGGACGTGTTTGATGAGGGGAGGGGGTGTGAAGAGGTTTGAGGAGCGGAGGACTGTTTTTTTTTTTTCTTAATTTAATTTGTGTACATTTTGGCAGCCAATCAGGGTGCAGAGACCATCCACAACTTCATGACACAAGGTCTTCTGTGATTGGCTGCCGAAGTCACATGTCTCTGTCCATATAAAAAGTGGACATCTTGTTTTTTTTGCTGTCACCATTTTCTCAGTGTCACAGTGCAGAGAAGCTACTCCTGTTACTGCTGCTGCTGCTGTAAGTGAACTTGTCAGTTAACTAGACAGGATCCTGTCCTGTGTGAAATTGATCTTCTAACCAGATTGTGCTAAAACTATGTTGCACTCTCAGGTTTCCCCATTTGCTAATCAAAATCGTTTGGCAAAAACAGTTGCAGTCATGAATAAATTAGAATATCATCCAAAAAATTAGAATATCATCAAAAAGTTAATTTATTTCAGTTCTTCAATACAAAAAGTGAAACTCGTATATTATATAGTCATTTCAAAAAGAGTGATCTATTTCAAGTGTTTAATTCTGTTAATGTTGATGATTATGGTTTACAGCCAATGAAAACCCCAAAATCATTATCTCAGTAACTTAGAATACTTTATAACACCAGGTTGAAAAATTATTTTAAAATCCAAAATGTTGGCCTACAGAAATGTATGTTGAGTGAATGCACACAATACTGAGTCGGGGCTCCTTTTGCATCAATTACTGCATCAATGTGGTGTGGCATGGAGGCGATCAGCCTGTAGCACTGCTGAGATGTTATGGAAGCCCAGGTTGCTTTGATAGCAGCCTTTAGCTCGTCTGCATTGTTGGGTCTGGTGTCTCTCATCTTCCTCCTGACAATACACCATATATTCTCTATGGGGTTAAAGTCAGGCAAGTTTGCTGGCCAATTAAGCACAGTGATGCTATTGTTTTTAAACCAGGCATTGGTACTTTTGGCAGTGTGGACAGGTGCCAAGTTCTGCTGGAGAATGAAATTTCCATATCCAAAAAGCTTGCCATCAGAGGGAAGCATGAAGTGCTCTAAAATTTCCTGGTAAATGGCTGCATTGGCTTTAGCACTGAAAAAAAATGATGTGGGGTCCCCCTATATTTTATAGCCAGAGAGGTTACGCAGACAGCTGCGGGCTGATATTCATAGCCTAGAGAGGGGCCATGGATATTGCTCCCCCTCCCCCGGCTACAAATACCAGTTCGCAGCCGCCCCAGAAATGGCGCATCTGTAATATGCGCCAATTCCGGCACTTAGCCCCTCTCTTCCTACTTCTGTGTAGTGGTGGGATATGGGGTAATAAGGGGTTAATGTCACCTTGCTATTGTAAGGTGACATTAAGCCGAGTTAATAACGGAGAGGCGTCAATAAGTCGCCTATCCATTATTAATCCAATAGTAAGAAAGGGTTAATAAAACACGCACACACACATTAGGAAAAAAGTATTTTAATATTCTTCATTTAACCATACTTACCATACTTCAGCGCTTGCAAAAAACGTTAAATAATAAACCGTACACTACCTATCCGCCGTAGTCCAATTAATAACGAGTGTCCCACAATGATATCCCCTATAGAACAGTGACATCGGGTGATGTCACTGCTCTATAGGACCCTCAGTGACACACTGACAGGAGACAATGGCTCCTGCAGTGCATCACTGAGGTTACTAAAGTTCAAAGTCTTACATTATGGCAATTGCTGCATGGGAAAATGTCTCACCCAGCAATGCCATAAGTCAGACTAGGGACTATTTTTTACAGTGGCGGAGGAGTACCTTCCTCCCGTCATTGTGTTTCTGGGGCCCCTGGAGAGCGGTCGCAACAGCTGTTGCTGCCGTTCTCCACGGGAGATCGTCGTGGGACACTCGTGGATTTCTGCGGACAGGGAGTATGTTGGTTGTTTGTTTTTTTCATATTTTTTACAGGTTGACACTGGCTTCGGGGATCAAAATGACAAGTAATGGTAAGTATGTAATCTATGTTTAATGTACTGTATATCTATATGTATGTCATGTATGTAATTTATGAATGTACTGTATGTAGTATGAATGTATGTAGTATGTATGTATGTAGTATGTATGTAGTATGTATGTAGTATGTATATAGTATGTATGTTGTATGTATGTAGCATGTATGTATGTATGTAGTATGTATATGGTATATATGTAGTATGTAAGTTGTATCTATGTAGTATGTATGTTGTATTTAGTGCGCATGTATGTAGTATGTATGTATGTAGTATGTATGGAGTATGTATCTATGTAGTATGTATGTATGTAGTATGGAGTATGTATGTAGTATGTATGTATGTATGTATTATATATGTAGTATGAAGACACAAAAGAGAATAGTAAAACCAAAAACACTCAGTTTGAAAAAATGTTGCAGTAATCCGCAAGTGCTAGTAAAAGATGTAAAAAACAGGGTATTTGGTTGATACGTTTTTTGCAAAAAATGTATACTAAGCTGCTCTACCAATCTTCACGGTATACCCTTATCAGAGCAGTCCTAACTAATGTATGCAATCCCTATCTGATGTATTTAAAAACCTGATCATCTGTATATAACCTGTGTGAACAGGGTTCAGAGAGGAAAAATCCATGTGTGCATACAGGGTAGAACAGCTTTTGTGCAGATAGCCCAAGAGGAGTGGTGGAACTCCCCAGTCTTGTAGACACAAGAGAACAATTATGGAAACAGGAACACATGGGCTACTTGCACAGTGAACAAGTCTGTATGATCATGTTCACACACCACCAAGAAACCTGAAGACACAAAAGAGAATAGTAAAACCAAAAACACTCAGTTTGAAAAAATGTTGCAGTAATCCGCAAGTGCTAGTAAAAGATGTAAAAAACAGGGTATTTGGTTGATACGTTTTTTGCAAAAAATGTATACTAAGCTGCTCTACCAATCTTCACGGTATACCCTTATCAGAGCAGTCCTAACTAATGTATGCAATCCCTATCTGATGTATTTAAAAACCTGATCATCTGTATATAACCTGTGTGAACAGGGTTCACTACTATATGTAGTATGTATGGAGTATGTATGAAGTATGTATGTAGTATGTATGTATGTAGTATGTATGTAGTAAGTATGGAGTATGTATGTATGTATGTAGTATGTATGTATGTATGTAGTATGTATGTATGTAGTATGTATGCAGTATGGAGTATGTATGTAGTATGTATGGAGTATTTTTTTTTTTCATTCAACACATTAGCCAGATGATGGGACTACTACTGTCCCATCATTGGCTAATTTGTCAATCACTGTCAGTGTAGCAGGCATCATCCGATGGGACTTGTAGTCCCATCGGACGATGCCTGCACACACGCAGAGAGCCCCGGCACACACGCACAGAGCCAGAGCAGCCAGCACAGAGCTACGGCAGCCCGCACAGAGCCACAGAAGCCCGCACAGAGCCCCGCCGCCTGCACAGAGCCCCGGCATACACGCACAGAACCCCACGGTCACGCACAGACACCGCCCGCACACACACACACGCAGTCTCCGCCCACGCACCGCCCACACTTCCTTATACTGCATAATTGCACTATAGGAACTTCCGATTCCAGTATCCGATATCACAAAAGTATCGGATCTCGGTATAGGAATTCCAAAACAGCGAATATCGGCCGATACCCGATACTTGCGGTATCGGAATGCTCAACACTATTCAGGAGTCCTATATACTCTATGGAGTACATATATCTGCGACTGGAAAATGTTTACTAAATGCTAAAAATGACCTGCCATTATAATTATCCAGGTCATTATGAGTTCTCAGACATGAAACATGTATCAGTTCTTTTTATTTAAGAGGTGAAAATAAAATCAAAAGTTTAAAAAAAAAAAAAAAATTGACTCAATTTTTCAGGATATGGGGCTCGGTGAGGGCTTATTTGCGTACTGAGCTGACGTTTTTATCAATATCATATTGGGATAAATACAATATTTTTATCGCCTGTATTGCATTTTATTGCAAAGTTGTGGCGACCAAAAAAAACGTTATTCTGACATTTCAAATTTTTTTTATTTGAACGCTGTTTTCCGATCAGATTAATTCTCTTTATATTTTGATATCTTGGGTATTTCTGAACCCGGTGATACCAAATATGTTTATTTATTTATTTTTTTAATTGCTTTATTTTGAAGGGGGTGATTTAAAGTTTTATATTTTTTCACATTTTTAAAAACTTTTTTGCATGTTTTACTTGTTTCCATAGTCTCCTTAGGAGACTTGAAGCTGCAATCTTCTGATCACTTTTGCTACACATAGAAGGGCTTCAGCAGATATGCTTATCTGCGGCGAATGCCGGCCACGGGGCTTATAGCAGATCAGCAATGTCAAACAGGGGTCTCCTGCAGACAACGGGTTATCATACCAACACATCGATGCCCTGCCACCATGTGACACGGGTGCCTATGGGCAGAGTTAGTGACGTGCTTCTGGAGCAATCATGTTAAATGCCACTGTCAGAGATTGACAGCAGCATTTAATGTTAACAGCCGCAAGTGGATCATGATTGTGAAAATTCAACATTTTGGGCTAAAGTAACATTTTTGTGGGAAAACGTGAAATGTTCATTTTTTCCGTTCACATTGCTATAGTTCCTGTGAAGCAACTAAAGGGTTAATAATCTTCTTGAATGTGATTTTGAGCAGTTTGAGTGCCATATAGGCCCCTCAAAGTCACTTTGAATGTGATGAGGTCCCTAAAACAATGGTTTTGTAAATTTTGTTGATTGAAAATTCAGAAATCGCTGGTCAACTTTTAACTTTGATCCCTCTGAGCCCCTACACAGAAATAATGTTCCCTCTGTACTTCCTTATAGTAATAATGTTCCCTCTGTACTTCCTTATAACTTCCTATGAAAAGTAATTCGCCTTGACCCCTTATAATAATAATAACCCTGAATTTAATTAGAATAATGCAAACACCCCCATACTTTCTGATAATAATAATGCCTCCTGTTCTTTCCCAATCATGATAATCACTCATTGTGCCTTCTTATCGAAATGACCCTCAGTGCCTCTTCATTGCAATAATGGAGGAGCATACATAGAAGTTAGGGAGTCCGATAGCAAAAGTTCTATCAGGGCACATGGGCACAGTCACAGAATGACATACCTCCCAACTTTTTAAGACACAAAGGGGAATATGTATTGCTGGACTCACAGTACACAATTTTTTTTTGCCCCTATTAAAGTTTTTTAGAGTTCTCTCCTGCTATGATACCCCTTCCATGGCCCCCATAGAGTATAATGTCCCAAAAATTGTCCTCATACAGAATGATGTTCTCACATTCCTTCACTTAAACAGTGTGATAGCTCAGAAAAATCACCGACTAAATTAGTGCCATATTTAGTGTATACAGTTGTCTTAAAAATAATCAAATGTAAATTTAAAATCTAATGAATAATGTGTATATGCCAATCCAATGTCCATAAAACAGCCATGCAGCTCAAGTAGTGGCAAAAAGAAACAATTTATATCATCCGAAAAAAGGAGCAGGACCCTATTAAAAATCTAGTCTTGTCCAAACCTTGGCATCAAACAAAATATTCAGTTTCCAATAGATATGAACAATGTCAAATCAAACTTTTACCCAATATTATTATGCTATATATACAAGTGCTTCTCACAAAATTAGAATATCATCAAAAAGTTAATTTATTTCAGTTCTTCAATACAAAAAGTAAAACTCATCTATTATAGAGAGTCATTACAAACAGAGTGATCTATTTCAATTGTTTATTTCTGTTAATGTTGATGATTATGGTTTACAGCCAATGAAAACCCAAAAAGCATTATATCAGTAAATTAGAATAATTAACAATAAAATCTACAAAGGCTTCCTAAGAGCTTAAAAAGGTCCCTTAGTCTGTTTCAGTAGGCTCCACAATCATGGGAAAGACTGCTGACTTGACAGATGTTCAGAAGGCAGTCATTGACACACTCCACAAGAAGGGTAAGCCACAAAAGGTCACTGCTAAAGAAGCTGGCTGCACTCTGTGAACATACTTTATAACACCAGCTTGAAAAAATGATTTTAAAATCCAAAATGTTGGCCTACTGAAATGTATGTTCAGTAAATGCACTCAATACTTGGCCGGCTCCTTTTGCATCAATTACTGCATCAATGCGGCGTGGCATGGAGGCGATCAGCCTGTGGCACTGCTGAGGTGTTATGGAAGCCCAGGTTGCTTTAATAGTAGCCTTCTGCTCTTCTGCATTGTTGGGTCTGGTGTCTCATCTTCCTCTTGACAAAACCCCATCCATGGGGGGCGTGGCTTAGGCGCAGGTGATGTAGGTTGCAAAATGTGCGAGCTCCTGAGGTAACCCTCTAATGCAACATATAACGCAATCTTTTTTGAAAATTTTTACTTCCATTCATATTTACTTTTATTCAGAAATGTATTGTACACATTTTGAGACATTTTTCGCTTTAATCGGATAATCCTAGGATTGTTTATCCTGTTTGGAAGATGACAGACTTAAAATGGCATCATCAAACGGCTTGTCCTTGTGAGTGACTAATTTTCTGAGGTAAAATAAACTACAGGACTACAATTTTTCTTTTTAAACATTGTGTTTTTTTATTTTTTAAATACATTTATGTGGATTTATGACATTTTTAAAACAATTCTTGCTTTTAGTGTTTTTTTTTTCTGGTTTACCTGTTTTACCTGCTGTGAGGTTGCTATGGTTACCTCAGTAACCTCTATTGCTCTGCTGAAGACATTGTGTTAATTTCAATTTTTAATTGAATTTGTACCAGGCACATCATCTTTGAGGGCCCTGTCACAGCCTGTCATAAGTGCTGGTGGTCCGGCATTTTTTTCTTTCAGTGACGTCACCGCTAATAGGGCGGTGTGACAGACTACCAAGAAACACCTCCCCCAACCTTCCTTAGGTGTGCCCCTACCCAATGGGGTTTTTTCGCCCCCTTTTGACTACGTTTGGACCAGGCACACAGGGGGGGTGAAGATTCTGTCAGGGACCGCTCCAGGCGCCATCTTCCTCCATCTCAGTGACATCACTGTTAATCGGGCGGTGTCACAAACTACAACGGATCACCTTCCTTGGGTGTGCTCCTACCCTACCGGGGGATGTCACCCCTTGTAACTGTATTTGCATATGGCACTCCGGGTGTGAAGCTTCTACCACGGACCGCTCCAGGCGCCATCTTCCTCTGCTTCATTGACGTCATCGCTGTCTGCGATATTCTTGTAAGTGCTCAAATTGCTTCAGATCCACTTAAGAAAACTTCCTTCAGGTTGCCCTTTGTGAAACGGGGGGTCTGGGATCTATTTTGCTTCTGCTTTCATTCGGCACATCGCCCAGGAAGATCCTGTCACGGACCACTGTTTCCATCGGTTCCCTGGCTTCTCCTCCTCTGGCAGTGATGTCACCGCTGACTGCGGCCATCTTCTGGAGGCTGCAGATTACAGCTGCTCTGTCTTTGCATAATATTCACTTATTGCTTGCTTGCATTTTTTCTTTCAGTGACGTCACTGCTAATAGGGCGGTGTGACAGACTACCAAGAAACACCTCTCCCAACCTTCCTTAGGTGTGCCCCTACCCAACGAGGTTTTTTTTGCCCCCTTTTGACTACGTTTGGACCTGGCACACAGGGGGGTGAAGATTCTGTCAGGGACCGCTCCAGGCGGCATCTTCCTCCATCTCAGTGACATCACTGTTAATCGGGCGGTGTCACAAACTACAACGGATCACCTTCCTTGGGTGTGCCCCTACCCTACTGGGGGGTTTCACCCCTTGTAAGGCTGTTTCACATTTGCGTTTTTTGCCGCTGCGTTTTAGCGCAAAAAAAACATGCGTTTTTTTTCTATACTTAACATTAAAAACGCATGCGTTTTTTTGCATGCGTTTTGCCGCGTTTTGCCGACGCATGCGTCGTTTCTATGCTTGCGTTTTGTTGCGGAAATGCAACATGTAGTAATTTCTAGAGGCTTTTTTTGCGGCAAAAAAACGTATTGCTGTCTATGTAAACGCATGCGTTTTTAAGCACATGCGTTTGCTTGCATTTTGAAATGCATGCGTTTCAATAGAAAAACACAAGAATACACACTGATAAGCCACCCCCCAACCCTAACCCTAAAGAGATCCTAACCCTAACCCTAAAGGGATCCTAACCCTAACCCTTGGGATTCTAACCCTAACCCTAGGGATCCTAACCCTAACCCTAACCCAAGGGATCCTAACCCTAACCCTAGGGATCCTAACCCTAACCCTAGGGATCCTAACCCTAACCTTAACCCTAGCTATTTCTGTTTATAGTGGGTTTTCTAGTTGATTTTGATGATTGGCAGCTGTCACACACTTCTCATCATGCGTTTCAAAAACAAAAACGCAGGAAAAAACGCATGTAAACGCGTCAAAACGCCGCGTTTTTTTACCACATGCAAAAATGCATGCGTCTAAAAAACGCAGCGTTTGCACGCGTTTACATGCCTTTTTTCACCACCTGCGTTTGCATTTAAAATGCTGCGTTTTTAAATGCAAATGTGAAACCAGCCTAACTGTATTTGCACATGGCACTCCGGGTGTGAAGCTTCTACCACGGACCGCTCCAGGCGCCATCTTCCTCTGCTTCAGTGACGTCATTGCTGCCTGCAATATTCTTGTAAGTGCTCAAATTGCTTCGGATCCACTTTAGAAAACTTCCTTCAGGTTGCCCTTTGTGAAACGGGGGTGTCTGGGATCTATTTTGCTTCTGCTTTCATTCGGCACATCGCCCAGGAAGATCCTGTCACAGACCGCTGTTTACATCGGTTCCCTGGCTTCTCCTCCTCTGGCAGTGACGTCACCGCTGACTGCGGCCATCTTCTGGAGGCTGCAGATTACAGCTGCTCTGTCTTTGCATAATATTCACTTATTGCTTGCTTGGTTTCATTGAGGGTGGGGACGGGGCTGGTATTTTTATTGCCTTTTAGCAGTTACTTTTAACCCCTTCACGACATGCGCCGTACTAGTACGGCGCATGCCGTGTCACCCCCTTTGATGTGGGCTCCGGCAGTGAGCCCACATCAAAGTCGCGACATGTCAGCTGTTTTGTACAGCTGACATGTGCGCGCAATAGCGGCGGGTGAAATCGCTATTCACCCGCCGCTATTAACCTGTTAAATGCCGCTGTCAAACGCAGACAGCGGCATTTAACCGGCGAAATGATGTCATCGCCGACCCCTGTCACATGATCGGGGTCGGCGATGCATCAGGAAGGTAACCATAGAGGTCCTTGAGACCTCTATGGTTACTGATGCCGGCCTGCTGTGAGCACCCCCCTGTGGTCGGCGCTCACAGCACACCTGCATTTCAGTTACATAGCAGCGATCTGATGATCGCTGCTATGTAGCAGAGCCGAACAGGCTATGCCAGCTTCTAGCCTCCCATGGAGGCTATTGAAGCATGGCACAAGTAAAAAAAATGTTTTTAAAAATATGAAAAAAATATAAAAAATATAAAAGTTTAAATCACCCCCCTTTCGCCCCATCCTAAATAAAACAATTAAAAAAAAAAAACCTACACGTATTTGGTATCGTCGCGTTCAGAATCGCCCGATCTATCAATAAAAAAAAGCATTAACCTGATCGCTAAACAGCGTAGCGAGAAAAAAATCCGAAACGGCAGAATTACGGTTTTTTTTTGGTCGCCGTGACATTGCATTAAAATGCAATAATGGGCGATCAAAAGAACGTATCTGCACCGAAATGGTATCATTAAAAACGTCAGCTCGGCACGCAAAAATTAAGCCCTCACCCGACCCCAGATCATGAAAAATGGAGACGCTTTGGGTATCGGAAAATGGCACTTTTTTTTTTAAGCAAAGTTTTGAATTTTTTTTCACCACTTGGATAAAAAATAACTTAGACATGTTAGATGTCTAGGAACTCGTAATGACCTAGAGAATCACAGTGGCAGGTTAGTTTTAGCATTTAATGAACCTAGCAAAAAAGCCAAACAAAAAACAAGTGTGGGATTGCACTTTTTTTGCAATTTCACCGCACTTGGAATTTTTTTCCCGTTTTCTAGTAAAAGACATGGTAAAACTAATGGTGTCGTTCAAAAGTACAACTCGTCTCGCAAAAAATAAGCCCTCACATGACCATAGTGACGGAAAAATAAAAAAGTTATGGCTCTGGGAAGGAGGGAAGTGAAAAATGAAAACGCAAAAACGAAAAAGGTCCACGACTTGAAGGGGTTAAAAAAGTGGGAGTTGGTTCTGATTAATATAATATTAATAATAATAATTATATAAAGCTTATAACAAATTTATATTGTATATTGATATATCTACCTATTTACATATTAGGTCACTTTTACCTGTATCTTATTAGGAGATAACATTTTAAAGTAAGCGGTTGGTAAAATATATAACAAGTTTCTATGTCATAACCTATACAATATCACATTGTTGTGGGACCTTGTCTTACCTTCAATCACTTTTTATAATACCGCTGGACACCATGAGTCATCTCACCTCTAAATTGCATATGGCTAAATCATCTGGTGGTTCTAGAGCTCAAAAACAAAATAAGGACCCACGGGCTAATCGTGGTTCTTCAAGGGACTCGGTTAATTTGCTGAGTCCAGTTAAGTCTCGTTCTCCTATTGAGAGAGATCTCTCACAGTCCTCTATCAAGGCCCTTTCTCATTCCGCATCCACGCCTAAAGCTTGCTTAGCAGAGCTCGGTGTGGAACTTCCCTCTTCATTCATTTCTATGGAGACCATGGACCTCTCTTCCTCTTCAAAGAGGAAGGGTCCCTCGAGTTGGGGGGGGGGGGGGGGGGGGAGCGCGGTCCTCCATTACCAATTGTTCGGAAGAGGATTCTACTAATTATTCTCCCAATCCTAGTCCAAAAAAGTCCAAACCAAGGACCGAGAAACCATCTGTGTCTTCCCTGTCTTCTTGTACCTTTCATGATGCAACGTCGCTTGAGGCGTGTATGGATACTCTGGTTGATAAACTTAGCACCAGATTGCGTTTTGATATAGATAACCAGACGAAAATATTTCAGGAGACTCTCAAGTTTTTCACTTCTCAGTTGGATAACCATGAAGTCAAACTGGGAGAATTGGAAAAGACACATGCACTGTCCCTAAAGGAAGTCTGACTCTAAGTCAGAGATTCGTCAGTTGAAACTTAAGTTGGCAGATCTAGAGGACAGATCCCATCGTAGCAACATTAAAATTAGAGGTATATCTGAAGATATCTCACCCATTAAGCTCCCTGAGTTTGTTAAGGGGATTTTTAGGAGGATTATTCCCAATCTTTCGGATATGGATCTCATTATAGATCGTATCCATCGTCTTCCTAAGCCTCCTTCTGTCCCTAAATACCTCCCTAGAGATGTTATCATGAAAATTCACTTTTATCATATTAAAGAGAAACTACAAAGCCTGGTCAAAATTAAAGGAGGATTCCCGGAACTCTATCACCATCTTAAAGGGAACCTGTCACCTGAATTTGGCGGGACTGGTTTTGGGTCATATGGGCGGAGTTTTCGGGTGTTTGATACACCCTTTCCTTACTCGCTGGCTGCATGCTGGCTGCAATATTGGATTGAAGTTCATTCTCTGTCCTCCGTAGTACATGCCTGCACAAGGCAAGATTGCTTTGCGCAGGCATGTACTACGGAGGACATAGAATGAACTTCAATCCAATATTGCAGCCAGCATGCAGCCAGCAGGTAAGGAAAGGGTGAATCAAACACCCGGAAACTCCGCCCATATGACCCAAAACCAGTCCCGCCAAATTCAGGTGACAGAGTCCCTTTAAGTTGTTTGCTGACCTGTCCAAAGTGACTATTGAGTGTCGGAGTTACTTTAGATCACTCACCTCCATGCTGAGAGAGAAAGGCCTTCTTTACAAGTGGGGTTTTCCTCTGAGGCTCATCTTTAATTATAGGGGGAAAAATGCAGTTTTTCTTACACCTGAGGAGGGTCCCCTATTTTTGAAATCCCACGGTGTTATTTTGTTATTTCTTCCGTTCCTGCATCTACTTCCACAGGTCCAGGCCATATCACTTAAGCTCAATTTGTCATTTTTGATTTGCGTACCTGGGTTTTCTAATATTGTTTGATATTGTGCTTCTATTATTAATTTGTTCAATCTTAAATATTTGTTATTGGTACTAATGAGGGTCTCCTTGGCCTTGCGCTGCACGGACTTTTCCCCACGGTACAAGAAGGAGAGCCATTTTCTTGGTTCCCCTCTAATGGTCTAGTAATGTAAAGTTTAAAGTTTGTACTTTTCTTTGTCTATTTAGTCTTGGTAGTGATTTCTTTTTCTTGTTACTTTCCAGCCGGTGATTGCCTACAAACGCCAATTATTTCTTTCTTTTTTTCTCTCATGGTGCTTACTTTGGTTACCTATAATGTGAGGGGTCTTAATAGCCCAAATAGACGCTTTTCCTTTCATAGGGAAATTAATAAATCTGTGGCGGATGTGGTGTGCCTGCAAGAGACTAAATTTAAGATACATAATCGTCCTGCATTTGCCCTTAACCCCTTTCTGCCATTAGACGTACTATTGCGTCCATGTGGGGTGGGCTTTACTTCCCAAGGACGCAATAGTACATCATATGCGATCGGCAGCGCTCACGGGGGGAGCGCCGCCGATCGCGGCCGGGTGTCAGCTGCCTATCGCAGCTGACATCCGGCACTATGTGCCAGGAGCGGTCAAAGACCGCTCCCGGCACATTAACCCCCGGCACACCGCGATCAAAGATGATCGCGATGTGCCGGCGGTGCAGGGAAGCTTCCCGCAGGGAGGGGGCTCCCTGCGGGCTTCCCTGAGCCCCCCGCAGCAACGCGATGTGATCGCGTTGCTGCGAGGGTCTTACCTCCCTCCCTCCCTGCTCCAGGCCCGGATCCAAGATGGCCGCGGATCCGGGTCCTGCAGGGAGGGAGGTGGCTTCACAGAGTCTGCTCAGAGCAGGCACTGTGAAGCAGCCTGCACTGCTCTCAGATCGGTGATCTGACAGAGTGCTGTGCAAACTGTCAGATCACCGATCTGTGATGTCCCCCCCTAGGACAAAGTAAAAAAGTAAAAAAAAAATTTTTTTGTGTAAAAAAAAATTAAAAAAAATATTCCAAAATAATGAAAAAAAAAAAATAATATTATTCCCATAAATACATTTCTTTATCTAAATAAAAAAAACAAAAACAATAAAAGTACACATATTTAGTATCGCCGCGTCCGTAACGGCCCAACGTATAAAACTGGCCCACTAGTTAACCCCTTCAGTAAACACCGTAAGAAAAAAAAAAAAAAAAACGAGGCAAAAAACAACGCTTTATTATCATACCGCCGAACAAAAAGTGGAATAACACGCGATCAAAAAGATGGATATAAATAACCATGGTACCGCTGAAAGCGTCATCTTGTCCCGCAAAAAACAAGCCGCCATACAGCATCATCAGCAAAAACATAAAAAAGTTATAGTTCTGAGAATAAAGCGATGCAAAAATAATTATTTTTTCCGTAAAATAGTTTTTATCGTATAAAAGCGCCAAAACATTAAAAAATGATATAAATGAGGTGTCGCTGTAATCGTACTGACCCGAAGAATAAAACTGCTTTATCAATTTTACCAAACGCGGAACGGTATAAACGCCTCCCCCAAAAGAAATTCATGAATAGCTGTTTTTTGGTCATTCTTCCTCACAAAAATCGGAATAAAAAGCGATCAAAAAATGTCATGTGCCTGAAAATGTTACCAATAAAATCGTCAACTCGTCCCGCAAAAAACAAGACCTCACATGACTCTGTGGACCAAAATATGGAAAAATTATAGCTCTCAAAATGTGGTAAGGCAAAAAATATTTTTTGCAATAAAAAGCGTCTTTCAGTGTGTGACGGCTGCCAATCATAAAAATCCGCTAAAAAACCCGCTATAAAAGTAAATCAAACCCCCCTTCATCACCCCCTTAGTTAGGGAAAAATTAAAAAAATGTATTTATATCCATTTTCCCGTTAGGGCTAGGGTTAGGGCTAGGGTTAGGGCTAGGGTTAGGGTTGGGGCTAGGGCTAGGGTTGGGGCTAGGGTTAGGGCTAGGGTTAGGGCTAGGGCTAGGGTTAGGGTTGGGGCTACAGTTAGGGTTGGGGCTAAAGTTAGGGTTAGGGTTTAGATTACATTTACAGTTGGGAATAGGGTTGGGATTAGGGGTGTGTCAGGGTTAGGGGTGTGGTTAGGGTTACCGTTGGAATTAGGGTTAGGGGTGTGTTTGGATTAGGGCTTCAGTTATAATTGGAGGGTTTCCACTCTTTAGGCACATCAGGGGCTCTCCAAACACGACATGGCGTCCGATCTCAATTCCAGCCAATTCTGCGTTGAAAAAGTAAAACAGTGCTCCTTCCCTTCCGAGCTCTCCCGTGTGCCCAAACAGGGGTTTGCCCCAACATATGGGGTATCAGCGTACTAAAGGACAAATAGGACAACAACTTTTGGGGTCCAATTTCTCCTGTTACCCTTGGGAAAAAAACAAACTAGGGGCTAAAAAATAATTTTTGTGGGAAAAAAAAAGATTTTTTATTTTCACGGCTCTGCGTTATAAACTGTAGTGAAACACTTGGGGGTTCAAAGTTCTCCCAACACATCTAGATGAGTTCCCTGGGGGGTCTAGTTTCCAATATGGGGTCACTTGTGGGGGGTTTCTACTGTTTAGGTACATTAGGGGCTCTGCAAACGCAATGTGATGCCTGCAGACTATTCCATCTAAGTCTGCATTCCAAATGGCACTCCTTCCCTTCCGAGCCCTCCCATGCGCCCAAACGGTGGTTCCCTCCACATATGGGGTATCTGCGTACTCAGGACAAATTGGACAACAACTTTTGGGGTCGAATTTCTCCTCTTACCCTCGGGAAAATACAAAACTGGGGGCTAAAAAATAATTTTTGTGGGAAAAAATTTTTGTTTTATTTTTACGGCTCTGCATTATAAACTTCTGTGAAGCCCTTGGTGGGTCAACGCGCTCACCACACATCTAGATAAGTTCCTTAGGGGGTCTACTTTCCAAAATGGTGTCACTTGTGGGGGGTTTCTACTGTTTAGGTACATTAGGGGCTCTGCAAACGCAATATGACACCTGCAGACCATTATATCTAAGTCTGCATTCCAAATGGAGCTCCTTCCCTTCCGAGCCCTCCCATGCGCCCAAACAGTGGTTCCCCCCCACTTATGGGGTATCAGCGCACTCACGACAAATTGGACAACAAATTTTGGGGTCCAATTTCTCCTGTTACCCTCGGGAAAATACAAAACTGGGGGCTAAAAAATAATTTTTGTGGGAAAAAATGTTTGTTTTATTTTTACGGCTCTGCATTATAAACTTCTGTGAAGCCCTTGGTGGGTCAAAGCGCTCACCACACATCTAGATAAGTTCCTTAGGGGGTCTACTTTCCAAAATGGTGTCACTTGTGGGGGGTTTCAATGTTTAGGCACATCAGTGGCTCTCCAAACGCAACATGGCGTCCCATCTCAATTCCTGTCAATTTTGCATTGAAAAGTCAAACGGCGCTCCTTCCCTTCCGAGCTCTCCCATGCGCCCAAACAGTGGTTTACCCCCACATATGGGGTATCAGCGTACTCAGGACAAATTGTACAACAACTTTTGGGGTCCAATTTCTTCTCTTACCCTTGGGAAAATAAAAAATTGGGGGCGAAAAGATAATTTTTGTGAAAAAATATGATTTTTTATTTTTACGGTTCTCCATTATAAACTTCTGTGAAGCACTTGGTGGGTCAAAGTGCTCACCACACCTCTAGATAAGTTCCTTAGGGGGTCTACTTTCCAAAATGGTGTCACTTGTGGGGGGTTTCAATGTTTAGGCACATCAGTGGCTCTCCAAACGCAACATGGCGTCCCATCTCAATTCCTGTCAATTTTGCATTGAAAAGTCAAATGGCGCTCCTTCGCTTCCGAGCTCTGTCATGCGCCCAAACAGTGGTTTACCCCCACATATGGGGTATCGGTGTACTCAGGACAAATTGTACAACAACTTTTGCGGTCCATTTTCTCCTGTTACCCTTGGTAAAATAAAACAAATTGGAGCTGAATTAAATTTTTTGTGAAAAAAAGTTAAATGTTCATTTTTATTTAAACATTCCAAAAATTCCTGTGAAGCACCAGAAGGGTTAATAAACTTCTTGAATATGGTTTTGAGCACCATGAGGGGTGCAGTTTTTAAAATGGTGTCACGCTTGGGTATTTTCTATCATATAGACCCCTCAAAATGACTTCAAATGAGATGTGGTCCCTAAAAAAAAATGGTGTTGTAAAAATGAGAAATTGCTGGTCAACTTTTAACCCTTATAACTCCCTAACAAAAAAAAATTTTGGTTCCAAAATTGTGCTGATGTAAAGTAAACATGTGGGAAATGTTACTTATTAAGTATTTTGTGGGACATATATCTGTGATTTAATTGCATAAAAATTCAAAGTTGGAAAATTGCGAAATTTTCATAATTTTCGCCAAATTTCCGTTTTTTTTCACAAATAAACGCAAGTACTATCAAAGAATTTTTACCATTGTCATGAAGTACAATATGTCACGAGAAAACAATGTCAGAATCACTGGAATCCATTGAAGCGTTCCAGAGTTATAACCTCATAAAGGGACAGTGGTCAGAATTGTAAAAATTGGCCCGGTCATTAACGTGCAAACCACCCTTGGGGGTAAAGGGGTTAAACATTACCCACATATTTTTGAAGCCTCTGGTCCCTCTAAAGGGGCAGGCGTTATGACCCTGATCAGAGACTCCTTGTCGTTTGATCTATTGGAGGAATTGGTTGATGTGAATGGTCATTTTCATGTCCTTGTTTGCAAGTTAAATTCCCAAATTCACACAATTGTAATTATTTATGCTTCTAATAAGGGTCAAATTAAATTTTTAGATAAGTTGCAGAAAAAAATTTAACCACATAAAAAAGGAATTTTTAGGTGACTTTAATTTGGTCCCTGATAATATACTTGATGCCTCATCCTCAAATAGGCTTAACTTCCCCTCCTTAAATAATTGGCTTTTTACTCACAAACTTTATGACATCTTTAGATGCTTAAACTCCACTCCAAGGGAATACACATATTTTTCTGACTCCCATTTGTCAGCTTCTCGCATTGATCTGATATTATCAGATGTGTTCTCCCTCCCTAGATTTTCCTCTATATCCATTGGTAATAAATCCATTTCGGATCATACCCCTGTCTTTGCCAAATTGATTGAAGGTCACTCTATCAATAATCAACCATTGGGAAAGTGTAATGCTTCTATTTTTCAAAATCCTACATACCAGGAGGAAATTTCTAGATCTCTTAACCCTTATTTTTCTGAGAATGTGTATGACCCTTCCACAGGGCAGCAACTAGGAATTTCGGGGTCCCATACTGGCAAAATTTTGGGGGCCCTTGGAAACTCCACCCTGGCTCCACCCTAGCCCCGCCTCTACCCCTCGAACCTTCCAAAGTCCCACCACCCTCTCTTGGAAAATCTCCACCTCTGCACCACATCCTCAATCACACATTAACAGTTTCCATGACCAGGTCACATATATAGCCAGCAGCTTTTGTTTTGGCTAAAAGATTTTTTAATCCGCCACCACGACAAGGTAGACTCTTTTGGCCGGCTCTACTCCACTGTAACTTGTTAAACTTTTTTTTTTTAAATATCCAATAGAATTTTAGGTATATTTTTATTTATTTTTCAATTTTTAAAATGACCAATAATGTCACATAAGAGGGACAAATACCACTGCACCATGTCCGAATCACATATTACCACCACATGGTGACCAATAATACCACATACAAGGAACAAATACCACCACGCCATGACCAGACCACATTTTCCCACCACATAGTGACCGAATAATGCCACAAACAAGGAAAAAATACCGCCACACCATGACCAGACCACATATTACCCCCAGTGACCGAATAATAGCAAATACAAGGAATAAATACCGCCACACCATGAACAAATCACATATTACCACCACATAGTGACCGAATACTACAATACTGATCATTAATAAAAAAACAAACAATACTAATGCCATTATACAGAGGAGATCTGTACTTAGTATACAATGTCCTTGTACAGGTAATACAGTGATCACCAGTGACATTATACACAGGAGCTCTGTATACAGCATATAGTGTCAGTGTACAGGTAATACAGGGATCACCAGTGACATTAAACAAAGGAGCTCTGTATATAGCATATAGTATCAGTGCACAGGTGATACTGGGGTCACCAGTGACATTATACACAGGAGCACTGTATCTAGTGTCAGTGTACAGGTAATACAGGGATCACCAGTGATATACACAGGAGCTCTGTATATAGCATATAATGTATTGTGTCAGTTTACAGATAATACAGGGATAACAAATGACATTATACACCCAAATGCTGTATACAGTGTACAGGTAAAACAGTGATCCCCAGTGACATACACAGGAGCTCTGTATATAGTGTCAGTGTACAGGTAATACAGTGATCACTAGTGACATTATACACAGGAGCTCTGTATATAGTGTCAGTGTACAGGTAATACAGTGATCACCGGTGACATTACACACATGAGCTCTGTATATAGTGTAAGTGTACAGGTAACACACTGACTCATCGGTGACGTCTGTAGTTGAAGTCCTTCATCTTCGCTTTTCTTCTTCATCCAGTGCAGACCGCCATCACTTCTTCCAGCCAGGACTCCTCTCTGCAGAAAATAACACAGTTATCGAGTGCACATTTCCCAATTTTTAGCCAACGTCTATACTACGCCAGATGAAGAAAAAAACGACGGTGTTGCCCTGCACAGTAACAGGACCTCTAATCACCCACACTGAAGACAGTATCCTAAAAAATAATGTCCTTTAATTACCCCCTACAATAATAAAATCCCACATTCTGGACCCCATGTGTCCTCCCATTCTGGACCCCACGTGTCCACCCATTTTGCCTCATGTCTCTCCATATTGCCCCCATAGTCATCCATAATAGTATAATGCATCCCATAGTCATATATAGTCGTATAATGCAGCCCCATAGTAGTACAATGCAGCCGCATAGTGGTATATAATGCAGCCCCATAGTGGTATATAATGCAGCCCCATAGTGGTATATAATGCAGCCCCATAGTGGTGTAATGCAGCCCCATAGTGGTGTAATGCAGCCCCATAGTAGTATAATTGACCCCCATAGGGGCATAATGCAGCCTCATAGTAAATAATAGATTGTAAGCTTGTGAGCAGGGCCCTCATTCCTCTTAGTATCTGTTGATCTATGTGGTTACTGTTTATGCTGTAATGTCTTTTGTCTGTACAATCCCCTCTAAAATGTAAAGTGCTGCGGAATATGTTGGCGCTATAGAAATATAATTATTATTATTATATGCCCCATACCGTGGCTTTACAAAAAAAAATAATGCATCTGAGGCATGGACCTTCGTTCCGGCGTATGACAGTGATGTCATACGCCAGCGATGTGCCCCCTGATGTCAGCTGCCGGCAGATTCGCTGGTGACTTAACTGTTGCCGTTTGGGAGTAATCTGCCACATGGAAACAAATTTTAACTGCCTGTGCATCTGAAGATGCACAGGCAGTTACTGAGCCGACAGAATCCTGCAGCTGGGGCCCGCTGAGGGCCCCCTCTGCTCATCGGGCCCCATCCAGTAAGGGCAGTAATGCCCTGATGGCGGCCCTGCTTAGGTCAGTGGGTTTGGGAAGAAGGATATTTATATTATAAAGTCTTCAGGAATATTAGAAATAATTAAGGTATATAAAAGGCCGGGGTCACATGATTGATGATTCTGTCATGTGAGAGAATCGGCTAAATCATGCTACTGACACTTGGCTCAAACTCTCATCCGAGTGTCATCTGATTCTCTTTCATGCGATAATAGATGTACATTGAGAAGAAAGAAAACTTAATTTCTCCATTGTCTGAGGCCGTGGATGTTGGACTGCACTCAGATGACAGCTGAGTGCAGCCTGATGTTTCACACGCTGCAGATTATTTTTCCACAAACCAATTTGGTCTGTAGAAAAAAATCACAGATCTGCACTGCCCTACAGTATAACATTATGCCGAGCGTTATCCGATAAACATCACATAGCATTCGACCGTGTTATACTCCCGTGTGAGCAAGCACTAAGAGCCTTTATTCCCTCTGCATATCTTCACCCACTAGCCTCTCAGGCTGGAGTCCGACCTCAGTTACTTTTTTTCTGCAATACTGTGGAAGTTTTGCATATTTCTACATATACTGTACTTGTGATTATATATATACTAGATGGTGGCCCGATTCTAACGCATCGGGTATTCTAGAATATGCATGTCCACATCGTATATTGCCCAGCCACGTAGTATATTACACAGCGACGTAGTATATTGCACAGCCACGTAGTATATTGCACAGCCACGTAGTATATTGCACAGCCACGTAGTATATTGCCCAGCCACGTAGTATATTGCACAGCCATGTAGTATATTGCACAGCCACGTAGTATATTGCACAGCCACGTAGTATATTGCACAGCCATGTAGTATATTGCACAGCCACGTAGTATATTGCACAGCCACGTAGTATATTGCACAGCCACGTAGTATATTGCAGAGCGAGGTAGTATATTGCAGAGCGAGGTAGTATATTGTCCAGCCACGTAGTATATTGCAGAGCCACGTAGTATATTGCCCAGCCACGTAGTATATTGCAGAGCCATGTAGTATATTGCATAGCGACGTAGTATATTGCCCAGCCTTGTAGTATACAGCAGAGCCATGTAGTATACAGCACAGAGCCACGTAGTATATTGCCCAGTCACGTATGTCACAGGTTAAAAAAATAAACATACTCACCTAACGATCCGAGGGCCCCTTGTAGTTGAACATACTCACCATTCTTGTCGCTGCTCCTCAGCGTCCTGTCTCTCTGCCTCCTGGGATCCTGTGCAGATGAGCGCGCGGCTGCCTCCATCTTGCGTTCCCCAGATGCTTTGCGAAATTACCCATATGACTACGTCTTCTGGGTAATTTCGCAAAGCATCGCTGGGAAAGGAAGATGGCGGCAGGCACGAGCGGCTCAGTGGACAACGGAGGGTGAGTATAGCAGGTTTTGTTTTTTGTTTTTTTAATATTTTTAACATTACTTTCTTTTACTATTGATGCCGCATAGGCAGCATCAATAGTAAAAGGTTGGGGACACACAGGGTTAATAGCGGCGGTAACAGAGTGCGTTACCCGCGGCATAACGCGGCCTGTTACCGCCGGCATTAACCTTGTGTTAGCGGTGACCGGAGGGGAGTATGCGGGCGGTGGGGACCGGAGCGCCGGGGACACTGACTGCGGGGAGTAAGCAGCGGAGCGCCGGGGACACTGACTGCGAGGAGTAAGCAGCGGAGCGCCGGGGACACTGACTGCGAGGAGTAAGCAGCGGAGCGCCGGGGACACTGACTGCGGGGAGCGGAGCGCCGGGGACACTGACTGCGGGGAGCGGAGCGCCGGGGACACTGACTGCGGGGAGCGGAGCGCCGGGGACACTGACTGCGGGGAGCGGAGCGCCGGGGACACTGACTGCGGGGAGCGGAGCGCCGGGGACACTGACTGCGGGGAGCGGAGCGCCGGGGACACTGACTGCGGGGAGCGGAGCGCCGGGGACACTGACTGCGGGGAGCGGAGCGCCGGGGACACTGACTGCGGGGAGCGGAGCGCCGGGGACACTGACTGCGGGGAGCGGAGCGCCGGGGACACTGACTGCGGGGAGCGGAGCGCCGGGGACACTGACTGCGGGGAGTGGAGCGCCGGGGACACTGACTGCGGGGAGCACAGGACACAGGAGCTCAATTCAGAAGACTGAAGTTTATCACAGCAATTTGGAGGTGTAAATGCCACCTATGGGAAGCTTGAGAAGGGGCTGCTGTGTCCTGTGAGGAGGTAGATTTAGCTCAGCAGCCTTTCCTTCTCTGCAGGAGGTGAGGGGGGAGGGGTGACAGCACAGACCGCGCTGTGCTCTTATCAGATCTACACTGCTGATACAGACGGGTCAGTATGGTGGCATACTCACTGGGCCAGCTGCTGTGATGATAGTAAGGCTGACCGTGTCAGAGGCTGCCTCTGCTGCATCATGTGTGGACTGCAGCATGTGTCAAGACACCGTCCCTACACTTCACCAGCACAGGCAGTCAGGCTCAGACACTCACCCGATGAGGGCTGCGATGCTCCTGCTGCTCACTCACTGTAACTGCCTGGTAGATACTGAACTGAGCCCGCGCTCAGCGGGGATTGGATGATGGAAACTAGTCCCGCCCTCCTGTGGCTCAGCACTGGCTGCCTCTCCCAGTCAGTCTGTGATAATGACGCTCCTCCTTCTGCATCCACACACCGCTCCGGTTCTTTATGTAAATAAGCTCCGACCCCGGGCCCCTCCAGCTCACGGACCCAGGACCCCACTTGCACCCTGAATGAAATGTTAGGGGGGCCCGAGCGGAGCGCGGACCGGGCTGCCAGCGTGCTCGGGCCCCCCTTTTTGCTCCTCATCACCGGGCCCCATACTGCAGTAATGCCTGTAATGCCCTGATGGCGGCCCTGCCCTTCCAAGCCATTCCTCCAGTGGTACGCGCACAAGGCAGTTCTACGAGGTGCTCTCATTCATATTTCCTCCCGTATTAAAAATTTTAACCGCCAAAAGATTATATGTTTACAAGCCTTGATTAACCCCTTTCTGCCAATGGACGTACTATTCCGTCCATGTGGGGTGGGCCCTACTTCCCAAGGACGGAATAGTACGGGGGGAGCACGGCCGATCGCGGCCAGGTGTCAGCTGCCTATCGCAGCTGACATCCGGCACTATGTGCCAGGAGCGGTCACGGACCGCCCCCGGCACATTAACCCCCGGCACACCGCGATCAAACATGATCGCGATGTGCCGGCGGTACAGGGAAGCATCCCGCAGGGAGGGGGCTCCCTGCGGGCTTCCCTGAGCCCCCCGCAGCAACGCGATATGATCGCATTGCTGCGAGGGTCTGCTCACTTCCCTCCCTGCTCCAGGCCCGGATCCAAGATGGCCGCGGCATCCGGGTCCTGCAGGGACGGAGGTGGCTTCACAGAGCCTGCTCAGAGCAGGCACTGTGAAGCCTGCAGTGCTGCAAGTCAGATCGGTGATCTGACAGAGTGCTGTGCAAACTGTCAGATCACCGATCTGTGATGTCCCCCCTGGGACAAAGTAAAAAAATAAAAATAAAAATTTCCACACGTGTAAAAAAAAAAAAAAAAAATCCTAAATAATGAAAAAAATATATATATATTATTCCCAGAAATTCATTTCTTTTTCTAAATAAAAAAAAAAAAACAATAAAAGTACACATATTTAGTATCGCCGCGTCCGAAACGACCGCACCTATAAAACTATATCACTATAAACTATATCCTATAAGGGGACAATACAAATATCTCGCTGAGGATTTGTTTATACCAAGGAAGGTGACGGGCACAAGGGGGCATTCTTTGCGTCTGGAGGAGAGAAGGTTTTTCCACAAACATAGAAGAGGATTCTTTACTGTTAGGGCAGTGAGAATCTGGAATTGCTTGCCTGAGGAGGTGGTGATGGCGAACTCAGTCGAGGGTTCAAGAGAGGCCTGGATGTCTTCCTGGAGCAGAACAATATTGTATCATACAATTATTAGGTTCTGTAGAAGGACGTAAATCTGGGGATTTATTATGATGGAATATAGGCTGAACTGGATGGACAAATGTCTTTTTTCGGCCTTACTTACTAACTATGTAGTTAACCCCTTCAGTAAACACCGTAAGAAAAAAAAACGAGGCAAAAAACAACGCTTTATTATCATCCCGCCGAACAAAAAGTGGAATAACGCGCGATCAAAAAGACAGATATAAATAACCATGGTACCGCTGAAAGCGTCATCCTGTCCCGCAAAAAAGGAGCCACCATACAGCATCATCAGCAAAAAAATAAAAAAGTTATAGTCCTCAGAATAAAGCGATGCAAAAATAATTGTTTTTTCTATAAAATAGTTTTTATCGTATAAAAGCGCCAAAACATAAAAAAATGATATAAATGAGGTATCGCTGTAATCGTACTGACCCAAAGAATAAAACTGCTTTATCCATTTTACCAAACGCGGAACGGTATAAACGCCTCCCCCAAAAGAAATTCATGAATAGCTGGTTTTTGGTCATTCTGCCTCACAAAAATCGGAATAAAAAGCGATCAAAAAATGTCACGTGCCCGAAAATGTTACCAATAAAAACTTCAACTCGTCCCGCAAAAAACAAGACCTCACATGACTCTGTGGACCAAAATATGGAAAAATTATAGCTCTCAAAATGTGGTAACGCAAAAAATATTTTTTGCAATAAAAAGCGTCTTTTAGTGTGTGACGGCTGCCAATCAGGGTTAGGGCTAGGGTTAGGGCTAGGGTTGGGGCTAGGGTTAGGGCTAGGGTTAGGGTTAGGGCTAGGGATAGGGTTGGGGCTAGGGTTAGGGTTAAGGCTACAGTTAGGGTTGGGGCTAAAGTTAGGGTTAGGGTTTGGATTACATTTACAGTTGGGTATAGGGTTGGGATTAGGGTTAGGGGTGTGTCAGGGTTAGGGGTGTAGTTAGGGTTACCATTGGGATTAGGGTTAGGGATGTGTTTGGATTAGGGTTTCAGTTATAATTGGGGGGTTTCCACTGTTTAGGCACATCAGGGGCTCTCCAAACGCGACGTGGCGTCCGATCTCAATTCCAGCCAATTCTGCGTTGAAAAAGTAAAACAGTGCTCCTTCCCTTCCGAGCTCTCCCGTGTGCCCAAACAGGGGTTTACCCCAACATATGGGGTATCAGCATACTCAGGACAAATTGCACAACAACTTTTGGGGTCCAATTTCTCCTGTTACCCTTGGGAAAATACAAAACTGGGGGCTAAAAATAATTTTTGTGGGAAAGAAAAGGATTTTTTATTTTCACGGCTCTGCGATATAAACTGTAGTGAAAGACTTGGGGGTTCAAAGTTCTCACAACACATCTAGATAAGTTCCTTGGGGGGTCTAGTTTCCAATATGGGGTCACTTGTGGGGGGTTTCTACTGTTTAGGTACATATGGTGCTCTGCAAACGCAATGTGACGCCTGCAGACCAATCCATCTAAGTCTGCATTCCAAATGATGCTCCTTCCCTTCCGAGCTCTGCCATGCGCTCAAACGGTGGTTCGCTCCCCACATATCGGGTATCAGCGTACTCAGGACAAATTGGACAACAATATTTAGGGTCCAATTTCTCCTGTTACCCTTGGAAAAATACAAAACTGGGGGCTAAAAAATAATTTTTGTGGAAAAAAAATATTTTTTATTTGCGCGGCTCTGCGTTATAAACTGTAGTGAAACACTTGGGGGTTCAAAGCTCTCACATCATATCTAGATGAGTTCCTTAGGGGGTCTACTTTCCAAAATGGTGTCACTTGTGGGGGTTTCTACTGTTTAGGTACATTAGGGGCTCTGCAAACGCAATGTGACGCCTGCAGACCATTCCATCTAAGTCTGCATTCCAAATGGCGCTCCTTCCCTTCCAATCCCTCCCATGTGCCCAAACGGTGGTTCCCCCCCACACATGGGGTATCAGCGCACTCAGGACAAATTGTACAACAACTTTTGGGGTCCAATTTCTCCTGTTACCCTCGGGAAAATACAAAACTGGGGGCTAAAAAATAATTTTTGTGGGAAAAAATTTTTGTTTTATTTTTACGGCTCTGCATTATAAACTTCTGTGAAGCCCTTGGTGGGTCAAAGTGCTCACCAAACATCTAGATAAGTTCCTTAGGGGATCTACTTTCCAAAATGGTGTCACTTGTGGGGGGTTTCAATGTTTAGGCACATCAGTGGCTCTCCAAACGCAACATGGCGTCCCATCTCAATTCCTGTCAATTTTGCATTGAAAAGTCAAACGGCGCTCCTTCCCAGAGGCGTAGCTAGAGCTTTTGCCGCCCGGGGCTGATCCCGAGTTTGGCGCCCCCCCCCCCCCCCCCCAGCTCAATACACACAAAGGTTACCAAAAATGGTTTTCCTGTTTTGTAGAACTTAAACTGGGCCTAATGGTGTCACCCCCACATGCCACACCTGTGACTTAATACCACCACACCATGACCAGGCCACATAGTGACCGAATAATACTACATACAAGGGACAAATACCACCGCACCATTTCCAGACCACATATTACCACCACATAGTGACTGAATACTACAATACTGATCAGTAATAAAAAAAAAACCACAATACTATCACCATAAGTGCCAGTATTCACAGGAGATCTGTACTTAGTATGCAGTGTCTGTGTAGAGGTAATACAGAGATCACTGGTGACATTATACACAGGACCTCTATATAGTATACAGTGTATAGTGTCAGTGTATAGGTAACACTGACTCACCAGTGACGTCTCTAGGTGAAGTCCTTCATCTTTCATCCAGCACAGACCGCCATCATTCCTTCCAGCCAGGACTCGTTTCTGCAGGAAATAACACAGTTATCTCGAGCTCCGCTTGCAGAACACATTACTTAATTTTTCACAACTTCTACATTACACCACATGAAGAAAAAAAGGTGATATAGTGTCACTCTGCACAGTAACAGGACCGCCCCCCCATTTAAAACAGTATACTCAAAAAATAAAATAAATACATCACTGCAGTAATAATATCCCTTAATTATCCCCTATGGTAATAATATTCCCCACCCTGGCCCCGTTTATCTCATTCCTGGCTCCAGCCATATGTTGTCGTATCCTGCCCTCATGAGTATCCATTCTACCCCATATGATCTCCCCATCCTGCCCCACCAGCCTCCATCGTATCCGTCCTGCCCCATGATCCAATCCTGCCCCGTGTCTCCAATCATGCCCCGTATCTACATTCTGCCCATGCCTCAAGTCCTGCCCCCAGTGTGTCCAGCATATTACCCCCATGTTGTCCAGCAATCTGCCCCAGTGTGTCCAGCATATTACCCCCATGTTGTCCAGCAATCTGCCCCAGTGTGTCCAGCATATTACCCCCAGTGTGTCCAGCAATCTGCCCCAGTATGTCCAGCATATTACCCCCAGTGTGTCCAGCAATCTGCCCTCAGTGTGTCCCGCAATCTGCCCCAGTGTCCAGCCTTTCCCCAGTGTGTCAAGCAGTCTGCCCCAGTGTGTCCAGCATATTACCCCCAGTGTCCAGCATTGCCCCAGTGTGTCCAGCATATTACCCCCAGTGTCCAGCATTGCCCCAGTGTGTCCAGAAGTCTGCCCCAGGGTCTCCAGCATTGCCTCAATGTGTCCAGAAATCTGCCCCAGGGTCTCCAGTATTGCCCCAGTGTGTCCAGCAATCTGCCCCAGGGTCTCCAGTATTGCCCCAGTGTGTCCAGCAATCTGCCCCATGGTCTCCTGTATTGCCCCAGTGTGTCCAGCATTCTGCCCCATGGTCTCCAGTATTGCCCCGGTGTGTCCAGCAATCTGCCCCATGGTCTCCAGTATTGCCCCAGTATGTCCAGAAGTCTGCCCCAGGGTCTCCAGCATTGCCTCAATGTGTCCTGAAATCTGCCCCATGGTCTCCAGTATTCAGTGTGTCCAGCATTCTGCCCCATAGTCTCCTGTACTGCCCCAGTGTGTCCAGCATTCTGCCCCATGGTCTCCAGTATTGCCCCAGTGTGTCCAGCAATCTGCCCCATGGTCTCCTGTATTGCCCCAGTGTGTCCAGCATTCTGCCCCATGGTCTCCAGTATTGCCCCGGTGTGTCCAGCAATCTGCCCCATGGTCTCCAGTATTGCCCCAGTATGTCCAGCATTCTGCCCCATGGTCTCCAGTATTGCCCAGTGTGTACAGCATTCTGCCCCATGGTCTCCAGTATTGCCCCAGTGTGTCCAGCATTCTGCCCCATGGTCTCCAGTATTGCCCCAGTGTGTCCAGCATTCTGCCCCATGGTCTCCAGTATTGCCCCAGTGTGACCAGCAATCTGCCCCATAGTCTCCTGTATTGCCCCAGTGTGTCCAGCAATCTGCCCCATGGTCTCCTGTATTGCCCCTGTGTGTCCAGCAATCTGCCCCATAGTCTCCTGTATTGCCCCAGTGTGTCTAGCAATCTGCCCCATGGTCTCCTGTATTGCCCCAGTGTGTCCAGCATTCTGCCCCATGGTCTCCAGTACTGCCCCAGTGTGTCCAGCAATCTGCCCCATGGTCTCCAGTATTGCCCCAGTGTGTCCAGCATTGCCCCAGCCCCAGACAGTCAGACATAAAGAAAAAAAAAAAAAAAGTAAAATCCTCACCTCTCCCGTTCCCAGCACAGGTCCGGTGCAGTCAGCGTCTCTCCGGCTCTGCGACGCTCAGGACAGAGAGGCAGAGCGGCGCGCACAGTAGTGACGTCATCGCGCCCTCTGCTCTGAGACGTCGCAGAGTCAGAGGACGCTGCAGCTGCCGGCGCCGCAGGAACCAGGAGAGGTGAGTATAGAGCGGGGGGCGGGACCCGGGGGTGGGGGGAGCTGGCCCTGGTCGTGGCGGCGGACGGCGCCGCCCGAAGATTTAAAGGGGCGTCTTTTTTTTTTTTTTTTTTTTTTTAATCTTCTTCTCCTGCAGCGCCGGCCGCCCCCAGCATTGTGCCGCCCGGGGCGGACCGCCCCCCCCGCACCCCCCTTCCTACGCCACTGTCCTTCCCTTCCGAGCTCTCCCATGCGCCCAAACAGTGGTTTACCCCCACATATAGGGTATCAGCGTACTCAGGACAAATTGTACAACAACTTTTGGGGTCCAATTTCTTCTCTTACCCTTGGGAAAATAAAAAATTTGGGGCGAAAAGATAATTTTTGTGAAAAAAAATGATTTTTTATTTTTACGGTTCTGCATTATAAACTTCTGTGAAGCACTTGGTGGGTCAAAGTGCTCACTTCACCTCTAGATAAGTTCCTTAGGGGGTCTACTTTCCAAAATGGTGTCACTTGTGGGGGGTTTCAATGTTTAGGCACATCAGTGGCTCTCCAAACGCAACATGGTGTCCCATCTCAATTCCTGTCAATTTTGCATTGAAAAGTCAAACGGCGCTCTGTTGTGAATTCTGTTGTCGGGCTCCCTCCTGTGGTCATGAATGGTACTTCGGCTGGTTCTGTCCATGGACTTCCTCTGGTCGGTGTTTCTGAGTTTCCTTCCACAGGTGACGAGGTTTATTCGTTAGCTGGCTGATCTATTTAACTCCACTTAGATCTTTGCTCCATGCCACCTGTCAATGTTCCAGTATTGGTCTTGTTCACTCCTGGATCGTTCTTGTGACCTGTCTTCCCAGCAGAAGCTAAGTTCCAGCTTGTATTTCTTTTGTTTGCTATTTTTCTGTCCAGCTTGCTATTTTTATTGTTCTCTTGCTTGCTGGAAGCTCTGGGACGTAGAGGGAGCGCCTCCGCACCGTGAGTCGGTGCGGAGGGTCTTTTTGCGCCCTCTGCATGGTCTTTTTGTAGGTTTTTGTGCTGACCGCAAAGTAACCTTTCCTATCCTTGGTCTGTTCAGTAAGTCGGGCCTCACTTTGCTAAATCTATTTCATCTCTGTGTTTGTATTTTCATCTTTACTCACAGTCATTATATGTGGGGGGCTGCCTTTTCCTTTGGGGAATTTCTCTGAGGCAAGGTAGGCTTTATTTTTCTATCTTCAGGGCTAGCTAGTTCCTTAGGCTGTGCCGAGTTGCATAGGGAGCGTTAGGCGCAATCCACGGCTATTTCTAGTGTGTTTCATAGGATTAGGGATTGCGGTCAGCAGAGTTCCCACGTCCCAAAGCTCGTCCTTATTATCAGTAACTAACCAGAGTACTAATGCATCTCAATAGAGGGATAAGAGAAGTTCTGAGACCATTTTTTTTTCTTTGCAGTGTGTTTTGTCTCTCTTTTCCCCTTTACCTCTGGGTGGTTCAGGACACTGGTGTAAACATGGACATTCAAGGTCTGTCCTCTTGGATGGATAATCTCACTACAAGGGTACAAAACATTCAAGATTGTGTGGTTCAGAATCTGATGTCAGAGCCTAGGATTCCAATTCCTGATTTGTTTTTTGGTGATAGATCTAAGTTCTTGAATTTCAAAAATAATTGTAAATTGTTTCTTGCCTTGAAACCTCGCTCCTCAAGTGACCCTGTTCAACAAGTAAAGATCATTATCTCTTTGTTACGTGGTGACCCTCAAGACTGGGCATTTTCCCTTGCGCCAGGAGATCCGGCATTGCGTGATGTTGATGCGTTTTTCCTGGCGCTTGGATTGCTTTATGATGAACCTAATTCAGTGGATCAGGCAGAGAAAATCTTGCTGGCTCTGTGTCAGGGTCAGGATGAAGCGGAGATATATTGTCAGAAGTTTAGAAAGTGGTCTGTGCTCACTCAGTGGAATGAATGTGCCCTGGCAGCAATCTTCAGAAAGGGTCTCTCTGAAGCCCTTAAGGATGTCATGGTGGGATTTCCCATGCCTGCTGGTCAGAAAGAGTCTATGTCCTTGGCCATTCAGATTGATCGACGCTTGCGTGAGCGTAAGCTGTGCACCATTTGGCGGTACTATCTGAGCATGGGCCTGAGCCTATGCAATGTGATAGGACTTTGACCAGAGCTGAACGGCAAGAACACAGACGTTGGAATGGGCTATGTTTTTACTGTGGTGATTCCACTCATGCTATCTCCGATTGTCCTAAGCGCACTAAGCGGTTCGCTAGGTCTGCCTCCATTGGTACGGTACAGTCTAAATTTCTATTGTCTGTTACTCTGATTTGCTCTTTGTCATCCTATTCTGTTATGGCATTTGTGGATTCAGGCGCTGCCCTGAATTTGATGGACTTGGAGTATGCTAGGCGCTGTGGTTTTTTCTTGGAGCCCTTGCAGTATCCTATTCCATTGAGAGGAATTGATGCTACGCCTTTGGCCAAGAATAAGCCTCAGTACTGGACCCAATTGACCATGTGCATGGCTCCTGCACATCAGGAGGATATCCGCTTTCTGGTGTTGCATAATCTGCATGATGTGGTTGTTTTGGGGTTGCCATGGCTACAGGTTCATAATCCAGTATTGGACTGGAAATCTATGTCTGTGTCCAGCTGGGTTTGCCAGGGGGTACATGGTGATGTTCCATTTTTGTCTATTTCGTCTTCCACTCCTTCTGAAGTTCCAGAGTTTTTGTCGGATTATCGGGATGTATTTGATGAGCCCAAAGCCAGTGCCCTACCTCCTCATAGGGATTGCGATTGTGCAATTAATTTGATTCCTGGTAGTAAGTTTCCTAAGGGCCGATTGTTCAATTTATCTGTGCCAGAACACGCAGCTATGCGGAGTTATATAAAGGAATCCTTGGAGAAAGGCCATATTCGCCCGTCGTCATCACCGTTAGGAGCAGGGTTCTTTTTTGTGGCCAAGAAGGATGGTTCTTTGAGACCTTGTATTGATTACCGCCTTCTTAATAAAATTACAGTCAAATTTCAGTATCCTTTGCCGTTGCGGTCTGATTTATTTGCTCGTATTAAATGGGCTAGTTGGTTCACCAAGATAGATCTTCGAGGGGCGTATAATCTTGTGCGTATTAATCAAGGCGATGAATGGAAAACAGCATTTAATACGCCCGAGGGCCATTTTGAGTACCTGGTTATGCCATTTGGGCTTTCCAATGCTCCATCAGTATTTCAGTCCTTTATGCATGACATCTTCCGAGAGTACCTGGATAAATTCCTGATTGTGTATTTGGATGATATTTTGGTCTTTTCGGATGATTGGGAGTCTCATGTGAAGCAGGTCAGAATGGTGTTCCAGGTCCTTCGTGCGAATTCCTTGTTTGTGAAGGGGTCAAAGTGTCTCTTTGGAGTTCAGAAGGTTTCATTTTTGGGGTTCATTTTTTCCCCTTCTACTATCGAGATGGACCCTGTTAAAGTCCAGGCCATTTACGATTGGACTCAGCCGACATCTGTGAAAAGCCTGCAAAAGTTCCTGGGCTTTGCTAATTTTTATCGGCGCTTCATCGCTAATTTTTCTACTGTTGCTAAACCATTGACTGATTTGACCAAGAAGGGTGCTGATGTGGTCAATTGGTCTTCTGCAGCTGTAGAGGCTTTTCAGGAGTTGAAGCGTCGTTTTTCTTCTGCCCCTGTGTTGTGCCAGCCAGATGTTTCACTCCCATTTCAGGTTGAGGTTGATGCTTCTGAGAGTGGAGCAGGGGCTGTTTTGTCGCAAAGAAGTTCTGATGGCTCGGTGATGAAGCCATGTGCTTTCTTTTCTAGAAAGTTTTCGCCTGCTGAGCGTAATTATGATGTTGGTAATCGTAAGTTGTTGGCCATGAAGTGGGCATTCGAGGAGTGGCGTCATTGGCTTGAAGGAGCCAAGCATCACGTGGTGGTCTTGACAGATCACAAGAATTTGACTTATCTTGAACTGCCAAACGGTTGAATCCGAGACAGGCTCGATGGTCGTTATTTTTCTCCCGTTTTGATTTTGTGGTTTCGTACCTTTCGGGCTCTAAGAATGTGAAGGCTGATGCCCTGTCAAGGAGTTTTGTGCCTGACTCTCCGGGTGTTCCTGAGCCAGCGGGTATTCTCAAAGAGGGGGTAATTTTGTCTGCCATCTCCCCTGATTTGCGGCGGGTGCTGCAAAAATTTCAGGCTGATAGACCTGACCGTTGCCCAGCGGAGAAACTGTTTGTCCCTGATAGATGGACTAGTAGAGTTATCTCTGAGATTCATTGTTCAGTGTTGGCTGGTCATCCTGGAATCTTTGGTACCAGAGATTTGGTGGCTAGATCCTTTTGGTGGCCGTCTTTGTCACGGGATGTGCGTTCTTTTGTGCAGTCCTGTGGGACTTGTGCTCGGGCTAAGCCCTGCTGTTCTCGTGCCAGTGGGTTGCTTTTGCCCTTGCCAGTCTCGAAGAGGCCCTGGACGCATATTTCTATGGATTTTATTTCGGATCTCCCCATCTCTCAAAAGATGTCGGTCATTTGGGTGGTTTGTGATCGCTTTTCTAAGATGGTCCATTTGGTACCTTTGTCTAAATTGCCTTCCTCCTCTGATTTGGTGCCATTATTTTTCCAGCATGTGGTTCGTTTACATGGTATCCCGGAGAACATCGTTTCTGACAGAGGTTCCCAGTTTGTTTCGAGGTTTCGGCGATCCTTTTGTGCTAGGATGGGCATTGATTTGTCTTTTTCCTCGGATTTTCATCCTCAGACAAATGGCCAAACCGAACAAACTAATCAAACTTTGGAAAAATATCTGAGATGCTTTGTTTCTGCTGATCAGGATGATTGGGTGTCCTTTTTGCCGTTGGCTGAGTTCGCCCTTAATAATCGGGCCAGCTCGGCTACTTTGGTTTCGCCGTTTTTCTGCAATTCTGGTTTCCATCCTCGTTTCTCTTCAGGGCAGGTTGAGTCTTCGGACTGTCCTGGTGTAGATACTGTGGTGGATAGGTTGCAGCAGATTTGGACTCATGTGGTGAACAATTTGACATTGTCCCAGGAGAAGGCTCAACGTTTCGCTAACCGCCGGCGCTGTGTGGGTCCCCGACTTCGTGTTGGGGATTTGGTTTGGTTGTCGTCTCGTTATGTTCCTATGAAGGTTTCCTCTCCTAAGTTTAAGCCTCGTTTCATTGGTCCGTATAAGATTTCTGAGGTTATCAATCCTGTGTCATTTCGTTTGGCTCTTCCTGCTTCTTTTGTCATCCATAATGTGTTCCATAGGTCATTGTTGCGGAGATACGTGGCGCCTGTGGTTCCATCCGTTGATCCTCCTGCCCCGGTGTTGGTTGAGGGGGAGTTGGAGTATGTGGTGGAGAAGATTTTGGATTCTCGTGTCTCGAGACGGAAACTCCAGTACCTGGTCAAGTGGAAGGGTTATGGTCAGGAAGATAATTCCTGGGTTTTTGCCTCTAATGTTCATGCTGCCGATCTGGTTCGTGCCTTTCATTTGGCTCATCCTGGTCGGCCTGGGGGCTCTGGTGAGGGTTCGGTGACCCCTCCTCAAGGGGGGGGTACTGTTGTGAATTCTGTTGTCGGGCTCCCTCTTGTGGTCATGAATGGTACTTCGGCTAGTTCTGTCCATGGACTTCCTCTGGTGGGTGTTTCTGAGTTTCCTTCCACAGGTGACGACGTTTATTCGTTAGCTGGCTGATCTATTTAACTCCACTTAGATCTTTGCTCCATGCCACCTGTCAATGTTCCAGTATTGGTCTTGTTCACTTCTGGATCGTTCTTGTGACCTGTCTTCCCAGCAGAAGCTAAGTTCCAGCTTGTATTTCTTTTGTTTGCTATTTTTCTGTCCAGCTTGCTATTTTTATTGTTCTCTTGCTTGCTGGAAGCTCTGGGACGCAGAGGGAGCGCCTCCACACCGTGAGTCGGTGCGGAGGGTCTTTTTGCGCCCTCTGCATGGTCTTTTTGTAGGTTTTTGTGCTGACCGCAAAGTAACCTTTCCTATCCTTGGTCTGTTCAGTAAGTCGGGCCTCACTTTGCTAAATCTATTTCATCTCTGTGTTTGTATTTTCATCTTTACTCACAGTCATTATATGTGGGGGGCTGCCTTTTCCTTTGGGGAATTTCTCTGAGGCAAGGTAGGCTTTATTTTTCTATCTTCAGGGCTAGCTAGTTCCTTAGGCTGTGCCGAGTTGCATAGGGAGCGTTAGGCGCAATCCACGGCTATTTCTAGTGTGTTTCATAGGATTAGGGATTGCGGTCAGCAGAGTTCCCACGTCCCAGAGCTCGTCCTTATTATCAGTAACTATCAGGTCATTCCGTGTGCTCTTAACCACCAGGTCCATTATTGTCCTGACCAATAGGTCATAACAGTGCTCCTTCCCTTCCGAGCTCTCCTATGCGCCCAAACAGTGATTTACTCCCACATATGGGGTATCAGCGTACTCAGGACAAATTGTACAACAACTTTTGGGGTCCAATTTCTTCTCTTACTCTTGGGAAAATAAAAAATTGGGGGCGAAAAAATAATTTTTGTGAAAAAAACGATTTTTTATTTTTACGGTTTTGCATTATAAACTTCTGTGAAGCACTTAATGGGTCAAAGTGCTCACCACACCTCTAGATAAGTTCCTTAGGGGGTCTACTTTCCAAAATGGTGCCACTTGTGGGGGGTTTCAATGTTTAGGCACATCAGTGGCTCTCCAAACGTAACATGGCGTCCCATCTCAATTCCAGTCAATTTTGCATTGAAAAGTCAGATGGCGCTCCTTCGCTTCCGAGCTGTCATGCGCCCAAACAGTGGTTTACCCCCACATGTCGGGTATCGGCGTACTCAGGACAAATTGTACAACAATGTTTGGGGTCCATTTTCTCCTGTTACCCTTGGTAAAATAAAACAAATTGGAGCTGGATTAAATTTTTTGTGAAAAAAAGTTAAATGTTCATTTTTATTTAAACATTCCAAAAATTCCTGTGAAACACCTAAAGGGTTAATAAACTTCTTGAATGTGGTTTTGAGCACCTTGAGGGGTGCAGTTTTTAGAATGGTGTCACACTTGGGTATTTTCTTTCATATAGACCCCTCAAAATGACTTCAAATGAGATGTGGTCCCTAAAAAATAATGGTGTGGTAAAAATGAGAAATTGCTGGTCAACTTTTAACCCTTATAACTCCCTAACAAAAAAAAATTTTGGTTCCAAAATTGTGCTGATGTAAAGTAGACATGTGGAAAATGTTACTTATTAAGTATTTTCTGTGACATATCTCTGTGATTTAATTGCATAAAAATTCAAATTTGGAAAATTGCAAAATTTTCATAATTTTCGCCAAATTTCCATTTTTTTCACAAATAAACGCAGGTAATATTAAAGAAATTTTACCACTATCATGAAGTACAATATGTCTCGAGAAAACAGTGTCAGAATTACCGGGATTTGTTGAAGCATTCTAGAGTTGTAACCTCATAAAGGGACAGTGGTCAGAATTGTAAAAATTGGCCCGGTCCATAACGTGCAAACCACCCTTGGGGGTAAAGGGGTTAAAGATAAGGAGTTGGAGCTGGCATTGGCCAATAGATCCAATGACATTCGATGACGTCGCGGCTTGTGATTGGTCACAAAAATATCGGAACTCGGTATCGGAATTCCGATACCGCAAATATCGGCCGATACCCGATACTTGCGGTATCGGAATGCTCAACACTATTAGTCACACAGTAAAACAATTGAAATCTTATAAGGCCCCTGGTCCTGATGGTTATAGCAATAATTATTATAAATCATTCCGTGAAATTCTTGTCCCCCATTTAGTTCAAATTTTCAATGCCGCTGCCTCCATTGGTTCTTTCCCTAGGGAAAATTTGGATGCCACAATTATACTTATTCCCAAGCCTCATACTAGTCCTGATCAAATACTTAATTACCGTCCCATTTCATTAATTAATACTGATCTCAAAATTTATTCCAAAGTCTTAGCTAACCGCCTTAACCTTATTTTGTCCAAATTAATTTCCACGGAGCAGATTGGATTTCTCAAGCATCGGCAATCCATTGAAGGTACCAGGAGGCTGATAAATATTATTAAATTAATTAATTCCCGAAAAATTAACTCCACTTTAATTCCTCTTGATGCAGAGAAAGCGTTTGATCGCTTCAATTGGACTTTTCTCAAATGTTCCCTACAAAAATTTGGCTTTGATTTGGACTTTATAAATAAAATTATGGCTTTATATTCTGATCCTCAGGCAAAAATTTATATTAATAATCACTTTTCTTCCCCTTTTCCAATCTCTAATGGTACTCGGCAGGGTTGCCCTCTTTCTCCACTGCTTTTTGCCCTTGCCATAAAGCCATTAGCCCAGCTCATTAGAGATAATCCCTCCCTAGAGGGAGTTCGCACAGATCGTAAGGAATTCAAAATCAGTTACCGATAGGATACCAAAGCTCTTCAGCTCCAAGGACGTCCACCCATTTCTTCTGATACATGTTGGCACCAATGACACGGCAAGGAAGGACCTACTGACAATCTGCAAGGACTTTGAAGAGTTGGGGAAGAAAGTAAAGGAACTGGATGCACAGGTAGTTTTTTTCTTCTATCCTTCCAGTAGACGGGCATGGCACCAGGAGATGGAACAGGATCCTTGATGCAAACAACTGGCTAAGACGATGGTGCAGACAACAAGGATTTGGATTCCTGGACCACGGTGTGAATTACTGGTATGATGGACTCCTCGCCAGAGACGGACTACACCTCAACAAACCTGGGAAACACACATTCGCCAGAAGACTCGCTACACTCATCAGGAGGGCGTTAAACTAGAAGAAGAGGGGACGGGAAGAAAAACATTAGACTCGAACAAAGACGACCCAGGAAAACATACTCAGAAGGGAGGTAAGAACATTTCTAAAACAATCCACAGTGAGGAGATTGGAACAAAACAAAATCCTCTAAACTGCATGCTCGCAAACGCCAGAAGCCTGACAAACAAGATGGAAGAACTAGAAGCAGAAATATCTACAGGTAACTTTGACATAGTGGGAATAACCGAGACATGGTTAGATGAAAGCTATGACTGGGCAGTTAACTTACAGGGTTACAGTCTGTTTAGAAAGGATCGTAAAAATCGGAGAGGAGGAGGGGTTTGTCTCTATGTAAAGTCTTGTCTAAAGTCCACTTTAAGGGAGGATATTAGCGAAGGGAATGAGGATGTCGAGTCCATATGGGTCGAAATTCATGGAGGGAAAAATGGTAACAAAATTCTCATTGGGGTCTGTTACAAACCCCCAAATATAACAGAAACCATGGAAAGTCTACTTCTAAAGCAGATAGATGAAGCTGCAACCCATAATGAGGTCCTGGTTATGGGGGACTTTAACTACCCGGATATTAACTGGGAAACAGAAACCTGTGAAACCCATAAAGGCAACAGGTTTCTGCTAATAACCAAGAAAAATTATCTTTCACAATTGGTGCAGAATCCAACCAGAGGAGCAGCACTTTTAGACCTAATACTATCTAATAGACCTGACAGAATAACAAATCTGCAGGTGGTTGGGCATTTAGGAAATAGCGACCACAATATTGTGCAGTTTCACCTGTCTTTCACTAGGGGGACTTGTCAGGGAGTCACAAAAACATTGAACTTTAGGAAGGCAAAGTTTGAACAGCTTAGAGATGCCCTTAATCTGGTAGACTGGGACAATATCCTCAGAAATGAGAATACAGATAATAAATGGGAAATGTTTAAGAACATCCTAAATAGGCAGTGTAAGCGGTTTATACCTTGTGGGAATAAAAGGACTAGAAATAGGAAAAACCCAATGTGGCTAAACAAAGAAGTAAGACAGGCAATTAACAGTAAAAAGAAAGCATTTGCACTACTAAAGCAGGATGGCACCATTGAAGCTCTAAAAAACTATAGGGAGAAAAATACTTTATCTAAAAAACTAATTAAAGCTGCCAAAAAGGAAACAGAGAAGCACATTGCTAAGGAGAGTAAAACTAATCCCAAACTGTTCTTCAACTATATCAATAGTAAAAGAATAAAAACTGAAAATGTAGGCCCCTTAAAAAATAGTGAGGAAAGAATGGTTGTAGATGACGAGGAAAAAGCTAACATATTAAACACCTTCTTCTCCACGGTATTCACGGTGGAAAATGAAATGCTAGGTGAAATCCCAAGAAACAATGAAAACCCTATATTAAGGGTCACCAATCTAACCCAAGAAGAGGTGCGAAACCGGCTAAATAAGATTAAAATAGATAAATCTCCGGGTCCGGATGGCATACACCCACGAGTACTAAGAGAACTAAGTAATGTAATAGATAAACCATTATTTCTTATTTTTAGTGACTCTATAGCAACAGGGTCTGTTCCGCAGGACTGGCGCATAGCAAATGTGGTGCCAATATTCAAAAAGGGCTCTAAAAGTGAACCTGGAAATTATAGGCCAGTAAGTCTAACCTCTATTGTTGGTAAAATATTTGAAGGGTTTCTGAGGGATGTTATTCTGGATTATCTCAATGAGAATAACTGTTTAACTCCATATCAGCATGGGTTTATGAGAAATCGCTCCTGTCAAACCAATCTAATCAGTTTTTATGAAGAGGTAAGCTATAGACTGGACCACGGTGAGTCATTGGACGTGGTATATCTCGATTTTTCCAAAGCGTTTGATACCGTGCCGCACAAGAGGTTGGTACACAAAATGAGAATGCTTGGTCTGGGGGAAATTGTGTGTAAATGGGTTAGTAACTGGCTTAGTGATAGAAAGCAGAGGGTGGTTATAAATGGTATAGTCTCTAATTGGGTCGCTGTGACCAGTGGGGTACCGCAGGGGTCAGTATTGGGACCTGTTCTGTTCAACATATTCATTAATGACCTGGTAGAAGGTTTACACAGTAAAATATCGATATTTGCAGATGATACAAAACTATGTAAAGCAGTTAATACAAGAGAAGATAGTATTCTGCTACAGATGGATCTGGATAAGTTGGAAACTTGGGCTGAAAGGTGGCAGATGAGGTTTAACAATGATAAATGTAAGGTTATACACATGGGAAGAGGGAATCAATATCACCATTACACACTGAACGGGAAACCACTGGGTAAATCTGACAGGGAGAAGGACTTGGGGATTCTAGTTAATGATAAACTTACCTGGAGCAGCCAGTGCCAGGCAGCAGCTGCCAAGGCAAACAGGATCATGGGGTGCATTAAAAGAGGTCTGGATACACATGATGAGAGCATTATACTGCCTCTGTACAAATCCCTAGTTAGACCGCACATGGAGTACTGTGTCCAGTTTTGGGCACCGGTGCTCAGGAAGGATATAATGGAACTAGAGAGAGTACAAAGGAGGGCAACAAAATTAATAAAGGGGATGGGAGAACTACAATACCCAGATAGATTAGCGAAATTAGGATTATTTAGTCTAGAAAAAAGACGACTGAGGGGCGATCTAATAACCATATATAAGTATATAAGGGGACAATACAAATATCTCGCTGAGGATCTGTTTATACCAAGGAAGGTGACGGGCACAAGGGGGCATTCTTTGCGTCTGGAGGAGAGAAGGTTTTTCCACCAACATAGAAGAGGATTCTTTACTGTTAGGGCAGTGAGAATCTGGAATTGCTTGCCTGAGGAGGTGGTGATGGCGAACTCAGTCGAGGGGTTCAAGAGAGGCCTGGATGTCTTCCTGGAGCAGAACAATATTGTATCATACAATTATTAGGTTCTGTAGAAGGACGTAGATCTGGGTATTTATTATGATGGAATATAGGCTGAACTGGATGGACAAATGTCTTTTTTCGGCCTTACTAACTATGTTACTATGTTACTATGTTACTGCCTCTGTACAAATCCCTAGTTAGACCGCACATGGAGTACTGTGTCCAGTTTTGGGCACCGGTGCTCAGGAAGGATATAATGGAACTAGAGAGAGTACAAAGGAGGGCAACAAAATTAATAAAGGGGATGGGAGAACTACAATACCCAGATAGATTAGCGAAATTAGGATTATTTAGTCTAGAAAAAAGACGACTGAGGGGCGATCTAATAACCATGTATAAGTATATAAGGGGACAATACAAATATCTCGCTGAGGATCTGTTTATACCAAGGAAGGTGACGGGCACAAGGGGGCATTCTTTGCGTCTGGAGGAGAGAAGGTTTTTCCACCAACATAGAAGAGGATTCTTTACTGTTAGGGCAGTGAGAATCTGGAATTGCTTGCCTGAGGAGGTGGTGATGGCGAACTCAGTCGAGGGGTTCAAGAGAGGCCTGGATGTCTTCCTGGAGCAGAACAATATTGTATCATACAATTATTAGGTTCTGTAGAAGGACGTAGATCTGGGTATTTATTATGATGGAATATAGGCTGAACTGGATGGACAAATGTCTTTTTTCGGCCTTACTAACTATATGTTAGTTTATGTGCTGATGATATTCTCTTGTCCCTTACCAATCCTTGTCGTTCTATTCCACATTTGCAAACCCTTCTTAAAAAATTTTCATTTTTTTCGTATTTTAAAATAATAGAGTCCACGTCGAAAATTTTTCAATTTAACCTCACTGATACTCAAATCCGGAGTATAAAGGATATTTCGCCCTGGGGTTGGGCGGAGATGGATATTGTTTATTTGGGTCTGAGATTTTCTAGAAACCTTAGCTCCTTGATTCCCAGCAATTTGGATTCTCTTATTGCTTCCATTTCTAAAGAGCTTAGATTTTATGATGATAAAGTATTATCATGGTGGGGAAGGTGCCTTATTATAAAATCAATAATTCTTCCCAAGATCCTCTATATCTTCAGGTCCCTTCCTTTACTTGTTTCTACTTCCTATTTGACCAGTTTGCAGGCACACCTCAATCTGTTTGTTTGGGGCAACAAGAGAGCTCGTATAGCCTCTAATCAACTGTATAAACATAAATTGCGTGGGGGTATGGGTCTACCTAATGTTTTGGCCTATTATTTCTCTAATTTAATTAAACAGAGTCTATATTGGTGGTCTGCAGATCGTACACCTTCATGGGTGGAATTGGAAATATATTTGAATAGAAATTCTCCACCTTGTAATATTATTATCAATTTATTCACCTCTAAGTCTTTGCTTCGGTATGATCATCCGATATTTTAAGCTGTTCTTGTGTTATGGCGGAAATTTCTCAAAATTAAAAGTGGTTTCACTAGGATTGAACTTATGCTAAGACTTCCCCTCTCTTTTGAGGCTACTGTTTTCTTGTTTGATCTGCATTCAAGTTGGGCTGACTGGGGAATCTCTAAACTACATGACATCTTTGATGGTAACAAGTTTGTTTAATTTACCCACCTTAAAGATAGGTTTGGTGTTTTCTCATCGGCTTTTATGCAGTTTACTATTTTAAAGGATTTCTTGAGGCCACTGGCGCCGTCCTTTATCGGAGCCGGCGATTAATATTTTATGCAACTCCGGTCATAGCATATTTTAGTCTACTCAATATATCTACCAGTGGTTTAATAACGATTTCAAAATTATAAAATCCCCATACATGAGCAAATTGGAATATACTTTGAATCTTTCTAGAGCTCTAGATGATTGGGAACTGGCCATGTCCTTGACTTATTCTGCCACCATGTCCATGGCTCTTCATGAGTCTTATTTTAAACTTATCTCTAGGTGGTATTATTTACCGTCTCGCTTAGCATTTATTAATCCTTCCAATTCCCCTCTCTGCTGGAGGGATTGTGGACATTATGGTAGCCTTTCCCATCTGTTTTGGTTTTGTTAACGTATTATACCTTTTTGGGATGAAATCTCTTCTCTTATTTATTATTATTATTATTATTATTATACATTTTTATAGCGCCATTTATTCCATGGCGCTTTACATGTGAGAAGGGGGCAAATATAGACAAATACATTAAACATGAGCAAAAAACAAGGCACACGGGTACGTGAGGAGGGAGGACCCTGCCCGCGAGGGCTCACAGTCTGCAGGGGATGGGAGATGAAAAACTAGGAGAGGGTTGTGCAGGTTGTGCGGCAGTTCAGTAAGTTCAGGATCACTGCAGGCTGTAGGCTTGTCGGAAGAGGTGGGTCTTCAGGTTCTTTTTGAAGGTTTCTATGGTAGGCAAGAGTCTGATGTGTTGGAGTAGAGAGTTCCAGAGTATGGGGGAAGCACGGGAGAAGTCTTGGATGTGGTAAGAAGAGATGAGAGAGGAGTAGAGAAGGAGATCTTGTGAGGATCGGAGGTTGCGTGCAGGTAAGTACCAGGAGACGAGGTCACAGATGTATGGAGGACACAGGTTGTGGATGGCTTTGTATGTCATGGTTAGGGTTTTGTACTGGAGTCTCTGGGCAATGGGGAGCCAGTGAAGGGATTGACAGAGGGGAGAGGCCGGGGAATAGCGGGGGGACAGGTGGATTAGTCGGGCAGCTGAGTGTAGGAAGAATTGGAGGGGTGCGAGAGTGCTAGAGGGGAGGCCAGAGAGAAGGAGGTTGCAGTAGTCGAGGCGGGAGATGATAAGGGCATGGACTAGGGTTTTGTGGTGTCGCGGTCAAGGAATGCGCAGGAGATATTTTTGAGTTTGAGACAGCAGGAGGAGGCAAGGGTTTGGATATGAGGCTTGAAGGAGAGGGCAGAGTCGACGATTACCCTGAGGCACCGGGCTTGTGGGACTGGGGAAAGTGAGCAGCCATTGACATTGTTAGACAGGTCTGGTGGAGGAGTGGTAGACTGAGATGGGGAAAGATGATAAATTCTGTTTTGTCCATGTTTAGTTTTAGAAAAGGAGCAGAAAAGAAGGCTGAAATAGCAGAGAGACAGTGCGGGATATTGGTGACTAAGGAGGTGAGGTCAGGTCCGGATAGGTAGATCTTCCTGTCATCAGCATAGAGATGGTACTGCATACCGTGTGATTCTATGAGCTGTCCTAGGCCGAAGGTGTAGATGGAGAAGAGTAGGGGCCCTAGAACTGAGCCTTGAGGAACACCGACTGGCAAGGGGCAAAGTCAGGAGGTGTGGGAGAGGGAGACACTGAATGTTCAGTCTGTCAGATATGATGAGATCCAGAAAAGGGCCAAGTCTGTGATGCCAAGAAATGAGAGGATCTGTAGCAGAGGGGAGTGGTCCACAGTGTCAAAGGCAGAAGACTGGTCCAGGAGGAGGAGGACAGAGTAGTGTAGAAGGCAGAGGACAGGTCCTGGAGGAGGAGGACAGAGTAGTGTAAAAGGCAGAGGACAGGTCCAGGAGGAGGAGGACAGAGTAGTGTACAAGGCAGAGGACAGGTCCAGGAGGAGGAGGACAGAGTAGTGTACAAGGCAGAGGACAGGTCCAGGAGGAGGAGGACAGAGTAGTGTAGAAGGCAGAGGACAGGTCCAGGAGGATTAGGACAGAGTAGTGTACAAGGCAGAGGACAGGTCCAGGAGGAGGAGGACAAAGTAGTGTACAAGGCAGAGGACAGGTCCAGAAGGAGGAGGACAGAGTAGTGTACAAGGCAGAGGACAGGTCCAGGAGGAGGAGGACAGAGTAGTGTAGAAGGCAGAGGACAGGTCCAAGAGGAGGAGGAGAGATTAGTGTACAAGGCAGAGGACAGATCCAGGAGGAGGAGGACAGAGTAGTGTAGAAGGCAGAGGACAGGTCCAGGAGGAGGAGGACAGAGTAGTGTAGAAGGCAGAGGACAGGTCCTGGAGGAGGAGGATAGAGTAGTGTACAAGGCATAGGACAGGTCCAGGAGGAGGAGGAGGACAGAGTAGTGTAGAAGGCAGAGGACAGGTCCTGGAGGAAGAGGACAGAGTAGTGTAGAAGGCAGAGGACAGGTCCTGGAGGAGGAGGACAGAGTAGTGTAGAAGGCAGAGGACAGGTCCAGGAGGAGGAGGAGAGATTAGTGTACAAGGCAGAGGACAGGTCCAGGAGGAGGAGGACAGTAATGTAGAAGACAGAGGACGGGTCCTGGTGGAGGAGGACAGAGTAGTGTAGAAGGCAGAGGACAGGTCCTGGAGGAGGAGGACAGAGTAGTGTACAAGGCATAGGACAGGTCCAGGAGGAGGAGGAGGACAGAGTAGTGTAGAAGGCAGAGGACAGGTCCTGGAGGAAGAGGACAGAGTAGTGTAGAAGGCAGAGGACAGGTCCTGGAGGAGGAGGACAGAGTAGTGTAGAAGGCAGAGGACAGGTCCAGGAGGAGGACAGAGTAGTGTAGAAGGCAGAGGACAGGTCCTGGATGAGTAGGACAGAGTAGTGTAGAAGGCAGAGGACAGGTCCAGGAGGAGGAGGACAGAGTAATATAAAAGGCAGAGGACAGGTCCAGGAGGAGGACAGAGTAATATAGAAGGCAGATGACAGGTCCAGGAGGAGGAGGACAGAGTAGTGTCGCTTGCTCCTGGCAGTTAGTAGGTCATTAGTGATCTTAGTTAGGGCAGTTTCAGTGGAATGATGCGGTTGGAAGCCAGATTGTAAGCGGTCATTAGGGAGCAGGAGGAGGAGCGGTGGGAGGACAGATCAATAATGGAGAAGAGATATCGGGCAATAGCTGGACACAGAAGACGGCTCAGGGAGGCTTCTTGAGGATGGATGTGATCGGGGCATGCGTGGAGGATGAGGGGAGGACACCAGCTGTGAGTGAGAGGCTGAAGAGATGGGTGAGGGTTGGGATGAAGACTGTGGCAAGGTTTGGGATGAGGTGGGACGGGAGCGGGTCAAGCGTGCAGGTGGTGAGGTGTGATCTAGACAGGAGGGCGGAGAGCAACATTTAATTCTGGCAATAAATGTCCATTGTCATCAATAGAAAACTCTGATTGCTGGCACTGAAGAGGTTAATCCCAGACCACAGAGCAGAGGTCAGACTCCTGGGGGGTCAGAGGTCACAGGAGGGGTCACCCTGCACCACATGTGTCTTCTACAGTCACAGGACCTCCAGTGGCCACCAGGGGGCGCCCGGCCCTAGCCTCCTCCCCTCGGTCTGATTACACCCCCTCCCCCCGCCGCCACACGGTCACCGCCTCACCGGCAGATCTGCACGCCGACAGCACCACACGCGCCGCCATCTTGGTACATTAACCCCTTTACCCCCAAGGGTGGTTTGCACATTATGGACCGGGTCAATTTTTACAATTCTGACCACTGTCCCTTTATGAGGTTATAACTCTGGAACGCTTCAACGGATCCCGGTGATTCTGACATTGTTTTCTCGTGACATATTGTACTTCATGATAGTGGTAAAATTTCTTTGATATTACCTGCGTTTATTTGTGAAAAAAACGGAAATTTGGCGAAAATTTTGAAAATTTCGCAATTTTCCAACTTTGAATTTTTATGCAATTAAATCACAGAGATATGTCACACAAAATACTTAATAAGTAACATTTCCCACATGTCTACTTTACATCAGCACAATTTTGGAACCAAAAATTTTTTTTTGTTAGGGAGTTAAAAGGGTTAAAAGTTGACCAGCAATTTCTCATTTTTACAACACCATTTTATTTTAGGGATCACATCTCATTTGAAGTCATTTTGAGGGGTCTATATGATAGAAAATACCCAAGTGTGACACCATTCTAAAAACTGCACCCCTCAAGGTTCTCAAAACCACATTCAAGAAGTTTATTAACCCTTCAGGTGCTTCACAGGAATTTTTGGAATGTTTAAATAAAAATTAACATTTAACTTTTTTTCACAAAAAATTTACTTCAGCTCCAATTTGTTTTATTTTGCCAAGGGTAACAGGAGAAAATGGACCGCAAAAGTTGTTGTACAATTTGTCCTGAGTACGCTGATACCCCATATGTGGGGGTTAACCACAGTTTGTGCGCATGGCAGAGCTCGGAAGGGAAGGAGCGCCATTTGACTTTTCAAAGCAAAGTTGACTGGAATTGAGATGGGACGCCATGTTGCGTTTGGAGAGCCACTGATGTGCCTAAACATTGAAACCCCCCACAAGTGACACCATTTTGGAAAGTAGACCCCCTAAGGAACTTATCTAGAGGTGTGGTGAGCACTTTGACCCACCAAGTGCTTCACAGAAGTTAATAATGCAGAACCGTAAAAATAAAAAATCATTTTTTTTCACAAACATTATCTTTTCGCCCCAAATTTTTTATTTTCCCAATGGTAAGAGAAGAAATTGGACCACAAAAGTTGTGGCACAATTTGTCCTGAGTACGCTGATACCCCATATGTGGGGGTAAACCATTGTTTGGGCGCATGGGAGAGATCGGAAGGGAAGGAGCGCCGTTTGACCTTTCAATGCAAAATTGACAGGAATTGAGATGAGACGCCATGTTGCGTTTGGAGAGCCACTGATGTGCCTAAACATTGAAACCCCCCACAAGTGACACCATTTTGGAAAGTAGACCCCCTAAGGAACTTATCTAGAGGTGTGGTGAGCACTTTGACCCACCAAGTGCTTCACAGAAGTTTATAATGCAGAACCGTAAAAATAAAAAATCATTTTTTTTTCACAAAAATTATCTTTTCGCCCCCAATTTTTTATTTTCCCAATGGTAAGAGAAGAAATTGGACCACAAAAGTTGTGGCACAATTTGTCCTGAGTACTCTGATACCCCATATGTGGGGGTAAACCATTGTTTGGGCGCATGGGAGAGCTCGGAAGGGAAGGAGCGCCGTTTGACCTTTCAATGCAAAATTGACAGGAATTGAGATTGGACGCCATGTTGCGTTTGGAGAGCCACTGATGTACCTAAACATTGAAACCCCCCACAAGTGACACCATTTTGAAAAGTAGACCCCCTAAGGAACTTATCTAGATGTGTGGTGAGCACTTTGACCCAATAAGAGCTTCACAGAAGTTTATAATGCAGAGCCGTAAAAATAAAACAAAATTTTTTTCCCACAAAAATAATTTTTTAGCCCCCAGTTTTGTATTTTCCTGAGGGTAACAGGAGAAATTGGACCCCAAAAGTTGTTGTGCAATTTGTCCTGAGTGCGCTGATACCCTATATGTGGGGGAGAACCAGCGTTTGGGCGCATGGGAGGGCTCGGAAGGGAAGGAGAGCCATTTGGAATACAGACTTAGATGGAATGGTCTGCAGGCGTCACATTGTGTTTGCGGAGCCCCTAATGTACCTAAACAGTAGAAACCCCCCACAAGTGACCCCATATTGGAAACTAGACCCCCCAAGGAACTTATTTAGATGTGTTGTGAGAACTTTGAGCCCCCAAGTATTTCACTACAGTTTATAACGCAGAGCCGTGAAAATAAAATAAAAAATTTCCCCTCAAAATTATTTTTTAGCCCCCAGTTTTGTATTTTCTCGAGGGTAAAAGGAGAAATTGGACCCCAAAAGTTGTTGTCCAATTTGTCCTGAGTGCGTTGATACCCCATATGTGGGGTGAACCAGCGTTTGGGCGCATGGGAGGGCTCGGAAGGGAAGGAGCGCCATTTGGAATGCAGACTTAAATGGAATGGTCTGCAGGCGTCACATTGCGTTTGCAGAGCCCCTAATATACCTAAACAGTAGAAACCCCCACAAGTGACCCCATGTTGGAAACTAGACCCCCCCACGAACTTATCTAGATGTGTTGTGAGAACTTTGAGCCCCCAAGTGTTTCACTACAGTTTATAACGCAGAGCCGTGAAAATAAAAAATCTCTTTTTTTCCCACAAAAATTATTTTTTAGCCCCCAGTTTTGTATTTTCCCAAGGGTAACAGGAGAAATTGGACCCCAAAAGTTGTTGTCCAATTTGTCCTGAGTACGCTGATACCCCATATGTTGGGGTAAACTCCTGTTTGGGCACACGGGAGAGCTCGGAAGGGAAGGAGCACTGTTTTACTTTTTCAATGCAGAATTGGATGGAATTGAGATCGGTCGCCATGTCGCGTTTGGAGATCCCCCTGATGTGCCTAAATAGTGGAAACCCCCCAATTATAACTGAAACCCTAATCCAAACACACCCCTAACCCTAATCCCAACGGTAACCCTAACCACACCTCTAACCCAGACACACCCCTAATCCTAATCCCAATCGCAAATGTAATCCAAACCCTAACCCTAACTTTAGCCCCAACCCTAACTGTAGCCTTAACCCTAACCCTAGCCCTTACCCTAGCCCTAACCCTAGCCCCAACCCTAACCCTAGCCCTAACCCTAACCCTAGTCCCAACCCTAACCCTAGCCCTAACCCTAGCCCTAACCCTAGCCCTAACCCTAGCCCTAACCCTAGCCCTAGCCCTAACCCTAACCCTAGCCCTAACCCTAGCCCTAACCCTAGCCCTAATCCTAGCCCTAACCCTAGCCCTAGCCCTAACCCTAGCCCTAGCCCTAGCCCTAACCCTAGCCCTAACCCTAGCCCTAACCCTAGCCCTAGCCCTAACCCTAACCCTAACCCTAGCCCTAGCCCTAACCCTAACCCTAGCCCTAACCCTAATGGGAAAATGGAAATAAATACATTTTTTTCATTTACTTTTATAGCGGGTTTTTTAGCGGATTTTTATGATTGGCAGCCGTCACACACTGAAAGACGCTTTTTATTGCAAAAAATATTTTTTGCGTTACCACATTTTGAGAGCTATAATTTTTCCATATTTGAGTCCACAGAGTCATGTGAGGTCTTGTTTTTTGCGGGACGAGTTGACGTTTTTATTGGTAACATTTTCGGGCACGTGACATTTTTTGATCGCTTTTTATTCCGATTTTTGTGAGGCAGAATGACCAAAAACCAGCTATTCATGAATTTCTTTTGGGGGAGGCGTTTATACCGTTCCGCGTTTGGTAAAATTGATAAAGCAGTTTTAATCTTCGGTTCAGTACGATTACAGCGACACCTCATTTGTATCATTTTTTTATGTTTTGGCGCTTTTATACGATAAAAACTATTTTATAGAAAAAAATAATTATTTTTGCATCGCTTTATTCTGAGGACTATAACTTTTTTATTTTTTTGCTGTTGTCGCTGTATGGTGGCTCGTTTTTTGCGGGACAAGATGACGCTTTCAGCGGTACCATGGTTATTTATATCCGTCTTTTTGATCGCGTGTTATTCCACTTTATGTTTGGCGGTATGATAATAAAGCGTTGTTTTTTGCCTCGTTTTTTTTTTTTTTTTCTTACGGTGTTTACTGAAGGGGTTAACTAGTGGGCCAGTTTTATAGGTCGGGTCGTTACGGACGCGGAGATACTAAATATGTGTACTTTTATTGTTTTGTTTTTTTTATTTAGATAAAGAAATGTATTTATGGGAATAATATTTTTTTTTTTTTTTCATTATTTAGGATTTTTTTTTTTTTTTTTTTTTTACACACTTGGAAATTTTTTTTTTTACTTTGCCCCAGGGGGGGACAATACAGATCGGTGATCTGCCAGTTTGCACAGCACTCTGACAGATCACCGATCTGTCTGAGAGCAGTGCAGCGTTACCAAGTGCCTGCTCTGAGCAGGCACTTGGTAAGCCACCTCCCTCCCTGCAGGACCCGGATCCGCAGCCATTTTGGATCCGGGACTTACTGCAGGGAGGGAGGTAGGAGACCCCCGGAGCAACGCGATCACATCGCGTTGCTGCGGGGGTCTCAGGGAAGCCCGCAGGGAGCCCCCTCCCTGCGCGATGCTTCCCTGCACCGCCGGCACATCGCGATCATCTTTGATCGCGGTGTGCCGGGGGTTAATGTGCCGGGGGCGGTCCGTGACCGCTCCTGGCACATAGTGCCGGATGTCAGCTGCGATAAGCAGCTGACACCCGGCCGCGATCGGCGGCGCTCCCCCCGTGAGCGCGGCCGATCGCGCTGGACGTAATATTCCGTCCTTGGGAATTAAGGCCCACCCCACATGGACGGAATATTACGTCCAATGGCAGAAAGGGGTTAAAACATTCAGATTTTTCTCTGTCTCCTCAGTTGGCCTTGCTTTCGTTGAATGCAGATCAATTGACTCCACCTTTTAGGAAACTTGTTATACATCTGCTTTTAGTTTCTAAGAATGCTATTGATTTTTTTTGGAAATCTTCTAAAATACCCTGTTCACAAGAAATTATTGACAAACTGGCTTTGCATAAATCCTATGAACAAAAATTGGAGTTACTGAATTGGCTGCTTTCCTTCCTTTTTGAAAAAATGGTCTCGCTGGCTGGAAATATTTCCATAAGAATTTACTGTATTTATTGTTTTGTTATTATATTTTATTCTGTTTTTACTTTTATGCTTCATGAATGTTTAATGCCATTGCATTTATGTTAACCTTGCTCTCTATTCTTGTTTTGGTTGAAAATGTTAATAAAATTGTTTGGAAAAACAATACCCCATCCATAGATTCTCTATGGGGTTAAGGTCAGACTAGTTTGCTGGCCAATCAAGCACAGTGATACTGTTGAGTATGCAAAAGGATAAGAGAGGATGAAGTTTAGGATCACAGTGAGGAGCCATTTTGTTGGTAACTGCAAAATGAAACTGACAAGTAGACAGAGTTACCAATGACGGCCGGCAACACTAATTCTGTTAGTTGGTGCTGCGCGCTATATCATAAGCTGGGGTTAGATATGCGGAATGTATCACGCGCTGTGATTAGATGTAGGCATGCGTAGTGTATCACATGGTGGGATTAGATATTGAGCTCAGTGGAGTGTATCACACAGGATGGGATTAGATACACAGTATCTAATGTATGTAATGTGTGACCCCGCTTCATCCACTTCTATGCGAGCAGTGTTGTAATGTGTGACTTCGCTTTGTCCACTACATTGCTGCTCCCATAGAAATAGCCAGATCGAGACCACACATTACACCACTGCTCCCATAGAAGTGGATGGAGCAGGGTCAATGCATTACACTGCTAGTCACTTAGAAATGTGTGACCCTGCTCCATCCACTTCTATGAGAGCAGTGGTGTATTGTGTGACCCTGCTTTGTCCACTATATTACTACTCCCAGAGAAGTAGACAAAGCAGGGTAACGCAGTACACCACTGCTCCCATTGAAGTGGACAGAGCAGGGTCACACATTTCACCACTGCTCCCATAGAAGTGGATGGAACAGGGTCATGCATTACACCACTACTCCCATAAAAGTGGACAGAGCGGGGTCACACATTACACTATTACTCCCTTAAATGTGTGATTCTGCACGGTCTACTTCTATAGGAGCCGTTGTGTAATACAATGGGCATTAAATACATGACTCTGGGGAGGGGGTATCACCATGATAGGCGTTAGATACACAAATCTGTGTGGTATTACCATGGGCGTACATAGAAATCATGGGGCTCCATAGCAGAAATTCTAATTGCTCCACCCTCAGCCCCCAAAAAAAGAAGTGGACAGACGGTAGGCGAGCCCATGTCGCTGCAGGAGGCAGCCACAGTGTAGGAGATGCAGTTGGATAGTGACCGCAGACTCCTATGTACAGAGGCTGCTATATTTGAAGTCTGTAAGTGTTGTTATACACCAGCACATGGCAGCCCCAAGTGTCTTGGCAGCTCCAAATGTCACCCCTAGTGGTTGCGGGAAAAAAAGAAAAATAAACAGTTAAAACAGTTAATTTAATTTTGTATTCAAAATAATTGATTATGGAATACAATCGATAATTATTAATACAGAAATATAAATCGCTGCACCTTTCATTAAAGAACTTACCACTGTGATGTATAACATTGACCATTAGTATGCAAATGGTTAAGTTAGAAAATAGTAACATTAATTTTACTGGTTTATTCTAAACTTACATGCTTTATTTTTTTCAGGAAGAACAATGATGAGAAAGATAACACAATAGAAAGGTAAAGCAAAATTGTACAAAAAGATTTATTTCTAAGATGAGAGTAAAATATACCGTATTTTGCAGTTTATAAAACACACCCCAAATTTTGAAGAGAAAAATAGGAAAAAACTTTTTTAAAATTATAATGATGGTGCCCCTTACAATCCTTGTGTCTTATTGCTTACCGGGGGTGATGGCTATGGTGAAGCGGGGTCCCAGGGTCACTGCTGGAGGAGGCAAGAGTGGAGCGTTGCTGCAGGCCGCAACCACTGCGGGTGTTTGGTGATGTGGGGGGTCTGCAGCAACGCTCCACTCTTGCCTCCTCCAGCAGTGACCCTGGGACCCAGTAAGGTATATCCGCATTATAAGACGCACCCCCATTTTCCCCCCAAAATTGGGGGGAAAAAGTGTGTCTTATAATCCGAAAAATATGGAAGTTCGATACAATCATGACTATGAATGTGCAGTATACACACAGTGCCTTGAAAAAGTTTTCATACCCTATAAACTTTTCCACATTTTTTCATGTTACTCCCAGAAACATAAATGTATTTTATTTGTATGTTATGCTGTATACCAACCCAAAGTAGCAAGTATTGGTGAAGTGCAAAGGAAATGATACATGGTTTTCTAAGTACCATATTTTTCAGACTATAAGATGCACTGGACCATGAGATGCACCTAGGTTTTGTAGGAGGAAGTTAGAAAAAAATTGACGTAAAAATGTGGTCAATTCTGTTCTAATATCAACTATTCTGGTATATATGGCCCCCTCATCACGATCCTGGTATGCATGGCCCTCTCATCCCTACCCTTGCATGCATGACCCCCACACCCCTAACCTGGTATGCATGGTCCCAGGGGTGGGATTCAGCCGGTTCTCCCCAGTTCAATGGAACCGCTTGTTAAAAAAGTAGCCAGTTCCCCGAACCAGCGAGTTTCAGAGCCGCGATCTGGTACCACACCTCCCAACCTTCCCGTATCCCACTGGGGTGTCCAGATTTGAGAGTGTCCGTGGTCCAGCACTGCAAGGCTGCATCCCTCCACCCACAGAGAGTCAAACATCACAAGTATGGCTGCCACTGCACTGTGCGCACAGGACCTGTGATGAGGTCACAGGAGGGGAGGAGTCAGGATTCACATGATCAGGGGTCTCCGTGTATTGCAGCACTCTGCTGTGCTGTCATGGTGCTAGACGGTAAGCTTATGTGTGGGGTCAGGAGTTGTTTATAGTGTGGATGTAGCAGAGCCATGTGTGTGTACGAGGTGTGTGTATGAAGTGTACGGAGCTGAGCCAAGTGTGTATGAGGTGTACGGAGCGGAGCCATGTGTGTATGAGGTGTACCAAGCGGAGCCGTGTGTGTATGAGGTGTACGGAGTGGAGTTGTGTGTGCAAGGTGTACAGAGTGGAGCTGTGTGTGTACGAGGTGTACGGAGTGGAGCCGTGTGTGTACGAGGTGTACGGAGTGGAACCATGTGTGTATGAGGTGTATGGAGTGGAGCCGTGTATGAGGTGTATGGAGCAGAGCCGCGTGTTTGCGAGGTGTACGGAGCGGAGCCGCGTGTGTACAAGGTGTACGGAGTGGAGCCATGTGTGTACGAGGTGTACGGAGCGGAGCCGCGTGTGTAGGAGTAACTATGTGTGGCCATTATACTGTATGCAATATCATGTGTGGCCATTATACTGTATGCAATATCATGTGTGGCCATTATACAGTATGGAGCATCATATGTGACAATTATACAGTATGGAGCACTGTGTGGCCATTATACAGTATGGTGCACTGTGTGGTAATTATACAGTATGCAGCATCATGTGTGGCAATTATACAGTATGGAGCATTATGTGTGACAATTATATGGTATGGAGCATCATATGTGGCCATTATACAGTATGGAGCATCATGTGTGGCCATTATATAGTAAGGAGCATCATGTGTGGCCATTATACAGTATGGAGCACTGTGTGGCCATTATACAGTATGCAGCATCATGTGTGGCAATTATACAGTATGGAGCATCATGTGTGGCCATTATACAGTATGGAGCACTGTGTGGCCATTATACAGTATGCAGCATCATGTGTGGCAATTATACAGTATGGAGCATCATATGTGGCCATTATACAGTATGGAGCATCATGTGGGTCCATTATACAGTATTGAGATCATGTGTGGCAATTATACAGTATGGAGCATCATATGTGGCCATTATACAGTATGGAGCATCATGTGGGTCCATTATGCAGCATTGAGCATCATGTGGGGCCATTATACCGTAAGGAGCATCATGTGTGGCCATTATACAGTATGGAGCACTGTGTGGCCATATTGTTTTGTTTATAATTATTGTTTATGAAACAGTGTGACCAGCAGTGCTAAATGAGTGTGGTTGGGATGTGGATATTGGTGTGAGTAGTTGTGAAATGGGTGTGGTCAGAGGCGTGGCCTAAAATTTGTAGCGGCGTGTGACCCTCTTTCCCTTCTTCAAAAGTTGGGAGGTATGGTTTGACTGTGCCCCTACTTGTATATGTTTGAGGAAAAGGTGTGTGTAAATGGGTGTGGCTTAAAATGGGTGTGGTTTTCATACACACAAACAGAACTTGTTGTTAAAAATTTGAATCCCACCCCTGCATGGTCCCCCTCATCCCCATCCTGATATGCATGGTCACCTCATCCCCATCCTGGTATGCAGGGCCACCTCATCCCTACCCTGGTATGCATGGTCACCTCATCCCCATCCTGGTATGCAGGACCTCCTCATCCCTACCCTGGTATGCATGGTCACCTCATCCCCATCCTGGTATGCAGGGCCTCCTCATCCCTACCCTGGTATGCATGGTCACCTCATCCCCATCCTGGTATGCAGGGCCTCCTCATCCCTACCCTGGTATGCATGGTCACCTCATCCCCATCCTGGTATGCAGGGCCTCCTCATCCCTACCCTGGTATGCATGGTCACCTCATCCCCATCCTGGTAGGCAGGGCCTCCTCATCCCTACCCTGGTATGCATGGTCACCTCATCCCCATCCTGGTATGCAGGACCTCCTCATCCCTACCCTGGTATGCATGGTCACCTCATCCCCATCCTGGTATGCAGGGCCTCCTCATCCCTACCCTGGTATGCATGGTCACCTCATCCCCATCCTGGTATGCAGGGCCTCCTCATCCCTACCCTGGTATGCATGGTCACCTCATCCCCATCCTGGTATGCAGGGCCTCCTCATCCCTACCCTAGTATGCATGGTCACCTCATCCCAATCCTGGTATGCAGGGCCTCCTCATCCCTACCCTGGTATGCATGGTCACCTCATCCCCATCCTGGTATGCAGGGCCTCCTCATCCCTACCCTGGTATGCATGGTCACCTCATCCCCATCCTGGTATGCAGGGCCTCCTCATCCCTATCCTGGTATGCATGGTCACCTCATCCCCATCCTGGTATGCAGGACCTCCTCATCCCTATCCTGGTATGCATGGTCACCTCATCCCCATCCTGGTATGCAGGGCCTCCTCATCCCTACCCTGGTATGCATGGTCACCTCATCCCCATCCTGATATGCAGGACCTCCTCATCCCTACCCTGGTATGCATGGTCACCTCATCCCCATCCTGGTATGCAGGGCCTCCTCATCCCTACCCTGGTATGCATGGTCACCTCATCCCCATCCTGGTATGCAGGGCCTCCTCATCCCTACCCTGGTATGCATGGTCACCTCATCCCCATCCTGGTATGCAGGGCCTCCTCATCCCTACCCTGGTATGCATGGTCACCCCATCCCCATCCTGGTATGCAGGGCCTCCTCATCCCTACCCTGGTATGCATGGTCACCTCATCCCCATCCTGGTATGCATGGCCTCCTCATCCCTACCCTGGTATGCATGGTCACCTCATCCCCATCCTGGTATGCAGGGCCTCCTCATCCCTACCCTGGTATGCATGGTCACCTCATCCCCATCCTGGTATGCAGGGCCTCCTCATCCCTACCCTGGTATGCATGGTCACCTCATCCCCATCCTGGTATGCAGGGCCTCCTCATCCCTACCCTAGTATGCATGGTCACCTCATCCCAATCCTGGTATGCAGGGCCTCCTCATCCCTACCCTAGTATGCATGGTCACCTCATCCCAATCCTGGTATGCAGGGCCTCCTCATCCCTACCCTAGTATGCATGGTCACCTCATCCCAATCCTGGTATGCAGGGCCTCCTCATCCCTACCCTGGTATGCATGGTCACCTCATCCCCATCCTGGTATGCAGGACCTCCTCATCCCTACCCTGGTATGCATGGTCACCTCATCCCCATCCTGGTATGCAGGGCCTCCTCATCCCTATCCTGGTATGCATGGCCTCCTCATCCCTATACTTTTTTTGGGGGGGAGATAAAAAGTGCAACTTATAGTCCAAAAAATATGGTATTTAAAAAATGTAAACCTGAAAATTGTAGCGTGCATATATAATCAGCCCTGAGTCAATATTTATAGGAACACCTTTCACTGCAATTAGGGCTGCAAGTCTTTTTGGGTATGTTATAACATCCGGACATGCTGGCCGAGGGTCACCTTCATGTCCCCATACACCAGGGGTGTCAAACTGCATTCCTCGAGGGCTGCAATCAGGTCATGTTTTCAGGATTCCCTTGTACTGCACAGGTGATAATTTAATCACCTACACACATCATGATTGCAGCACCTTGTGCAATGCTAAGTAAATCTTGAAAACACGCATGGTTTGCTGCTCTCGAGGAATGCAGTTTAACACCCCTGCCATACACCACAGAAAATGGGGTCTTTAGATGTACATTTGTGACGTTGTGACGTACATTTGCATTCGGACCACTGTAGCCTAAATAAAATCTTGAATAACCAATTGCCTCCAGAAGTCACAGTTACTAAATTGTGTAGCTGGAGAGAAGTGGAATAAACCTGAGCTGCTAGTAGTATAAACTGCATGTATATGAATGTAGTTTAATTTATCAAAGCATTTTGAAGCACAGCTGCTTCTTCCTAAGGATGAACCACCATCCTTAACCCCTTTCTGCCATTGGACGTAATATTCCGTCCATGTGGGGTGGGCCTTAATTCCCAAGGACGGAATATTACGTCCAGCGCGATCGGCCGCGCTCACGGGGGGAGCGCCGCCGATCGCGGCCGGGTGTCAGCTGCTTATCGCAGCTGACATCCGGCACTATGTGCCAGGAGCGGTCACGGACCGCCCCCGGCACATTAACCCCTGGCACACCGCGATCAAAGATGATCGCGATGTGCCGGCGGTGCAGGGAAGCACCGCGCAGGGAGGGGGCTCCCTGCGGGCTTCCCTGAGACCCCCGCAGCAACGCGATGTGATCGCGTTGCTCCGGGGGTCTCCTACCTCCCTCCCTGCAGTAAGTCCCGGATCCAAAATGGCCGCGGATCCGGGTCCTGCAGGGAGGGAGGTGGCTTACCAAGTGCCTGCTCAGAGCAGGCATTTGGTAACGCTGCACTGCTCTCAGACAGATCGGTGATCTGTCAGAGTGCTGTGCAAACTGGCAGATCACCGATCTGTATTGTCCCCCCCGGGGCAAAGTAAAAAAGTAAAAAAAAAAATTTCCAAGTGTGTAAAAAAAAAATAAAAAAAAAATCCTAAATAATGAAAAAAAAAAAAATATATTATTCCCATAAATACATTTCTTTATCTAAATAAAAAAAACAAAACAATAAAAGTACACATATTTAGTATCTCCGCGTCCGTAACGACCCGACCTATAAAACTGGCCCACTAGTTAACCCCTTCAGTAAACACCGTAAGAAAAAAAAAAAAAAAACGAGGCAAAAAACAACGCTTTATTATCATACCGCCAAACATAAAGTGGAATAACACGCGATCAAAAAGACGGATATAAATAACCATGGTACCGCTGAAAGCGTCATCTTGTCCCGCAAAAAACGAGCCACCATACAGCGACAACAGCAAAAAAATAAAAAAGTTATAGTCCTCAGAATAAAGCGATGAAAAAATAATTATTTTTTTCTATAAAATAGTTTTTATCGTATAAAAGCGCCAAAACATAAAAAAATGATATAAATGAGGTGTCGCTGTAATCGTACTGAACCGAAGATTAAAACTGCTTTATCAATTTTATCAAACGCGGAACGGTATAAACGCCTCCCCCAAAAGAAATTCATGAATAGCTGGTTTTTGGTCATTCTGCCTCACAAAAATCGGAATAAAAAGCGATCAAAAAATGTCACGTGCCCGAAAATGTTACCAATAAAAACGTCAACTCGTCCCGCAAAAAACAAGACCTCACATGACTCTGTGGACTCAAATATGGAAAAATTATAGCTCTCAAAATGTGGTAACGCAAAAAATATTTTTTGCAATAAAAAGCGTCTTTCAGTGTGTGACGGCTGCCAATCATAAAAATCCGCTAAAAAACCCGCTATAAAAGTAAATGAAAAAAATGTATTTATTTCCATTTTCCCATTAGGGTTAGGGCTAGGGTTAGGGTTAGGGCTAGGGCTAGGGTTAGGGTTAGGGCTAGGGCTAGGGTTAGGGCTAGGGTTAGGGCTAGGGTTAGGGTTAGGGCTAGGGCTAGGGCTAGGGTTAGGGCTAGGGCTAGGGTTAGGGCTAGGATTAGGGCTAGGGTTAGGGCTAGGGTTAGGGCTAGAGTTAGGGCTAGGGTTAGGGCTAGGGTTAGGGCTAGGGTTAGGGCTAGGGTTAGGGTTGGGACTAGGATTAGGGTTAGGGTTAGGGCTAGGGCTAGGGTTAGGGTTAGGGTTGGGGCTAGGGTTAGGGCTAGGGTAAGGGCTAGGGTTAGGGTTAAGGCTACAGTTAGGGTTGGGGCTAAAGTTAGGGTTAGGGTTTGGATTACATTTGCGATTGGGATTAGGATTAGGGGTGTGTCTGGGTTAGAGGTGTGGTTAGGGTTACCGTTGGGATTAGGGTTAGGGGTGTGTTTGGATTAGGGTTTCAGTTATAATTGGGGGGTTTCCACTATTTAGGCACATCAGGGGGATCTCCAAACGCGACATGGCGACCGATCTCAATTCCATCCAATTCTGCATTGAAAAAGTAAAACAGTGCTCCTTCCCTTCCGAGCTCTCCCGTGTGCCCAAACAGGAGTTTACCCCAACATATGGGGTATCAGCGTACTCAGGACAAATTGGACAACAACTTTTGGGGTCCAATTTCTCCTGTTACCCTTGGGAAAATACAAAACTGGGGGCTAAAAAATAATTTTTGTGGGAAAAAAAGAGATTTTTTATTTTCACGGCTCTGCGTTATAAACTGTAGTGAAACACTTGGGGGCTCAAAGTTCTCACAACACATCTAGATAAGTTCGTGGGGGGGTCTAGTTTCCAACATGGGGTCACTTGTGGGGGTTTCTACTGTTTAGGTATATTAGGGGCTCTGCAAACGCAATGTGACGCCTGCAGACCATTCCATTTAAGTCTGCATTCCAAATGGCACACCTTCCCTTCCGAGCCCTCCCATGCGCCCAAACGCTGGTTCACCCCACATATGGGGTATCAACGCACTCAGGACAAATTGGACAACAACTTTTGGGGTCCAATTTCTCCTTTTACCCTCGAGAAAATACAAAACTGGGGGCTAAAAAATAATTTTGAGGGGAAATTTTTTATTTTATTTTCACGGCTCTGCGTTATAAACTGTAGTGAAATACTTGGGGGCTCAAAGTTCTCACAACACATCTAAATAAGTTCCTTGGGGGGTCTAGTTTCCAATATGGGGTCACTTGTGGGGGGTTTCTACTGTTTAGGTACATTAGGGGCTCTGCAAACACAATGTGACGCCTGCAGACCATTCCATCTGAGTCTGTATTCCAAATGGCTCTCCTTCCCTTCCGAGCCCTCCCATGCGCCCAAACGCTGGTTCTCCCCCACATATAGGGTATCAGCGCACTCAGGACAAATTGCACAACAACTTTTGGGGTCCAATTTCTCCTGTTACCCTCAGGAAAATACAAAACTGGGGGCTAAAAAATTATTTTTGTGGGAAAAAAATTTTGTTTTATTTTTACGGCTCTGCATTATAAACTTCTGTGAAGCTCTTATTGGGTCAAAGTGCTCACCACACATCTAGATAAGTTCCTTAGGGGGTCTACTTTTCAAAATGGTGTCACTTGTGGGGGGTTTCAATGTTTAGGTACATCAGTGGCTCTCCAAATGCAACATGGCGTCCAATCTCAATTCCTGTCAATTTTGCATTGAAAGGTCAAACGGCGCTCCTTCCCTTCCGAGCTCTCCCATGCGCCCAAACAATGGTTTACCCCCACATATGGGGTATCAGAGTACTCAGGACAAATTGTGCCACAACTTTTGTGGTCCAATTTCTTCTCTTACCATTGGGAAAATAAAAAATTGGGGGCGAAAAGATAATTTTTGTGAAAAAAAAATGATTTTTTATTTTTACGGTTCTGCATTATAAACTTCTGTGAAGCACTTGGTGGGTCAAAGTGCTCACCACACCTCTAGATAAGTTCCTTAGGGGGTCTACTTTCCAAAATGGTGTCACTTGTGGGGGGTTTCAATGTTTAGGCACATCAGTGGCTCTCCAAACGCAACATGGCGTCTCATCTCAATTCCTGTCAATTTTGCATTGAAAGGTCAAACGGCGCTCCTTCCCTTCCGAGCTCTCCCATGCGCCCAAACAATGGTTTACCCCCACATATGGGGTATCAGAGTACTCAGGACAAATTGTGCCACAACTTTTGTGGTCCAATTTCTTCTCTTACCATTGGGAAAATAAAAAATTTGGGGCGAAAAGATAATGTTTGTGAAAAAAAATGATTTTTTATTTTTACGGTTCTGCATTATTAACTTCTGTGAAGCACTTGGTGGGTCAAAGTGCTCACCACACCTCTAGATAAGTTCCTTAGGGGGTCTACTTTCCAAAATGGTGTCACTTGTGGGGGGTTTCAATGTTTAGGCACATCAGTGGCTCTCCAAACGCAACATGGCGTCCCATCTCAATTCCAGTCAACTTTGCATTGAAAAGTCAAATGGCGCTCCTTCCCTTCCGAGCTCTGCCATGCGCACAAACTGTGGTTTACCCCTACATATGGGGTATCAGCGTACTCAGGACAAATTGTACAACAACTTTTGGGGTCCATTTTCTCCTGTTACCCTTGGCAAAATAAAACAAATTGGAGCTGAAGTAAATTTTTTGTGAAAAAAAGTTAAATGTTAATTTTTATTTAAACATTCCAAAAATTCCTGTGAAGCACCTGAAGGGTTAATAAACTTCTTGAATGTGGTTTTGAGAACCTTGAGGGGTGCAGTTTTTAGAATGGTGTCACACTTGGGTATTTTCTATCATATAGACCCCTCAAAATGACTTCAAATGAGATGTGGTCCCTAAAATAAAATGGTGTTGTAAAAATGAGAAATTGCTGGTCAACTTTTAACCCTTATAACTCCCTAACAAAAAAAAATTTTTGGTTCCAAAATTGTGCTGATGTAAAGTAGACATGTGGGAAATGTTACTTATTAAGTATTTTGTGTGACATATCTCTGTGATTTAATTGCATAAAAATTCAAAGTTGGAAAATTGCGAAATTTTCAAAATTTTCGCCAAATTTCCGTTTTTTTCACAAATAAACGCAGGTAATATCAAAGAAATGTTACCACTATCATGAAGTACAATATGTCACGAGAAAACAATGTCAGAATCACCGGGATCCGTTGAAGCGTTCCAGAGTTATAACCTCATAAAGGGACAGTGGTCAGAATTGTAAAAATTGACCCGGTCCATAACGTGCAAACCACCCTTGGGGGTAAAGGGGTTAAACGCAATGATAAATAAAACCTCATTCATACCCCAAGAATTCCTATTGCATTTTATACTACTGAGTTAATTCCACTTCTCTCCATGCTATCTCTTCCTGTCGATCTACAACAGCCAATTTCTTCAGCCAGCATTAGGGTATGTTTCCACGTTCAGGAAACGCTGCGTGTTTGACGCTGCGTAGAGCCGCAGCGTCAAAAGCGCAGCATCCAGATGTTACAGCATAGTGGAGGGGATTTCATGAAATCCCGTCTTCACTATGCATTAAAAGACGCATGCGGCATACCTGCGGAAACGGACATGCGGCGCGTCTTTTAAGAACGCAGCATGTCCTTGCATTGCTGAAACAACGCAAGAACAACGCAGGTGACCTGCCAGGGACCTCAGGTGCAGATTTGGTCAGGATTTTACCTGCATAAAATCCTGACCAAATCCTGATGCAATCCTGAACGTAGACACATACCCTTAGGCTAGGATCACATTGCGTTAGTGCAATCCGTTTAGCGCATACGCTAATGGAATGCACTAACCCAATGTACAAAAAGGGATTGCGTTTAGCAATCCCGCTAGCGCAGATGCCCGATCTGCGCTAGTGAGAAACGGACCTCGAACGCTTCAAGCAGCGTTCGAGGTCCGTCAGAAAATAACGGGACATCGCTAGCGCATGCCAAAAATGACATACGTTAGCGATGCGTTAGATACATTGCAGTCAACGGATCCGTTACATAGCGTTAATTGCGCCATGTAACGGATTCCGTCAGCGGACACCCACTAGCGCAATGTGAACCCAGCGTTAGGGTTATGACTTTCACAACCCTTGAAGGTGAGCAAATTCTTTGCTTTTATTTCTCTATTTAACCCAGATAAGACCCTATTGCGCTCATCATTATCTTTACAGTTCTCTTCACAATCACACTTAGTAAATTGAGCCCGCATGTGTGTAATTTGTTTTTAGTATAACTGTTCTTTGAAGTCCTCAGAGATTTAATTGAGAAGAACATTAGGGGAAAACAGCATCATGAAAACCAAGGGACACACCAGACCAGTGATAAAATTGTGGAGGAGAGTAAAGCAGGGTTAGGTTATAAAAATCATCAAAGCTCTGAACATTTCATGGAGCACTATCCATTTAAATAATCAAAAATAGAAGGAGTATGACACAACTGCAGACCTAACAAGACATGACTGTCCACCTAAGCTGACATCCCAAGCAAGGAGAGCAGTAATTAGAGAATCCGCTAAAGTAGTGTTTGGTAACCTACAACTTAACTTTTTATCACTAATCAAATAAAGCAACACATATAAATAAAATATTTTTTAGTCCAGCCAGACTTAAGGTACCGTCACACTCAGCAACTTTACAACGAGAACGACAACGATCCGTGACGTTGCAGCGTCCTGGATAGCGATCTCGTTGTGTTTGACACGCAGCAGCGATCTGGATCCCGCTGTGCCATCGCTGGTCGGAACTAGAAGTCCAGAACTTTATTTCGTCTTCAGGTCGGCGTGTATCGTCGTGTTCGACATCAAAAGCAACGATGCCAGCAACGTTTTACATGGAGCTAACAACCAGCGAGAACGATAAGTAAGTCGCCGTGACGTCACTGGATCGCCCCGCATCGTTCTGGAGTTGCTGTGTTTGATGTCTCTACAGCGACCTAAACAGCGTCGCTGAGTGTGACGGTACCTTTAAAGTGCAAAAAAACCTTTTCATCTACCCATCAAGAAAATATGTGCCATGTCCCTTACACTAACCAACATAATAGGAAAATTCTTCCTGGCAGTATTATATGGTAACATACACACTTTTAGCACATGATGCAGGTCAATTAGTATAATAGATATCAACACGAGAAAAACACTTACAATGATCTTTTGGAGTACATTGACCTGTAACATTTATCCCCCCAATATACATATTTATGCACTAAGCACTTTATTGGTCGCACAGTATAACATTGGAATGTCTGGACATTGGTAGCCATCACTACCTGATCCTGGTCTGTAATGTTTTATGTGTTTTGATTAATAAATTTATACTATTTCATACATATGGACTTATTACTCCTATTTTTCTCGTGTTGATATGTATTAGGTGGGAGTGTCCACCAGGTATATCTGTAAGATGACCACATTGGGAGCAGTCTTTATGGCACCTGTATACGGATGTGGCCCAGATATGGCTTTTTCTTTGCCACTCTGCCCTGAAGGCCAGCATCCCAGAGTCTCCTCTTCACTGTAGACGTTGACACTGGTGTTTTGCGTGCACTATTTAATGAAGCTGCCAGTTGAGGACCTGTGAGGTGTCGATTTCTCAAACTACAGACTCTAATGTTCTTGTCTTGTTGCTCAGTTGTGCAGCGGGGCCTCCCACTTCTCTTTCTACTCTGGTTAGAGCCTGTTTGTGCTCTCCTCTGAAGGGAGTAGTCCACACTGTTGTAGGAAATCTTCAGTTTATTGGCAATTTCTTGCATGGAATAGCCTTCATTTCTAAGAACAAGAATAGACGGTCGAGTTTCACATGAAAGTTCTTTTTTTTCTGGTCATTTTGAGAGTTTAATGGAACCAGCAAATGTAATGCTCCAGATTCTCAACTAGCTCAAAGGAAGGTCAGATTTATAGGTCCTCTAATGAGAAAAAAAGAGCACAACGTTTCAGGAAAAGAACATCTCGCAATCAATAAGCATGGGAGTGGATCAATCATGCTTTAGGGATGAGTTGCAGCCAATGGCACAAAAAATATTTCACGGGTAGAGTGAAGAATGGATTCAATTAAATTTTATCAAATTCTTGATGCAAACATAACGAAAAAGCTGAAGTTGAAAAGAGGATGGCTTCTAAAAATGGATAATGATTAGCGATGAGCGAACTTGCTCGGTAATACTCGAATATCTCTCAAGTATCTGGGTGCTTGAATATGCTCAGTACTTGACTAGCAATGGCTGGTGCTTGGATTTCAAGCTCGAATCCCCACCCTGCATGTTTGGTGCCTGTTACAAGCCAATAAACATGCGAGGATTGCCTGTAAGTCACTCTAATGCCTGTAACCATCTTGGTAGTGGAATTTCTGTGATTGGTTGGCCGTATTACCTCATCAGAGGTTATAAAAGGACAGGCGTCGCAATGCTCGGCTCACTGACACCATTGCAAAGCTAAGAGACAGTTGTGATTGGAGGGAGAGAACAGTTAATGAGGCCTGTGTGTGCACAGTTTAACTAATCAGAGTCCTCTAGTGTTGATACTAGTTCTGATGCTGAACCATAAAACTAACAGTCCTTCTAAGGGCTAATCCTGTGTTTTGCTGTTTGTATCAGATACATTCTGAATTTAACCTAGGGACAGCTGCAGGACCAGGTAGAGTGGCAGAATACAGCCTCTAGGCAGGGCTTAAGGCTTTGCAGTCCGTTGCTAAATATATAGCTGATGCACGTGACCACATTCCTTTTTTGGGAGGTGAAAAGATTGACTATATTGTCATCCATACAGTTTAGCATGCTTAATGTTACATTACGGTGGTATGTAAAACTCCAAAAAAAAGTTAAAACATTTTTGGGGGATTGAAATAGTCATCCATAGTGTTTTACATGGTGTTACATTACGGTGGAATAGAAAGCTAAAAAAAGTGTTCTGAATTAAATTAGTCATTCATAGTTTTACATACATTATGTTACATTACGGTGGAATTAAACTCCAATATACCGCTTTGCCTGCTGCAGGTTACCAATTATAATTTTTTTTATTAAAATAAACTTGGTTTCCAGAGACCTAGCAATTAGAAAATGTGTAAGGCGTGCGTTAATGGACTGGGAAGTGGAAGTGCTGATGATGCTGTACGCAGACACTAAGGACGTAGTGCACATGCAATTACGTCTGTTGCTGGTGAACAACAAACACGCCCATCCACGACACATAGCTTCCTGTCCCACTTTGCAGGGAGGTACAGAACCTCACTTCTGAAGCTACACCAGTGCAAACAGGTGGTTGGTTATATAGCAGATAATGCTTTCAGCATGCTTGTCAGCACCACCCAGTCTTTCAAACGGTCCAGTCTCACCAGCCAACAGCCTGGATTACTTAATCCTCACCTTGATCATCCTTCCTCTCACCAATGTGAGTCCCAGCAAACCAGTGATCCCATACTAGGATACTCTGAGGAGCTCTTTACAGCATCATTTCTTGATTGTGGCCTCTCACCCTGCATGTTCCAAAAGGCATAGGAGGAAATGCTGTGTAGTGCAGTAAACTAAGAACCGCCATGGTCATAAGAAGATGACAATAGGGAACGGCAAATTGTTTCTAATGAAGTAGATATCTCGGTGGGCGCGGCCATCTTCCTGAGGCCGCACGTGCGCAGATGGAGTCTCCAGCTTCTTGGGGCTTCAGGAAAATGGCCACGGGATGCCGCGCGTGCGCAGATGGACATCGTGGCGGCCATTTTCCTGAAGCCGAGTTCGAATCTCGGCTTCAGGAAAATGGCCGCCGCGATGTCCATCTGCGCACGCGTGGCATCCCGTGGCCATTTTCCTGAAGCCCCGGATAGCAGGAGACTCCATCTGCGCAAGCGCGCCCTCAGGAAGATGGCCGCACCCACCGACAAACCGCTGAATAGCAGCGAGCGCGCTCTTTTTCTACAGCTGTGCAGTGCATTCGGCACTTGCGCATGCGAGAAGCACTACGCCACCAACGGGAACATAAGCAAGATGTGGGGGAGAAACAGCGCTGTGACCACGCCCATCCGACCTGACCAGCCTGATTGACAGGCGAAAAAGGCCACTTTTGTAAGGTATTTCGGCAGCATAGGTAGGGAATCAGGGGACAAAAAATACCCTATTGTAAAGCACAGCTCCGGCCCTATTTAACGGTATTTTAATCTCCTACTGAAAAAACGGGGTGACAGGTTCCCTTTAATGAGGAAAAAATGAACTTTTTTGAATTTACCAAATGGCTGCAATGAAACAAAGAGTGAAACATTTAAAGGGGTCTGAATACTTTCTGTACCCACTGTAATCCATCTATTTTATGATGTCGGCTTCTGCTGTGATTTTACAGAACAAGGCACATGAATTGCCAGCTTTTGTTCTATCTATCTATTATACATATATATGTTTTTAAGAATATTTCCTTAGAAAACAATGTGTAAATGACTTGGAGATGTAAAAGCTCATGTTAAAATCGCATTGCAGTGGGATGAAAATCGGATTCTAGGTGTGAAAAATCGGATTGTACTTGCATGAAAAATGCATGACACTTGCATTACACTCGTCTAACTATGAAGGAACAAAATCAAACCCATTTTCGACATCGGCGTAATAGTACGCCGAAGTCGAACTCCCTCCTTCCGGCAGTGATCCCACATCTTTCCCGGCACATATCAGCTGTTTTGAGTAAATCTGCTATATAGAGGCGATCTGATTATCACCTCTATGTAGCAGAGCCGATTGGTTATCACTGCGTTCAGAATCGCCCGATCTATCAATAAAAAAAAAAATAACCTGATTGCTAAATGGCGTAGCAAGAAAAAAGTCAAAACACCAGAATTACTTTTTTTGGTTGCTGCGACATTGCAATAAAATGCAATAATGAGCGATCAAAAGATCGTATCTGCACTATAATTGAAAACGTCAGCTTGGTGCGCAAAAAATAAGCCCTCACCCTACCTGAGATCATGAAAAACAGAGACGCTACGGGTATCAGAAAATGTTGCAATTTTTTTAACGAAGTTTGAAATTTTTTTTCACCATTTAGATGAAAAAAAACCTAGACATGTTTGATGTCTATGAACTCGTAATGACCTGGAAAATCATAATGGCAGGTCAGTTTTAGCATTTAGCGAACCAAGTAAAAAAAGCCAAACAAAAACAAGTGTAAAATAGCACTTTTTTTGCAATTTCACCGCACTTGAATTTTTTTTCCTGCTTTCTAGTACATGAAGCTGTTAAACCAATGGTGTCATGTAAAAGTACAACCCCTGGGAAAAATGAGTTAATCACTGCCCTTGCAGGATGTTCATTCAGTTGTTTAATTTTGTAGAAAAAAAGCAGATCACAGACATGGCACAAAACTAAAGTCATTTCAAATGGCAATTTTCTGGCTTTAAGAAACAGTAAAAGAAATCAAGAACAAAAAATATGGCAGTCCGTAATGGTTACTTTTTGTAACCAAGCATAGGGTTAAAATTATGGAGTCACTCAATTATGAGGGAAGAAATTCCATAATTTTTGCCAGGGGTTGTACAACTCATCCTGCAAAAAAACAAGCCCTCACACAGTCATATTGACAAAAATATAAAAAAGTTATGACTCTGGGAAGAAGGGGAGCGAAAAACGAAAAAGCTCCAGGGGTTAAGGGGTTAACCCCTTCATGACCCCAGCTTTTTTCGGTTTTGCACTTTCGATGCCAAACAGCATCATAACGCTGTTAACCTGCAGATTTACCCCATATCTGCAGGTTAACAGCGTTATTTCTAGTGTCAGGTTCCATTTAAGTAACATGAAAATATGGAGAAAAGTTCATGGGTACAAATACTTTTTCAAGGCACTCTATGTCCACTAGCATGTACATCATAAGTAACGTTTGTCGTTTACGATTTACAGAGTTAACATAAACGTACATGAAAATGATGGACTTGATGAAGAAGAACTGGAAGACAAGCTAAAAGAACATGAGGGAAACAATAAGGCCAAAGGCAAATGGGTTGAAGAAGATAATAGAGAGTCAAAGGTCACAGCAATGTGATATTAGTGGCATTTTGGTATCTAAACTTATAATGTACATTTTTGCTGCAAACATATTTGTTTCTTCAGATCATTCACCCTAACCCTATCTAACTGGATCACTTGTAGCAAGAATGTTGCCTTCATCTCTGATAAAAATAGAGTGATTCTGTTTCATGGCCCATTGATATACAGTATGAGAGTACTTCAATTTTACAATGTCCCAGAAATTACAGTACAACAGGTTTGTGAATAGATCATACAAATGCAAAATGTATAACTTAAATTTTACTCAATAAATATCAGCTCTTCCAATGGCAGTGGCTCTGTCTTACCTATAGTTGGCCTACAAATGTTCTTGTTTGTAAGTAAAGTAAGCGTACAGTACAATAGCTGTGACATTTTGATGCTACCCACAAATACAATTGTTTGCCAAGAAAAGAGGTGAAGGCTATCTAAATATGAATATGGCCGTACATAAAAGTACTTTTTTTATCAACTCCGTTTCTATTTATATATATGTTCTCATAGGGACTAGACACAAATATCCTCATGAGTTAATTGTTACACTGCTCTACATATTTCCAAAACTTGTCATGTTCAGTTATGAAATTAGCCATTTCTTAATGATTTTGACCTGAATTAAAATCCAACAATGAACTTGTTTAGTTGGCTTTTTTCTATGAAATCAAAGAGTTTTCCTTTTACTGCTACATATAAAAAATCACAGAACAAATTTTCATCAAATATGATAACTTTAATAATAAATAGTTCCGAAAAAACATGATCCTTAAAAAGCATACAAATAATGGTAGTAACAGGGGTAGTGACACCTAAGTGCCACGCCTGGCAATTACAAATAAAGTGAGAAAAAATGTCCATCCAATTATATAAATCAAGTACATAGAGGAAGGTAGCAGGGCTGTATCAGACAATAATATGGTTTTTAAGGCTGAAACGTGGCTCACACAGATATGCAAGTGCTGACAGAGATATAAAAATTATCAAATCGATACAATGTAATATGAGGAGCCACAATTTGAGCCAAATCCTATACAAAGACCGTTATCCCAAACCAAAAAACCTCTAACACTAAATCATATATGCATGAAAGCAGAATGGAACTTGGGGGACAGTAGTTGATTATAGCCATAGTACTAACCTAAGAGCCAGACGCGGGAGAGAAGTGTTATGATAAGGTAATTCAGTACCACAATGGACATAGAAGTCAGAGCACATACAGTGACCTGACAGTAACCAAAAAACATAGAACGAGCTCTGAGACGTGGGAACTCTGCTGACCGCAATCCCTAATCCTCTCCAACCACACTAGAAGCAGCCGTGGATTGCGCCTAACGCTCCCTATGCAACTCGGCACAGCCTGAGAAACTAGCTAGCCTGAAGATAGAAAATAAGCCTACCTTGCCTCAGAGAAATACCCCAAAGGAAAAGGCAGCCCCCACATATAATGACTGTGAGATAAGATGAAAAGACAAACGTAGAGATGAAATAGATTTAGCAAAGTGAGGCCCGACTTTCTGAACAGAGTGAGGATAGGAAAGGTAACTTTGCGGTCAACACAAAACCCTACAAATAACCACGCAAAGGGGGCAAAAAGACCCTCTGTACCGACTAACGGCACGGAGGTACACCCTCTGCGTCCCAGAGCTACCAGCAAGCAAGAAAAAACCAAACAAGCAAGCTGGACAGAAAAAACAGCAAACAAAAATAACAAAAGCGGGACTTAGCTATGCAGAGCAGCAGGTCACAGGAACGATCCAGGAGGAAGCAAGTCCTATACTAGAGAATTGACTGGAGGCCAGGATCAAAGCACTAGGTGGAGTTAAACAGAGCAGCACCTAACGACTTCACCACATCACCTGAGGAAGGAAACTCAGAAGCCGCAGTACCACTCTCCTCCACCAACGGAAGCTCATAGAGAGAATCAGCCGAAGTACCACTTGTGACCACAGGAGGGAGCTCTGCCACAGAATTCACAACAGTACCCCCTTGAGGAGGGGTCACCGAACCCTCACCAGAGCCCCCAGGACGACCAGGATGAGCCATATGAAAGGCACGAACAAGATCGGGAGCATGGACATCAGAGGCAAAGACCCAGGAATTATCTTCCTGAGCATAATCCTTCCACTTAACCAGATACTGGAGTTTCCGTCTTGAAACACGAGAATCCAAAATCTTCTCCACAATATACTCCAACTCCCCCTCCACCAAAACCGGGGCAGGAGGATCAACAGATGGAACCATAGGTGCCACGTATCTCCGCAACAATGACCTATGGAATACGTTATGGATGGAGAAAGAGTCTGGAAGGGTCAAAAACGAAAAGACACAGGATTAAGAACCTCAGAAATCCTAAACGGACCAATGAAACGAGGTTTAAACTTAGGAGAGGAAACCTTCATAGGAATATGACGAGAAGACAACCAAACCAAATCCCCAACACGAAGTCGGGGACCCACACAGCGTCTGCGATTAGCGAAACGTTGAGCCTTCTCCTGGGACAAGGTCAAATTGTCCACTACATGAGTCCAAATCTGCTGCAACCTGTCCACCACAGTATCCACACCAGGACAGTCCGAAGACTCAACCTGCCCTGAAGAGAAACGAGGATGGAACCCAGAGTTGCAGAAAAACGGCGAAACCAAGGTAGCCGAGCTGGCCCGATTATTAAGAGCGAACTCAGCCAAAGGCAAAAAGGACACCCAGTCATCCTGATCAGCAGAAACAAAGCATCTCAGATATGTTTCCAAGGTCTGATTGGTTTGTTCGGTCTGGCCATTAGTCTGAGGATGGAAAGCCGAGGAAAAAGACAAGTCAATGCCCATCCTTGCAGGCTCGCCAAAACCTCAAAACAAACTGGGAACCTCTGTCAGAAATGATATTCTCTGGAATGCCATGTAAACGAACCACATGCTGGAAGAACAATGGCACCAAATCAGAGGAGGAAGGTAATTTAGACAAGGGTACCAAATGGACCATCTTAGAGAAGCGATCACAAACCACCCAAATGACTGACATCTTTTGAGAGACGGGAAGATCAGAAATAAAATCCATAGAGATATGTGTCCAAGGCCTCTTCGGGACCGGCAAGGGCAAAAGCAACCCACTGGCACGAGAACAGCAGGGCTTAGCTCGAGCACAAATCCCACAGGCCTGCACAAAAGAACGCACATCCCGCGACAGAGATGGCCACCAAAAGGATCTAGTCACTAACTCTCTGGTACCAAAGATTCCAGGATGACCAGCCAACACCGAACAATGAACCTCAGAGATAACTTTATTCGTCCACCTATCAGGGACAAACAGTTTCTCCGCTGGGCAACGATCAGGTTTATTAGCCTGAAATTTTTGCAGCACCCGCCGCAAATCAGGGGAGATGGCAGACACAATTACTCCCTCTTTGAGAATACCCGCCGGCTCAGATAAACCCGGAGAGTCGGGCACAAAACTCCTAGACAGGGCATCCGCCTTCACATTTTTAGAGCCCGGAAGGTACGAAACCAAAAAGTCAAAACGGGCAAAAAACAGCGACCAACGAGCCTGTCTAGGATTCAACCGCTTGGCAGACTCGAGATAAGTCAAGTTCTTATGATCAGTCAAGACCACCACGCGATGCTTAGCTCCTTCAAGCCAATGACGCCACTCCTCGAATGCCCACTTCATGGCCAGCAACTCTCGATTGCCAACATCATAATTTCGCTCAGCAGGCGAAAACTTCCTGGAAAAGAAGGCGCATGGTTTCATCACCGAGCAACTAGAACTTCTCTGCGACAAAACAGCCCCTGCTCCAATCTCAGAAGCATCAACCTCGACCTGGAATGGAAGCGGAACATCTGGTTGACACAACACAGGGGCAGAAGTAAACGACGCTTCAACTCTTGAAAAGCTTCCACAGCAGCAGAAGACCAATTGACCACATCAGCACCCTTCTTGGTCAAATCGGTCAATGGTTTAGCAATACTAGAAAAATTGCAGATGAAGCGACGATAAAAATTAGCAAAGCCCAAGAACTTTTGCAGACTTTTCAGAGATGTCGGCTGAGTCCAATCATGGATGGCTTGGACCTTAACAGGGTCCATCTCGATAGTAGAAGGGGAAAAAATGAACCCCAAAAATGAAACCTTCTGAACACCAAAGAGACACTTTGATCCCTTCACAAACAAAGAATTAGCACGCAGGACCTGAAACACCTTTCTGACCTGCTTCACATGTGACTCCCAATCATCCGAGAAGATCAAAATATCATCCAAGTATACAATCAGGAATTTATCCAGGTACTCTCGGAAGATGTCATGCATAAAGGACTGAAACACTGATGGAGCATTGGCAAGTCCGAATGGCATTACTAGGTACTCAAAATGGCCCTCGGGCGTATTAAATGCAGTTTTCCATTCATCGCCTCGCTTAATACGCACTAGATTATACGCACCACGAAGATCTATCTTGGTGAACCAACTAGCCCCCTTAATCCGAGCAAACAAATCAGATAACAGCGGCAAGGGGTACTGAAATTTAACCGTGATCTCATTTAAAAGGCGGTAATCTATACAAGGTCTCAGCGAACCATCTTTCTTGGCCACAAAAAAGAACCCCGCTCCTAATGGTGACGATGACGGGCGAATATGCCCCTTCTGCAAGGACTCCTTCACGTAACTCCGCATAGCGGCGTGCTCAGGCACAGATAAATTAAACAGTCGACCTTTTGGGAATTTACTACCAGGAATCAAATCGATAGCACAATCACAATCCCTATGCGGAGGTAGGGTATCGGACTTGGGCTCATCAAATACATCCCCGTAATCAGACAAGAACTCTGGGACCTCAGAAGGGGTGGATGACGAAATAGACAGAAATGGGACATCATCATGTACCCCCTGACAACCCCAGCTGGACACAGACATGGATTTCCAATCTAATACTGGATTATGGACTTGTAGCCATGGCAACCCCAACACGACCACATCATGCAGATTATGCAACACCAGAAAACGAATAAGCTTCTGATGTGCAGGAGCCATGCACATGGTCAGCTGGGTCCAGTACTGAGGCTTATTCTTGGCCAAAGGCGTAGCATCAATTCCTCTCAATGGAATAGGACACTGCAAGGGCTCCAAGAAAAACCCACAACGCCTAGCATACTCCAAGTCCATCAAATTCAGGGCAGCGCCTGAATCCACAAATGCCATGACAGAATAAGATGACAAAGAGCAGATCAAGGTTATGGACAAAAGAAATTTTGACTGTACCGTACCAATGGTGGCAGACCTAGCGAACCGCTTAGTGCGCTTAGGACAATCAGAGATAGCATGAGTGGAATCACCACAGTAGAAACACAGCCCATTCTGACGTCTGTGTTCTTGCCGTTCAACTCTGGTCAAAGTCCTATCGCACTGCATAGGCTCAGGTTTATGCTCAGATAATACCGCCAAATGGTGCACAGATTTACGCTCACGCAAGCGTCGACCGATCTGAATGGCCAAAGACATAGACTCATTCAGACCAGCAGGCATAGGAAATCCCACCATGACATCCTTAAGGGCTTCAGAGAGACCCTTTCTGAAAATAGCTGCGAGCGCACCTTCATTCCATTGAGTGAGTACGGACCACTTTCTAAATTTCTGACAATATACCTCTATCTCATCCTGACCCTGACACAGAGCCAGCAAATTTTTCTCTGCCTGATCCACTGAATTAGGTTCATCGTACAGCAATCCGAGCGCCAGGAAAAACGCATCAATATTACTTAATGCAGGATCTCCTGGCGCAAGAGAAAATGCCCAGTCCTGAGGGTCGCCACGTAAAAAAGAAATAACGATCCTAACTTGTTGAACTGGGTCACCAGAGGAGCGAGGTTTCAAAGCCAGAAATAGTTTACAATTATTTTTGAAACTCAGAAATTTAGTTCTATCTCCAAAAAACAAATCAGGAATAGGAATTCTTGGTTCTAACATAGAATTCTAAACCACAAAGTCTTGAATATTTTGTACTCTTGCCGTGAGCTGATCCACACATGAAGACAGACCTTTAATGTCCATCGCTACACCTGTGTCCTGAACCACCCAAATGTCTAGGGGAAAAAAAAGGCAAAACACAGTGCAGAGAAAAAAAAAATGGTCTCAGAACTTCTTTTTTCCCTCTATTGAGAATCATTAGTACTTTGGGCCTCCAGTACTGTTATGATAGTAACATAGTAACATAGTAACATAGTTATTAAGGCCGAAAAAAGACATTTGTCCATCCAGTTCAGCCTATATGCCATCATAATAAATCCCCAGATCTACGTCCTTCTACAGAACCTAATAATTGTTAGGTAATTCAGTAATTGTTAGGTAATTCAGTACCACAATGGACATAGAAGTCAGAGCACATACAGTGACCTGACAGTAACCCAAAAACATAGAACGAGCTCTGAGACGTGGGAACTCTGCTGACCGCAATCCCTAATCCTCTCCAACCACACTAGAAGCAGCCGTGGATTGCGCCTAACGCTCCCTATGCAACTCGGCACAGCCTGAGAAACTAGCTAGCCTGAAGATAGAAAATAAGCCTACCTTGCCTCAGAGAAATACCCCAAAGGAAAAGGCAGCCCCCACATATAATGACTGTGAGATAAGATGAAAAGACAAACGTAGAGATGAAATAGATTTAGCAAAGTGAGGCCCGACTTTCTGAACAGAGTGAGGATAGGAAAGGTAACTTTGCGGTCAACACAAAACCCTACAAATAACCACGCAAAGGGGGCAAAAAGACCCTCTGTACCGACTAACGGCACGGAGGTACACCCTCTGCGTCCCAGAGCTACCAGCAAGCAAGAAAAAACCAAACAGGCAAGCTGGACAGAAAAAACAGCAAACAAAAATAACAAAAGCGGGACTTAGCTATGCAGAGCAGCAGGCCACAGGAACGATCCAGGAGGAAGATTTAACTGTATGCTCTGCTTCCCCTGACTTATAAAGGTGAGTATAACTTTTTACTTTTGTTCAACTAGTGCCAGGAACTTAGAAGACAAGTCTGTCAGAAACTATTCAAGAGAATTTGTCAGCAGCTCTTTGCAATGTAATCCAACAGCAGCATGATGTCGGTAGATTCCAGCAAAGTGTCACTTAGTTTACTGCATGCAGCAGTTGTTAGTCACAGTTTTCGCTTACATTTCTAGCAGACATCAGAATGATGATCCCTGTGTATAACCCTGTCCACACCACTGATTGGCAGCTTTCAGTGTACACTGCATATTTGCAGAAAACTGCTAATCAGTGCTGAGGGCATGGTTGGATTAGGAGGCACGAGACAGCCTAGTTCCCATAGACTTGCATTAAGGGCTTGTGACGCTACTTCTGGACAGTCCCAAGTTGTGATCACAAGATGGCGCCATAGGACTGGAGTGGCGCCAATAAAAGGTGAAAACAGCAGCAGGTAAGTATAAGACTATGATCAGGGACCGGAGATTAGAAGCACCATTCCAGGGCTAAAAAAAACAAAACAATGTAGTGGTGCTTCAAATTTAATAAACATATTGTAAATGTACTGTACCTTACTGTGATCTCTTCTTTGGTCTCTGTCCCTTTTGTTTCAGTCACAAACCCACAATCTTTCTTTCTCCTTCTTCCTCTCTTTGTCTTATTTCTATCCTTATTCTCTTCCGTCACGCACATTACTTCTGCCTTTCCCTAGGTTCTTCAATGTCATGAAAATAGGGTACCTGACCCGCACCTAAAGATCAGGTCTACATGTTAACGTGTCAGGCTTTTCACTGCCACATAACATTTCATTTTCAGCCCTTTGGCTATCCTGATCTGTGTTCCAGACAACAGCAGCCAGAGGGTTGGATATGGCCCGTGGGCCATAGTTTGCCCGGGTCTGGTCTAAAAGCATATACCATCTATGTAATTACAGGGGCGTCATTCTGTTGCTTGATGACACGGCTACTTAGGAGGCACTAATATGTACTTCCTACTGGCAAAACATAGTATTGTTACAACTATATGGATAAAGGAGGACAAATGTAATGGGTTGTCCTAGGTATTATGGTTTCCCGTGCAAAGCCAAGTAACCCTTGTGTCCATAACTGAATAATGCTGCTGGCATAAGAGAGCTTATAGGTTGAAAATAAAATGTTTCATGGGAAAGTAGTTAATATTTTATATGCAGGAAGGATAATATGCATAGAGTGAGGATTATATGCATAGCGTTAGTGGCCATAACCATATTCTAACCATAGAGTTACACCAGGTATAAAGTTTTGTGGTAATAGATGATGCAAATGAGAAAAGAAAAATAGACATGGAGCCTCGGAGCGAAATAAGCAATGCAAAATGAAATGTAGTTAAACACAGTAACAAATTCTGTGCATAGCACTTCAAAACAAAATAGTATAACACATTGCCCGAGGATCTCAATCTTGGGCAAACAAGAGACACATGCCTTAGTTATCATTTAAAGGGAACCTGTCACCCCCCCCCCCCTCCCTGGCGTTGTTAAATAAAAAGAGCCACCTTGTGCAGCACTAATGCTGCATTTTATGAAGGTGGCTCTTTTATTTGGGGTCCCTTCCGACGCTGAAATATTCGTTTTTGGAATTTGCCCCTCATACCTGTAGTCTGTCCAGGGAACATCTTTTCCCTCTGGACACAAACGCCTCCCAGCCATCCCTCAGCCCCTCCGTGCGCCGCCTCGTCTACAGTCATTAAGGTCCCCGGCGCCTGCGCTGTAAGTTCCCATCATGTGATGGGAGTCGAAGGGCAGCGCAAACTGCGCATGCCCGAAAAAAAAAACTTACAGCTCAGGTGCCGGGGATGTTAATGACTGCAGAGGAGGCGGCGCACGGAGGGGCTGAGGGATGGCTGGGAGGTGTTTGTGTCCGGGAGGAAAAGACATGCCCCCTGGACAGACTACAGGTATGAGGGGCAAATTATAAAAACAAATATTTCAGTGTTGGAAGGGACCCCAACTAAAAGAGCCACCTTGACAGAATGCAGCATTAGTGCTGCACAAGGTGGCTCTTTTAGTTAAAAAAGCCTGGGGGATGACAGGTTCCCTTTAAATGTGAAATTTTTACTTAAAAAATCATTAAAATAAGCATGGATTACCCGACTGGAACAGACATGTATGGTGCAGACTCAATGTCTGTTCCATTTGGGTAATCCCTGCTTATTTTAATGATTTTTAAAAAATATGTTTACATAAAAATGCACATTTTAATGATAACTAAGGCATGTGTCTTTTCTTGGCCCGAGATTGAGAACCTCAGACAATGTGTAATACGGAGTTGAAATATATGTAGGCTAGTGGGGGGGGGGGGGGGGGGGTGCTCTCACCTTCTGCATGCATGCGCATTGCAGTACTTTACCCTGCCCTTTTCAAGGCAAAGAAGTATGCCTGCGCAGGATTGCTATGCCGAAGCAAGAAGGAGGACTGCATAGAAGACCAAGACCGGCGACACTTCACTGACCAGATTCCCCCCCCCCCGCCAAGGGGGAGTATAACAAAAGGTATTTTTCCTGTCTTGCCGGTCGGGTTAGGGGAATAAATACAGCATTATAGAATGATGTATGTCAGGCCTGAAACATGGTGGCCATATCTCATATCGGTCAAACCTGGTGACAGGTTCCCTTGTGTTTTAAGATCTTTTAGTCAGATGTTTCTATGATTACTTAAGAATATTTATGAGCATGTTATAAGTTTTACATTTTTGTTAACAAAGACATCAAGTTTATGGAAATACTCAGTATCTGCAGTGTTGTGCCTTATTTTTTAGAACTTCTGCAATTTGTGCTGGCGTGCTGGACATCAGCTTCTGGGCCAAATAATATCTGATGACAACCCATTTTGACTAATCGTTGCTTGGCGCTTATCACAATTCCTGTGCTTTTGTTTGTCCACCTGCTTTTTAAGAATTGACCACAGGTCAATAAAAAGCAACATCACATTTACATTTACTGTTTACATGATACAGGCCTTATGGTAGTGCTAATCTTTTCTTCTCCAGATTTTTCTTCCAGATGTCCAAAACAGTTTGAAGGGGGCTGCATCAAAGAACGACCACTGATATGCCTTTTAACGGCAGCAGTTTAGAGTATTTATTCCTCACTGCCGCTTTTTAACGACGTTGAGAAATGTTATAGTGCCCCCAGTGTTAGAAAATCTCCAGTGTATCGGCTATCGGGGGTAGCTGAGAACCCAGAGAACATGACAGTGTTTTACCGTCCCCAGTGTTGCAATCACCGCAAAAAACTCAAGTCCAATTTCCCATTTATTTCTCTTTCCTCTGACATGATCTAGCATACCAGGAGAGAAATGGGGTCCCTCAAGCCCCCTACCCTGATACCTCCAGGGTCCCTGGACCCCCCGGCTCTGTCCTGTGGTGGGCACATGCACAGTGCGCCTGCCGAGATATGCCTGCCTGCACCCGGCAACAATAGATTTTTCCTATTGGTTCATTTTGATCATTGTGATCAAAATAAAAAAAAAATTGTAAATCAAACCTCCTTAATCACCCCCATAGTTATGTAAAAAATGATAAAATAAAAGTATTTATTTCCATTTGGGTTAGGGTTGGGGTTAGAGCTAGGGTTAGAGCTATGGTTAGGGTTGTGTTGGGGTTACGGTTGTGGTGTTGGGGTTAGGGTTGTTAGGGCTAGGGTAGGAATTAGGGTCAGGGGTAGGGCTGTGTTAGGGTTGGAGTTAGATTTTGGGGCTTTCCACTGTTTAGGTACATTAGGGGGGTCTTCAACACGACATGGCGCCTGCCAGATTCCAGCCAATTTTGGGTTCAAAAAGTCAAACGGTGATCTTCTCTTCTGAGCCCTACCATGCGCTCAAACAGTGGCTTTCCCCCACATATGGGGTATCAGTGTACTCAGGAGAAATTGCACAACAAATTTTGTGGTCTAATTTTCTTCCTGATACCCTTGTGAAAATCAAAAAGTTTGGGTCTAAAGTAAATTTTTTGTGAAAGAAAGTAAAATGTTAATTTTTTCCTTCCACATTGCTTTAGTTCTCGCGAAGCACCTGAAGGGTTAATAAACTTCTTGCATGTGGTTTTGAGCACCTTGAGGGGTGAAGTTTTTAGAATGGTCTCACTTTTGGGTATTTTCTGTCATATTGACCCCCAAACTCGCTTCAAATGTGAGGTAGTCCCGAAAAAGGTATACTCACCGTTCCACTCTGTATTCACCCCACTGAGCCCGGTGTCTGGCATTGGCTGCAACACTGATGTCCATTTGACAGTGCAGCAGCCAGTTAATGATCTCAGCGACTTTCCCAGTGTAGACGCATCACTTCGCCTAGAGCTACTGAGTTCACTAATTGGCTGCCATGCTGTCGACATGATGTCAGTGCCACAGCCGACAGACTCGGAAAGCAGCTACACTCACACATGAACTGGGCACTCAGAAGATCTTATGCAAGATGAAAAGTGATCCCGGTCCCGGGATTGGTGATAACCCCTGCAGCTCAGCGCCGTTCCCCTGAAGGCTACAGCGCCACTTCTCCTGCAATTTTCTCGCCCTGCCACGGCGTTTAGCTCTCAACCCTCCAGGATCACAGAGGTGCACACCTCTCCCGGGTATTGTCTGACGCTGGCGCCTGTATGGGCCCATACACTTTGTTATGTGGCTTCCAGTACTTCAAAGTTGTTTCTGATGAAGGTCTTGTGATTAGACCGAAAACATTTAAACCTTTGAACTGGATGCACTAAATAAACGAATTGTTCACTTTTCATCTTGCATAAGATCTTCTGAGTGCCAAGTAATTTATTGCTATTAATTAATGGGTTGGAAACCTAACTTGTGCACCTCCAAAAAGCCCTGAGTGCCGTGTTTACTACCTCTACCTTTAATATATCGTTTAATATATGAGTGTTACTTTTACACCAAAAACTGCAACAGGGGACGAAAAGGGCCAAACCCTTTAATGTATATGCACTGTGACCTAGGAACAGTACATTACTTTCCATCTAGAAACCTTAATTTCATCTTACATTTGGGTTTTTTCTTAGATTTCTCTTTGCAATGTTTTACATATTTTATATACATTACTGAAGATATTAAACTTATCATTAAATAAAAAAAAACAGCTTCAATTATTCTAAAATAACTAAAGTAACAGTACTTCATGGATTTAGTGGCAATGGCTTGTGACTGCTTCAGCCAATCAGCAGCGGTAACATGCTATATTACTGGTATCACTATTCACAGATGGGAGTCATGATGTCACTGGTTTGAAATGTGACCACTACAAACACTGACTGGCTGCAGTGGTTATGTGCTATTGGCATGTAAACAAAGACTGTGACCATTCAATGTGGGTCCGTGCTGTATTGCTGGGCGAAATAGTATATAGTATAAGTGCTGTTACTTTTCATATTTTAGGATAATCGCAGATATTTTAAAGAGGACCTTTCACCAATTACCTATTCACAACGGACTCATCGCTGAAGGCCCCGTCTGTGACCGCTGGGCGGGCAAGCCGATGAGAGGTTACGAACCTTTGCCCCCCTCTAAACTACCGCTGCGACATAACAACAATAATAATAATTTTTTATTATTTTTTTTAACATTTTAACAATAGCAGCGCAGAACATTCATGAGTGTAAAAGGGAGGAGGGTGGGACAACAGCTTCAAATGGTCAGCCGAGGAGAAAGAGGAAGGCACTGACCCAGGCACCTGAATTTAACCTCGGAGGGTCTGGCCAGGCGCCCCTTCCTCTTTCTTCCCGTTGGTCGGGTGGGAATCCCAATTATGGCACCACCTGGGGAGTGTTGGGGGGGGGGGGGGGAGAATGGGCACTGCACAGTTTCCTTCCAGCTTTCTCCTAGGGTCTCCGCAGTCAGAGGCACGTTCCATATATGGTACCGTGCCTGCCATTAGCAATGAAAATATTTGGCACTTAAGCAGTTATTTTTTTAAGTTCAGATGGGCATTGCCAGAGAGATTTCACTGGGGGTATATACACTTTTTTTCTCTGATGCTGACCAATCAGAAGCAGGCGCTAAGGAAAGAAGAACACACTCCTACAATTACATTAATAAACACCGCTATTCTCACTGCAATGCCATGTGCATTTTGTCCCGATGAAGAGGTCGTGTGATACCTTGAAACACGTTGACCTGTAAACCGTTGCAATAAAATACTATTGATTTCATCTTTCCATTGAGCTTCCTTTAGCAGCGCACTGAATGACACCTCCGTCCTGTTCTTCATGTGCTGAAGCACAGCAGACCCGAGTGTGATTAACTGACAGATATCAATTCTCGCCTATGGCAATCTGATTCCAAACGCTTTTAGCGGCTCTCCTCTCATGGTGCTGCCATATCCTTCCTATCATAAGCGGGCATCCGCAAACAAGGGGAAACAAGCTCTGTGTGAGACATAATGACACAGTCTGCCTTACTCTCAGCATCATACAGGGAGAACAAATATACACCACCAGTGAAAACTCTGATAACAGTCAGTAGTGTATTATATGCCTGTATTTTAAAAGGTGGTTTAACCCCTTCATGACCTTGGGATTTTCCATTATTCCGTGTTCGTTTTTCGCTCCCCTCCTTCCCAGAGCCATAACTTTTTTATTTTTCCGTCAATATGGCCACATGAGGGCTTATTTTTTGCGAACCAAGTTGTACTTTTGAACGACATCATTGGTTTTAGCATGTCGTATACTACAAAACGGGAAAAAAATTCCAAGTGCGGTGAAATTGCAAAAAAAGTGCAATCCCACACTTGTTTTTTGATAGTTTTTTTTGCTAGCTTCACTAAATGCTAAAACTGACCTGCCATTATGATTCTCCAGGTCAGTACGAGTTCACAGACACCAAAAATGTCTAGAGTCTCTTTCATCTAAGTGGTGAAAAAAAATTCCAAACTTTGCTTAAAAGAAAAAAAATTGCGCCATTTTCCAATACCCGTAGCGTCTCCATTTTTCATGATCTGGGGTTGGGTGAGGGCTTATTTTTTGCATGCTGAGCTGGCATTTTTAATGATACCATTTTGATGCAGATACATTCTTTTGATCGCCCGTTATTGCATTTTAATGCAATGTCGCGGCGACCCAAAAAACGTAATTCTGGCATTTCGAATTTTTTTCTCGCTACGCCATTTAGCGATCAGGTTAATCCTTTTTTTTATTGATAGATCGGGCGATTCTGAATGCGGCTATATCAAATATGTGTAGGTTTTATTTTTTCTTATTGATCTATTTTGGATGGGGCGAAAGGGGGGTGATTTAAACTTTTATATTTTTTTTATTTTTTTACTTTTTTTTTTTTACTTTTGCCATGCTTCAATAGCCTCCATGGGAGGCTAGAAGCTGGCACAACTCGATCGCCTCTGCTACATAGCAGCAATCATCAGATAGCTGCTATGTAGCTGAATTGCAGGTGTGCTATGACCGCCGACCACAGGGTGGCGCTCACAGCAGGTCGGGATCAGTAACCATAGAGGTCCTTGGGACCTCTATGGTTAACATTCTGATGCATCGCTGACCCCCGATCATGTGACGGGGGTCAGCGATGCGCTCATTTCCGTCCGAATGGCTGGAAGCGCCGGTTTGACAGCGTTTGACAGCGGCATTTAACTAGTTAATAGCGGCGGGTGAATCGCGATTTCACCCGCCACTATTGCGGGCACATGTCAGCTGTTCAAAACAGCTGACATGTCCCGGCTTTGATGCGGGCTCACCGCCGGAGCCTGCATGAAAGAGGGGGATCTGACCTTGGACGTACTATCCTGTCCGATGTCAGAAAGGGGTTAAGGTAATGATCATGTGGTTGGCCAGTTTTTTCTATATGTATGGCTTTTTATATTACTTTACTTAACTAAGTGTCGCTATTTAGAAATGCGTTTTGTATCTTTTAACCATGGATATCCCTATTTTTAATAGATAAAATAAATGGAAGTTTTATTATTCAAGTACCAATGATTTTTCCACGTTTTTTGCTCACTCTTAGGCTATGTGCGCACATTGCGAATTTGCTTGTGGAAATTTCTGCGCAGATTCTGTCTCTCTTGGCGCAGTTTTGATGTGTTTTTGATGCAGATTTGATGCAGATTTTCAGTCACAAGGTCCCAAACACGTGTTTCTGTGGGAAACCCGTGTTACAGCTCGGGTACAGGGCCTATATATATACATATGTGTGTGTGTAATACCAAGCCCAAGGTTTAGTAATGAACAGGTGTCAGCCAGATACCTTCATTAATAAAATGGTACATAAAAAGTTAAATAAAAGACACACACACACAAAATCTGCGTGAAATTGTGTGGGCTCCTGCGTAATTTTCATAACCAGCAGAGGGAAAGGAAAGCTGACAGCGGTTAATATTATGGGAAGGAGCCAATAGCCATAAAGGTTCTCAGGCTATTAATATCAGCTCACATTTTACTGGCTAGTTTATAGGGGAACCCCATAAAAAAATTGACATGGGGTCCACCTACAAAATAGAACCAGCAAAGGCTAGGCAGACAGCTGCAGGCTGATATATATAGCCTGGGAAGTGGCCGTGGATATTGGTGGCCCCCCAGGCTAAAAACATCAGCCCCCCAGAAATGGCGCATCTTATAGATGCACCAATTCTGGCACTTATCCTCGCTCTTCCCACTTGCCCTGTAGCGATGGCAAGTGGGGTAATATTGTGGGATTGATGTCACCTTTCTATTGTCCGGTGACATCAAGCCCACGGATTAGTAATGGAGAGGCATCTATAACACACCTAACTGTTAAACTGTAAAGCGCTGCGGAATATGTTGGCGCTATATAAATAAAGATTATTATTATTATTATCCATTGCTAACCCTATAGTTGTATGGTAAATAAAGCCACAGCCAGAATAAAGTCCTTTAATTGAAATAATCACACAGACTCCTTAATTGAATCTTAATTTACCATACTTACTGCATCGCCTAATCCCCGAATCCCTTGTCTCCTGCAACAAAAATAAACCAACATATAATACTCCCTGTCCGACGTACTCCATTTACCCAGTGTTCCATGACGAGATATGACTGCTCTACCCGGCCTTCGGTGATAGATTGACAGGAGGTGATCCCTCCCGTAGTGTATCACTGCACTGCCGTTAAAGTTCACTGGGGTTCATCAGCTCCGGTTTTCTCACGGCACTACCGCTGTGTGAGAACTTTCCCACGCAGCAGTGCCCTAAGTGAAAGCTGATCAACTGATACACTGCAGGAGCAATTAGCTCCTGTCAGTATATCACCAGCGGCCGGGTAGAGCAGTCATATGTGACTGTTCTACTTGTGAGATCGCTGTGGGACAATCTGGATTACCTGGACTACGGCAGACAGGGAGTACGTGTTGGTTTATTATTTTACATTATTTCTAGGAGACGAGGGCATCGGGGATTTGTTGTGAGTATAATGGGTTTTTATTTTTTGTGAATATGGAGGTAATTTTACTGTGAGCACAGGCACCGGCAGTAGCATTACCGCTGGTGACAGTCACAGCTTTGGGGTCACCGCACACAGCCGTACACATCCGCACATACACGCAGACACCCGCACACACACGCAGACACCCGCACAGACCCGCACACACAGACAGCCGCAGACAGACACGCACATATTCTCCGCTCACACATTCTCTGTCCACACACTCTTCCTCCTTCTGACATCATTTCCTTTTCTGCAGCATTTTTACCAGAACATCCGCAGCAAATCCGCAAACATTTTTACACCTGCGGTTTTGCTGAGAATCTGACTGACTCAATGGAAGTCAATGGGTACAGAAACGATGCAGATCCGCAAAAAGAATTGACATGATGCAGAAAATAAAAGCTGAAAATAAGGATGGAATTTTCTGCATCATGTGCACAACAATTCAGGAATGCCATTGATTAACATTGCTTTAATAATCTAATGCAGATTTATAGCATTTCCGCGGGGAAAAAGCGCCGCGGAAACGCAACAAATCCGCAACGTGTGCACATAGCCTTATACTGCTAGTCAGCAGCATGAATCGCAGTACTAATTAATTTCGCACTGACGAGGGCCAACAGCCCGAAACACTGTGTCTGCGAATTGAGATACTAATTTGGCTTTTATTCTAAGTCATATTGCACGACTCGTTAAAGAGTTGATTGTGACTTGTAGGATTGCTACTTCCAACAGGTGGCGCTACAGAGTTTAAGTCCTCTTTTTCTCAGAAGAGGCAATTTGCATATTGTATTTCCCAGAGGAGCATTGCACGGCGAATAAGCCTCCTTACCTTGACAAGCCAGAGATGGTACGTCACTCTCCATAAGGAGAAACGATACCCCTTAGACCCCAGTTCAGAGCGTCTCACCTAGCCAAATCAGTTCTCATGCTTCGCACTGACAAGGGCCAACAGCCCGAAACACCGTGTCTGCGAATTGAGATACTGATTTGGCTTTTATTCTAAGTCATATTGCACGACTCGTTAAAGAGTTGATTGTGACTTGTAGGATCGCTACTTCCAACAGGTGGCGCTATAGAGTTTAAGTCCACTTTTTCTCAGAAGAGGCAATTTGCATAGTACTAATTAATGAAGCAGTGATAAAGCACAGTGAGGCTTCTCTTTTCCTTACCTTTTCTGTAGATTTTTTTTTTCTGATGACACCCACTTGGAATTAAAAAAGTTAACTCATTATGGACCAAATACTTTCATTGCTAATATCTCTACAACAGAGAGGCAAAAATGAAATAAAACATTAAAACGTTTTATTCTTCTCTGCATCCACTATTACATTGTGTGTCCAGTTCAACATAAAAATTTGGTGAAAAGTCCCTTTATTTCACATAAGCTACACATTTTCGGCAAATTCATTCTTATGGGTGATGACTATAAAAAGGCATCAAGTTTTTAGCAACCATAAATGTCTCATACTGAAGCCAAACTGCTGTAGAGCTTCTTGCTACTGCCACATTAATTGGATTTGTAAAACTGCACAAAGTATTACACCCTTTTACAATTTCTTGTTATCATGTAATCAATTTATACAGCCAATGCTGAAGCATTGAACCTTTGGGCGAAACATTCTCATGCACATCCACATTTAAACTCTTCAGGCAGCACAAGTGCACAGGCATGACACAAATCTTTCTCCATTGGCTCCAAAATAAAAGAGAAAATCTCAGATTATTTTTTTTCCTTTTATATATTTATCCTTAGTTTTGCTCATCGCTTACAAAAGAAACTATTTGTCCATTCTTAAAAAAAAAAAAAGAATCGGGAAACGCACATTTCCTCCCACCCTCAGTCCCACAACCCAAAAACAAAGTAGTGGAAGGAAAGGAGAATTTCTATGCATGAAAACTATACAGATAAAAACCCAATTATTCAATTGTAACAAAATATAAATCACCACTTAATTTAACCCCTAAGCAGCTAAAGGAGATTGCCACGTAATACAGTCCCTTTTGACTGCATTGAAGTTAATGAGTCCTACAACAGTTCTGGGGAGGAGGACACCTTAAATTTGGTTTAACTGAATATATAACGACTCTAACCATTTTCTTAAGTTTAGCTCATTTCCCTTTAAATACAATCCTTGGCAAGTTAAAGATGTCCTCTCCCCTTCACTCGCACGACATGTAGGACAAATAGAAAAAGTTGCATATATTAAGGAGGCTTTGGAAGACGCAAGAGATATAACAAAGATAGAAAATATATAAACCTGCGAAAGATGGGGTGGGTGACAGGTATAATCACAAAGTGAAAAGATTGCCATATAATGTATTAATCAGATCCTTTTCAATGACGTGGTACTTGCCACATGATCTGAAAAGAAAGATTATAGCTACTGCCCAAGCTGCACTTTATTGCAATCAGCTTGTAAACACAAGACATTTCTCAAAGTGAGCAGTCTACTATGCCATTTTATTTGACTATTTAAAGGAATCTTTTAGCAATCATAGCAGCTTCATAAAGTTGCACAATATGACCCTTTAAAGGGAATCTGTCAGCAAGTTTTCGCTGTTATTTGAGCGCTGCAAGATGTAAGGACAGAGACCCTGATTCCAGTGATGAGTCTCTTACTATACTGGTTGCTGCAGTTTTTTATACAATCTGTTTTCTCTGCTGCTGTTCTAGCAGATCTCTAAATGTTGAGCTCTGTGTAACCCCGCCCATATCACTGATTGGCAGCTTTCTGCTTATGTACAGTGTAGGCAGAAAGCTGCCCATCAGTGGTGGGAGTGGGGTTACACAGATCAGGAGGACAACATGGCATGAGACAACAAGTCCTCTAGTGATAATCTCCTGCTGGGACAACAGTTATTTTATTGAAACAACAATGCACAGCCCAGTAAATGATACAGAGCTGGAATAAGGGTCTCCGTCCCTACATTCTGCTCTCAGATTACATAACAAAAACCCAGTGACAGTTTCCTTTTAAAAAAAAAATCTAAGAAAGTTACCTAACCACCATTAATCTGAAGTCTTTTAAAGGGAAGCAATATCTGCCTACTCACTTCACCTGCAGCAGCTGCTTCACAGTATTGCTTGAAATCCATTGCCGGGGAATACATGCACAGGAGGGTTTGCCATAGTGTGAGTAGCAGAGAATCCCTCTGTGGCATCCTTATGCCATTAGAGTATATGGATGGGGTTTGCCTTTGAGAAATAACCTTTTTAAAAGAAACATTGAATTCTCAGTTTTCCTTGCATTGATCCCAAGTATTATGTTCCTACAACTACTTTTACAATAGTGAAAGCTCCGCAGCTATGACCTCCCAACATGCTCTGGTGGCCAAATGTCTGCGGGGGATGCTCTGCTCAATTGCATTCTGGGAAGTATCCATTTTACTGCAGGAAATTTACAGAGGGCTAAGGGTGTCACCAGACAGTGTGGCGGGCTGCATGCCCACCGTGAGAGCCAATCTCCACAAGCTCTTTGGCCATTGGCCGCCAAGGGACGGGGGAGCTTCGACTGCACGGCAAGACATGCCGTCTGATTCCACCCTTACTGTAGGGTTTCAGCTGTAAAGGACATTTCTGTCAACAAGCTAGATGATGACTTCCGATTTCAACCAACAGTATTGTGAACGGAGTTCTGTCATAATTTATGCTTAAAATAGGATTGAGGCTAAAGTTTCTTATATATACTCAACTATCAATAATCATACATAAGCTTTCTGGTTAATATATGTTATATATAGTGTGTATGTATATGTATATACAGTATATATGTATATGTGTGTGTATATATATATACTGTATATGTGTGTGTGTATATATATATATATACTTTTATGTGTGTGTGTGTGTATGTATATGTGTGTGTGTGTGTATGTATATACAGTTAGGTCCATATATATTTGGACAGAGACAACATTTTTCTAATTGGTCCCTTTAAAAACAGGATGACGCATGTTAAGGAGCTGAAACTCCTAAACTCTTCATCCAATTTTAATGTGGATACCCTCAAATGAAAGCTGAAAGTCTGAACTTCAACTGCATCTGAATTGTTTTGTTTAAAATTCATTGTGGTAATGTCACTAACCAAAATTAGAAAAATGTTGTCTCTGTCCAAATATATATGGACCTAACTGTATATATATATATATATATATATATATATATATATGTGTGTCTGTATGTATATATATGTGTGTGTATATATATATATATATATATATATATATATATATATACAGTACAGACCAAAAGTTTGGACACACCTTCTCATTTAAAGATTTTTCTGTATTCTCCATACTATGAAAATTGTACATTCACATTGAAGGCATCAAAACTATGAATTAACACATGTGGAATTATATACTTAACAAAAAAGTGTGAACCAACTGAGATTATGTTTTATATTCTAGGTTCTTCAAAGAAGCCACCTTTTGCTTTGATGACTGCTTTGCACACTCTTGGCATTCTCTTGATGAGCTTCAAGAGGTAGTCACCGGGAATGGTTTTCACTACACAGGTGTACCCTGTCAGGTTTAATAAGTGGGGTTTCTTGCCTTATAAATGGGGTTGGGACCATCAGTTGTGTTGTGCAGAAGTCTGGTGGATACACAGCTGATAGTCCTACTGAATAGACTGTTAGAATTTGTATCATGGCAAGAAAAATGCAGCTAAGTAAAGAAAAACGAGTGGCCATCATTACTTTAAGAAATGAAGGTCAGTGAGTCTGAAAAATTGGGAAAACTTTGAAAGTGTCCCCAAGTGCAGTGGCAAAAACCATCAAGGGCTACAAAGAAACTGGCTCACATGAGGACCACCTCAGGAAAGGAAGACCAAGAGTCACCTCTGCTTCTGAGGACAAGTTTATCCGAGTCACCAGCCTCAGAAATCGCAGGTTAACAGTAGCTCAGATTAGAGACCAGGTCAATGCCACACAGAGTTCTAGCAGCAGACACATCTCTACAACAACTGTTGAGAGGAGACTTTGTGCAGCAGGCCTTCAAGGTAAAATAGCTGCTAGGAAACCACTGCTAAGGACAGGCATCAAGCAGAAGAGACTTGTTTGCGCTAAAGAACACAAGGAATGGACATTAGACCAGTGGAAATCTATGCTTTGGTCTGATGAGTCCAAATTTGAGATCTTTGGTTAAAACCACTGTGTCTTTGTGCGACACAGAAAAGGTGAGCGGATGGACTATACATGCTTGGTTCCCACCGTGAAGCATGGAGGAGGTGGTGTGATGGTGTGGGGGTGCTTTGCTGGTTACGCTGTTGGGGATTTATTCAAAATTGAATGCATACTGAACCAGCATGGCTACCACAGCATCTTACAGCGGCATGCTATTCTATCCGGTTTGTGTTTAGTTGGACCATCATTTATTTTTCAATAGGACAATGACCTCAAACACACCTCCAGGCTGTTTAAGGGCTATTTGACCATGAAGGATTGTGATTGGGTGCTACGCCAGATGACCTGGCCTCCACAGTTACCAGACCTGAACCCAATCGAGATGGTTTGGGGTGAGCTTGACCGCAGAGTGAAGGCAAAAGGGCCAACAAGTGCTAAGCATCTCTGGGAACTCCTTCAAGATTGTTGGAAAACCATTCCCGGTGACTACCTCTTGAAGCTCATCAAGAGAATGCCAAGCGTGTGCAAAGCAGTCATCAAATCAAAAGGTGGCTACTTTGAAGAACCTAGAATATAAGACATAATTTCAGTTGTTTCACACTTTTTTGTTAAGTATATAATTCCACAAGTGTTAATTCATAGTTTTGATGCCTTCAGTGTGAATGTACAATTTTCATAGTCATGAAAATGCAGAAAAATCTTTAAATGAGAAGGTGTGTCCAAACTTTTGGTCTGTACTGTATATATGTGTGTGTGTGTGTGTGTATATATATATATATATATATATATGTATATATATATATATATGTGTGTATATATACATTTATATATGTGTGTGTGTATGTATATACACATACCCACACACATACATTATATATATATGTATATATATACAGAGAGAGAGAGATGATATAGATATATTTATATGTGCACGTATATATATATATATATATCTATATATATATATATATAGATATATATATATATACAGTATATATATATATATATATATATGATATTTGCACACATTTACTCCTTGAACAAACCAAGAATTCCATCTCTGAGCCTCAATATTAACAAGTGTTTTTGAACTACGGTACTTTTGAAGCTACTTATTACTCAACAAGTTTTCTGATGACCTCACAAATGTTTTTTTGCGTCTCTGTGGGAACAAATAATCGGTTATATGGCAATCAGATCACTATAGTAGGGTCAGAGTTCTGTAGTTCTGAGTTTACGTTTCTAGTCCTCCTTGAATTGACACTATTAAGTCATGGTGTACTCAATACTATTTTACAATTAAAAAAAAAGATTATACAAGTTAAAACTATTGAAGAAATGACTAGCATTGGAGGTACTAAAGCTACAAGAAGTGATATAATTCAAGGAAAGTCAGAGAAAGCAAATCATCTAAATGGATCATTTTCACATGAGACGTGTGTGATATGAATAACTGTAAGGAGTTATGTCTCGTTGTCCCTACATGATAATCATATTGTAAGGAAATATAAATTCAGAACCTGCTGTGTCTGACCCAAATATTTAGAGAGGCTGTTAACCTAGCTGGTCGTTCAATATTCCTCAAAAAACTCAAATATTCATTGTTTGATAATATATAAACCCTGATAGCATATCTGAAAACATAAGTGATCGATTTATATTTACTAATCAACTGGTAATTAGGAATGAACAAAATTAAGGAAGGGGCTTGCTTACATTTAATTCATAATCCCCAATCTGGCAATTAGATTATAGAAAGCAAAATTTAAACTGATTACTATTTTATGATACTTTTTAAGATTTTTTTTGTCACTAAAAAGAGAGCAGAATCTGAGTGCTAATTCAAAACGTTTGGCAAAATCGTCAGGTGCAAAGGTACCGTATTTCCCCAAAAATCTTATGTATAATAAGATAGAAACCTGGAGAAATGTTGCCCAAAGTAACTAATCACCAGCTGCCTTTCATTTCTTATACTATTGATGAAAAATGATAGCTGCATTACGATTGGCTGTTATAGACAGTTTTGATCAATGAGGCCTAGCGTCTTTACCGCCAATGGAATTTTCTTCAATTTAGAATTGGAACCATGTCAGTAATACAATCTAATGATTGCCATTTATTGCTGTTTCTACAAAGTCAAACGTGTTGATATATTTTAGGCTTATAACATTTTTTAAGTACAACGCTATCTTTACATAGTATGTGTTACAAAGCAATAAGAATTTATATACATGTTTTGTTTGCATATAGAGTACTGTGCAAAAGTTTTAGGCAGGTGTGGAAAAAAAATGCTGCAAAGAAAGAAATTTCCAAAAATAGAAGTGTTAATAATTCATTCATTTTGCATTCTGTTAATTAATAAAAATCGACCAAAGAGAAATTTAGATCAAATCAATATTTACTGTCTGACCACCTTTTGCCTTCGAAACAGCATCAATTCTTCTTAGTACACTTGCTCATAGTTTTTGAAGGAACTACGTAGGGGGGCTTTTCCAAACATCTTGGATAACCAACCACACATCTGTGGATGTAGGCTTGCGCAAATCCTTTTGTCTCTTCATGCAATGCCAGACACACTTGATGATGTTGAGATCAGTGTACTGTAGGACCATATCATCACTTCCTGGACTCCTTGTTATTCTTTACACTGAAGATAGTTTTTAATAACATTGGCTGTACGCTTAGGATTGTTGTCCTCTTGGAACCAATCGGACAGCTACATAATTGTGTTGCATCATAGATAAGTATCTGACTGTATTTCATAGCATTGAGGACACCATTCATCTTGACCACGTCCCCAACTCAATTTGCGGAAATGAAGCCGGAGAATTGCAAGGAACCTCCACCATGTTTCACTGGTGACTGCAGAAACTCATTATTGTACCTGTCCCCTGTCCTTTAGGGAAATAAAGTACCTTCTATTATAGCCAAATAGTTGACTCATCAGTTTGGATAGCATACTGCTACTTTTCTGAACTCCTGTTTCTATGTTTTTGTGCATAATTGCGTCACTTGGCCTTATTTTCATGTTGAAAGTATAGTTTTTGGCCACAATGCTTCCAAGAGGACAACTTGTCGCCAGACTTCTCTGAATAGTAGATGGGTCCCACTGGTTGCTGACAATTCTGAGTTGATGGCACTGCTGGACATTTTCTGATTTCGAAGGGAGGTAAGCAATATGTGTCTTTCATCTGCTATATTAAATTTCCTTGGCTGACTACTATGTCTAAGGTCGTCTTAGCTGTCCATTTTGTGGTGCTTCAGCAAAAATCCTTTAACAGCACATGAGTCCCCGGCCTGCTTTGAAATCTTTGCTAGGGAGAGACATTGCTGATGCAATATAACTACCTTTTGTCTTGCTCAATCATACCATGGTATAGGAATTAAGACCTGAAAGTTTTTTCCACAACCTCACCTTTGTAGCAGAGATTGTTCCTCACCCATAAAGCTGTTTCTGTTTCAGTTAAAGGGAACCTGTCACCTGAATTTGGCGGGACCAGTTTTGGGTCATATGGGCGGAGTTTTCAGGTGTTTGATTCACCCTTTCCTTACCTGCTGGCTGCATGCTGGCCGAAATATTGGATTGAAGTTCATTCTCTGTCCTCCGTAGTACACGCCTGCGCAAGGCAAGATTACCTTTTGCAGGCATGTACTACGGAGGACAGAGAATGAACTTCAATCCAATATTGCGGCAAGCATGCAGCCAGCGGGTAAGGAAAGAGTGAATCAAACACCTGAAAACTCCACCCATATGACCCAAAACTGGTCCCGCCAAATTCAGGTGACAGGTTCCCTTTAATGACCATGTTTCAACCAAATTATGAAAATGATGATCATTATCACCTGTTTAGTATAATTCGTTACTCACATACCCAACTATAATGCTAATAAATCCCCTTCCTTTGTGTGTACCTAGAAGAACTAAAGCTGTTTTGGAGACAGTGGGTGGACACACCAAATATTGATTTGATTTACAATTAATACTTCTATCTTTGTAAGTATTCTTACTTTGTAGCATTTTTTCCACACCTGCCTAAAACCTTTCCACAGTCCTGCATGTGTTATATATATATATATATATATATATATATATACACATACATATATACATACACACATATTCATGTTTGTAAATCCCCTGAAGATGTATCTTTCTGAAAATGCTAGAAATCTTAATAACTGAAACAATATGGTTTTGTTCATTGGGGAAAATGAATTATTAAAATGGTACGCTCAGTGATAATAGAAATAGAGGATATAGACGATGTAAAAGGCATACGGCTAAATATTTATTAAAGAGACCTTGTCAGCAGGATTTAGCCCTATAAATTAAAGGCATGGCCATAATGGCTCTATAATGATGATTAATCTGCTACCTGATGTGAAAGGATCTGATCAGTGGCTGTTGAATACTCACCCTATGAAGTTTTTATAAAATGACATCTTCTGTGCTTCGGGGCAGACATGGGGCAGGACATTCTTCTGGTTCTCCACCCCCATGCCATTATTGTGTGGGCGGCGTGTGCGCAGAGTCTCTGTCCTGTGTGTAGGACTTCAATAAAATGGGGCATGCGTAGCTCGAGATTACGGCTCAGTTGAGTTTTCCAATCTTGATATGCACATGAGCAGCATTTTATTGAAGTCTTGAACACACGCCGCCCACACAATAATGGCAGTGGCGTGGAATTTTAAAAAGGCAGGTCACTGACAAGAAGCAGAGGAGGATGCTGAGGGGGCAGAGAACCAGAAGAATGTCCTGCCCCATGTCCCGCCCCGAAACACAGACGAAAACTTCAGAAAATGAGTATTCAACGGCCACTGATCAGATCCCTTCACATCAGGGACCAGATTGATCAGCATAACGGCGCCATTATGGCCATGAATTTAGTTTATAGGGCTAAATCCTGCTGAAAGGTTCCCTTTAAATATGTGTATGTCTTCCTACATTACTGACTCTACAGCCTCTAGTTACATTCCTCCTCCCACTACTACTGTCTACACCTTCCTTCAATCTGTAACATTTATCTGCCAGAGTCATAGCTTTTTTTGCTATACTTTGATCATACAACAGACTCTAAGCATAAAAACTGTGGAGCCATCATATTCCACTCACCCCGTAGCCCTTCGCTTGTTATTTTCTTTTTAGTATGGTTCCCAGCATTGCCAATGTTTAACAGCCTCTCTGACACTACACACTCAACAAGGGGGACGACAATGCAACAGAAATACTGCACAAAAGATGAAGACGGCATACAAAAGAAAACAATTAAAAATCCATCGATAAAATAATAAGGAATCAGAAATCATTAACTGTTTAATGTCTGTACACATTTCATATTTCCTGTATACTGAAGTCATAGCATGCAGCAAATGAGCAAGTGGTTATTTCATCATTTGTCAGAAGGCAAGGCACATAATGTGATAGAAAATTCCGTGCAAATAAGGGAAAAAAAAGATCATTTGTACATATTTAATGCTATATATATATATTTATATATACTATTTTGTTTCATATGATATTTTTGGAATTCTAGTGTTTTATTTATAGCGTGTGTTGTTTTTTTTTCTCCATGTATTCCTTCCAATTTAACATCTTAAAACACAGCAGACCCCATCTCAGATTCGTGTCATGGTCTTGAAAAAGAGAGTGAAACTACTTTTTCTCATCACTCCAAAATAGCCATCGATTGTTTTTAATTATATTGCTATTTTGTTAATGGCAGAGAATAATAAGCTCATCAGAAACAGCGAGTAGCCTCCTTAAGATTAAGTCAATTGCTGAGAACTCTTCAATGATTTCTTCGGGGTGAAAGGTGGTTCAGCTGAGAAGGACATCGCTACCACAGTGATTACTGAAAATCAATAATAGAAGTACTGTTTCCTTCCTTAACCTTTCCTCCAAGTCTGACTATTACTATATGGCAAAGATGACAGTGTGAAATATAAAAGAATGCCCGCTCCCATTCTAACTATTAATGGGAGCAGTGCCATATTGACGGTAAATCTGCCATGCAGGTCTTCAGCCACAAGCCTGTATGATGAGTGCAAGTAGTGGGGTTGATTGCAGGAAGAAGCACCATGCAGTTTACTCTGTAACAGGGCTGAGAAGATTCATTTACTTAGGACAACTTCGTTATTCTTTTAAAATAGCAAAAACATAATTGCTTTTTTTTTTTTGCTTTGGTGGCCCATACTTCAGTAGTGTATGTACTTTACATATCTGTACATCTTGTCTAGGTGTGTTTGGATTTTAGTGGCAGCAATGTATTTATATATATACTCAATATAGTCACCAGTATGGTTAATTTAGAGCTGGATTTGTTATGTATGAGATAAGATTGTGAATCCTTGTGATCTAACGTATCTTTTTGTCATGCTCTAAACTATTCAGGGGCGGACATACCATTGGTCCAAACCGGGCAGCGGCAAAGGGACCAAGAAGTAACAGGGCTCACTTCCACCTCCAAAGCAGGTGGAATTGTGCATTATAAAAAGCTATTGGCCCGTGTATTCTTCTGTCTCTGTTCGCGACTGATGCTACTGCAAATTGTTGAAGGGTTTCATGTACTAAAATTTAGACAGAGTTTTCATGGATTTAACATTGAGAGTTATTTAATGTCTGATTTGTGGGGATTTTAGAGCAGAGACCCAAGTCCATCCCCCTGAAGAAGCAGGATCACAAAAACGCGAAACGCACGTTGGGGCTCTTTTCATGCCTGGCAAATACACTTGGTGTACTTTATGATAGGCAAGACAAACTTCTCAACCTTATATTTATATGAAATTTGACTCTTTGGAGCGCATTTAATATCACCAAATTGGTCTTTATTTGATAAAAAGAGTACTTTTATTTTAATTTACATGTGGAAATTTGTACAGTGAGAGTATTGTTCCTAACAACTATTGAGTATATTATATGTGAAATTTACCTCCATATACTCATCTCACCACATAACCTTTGTTATCTGGTAGTCAGGGTGCTGTTTTATTTCATCCTATATACTTTAGATTTACGTGTTTATTTTGTATCTACTCTAATAACGTATTTACTGTTTTTAGCCTTTTAACTCCTTTGTTCTTTTTCTGTGTAGTTTAATCAATTGTGGAGTGGCTTACGGGTCTTTATCAATATTACCCTGATTTATATATGGCCTTTTAATTCATTACCAATACGCATCCGTTAGATCTTTTACTCTGCCCAAACAGTAGATTGAAAGAATGAAAGAATGGCAACCCAAACCTTTAACATCGAGAGTAAATAAGCTAGACACAGAGGCTTAGACATGTGAAACACTGTGTAAGAACAATTATGATGAGGCATGCCTATTGGTGAGGGTCCTACTAATGAGACCCAATGTATGACACATCCATAGACCGTCATCAACTCAAAATCCAAGAAAGCTATTTACAGCTTCACGGGAAAAAAGTTTCTGCCACCCATTACAACCAATCAGTTTCAAAGTTTCATTTTTTAGTGCAGTTTAAACAATAAAAGCTGAATAATTGCTCTAGGTAACGAGAACACTTTTTTCGGAGATAAGTTTGGTAAAGGAGGTCCGGTGTGCATTCTTCTAATATTATTGTATAAAGGTCAAATGGACTGATTAGTGTTGATTAATACCATACATTATGCCCTCCATATACATATATATATAGATATTTATATATATAGATACATATTTGTTATGCCTTGCATATTCCCAGTATTACTTCAGATGCTGAGTAGACCTTGTATACTACACAAAACTCTGAGATCAAAATGAAGATGAAATCATCTCAAGGAACAAAGAAAACAAGGGGCAATGGATCTGCGGAACATGTTAACCCTAGCTGATTTAAGCACGGTCAGCCTGGAGTCAAAGTTGGCCCAAAGCAATTTTGTCAAATTTAGATGGCAAGAACATCACAGCATGCAGCGCTATTATCGGCAAGATGGCATTGCTATTTTGTTACTACATTTATGCTAAAAGTATAAAACAAAACAAAGAACAAAAAGGGAATTTGATATGGTTTGAAGGGTCTGTCTAGTATCGGAAAAAAGGTCCTCTTTTCTTGGACTAGTGGTAGTTACCAACATGAGCTGGGCTTGGCATTGGACCTTCTCTCTACTGAAGTGAATGAAGCTCCTTAGATTTACATTGTAAGAGTGACTTCTGGTCAAGTCACTGGTCTAGTTGGAGTTGAAGTCATGTGACTCAGAAGAGGATCAGAGGGGCACTGGAAACTGGGGAAGACCGTGGTCGGTAAATAATACAACTACACTACATTACATACACGTTTAAACAGTTTTAGGGCATATACGGTAATTTTTGTAGGACGCGCATCTTTAAAAAGGATTTTAGGGAACTAGGGGAGAAGCTGAAGTCCAGTGAGTGGCTTAAAAATTGGTGCAAGAAGGAAGAGTTTGCTTTCATAAAGGACTGGGACGACTTTTCAGTTGACTATAGGCTTTACAGTAGGGACAAGTTGCACCTCAATGGGGAGCATGAAGCTTGGGAAGAAAATAGAGGGCTGGAGGGGCTTTTAACTTGGATCTGGGAGGAGAGGATAGAAAGAATAGATAGAGTGGGATATTGTTGGAATTAATGAGTATTTGGAGAACTAGCAACAAAAATAAGTGACTAGGATTAAATGTGGACCAAGGAAAAACAAATAGAAGCTAAAAACAAGGACCGGCACACCTGTTAGTTAGTGTATATGTAGTACTACTCATACTAACAGGTGTGTCTTTCCTTGTTTTTCGTTTTTTCTTTAGTTTCTTGTACTTGGTACATTAGGGGAGGTCATCCTTTCGCTAGGGGGTGCTCCCTCCTCCTGGCCATGCTCCATTATTTATTCAATCTTCTGCAGACAGGTCCCAAAACAGTCAGGGACAGGTCCCAAAACAGTCAGGGACAGGTCCTGCTCTGCCCCCATCCATTGTTGAGACCTGGTTGGCACACAGTGAGGTAAGTCACTAGAGTTAAGGACCATTCTGATTGGGTTCACCTTGTCAAGGTGGGATGGCTTTTATGCCTTTTTGATCAAAAGGGTATTAACTAAAATTCCAACCAAGGACAACATCTGCAAGGAGTTTGTATGTTCTCCCCATGTTTGGGGGGTTTCCTCCAGGTACTCCGGTTTCCTCCCACATTCCAAAGACTTACTGTTAGGAAATTAGTTTGTGAGCCCTAATGGGGACAGTGATGATGATGTCTGCAAAGTGCAGTGGAATTAATAGCACTATATAAGTGAGTAAAATAAATGAATAAACTAAATACAAAATGTTATTTACTAGTTTTCCTACTGTTCACATACTCCAGTGTGCCTGCGCTTTATGTTTTCACTCTAGGTTGTAATCGTATGGACGTACACTATATATAAAGGGGTTGTCCACTAATACAGGTATGAATTCACTTCTGTTCTTTACCCTACACCTACTCTATACACACAAGTAGGCTACAACCAGCTGAACCATTCCCTTTAAACATTTACTGAAAGCTTTCCTCACAGGAAACAGTTGATTGTTAAGGGTCTAAACAGGGGGATACTTTACTACTTGCTTTTTTGAAAGGACCAATCTGTCCAAGGCCAAACACCACTTTGAATATTTGTTTTTTTTTTTCCTCCCCAAGATTATTGGTACATTTGGGAAGTATGCAAGTCATAACAACTGAAATAAAAGAAATATATGCAAGGCATATTACAACTGCATGTGTCTATGGTTCACACATACTGATATCAACATACTATATGGGAATACAGATCAACGGGTGAAAACTAGCCAATTAAAGCTTTAAAAAATATTATTCAAAATTAAAAAAACAAATCACAATTTAGAGTTAGTGTGCTAAACAGATCACAAGCCCTGCTTTCCAATCCTAGACGTATGTACGTATGGTAGCTAATTTACTAGGTACCCTGAAGTTGCAAATAAGGACCAGGGATAAATTGTTAAGGTGCATACTGCAATTTTTTGTGTATCCCCCAAAATGGCAAGCTGTCGTAATCAAAGTCCTTCAGCCAAGAACAGTTAAACTTCTCAGGGAGGGAGCAGAACAGAGTAAATAAACAATGAAGTTATATCAATCGCATAATAATATTATTAATAATTGCAACAATAACAAAAGTATATCCATACAGGAAGATTTTTGTTCTTCCTCCTTCTTGCTGGTTGGATATTCAACCCTTTTATGAATGGGTTAGGAGTAAAAGGACAATTAAAATCATATACACGTATATTTTCTCAAAATCCATAATGCAAGAGCAAACGCTCTAAGACATCCCGTTTGAAGATAAAAGCCCCTCAAAGTATATTATCACGTCTTCATCTCCCACTGACCGCTGTAGTATACCACCGACTTATTCTCTCGTGGGAATATTTATTTAGAAAAGATGCATTTAGCTGTTGTCCTGGACCAGAAACTTTGCAGAGACCATTTTCTGTCTGCTGGTTCCAGTGGATGGGAGGTAGGTCAGGCTGCTATCCCAAGTACCATGACTGTGAAGAAAAAAAGGGAAGAGGGAGGAAGAAGACAATAGTGAGAATGAAGGCTGCACACTTTCAAATGAATGAATTAAAGGGACTCTATCATCAGAAGATGGCCTATTGTTTACACTTTTATGTCAATAGTGTTTTTCGTTATCTCACAATATTAGTACTCATGCAGTTTTCACAGTAGCCTCTGAGGCTCGTTTAGACTCCTACTTTGTCCTTTCATGGACAGTTTGCAACGAGACTTCCTATTATCAGTTGCACAGGAATTCTGCAATGCATCAATAATAACCCATGGAGTTTACAACTCTCCGTCCAGAGAAAGAAAACTGAATTCTCTGGACATAAGATTGTCACTTTATTTTCAAAACAGTTGACACAAAGATCTACCTACAGTTCTTAAGCTGTCATAAAAAAAAATGGCTAAAAACATACCGTTCAGCCAAGTTAATCGTATAAGAAGGAACTGTACAGATACAAACACATAAGGCTGGGTTCACACTGCGTTAACAGCAGCCCGTTCAACACTTGCGTTAAACGGGCTGCGTTAACGCAAGTGCCGACATGCCATCGCACTAGCGCAGATAGAGCTAGCAGATTCTTTATCTGCGCTAGCATGACGGACCCGGAACGCTGCAGCCCGCATCCCAGGGTCCGTCACCCAATGACGGCACATCGCTAGCGCACGCCCAACTGTAATTCCCTCACAGCTCTCCATACAGTATAATGGCCCCCCAAAACACTCTATATAGTATAATGGGAACACATACTGCTCCATACAGTATAATGGGCACCACATAGTGCTACATACAGTATAATGGGCACCACATAGTGCTCCATACAGTATAATGAGCTCCATATATTGCTCCATATAGAATAATGGGCACCACATAGTGCTACATGCAGTATAATGGGCACCATATAGTGCTCCATACAGTATAATGGGCACCACATAGTGCTCCATACAGTATAATGGGCACCATATAGTGCTCCATACAGTATAATGAGCTCCATATATTGCTCAATACAGTATAATGGGCGCCACATAGTGCTCCATACAGTATAATGGGCACCACATAGTGCTACATACAGTATAATGGGCACCATAAAGTGCTCCATACAGTATAATGAGCTCCATATATTGCTCAATACAGTATAATGGGCGCCACATAGTGCTCCATACAGTATAATGGGCACCGCATAGTGCTACACGCACTATAATGGGCACCACACAGTGCTCCATACAGTATAATGGGCACAACGTAGTGCTCCATACAAGGGCACCATATAGTGCTTTATACAGTATAATGGCCCCACATACTGCTCCATACAGTATAATGGGCACCACATAGTGCTCCATACAGTATAATGGCCCCACATACTGCTCCATACAGTATAATGGGCACCACATAGTGCTCCATATAGTATAATGGGCACCACATAGTGCTACATACAGTATAATGGGCACCATATAGTGCTCCATACAGTATAATCAGCTCCATATATTGTTCAATACAGTATAATGGCGCCACATAGTGCTCCATACAGTATATTGGGCACCATATAGTGCTCTATACAGTAAAATGAGCTCCATATATTGCTCAATACAGTATAATGGGCACCGCATAGTGCTACATGCAGTATAATGGGCACCACACAGTGCTCCATACAGTATAATGGACACAACGTAGTGCTCCATACAAGGGCACCATATAGTGCTCCATATAGTATAATGAGCTCCATATATTGCTCCATACAGTATAATGGGCACCACATAGTGCTACACGCAGTATAATGGGCACCATATAGTGCTCCATACAGTATAATGGGCACCACATAGTGCTCCATACAGTATAATGGGCACCATATAGTGCTCCATACAGTATAATGAGCTCCATATATTGCTCAATACAGTATAATGGGCGCCACATAGTGCTCCATACAGTATAATGGGCACCACATAGTGCTCCATACAGTATAATGGGCACCATAAAGTGCTCCATACAGTATAATGAGCTCCATATATTACTCAATACAGTATAATGGGCGCCACATAGTGCTCCATACAGTATAATGGGCACCGCATAGTGCTACATGCACTATAATGGGCACCACACAGTGCTCCATACAGTATAATGGGCACAACGTAGTGCTCCATACAAGGGCACCATATAGTGCTTTATACATTATAATGGCCCCACATACTGCTCCATACAGTATAATGGGCACCACATAGTGCTCCATACAGTATAATGGGCACCACATAGTGCTACATACAGTATAATGGGCACCATATAGTGCTCCATACAGTATAATCAGCTCCATATATTGCTCAATACAGTATAATGGCGCCACATAGTGCTCCATACAGTATATTGGGCACCATATAGTGCTCTATACAGTATAATGAGCTCCATATATTGCTCAATACAGTATAATGGGCACCGCATAGTGCTACATGCAGTATAATGGGCACCACACAGTGCTCCATACAGTATAATGGGCACAACGTAGTACTCCATACAAGGGCACCATATAGTGCTCCATATAGTATAATGAGCTCCATATATTGCTCCATACAGTATAATGGGCACCGCATAGTGCTACATGCAGTATAATGGGCACCACACAGTGCTCCATACAGTATAATGGACACAACGTAGTGCTCCATACAAGGGCACCATATAGTGCTCCATATAGTATAATGAGCTCCATATATTGCTCCATACAGTATAATGGGCACCACATAGTGCTACACGCAGTATAATGGGCACCATATAGTGCTCCATACAGTATAATGGGCACCACATAGTGCTCCATACAGTATAATGGGCACCATATAGTGCTCCATACAGTATAATGAGCTCCATATATTGCTCAATACAGTATAATGGGCGCCACATAGTGCTCCATACAGTATAATGGGCACCACATAGTGCTCCATACAGTATAATGGGCACCATAAAGTGCTCCATACAGTATAATGAGCTCCATATATTGCTCAATACAGTATAATGGGCGCCACATAGTGCTCCATACAGTATAATGGGCACCGCATAGTGCTACATGCACTATAATGGGCACCACATAGTGCTCCATACAGTATAATGGCCCCACATACTGCTCCATACAGTATAATGGGCACCACATAGTGCTCCATACAGTATAATGGGCACCACATAGTGCTACATACAGTATAATGGGCACCATATAGTGCTCCATACAGTATAATCAGCTCCATATATTGCTCAATACAGTATAATGGCGCCACATAGTGCTCCATACAGTATATTGGGCACCATATAGTGCTCTATACAGTATAATGAGCTCCATATATTGCTCAATACAGTATAATGGGCACCGCATAGTGCTACATGCAGTATAATGGGCACCACACAGTGCTCCATACAGTATAATGGACACAACGTAGTGCTCCATACAAGGGAACCATATAGTGCTCCATATAGTATAATGAGCTCCATATATTGCTCCATACAGTATAATGGGCACCACATAGTGCTACACGCAGTATAATGGGCACCATATAGTGCTCCATACAGTATAATGGGCACCACATAGTGCTCCATACAGTATAATGGGCACCATATAGTGCTCCATACAGTATAATGAGCTCCATATATTGCTCAATACAGTATAATGGGCGCCACATAGTGCTCCATACAGTATAATGGGCACCACATAGTGCTCCATACAGTATAATGGGCACCATAAAGTGCTCCATACAGTATAATGAGCTCCATATATTGCTCAATACAGTATAATGGACGCCACATAGTGCTCCATACAGTATAATGGGCACCGCATAGTGCTACATGCAGTATAATGGGCACCACATAGTGCTCCATACAGTATAATGGGCACCATATAGTGCTCCATACAGTATAATGAACTCCATATATTGCTCAATACAGTATAATGGGCGCCACATAGTGCTCCATACAGTATAATGGGCACCACATATTGCTCCATACAGTATAATGGGCACCATAAAGTGCTCCATACAGTATAATGAGCTCCATATATTGCTCAATACAGTATAATGGGCGCCACATAGTGCTCCATACAGTATAATGGGCACTGCATAGTGCTACATGCACTATAATGGGCACCACACAGTGCTCCATACAGTATAATGGGCACAACGTAGTGCTCCATACAAGGGCACCATATAGTGCTTTATACAGTATAATGGCCCCACATACTGCTCCATACAGTATAATGGGCACCACATAGTGCTCCATACAGTATAATGGGCACCACATAGTGCTACATACAGTATAATGGGCACCATATAGTGCTCCATACAGTATAATCAGCTCCATATATTGCTCAATACAGTATAATGGCGCCACATAGTGCTCCATACAGTATATTGGGCACCATATAGTGCTCTATACAGTATAATGAGCTCCATATATTGCTCAATACAGTATAATGGGCACCGCATAGTGCTACATGCAGTATAATGGGCACCACACAGTGCTCCATACAGTATAATGGGCACAACGTAGTGCTCCATACAAGGGCACCATATAGTGCTCCATATAGTATAATGAGCTCCATATATTGCTCCATACAGTATAATGGGCACCACATAGTGCTACACGCAGTATAATGGGCACCATATAGTGCTCCATACAGTATAATGGGCACCACATAGTGCTCCATACAGTATAATGGGCACCATATAGTGCTCCATACAGTATAATCAGCTCCATATATTGCTCAATACAATATAATGGCACCACATAGTGCTCCATACAGTATAATGGGCACCATATAGTGCTCTATACAGTATAATGAGCTCCATATATTGCTCAATACAGTATAATGGGCGCCACATAGTGCTCCATACAGTATAATGGGCACCGCATAGTGCTACATGCAGTATAATGGACACCACACAGTGCTCCATACAGTATAATGGGCACAACGTAGTGCTCCATACAAGGGCACGATATAGTGCACCATATAGTATAATGAGCTCCATATATTGCTCAATACAGTATAATCGGCACCACATGGTGCTACATGCAGTGTAATGGGCACCATATAGTGCTCCATACAGTATAATGGGCACCACATAGTGCTACATACAGTATAATGGGCACCATATAGTGCTCCATACAGTATAATCAGCTTCATATATTGCTCAATACAGTATAATGGGCGCCACATAGTGCTCCATACAGTATAATGGGCACCACATAGTGCTACATGCAGTATAATGGGCACCACACAGTGCTCCATACAGTATAATGGGCACAACATAGTGCTCCATACAAGGGCACCATATAGTGCTTTATACAGTATAATGGCCCCACATACTGCTCCATACAGTATAATGGGCAACACATAGTGCTACATACAGTATAATGGGCCCCACAAAATGGTCCATACAGTATAAAGGGCACCACGTAATGCTCTGTACAGTATAATATGCACCATATAGTGCTTCATACAGTATAATGGTCTCATATAGTGCGCCATACAGTATAATGAGCACCATATAGTGCTTCATACAGTATAATGGCACCACATAGTGCTCCACACAGTATCATGGACTCCACATAGTGCTCCATACAGAATAATAGTTTCACATTGGGTTCCATATTCTGTACTATAATGGCACCATATTTTGTTCCATACAGTATAATGGCCTCACATCATGCTCCATACAGTATAAAGAGCCCCACATAGTTCTCCATACAGCATAATGGGCCCCACATGAAAAAATAAATAAAACAAATACTCACCTCTGCCTGATTCCCCACTGCTCCGGTCTCTTCATGGTGTGTTCAGATTCTCTGCACATCTTGGTACAGCGAGCACTTTGTAATTACGTCAATGTGCCCGCTGTGCTGATACATCATTGCTTTCAACTGTTCTTGAATCCAGGAAACTGATATAGTTGAAAATAGGATGCCGGGCGGGCGAGCCCCTGCCTGGTGTCGCAGATGAAATATACTTGAGGGACCCGCCCTGCATTGTGGGCCAAATACACTCACCCTGAGGGCCAGAGTTTGACATATGTGCTCTATACTGTCAAGCTGCCTGCAGGTCACTGCAGTCACTCAGCATTCAGAAAGACAGTGAATATCCTTTTCTAATCCTCAGCAACCCTGGTATTTTTGGGATTAGATCAGAAGACACACTGTAAGTACATCTTCCATGTAGGTAACGGTCAGAGGTTCCTAATGCACATACTCCCAGGTTCATGTCTTATTGTCCAGCTAGGACAAGTTTGTGCTAGTGTAACATGATGGCGGTCATTTTAACATTTTATATTATTTAGCTGCCAAGACAAATCAAGTGTGATTTGGTAATTAAAGGTATTTTAGATGTTTGTTCATAATTATATTGTATTCCTTTATATACTTTTTCTATCCCCATAGAACCACTTTAATAGTACTCTTAGAGTTTCAAAGAAGAATTTTCCAATAAAGAGGTGAATTATGAATGAAGGCGCATCTATTATCACAACTGTAAAATTCCTGTCATATGCAATTTCTTAACAATAGCTTGCAATTTTACTGAGCCTGAATTTGTATTGTCTTGCAATACATACCAGTAACCTGTAGATGGTGCCATATGCTTATAATGCAGAAAATCCCCTTTGCATCAGTATTACATATACATATGGTATGGACCCCCATCTGACCTGTTTGCAAATGAACCTGCAATTTTCTTTAAGAGACATCTTATTTACATTTTGAACCCCCATGGTGATTAATTGGGTCTAGCTCACAGCAATTGTGGCAACCATCTGACTTCTGAGTGGATTTCCGGGAAAATATATTATATGACAACCATCAGATAAATGGAATTCAAGGTAATTCATGAACTGCTTGGGTCTAACAAAACATAAGCCGCGTGCCACAGATTTGTCTTATAAAGGGGGCAGATGAGTGTGTGACGTCCATTTGTTATAATAGGGCATATGGATGAAGATTGGCTTTGCAGGACAAAACGCCAAGTATTCAGTTCATTCTACACCGCCAATAACACAAATTTGTACACATAATACAATTTAAATCTTTACTATTCTGCCATTTTGACGGGAACCTTTCATTAGATTCATGCTGTCTGGACCACGGGAAGCATGAAGCAGAATCTGGCTTTGGTATCACAGAGAAAACATAGTTTCAAGATGTGGCTGGGGACAATAAGGAAGAGATGTCACTAGTCCGCGACTGATCGAGGCCATTTTCTCCTCGCTCTGCTCCAGATGATTGATAGGTCACTCCCTTTGTACACACGGGAGGGTCCTTTTAGAGCAGTGTGGGGCCGTGGGACCAGTCACATCTCTCCTAATGGTTCCCAGACTGCTTTTGAAACTTTGTTTGCAACAATGTTTCTGGGGCATGCTCCCCGTGCTTTGGGCAACATGAAGCAAGTGGCAAGTTTCCTATATAAAGGGCCTAACACAAAGGTTTTAGGACTCCACCCCCTAAATGATGCGAATTATCTTAGCATGTCTACCCAGTCAATCATTCGTACTATTTCATCTATCAAGAAGTGGATTTTTTTGTGCCCGTTAACTAGAAGGATTTTGATCTTCTCTCCCTTTTCTATCAAGCTCAGGCAACTTCCCTTCTAGCTGCGATCCCCAAGCTGCATCTTTTATTTCCCCTATAGCTCCATCATTGGACCTGCCCAAATACTGTGCTCATGGCCACAAGATAATACCCTTGAAAACAGTACTTTCTGATAGATGGTGACCCAGACTGTAGTCATGTCCCAGGTAGTAATAATATAAATGACCTCTTTAGGTCCCACACCGTAATTATGCCTTCTTTTAGGTCCCCACAACAATGCCTCCGTTGCACCCAGGCAGCATTACTGGACCCCTTTGTGGCCTCCACACACAAATAATTGACCCCTTTTGTGATTTCTTATACTAATAATTATTATTATTAGCCTCATATTAAAAAAAATGGATACCCAATTTTTAATATCAGCAATATCACAATACCACATCGGTGGTCTAAAGCTATCACAGACAGCTCACTAAAACCATGGGTCATCTGCGGGCTCGCATAGGCACAATATAGTGACTCTGACATACTGTGCTCTTAGTTTCCAATTGACAATGATGTCACTGCCTCATACTGCTTTCCCTGGGCCAAGACGTCGTGGTTTACTACAGGGAATTCTGAGGCAGGGAGTTGATGTCTTTCTGCATATAGGGTTCAATGTGGAGCTGTTGCCAGGGGCCCTATGGAGAAGCACCATTTGTATGGTTAATGCTGCCAAATATATAGATTTTTAATTTTTTTAATTTTGCTAGGTTTTGGGAAAATGGTTTTGATTTTGAGATTTTATTTTTTAAGAGGAACTCTCACATTCTTAAAAAATTGAGAAAAATACCTTATAAAAATCACGGAGTACCACAGATTCTGTTGCTCTTTCCCTTTCTGCATTGTAGCCCTCCATTGCTTTTGAAGCCCAGTATGTGAAATTTCTGTTGGCTGGCCTTTTGGATGTTTCTTCAGAGTCTTTTCTGGGGGTGTGCACTTTCACCCTTTCCTCCCAGGCAATAACAATTACAGTTTGCAGCAACTAGGACTGCGAGATCAGCTGCCAAGCTTTGACTGCCTCCAGAAAAGAACCTGAAGAAATGCCCAGTTGAACTGCAAGAAGAGATTTCACATAATGCGCTCCAAAAGCAACAAATATAGTCATCTCTACAACGCTGCAGCATTTGCAAGAGAAACAAACTTTAAAACTGCTGATGACCAAGCTGCATTGAAGACTAGTCGAAAAGGTCGGTCCTCGGCGCTTTCTCCCTGCCCTTTGTCAGTGACCAATAGGTCCCTCCCTATACATGTAGAGCAAGAACTTTCACTTAAGGGGAGCAGGTGTGGAGATGCTGCTAGGGATCGGCCTATCCATCTATTCTCCCATACGGCTTGGTCCCCGGTCAACTTATAAAGTATGTTTTTCTATGAAATGGTGCAGCTTTTCAGACTCAAACATAGATGGGTGAAATCATACTGTCCGTGTATGATACATGCTGCCCGTGGATAAAGCAGCATGTATCAGCTGTCAGGTTCAGCAGCATTTAAATGGTTAGACGATTATAACACAGTTGCCACTTGCAATGTATGAAGCGGGATCAGCTCCTAAGCATGCTCACCTGACGAGTGACATACCATAAGTCTCACATTGGGAATGGGTTAAATGAATAATATTTAAATGATATGACATGCTGTGTGCAGAGAGGTGTATGAATATCATACTGTGTGTGGAGAGGTGTGTGAATCTCATGCTGTTTGTGGGGAGGTGTGGGGTATCATGCTGTGTGCAGAGAGGTGTATGAATATCATACTGTGTGTGGAGAGGTGTGAGAATCTCATGCTGTGTGTGTGGGGAGGTGTGGGGTATCATGCTGTGTGCGGAGAGGAGCATGAATATCATGCTGTGTGTGGAGAGGTGTGTGAATATCATGCTGTGTGTGGGGAGGTGTGGGAGTATCATGCTGTGTTTGGGGAGGTGTGTGAATATCATGCTGTGTGTGGGGAGGTGTGTGAATATCATGCTGTGTGTGGGGAGGTGTGTGAATATCATGCTGTGTGTGGGGAGGTGTGTGAATATCATGCTGTGTGTGGAGAGGTGTGTGAATATCATGCTGTGTGTGGGGAGGTGTGTGAATATCATGCTGTGTGTGGGGAGGTGTGTGAATATCATGCTGTGTGTGGGGAGGTGTGTGAATATCATGCTATGTTTGGGGGGGGGGGTGAATATCATGCTGTGTGTGGAGAGGTGTGGGGTATCATGCTGTGTGCGGGGAGGTGTGGGGTATCATGCTGTGTGTGGGGAGATGTGGGGTATCATGCTGTGAAGAGGTGTGGGGTATCATGCTGTGTGTGAAGAGGTGTGTGAATATCATGCTGTGTGTGGGAGGTGTGGGGGTATCATGCTGTGTGTGGGGAGGTGTGGGGGTATCATGCTGTGTGTGGGGAGGTGTGGGGTATCATGCTGTGTGTGGGGAGGTGTGAGGTATCATGCTGTGTGTGGGGAGGTGTGAGGTATCATGCTGTGTGTGGGGAGGTGTGGGGTATCATGCTGTGTGTGCGGAGGTGTGGTGTAACATGCTGTGTGTGGGGAGGTGTGAGGTATCATGCTGTGTGTGGGGAGGTGTGGGGTATCATGCTGTGTGTGGGGAGGTGTGGGGTATCATGCTGTGTGTGGGGAGGTGTGGGGTATCATGCTGTGTGTGCGGAGGTGTGGGGTATCATGCTGTGTGTGGGGAGGTGTGAGGTATCATGCTGTGTGTGGGGAGGTGTGGGGTATCATGCTGTGTGTGGGGAGGTGTGGGGTATCATGCTGTGTGTGGGGAGATGTGGGGTATCATACTGTGTGTGAAGAGGTGTGTGAATATCATGCTGTGTGTGGGGAGATGTGGGGTATCATACTGTGTGTGAAGAGGTGTGTGAATATCATGCTGTGTGTGGGGAGGTGTGTGAATATCATGCTGTGCGTGGAGAGGTGTGGGGTATCATGCTGTGTGTGGGGAGGTGTGGGGTATCATGCTGTGTGTGGGGAGGTGTGGGGTATCATGCTGTGTGTGGGGAGGTGTGGGGTATCATGCTGTGTGTGGGGAGATGTGGGGTATCATGCTGTGTGTGGGGAGGTGTGGGAGTATCATGCTGTGTGTGGAAGCAGTTGGGGGGCGTTTACTTTTACAAAAAGCTGTAACATATGGTTTTAATTAGCTGATACTGGTGAAAATGTATTTTACAATGCGATTTATGTTAGCATATATTTGCATAAGTAGATAGACAACAGACTTTACTCTGCTCAATATTTAAGGGAATATGTCAGCAGGTTTAGCTATGTAATCTGAGAGAAATATAATATAGGGCAAGAGAACTTGATTCCAACAATGTACCACTTACTGGACTGCTTGGGGTCATTCTTAGATATAGATATAGCAGTGGTCATAATGCCGAACTGTATAACCCCACCTACACCCCTGACTGGCAGTTTCCTGTGTATAGTGTATATCGTCAGCAATCTGCCAATCATTGTGGGGGCGTGGTTACAGATTAGCCTGACAGGCCTGCACATAAGACCTATTCAGGCAGTGATAATCTTCTGCTGATAAAACGCTGATTGTATAGAAACTATAACACACATCTTAATAAGTGATACATCCGTGGAATCAGGCTCTCTTGCTCTATATTATGCTGCTCTCAGATTAAATAGAAAAAAAACTGCTGACAAAAATTTATATGAAATAATGATAATGAGCAGAATGAAGTTCAGGTGGTTTGTTCAGCCCCCCACGACATTCACTCCCTCATATGTTGCCCCTTGAGGAAATAAATTGCTCACCCCTGCCCTAGATTTTTTAAATAAAAAAAAATGTTACCAGATAAATGTATTGGTAGAAAAAAAAACAAGGATAACATTTCTGCTGATTGACATGAGCGCTTGAGCCCCTTTCACACTTGCGTCCCAGTGCCGGTTTTTCAGCAGTGGACAACATGTTTTAACACTTTAATATAATGGTGCATCATTGTAAGGGTATGTGTCCACGTTCAGGATTGCATCAGGATTTGGTCAGGATTTTTCATCAGTATGTGTAAGCCAAAATCAGGAGTGGGTGATAAATGCAGAAGTGGTGCAGATGTTTCTATTCTACTTTTCCTCTGACTGCTCCACTCCTGGTTTTGGCTTACAAATACTGATGAAAAATCCTGACCAAATCCTGATGCAATCCTTAACGTGGACACATACCCTTAGAGTGCAGGTGTATGTAGAGGGTTTCCGAGCTTGGCACCCCATAGATAGTGGGTGCCAGCTGTGTTATACAGTTGACACCAGCCTCTAACAGCAGGTCCACTTACTAGTTCAGTTGAGCTTTGGATTAGACCTTGGGACAGAGCTGGTATACATATACGACCTTACTGCCTTTTAATATGGGACTCATGGGCGAGGGCAAATTTAACCCATTCATGCTGTACAGCATACATCTGTGATGAGCACGTGTCCATGACTGATATGGCCGCCATGATGATTGTTTAGTACTGCTTCTTTGTCGGCGGTATCAGCTCCAGGAGCCTGACTGATATATACAGAAGGATAAGTGCTGTAAATACTAAAATCTGTGTTCTGAACAATCCCATTAACCCCTCATACTCCCATATGCCGCTGTCAATAGTGACAGTGACACACAGTTTATAGCTTTTTAGGTTAAAGGTAGACATAAGTCCATCGAGTTCCACCTATAGCATAACATAATGAACCAAAGGTGGCAAAAACCCTCTGAGGCAGTCACTAATAGCTCCTTATCTGGGGAAAAATCCCTTTCAGACTCCATAGACAGCAATCAGACTAGTTCCCTGGATCAACATCCCATCAAATAAAAATATTATACATGTACGTGTATTAAATTCTATTTTTCAAGAAAGGGACCCAGGCCTCCTTGAATGTTTGCCATGAATCAATCATGACATCATGTGGCAGAAAGATCCAGAGTCTCACTGCTCTTACAGTAAAGAATCTGCGCCTGTGATTATGATTAAACCTTCTTTTCTCAACACGTAGAGGCTGCCTCATTGTCATCGTTGCAAAAAATAAAAAAAAAGTGATCTTCTTCTGTAAAGGTCATAGAAACATAACAATAAAAATATAAATTAAAACTATGTCATTATTTATTCTACAAAACCAGCATCAGAATTGCTGTTTTTTCTTCATTCAGACTCACAAAAAGGGAAAAAGTGATCAAAAAGTTGTATGAATGGAAACTGAGACGTTTACAACTTGTCACTCAACTCGGTTTACAGAATTATAAAAGAGTTATGGGTCTCAGAATATGGGAAAACCACCAAAATATTTTGTGTGTGTGTGTTTATGGGAACCAGTCTGCCTATACATGCTGCCCACTCCAGTCAGATAGGCGGTACATGGCGGCTGCTCCCCGCCCGTTTCCCTGGATTGACAGGTCTCAGCCAACATGCGCAAAATGATACACATTGGCATGAATGGAAAAGCTTACCTTAATCAAACTTACCTGTGGCTGATATATGCTCCCAGGGTCACGGGGTCCAAGTCCTACAAAGGATCGGTTGGCGGGAGGCGTGCTAGGGGCGGAGTATGCTGTAAAATATACATTTTTTAACATACGATGTATAAAAAAATATGAAAAACAGACTATATTGAATTATCATTAGAGGAATAATAAAACCTGCGGCCATGTAGTTCTTCATATTCATGAGCCCTGTATAACCACACACCCAACATTGATTGGTAGACTTCTGCCTATGCACAGAGTACACAGAAATCTGCCAATCAGTGGTGTGGGCGGGGTTACACAGAGCTCAGCATTCAGAGAACTGCTAGACCTGCATCAAGCAGCCCAGTAAGTGACATATCACTGGAATCAGGGTCGCTGTTCCTAAATCAGGCTGCTCTCAGACGGGGGAGCAAAAACCTGGTATCAGATTCCCTTTATGGATTCTGCATGTCAAAGAATTTGTCTTAATAGCATAAAAATAAGCATAAAATAAGAGCAGTTAACTTCAGTGTAGTAATAATGTGGACATATACGCTTTCCTAGCTAAATTCTTTGTACTTGGGTTTGCACATATGAGCGGTTATTCGGGAAATGGTTCACTTTATTATTTATTGGCAAGGTTATTGTTCTATTATACTATAGCTTTGTAAATAACTGAATGTTCCAACAGGTACTCACTTGGAGAAGTGGGTGAGGAGTTACCCCCGTCGGATGCCGTGGTTGATTTGGTATCGGAGGACAATGAGAGGCGGGGCATCCCAGGAGGAGGCGGGGCCAACATCTGCGTGGAGATATAGTGACTCGAAACCTTCACCTGGCCACTCCCATTCAGCTTAGAGAGCAAGTGGGTGGAGAGGAAATGTGGTAACATTCTAGTATGACCCCACAGCACATTTTATTGCATGGGATATAGCCCATGAAATAATTTACAAGATTGTAAACTATCTACCCACAATGGAAGACAGTTAGTACATGCTATCCGACTAGATTTATCTAAAGTTCCTCTCCAAAATGCTCATTACATGGAATACAAAAACCATCAACATGCAAACCCCACTATCCCACTCTTACATATGTCAGTATCTATTATCCCTTATGTATTATATTATTGATCATAAACTCTTATATGCTTACCGGGCCTGGTTGTTGGTTGGACGGGTCACAGGCAAGAGACACCAAGTCTTTCAGGGGATCCTGAGGGTTTAGGTGAGGAGGGTAGCGAATAGCTGTGTGAGGAAAGTAAGTGGAAGCCGCCTGAGGAAGGAGGGAGGAAGGTGGGAAGTGTAACGTAGTGGAGGCATGGGGACTTCGGGCAAGGCCTAAGGAGTGCAAGATATTGGAACAGTAAAGAGTGGGGGGGAAAAAGAGAAAGGAATAAACATTCAACTGGGAAAAAATAAAAACATATAAAGAAGAGCAATCCTATATACAGCTCTGGCAAAAAATTAAGAGACCACCACATCAACACCCTGTCCTGGCCAGCCCAATCTCCAGACCTGAACCCCAATGAAAGCCTCTGGAATGTAATCAGGAGGATGATGGATAGTCACAAGCCATCAAACAACGAAGAACTGCTTACATTTTTATGCCAGAAACAGTGTGAAAGACTGGTGGAAAGCATGCCAAGACACATGAAGGCTGTGATTAAAAATCATGGTTATTCCACAGAATATTGATCTCTGAACTCTTCCTTTGTTAAAACATTAGTATTGTTGTTTCTAAATGATTATGAACTTGTTTTCTTTGCATTATTTGAGGTCTGAAAGCACTGTTTTTTTTTTTCATTTCGACCATTTTTCTTTGTCAGAAAAAAAATACAAAATTTATTGCTTGGAAATTCGGAGACGTTGTCAGAAGTTTATAGAATAAAAGAACAATTTACATTTTAATTAAAAATATACCTATGAAGAGAAAAATCAGACAAACTGAACATTTTGCAGTGGTCTCTTAATTTTTGCCAGAGCTATATAGACATGGCTGAAAGTGTTGGCACCCTTGGAATGTTCTAAAAAATGAAGTATTTCTCCCAGAAAATTATTGCAATTACACATGTTTTGTTTATTGGAGTAACACAAAAAACAGAGAATAAAAGACAAATTCGATATAATTTCACACAAAACCCCAAAAATGGTCTGGACAAAATTATTGGCTCAACTTAGTATTTGGTTGCACACCCTTTAGAATAAATTACTGCAATCAATGGCTTCCTATAACCATCAACAAGCTTCTTACACCTCTCAACTGGAATTTTGGACCACTCTTTTGTAATCTTCTAAAGGTCTCTCATATTAGAAGGTGCCTTCTCCCTGCAGCAATTTTAAGATCTCTCCACAGGTGTTTAATGGGTTTAGATCTGGACTCATTGCTGGCCACTTCGGAACTCTCCAGCGATTTGTTTCCATCCATTTGTCCTGCTGGAAGACCCATGACCTAGGAGGCAAACCAAGCTTTCTGACACTGGGCACTTCATTGTGACCCAAAACCCTTTGGTAATCTTCTGATTTTATGATGCCTTGCACACAGTCAAGGCACCCAGTGCCAGAGGCAGCAATACAGCCCCAAAACATTTTTGCACCTCCACCATATTTGACTGTAAGTACTATGTTCTTTTCTTTGTAGGCCTCATTCTGTTTTTGGTAAACAGCAGAATGATGTGCTTAACCAAAAAGCTCTATCTTGGTCTCATCTGCCAAAAGACAATTTCCCAAAAGGATTTTGCTTTACTCATGTACGTTTTGGCAAACTGCAGTCTAGATTTTTTGTCTCTGTGTGTGTCAGCAGTGTGGTCCTCCTGGGTCTCCTGCCTTAGTGATTCACTCAAATGTGGACGGATAGTTCGCTCTTACACAGATACACCCTGAGCCTGCTGGACAGCTTGAATAGCTTTGCAACTTGATTGCAGCTGCTTATCCACCAAACGTTGCAACGTTTCAGCAATTTTTCTCTGCCGTCCACATCAAGGGAAAAATATCAACTATCTCAAGGTGACAAGTCCAACTGTATAGATCTTAATGTTCATTTGTCCATGGGCGCAATATAATCAAGAAGATTACAACATATGTCACTGGGTTACATGGGTTGTAAACTTCTTGATCATGTTGCGCACAGTGGATAAAGGAACATCAAGACCTCTGGAGATGGACTTGCAACCTTGAGATAGATGATATTTTCAACAATTTTGGTTCTCAAGTCCTCAGACAATTGTCTTCTCTTCTTTCTGATATCCATGCTTAGTGTGGCACACACGGACACACAATGCAAAGATAGGGTCAACTTCTCCCCTTTTTATCTGGTTTCAGGTGTGACTTTCATAATTGCTCACACCTGTTACTTGCCACAAGTGACTTTGTATGAGGACCATATTCTTGGAAAAAAGTTGTTTACCCAAATTTTCGGAAAGGCATCAACAATTTTGTCTGGCCCATTTTTGGGATTTTGTATGAAATTATGGCCAATTTACCTCTTTTTCTGATTTTCTTTATGTGTTGTTACAATATACACAAAGGAAATAAACATGTGTAAAAAAAATGTGTAATTGCAATAATTTTCTGGGAGAAATACTTCATTTTCTGGATCAATCTCAAGGGTACCAACACTTTTGGCCATGATTATTTATATATTTTTAAAGTGTGGACTACAGAGCTATGCTCTCACTTGTGGGAACTCACCACTGTGCACAGCTATGACTGGCCTGTGATGCTGTGTGAAGCCACTGATTCTTGGGGATGTATCTTGAGGAGATGGGCTGTGAAATGGTGATTTGTCCAATTCTGACTTCTTCACAGTGGGAGACATTCCTAGCCAATTACAATACAAAACAAAACAGGTATTGGGTATATGTAAACATTTTGCCACAATTCATAAAAGTTATTAGCTAAGGCTAGGTATGGTTGACTACTTGCCCACTACAGTAAGGTGCATCCAACTGGAGCTTGTATAATAATGGTGACCATATAATAATAATAATCTTTATATAGCGCTAACATATTCCGCAGCGCTTTACAGGTTGCACACATTATCATCACTGTCCCCGATGGGACTCACAATCTAAATTCCCTATCAGTGTGTCTTTGGAATGTGGGAGGAAACTGGAACACCCGGAGGAAACCCACGCAAACACAGGGAGAACATACAAACTCCTTGCAGATGTTGTCCTTGGTGGAGTTTGAACCCAGAACTCCAGCGCTGCAATGCTAACCACTACGCCACCGTGCCGCCCAACAACTAAGGACATGAACAGCAAACATGAAGTAAAAAAATATAACTACATAGCTGAATAAAAAGAGAGTCAACTCCCTCTTATAAACCATACAAAATGTAAAAAGAATAAAAAACCTGCTTAACATGGAGAATTCAGGCAGCTGTAAACTACAGTCTGCCTGCTGTTGCTGGAAAAGATGATAACTGAGCAAGATTATTATATACTAAAAATCAATATAATATTCACAGATATGGAAAAAATTTTACCACTAGCACAAGCATAAAAAATTGTACCATGATAGGAACAGTACAGAGCCTAAAGCTATGTGCACACGTTACAGACTGGTGTGCGGATTTTTCCGCACTGTTTTTGCAAAATCCGCAGGTAAACCGCACTGCGGATTACCCGCGGATTTACCGCAGTTTTTGTGCGGAATCCACCTGCGGTTTTACACCTGCGGATTCCTAATGAGGAGCAGGTGTAAACAAAGAATTGACATGCTGTGGAATAAACACCGCTGCGTTTCTGCAAGTTTTTTTCCGCAGCATGTGCACTGCGGATTTTGTTTTCCATACGTTTACATGGCACTGTACACCGCATGGAAAACTGCTGCAGATCCGCAGCAAAATCCGCAACGTGTGCATATAGCCTAATAAAGAATACAGCTAGGCTTTTATGAGGAGGGTACTCCCTCCGCCTTCTACCACCCTTCTCACTAGTGGCTAATGTCTTCCATCTATGCTCCTGTGATACTACAGGACGTACTGGTACTGGATAATAATTATATGCAATATATTAGCTTATGACAAAACTGATATCTAGTATACCCTCTAGTTTACCTTTCCCCAGTACTGTTAGGTTATAAGTACATGCTAGTAAGTTTTATACCAGTGATACATTTCTCCGTAATATGTGGTGCCAATTATCTTTTTGCCACTGTGATATAAAAAAAACTATTTCACATAAAAATAGTTCAAATAGGACCTGTCACTTGTTCAAAAGAATGAAATGTCTTGTAAAATCCCTGTCCTGCCCTGATTTTGCAGCTTTCTTTTGTTTTCCGCGGATTCACTCCCTTGCAGAGATATTCAAATGTGTTGCTTTCACAGTATGTGAAATCTCTGCTTTTGATGCAACTGGGTGTTTTTTCAGAGTCTCATAAGGGGGGCTTAGAGCCCTCCCTCCCCAATATGAACAATCACAGCTCGGCAGTATCTGAGTGTAATAATTAGCTCCCAAACTGTGATTGGCATTGTCTGGCAGGGAGAGTTGAAAGCATACATTCACAGAAAGAACTCTGAAGAAACGCCCAGTTGAACCACAAACAGAGATTTCAAATAGTGAAACGCCCAGTTGCACCAAACACGGAGATTTCAAATAGTGCACTCCAAAAGCAATAAAACTTAATATCTCTGCAATTAAGTGACTCAGTGGAAAACAGAAAAAAGACGCAAAATAAAAGGGAGCTCAGGAATTTTATAAGGTACTTAAAGAGGTTGTCCACGACTTTTGATAGGTCATCAAAGTCTGAACGGCTGGGCTCCGACACCCAGCATCCCCGCTGATCAGCTGTTATCGGTCTCAACGGCAGCTGCTGCCGGCAGTAAGTATTTGCTTGAAGAGCTAGCTGCCGAGGCAAGGTACTACACATTAGCCCCCTATTGATATGAATAAGAGGCGGACATGGAGTACCCTGCAGCAGCCACTACGAGTAGACGGCCAGCTCAGCAAGGAAGCTCCTCTGGCCGGCAGCCGCCGCTGACCCCAATAATAGCTGTTCTGTGGGGGTGTCGGACCCCAGCCTATCAGACATTGATATATAAAAGTAGTGGACAACTTTTTTATCTCAATTTTTTGAGCAAGAGACAAAAAAGGTTCAAATGAATGATTCATAGATGATAGTTAAAACGAACATACCGTAATATTTAAAATAATGGAGAACATACAGTAGTATCCAGGCGTCTTGTGGCCAATTCCAAGTCCACCCTCCATTTACTGCTTTGCATCACACACACGTCCACAATTGGAAAATCACACATTCTACCGTATAATGGATGACATGGTCACAAAAACTGCTAAACGTAATGCTCAAAGCCAGCCTATGTACTAAAAAATAAAAACTGTTGTTCCCAGGTATTACATCAATACACATGATTGTTTCACATCTGGTTAAATCTGTAACACTGAAATATAGAAGGGAAAACAAGTTTCCTATTTCAATAAAATTGTTCTGCTTTGGTGCCATTTGAAAACATCATTTATGCTGAAAAAAAATGCCTAGAAATAATATTCACTGTTTGAATGTCTTGTAAAAGAGCTGAAACATTGCTGTGGACAATCAGACAATTCATACACATATATCTACAAAGATTCAGAATTTTGGCATTCACCCCAATAGCCATTGCATGCTTTGCTGTACCGTGAGACATATTGCATTGCTTGTTTTTATACTATATGTCTTTAAGGGAATCCGCCAGCAGATTTTTGCTACGTAATCCGAGAGCAGCATAATGTAGGGGCTGACACTCTGGATTCAGTGATGTTTCACATACTGGGCTGCAGTTCCAATAAAATCAGTGTATTATCACTAGAGGACTAGCTGTCTCGTGCCATATAGTCCTCCTCCTCTGCATAACCCTGCCCCACCACTGTCAGACAGCTTTCTGTCTACGCACAGTGTAAACAGAAAGCTGCCAATCAGTGGTGTGGGCGGGGTTATACAGAACTCAGCATTCAGAGAACTGTTAGATCTACAGCAGAGAAAAGAGGGATTTTATCAAAACTGCAGCAAGTAATCAAGTAAGGGACACATCGCTGGAATCAGGGTCTCTTCACCTATATTATGCTGCTTTCAGATGGGGTAGCAAAATCCTGGTGACAGATTCTCTTTAATTTATGGCATTTTCTGGTAGTTTTTTTTTTTTTGCTCCATGAACCTGAGTCTGATGTGAGCACAGTCTTTCAAGCCACCATAAAATGTAGGACACCTCTCGTTTGTGGTCTGCTGTGCAGAAACATCTAGAAGCAAAAGGCACACCCTGTACTAAAATATGTATTTATAAAATTGTGATGGTAGTGTCTATGTATGACATTGTCCCTGCAGACTGCCTTACATATTCAGATTACAACCCTTTCCAGTGACCTGAGAATTATTCTCCAAAATGCCAGTTCACTGTCCGGCCAGTAAATGAGCTGTAGGACATTGCTGTGTTCTGTCTCCCTGTAACTGAAAGCTATCTTTGTGGTGGGTGAAGGGTAAACATACTGTAAAGCTGAATTAGGCCACTCAGATGATGGTAATGAAGTTATATCTTGTATCCTTGAAATCAGATTAACCTCCCTCGGGTAAAAAATGTGCCGAGCAAGGTGCGGTAAGGGTAGCCTTAGTCAGAGAGGAGGAGAGTGAAGACAACAAAACACAAGGAAAAGCAAAGCAAGAAGCAGCTCAAGACAATTAAGAAAAGGAGGCTGAAGGTGAGGCCTTCCGAGACTTCTCTGGCAATATGCCGGGCCATTGTCAGCTCCCAGGGCTTACTTTTTTCTACAAAGCACCTTGCAGCCCACCCTTAGGGTATGTATACAACGTATTTTTCATGTGGATGAAACCGCCAGATTATTCAAGAAGACTGTTCATTTATGGTCGCTTCTTGAGCTCTTTTTCAATGCTTTTGACCGCCGGCGGGTTTTTTGAACATCTTTCCAGCATTTTTGTGGCATTTTATAAACTTTATTCAACAATGAAGACGCAGTTAGCAAACACTAGCAAAATGCTCTAGGCATCTTCCAGGCATTTTTGCAGCCTTCCCATTGACTCTCATTATAAAGTGTAGAGAATCTTCAGAGCAGAAGCTGCCTGAAGAATGCTCCCCTCATTTATTTGAACTGAATTGCGTCTTTGGTTAAAAGATGCTCAAAAACCTGAACATATGAACATCATGTCATTTTTGTACACAAATGCATGTACCGTATATGTTCATTCTTTTGAACGAATACTTTGCACTTTTTTGAGGCAATTTTCGGAGAGCCTTCTAATTGGAAAAGATGTCCTGCTATTGATGCACTTTTGCGGTGTAGATCTCAGCCTTCACATCTAACATAAGTTCTTCGCTTAACTGTTACTTCCCCAATGCGTGTGTCGTCAGAAACGGTGTCACAGACATGGGCCAGGTCTAGTGCTGTAGTACTACAGGCCACACTTTCACGTATACAGTGGATACGGAAAGTATTCAGACCCCTTTAAATTTTTCGTTCTTTGTTTCATTGCAGCCATTTGGCAAATTCTAAAAAGTTCTTTTTTTTCACATTAATGTACACGCTGCACCCCATCTTGACTGAAAAAAACAGAAGTGTAGAAATTTTTGCAAATTTAATAAAAAAAGAAAAACTGAAATATCATGGTCATAAGTATTCAGACCCTTTGCTCAGACTCTCATATTTAAGTCACATGCTGTCCATTTCCTTGTGATCCTCCTTGAGATGGTTCCACTCCTTCATTGGAGTCCAGCTGTGTTTAATTAAACTGATAGGACTTGATTTGGAAAGGCACACACCTGTCTATATAAGACCTCACAGCTCACAGTGCATGTCAGACCAAAGGAGAATCATGAGGTCAAAGGAACTGGCCAAGGAACTCAGAGACAGAATTGTGGCAAGGCACAGATCTGGCCAAGGTTACAACAGAATTTCTGCAGTACTCAAGGTTCCTAAGACCACAGCGGCCTCCATAATCCTTAAAGGGAACCTGTCACCCCGAAAATCGCGGGTGAGGTAATCCCACCGGCATCAGGGGCTTATCTGCAGCATTCTGTAATGATGTAGATAAGCCCCCGATGTTACCTGAAAAAAGAGAAAAAGACGTTAGTTTATACTCACCCAGGGGCGGTCCCGCTGCTGGTCAGGTCGGATGGGCGTCTCCGGTCCGCTGCGGCGCCTCCTATCTTCTTTCCATGACGTCCTCTTCTGATCTTCAGCCACGGCTCCGGCGCAGGCGTACTTTGCTCTGGCCTGTTGAGGGCAGAGGATAGTACTGCAGTGCGCAGGCGCCGGAAAGGTCAGAGGCCCGGCGCCTGCGCACTGCAGTACTTTGTCTGCCCTCAACAGGGCAGAGCAAAGTACGCCTGCGCCGGAGCCGTGGCTAAAGATCAGAAGAGGACGTCATGGAAAGAAGATAGGAGGCGCCGCAGCGGACCAGAGACGCCCATCCGACCTGACCAGCAGCGGGACCGCCCCTGGGAGAGTATAAACTAACGTCTTTTTGTCCTTTTTCAAGTAACATCGGGGGCTTATCTACAGCATTACAGAATGCTGCAGATAAGCCCCTGATGCCGGTGGGATTACCTCACCCTCGATTTTCGGGGTGACAGGTTCCCTTTAAATGGAAGAAGTTTGGGATCACCAGAAGTCTTCCTAGACCTGGCCGTCCAGCCAAAGTGAGCAATCGCGGGAGAAGAGCCTTGGTGAGAGAGGTAAAGAAGAACTCCAAGATCACTGTGGCTGAGCCCCAGAAATGCAGTAGGGAGATGGGAGAAAGTTCCACAAAGTCAACTATCACTGCAGCCCTCCACTAGTCGGGCCTTTATGGCAGAGTGGCCGACGGAAGCCTCTCATCAGTGCAAGACATATGAAAACCAGCATAGCGTTTGCTAAAAAAACACATGAAGGACTCCCAGACTATGAGAAATAAGATTCTCTGGTCTGATGAGATGAAGATAGACCTTTTTGGTGATAATTTTAAGATGTATGTGTGGAGAAAACCAGGCACTGCTTTTCTCCTGCCCAATACAATCCCAACAGTTAAACATGGTGGTGGCAGCATCATTCTATGGGGGTGTATTTCAGGGACAGGACGACTGGTTGCCATTTAAGGAATCATGAATGCGGCCAAGTACAGAGATATCCTGGATGAAAACCTCTTCCAGAGTGCTCTGGACCTCAGACTTGACCAAAGGTTCACCTTCCAACAAGACAATGACCCTAAGCACACAGCTAAAATAACAAAGGAGTGGCTTCAGAACAACTCTGTGACCATTCTTGACTGGCCCAGCCACAGCCCTGACCTAAACCCAATTGAGAATCTCTGGAGAGACCTGAACATGGCTGTCCACCAACGTTCACCATCCAACCTGACGGAACTGGAGAGGATTTGCAAGGAAGAATGGCAGGGGATCCCCAAATCCAGGTGTGAAAAACTGTACTAGCTCAAAAGGGTGCTTCTACTCAATACTGAGCAAAGGGTCTGAATACTTACGACTATGTGATATTTCAGTGTTTCTTTTTTAAGAAATTTGCAAAAATTACTACATTTCTGTTTTTTTTCAGTCAAGATGGGGTGCAGAGTACATTAATGAGAAAAAAATGAACTTTTTTGAATTTACCAAATGGTTGCAATGAAACAAAGAGTGAAACATTTAAAGGGGTCTGAATACTTTCCGTATCCACTATATTTCAGTGCCTTTTGAACATCAGATAAGAAGAGCACTAGACAAGGATTCATGAAGCTTTGAGGGGGTGATGATGGTAGTTAGGAGCAGACATTTCATTGCTGCAACCTGTGCAGCCACACAAGGGCCCAAGAGGTAAGGGGGGCTACTTTCATCTCCAAGGCAGGTGGAATTGTGCATTATGCTGAGCTAATGGGCTGTAAAGGGCCAATATATTGTTCTTGCACAGAGGTCCTCTTCTGTCTGCGTCCACCAGTGATGGTAGTACTTAAATCTACAGACTTGGGCTGTTACTGAGAAAAAAATTACAAAAACAATCCCAAATGTATGTATTTTATATAGTGTATGGAGAATTCTTTCTAGTCAGTAACAGGCAGGAATAAGAGAGGAGGCTGCATGAGGTGAGCAGTGACCAGAAGATGTTTGTACCCTGGTGCTGCACCTCACCAGGAAGCAGTTTAGCTGGTACATTGTGTCCCAGGAATAAGTCATAGGAGATATGGCCAGAAATGGGCTGCACAGACTGCACTGTCTCCTAGGACACTCCGTTAACCCCCTAATAGCTAGAGCGCTGCTCCGTTAGCTGTTTTCAGTATGGGGGGAGCAGCTAATTAGTAGCAGCTACATCTGCAAATTCTCCTTGCAGCTCAGGCTGATATAAAATGCCTTATTTGTTCTTAAATGCTTGTCTACTCCTCATCTCCACATTGTGGCCCAATGTATTAAAATGTCCTCATCTCTTCGCCTTTTTGTGTGTATGCCAGGATTGACCCTTACCTACCCTTCTGCATCCAGTTTGGGTGTTCAACCCTATATTGATTCCTCTGTGCATGAGAAGAGTTTAAGGGTTAACTTCCTCACACTTGCTCCCTTTTGTGCTTGGTCACCCCCTGGTCACTCCATGCCCTCCATAAAGGACAATGAATATTATTCCTGACCCCTTGTTTGCCCCTCCACCACCCAGTTTGACCAGTCTATTAGTTAACAGAAATGTGTGGTTTAATTATACGTAGGAATTGTTCACATGAGTAGGATGGAAAGAAAGCTGCAGGGAGATCTGCACATTTGGTGTAGATATTTTTGACATATTTCCCTGCAGAAACAAGCCAATCAACCAAAATTAAATAATAATATCATATATAGTGTCTTGAAAAAGCATTCCTACCCCCGAGGACTGCTCCACATTTGTTCACGTTACACCCCACAAACTTAAAAATATTTTATTGGGATTTTATGTAATATACCAACACAAAGTAGTATTTGGGAGGTGTAAAGGAAATAATATGTGGTTTTCTATTTATTTCAAAAATCTAAATCTGGAAATTCATATTTACTCATCCCACTATAGTCTGATACCCCTAAATAAAATTCTGAATGAATAATTGCCTCCAGACATTACATAATTAGTAAATTGAGACTACCTGTGTGTAATTTACTCTCAGTATAAATACAGCTGATCTCTGAAGGCCTCAGAGATGTAATTGAGAACATTGGGGATCAAACAGCAGCATGAAAACCAAGGAACACACCAGACAGGTCATGGATAAAGTTGTGGAGAAGAGTAAAGCAGGGTTGGGTTATTAAAAAAAAAGCCAAAGCACTATCCATCATCCAAAAATGGAAGGAATATGGCACAAATGCAAACCTACCAAGACATGGCTGTCCATCTAAATTAAAAACCCAAGCTAAGAGGCTATGGTCACTGAAGGAGCTGCAGAGATCAACATCTCAGGTGGGAGAATCTGTCTACAGGACAACTATTAGTCGTATACTACCGAAATCTGGCCATTATGGAAGGGTGGCAAGAAGAAAGCCATTTTTTAAAGCAAGCCATAAGAAGTTCTAAACTTTCTGTGCTAAATGCAAAACACTAAGTGTGGTGGAAAACTAACACTGCACATCACCCTGAAAACATCATCCTCATCATCAAACATGGTGGTGGCAGCATCATGCTGTGGGGATGCTTTCCTTCAGTAGGGACAAGGAAGCTGGCCAGGGTTGATGGGAAGATGGATAGAGCTAAATGCAAGGTAATCCTGGAGGAAAACCTGTTGGAGGCTTAAAGAACTTAAAGGGAACCTGTCACCTGAATTTGGCGGGACCAGTTTTCGGTCATATGGGCGGAGTTTTCAGGTGTTTGATTCACCCTTTCCTTACCCGCTGGCTGCATGCTGGCCGCAATATTGGATTGAAGTTCATTCTCTGACCTCCGTAGTACACGCCTGTGCAAGGCAATCTTACTGAGCTAGAGGCAAAACTTTCAGCCTCTAGATGTGCAAAGCCCCAAAAGATTTGCAAAAGTAACTGCAGCAAAAAGGTGGTCCTACAAAGTATTGACTCATTGTGGATGGATAGAGATGCACATCACAATTTTCAAATTTATATATTTAAAATAATTTAGAAATCCATGTATAATTTCTTTTACACTTCACAAATACTTTGCATTGACAAATCATAGAAAATCCCAATAAAACACATTTATGTTTGAGGGTGTAATTTGATAAAATATGGAAAAACTCAAGCAGTATGAATACTTTTTCAAGGCACTGTATGTAAAAAATATATATATATATTAAATACATGTCATCTCTCAGATGACAAATCTCACATATATAAAGATCATTACACACCTTGGCATGTCAAAATGTGGGCACCCCTGGTCAAAATTACTGTTAGGCTGCCGTCACACTAGCGGTATTTGGTCAGTATTTTACATCAGTATTTGTAAGCCAAAACCAGGAGTGGAACAAATAGAGGATAAATAGAAACACGTCACCACTTCTGCATTTATCACCCACTCCTGGTTTTGGCTTACAAATACTGATGTAAAATACTGACCAAATACTGCTAGTGTGACGGCAGCCTTAGGGTACGTGCCCACGATCAGGAACAGCAGTGTTTTGGTCGCTGCGTTATACAGTACAAGTAGTGGATGGGTTTTCTAGAAATCCCATGCCCACTGTGCTTCTATTTGTCGCTGCGTAAATTCACCCGTGGTGTGGGTCTAATAGTCGCAGCATGTCAATTTCTGTTGTGAAGACGCAAGTTTTCGCAAAAGAAATTTCCACAATAGAATGTATTGGATGTGATAAATCCCCATTATTCAGTGAACACATGCGGATTTATCGGCGTGATTAGAACGCAACGCTTTGGATGCAGGGAAAATACGCTTGCCATTTGCCACCATCTTGATGGAGATCACCTTTTGTAGAATATATTTTTTTTTAATCCATCATTAATAAAAAATAAACATTTTATATAGCTTTATGTACTCCTGTTTTTTAATCTGTCTTGTTATTGGTATGTCTATTATTAAAATTTACAAGAACAAATAATGTTTCCTGTGTTAAAGAATTGCAATGCCTTTATACAAATTTGCAATTTTTGAGGGGCAAAAGAGGAAACTGGATTTGTCCTTTATCACTTATTTCTTGTAAAAAATGGATGGAGCTTATTTCTTGTAAAAAATGGATGGACAAAATTAATGTATGGATGGCGTAAAAAAACGGACACAACAGCATACGGATGACGATTTTGCATCTGTGCCTGTGAACCCAGCCTTTGCCTAACATTAACATTCTTTCTTTCCTCCTCCATTACATGTTGATTTATGGTTCCTTCCTAAAATCTGATTAAAGAAGAGCTATAAATCCTCACAAATGGAGGAGGAGGCCAGGAGATCAACACTAGAAGCTCCATTTTGTAGCAGGCTGTCAATGAAATGTCTGGCCAGGCATTACTGTAGCAAACAAATATGACAATTATTTACAGAATACACAATGGTGTTCCTTGCCAATGTATCTAAGCAGATGCATACAAAGTTGCAGCAAAACTAAACTGAGTTCCAGGCAGTGGAAATTCCAGCGCCTGCCCAGCACATCGAGCTCTTGATCCACATCCAACCACAGTCTGAACAAAGACATTAACTGAGAGCAAAGGGAGGGGGGCTGTGAGGGAAAGGAGGGGTGGCCGAGAGGAGGGGATGTCAGGACCTGGCAGTTCATCTCAGGACAGCGCTATAATACAGTAAACATGTGACACAGCAGGGAGGAGACCTACATAGAAGTCCCAGTTATGGCCACTGACAGCAGCCTCACTGTACACTTCCTGCTAATGCCTTCATTCAGGCCGCTAGTTCTCCAATAGGTTGGCGGAAGGATCAACCGCTGAGTGCAGACGTGACGTTTCCTCTGTCAGATCACATTCGACCCCACTTCTGATCCTCCTCACACTATATAAGATACTTTACATTCATCTGATTGTAGATTGTGAGCCCTCGCGGGCAGGGTCCTCTCTCCCTCCTGTACCAGTTATGACTTGTATTGTTTAAGATTATTGTACTTGTTTTTATGTATACCTCTCCTTACATGTAAAGCGCCATGGAATAAATGGCGCTATAACAATAAATAATAATAATTCATTCCTCTATCCAAAGCACGTCTAAGTAAGTCCCTATTTTAAGTGGTCAGTCTCCTAACCCTAAAACCGTGTCACCGTCCGATTTTCATCCAGAAAACTTTGGACAAATTTTCTCCACATCGTCATCCGCGTGCCCGTATTTTACGCCCGCGTGACATCCGTTTTTATATATCAACAGATCAAAATGTAGATGATAAAATACAGTTTAATGGGAATATATCCCTAGAAATCGGACACAATACGGCTGTTCTAAGATTGTTTTTTGTGCAGCCATAAACTGGAATCTGTTGAAAACACCGATGTGTTGTCAGAAAAAAACACTGCATAAAAACACAGCGTGAGGCCACGTTCACAGGTTCAGTATTTAGGCAGTATTTTACATCAGTATTAGGCCGGCAATCACACTCAGCGTAGGGAAATAAGGTCCGTTTTTTACAGGCGTAATACGCAGAAATGAACCCGAAACAGTGTTCCGTATGTCATCCGTAGGCAGGGAGTGGCTGCGTATTTTGCGCATGTAAACCTCCGTATGTAATCCGTATGGCATCCGTACTGCGAGACTTTCTCGCCGGCTTGCAAAATGGACATAGAATGGATCCATGGGCTCAAATATTTGTGAAAACATATATACAGTCTATATATATATATATATATATATATATATATATATATATATACATATATATATATATATATATACACACACACATATATATATATATATATATATATATATATATATATATATACTAGATGGTAGCCCGATTCTAACGCATCAGGTATTCTAGAATATGTATGTAGTTTATTTATGAAGATTTTAGAATAATACATTGAATAAACAGGATAATTCAATTACCGGCTTTTGCTGTCTCCTTCCCAAACCCGACATGATATGAGACGTGGTTACATACAGTAAGCAGTGGTTAGCACTGCAGCCTTGCAGCGCTGGGGTCCTGGGTTCTAATCCCACCCAGGACAACATCTGCAAAGAGTTTGTATGTTCTCTCCGTGTTTGTGTGGGTTTCCTCCGGGCACTCCGGTTTCCTCCCACATTCCAAAGACATACTGATAGGGATTCTAGATTGTGAGCCCCATCGGGGACAGCGATGATAATGTGTGCAAAACTGTAAAGCGCTGCGGAATATGTTAGCGCTATATAAAAAATAAAGATTATTATTATTTAATATCCCTTTTTTTTTTCTTTTTTTTTTTGCATATTCCTCACTAATAATGTTAGTAGTGTTTGTGCAAAATTTGGGGGCTCTAGCTGGTAACAATAAAGGGTTAAATCGCGGAAAAAACTGGCATGGGCTCCCGCGCAATATGAACTCATATGTATTCGAGAGTGGGAATTTTTCTAAATATTTTCTTACGCTAAAGTTCATATGCGGTTATGCCAGCAGGGGGCGCAGAAGCGCAAGTCTAGGTAGCTACGTCCCCGTGCTTTCAATTCATTCCCCAGTTTTTACAGGCAGGGGCAGCTGCATTAGCAGGCTCCTGCTTGTAAAATTATTTAACCCCTCCAGATGGATTTACATCGTGGGACATGACTGTAACGGCGGAAAGGTATGTGATATTGTTGTTTTTTTATTTTTCCTTTTTTACAGAACGAGGGTCGTCATTTGGATTGAGAGTATAATAAACTATTACAACACCCTGTGTCTTTATTTTAATAAAATACTTTTTTCCTAATGTGTGTGTGTTTTATTAACCATTTACTACTATTGGATTAATAATGGATAAGTGTCTCATTGACACCTTTCCATTATTAACCAGGCTTAATGTCACCTTACAATAGCAAGGTGGCATTAACCCTTTATTACCCCATATCCCACCGCTACTCGGGAGTGGGAAGAGAGAGGCTAAGTGCCAGAATAGGCGCATCTTAGGCTGGGTTCACACTGCGTTGTGTGAACCCGTTTAACGGACTACGTTACACCGCGGCATAACACGGTGTAATGTAGTCCGTTAACGCCGCCATTACTTGCAATGGCGAACGCATCGCTAGCGCATGCCCACAATAGGCGTGCGCTAGCGATGTGCCGTCATTGAGTGATGGGCCCGAGACGCGGGGGCTGCAGTGTTTCCGGGTCCATCACTGCGAGCGCACTGCTAGCGCAGATGGAGCTAGCAGATGCTCCATCTGCGCTAGCGCAGTGCCAAAGTCGGCACTTGCGTTAGTGCAGTCCGTTTAACGGATTTGTTAAACGGACTGCACTAACGCAGTTTGAACCCAGCCTTACAGATGTGTCTTTTCTGGGGTGGCTGGGGGCAGATGTTTTTAGCCTGGGGAGGGGGGCATTAACCATGGTCCCTCTCTAGGCTATTAACATCTGCCCTCAGTCACTGGCTTTCCCACTCTGGCGGAGAAAATTGTGCGGGAGCCCACGCCAGTTTTTTCCGCGATTTAACCCTTTATTTTAACAGCTAGAGCCCCCAAATTTTGCACACACACTCTACTGACATTAGTAGTGAGGAATATGCAAAAAAAAAAAGGGATTTGAAATGGTTTACTGCATGCAAACCATGTCTCATATCATGTCGGGTTTGGGAAGGAGATAGCAAAAGCCGGCAATTGAATTACCGGCTTTTCTGCTATCTAGCGCTGTATGAAATATATATATATATATATATATATATATATATATGTGTATGTCTCACTGATAGATAGATAGATATATATGTGTGTATATATATATATATATACATATATATATATATATATATATATAAAATATATCCCTATACTTTGGAATCCACGGTCTGTATGCAACAAGCTTCCTTTCCTACACGATTACTTTCTGAAAAACTCTCTGAATCTGTTGGCCCTCACGGAAACCTGGATTCAAGATTCCGACATTGTCTCTCCTGCTGCCATTTCCCATGGTGGCTTACAATTTTCACATTCCTCGAGACCCACAAACAGACATGGTGGTGGAGTAGGCATACTCTTGTCCCCACAATGCACTTTCCAGGTCATCCCCCCAGTTCCGTCACTCTCATTCCCTTCTTTTGAAGTCCACATCATCAGGCTCTTTCGTCTCCTCTCCCTCAGAGTAGCGGTTATATACCGGCCCCCAGGCTCACCCACCCACTTCCTGGACCATTTTTCTGCCTGGCTGCCGCACTTCATGTCCTCAGAACTACCAACCCTTATCCTGGGAGACTTCAACATCCCCATTAACAGCCCCACTTCCACATCTGCATCTCAGCTTCTATCACTAACCACTTCTCTCAGCCTCTCACAGCTCTCAACCTCTGAAACACACAAAGACGGTAACACCCTGGACCTGGTTTTCGCCCGGCCCTGCTCAATCTCCTACCTAGATAACTTACCGCTTCCCCTTTCTGACCACAACATTCTCTCCTTCACACTCACAAATCCTCGCTCACCCCAGCCTCCTCCTACCTATCATTAAGTCAGTCAGAAATCCACAAGCCATTAACCCTCATACACTTTCAGACTCCCTACGCTCATCATTGTCCCCAATCTCTTCTTTTTCCTGTCCTCATCTGGCTGTACATCACTTCAATGACACTCTTAGAAGCACCCTTGACCAAGTAGCTCCCCTCACCCTCAGAACCTCCAAACACAGAGTGAAACAGCCCTGGCTCACATCGCAAACCCGATTTCTCCAGCGATGCTCTAGATGTGCTGAACACGCACACCAGAAGACTTCATACACTTCAAATTTATGTTAAGACCTATAACTCTGCCCTTCACCTCGCCAAACAGACCTACTTCACCACCCTGATCTCCTCACTATCCAACAAATCCAAGAAACTTTTTGACACCTTTCACTCCCTCCTCAGGCCAAAAGCACAAGCCCCTATCACAGACATTTGTGCTGATGACCTGGCCTCCCACTTTATAGAGAAAATAGATAACATTCGTCAGGAAATCCACTCCCAATCACCAAGTTCAGTGACTTCCATCCCTCCCTGCATTTCCCTTGGCTCACTCTCCACATTCGATCCCATCACAGAAGAAGAAGTCTCCAAGCTCCTCTCCTCTTCCGACTATACACACTACTGACCACATTCCCTCTCATCTCCTCCAGTCTCTCTCTCCAGTCGTCACAACTCACCTAACTACAATCTTTAATCTCTCCCTGTGGCATTTTCCTGTACGCCTTCAAACACTCTATCATTACTCCGTTACTAAAGAAACCCACCCTCGACCCATCCTGCACAAACAACTACAGACCGGTCTCCAACCTCCCCTTCATCTCTAAACTCTTGGAGCGCCTGATCTACTCCCGCCTTACCCGTTACCTCTCCACTCACTCCCTCCTAGACCCTTCACAGTCTGGTTTCCGCCCCCTAAATTCGACAGAAACTGCACTCATCAAAGTGACCAATGACCTTCTGACAGCAAAACGTAACGGTGACTAGTTTCTGCTCATTCTTCTCGACCTTTCTGCAGCTTTCGACACTGTTGACCACCCTCTCCTACTCTCTAGGCTTTGGTCACTAGGCATTAAGGACACTGCTCTCTCCTGGTTCTCCTCCTATCTTTCTGACCGCTCCTTCAGTGTTCTGTTCTCTGGCTCCACTTCATCTCCTCTTCCTCTCACTGTCGGGGCACCTCAGGACTCAGTCCTTGGCCCCCTTCTCTTCTCTCTCTACACAGCCCCAATTGGACAGACCATCAGCAGATTTGGCTTTCAGTACCATCTTTATGCTAATGACACACAACTATACACATCATCCCCTGACCTTACCCCATCAATAGTAAAACGATCTAATGTTACAAATAATAATAAAAATAAAAAAAACAACTTTATTCTCACCCTCCGACGTGGCGTCCTGTCCTCGGAAGTGCAAGCGGCAGGTTCCGGAGCTAAGGATGCTATGCGAGAAGGACCTGCCATGACGTCACGGTCATGTGACCAGGATGTCATCACAGGTCCTGCGCTCATACCAACCCTGGGACCGGAAGCTGCCGCGTACACCGCACACAGGCGACAGGACTACAAGGGGCCCTCAGAAGGTGAGTATATGTTTATTTTTTATTTTTTAACCTGTTACATACGTGGCTGGGCAATATACTACGTAGCTGGGCAATATACGTGACTGGCCAATATACTACGTGACTTGGCAGTATACTACGTGTCTGTGCTGTATACTACGTGGCTTTGTGCTGTATACTACGTCACTGTGCAGTATACTACGTGACTGGGCAATATACTACGTCACTGGGCAATATACTACGTGACTGGGCAATATACTACGTGACTGGGCAATATACTACGTGACTGGGCAGTATACTACGTGTCTGTGCTGTATACTACGTGGCTCTGTGCTGTATACTCCATCGCTGTGCAGTATACTACGTGGCTGGGCAATATACTACGTGACTGGGCAATATACTACGTAGCTGGGCAATATACGTGACTGGCCAATATACTATGTGTCTGGACAGTATACTACGTGTCTGTGCTGTATACTACGTGGCTCTGTGCTGTATACTACGTCGCTGTGCAGTATACTACGTGGCTGGGCAATATACTACGTGACTGGGCAATATACTACGTCACTGGGCAATATACTACGTGACTGGGCAATATACTACGTGACTGGGCAATATACTACGTGGCTGGGCAATATACTAGTCACTGGGCAATATACTATGTAGCTGGGCAATATACTACGTCACTGGGCAATATACTATGTGGCTGGACAATATACTACGTGGATGGGCAATATACTACTTGGTTGGGCAATATACTACGTGGTTGAGCAATATACTATGTGGACATGCATATTCTAGAATACCCGATGCGTTAGAATCGGGCCACCATCTAGTAACTGTATAAAGTGCTTTTTGGACATGATTACAGCGCCGTTTTTAATTTTAAAAAAAGTGTTAGTGATGCACATTGCATCACAAACAACGCACTGGGGACAGTTTACATGCTAAAAAGGACATGACAGGTTCCCTATAATATATTTACATATGTTTAGTTTTGTTAAATCTATATTATCTATCTAAACTCTTTTCTTCCTATTCGTTCCGCCATGGTGTTGGCACAGCTCTGTGCATTGTTATTATTGTTATAATGCGCATATGCACTCTGTGCATTGTTATAATGCGCATACGCACTCTGTGCATGGTTATAATGAACATACACACTCTGTGCACTGTTATAAAGACCATACGCACTCTGTACATAGCCTCCTGAAGCTTGGGATTCAAGCTTCAGGAGGCTAATTTGCATATTCCAGGTGCCTTCTGGGAGAAGCGAAGTCTCCCTAAGCTAGAAGATCGTTGGGTACAGCCGGGACCAGCTGCTTCGAAAGCATCACCAAACCAGGGATTCAAGCTTCAGGAGGCTAATTTGCATATTCCAGGTGCCTTCTGGGAGAAGCGAAGTCTCCCTAAGCTAGAAGATCGTTGGGTACAGCCGGGACCAGCTGCTTCGAAAGCATCACCAAACCGCGCGCCGTAAGGAATTTTTGCCTGTAGGACATTATTGCAAGAGAGCTTGGCTGAGTAGATTACACAAGAAGGAAAACACACAGCAAGTCAGCAGGATCTAGGAGCAACATGGCAGATGTGACAACCTACATGGTGAGCTGCAGCATGTGCTACATGTTCACAGATCGACCAGAAGAAGAATCCAATTTCACCTGTCAGAAGTGTAGACTAGTGGCCCTTTTAGAAGAAAAGGTGCGGGGTCTGGAAGAAAGAATAGCAACTTTGAAACTCATCAAAGAGAATGAAGACTTTCTAGACAGAACAGAAGCATCTCTACTGGTCACAGAAGGTGCAAAAAGTGTCAGAGAACCTCCAAAAGCAGATGAGTCGAAGCATGTGACCAAAAGAAGCAAGAAGACCATGGAGAAATCACCAACCACACAACTGAAGAACCGATATCAAATCTTTGTAGAGGATGAAGATGGCACACCTAAGAATGAAGCAATACCAGCAAGCAAAAAAGAAAAGGGCACACAGCAACAAGTGACAGCAAAAAGTACAGCCAAGAAGCAACGAAGAGTGGTGGTGGTGGGAGACTCACTACTGAGAGGCACCGAAGCAGCCATCTGCAGACCGGACATAACTGCAAGAGAAGTCTGCTGCCTTCCAGGTGCGATGATCAAGGATGTGACCGATAGGATACCAAAGCTCTTCAGCTCCAAGGACGTCCACCCATTTCTTCTGATACATGTTGGCACCAATGACACGGCAAGGAAGGACCTACCGACAATCTGCAAGGACTTTGAAGAGTTGGGGAAGAAAGTAAAGGAACTGGATGCACAGGTAGTTTTTTCTTCTATCCTTCCAGTAGACGGGCATGGCACCAGGAGATGGAACAGGATCCTTGATGCAAACAACTGGCTAAGACGATGGTGCAGACAACAAGGATTTGGATTCCTGGACCACGGTGTGAATTACTGGTATGATGGACTCCTCGCCAGAGACGGACTACACCTCAACAAACCTGGGAAACACACATTCGCCAGAAGACTCGCTACACTCATCAGGAGGGCGTTAAACTAGAAGAAGAGGGGACGGGAAGAAAAACATTAGACTCGAACAAAGACGACCCAGGAAAACATACTCAGAAGGGAGGTAAGAACATTTCTAAAACAATTCACAGTGAGGAGATTGGAACAAAACAAAATCCTCTAAACTGCATGCTCGCAAACGCCAGAAGCCTGACAAACAAGATGGAAGAACTAGAAGCAGAAATATCTACAGGTAACTTTGACATAGTGGGAATAACCGAGACATGGTTAGATGAAAGCTATGACTGGGCAGTTAACTTACAGGGTTACAGTCTGTTTAGAAAGGATCGTAAAAATCGGAGAGGAGGAGGGGTTTGTCTCTATGTAAAGTCTTGTCTAAAGTCCACTTTAAGGGAGGATATTAGCGAAGGGAATGAGGATGTCGAGTCCATATGGGTTGAAATTCATGGAGGGAAAAATGGTAACAAAATTCTCATTGGGGTCTGTTACAAACCCCCAAATATAACAGAAAGCATGGAAAGTCTACTTCTAAAGCAGATAGATGAAGCTGCAACCCATAATGAGGTCCTGGTTATGGGGGACTTTAACTACCCGGATATTAACTGGGAAACAGAAACCTGTGAAACCCATAAAGGCAACAGGTTTCTGCTAATAACCAAGAAAAATTATCTTTCACAATTGGTGCAGAATCCAACCAGAGGAGCAGCACTTTTAGACCTAATACTATCTAATAGACCTGACAGAATAACAAATCTGCAGGTGGTTGGGCATTTAGGAAATAGCGACCACAATATTGTGCAGTTTCACCTGTCTTTCACTAGGGGGACTTGTCAGGGAGTCACAAAAACATTGAACTTTAGGAAGGCAAAGTTTGAACAGCTTAGAGATGCCCTTAATCTGGTAGACTGGGACAATATCCTCAGAAATGAGAATACAGATAATAAATGGGAAATGTTTAAGAACATCCTAAATAGGCAGTGTAAGCGGTTTATACCTTGTGGGAATAAAAGGACTAGAAATAGGAAAAACCCAATGTGGCTAAACAAAGAAGTAAGACAGGCAATTAACAGTAAAAAGAAAGCATTTGCACTACTAAAGCAGGATGGCACCATTGAAGCTCTAAAAAACTATAGGGAGAAAAATACTTTATCTAAAAAACTAATTAAAGCTGCCAAAAAGGAAACAGAGAAGCACATTGCTAAGGAGAGTAAAACTAATCCCAAACTGTTCTTCAACTATATCAATAGTAAAAGAATAAAAACTGAAAATGTAGGCCCTTAAAAAATAGTGAGGAAAGAATGGTTGTAGATGACGAGGAAAAAGCTAACATATTAAACACCTTCTTCTCCACGGTATTCACGGTGGAAAATGAAATGCTAGGTGAAATCCCAAGAAACAATGAAAACCCTATATTAAGGGTCACCAATCTAACCCAAGAAGAGGTGCGAAACCGGCTAAATAAGATTAAAATAGATAAATCTCCGGGTCCGGATGGCATACACCCACGAGTACTAAGAGAACTAAGTAATGTAATAGATAAACCATTATTTCTTATTTTTAGTGACTCTATAGCGACAGGGTCTGTTCCGCAGGACTGGCGCATAGCAAATGTGGTGCCAATATTCAAAAAGGGCTCTAAAAGTGAACCTGGAAATTATAGGCCAGTAAGTCTAACCTCTATTGTTGGTAAAATATTTGAAGGGTTTCTGAGGGATGTTATTCTGGATTATCTCAATGAGAATAACTGTTTAACTCCATATCAGCATGGGTTTATGAGAAATCGCTCCTGTCAAACCAATCTAATCAGTTTTTATGAAGAGGTAAGCTATAGACTGGACCACGGTGAGTCATTGGACGTGGTATATCTCGATTTTTCCAAAGCGTTTGATACCGTGCCGCACAAGAGGTTGGTACACAAAATGAGAATGCTTGGTCTGGGGGAAAATGTGTGTAAATGGGTTAGTAACTGGCTTAGTGATAGAAAGCAGAGGGTGGTTATAAATGGTATAGTCTCTAACTGGGTCGCTGTGACCAGTGGGGTACCGCAGGGGTCAGTATTGGGACCTGTTCTCTTCAACATATTCATTAATGATCTGGTAGAAGGTTTACACAGTAAAATATCGATAGTTGCAGATGATACAAAACTATGTAAAGCAGTTAATACAAGAGAAGATAGTATTCTGCTACAGATGGATCTGGATAAGTTGGAAACTTGGGCTGAAAGGTGGCAGATGAGGTTTAACAATGATAAATGTAAGGTTATACACATGGGAAGAGGGAATCAATATCACCATTACACACTGAACGGGAAACCACTGGGTAAATCTGACAGGGAGAAGGACTTGGGGATCCTAGTTAATGATAAACTTACCTGGAGCAGCCAGTGCCAGGCAGCAGCTGCCAAGGCAAACAGGATCATGGGGTGCATTAAAAGAGGTCTGGATACACATGATGAGAGCATTATACTGCCTCTGTACAAATCCCTAGTTAGACCGCACATGGAGTACTGTGTCCAGTTTTGGGCACCGGTGCTCAGGAAGGATATAATGGAACTAGAGAGAGTACAAAGGAGGGCAACAAAATTAATAAAGGGGATGGGAGAACTACAATACCCAGATAGATTAGCGAAATTAGGATTATTTAGTCTAGAAAAAAGACGACTGAGGGGCGATCTAATAACCATGTATAAGTATATAAGGGGACAATACAAATATCTCGCTGAGGATCTGTTTATACCAAGGAAGGTGACGGGCACAAGGGGGCATTCTTTGCGTCTGGAGGAGAGAAGGTTTTTCCACCAACATAGAAGAGGATTCTTTACTGTTAGGGCAGTGAGAATCTGGAATTGCTTGCCTGAGGAGGTGGTGATGGCGAACTCAGTCGAGGGGTTCAAGAGAGGCCTGGATGTCTTCCTGGAGCAGAACAATATTGTATCATACAATTATTAGGTTCTGTAGAAGGACGTAGATCTGGGTATTTATTATGATGGAATATAGGCTGAACTGGATGGACAAATGTCTTTTTTCGGCCTTACTAACTATGTTACTATGTTACTATGTTACTATAATGCGCATACGCACTCTGTGCATTGTTATAATGCGCATACACACTCTGTGCATTGTTATAATGCGCATATGTACTCTGTGCATTGTTATAATGCGCATACGCACTCTGTGCATTGTTATAATGCGCATACACACTCTGTGCATTGTTATAAAGACCATACGCACTCTGTGCATTGTTATAATGCGCATACGCACTCTGTGCATTGTTATAATGCGCATACACACTCTGTGCATTGTTATAATGCGCATATGCACTCTGTGCATTGTTATAATGCGCATACGCACTCTGTGCATTGTTATAATGCGCATACACACTCTGTACATTGTTATAATGCGCATACACACTCTGCATTGTTATAATGCGCATACGCACTCTGTACATTGTTATAATGCGCATACACACTCTGTGCATTGTTATAATGAGTATACGCACTCTGTGCATTGTTATAATGCGCAGACGCATTTTGTGCATTGTTATAACATACGCACTCTGTGCATTGTTATAATGCGTACACACTCTGTGCATTGTTATAATGCGCATACGCACTCTGTGCATTGTTATAATGAACATGCGCACTCTGTGCATTGTTATAATGCGCATACGCACTCTGTGCATTGTTATAAAGACCATACGCACTCAGTACATTGTTATAATGCGCATACGCACTCTGTGCATTGTTATAATGCGCATACACACTCTGTGCATTGTTATAATGCGCATATGTACTCTGTGCATTGCTATAAAGACCATACGCACTCTGTACATTGTTATAATGCGCATACGCACTCTGTGCATTGTTATAATGCGCATACACACTCTGTGCATTGTTATAATGCGCATATGTACTCTGTGCATTGTTATAATGCGCATACGCACTCTGTGCATTGTTATAATGCGCATACACACTCTGTGCATTGTTATAAAGACCATACGCACTCTGTGCATTGTTATAATGCGCATACGCACTCTGTGCATTGTTATAATGCGCATACACACTCTGTGCATTGTTATAATGCGCATATGCACTCTGTGCATTGTTATAATGCGCATACGCACTCTGTGCATTGTTATAATGCGCATACACACTCTGTACATTGTTATAATGCGCATAAACACTCTGCATTGTTATAATGCGCATACGCACTCTGTACATTGTTATAATGCGCATACACACTCTGTGCATTGTTATAATGAGTATACGCACTCTGTGCATTGTTATAATGCGCAGACGCATTTTGTGCATTGTTATAACATACGCACTCTGTGCATTGTTATAATGCGCATACACACTCTGTGCATTGTTATAATGCGCATACGCACTCTGTGCATTGTTATAATGAACATGCGCACTCTGTGCATTGTTATAATGCGCATACGCACTCTGTGCATTGTTATAATGAGCATATGCACTCTGTGCATTGTTATAATGCACATACGCACTCTCTGCATTGTTATAATGCGTATACGCACTCTGTGCATTGTTATAATGCACATACGCACTCTGTGCATTGTTATAATGCACATACGCACTCTGTGCATTGTTATAATGCGCATAAGCACTCTGTGCATTGTTATAATGCACATATGCATTCTGTGCATTGTTATAATGCACATACGCACTCTGTGCATTGTTATAATGCACATACGCACTCTGTGCATTGTTATAATGCACATACGCACTCTGTGCATTGTTAAAATGAACATACTCACTCTGTGCATTGTTATAATGCGCATACGCACTCTGTGCATTGTTATAATGCGCATACACACTCTGTGCATTGTTATAATGCGCATATGCACTCTGTGCATTGTTATAATGCGCATACGCACTCTGTGCATTGTTATAATGCGCATACACACTCTGTACATTGTTATAATGCGCATACACACTCTGCATTGTTATAATGCGCATACGCACTCTGTACATTGTTATAATGCGCATACACACTCTGTGCATTGTTATAATGTGCATACGCACTCTGTGCATTGTTATAATGAGCATACGCACTCTGTGCATTGTTATAATGCGCAGACGCATTTTGCGCATTGTTATAACATACGCACTCTGTGCATTGTTATAATGCGCATACACACTCTGTGCATTGTTATAATGCGCATACGCACTCTGTGCATTGTTATAATGAACATACGCACTCTGTGCATTGTTATAATGCGCACACGCACTCTGTGCATTGTTATAATGAGCATACGCACTCTGTGCATTGTTATAATGCACATACGCACTCTCTGCATTGTTATAATGCGTATACGCACTCTGTGCATTGTTATAATGCACATACGCACTCTGTGCATTGTTATAATGCACATACGCACTCTGTGCATTGTTATAATGCGTATACGCACTCTGTGCATTGTTATAATGCACATACGCATTCTGTGCATTGTTATAATGCACATACGCACTCTGTGCATTGTTATAATGCACATACGCACTCTGTGCATTGTTATAATGCACATACGCACTCTGTGCATTGTTAAAATGAACATACTCACTCTGTGCATTGATATAATGAGCATATGAACTCTGTGCATTGTTATAATGAGCACTAGATGGTAGCCCGATTCTAACGCATCGGGTATTCTAGAATATCTATGCGTAGTGTATAGCAGAGCCCACATAGTACATTGCGCAGCCCACGCAGTACATTGCGCAGCCCACGCAGTACATTGCGTAGCCCATGCAGTACATTGTGCAGCCCACGCAGTACATTGTGCAGCCCATGTAGTACATTGCGCAGCCCACGTAGTACATTGCGCAGCCCACGTAGTATATTGCGCAGCCCATGTTGTATATTGCGCAGCCCATGTCGTACATTGCGCAGCCCACGTTGTATATTGCTCAGCCCACATAGTATATTGCGCAGCCCACGTTGTATATTGCGCAGCCCACATTGTATATTGCGCAGCCCACGTTGTATATTGCGCAGCCAACGTAGTATATAGCACAACCCACGCAGTATATTTCACAGCCCACATTGTATATTGCGCAGCCCACGTTGTATATTGCCCAGTCCACGTAGTATATTGCCCAGGCCACGTAGTATATTGCTCAGCCCACCTTGTATATTGCGCAGCCCACGTTGTATATTGCGCAGCCCACGTTGTATATTGCCCAGTCCACGTAGTATATTGCCCAGCCTACGTAATATATTGCACAGCCCACGCAGTCTATAGCAATGTGGGCACCATATCTGTTGTGAATTCTGTTGTCGGGCTCCCTCCTGTGGTCGTGAATGGTACTTCGGCTGGTTCTGTCCATGGACTTCCTCTGGTGGCTGTGGGTGTTTCTGAGTTTCCTTCCACAGATGACGAGGCTAAGTCGTTAGTGGGCTGCTCTATTTAACTCCACTTAGATCTTTGCCCCATGCCAGCTGTCAATGTTGTACTATTGGTCTAGTTCGCTCCTGGATCGTTCTGTTACCTGTTTACTCCAGCAGAAGCTAAGTTCCTCTTTGCTATTTTCCTGTTTGCTATTTTTTCTGTCCAGCTTGCTATTGTGAATATTGCCTTGCTTGCTGGAAGCTCTGGGACGCAGAGGGGCGCCTCCGCACCGTGAGTCGGTGCGGAAGGTTTTTTTCCCTGCACTCTCTGCATGGCTTTTTGTAGGTTTTTGTGCTGACCGCAAAGTGACCTTTTCTATCCTCTGTCTGTCCAGTAAGTGGGGCCTCTCTTTGCTAAATCTATTTCATCTCTATGTTTGTGATTTCATCTTAACTCACAGTCATTATATGTGGGGGGCTGCCTTTTCCTTTGGGGAATTTCTCTGAGGCTAGGTAGGCTTTATTTTCCTTTCTTAGGGCTTGCTAGTTCTGAGGCTGTGACGAGTTGCATAGGAAGCGTTAGGAGCAATCCACGGCTATTTCTAGTGTGTGTGATAGGATTAGGGATTGCGGTCAGCAGAGTTTCCACTTCCCAGAGCTTGTCCCGTGTTATTGTAGCTATCAGATCTTTCCGGGTGCTCTTGATCATCAGGTCCATTATTGTCCTAACCACCAGGTCATAACAGTACAGCTGGCCCAAAGTATTAATGCATCTCAATAGAGAGATAAGAGAAGTTCTGAGACCATTTTTTTTTCTTTGCAGTGTGTTTTGTCTCTCTTTTCCCCTTTACCTCAGGGTGGTTCGGGACACAGGTGTAAACATGGACATTCAAGGTCTGTCCTCTTGGATGGATAATCTCACTACAAGGGTACAAAACATTCAAGATTTTGTGGTTCAGAATCCGATGTCAGAGCCTAGGATTCCTATTCCTGATGAGTTTTTTGGTGATAGATCTAAGTTCTTGAATTTCAAAAATAATTGTAAATTGTTTCTTGCCTTGAAACCTCGCTCCTCAGGTGACCCTGTTCAACAAGTAAGGATCATTATTTCTTTGTTGCGTGGTGACCCTCAAGACTGGGCATTTTCCCTTGCGCCAGGAGATCCGGCATTGCGTGATGTTGATGCATTTTTCCTGGTGCTTGGATTGCTTTATGACAAACCAAATTCAGTGGATCAGGCAGAGAAAATCTTGCTGGCTCTGTGTCAGGGTCAGGATGAAGCGGAGATATATTGTCAGAAGTTTAGAAAGTGGTCTGTGCTCACTCAGTGGAATGAATGTGCCCTGGCAGCAATCTTCAGAAAGGGTCTCTCTGAAGCCCTTAAGGATGTTATGGTGGGATTTCCCATGCCTGCTGGTCTGAATGAGTCTATGTCTTTGGCCATTCAGATCGATCGACGCTTGCGTGAGCGTAAAGCTGTGCACCATTTGGCGGTACTATCTGAGCATGGGCCTGAGCCTATGCAATGTGATAGAACTTTGACCAGAGCTGAACGGCAAGAACACAGACGTCGGAATGGGCTATGTTTTTACTGTGGTGATTCCACTCATGCTATCTCCGATTGTCCTAAGCGCAATAAGCGGTTCGCTAGGTCTGCCACCATTGGTATGGTACAGTCTAAATTTCTATTGTCCGTTACTCTGATTTGCTCTTTGTCATCCTATTCTGTTATGGCATTTGTGGATTCAGGCGCTGCCCTGAATTTGATGGACTTGGAGTATGCTAGGCGCTGTGGTTTTTTCTTGGAGCCCTTGCAGTATCCTATTCCATTGAGAGGAACTGATGCTACGCCTTTGGCCAAGAATAAGCCTCAGTACTGGACCCAATTGACCATGTGCATGGCTCCTGCACATCAGGAGGATATCCGCTTTTTGGTGTTGCATAATCTGCATGATGTGGTCGTTTTGGGATTGCCATGGCTACAGGTTCATAATCCAGTATTGGACTGGAAATCTATGTCTGTGTCCAGCTGGGGTTGCCAGGGGGTACATGGTGATGTTCCATTTTTGTCAATTTCGTCTTCCACTCCTTCTGAAGTTCCAGAGTTTTTGTCGGATTATCGGGATGTATTTGATGAGCCCAAAGCCAGTGCCCTACCTCCTCATAGGGATTGCGATTGTGCAATTAATTTGATTCCTGGTAGTAAGTTTCCTAAGGGCCGATTGTTCAATTTATCTGTGCCAGAACACGCCGCTATGCGGAGTTATATAAAGGAATCCTTGGAGAAAGGCCATATTCGCCCGTCGTCATCACCGTTAGGAGCAGGTTTCTTTTTTGTGGCCAAGAAGGATGGTTCTTTGAGACCTTGTATTGATTACCGCCTTCTTAATAAAATTACAGTCAAATTTCAGTATCCTTTGCCGTTGCTGTCTGATTTGTTTGCTCGTATTAAAGGGGCTAGTTGGTTCACCAAGATAGATCTTCGAGGGGCGTATAATCTTGTGCGTATTAAACAAGGCGATGAATGGAAAACAGCATTTAATACGCCCGAGGGCCATTTTGAGTACCTGGTTATGCCATTCGGGCTTTCCAATGCTCCATCAGTATTTCAGTCCTTTATGCATGACATCTTCCGAGAGTACCTGGATAAATTCCTGATTGTGTATTTGGATGATATTTTGGTCTTTTCGGATGATTGGGAGTCTCATGTGAAGCAGGTCAGAATGGTGTTCCAGGTCCTTCGTGCAAATTCCTTGTTTGTGAAGGGGTCAAAGTGTCTCTTTGGAGTTCAGAAGGTTTCATTTTTGGGGTTCATTTTTTCCCCTTCTACTATCGAGATGGACCCTGTTAAAGTCCAGGCCATTTACGATTGGACTCAGCCGACATCTGTGAAGAGCCTGCAAAAGTTCCTGGGCTTTGCTAATTTTTATCGGCGCTTCATCGCTAATTTTTCTAGTGTTGCTAAACCGTTGACTGATTTGACCAAGAAGGGTGCTGATGTGGTCAATTGGTCTTCTGCAGCTGTAGAGGCTTTTCAGGAGTTGAAGCGTCGTTTTTCTTCTGCCCCTGTGTTGTGCCAGCCAGATGTTTCGCTCCCGTTTCAGGTTGAGGTTGATGCTTCTGAGATTGGAGCAGGGGCTGTTTTGTCGCAAAAAAGTTCTGATGGCTCGGTGATGAAGCCATGTGCTTTCTTTTCTAGAAAGTTTTCGCCTGCTGAGCGCAATTATGATGTTGGTAATCGAGAGTTGTTGGCCATGAAGTGGGCATTCGAGGAGTGGCGTCATTGGCTTGAAGGAGCCAAGCATCGCGTGGTGGTCTTGACAGATCACAAGAATTTGACTTATCTTGAGTCTGCCAAACGGTTGAATCCGAGACAGGCTCGATGGTCGTTATTTTTCTCCCGTTTTGATTTTGTGGTTTCGTACCTTCCGGGCTCTAAGAATGTGAAGGCTGATGCCCTGTCAAGGAGTTTTGTGCCTGACTCTCCGGGTTTTCCTGAGCCGGCGGGTATTCTCAAAGAGGGAGTAATTTTGTCTGCCATCTCCCCTGATTTGCGGCGGGTGCTGCAAAAATTTCAGGCTGATAGACCTGACCGTTGCCCAGCGGAGAGACTGTTTGTCCCTGATAGATGGACTAGTAGAGTTATCTCTGAGATTCATTGTTCAGTGTTGGCTGGGCATCCTGGAATCTTTGGTACCAGAGATTTGGTGGCTAGATCCTCTTGGTGGCCTTCTTTGTCACGGGATGTGCGTTCTTTTGTGCAGTCCTGTGGGACTTGTGCTTGGGCTAAGCCCTGCTGTTCTCGTGCCAGTGGGTTGCTTTTGCCCTTGCCGGTCCCGAAGAGGCCCTGGACGCATATTTCTATGGATTTTATTTCGGATCTCCCCGTCTCTCAAAAGATGTCGGTCATTTGGGTGGTTTGTGATCGCTTTTCTAAGATGGTCCATTTGGTACCCTTGTCTAAATTGCCTTCCTCCTCTGATTTGGTGCCATTGTTTTTCCAGCATGTGGTTCGTTTACATGGTATCCCGGAGAACATCGTTTCGGACAGAGGTTCCCAGTTTGTTTCGAGGTTTTGGCGATCCTTTTGTGCTAGGATGGGCATTGATTTGTCTTTTTCCTCGGCTTTCCATCCTCAGACAAATGGCCAAACCGAACGAACTAATCAGACTTTGGAAACATATCTGAGATGCTTTGTTTCTGCTGATCAGGATGATTGGGTGTCCTTTTTGCCGTTGGCTGAGTTTGCCCTTAATAATCGGGCCAGCTCGGCTACTTTAGTTTCGCCGTTTTTCTGCAATTCTGGTTTCCATCCTCGTTTCTCTTCAGGGCAGGTTGAGTCTTCGGACTGTCCTGGTGTAGATACTGTGGTGGATAGGTTGCAGCAGATTTGGACTCATGTGGTGGACAATTTGACATTGTCCCAGGAGAAGGCTCAACGTTTCGCTAACCGCCGGCGCTGTGTGGGTCCCCGACTTCGTGTTGGGGATTTGGTTTGGTTGTCGTCTCGTTATGTTCCTATGAAGGTTTCCTCTCCTAAGTTTAAGCCTCGTTTCATTGGTCCGTATAAGATTTCTGAGGTTATCAATCCTGTCTCATTTCGTTTGGCCCTTCCAGCTTCTTTTGCCATCCATAATGTGTTCCATAGGTCGTTATTGCGGAGATACGTGGCGCCTGTGGTTCCATCCGTTGATCCTCCTGCCCCGGTGTTGGTTGAGGGGGAGTTGGAGTATGTGGTGGAGAAGATTTTGGATTCTCGTATTTCGAGACGGAAACTCCAGTACCTGGTCAAGTGGAAGGGTTATGGTCAGGAAGATAATTCCTGGGTTTTTGCCTCTGATGTTCATGCTGCCGATCTGGTTCGTGCCTTTCATTTGGCTCATCCTGGTCGGCCTGGGGGCTCTGGTGAGGGTTCGGTGACCCCTCCTCAAGGAAGGGGTACTGTTGTGAATTCTGTTGTCGGGCTCCCTCCTGTGTTCGTGAATGGTACTTCGGCTGGTTCTGTCCATGGACTTCCTCTGGTGGCTGTGGGTGTTTCTGAGTTTCCTTCCACAGGTGACGAGGCTAAGTCGTTAGTGGGCTGCTCTATTTAACTCCACTTAGATCTTTGCCCCATGCCAGCTGTCAATGTTGTACTATTGGTTTAGTTCGCTCCTGGATCGTTCTGTTACCTGTTTACTCCAGCAGAAGCTAAGTTCCTCTTTGCTATTTTCCTGTTTGCTATTTTTTCTGTCCAGCTTGCTATTGTGAATATTGCCTTGCTTGCTGGAAGCTCTGGGACGCAGAGGGGCGCCTCCGCACCGTGAGTCGGTGCGGAAGGCTTTTTTCCATGCACTCTCTGCATGGCTTTTTGTAGGTTTTTGTGCTGACCGCAAAGTGACCTTTTCTATCCTCTGTCTGTCCAGTAAGTGGGGCCTCTCTTTGCTAAATCTATTTCATCTCTATGTTTGTGATTTCATCTTAACTCACAGTCATTATATGTGGGGGGCTGCCTTTTCCTTTGGGGAATTTCTCTGAGGCAAGGTAGGCTTTATTTTTCTATCTTCAGGGCTAGCTAGTTCTGAGGCTGTGACGAGTTGCATAGGGAGCGTTAGGAGCAATCCACGGCTATTTCTAGTGTGTGTGATAGGATTAGGGATTGCGGTCAGCAGAGTTTCAACTTCCCAGAGCTTGTCCCGTGTTTTTGTAGCTATCAGATCTTTCCGGGTGCTCTTGATCATCAGGTCCATTATTGTCCTAACCACCAGGTCATAACACATATCCCTGTTAAAAAAAAGAATTAAAATAAAAAATTGTTATATACTCACCCTCCGTTGGCCCTGGATCAAAGCGGTTACCGACGCTCCTCGCACGCTCCGGTCTTAAGAGTGCATTGCGGTCTCGCGAGATGATGACGTAGCGGTCTCGCGAGACCGCACATCATCATCTCGCGAGACCGCAATGCATGGAGCGTTCACCAGGGCATCGCAAGGAGCGTCAGTAACCGATTCGATCCGGGGGCCAACGGAGGGTGAGTATATAACTATTTTTTTTATTATTATTATTATTATTTTTAACATTAGATCTTTTTACTATTTATGCTGCATAGGCAGCATGAATAGTAAAAAGTTGGTCACACAGGGTTAATAGCAGCGTTAACCGAGTGCGTTACACCGCGATCAATGCTGCTATTAACCCCGTGTGAGCGCTGAAGGGGAATATGCGGGCGCCGGGCACTGACTGCAGGGAGGAAGGAGCGGCGATTTTCTTCGGGACTGTGCCTGTCGCTGATTGGTCGTGGCTGTTTTGCCGCGACCAATCAGCGACTTGGATTTCCATGACAGAGGCCGCGACCAATGAATATCCGTGACAGAAAGACAGACAGAAGGACAGACAGACAGACAGACGGAAGTGACCCTTAGACAATTATATAGTAGATACGCACTCTGTGCATTGTTGTAATGAATATTTTCACTCTGCATTGTTATAATGAACATACACACTCTGCATTGTTATAATGAGCTGTGAGATTGCACTCACTAACGGGTAGGGGATTACTCGCTTGGCACGGCATTCAAGCACACGGGCACGAATTTTGAACAAAACAGTTCCTTTGGTTTATTAAAGACTCATAAACCGTATCAGGAACAGTCCATTACCCATTCCATCAGGATATCACATTAAGTCTGCGGAAACTAAACACGCTGGTCCTCCTCTGACCAGTTGCCGTGGGTTACCACACAGTTCATATAACATAAGAAGCACCAACAGTCTATGGTACTTTACGGGAGCTCCTGCTCCACCTGCTGACTCCTTGTCAGTCCTCTGGGAAAGCTGCCTCACGGGAATCACCAACTTGCCTGTGCGGCATATCTTAGTCAGTCCAGACCCAACGAATGACGGTAGCTTCCCCAAGTTTCACTGTGCGCTGCTCAGGGATCCGGTCCTACTCCCAGGACCTCCCAAACTGTGCGCTGCTCAGGGATCCGGTCCTACTCCCAGGACCTCCCACACCAGCATGTGCTTTTCAGGAAGCCTACTCCCAGGTCTTCCAACACAGGAACCACACAGGAACATACACAGGCCATGTGACCCACATCCTGGTCACATTATATATCCTTAACCACTCCCCTGGGTGGGAGTGTGGGTGTTTGTGGCTAGTTTGTCCCGCCCATCTCACATAACTAGCCCAGCCAGCCTTCCATGACTATTAAACAACATGCAACATACTTGTGGGACTATAGGTCCCAGAACACCACATCACTTCAGGCTGTCAGCGCAGAGTCTTCTCCTCTGCGACACATCATCACAATGCCGGACTTTGTCTTATGACCACAGCCATGCATGCAACTGCCATGCACTCTCATGGCCTCAATACACCTCTGTGTACATACTGGGGAGACCATGCAGCATCCCCTACCTGTTACAGGGGTCACTGCATCACAGAGCATACGCACTTTGTGCATTGTTATAATGCGCATACGCACTCTGTACATTATTATAATGAACATACGCACTCTGTGCATTGTTATAATGCGCATACGCACTCTGTGCTTTGTTATAATGCACATACGCACTCTGTGGATCGTTATAATGCGTATACGCACTCAGTGCATTGTTATAATAAACATACGCACTCTGTGCATTGTTATAATAAACATGCAAACTCTGTGCATTATTATAATGTGCATATGCACTCTGTGCATTGTTTTAATGCGCATACGCACTCTGTGCATTGTTATAATGCACATACGTACTCTGCATTGTTATAATGTGCATACGCACTCTGTGCATTGTTATAATGTGCATACGCACTCTGTGCATTGTTATAATAAACATACGCACTGTGCATTATTATAATGCACATACGCACTCTGTACATTGTTATAATAAACATACGCACTCTGTGCATTGTTATAATGCGCCTACGCACTCTGTGCATTGTTATAATGACCATACGCATTCTGTGCATTGTTATAATAAACATACACACTCTGTGCATTGTTGTAATAAACAGACGCACTCTGTGCATTGTTATAATGTGCATACGCACTCTGTGCATTGTTATAATGTGCATAGCACTCTGTGCATTGTTATAATGTGCATACGCACTCTGTGCATTGTTATAATGTGCATACGCACTCTGTGCACTGTTATAATGCGCATACGCACTCTGTGCTTTGTTATAATGCACATACGCACTCTGTGGATCGTTATAATGCGTATACGCACTCAGTGCATTGTTATAATAAACATGCAAACTCTGTGCATTATTATAATGCGCATATGCACTCTGTGCATTGTTTTAATGCGCATACGCACTCTGTGCATTGTTATAATGCACATACGTACTCTGTGCATTGTTATAATGTGCATACGCACCCTGTGCATTGTTATAATGTGCATACGCACTCTGTGCATTGTTATAATAAACATACGCACTGTGCATTATTATAATGCGCATACGCACTCTGTACATTGTTATAATAAACATACGCACTCTGTGCATTGTTATAATGCGCCTACGCACTCTGTGCATTGTTATAATGACCAAAAGCATTCTGTGCATTGTTATAATAAACATACACACTCTGTGCATTGTTATAATAAACATACGCACTCTGTGCATTGTTATAATAAACATGCAAACTCTGTGCATTATTATAATGCGCATATGCACTCTGTGCATTGTTTTAATGCGCATACGCACTCTGTGCATTGTTATAATGCACATACGTACTCTGTGCATTGTTATAATGTGCATACGCACCCTGTGCATTGTTATAATGTGCATACGCACTCTGTGCATTGTTATAATAAACATACGCACTGTGCATTATTATAATGCGCATACGCACTCTGTACATTGTTATAATAAACATACGCACTCTGTGCATTGTTATAATGCGCCTACGCACTCTGTGCATTGTTATAATGACCAAAAGCATTCTGTGCATTGTTATAATAAACATACACACTCTGTGCATTGTTGTAATAAACAGACGCACTCTGTGCATTGTTATAATGTGCATACGCACTCTGTGCATTGTTATAATGTGCATACGCACTCTGTGCATTGTTATAATGTGCATACGCACTCTGTGCATTGTTATAATGAGCATACGCACTCTGTGCATTGTTATAATGTGCATACGCACTCTGTGCACTGTTATAATGCGCATACGCACTCTGTGCATTGTTAGAACGCGCATATGCACTCTGTGCATTATTATAATGAACATGCGCACTCTGTGCATTGTTCAAAAGAGCATGCCTCTAGTCCAGTCTTTAAACAGCGCTCTCTCTGCTCTAAACAGCATGAACTTAAGATCTCAGAGAAATTGGGGAAAGGCAGAAAATAGGAATAAAGCAAAATAGTCGCTTTACTTGCAGGTCCTTAGCTTTACCCTATTAAAGCAGGTTTCACTGTCACTCCACTGCATAGCTATCAATTTTCTAAAGCGAGCTCACTGCCCTACACCGCACGGTCTCGATGAGAACAGTGTTTATAAGATTGAGAGTAATACAGACTGAAGTGCAGTAACACTTGCATTAATAAAGAAAAACTAATGCCTCCTTAGCTGCATGACAATTCTCCTTCGTTCCCCTGCACTGAGCATGAGCTCTCCACACAAAGCATCCATATCTGACTGTTTAAGAGTGAAAGATCACGTTTAGTGCTGGGGAGCAGAGTAGTGCCACTCAGCACGCCGGGAAGCTCCAACCAGGCTGCCTGACAGCGACTTTCAACAGGAAATCGCTCATTTGCATACCGTGCGTACGAATATCGAGTAGTGTGCAAATTACTTTCCCACGTTATTTTTTTATGTATTATATTTAGAAGCTTTTTTATTTTTTCATAACTAAAATAATAAAACTTAAAAAATGAGGTGTGAAATCTGGTGATAAGTACCTTTAACATCTACTGTACATAACTATGTAACATATATTGCTGACTAACCAGTTTTCATGTATACAGATATGAGAAAAGTGAATTCTGTGGTTTTACGCATCAAGGCATATAAATTATAGCTGGTCCTTAGTAAGTCTTAATATTAAGCAAATAAGACCAAAGATGAGCAACAAAACATTACAAATTACATTGCGTCATTGATATTTTACAAAAACTAGGCTAAAATGCAGATGTAGAGCATGAAAAATTAAGTATACCCTGTTTCCTTAGGAATTATGAGGTTAAGTAGCAGCCTGGTGCCCTTGTTTGATAGTACAACAGCAGTGTTACCACCCATATAAAAGCATAAGTTTTAGCAGTTTGCTGGTCTGCATCATGCAGTTGTGTGTTAACACAATGAAAAGGAAGAAAGACAGTTGTAATGAACCTAAAGAAACAATGGTTTCTGCCCTTCAATCTCAGAGAACATATAAGGCCATTTCCAAACAATCTGAATCCATCATTTTACAGTGAGTAATATTGTTCACAACAACGCCAGGCCGCAAGTTGTTAGTTGCAATGTCAGCAGACTAAATGGCCTAACCATGCCACCGTGGCCTGCAACATCTCCTTGTCTCCATCAAGTACATCTAGGCTGTCAATGATCAGCAATTACAAAAGGAGCTGCCAGCAGTGTATATTGATGATTTCAAGCTTAAGTGCATTCAACAAGGCAGAACATTCCTAAGACAACCATTTATAACCTCATTGATAGCATACCAAGGGGTATGACTGAAAAATCACTGAAATGATACAACATTATGATGAGGACAGGTCTGCATGATAACGAAAGGCTAATGACCTTTGATGAAAATAGGAGGATAGACCTAAATATTGAAACATAAAGAGATATGAAACACTAGAACAAAAGTATGTCAAAGACACTGCTATATAAATCAGACTTAAGGGGTTGTTCTCAGGTTTACTCTTCAGGAGCAAACTGGTTCCCTGCCTCCCGGCTTTTGGTTTTCCGGTAGCAGTGTGCCCCTGAAGAATGATACAGTAGTTTGCACCAATGGCATAGCCCCCCTGCTGGCCGGAATTGAGCACTCTCTGATGTAGCAGCAGCATCGGAGAAGTGCAGGGACACTAAAGCTAGCCAGCAAACAGTTCTTAAAGGACCTTATTGAATAGAGTTTTTAAGCATCCTCTACCAGACAGTAGTCTGTGGTTGGTAGGTAGCCTAGACAATCAGAATTCAACAAGAATATTAGAAATCCCTCACTTCCCACAAATGGAGATTATTTTTAATAATAATAAAATTACTTGTTTTTCCAAGCACTTTGCAGTTTAACCATTATTGATATTGAAATAAACCCCTTTTAAGGCAACCTATTGAAGAAAAAATGAAACAGGCCTGGCAACATCATGCAAGTTTGTATGCAAATTACAGCTATGACAACAATAAATTATACTAGATGAGCACTGAAGTGTTCTATGTCCTGTGTGATCAAAGCTAACATGAACCAGAGATGCAAATGACCATTTAACCAAAACCCCAATTTCAAAAGGCATAAAAAAATACAGTGTAAATATGACAATCTAATATACAGTTTTATTTTATACTGACAAATTCTTTGACTCAAAGAAAGTAAAATAAAATAAAAATATTGTATTATTTCATCTCTGTCCAGACTTATAGCATAGCACGCTGCACTATATTATTCAGTAAAACAGCTACCAAAGTAAAAACATGAAAGCGTTTTTTTATTAAGCCCCTAAATGTTGGTATACGTTAATATTTTTTTTACCTTTTTAGAAAAATGCAATAAACTGTGTTTTTTATGCATGTAACATGGAAGGCTATGGCTACGAATCCCTCTATATGCCAAGAGGTTGTGAAAGCCTCCCAATATATACCCTCAATAAGTTTTTCACATATCATATCCTCTACAGTATGGGCATAATCGCTCTCATTTAACCCATATGATTTCTGACAGTAAAAAATACAAAGCTCTGGAATGAATAATTGATTCATACTGACCCTTAAAAGAGAACTCCTGTGTTTTTTTTCTTGCCCTCTTTGTTAGCAATCAGTGACGTGTGTGAAGTGCGTACATTGGACTATTTTCCCATAGCTGTCTTCTGCCGTTTCCAGCGTGGCTCCTGTCCTCTCCTCCATCATGTGACCACAGCTCTGATTTGCCAGCCAACGCAGAAGACCGCTAATTCCTTTTTTAATGAAAGTCTACGAGAGTCTTGTCTTGAGTCTCTTAGACTAAGGCAGGGTTCACATTGCACTAACGCAATGTAACGGATGCTTCAGCGCACCCATTGACTGCCATTATGTAGCGCATCCCTAACGCATGTCATAATTGGCATGCGTTAGCGATGTGCTGTCATTCTGTGACGGACCCTCGGACGCGGGCTGCAGCGTTTCCGGGTCCGTCACCGCTAGCGTAGGTGGAGCATCTGCGCTATCGTGCCATCTTTAAAAGGCACTAGCGTTGGTGCAGTCTGCTTAACGCATGCGTTGAATGGACTGCACCAACGCAATATGAACCTGGCCTTACATCGAGAAGGTGTTTTTAAGTCCTCACAGGAGAAGGTGCGTCACAATTGTCATCGCATTATTCAGAAGAAGACTGGAACTGCGCTGGAAACGGCTGAAGACAGTAACAGGTAAATATTATAATGCTCTCATTACTGATTACTAACAAAGAAGTAATAAAAAAAAACGCCGTAGTGTTCCTTTAAGATTGATATTGAATACATGAACTTTCATATCTTCAGGTCTACGTTACATTGGAGCACTTACCTCCCTCCATATCCTCAGTCCAGTTTCGGCTGCTCCCAGTTGGAGAAGACGGAGATGTATAGAACTCCCCTCCGGGGCTTGTGTCCACATCATCCTCTAGAGACCCAGATTTGTGTCTCTTGCTCCTTTCAAAAGAACAATAACAACAGACTGATGAAAGCATTCAACCGACTTCATCATGTCATCCTAAAATAAGTAGCTTTCATCTCTAAAACTTGACAGTCACTCACCCCTCTCTGGAGTAAAAAAAAATATACTAGTATTGACAACTAAAGGTGACATGATTTCTGCCTCCTTAAAGGGGTTGTCCAGTCTTAAGCTACAAGTCTGCAGTCGCTCTATGTGACTGCAGACTTGTGGATCCTAACATTGCACGCTGTGAGCTTTCTCTGGTGCCTGCGCTGAGAGCAACAGGTGCGTAACCGCATATATGTGATTTGAATGCATGCGGTCATATGCCGAGAAGATAGGTGCGGCCTTGCTCAATGCCGGTGTATTAGGCGAAGGCCGAATACAGTCTAGTCAGACTGGAAGTAAGCAAATCACATGACCACTCCTTTTTGGAGCCGCCACAGGAGAATCCTTACAGTGCTCAGTGCACATGATGAGAGGATTCATAAGTCTGCAGTCACTTAGAGTGATTGCAGACTTGTATCCCAAGGCCGGACAACCCCTTTAAAAAAATACTGAAGATTGGTGAAACTCCTATGCCAATCAATGCATCTCTCAAAAGCAATAATGCTGGTGGGCTCTTAACATGCTCAGTGTTGTACATGTACTAATTGTATTAATCTGAGAGCTGTATGATGTAGAGACAGAACCTGATTCCAGAGATGTGTCACTGGGTTTCTTAGTGTAGTTTTCATGCAATCACTGTTTTATCAGGAACAGATTGTCATTGGAGGTTTGGCAAACCTGCTGTCAGACAGTCCTCCATACTTATAGTCTCTGTATAACCCCGCCCACACCACAGATTGGCAGCTTTCTGCGTACACTGTGCATATGCAGAAAGCTGCCAATCAGTGGTGTGGGTGGGGTTACACAGAGCTCTGCATTCAGATAATTGGTAGATTTGCAGCAGATAAAGCAGTGATTTTATCAAAACGACAGCAAGTAGCCCAATACGTGATACATTACTGGAATCAGGGTCTCTAAATGATGCTACTCTAAGACAGGGCAGCAAAATCCTGGTGGCAGGTTCCCTTTAATTGTCCTTTGGCTAACTTACCTAGACCTGCACCACTAGGTTATTGTTATTTACTCGCAGACTAGCATAGGATACGAATTCAGCAAATACTGTAGAATCATCAGAGCTTTACAGGTAAAGTTCAAGTGCAATCTCATAAAAATACTTCTTCAGGGTTTATAAACTGGGCTGTAGGACAGCTTCGATCAGAGCTGGCAGCGCGGTAGTTCGGTCCACTACTGTACCCGCATATGCCTCTGATATGCTATGGAAACAGGGAAAAGGAGGGCATGGCCTTATGCCTGCTGGTATCACAGTAGAATATGACCTGTACAGCGGTCCACTGAGGCCGGGCAGCTCCATACAGGCTCTCCTGTGCAGAACAGCAAGCTTTCATTTGTCATATAAAAGGCATATCATTTACATGTGTCATGCTTTATATACTCACCATTGAATTACAAACACCAAGAAGGGAAAAGTCGATGTATTATTTAAATCACAGGATCAATAGACAAGATAATGATATGCAAATGATGAAAAATTTTTAAAAATACGCTTTGGCTGCTATCAATAAGTGGCGTCACTACAAAGAGCTGCCAGCAGCAGATTTTGATGATTTGCGAACATTCTTCAGACAAATATTAATAACCTGACTGATAGCAGCCATGGCGCATAAGTGCAGAGATTTCTTCGTGTGGTGCTAATACTCAACACTAAATAAATCAAGATGTTTTTGAACATTTTTGTTTCCATTTTTTCATCATTTGCATATCATTAATATGCCTATCTATCCTGTGATTTCCATAATTCCACAATTTCTCCTTCTTAGGGCTGCGATTTAAGTGTTGAGTGCATATATGTTAAAAACAAGATTAAACTGCAATGAATTCATAAGGAGGAAAACGTCAATGTACTCTTCCTTCTCACAGATCTCTGATGTAGACATCGCTGCAAGACAAGTGGGTGCAGAAAGAGCTGTCCCTCGCTGTATTGTCCACTAAGGGTGTGGGACCCTATCCATGTACCTAGGAGTGCCATATTTACCTATTATATGACTAAAGGCCCCCCAAAAACTTTAGACTAACGTCAGTGAAACCCACCAATATCAATAATTTCATCAGACAGTCTGATTTTTAGGACGGCCTCAGACTACTCATTGTCGAGGTAGTTGTTGATGGGGCATATCAAATTTTGGACTACAGATCACTTTGTTCTCTTGGAGATAATTGTCGCCAGACATGATGGCTTTCTCATAGAGAGCACTCGGCCGTGTAAGCACTGCCATGTATGGGAAAACTGGCCGAGATGACTGGTATCCGAATGATTGTTTGTCTGACAGCCAACTAATGTGTGTGGCCGGCTTAAGTAGATTAAGGCCGGTTTCACACATCAGTGGCTCCGGTACGTGAGGTGACAGTTTCCTCACGTACCGGAGACACTGACACACGTAGACACATTAAAATCAATGCATCTGTGCAGATGTCATTGATTTTTTGCGGACCGTGTCTCCGTGTGCCAAACACGGAGACATGTCAGTGTTCGTGGGAGCGCACGTATTACACGGACCCATTAAAGTCAATGGGTCCGTGCAAAACACGTACCGCACACGGACGTTGTCCGTGTGCAGTCGGTGTGCCGTGCAGGAGACAGCGCTCCAGTAAGCACTGTCCCCCCCACATGGTGCTGAAGCCGCGATTCATATCTTCTGTGCAGCAGCGTTTGCTGTACAGAAGATATGAATAATCCATTTTTTTTGTGGTTTTTCTTGTTTAAAATAAAGGTCCATTTCCCCACCCCCTGTGCGCCCCCCCCCGCTGTTCTGAAAATACTCACCCAGCTCCCTCGTTGGCTGTCGCTGCTTCCTGTCCTGGCCGCACCTTCTACTGTATGAGCGGTCACGTGGGGCCGCTCATTTACAGTAATGAATATGCAGCTCCACCCCTATGGGAGGTGGAGCCGCATATTCATGACTGTAATCGGCGGCCCCACGTGTTTGGCACACGGAGACATGGTCCGCAAAAAATCAATGACATCTGCACAGATGCATTGATTTTAATGTGTCTACGTGTGTCAGTGGCTCCGGTACGTGAGGAAACTGTCACCTCACGTACTGGAGCCACTGATGTGTGAAACCGGCCTAAGAAAGAGCAGATTTTAAAATCAATCAAGCCAGTAAATTGTTTCAAGCCAGTAAATTATGCTCATGTGCTATATGATGGCATTTGATCATTAGATCCTATATTGATTTGCATGTTAAACCATACAAACAAGAGGACATACCCGCTCGATGACGTGCTAGGGAGGGTCCTTCTCATCCCAGTTCCGACAGGGTTTAAATCATATGCCAGGTGTCCCTGTAGCTCTCCCAGAGAGAAATTGGGTCCTGATCCAGACACAACTGGGGCTGTAAAATACAAAAACACATGCAATGAAATGCATGATTCCTAAGGTTTGTCATTGGAGGGGGATTCCATTCATTTACTATAAAACAAGGAATGTTACAAAATAACATTAACAACAGGTTTGCCCATAGGGCATAGTGATTTCATTATATTGCATTTAACCATAATTGTATGTTATCTCCAGATATTGTAGAATGGGCCAAAACAACGTTTCATTCTTTAAGAATGGATTTCTATTCCAGTGCCAAATATCAACCCATAATAACCAATCAGTGATACAAAAGAGCGCCAATACAAGTGAAGCCGAATGACAACACGAATACTACAAATACAATGCCCCTTCTTCAGTAATACGCATTTAGGTTAGGACTCCCTCGGATATAGGACTGCTTACTCACTTCTAGATACTTGAATCAACTCTGTCACGCTGAAAACACCAGAAGTGACAAAACTCTCTTGGAAATCCGTCAAGTCTGCAGAGACACACAAAAAAAGCAGTGATATGACTTGGTGGTGAAGAATACATGTGGGCGGATGCGCTTACCGGAAGCACACACTACCATCACAAGGGCCAGGGAGATACAAGGCAGAACCTCATCACTTACCCAAATTGATCGGTTTAGTGTCCTCCATGTCCGAGCCAATGGCTGTGCGGGGGCTGCTATCCTGTTCTGAATCTGCAGAGAACAGATACTTTAAGTGAGTCAAAAGATTCCCACTAAAGGCAGCAATAATCCAGCTATTCGTATATTATCATGTTTACTTTCTAAAGCCTTAAAAATTGTGGATTGCTGAAAGTTACTCCATGAATGATAATTTCCTCCCCTAAAAAAAACTTTCATGGCCTATGAGAATTTCAGAGCAAGTATATCTCTGCTAACTGTTACAAGTGTATATCATGTCATCATAAGGACAGACACGGCTCATAAAAGTGTATATTAAAACAGGTAATGCAAATTCATAAAATAACATAACATCAGAAAAAATCCATCCAGGAAAAGATGACTAGATAAACTTCTGTGCTGATAATTATAAAATGGACTTTTAGGGTATGTTCACACGTTCAGGATTTCCATCCTTTTTTTTTCCTGACTGTTTTTTAAAAAACTGCAGCTCTTGGCAGAAAACGCAGGTCCTTTTTTTGGTCCTTTTTTGGTCCGTTTTTGATGCGTTTTTTGATGCGTTTTTTGATGCGTTTTTTTGATGCAGTTTTCTAGCCAGAGTCTGTGTGTTTTCTAGGAATTTTTTTAGGGTTAAAATGGCTGAAAATACCCTAACCCTACCCCTAACCCTACCCCTAACCCTAACCCTACCCCTAACCCTACCCCTAACCCTAACCCTACCCCTAACCCTACCCCTAACCCTAACCCTACCCCTAACCCTACCCCTAACCCTACCCCTAACCCTACCCCTAACCCTACCCCTAACCCTACCCCTAACCCTAACCCTAACCCTACCCCTAACCCTACCCCTACCCCTATTCTAACCTTAGTGAAAAAAAAAAAAAAAAATTCTTTATTTTTTTTATTGTCCCTACCTATGGGGGTGACAAAGGGGGGGGGGTGTCATTTACTATTTTTTTATTTTGATCACTGAGATAGGTTATATCTCAGTGATCAAAATGCACTTTGGAACGAATCTGCCGGCCGGCAGATTCGGCGGGCGCACTGCGCATGCGCCCGCCATTTTGCAAGATGGCGGCGCCCAGGGAGAAGACGGCCGGACGGACACCGGGACGCCGGGTGAGTATAAGGGGGGGAGATTAGGGCACGGGGGGGGCATCAGAGCACTGGGGGGGGGCATCGGAGCACTGGGGGGGGGCATCGGAGCACGGGGGGGCGGGATCGGAACACGGGGGGGGCAGCCACACTCCGCCCACGCACTTCCGCCCGCTCCCCGCACTTCCTGCTGCAGCGGTTCTGCACATCAAATCGCAGTAAAACCCGCAGATATATTTTTGATCTGCGGGTTTTACTGCGGTTTGGACCTCACAATGGAGGTCTATGGGTGCAGAACCGCTGCGGCTCCGGAAAAAGAATTGACATGCTCCTTCTTTTTTCCGGGAGCTATTCAGCGCGTCTTTTTTTTAACAATTTCCGGACCATGTGCACAGTGTGTCCTGTTTTCCATAGGGTACAGTGTACTGTACCCTGCATGGAAAACAGCTGCGGAACCGCAGCGGCAAAACCGCCGCGGTTCCGCGGTAAAAAACGCACTGTGTGAACATGGCCTTAGTGTAAAAAATTATCTCTGCGGTAAAGCTAAATAAACTTAACATTGCAAATACATTGTCTTATGGATATGTGGCCACAGGACACAAGCACCAACCTTGTGCATGAGACTCATAAAAATCCAGCATGTCCTGGTATTCTGCAGATGTTACCACAGATCTTACACCTAGCAATGGACATGCATGGGTTAACCGTACTGCAGGAAATGCATATTTCACTACAGGAGGTCTACAAGGAGAATGCACCTTGGAGATGTACTCTAGATAAATATCTATTGATATACAAACTGTATATCAATAGAATATGTTATTAAAAGCGAGGTGCCCATTACCAATGATTAGGAGCAGCATTGTTAAAATACACCTGACTCCTTGTCACTGCTTTGGATATCCCCTGAACAATAATGATGGCGGTGACAGACGAAATTCAATTGTCTCAAGTTTTCTATTTAAAGTCATAAAATAGCAATCACAGCAAGTTGCTCTAATAAACAAGTGATAAAAATGCTTTCAAATTCTACCAGGATTTCAAAGCAACTGTTAGAATTGTTCTTTATTGTTCACCTATGATCTATTGTACAGCTGTGATGTGAAACATTGTTCAGGTGTGAGCGATCGCACATTTGTGATGCAACACTTTTTATAGCTGTGAGGTATCGTACATCTGTGACGTGTCATGTTCAGCTGTGATCTATCATATGTCTATGACATGACACGTTCAGGTGTGATCTATTATATGTCTGTGACATGTCACGTTCAGCTGTGATCTATCATACATCTGTGACATGTCATGATCAGCTGTAATCTATTATATGTCTGTGACGTGACACGTTCAGGTGTGATCTATCATACGTCTGTGACATAACACGTTCAGCTGTGATCTATTATATGTCTGCGACATGACACAATCAGCTGTGAACTATTATATGTCTGTGACGTGACACGTTCAGCTGTGATCTATCATACGTCTGTGACATGACACGTTCACCTGTGATCTATTATGTCTGTGATGTGACACGTTCAGCTGTGATCTATCATACGTCTGTGACGTGTCACGTTCAGCTGTGATCTATCATACATCTGTGACATGACACGATCAGCTGTAATCTATCATATGTCTGTGACGTGAAACGTTCAGGTGTGATCTATTATACGTCTGTGACATGACATGTTCAGCTGTGATCTATTATATGTCTGTGACGTGTCACGTTCAGCTGTGATCTACCATATATCTGTGACATGACACGATCAGCTGTGAACTATTATATGTCTGTGACATGACACGATCAGCTGTGATCTATTATATGTCTGTGACATGACACGTTCAGCTGTGATCTATCATACATCTGTGACATGACACGATCAGCTGTGAACTATTATATGTCTGAGACATGACACGTTCAGCTGTGATCTATTATATGTCTGTGACGTGACACGTTCAGCTGTGATCTATTATGTCTGTGACGTGACACGTTCAGCTGTGATCTATTATATGTCTGTGATGTGACACGTTCAGCTGTGATCTATTATACGTCTGTGACATGACATGTTCAGCTGTGATCTATTATATGTCTGTGACGTGTCACGTTCAGCTGTGATCTACCATATATCTGTGACATGACACGATCAGCTGTGAACTATTATATGTCTGTGACATGACACGATCAGCTGTGATCTATTATATGTCTGTGACGTGTCACGTTCAGCTGTGATCTATCATACATCTGTGACATGACACGATCAGCTGTGAACTATTATATGTCTGAGACATGACACGTTCAGCTGTGATCTATTATATGTCTGTGACGTGACACGTTCAGCTGTGATCTATTATGTCTGTGACGTGACACGTTCAGCTGTGATCTATTATATGTCTGTGATGTGACACGTTCAGCTGTGATCTATTATGTCTGTGATGTTACATGTTCAGGTGTGATCTATTATATGTCTGTGACGTGACACGTTCAGCTGTGATCTATCATACATCTGTGACATGACATGTTCAGCTGTGATCTATTATATGTCTGTGACGTGACACGTTCAGCCGTGATCTATTATATGTCTGTAACATGACACGTTCAGCTGTGATCTATTATATGTCTGTGAGGTGACACGCTCAGCTGTGAACTATCATACGTGTGTGAGGTGACACGTTCAGCTGTGATCTATTATATGTCTGTGATGTGACACGATCAGCTGTGATCTATTATATGTCTGTGACGTGACATGTTCAGCTGTGATCTATTATATGTCTGTGATGTGTCCTGTTCAGCTGTGATCTATCATACTTCGGTGACGTGACACATTGAGCTGTGATCTATTATATGTCTGTGACGTGACACGTTCAGCTGTGATCTATTATATGTCTGTGACGTGACACGTTCAGCTGTGATCTATTATATGTCTGTGATGTGACATGTTCAGCTGTAATCTATCATACGTGTGTGAGGTGACACGTTCAGCTGTGATCTATTATATGTCTGTGACGTGACATGTTCAGCTGTGATCTATTATATGTCTGTGAGGTGACACGTTCAGCTGTGAACTATCATACGTGTGTGAGGTGACACGTTCAGCTGTGATTTATTATATGTCTGTGACGTGACATGTTCAGCTGTGATCTATGATATGTCTGTGAGGTGACACGTTCAGCTGTGATCTATCATATGTCGGTGACGTGACACGTTCAGCTGTGATCTATCATACGTCTGTGACGTGACACATTGAGCTGTGATCTATTGTATGTCTGTGATGTGACACGATCAGCTGTGATCTATTATATGTCTGTGACGTGACATGTTCAGCTGTGATCTATTATATGTCTGTGATGTGTCCTGTTCAGCTGTGATCTATCATACTTCGGTGACGTGACACATTGAGCTGTGATCTAATATATGTCTGTGACGTGACACGTTCAGCTGTGATCTATTATATGTCTGTGACGTGACACGTTCAGCTGTGATCTATTATATGTCTGTGATGTGACACGTTCAGCTGTTATTTATTATGTCTGTGATGTGACACGTTCAGCTGTGATCTATTATACATCTGTGATGTGTCACGTTCAGCTGTGATCTATCATACGTCTGTGAGGTGACATGTTCAGCTGTGATCTATTATATGTCTCTGACGTGACACGTTCAGCTGTGATCTATCATACGTCTGTGTCGTGACACATTGAGCTGTGATCTATTATATGTCTGTGATGTGACACGATCAGCTGTGATCTATTATATGTCTGTGACGTGACATGTTCAGCTGTGATCTATTATAAGTCTGTGATGTGTCCTGTTCAGCTGTGATCTATCATACTTCGGTGACGTGACACTGAGCTGTGATCTAATATATGTCTGTGACGTGACACGTTCAGCTGTGATCTATTATATGTCTGTGACGTGACACGATCAGCTGTGATCTATTATATGTCTGTGATGTGACACGTTCAGCTGTTATCTATTATGTCTGTGATGTGACACGTTCAGCTGTGATCTATTATACGTCTGTTATGTGTCACGTTCAGTTGTGATCTATCATACGTCTGTGAGGTGACATGTTCAGCTGTGATCTATTATATGTCTCTGACGTGACACCTTCAGCTGTGATCTATCATACGTCTGTGTCGTGACACATTGAGCTGTGATTTATCATACAACTGTGACGTGACACGTTCAGCTGTGAACTATCATACGTGTGTGAGGTGACACGTTCATCTGTGATCTATTATATGTCTGTGACGTGACATGTTCAGCTGTGATCTATTATATGTCTGTGAGGTGACACGTTCAGCTGTGATCTATCATATGTCGGTGACGTGACACGTTCAGCTGTGATCTATCATACGTCTGTGACGTGACACATTGAGCTGTGATCTATTTTATGTCTGTGATGTGACACGATCAGCTGTGATCTATTATATGTCTGTGACGTGACATGTTCAGCTGTGATCTATTATATGTCTGTGATGTGTCCTGTTCAGCTGTGATCTATCATACTTCGGTGACGCGACACATTGAGCTGTGATCTAATATATGTCTGTGACGTGACACGTTCAGCTGTGATCTATTATATGTCTGTGACGTGACACGTTCAGCTGTGATCTATTATATGTCTGTGATGTGACACGTTCAGCTGTTATCTATTATGTCTGTGATGTGACACGTTCAGCTGTGATCTATTATACGTCTGTGATGTGTCACGTTCAACTGTGATCTATTAAATGTCTCTGACGTGACACGTTCAGCTGTGATCTATAATACGTCTGTGTCGTGACACATTGAGCTGTGATCTATTATATGTCTGTGATGTGACACGATCAGCTGTGATCTATTATATGTCTGTGATGTGACACGTTCAGCTGTTATCTATTATGTCTGTGATGTGACACGTTCAGCTGTGATCTATTATACGTCTGTGATGTGTCACGTTCAGCTGTGATCTATTAAATGTCTCTGACGTGACACGTTCAGCTGTGATCTATAATACGTCTGTGTCGTGACACATTGAGCTGTGATCTATTATATGTCTGTGAGGTGACATTTTCAGCTGTGATCTATCATACGTCTGTGAGGTGACATGTTCAGCTGTGATCTATCATACGTCTGTGAGGTGACATGTTCAGCTGTGATCTATTATATGTCTCTGACGTGACACGTTCAGCTGTGATCTATCATACGTCTGTGTCATGACACATTGAGCTGTGATCTATTATATGTCTGTGATGTGACACGATCAGCTGTGATCTATTATATGTCTGTGACGTGACATGTTCAGCTGTGATCTATTATATGTCTGTGATGTGTCCTGTTCAGCTGTGATCTATCATACTTCGGTGACGTGACACTGAGCTGTGATCTAATATATGTCTGTGACGTGACACATTCAGCTGTGATCTATTATATGGCTGTGACGTGACACGTTCAGCTGTGATCTATTTTATGTCTGTGATGTGACACGTTCAGCTGTTATCTATTATGTCTGTGATGTGACACGTTCAGCTGTGATCTATTATACGTCTGTGATGTGTCACATTCAGCTGTGATCTATCATACGTCTGTGAGGTGACATGTTCAGCTGTGATCTATTATATGTCTCTGACGTGACACGTTCAGCTGTGATCTATCATACGTCTGTGTCGTGACACATTGAGCTGTGATTTATCATACATCTGTGACATGACACGATCAGCTGTAATCTATTATATGTCTGTGACCGTGTCACCTCACAGACATATAATAGATCACAGCTGAACACGTCACGTCACAGACATATAATAGATCACAGCTGAACGTGTCACCTCACACACATATGATAGATTACAGCTGAACATGTCACATCACAGACATATAATAGATCACAGCTGAACGTGTCACGTCACAGACATGTAATAGATCACAGCTGAACGTGTCACGTCACAGACATGTAATAGATCACAGCTGAACGTGTCACGTCACAGACATATATTAGATCACAGCTCAATGTGTATCATCACCGAAGTATGATAGATCACAGCTGAACAGGACACGTCACAGACATATAATAGATCACAGCTGATCGTGTCACATCACAGACATATAATAGATCATAGCTCAATGTGTCACGTCACAGACGTATGATAGATCACAGCTGAACGTGTCACGTCACCGACATATGATAGATCACAGCTGAACGTGTCACCTCACAGACGTATAATAGATCACAGCTGAACATGTCAAGTCACAGACATATAATAGATCACAGCTGAACGTGTCACCTCACACACGTATGATAGTTCACAGCTGAACGTGTCACCTCACAGACATATAATAGATCACAGCTGAACATGTCATGTCACAGACATATAATAGATCACAGCTGAACGTGTCACCTCACAGACGTATGATAGATCACAGCTGAATTTGTCACATCACAGACATATAATAGATCACAGCTGAACGTGTCACCTCACAGACGTATGATAGATCACAGCTGAACATGTCACATCACAGATGTATGAAAGATCACAGCTGAACATGTCACATCACAGACATATAATAGATCACAGCTTAACGTGTCACGTCACCGACCTATGATAGATCACAGCTGAACGTGTCATGTTACAGACATATAATAGATCACAGCTGAATGTGTCATGTCACAGTTGTATGATAGATCACAGCTGAATATGACACATCACAGACATATAATAGATCACAGCTGAACATGTCACGTCACAGACATATAATAGATCACAGCTGATCGTGTCACATCACAGACATATAATAGATCACAGCTCAATGTGTCACGTCACAGACATATGATAGATCACAGCTGAACGTGTCACGTCACCGACATATGATAGATCACAGCTGAACGTGTCACCTCACAGACATATAATAGATCACAGCTGAACATGTCACGTCACAGACATATAATAGATCACAGATGAACGTGTCACGATCAGCTGTGAACTATTGTATGTCTGAGACGTGACACGTTCAGCTGTGATCTATTATATGTCTGTGACGTGACACGTTCAGCTGTGATCTATTATGTCTGTGACGTGACATGTTCAGCTGTGATCTATTATATGTCTGTGATGTGACACGTTCAGCTGTGATCTATTATGTCTGTGATGTGACATGTTCAGGTGTGATCGATTATATGTCTGTGACGTGACACATTCAGCTGTGATCTATCATACATCTGTGACATGACACGTTCAGCTGTGATCTATTATATGTCTGTGACGTGACACATTCAGCCGTGATCTATTATATGTCTGTAACATGACACGTTCAGCTGTGATCTATCATACGTCGGTGACGTGACACGTTCAGCTGTGATCTATTATATGTCTGTGACGTGACATGTTCAGCTGTGATCTTTCATACGTCTGTGATGTGACATGTTCAGCTGTGATCTATCATACGTCTGTGACGTGTCACGTTCAGCTGTGATCTATTATATGTCTGTGATGTGACACGTTCAGCTGTGATCTATTATGTCTGTGATGTGACATGTTCAGGTGTTATCTATTATATGTCTGTGACGTGACACGTTCAGCTGTGATCTATCATACATCTGTGACATGACACGTTCAGCTGTGATCTATTATATGCCTGTGACGTGACACGTTCAGCCGTGATCTATTATATGTCTGTAAAATGACACGTTCAGCTGTGATCTATCATACGTCGGTGACGTGACACGTTCAGCTGTGATCTATTATATGTCTGTGACGCGACATGTTCAGCTGTGATCTTTCATACGTCTGTGATGTGACATGTTCAGCTGTGATCTATCATACGTCTGTGAGGTGACACGTTCAGCTGTGATCTATTATATGTCTGTGACGTGTCACATACAGCTGTGATCTATTATATGTCTGTGATGTGTCATATTCAGCTGTGATCTATTATACAACTGTGACATGACACGTTCAGCTGTGATCTATTATATGTCTGTGATGTGACATGTTCAGCTGTGATCTTTCATACGTCTGTGATGTGACATGTTCAGCTGTGATCTATCATACGTCTGTGACGTGTCACGTTCAGCTGTGATCTATTATATGTCTGTGATGTGACAAATTCAGCTGTGATCTATCATACGTCTGTGAGGTGACACGTTCAGCTGTGATCTATTATATGTCTGTGACGTGTCACATACAGCTGTGATCTATCATACGTCTGTGATGTGACATGTTCAGCTGTGATCTATTATGTTTGTGAGGTGACACGTTCAGCTGTGATCTATCATACGTCGGTGACGTGACACGTTCAGCTGTGATCTATTATATGTCTGTGACGTGACATGTTCAGCTGTGATCTATTATATGTCTGTGAGGTGACACGTTCAGCTGTGATCTATTATATGTCTGTGACTTGACATGTTCAGCTGTGATCTATTATATGTCTGTGAGGTGACACGTTCAGCTGTGATCTATCATATGTCGGTGACGTGACACGTTCAGCTGTGATCTATCATACGTCTGTGACGTGACACATTGAGCTGTGATCTATTATATGTCTGTGATGTGACACGATCAGCTGTGATCTATTATATGTCTGTGACGTGACATGTTCAGCTGAGATCTTTTATATGTCTGTGATGTGTCCTGTTCAGCTGTGATCTATCATACTTCGGTGACGTGACACATTGAGCTATGATCTAATATATGTCTGTGACATGACACGTTCAGCTGTGATGTATTATATGTCTGTGACATGACACGTTCAGCTGTGATCTATTATATGTCTGTGATGTGACATGTTCAGCTGTAATCTATCATACGTGTGTGAGGTGACACGTTCAGCTGTGATCTATTATATGTCTGTGACGTGACATGTTCAGCTGTGATCTATTATATGTCTGTGAGGTGACACGTTCAGCTGTGAACTATCATACGTGTGTGAGGTGACACGTTCAGCTGTGATCTATTATATGTCTGTGACGTGACATGTTCAGCTGTGATCTATTATATGTCTGTGAGGTGACACGTTCAGCTGTGATCTATCATATGTCGGTGACGTGACACGTTCAGCTGTGATCTATCATACGTCTGTGACGTGACACATTGAGCTGTGATCTATTATATGTCTGTGACGTGACATGTTCAGCTGTGATCTATTATATGTCTGTGATGTGTCCTGTTCAGCTGTGATCTATCATACTTCGGTGACGTGACACATTGAGCTGTGATCTAATATATGTCTGTGACGTGACACGTTCAGCTGTGATCTATTATATGTCTGTGACGTGACACGTTCAGCTGTGATCTATTATATGTCTGTGATGTGACACGTTCAGCTGTTATCTATTATGTCTGTGATGTGACATGTTCAGCTGTGATCTATTATACGTCTGTGATGTGTCCCGTTCAGCTGTGATCTATTAAATGTCTCTGACGTGACACGTTCAGCTGTGATCTATAATACGTCTGTGTCGTGACACATTGAGCTGTGATCTATTATATGTCTGTGATGTGACACGATCAGCTGTGATCTATTATATGTCTGTGACGTGACATGTTCAGCTGTGATCTATTATATGTCTGTGATGTGTCCTGTTCAGCTGTGATCTATCATACTTCGGTGACGTGACACTGAGCTGTGATCTAATATATGTCTGTGACGTGACACGTTCAGCTGTGATCTATTATATGTCTGTGACGTGACACGTTCAGCTGTGATCTATTATATGTCTGTGATGTGACACGTTCAGCTGTGAACTATCATGCGTGTGTGAGGTGACACGTTCAGCTGTGATCTATTATATGTCTGTGACGTGACATGTTCAGCTGTGATCTATTATATGTCTGTGAGGTGACACGTTCAGCTGTGAACTATCATACGTGTGTGAGGTGACACGTTCAGCTGTGATCTATTATATGTCTGTGACGTGACATGTTCAGCTGTGATCTATTATATGTCTGTGAGGTGACACGTTCAGCTGTGATCTATCATATGTCGGTGACGTGACACGTTCAGCTGTGATCTATCATACGTCTGTGACGTGACACATTGAGCTGTGATCTATTATATGTCTGTGATGTGACACGATCAGCTGTGATCTATTATATGTCTGTGACGTGACATGTTCAGCTGTGATCTATTATATGTCTGTGATGTGTCCTGTTCAGCTGTGATCTATCATACTTCGGTGACGCGACACATTGAGCTGTGATCTAATATATGTCTGTGACGTGACACGTTCAGCTGTGATCTATTATACGTCTGTGATGTGTCACGTTCAGCTGTGATCTATTATATGTCTCTGACGTGACACGTTCAGCTGTGATCTATAATACGTCTGTCGTGACACATTGAGCTGTGATCTATTATATGTTTGTGATGTGACACGATCAGCTGTGATCTATTATATGTCTGTGACGTGACATGTTCAGCTGTGATCTATTATATGTCTGTGATGTGTCCTGTTCAGCTGTGATCTATCATACTTCGGTGACGTGACACTGAGCTGTGATCTAATATATGTCTGTGACGCGACACGTTCAGCTGTGATCTATTATATGTCTGTGATGTGACACGTTCAGCTGTGATCTATTATACGTCTGTGATGTGTCACGTTCAGCTGTGATCTATCATACGTCTGTGAGGTGACATGTTCAGCTGTGATCTTTTATATGTCTCTGACGTGACGCGTTCAGCTGTGATCTATCATATGTCTGTGTCATGACACATTGAGCTGTGATTTATCATACATCTGTGACGTGACACGTTCAGCTGTGATCTATCATATGTCGGTGACGTGACACGTTCAGCTGTGATCTATCATACGTCTGTGACGTGACACATTGAGCTGTGATCTATCATACGTCTGTGACGTGACACGTTCAGCTGTGATCTATCATATGTCTGTGTCATGACACATTGAGCTGTGATTTATCATACATCTGTGACGTGACACGTTCACCTGTGATCCATCTTATGTCTGTGACGTGACATGTTCAGCTGTGATCTATCATACGTCTGTGACGTGACACATTGAGCTGTGATCTATCATACGTCTGTGACGTGACACGTTCACCTGTGATCTATCTTATCAAATAAAACAGATACAGTATGACAGTAAATAGCACTGTAATGGTGAAAGAACACACCAAACACCGAGCCAAAAACTGTAACTCTATTCACTAAATGGTTAAATATGTATGGCATCAGGAGGAAACACTAAGAAGTCAGAATAGGAATCTGTATAATTTACAGCCCTGGACTGTCCTACAGGACAACAGGAGAATCCTCCGGTGGGCCCTGTGCAAGATTGGGCCACGAGCAGTACTGGGCACTATATACTAGAATCACTATAGACAAAGGCAGCATCGTATTCATGTAATAATCTTCCCAGTTCATAATGGTAGAAATTAGTGATTGAGGATAATGTCACATTTGCATGTAGCTGACAAGTGGGACCCTGGAGTTGGTTACTGGTGGCCCCTTGGCCCCCCACTCCGACACTGCGTATGTATGCCAGCGAATGATGCCAATAATGAAATGGATCTCAAGGCCGCTGGGCATGGGAGTTGTAGAGTGTGCGGCACTGCCAGGACATGTGCCCTCTACCATTGTCCACACTTTACTGCGCTTCTCACTTCCAGGACGGACATTTGCTGACTGTCCAGAATGTGTGTGAGGAAACACATGTAGATGAAGGTGTGCACCTCTCTGGAAGATACTTGTAGTAATGTGTGTCATCTCCCTTCAGTACAGCACTATTTTCCTCCCCATTCATTGTCGCAGTCAGTAAGCGAATGGCAAGTAGGGTGTCCCCAGTCCCCCTTCGCCCATGTGGTACGTGCCAACATCAGTGGGTAGCCCTCCCCCGTTTCTGCGTCTCTCTATTAATATCGTGCTCCTGCAGACGCTGAGCTCAGCACTTCTCACTCCTCACATCTGTCCTCCCTGCAGAGGAGCAGAACATCCCCCCGCACTGCGCACTCAGCACCCCCCATACAGAGCACACCTCTCCCCTCATACACCACACTTCAATAGATACAGAATATTTAGTTATAGATTATAATATACTATAGATTTTATGGTTGGATTTTATTTTTTCAAGAAACAAATAGTTAAAAATAATAGTAGTCAATAACTGTGCAGCAAGAACCAACTATACACTCATAGCACCCTAAAAAACGGCCATAAGGTGCATATATATAGATTGCGCGCCCAAGCACACCATGGCGCACAACAAACTAAAAGGATGCCTTCATACACACCCTTATAAGTGTGATTTTTTTCTTGCGTATGCTGCTGCATTATTTGGCCCAATGATTCTTTGTCTGAGGACAGATATTTGCTGGTAGTCAATAGGGCAATATTGAAAAACGACACTGGGGCATATGTTTTAACTGTCTTATTGCTGTGAGCCATCGTACATCTGTGACATGACATATTGTACATTTGAATGCATAACGTCACAGTTCTATGATAGCGCAAAGCTGAACGTGACACGTCACAGATATACGATAAACTCACAGCTATGCAACGTGCCACGTCACAGATGTACAAAAAACTCACAGGTATACAATGTGTCACATCACAGATGAACGATAAACTCACAGGTATACAATGTGTCATGTCAGATGTACGATAAACTCACAGCTATACAACGTGCCACGTCACAGATGTACAAAAAACTCACAGGTATACAATGTGTCACATCACAGATGAACGATAAACTCACAGGTATACAATGTGTCATGTCAGATGTACGATAAACTCTCAGCTATACAATGTGTCATGTCACAGATATACAATAAACTCACAGCTATGCAACGTGCCACGTCACAGATGTACAATAAACTCACAGCTATGCAACGTGCCACGTCACAGATGTACGATAAACTCACAGCTATGCAACGTGCCACGTCACAGATGTACAATAAACTCACAGCTATGCAACGTGCCACGTCACAGATGTACGATAAACTCACAGCTATGCAACGTGCCACGTCACAGATGTACGATAAACTCACAGCTATGCAACGTGCCACGTCACAGATGTACAAAAAACTCACAGGTATACAATGTGTCACATCACAGATGAACGATAAACTCACAGGTATACAATGTGTCATGTCAGATGTACGATAAACTCACAGCTATACAACGTGCCACGTCACAGATGAACGATAAACTCACAGCTATACAACGTGGCACATCACAGATGTACGATAAACTCACAGCTATACAACGTGACACGTCACAGATGTACGATAAACTCACAGCTATACAACGTGACACGTCACAGATGTACGATAAACTCACAGCTATACAACGTGCCACGTCACAGATGTATGATAAACTTACAGTTATACAACGTGCCACGTCACAGATGTACAAAAAACTCACAGCTATACATGTCACATCACAGATGTACAAAAAACTCACAGGTATATAACGTGTCACATCACAGATGAACGATAAGCTCACAGCTATTCAATGTGTCATGTCAGATGTACGATAAACTCACAGCTATACAACGTGCCACGTTACAGATGTACGATAAACTCACTGCTATACAACGTGTCACATCACAAATGTATGATAAACTCACAGCTATACAATGTGTCATGTCAGATGTACGATAAACTCACAGCTATACAACGTGCCACGTCACAGATGTACGATAAACTCACAGCTATACAACGTGCCACATCACAGATGTACGATAAACTCACAGATATACAATGTGTCATGTCAGATGTACAATAAAGTCACAGCTATACAACGTGACACGTCACAGATGTACGATAAACTCACAGCTAAACAACGTGCAACGTCACAGATGTACGATAAACTCACAGCTATACAATGTGTCATGTCAGATGTACGATAAACTCACAGCTATACAACGTGCCACGTCACAGATGTACGATAAACTCACAGCTATACAACGTGCCACGTCAAAGATGTACGATAAACTCACAGCTATACAATGTGTCATGTCAGATGTACGATAAACTCACAGCTATACAACGTGCCACGTCACAGATGAACGATAAACTCACGGCTATACAATGTGTCATGTCAGATGTACGATAAACTCACAGCTATACAACGTGCCACGTCACAGATGTACGATAAACTCACAGCTATACAACGTGTCACATCACAAATGTACGATAAACTCACAGCTATACAATGTGTCATGTCAGATGTACGATAAACTCACAGCTAAACAACGTGCCACGTCACAGATGAACGATAAACTCACAGCTATACAACATGACACGTCACAGATGTACAATAAACTCACAGCTATACAACGTGCCACATCACAGATGTATGATAAACTTACAGCTATACAATGTGCCACGTCACAGATGTACAAAAAACTCACAGCTATACATGTCACATCACAGATGTACAAAAAACTCACAGGTATATAACGTGTCACATCACAGATGAACGATAAACTCACAGCTATTCAATGTGTCATGTCAGATGTACGATAAACTCACAGCTATACAACGTGCCACGTTACAGATGTACGATAAACTCACTGCTATACAACGTGTCACATCACAAATGTACGATAAACTCACAGCTATACAATGTGTCATGTCAGATGTACGATAAACTCACAGCTATACAACGTGCCACGTCACAGATGTACGATAAACTCACAGCTATACAACGTGCCACGTCACAGATGTACGATAAACTCACAGCTATACAATGTGTTATGTCAGATGTACAATAAAGTCACAGCTATACAACGTGACACGTCACAGATGTACGATAAACTCACAGCTATACAATGTGTCATGTCAGATGTATGATAAACTCACAGCTATACAACGTGCCACGTCACAGATGTACAAAAAACTCACAGCTATATATGTCACATCACAGATGAACGATAAACTCACAGCTATACAATGTGTCATGTCAGATGTACGATAAACTCTCAGCTATACAATGTGTCATGTCACAGATATACAATAAACTCACAGCTATGCAACGTGCCACGTCACAGATGTACAATAAACTCACAGCTATGCAACGTGCCACGTCACAGATGTACGATAAACTCACAGCTATGCAACGTGCCACGTCACAGATGTACAATAAACTCACAGCTATGCAACGTGCCACGTCACAGATGTACGATAAACTCACAGCTATGCAACGTGCCACGTCACAGATGTACAAAAAACTCACAGGTATACAATGTGTCACATCACAGATGAACGATAAACTCACAGGTATACAATGTGTCATGTCAGATGTACGATAAACTCACAGCTATACAACGTGCCACGTCACAGATGAACGATAAACTCACAGCTATACAACGTGGCACATCACAGATGTACGATAAACTCACAGCTATACAACGTGACACGTCACAGATGTACAATAAACTCACAGCTATACAACGTGACACGTCACAGATGTACGATAAACTCACAGCTATACAACGTGCCACGTCACAGATGTATGATAAACTTACAGCTATACAACGTGCCACGTCACAGATGTACAAAAAACTCACAGCTATACATGTCACATCACAGATGTACAAAAAACTCACAGGTATATAACGTGTCACATCACAGATGAACGATAAGCTCACAGCTATTCAATGTGTCATGTCAGATGTACGATAAACTCACAGCTATACAACGTGCCACGTTACAGATGTACGATAAACTCACTGCTATACAACGTGTCACATCACAAATGTATGATAAACTCACAGCTATACAATGTGTCATGTCAGATGTACGATAAACTCACAGCTATACAACGTGCCACGTCACAGATGTACGATAAACTCACAGCTATACAACGTGCCACATCACAGATGTACGATAAACTCACAGCTATACAATGTGTCATGTCAGATGTACGATAAACTCACAGCTAAACAACGTGCCACGTCACAGATGAACGATAAACTCACAGCTATACAACGTGCAACGTCACAGATGTACGATAAACTCAGAGCTATACAATGTGTCATGTCAGATGTACGATAAACTCACAGCTATACAACGTGCCACGTTACAGATGTACGATAAACTCACTGCTATACAACGTGTCACATCACAAATGTACGATAAACTCACAGCTATACAATGTGTCATGTCAGATGTACGATAAACTCACAGCTATACAACGTGCCACGTCACAGATGTACGATAAACTCACAGCTATACAACGTGCCACGTCACAGATGTACGATAAACTCACAGCTATACAATGTGTTATGTCAGATGTACAATAAAGTCACAGCTATACAACGTGACACGTCACAGATGTACGATAAACTCACAGCTATACAATGTGTCATGTCAGATGTATGATAAACTCACAGCTATACAACGTGCCACGTCACAGATGTACAAAAAACTCACAGCTATATATGTCACATCACAGATGAACGATAAACTCACAGCTATACAATGTGTCATGTCAGATGTACGATAAACTCTCAGCTATACAATGTGTCATGTCACAGATATACAATAAACTCACAGCTATGCAACGTGCCACGTCACAGATGTACAATAAACTCACAGCTATGCAACGTGCCACGTCACAGATGTACGATAAACTCACAGCTATGCAACGTGCCACGTCACAGATGTACAATAAACTCACAGCTATGCAACGTGCCACGTCACAGATGTACGATAAACTCACAGCTATGCAACGTGCCACGTCACAGATGTACAAAAAACTCACAGGTATACAATGTGTCACATCACAGATGAACGATAAACTCACAGGTATACAATGTGTCATGTCAGATGTACGATAAACTCACAGCTATACAACGTGCCACGTCACAGATGAACGATAAACTCACAGCTATACAACGTGGCACATCACAGATGTACGATAAACTCACAGCTATACAACGTGACACGTCACAGATGTACGATAAACTCACAGCTATACAACGTGACACGTCACAGATGTACGATAAACTCACAGCTATACAACGTGCCACGTCACAGATGTATGATAAACTTACAGCTATACAACGTGCCACGTCACAGATGTACAAAAAACTCACAGCTATACATGTCACATCACAGATGTACAAAAAACTCACAGGTATGTAACGTGTCACATCACAGATGAACGATAAGCTCACAGCTATTCAATGTGTCATGTCAGATGTACGATAAACTCACAGCTATACAACGTGCCACGTTACAGATGTACGATAAACTCACTGCTATACAACGTGTCACATCACAAATGTATGATAAACTCACAGCTATACAATGTGTCATGTCAGATGTACGATAAACTCACAGCTATACAACGTGCCACGTCACAGATGTACGATAAACTCACAGCTATACAACGTGCCACATCACAGATGTACGATAAACTCACAGCTATACAATGTGTCATGTCAGATGTACGATAAACTCACAGCTAAACAACGTGCCACGTCACAGATGAACGATAAACTCACAGCTATACAACGTGCAACGTCACAGATGTACGATAAACTCAGAGCTATACAATGTGTCATGTCAGATGTACGATAAACTCACAGCTATACAACGTGCCACGTCACAGATGTACGATAAACTCACAGCTATACAACGTGCCACGTCAAAGATGTACGATAAACTCACAGCTATACAACGTGCCACGTCAAAGATGTACGATAAACTCACAGCTATACAATGTGTCATGTCAGATGTACGATAAACTCACAGCTAAACAACGTGCCACGTCACAGATGAACGATAAACTCACAGCTATACAACGTGACACGTCACAGATGTACAATAAACTCACAGCTATACAACGTGCCACGTCACAGATGTATGATAAACTTACAGCTATACAACGTGCCACGTCACAGATGTACAAAAAACTCACAGCTATACATGTCACATCACAGATGTACAAAAAACTCACAGGTATATAACGTGTCACATCACAGATGAACGATAAACTCACAGCTATTCAATGTGTCATGTCAGATGTACGATAAACTCACAGCTATACAACGTGCCACGTTACAGATGTACGATAAACTTACTGCTATACAACGTGTCACATCACAAATGTACGATAAACTCACAGCTATACAATGTGTCATGTCAGATGTAAGATAAACTCACAGCTATACAACGTGCCACGTCACAGATGTACGATAAACTCACAGCTATACAACGTGCCACGTCACAGATGTACGATAAACTCACAGCTATACAATGTGTCATGTCAGATGTACAATAAAGTCACAGCTATACAACGTGACACGTCACAGATGTATGATAAACTCACAGCTAAACAACGTGCCACGTCACAGATGTACGATAAACTCACAGCTATACAATGTGTCATGTCAGATGTACGATAAACTCACAGCTACACAACGTGCCACGTCACAGATGTACGATAAACTCACAGCTATACAACGCGTCACATCACAGATGTACGATAAACTCACAGCTATACAATGTGTCACGTCACAGATGTACGATAAACTCACATCTATACAACGTGCCACGTCACAGATGTACGATAAACTCACAGCTATACAATGTGTCATGTCAGATGTACGATAAACTCACAGCTATACAACGTGCCACGTCACAGATGTACGATAAACTCACAGCTATACAACGTGTCACATCACAAATGTACGATAAACTCACAGCTATACAACGTGCCACATCAGAGATGAACGATAAACTCACAGCTATACAACGTGACACATCACAGATGTACGATAAACTCACAGCTATACAACGTGACACGTCACAGATGTACGATAAACTCACAGCTATACAACGTGCCACGTCAAAGATGTACGATAAACTCACAGCTATACAACGTGCCACGTCACAGATGTACAAAAAACTCACAGCTATACATGTCACATCACAGATGTACAAAAAAACTCACAGGTATATAATGTGCCACATCACAGATGAACGATAAACTCACAGCTATTCAATGTGTCATGTCAGATGTACGATAAACTCACAGCTATACAACGTGCCACGTCACAGTTGTACGATAAACTCACAGCTATACAACGTGTCACATCACAAATGTACGATAAACTCACAGTTATACAATGTGTCACTTCACAGATGTAGGATAAACTCACAGATATATAATGTGTCATGTCAGATGTACGATAAACTCACAGCTATACAATGTGACACGTCACAGATGTACGATAAACTCACAGCTATACAACATGCCATGTCACAGATGTACGATAAACTTACAGCTATACAATGTGTCATGTCAGGTGTACGATAAACTCACAGCTATACATGGTGCCACGTCACAGATGTACGATAAACTCACAGCTATACAACGTGTCACATCACAAATGTATGATAAACTCACAGCTATACAATATTCCACGTCACAGATGTATGATAAACTCACAGCTATATAATGGGTCATGTCAGATGTACGATAAACTCACAGCTATACAACGTGCCACGTCACAGATGTACGCTAAACTCACAGCTATACAATGTGTCATATCACAAATGTACGATAAACTCACAGCTATACAACGTGACACGTCAAAGATGTACGATAAACTCACAGTTATACAACGTGCCACGTCACAGATGAACGATAAACTCACAGCTATACAATGTGCCACGTCACAGATGTATGATAAACTCACAGCTATATAATGGGTCATGTCAGATGTACGATAAACTCACAGCTATACAACGTGTCACGTCACAGATGTACGCTAAACTCACAGCTATACAATGTGTCATATCACAAATGTACGATAAACTCACAGCTATACAACATGACACGTCAAAGATGTACGATAAACTCACAGCTATACAACGTGACACGTTAAAGATGTACAATAAACTCACAGCTATACAATGTGTCATGTCAGATGTACGATAAACTCACCGCTATACAATTTGCCACGTCACAAATGTATGATAAACTCACAGCTATACAACGTGTCACTTCACAGATCTACAATAAACTCACAGCTATATGTGCCACGTCAGATGAACAATAAACTCACAGCTATACAACGTGACACGTCACAGATGTACGATTAACTCACAGCTATACAATGTGTCATGTCAGATGTACTATAAACTCACAGCTTTACAATTTGCCACGTCACAAATGTACGATAAATTCACAGCTATACAACGTGTCACTTCACAGATCTACAATAAACTCACAGCTATATGTGCCACGTCAGATGAACAATAAACTCACAGCTATACAACGTGTCACTTCACAGATCTACAATAAACTCACAGCTATATGTGTCACGTCATAAATGTATGATAAACTCACAGCTATACAACGTGTCACATCACAAATGTACGATAAACTCACAGCTATACAACGTGCCACGTCACAGATGAACGATAAACTCACAGCTATACAACGTGACACACAGATGTACGATAAACTCACAGCTATACAACGTGACACGTCACAGATGTACGATAAACTCACAGCTATACAACGTGACACGTCACAGATGTACGATAAACTCACAGCTATACAACGTGCCACGTCAAAGATGTACGATAAACTCACAGCTATACAACGTGCCACGTCACAGATGTACAAAAAACTCACAGCTATACATGTCACATCACAGATGTACAAAAAACTCACAGGTATATAATGTGCCACATCACAGATGAACGATAAACTCACAGCTATTCAATGTGTCATGTCAGATGTACATTAAACTCACAGCTATACAACGTGCCACGTCACGGATGTATGATAAACTCACAGGTATCACAGGTCCGATGGCGTCCACAGTGCATCCATCTGCCTCATTATAGGGAATCTTCTGCCAGAGGTTCCGATGGAAACCTCCGATGCAAACGCTCAGCGTAAAGCGCAGGATAAATGTGCGCCAAGCCTTACTGTGATCTTTGGCAGGCAGAATGAAAAAATCAACAGCAGGTGAAGAATTGGTTTTATTTATTTTTTACACAGTTTTTCGAGTGGTATACTGTAAGTGATTAGACGACTTTATTCTGCGGGTCAGTGCGATTAAAGCGATACCAGATTTATATTGGATTTTTATGTTTGGCTGCTGTCACACACTAAGGGCAGTCTCACACGTCCAGATAATTCCGGTACCGGAAAAATCGGTACCGGAATTATCCGTGTCCGTGTGCCGGTGCGTTTCTGTGGCACAACAGTGTGGCGCCCGTGTGCCCACTGGGTACCACTCGCACCGTGCAGGAGACAGCGTTAGCGCTGTCCCCTGCATTTGGTGCTGAAGCCCGGATTCATATCTTCCCTGCAGCAGCGTTTGCTGTAGAGAAGATATGAATAATCGTGTTTAAAATAAAGATCCATGACCCCACCCCCCTTCCGCCCCCTGTGCGCCCCCCGCTTTTATTAAAATACTCACCCGGCTCCCTCGCTTGCTGGCGCTGCTTCCTGTCCTGGCCGCACCTTCTACTGTATGAGCGGTCACGTGGGGCCGCTCATTTACAGTAATGAATATGCGGCTCCACCCCTATGGGAGGTGGAGCCGCATATTCATGATTGTAATGGGCGGCCCCACGTGACCACTCATACAGTAGAAGATGCGGCCAGGACAGGAAGCAGCGCCAGCCAGCAAGGGAGCCAGGTGAGTATTTTAGGAACAGCGGGGGGTGCACAGGGGGTGGGAGGGGAGTGGGGATATGGATCTTTATTTTACACACGATTATTCATATTTTCTCTACAGCAAACGCTGCTGAAGGGAAGATATGAATCGCGGCTTCAGCACCAGTGGGGGGGGGGGACAGCGCTTACAGTGGCGCTGTCTCCTGCATGGCACACGGACTGCACACGGACAACGTCCGTGTGCAGTACGTGTTTTACACGGACCCATTGACTTTAATGGGTCCGTGTAATCCGTGCGCTCCCACGAACACCGACATGTCTCCGTGTTTGGCACACGGAGACACGGTTCACAAAAAATCAATGACATCTGCACAGATGCATTGATTTCACTGTGTCTACATGTGTCAGTGGCTCCGGTACGTGAGGAAACTGTCACCTCACGTACCGGAGCCACTGGCGTGTGAAACCGGCCTAAAAGATGCTTTTTATTGAATGCTTTTTATTTATTGCATCACCATATTTTGAGAGCTATAATTTTTCCATATTTTGGTCCACAGAGACATGTGATGGCTTGTTTTTTGCGGGACGAGTTGATGTTTTTATTGGTACCGTATTTTTTGCTAATGGAGCTGTTTGGCAGCTTATTTTTGCGGGACAAGATGATGTTTTCAGCAGGACCATGTTTACTTATATCCGTCTTTTTTATTGTGTTTTATTCCACTTTTTGTTCAATGGTATGATGATAAAGCATTGTTTTTTGCCTGTTTTTTTATTTATTTTTTTATGTTGTTCACTAAAGGGGTTAACTAGTGGGACAGTTTTATAGGTCGGGTCGTTGCAGACCCAGCAATACCAAATATGTGTACTTTTATTGTTTATATTTTTTTTACTCAAATATTTATTTATAGGTACAGTATCTTTTGATTTTTTAATTATTTTTGATTTTTGTTCATATTTTTACAATTATTTAAAAAAAATGTAATTTTTTTTTTAACTTTTTTACTTAGTCCCACTATGGGACTATAATTTTTTGCTGGCTGATTGCAGCAGCATCCTCATGCTGTAGAAACTGTCAGCGCTGAAATGACAGAGAAGCTTGCTGAACATGCACTGCGCATGATCACCATGTTTCCTAGCTGTGGCGACCCGGATGTCGTCATCACCATGACAATGATCGGGACCCCGCGTCACACACAGTATGTGCGTGTGGGGGGGTGGAAATATACAGCATGTAAACAAGGAGAGATGTTGTTTAGTGATGAGTGAACGTGCTGGGATAAGGTGTTATCTGACCATGCTCAGGTGCTAACCGAGCGTCTTCGGCGTGCTCGAAAAGTATGTTTGAGTCTCTGTGGCCGCATGTTTCGCGACTCCCACAAAACACACTCAGGGATGTCTGCCTGTGTACATTATGCTTTGAGAGACTTAGATTAACTCTTTAGCAGTTTATTCCTTTTTTTGGCAAACCTTTGAGAAAAATAGGTGAATCGATTCTTCCACTGTATTCTATGGACGAATGAGTCAACAAAGTCGCAAAGCAGGCCTAATCCTGCCAAGTCTGAACATAAGACCTCACTTTAACCATAGAGATGCTGCATAGCCTTAGCTTCACCCCTCGCAGTTAGTACGTAGAAGAGAAACTCACCAGATTTTGCATTGTAATACTGGGCTACTGACAAAAAATCTTATAATTTAATCTGCTGTCATTGTTAACATTTCTGTCATGACTGGCAGATCCTCATGAAAGCGCACATCGGGTATCGATGAAGGGAAGATTCAAGTTGAAAATCTTTACTAAAATAAATTGATGAATGACTTTATTGAAAATAAAACACTGTATAAATGATCAATGCACAGCAAAATCATCCACAAAATGAGGTCTGGATTTCCAATCACCTCAAAAATCAAAGAAATAATTTGAAATCCAAAGGATTTTTTTAATATTATTTTGAATAACAAATTGCTTAAGAAAAGTATTGTATTAACCGTAATATACTGCTGCGTTATTACAGTAGAAATCCTATTGATTAGCTTTGAATTAATGTACAAATGGGAGGAAAGGCACATTACAAGGGTCGTCACACTGATTTGCCAAAAAAATTGTAGAATATTACATTATATGAAGATCCTTGTACTTAAAAGGGTTGTCCGGGCCAAATCGATAAGTCTGCAGTAACTCAGTGACTGCAGACTTATGAATCCCCCAGCGCACGCACTGTGTTCTGCGGGGATTCGCCGCTTTCTGACCCGGGATCGGAGGGCATGTATGCGTTATACATATTCCCGTCCAGAGCCCGTCCAGTGGGAGTGGACTCACTGCATGGAGTCTGCGCATTGCATGTAGCAAGGCCGCGCCCTCTAGTCAGCCATGCCCACTGGACGGTCGCGTCACTCGTTAGGGCACGGCCTCGCTCTATACAAGTGTATGAATTGATCCAGAATTGCAGGGCTATCAATTTATGAGCAGTTCATTATATACAGTTGAAACCAGAAGTTTACATACACTTTATGAAAAGACAAACATGCATGTTTTTCTCATTACGAGTTCACAGACACCAAACATGTATAGGATCTTTTTAATTTGTGCAAAAAAATTCAAAAATTTGTTTAAAAAAATGGCGCAATTTTCCAAGTCCTGTAGCGTCTACATTTTTTCGTGATCTGGGGCTGGATGAGGGCTTATTTTTCGCGCGCCAAACTGATGATTTTATTGATACAATTTTGGTGTAAATACAATGTTTTGATCATCCATGATTGCATTTTATTGCAATGTAGCGGCGACCAAAAAAATTATGGCATTTTTAATTTTTTTCTTGTTACGCCGTTTAGCGATTGGGTTAATTTTTTTTAACACCTTCCCGACATGTGCCATACATGCGGTGAGCCCACATCAAAGTCGCGACATGTCAGCTGTTTTGTACAGCTGACATGTGTGCGCAATAGCGGCAGGTGGAATCGCGATTCACCCGCCGCTATTAACCTGTTAAATGCCGCTGTCAAACGCTGACAGCGGCATTTAACCGGCGCTTCCGGCCACGCGGCCGGAAATGACCTCATCGCCGACCCCTGTCACATGATCGGAGGTCAGCGATGCATCAGGATGGTAACCATAAAGGTCCTTGAGACCTCTATGGTTACTGATGCCGGCTTGCTGTGAGTGCCACCCTGTGGTCGGCGCTCATAGCACAGCTGCAATTCAGCTACATAGGAGTGATCTGATGATCGCTGCTATGAAGCTGAGCCGATCGAGTTGTGCCTGCTTCTAGCCTCCCATGGAGGCTATTGCAGCATGGCAAAAGTGAAAAAAAAATGTTTTTAAAAATATGAAAAAAATAAAAAAAATATAAAAGTTTAAATCACCCCCCTTTCCTCTCATTCCAAATAAAACAATTAAAAAAAATCAAACCTACACATATTTGGTATCACCGCGTTCAGAATCGCCTGATCTATCAATAAAAAAAGCATTAACCTGATCGCTAAACAGCGTAGCGAGAAAAAAATTAAAAACGCCAGAATTACATTTTTTTGGTCGCCGCGACATTGCATTAAAATGCAATAACGGGCGATCAAAAGAACGTATCTGCACAACCGTGGTATCATTAACCCCTTCATGACCTTGGGATTTTCCATTTTTCCGTGTTCGTTTTTCACTCCCCTCCTTCCCAGAGCCATAACTTTTTTATTTTCTGTCAATTTGGCCATGTGAGGGCTTATTTTTTGCGGGACGAGTTGTACTTTTGAACGACATCATTGGTTTTATCATGTCGTGTACTAGAAAACGGGAAAAAAATTCCAAGTGCAGTGAAATTGCAAAAAAAGTGCAGTCCCACACTTGTTTTTTGTTTGGCTTTTTTGCTAGGTTCACTAAATGCTAAAACTAACCTGCCATTATGATTCTCCAGGTCAGTACGAGTTCATAGACACCTAACATGTCTAAGTTATTTTTTACCTAAGTGGTGAAAAAAAATTCCAAACTTTGCTAAAAGAAAAAAAAAATTGCGCCATTTTCCGATACTCGTAGCGTCTCCATTTTTCATGATCTGGGGTCGGTTGAGGGCTTATTTTTTGCGTGCCGAGCTGGCGTTTTTAATTATTCCAATTCGGTGCAGATACGTTCATTTGATCGCCCGTTATTGCATTTTAATGCAATGTCGCGGCAACCAAAAAAACGTAATTCTGGCGTTTCGATTTTTTTTCTCGTTACGCCGTTTAGCGATCAGGTTAATGCTTTTTTTTATTGATAGATCGGGCGATTCTGAACACGGCGATACCAAATATGTGTAGGTTTGATTTTTTTTTTATTGATTTATTTTGATTGGGGCGAAAGGGGGGTGATTTAAACTTTTATATTTTTTTTATTTTTTTCACATTTTTTTTAACTTTTTTTTTTACTTTTGCCATGCTTCAATAGCCTCTATGGGAGGCTAGAAGCAGGCACAACCCGATCGCCTCTCCTACATAGCAGCGATCTGCTGTTCGCTGCTATGTAGTAGAAAAAGCGGAGTGAAAAACGAAAACGCAAAAACGAAAAAGGGCCGCGGCGGGAAGCGGTTAATATTGATCAGACCTGTGTGTAGCAGAAATGCTCACTTGCTATGAGCGTCCACCACGGAGTGGTACTCTTAGCAATCTGGCAATGACAACCACAGAGGTCTGCTGCAGACCTCTGTTTGTCATCCTGACCCATCGGTGACTAGCAATCATGTGAGGGCGTCTGCTATGGGCGGGATTAGTGACACGCTTCCTATAACCACGAGTTCAATGCCATAACAGAGATTGACAGCGGCATTTAACTAGAATCGCGATTCCACCCAGCTGTGGAAAAGGTGCGAGCTCAGCGCTGGAGGCCGCTCCAAACAGGGGGAGTAAGACATGTCAGAAAGGGGTTAAACAATTCTGGACTGCCCATATGATGATGTCATGTGTTTGGGATCTTCTGATTTTGTGGCAACATATGAGTTAATTAGAGGCATACCTGTGGATTTATTTTAATACACACCTGAAACACATTGCTTCTTTGTGTAGCAAGCATCATGGGAAAGTCTCAAGAAATCAGCCAAGATATCAGGAAGAGAATTGTGGACTTACACAATGCTGGCTCATCCTTGGGTACAATTTCAAGATACCTGAAGTTGCATTGTTCATCTGTACAAACAATTATACGCTAGTACAAACAAGATGGGAATGTGCAGCCATCATACTGCTCAGGAAGGAGATGGGTTCTGTGTCTCAGAGATGAACGTGTTTTGGTCCGATATGTGCCAATCTACACAAGGACAAAATCTAAATACGTTGTAAAGAAGATGGAAGCTGGTATGATTGTGTCAATATCCACTGTGAAACCTGTACTGTATCAACATGGGCTGAAAGGCCACTCTGCCAGGAAGAAGCCATTACTCCAAAAGAAACATAAAAAAGCCAGATTAATGTTTGCAAATGCACACAGGAACAAAGACCTTAATTTTTGGAGACATGTCCTGTGGTCTGATGAAACTAAAATGTAACTTTTTGGGCATAATTACGATCGTTTCGTTTGGAGGAAAAAGGAAGAAGCTTGGAAGCCTAAGAACACCATCCCAACTGTGAAACACGGGGGTGGCAGCATTATGCTGTGGGGTTATTTTGCTGCAGGAGGGACTGGTGCACTTCACAAAATAGATGGCATCATGAGAAAAGAAGATTATGTGGCAATACTGAAGCAACATCTCAAAACATCAGCCAGGAAGTTAAAGATTGGGCGGAAATGGATCTTCCAAATGAACAATGACCCAAAGCACACTGCCAAAATGGTAACAAAGTGGCTTAAGGATAACAAAGTCAATGTTTTGGAGTGGCCATCACAAAGCTCTGATCTCAATCCTATTGAAAATTTATGGACAAAGCAAAAAAGGCAGGTGCGAGCAAGGCGACCTACAAACCTGGATCAGTTACACCAGTTTTGACAGGAGGAATGGGCCCAAATGTCAACCAATTATTGTGAGAAGCTTGTGGAAGGATGTCCCAAACGTTTGACCCAAGTCATTCAGTTTAAGGGCAATGGTACCAAATACTGATGAAATGTATGTAAACTTTTGACTTTACAGTAAGTAATAAAAATGCCTTAAAACATTCTTACTCTCTCATTATTCTGGCATTTGGCAAATATTAATAATTATGGTAATCCTAATTGACCTAAAACGGGAAAGGTTTATTCTGATTTCATGTCAGATATTGAGAAAAACATGCATATGTGTCTACTTATATAGTGTATGTAAACTTCTGGTTTCAGCTGTATATCTCGAACCAGTAAGTTACTAGAAGGAGCATGTGCCTGCGGCTTGGGAATACTGGTCAGGTCCCTGTGTAAAAGTTTTCTTAGTAAATACGTTGGACCTGGATGTCAAATTCAACTTTTAGGACCACTAGTGAAGAAACAATGCACAGCCTGATGAATCTGTTATTCAGCTTATGCGTCGCTCCTTTCATTTCGCTTATGTTAGAGATCTGCATGGTTTCATGTGTAATTTTCATCCAAGACAGCAGAAGCCAAGATATGGTTAATGCTAGACGAATTCTACAATTCTGGCAGGGAAATATGGCATTCCTTGTGGTGCTTACCACTCATAAAAATGAGCAACATCTGTTTGTTTGTGTCTTTCAGTTTGCATTTCCATATCCGCACAATACTCCATGGGTCCGTGTGAGCATATAGTACGTCCTGATTAGAGCAACTACTTCCTTCCTATCTGCATTTAATGAAAGACGGGTAAATAGATTGAATGTACAGTAGTGCTGATCATATATTTATAATGGCAAATGTCCAGTACACAGACGGAGTGTGGGGGAGGAGACATTTTGGAGCGTTATAAAAAAAAAAGGTGGGTGTGTTTTGGAAGGGGTGATACTTAAGGTCACGCGGTACCTGACTAATGTCTAGGCAGCCATTTTGTTTTTTCTGCTACATTTACATCTTCTTTTCACTCCTCTTTCTCAGTTTTACAGCATGGCGGCCATCTTGTTGTCTCCGAATGTGAAAATGTTTGTTGAGCACAGAGGTTTTGTAGAGAAAGGGGAATGAAGAGGGTGCCGGCAGTCTCCCGATCCACTGCTGATAAAGTTTAACCTTTTAAGTGGATAAGGAACAGAGTCACTGAAATGACCTGGCACAAGCTGGCTTCACTGGTAGACAAGGAGTTAACACTGATATTTCAGGTAGCAACTCTGATAAGGGAGAACCGCACTGTAAGGAAGCACAAGAATCACGGAAGTGTCTGTGCTTTACAGCTGACCAACTACAGGGTTAAATTCTCTAGCATGCAAGTCTGCCAAGCCAAGTAGTTGAATTTGGCAAGCACCCTCTTTCCTCTCTCTTTCTCTCCCTCCTTCTCCCGTTGCCTCCACTCCCTCTGTTCAGCGGTTCATTCCATTTCCTTCTCTTACTTCCTCTTATCTTCTGCACTCTCCCCTCATTTCTTAAGCTTTCTATTATTTCCTCTATCTTTCTAAGTGGTTTTTCTCACACCACGCTCACTTTTCTTTTTAAATGTACATCATGTTCCCCTATGTTTTCAGTTTTCCATATCAGATTTTCTCTATTCGATTTAGATTGGTGCCCTTCTCCTAATTACGTTACTTTCTCCAATCCAAAGTGGTCTTCGAGACAGGAATCTGTAATATAGCAGTCATCAGCCCAGAGACAGTGTCCATACTGGTGCGAAGAAGAGAGCACTGGTCAATATGTGGACAAAACGGTCCTCGGAAGCTTTTCAGAATAATTATCCCACCACAATGACCATTTCAGAGTGGCCCAAACTGACGTTGTCTCTTTTAATTTTTGGGTTTTCCACTGTACAAAAACTACATAAGGTAGCCCACTTCTTCACTCATATCCGTTTCCTCAAAATTAAGGCGATTCTTCACCATGAGACTGAAAAGTGACTACACATTTCTCATGTACCCGGAGCACTCCATTGGCCTCCACCTGCCTCTTTTGCTCAGCCTCCGGTTTGTTTTTCTCCTGCTTCCAAAATAACAGCCACAGTGGTAAGGGAAGCTCAGAAAAGTCTAAACCAAGGCTCTCCTGCCTTTCCAATCCCACAGCACAGGGAAGGTATGGTTTATATTGCGGTGGCCATGGTGGAAACAGGAAGAACAGAACGTCTATGTGATCAGAGGTGGCAGTGGGAGACAAACGGAGGGCACCATGTAGGATGTCTACACATGTGAAATGTACATTCACTTTTTAGTCCTAGGGTGGAGGGTCACCTAAATGTAAATACATGGCTACTGTTTTTTCAGCAAATAAACATTATTGTTGTATCACGAAAAGTTCTTGACCTTTTTAAAAATACTTCTTGCCTCAATTCGGCACAATTTCAAGATCCCCAGACAGTTTCATGGCTTGTCTAAATACACAACTCACATAGCCAGCTGTATGCACTGTTCAGATATAGAGTTAATCTGAAGGTAAACTGCGTTACAAGGTTGCCCGGCCGCCTTACTGAAAGTGCAGCTACTGGGAGAAAATGAACTTCTTTCCTCCATGGAGCCACCGGCTTTGAGTTGTGGGAGTGTGCATGGAGCGGCTACAGTCACCGCTCACAGCACTGGTCAATATACTGTGAGCAGTGGCTGAAAGGCACTTTGATTGACAGTTGGCTATGCATCATCCATGCAGAGCGAGCTGTCAATCAAACTGCCCCCTATGACTGAAAGCTGGCTGCTCTTGGAAGGAAGTTCACTTTCTCGCAGCAGATGCACTTTCCTTTCGGTATGGTATTTTGGCAGCATTTTTAATGCCATTATGGTACCTACAGATTAACCCTATACTGCAGGTAAATAGAGTTTTCCAAAGTGACAGGTTCTCTTTAAAGGCTCCTTTCTAGACTCTTGCAAGTTCTGCAAGGTTTGAGTAGAAGAAAAGCTGACACCATGAGGCTGCCGTCACACTAGCAGTGTTTGGTCAGTATTTTACATCAGTATTTGTAAGCCAAAACCAGGAGTGGAACAATCAGAGGAAAAGTATAATAGAAACATATGCACCACTTCTGCATTTATCACCCACTCCTGGTTTTGGCTTACAAATACTGATGTAAAATACTGACCAAATACTGCTAGTGTGACGGCAGCCTGACACTATGCTGTAATCAAACGGACCTCATTAAAAGTCACTGGGTGAGCTATGATTACAGCACTCTTATGGTTCACACATTGCGTATTAGATGCAAATTTTCTGAGTGGATTTGTGTGTGAAAAATCCACAGCATAATACAGTACCAGCTCACCTACATGTTTCAGAAAATTGTGTGGAAATTGACTTGCAGGCAGTATGCTTATTTTGTAATTAGCGACAAATGTAAAGGTTGAAATCTAAAGTAAACATACCCTAAGGATTTGTTCTGGTTTGTGTTAAAGGGGTGGTCTGAAGGTGTCCAAAGGCAAAGTAATTTTCATGCTAAATCCCTATCTATTTAGTGCCATAATCTAAACTATTTTCTAATATTATGTGCATTAAAAGTTCACTATCTTTCCCTAACTACACTATCTAATTGCTTTTCTATTTTTTCCATACTTCCTTTTTAATGACGCTTCACTTGAGAATCCCAGTGCATGCTGGGATACTCAAAAGAAGCATCATCAGGGGGCAGAGGCTGCCACAGTCCCTGCCCCCTTCCTGAAAAGAAGCATTGTCAGTGATGCTCGTTTCAGGGGCTGAGCTAGTCTCTGCGCACAATATGCACAATGTTGCAGAGACCAGTGACGTCACTTGTGGGGGGCTGTTATGAAAGGCAATTCAGTACTACAATGGACATAGCGGTCAGAGCACATACAGTGATCTGACAATAACCCAAAATCATAGAACGAGCTCTGAGACGTGGGAACTCTGCAGACCGCAATCCCTAATCCTCTCCAAACAACACTAGAGGCAGCCGTGGATTGCGCCTAACTCTGCCTATGCAACTCGGCACAGCCTGAGAAACTAACTAGCCTGAAGATAGAAAATAAGCCTACCTTGCCTCAGAGAAATACCCCAAAGGAAAAGGCAGCCCCCCACATATAATGACTGTGAGTTAAGATGAAAAGACAAACGTAGAGATGAAATAGATTCAGCAAAGTGAGGCCCGACTTTCTTAACAGATCGAGGATAGAAAAGGTAACTTTGCGGTCTACACAAAACCCTAAAGAAAACCACGCAAAGGGGGCAAAAAGACCCTCCGTACCGAACTAACGGCACGGAGGTACACCCTTTGCGTCCCAGAGCTTCCAGCAACAAATTAGACAAGCTGGACAGAAAAAATAGCAAACAAATAGCAAAGAAGAACTTAGCTATGCAGAGCAGCAGGCCACAGGAATGATCCAGGGAAAAGCAAGTCCAACACTGGAACATTGACAGGAAGCCAGGATCAAAGCATTAGGTGGAGTTAAGTAGAGAAGCACCTAACGACCTCACCAGATCACCTGAGGGAGGAAACTCAGAAGCCGCAGTACCACTTCCCTCCACCAACAGAAGCTCACAGAGAGAATCAGCCGAAGTACCACTTGTGACCACAGGAGGGAGCTCTGCCACAGAATTCACAACAGTACCCCCCCCTTGAGGAGGGGTCACCGAACCCTCACCAGAGCCCCCAGGCCGACCAGGATGAGCCACATGAAAGGCACGAACAAGATCGGGAGCATGGACATCAGAGGCAAAAACCCAGGAATTATCTTCCTGAGCATAACCCTTCCATTTAACCAGATACTGGAGTTTCCGTCTAGAAACACGAGAATCCAAAATCTTCTCCACAATATACTCCAATTCCCCCTCCACCAAAACCGGGGCAGGAGGATCAACAGATGGAACCATAGGTGCCACGTATCTCCGCAACAATGACCTATGGAATACGTTATGTATGGAAAAAGAATCTGGAAGGGTCAGACGAAAAGACACAGGATTAAGAACCTCAGAAATCCTATACGGACCAATGAAACGAGGTTTAAACTTAGGAGAGGAAACCTTCATAGGAATATGACGAGAAGATAACCAAACCAGATCCCCAACACGAAGTCGGGGACCCACACGGCGTCTGCGATTAGCAAAACGTTGAGCCTTCTCCTGGGACAAGGTCAAATTGTCCACTACATGAGTCCAAATCTGCTGCAACCTGTCCACCACAGTATCCACACCAGGACAGTCCGAAGACTCAACCTGTCCTGAAGAGAAACGAGGATGGAACCCAGAATTGCAGAAAAATGGCGAAACCAAGGTAGCCGAGCTGGCCCGATTATTAAGGGCGAACTCAGCCAAAGGCAAAAAGGACACCCAGTCATCCTGATCGGCAGAAACAAAGCATCTCAGATATGTTTCCAAGGTCTGATTGGTTCGTTCGGTCTGGCCATTAGTTTGAGGATGGAAAGCCGAGGAAAAAGACAAGTCAATGCCCATCCTACCACAAAAGGCTCGCCAAAACCTTGAAACAAACTGGGAACCTCTGTCAGAAACGATATTCTCTGGAATGCCATGTAAACGAACCACATGCTGGAAGAACAATGGCACCAAATCAGAGGAGGAAGGCAATTTAGACAAGGGTACCAGATGGACCATCTTAGAAAAGCGATCACAGACCACCCAAATGACTGACATCTTTTGAGAAACGGGAAGATCAGAAATAAAATCCATAGAGATATGTGTCCAAGGCCTCTTCGGGACCGGCAAGGGCAAAAGCAACCCACTGGCACGAGAACAGCAGGGCTTAGCCCGAGCACAAATCCCACAGGACTGCACAAAAACACGCACATCCCGCGACAGAGACGGCCACCAAAAGGATCTAGCCACCAGCTCTCTGGTACCAAAGATTCCAGGATGACCAGCCAACACCGAACAATGAACCTCAGAGATAACTTTATTGGTCCACCTATCAGGGACAAACAGTCTCTCCGCTGGACAACGATCAGGTTTATTAGCCTGAAATTTTTGCAGCACCCGCCGCAAATCAGGGGAGATGGCAGACACAATTACTCCTTCCTTGAGGATACCCGCCGGCTCAGACAAACCCGGAGAGTCGGGCACAAAACTCCTAGACAGAGCATCCGCCTTCACATTTTTAGAGCCCGGAAGGTACGAAATCACAAAGTCAAAACGGGCAAAAAACAGCGACCAACGAGCCTGTCTAGGATTCAACCGCTTAGCAGACTCAAGATAAGTCAAGTTCTTATGATCAGTCAATACCACCACGCGATGCTTAGCTCCTTCAAGCCAATGACGCCACTCCTCGAATGCCCACTTCATGGCCAGCAACTCTCGGTTGCCCACATCATAATTTCGCTCAGCAGGCGAAAACTTCCTGGAAAAAAAAGCGCATGGTTTCATCACTGAGCAATCAGAACCTCTCTGCGACAAAACAGCCCCTGCTCCAATCTCAGAAGCATCAACCTCGACCTGGAACGGAAGAGAAACATCTGGTTGACACAACACAGGGGCAGAAGAAAAACGACGCTTCAAGTCTTGAAAAGCTTCCACACAGAAGTTGATTTGAGGTGTGATGCTTGCATTTGGAAGGTTTTGCTGTGAAGTAAACATGCGATCAAAAGAGCTCTCCATGCAGGTGAAACAAGCCATCCTTCAGCTGCGAAAACAGAAAAAACCCATCCCAGAAATTGCTACAATATTAGGAGTGGCAAAATCTACAGTTTGGTACATCATGAGAAAGAAAGAAAGCACTGGTGAACTCATCAATTCAAAAAGACCTGGGCGCCCACGGAAGACAACAGTGGTGTATGATCGCAGAATAATCTCCATGGTGAAGAGAAACCTTTTCACAACAGCCAACCAAGTGAACAACACTCTCCAGGAGGTCGGCGTATCAATATCCAAATCTCACATAAAGAAAAGACTGCATGAAAGTAAATACAGAGGGTTCACTGCACGGTGCAAGCCACTCATAAGCATCAAGAATAAAATGGCTAGACTGGACTTTGCTAAAAAACATCTAAAAAAGCCAGCACAGTTCTGGAAGAACATTCTTTGGACAGATGAAACCAAGATCAACCTCTACCAGAATGATGGAAAGAGAAAAGTATGGCGAAGGCGTGGTACAGCTCATAATGCAAAGCATACCACATCATCTGTAAAACACAGCGGAGGCAGTGTGATGGCTTGGGCATGCATGGCTGCCAGTGGCACTGCGTCACTAGTGTTTATTGATGATGTGACACAGGACAGAAGAAGCCGAATGAATTCTGAGGTATTCAGAGACATACTGTGTGCTCAGAACCAGCCAAATGCAGCAAAACTGATTGGTCGTCGCTTCATACTACAGATGGACAATGACCCAAAACATAAAGCCAAAGCAACCCAGGAGTTTATTAAAGCAACGAAGTGGAATATTCTTGAATGGCCAAGTCAGTCACCTGATCTCAACCCAATTGAGCATGCATTTCACTTGTTAAAGACTAAACTTCATGCAAAAAGGCCCACAAACAAACAGCAACTGAAAACCACCGCAGTGAAGGCCTGGCAGAGCATCAAAAAGGAGGAAACACAGCGTCTGGTGATGTCCATGAGTTCAAGACTTCAGGCTGTCATTGCCAACAAAGGGTTTTCAACCAAGTACTAAAAATGAACATTTTATTTAAAATTATTGGATCTGTCCAATTACTTCTGGTCCCTGTAAAAACAGGGAGGCACATGTTAAGAAGCTGAAATTCCTAAACCCTTCATCCAATTTTAATGTGGATACCCTCAAATGAAAGCTGAAAGTCTGAACTTCAACTGCATCTGAATTGTTTTGTTTAAAATTCATTGTGGTAATGTCTATAACCAAAATTAGAAAAATGTTGTCTCTGTCGAAATATATATGGACCTAACTGTATATATATATATATATATATATATATATATATATATATACATATATATATATATATATATATATATATATATATATCAGCTGCCTAACATTCATTATTTTTCTCACAGGTGGTTTAGTAATCTGTACTTTATAGACATTGTCTTTTTAGTAATAGGAACAAGCTTTGCTAAGATATTGATTAGTTTTTCGTGGAAGCAGCCGCCTCAGAACGGCTGCTGAGTGTAAACGGCAGCCAGTGATGCTTCCAACAAATATGAAATGCAGAAGTGCTGCAAGCCCATGGGAGAAAGCATTCACATTGTCTCGGAAGCTACCATTTTTCTTGTGGCATAACTCACTAATGGGAGTGTCACCTAAATACACTCCATCCTTCTGGAGACTTAATTAGACATTGCCCACCACCCTCTCTCCCTAGGAAGAGGACATAAGATCAACAAAATGGAGGAAAGTTTCCATTAGAGATGGTTCCCAGAGTCTGATAGGGATATGGCAATCCTTTACTCAAAGTCTTGTTTGAGTTTCAGTAAAAAACCCATGAGGAGCAGTTTTTAACCAAATGAATTGGATCACACCACAGTTCATGCGACCACAAAAACCTCAGGTAAAAACAATTAAGAGATGTTCAGCTCCAGTTCAAATAAATGAGGTGTTTCTCTTTTGACCATAAAGAGAGATATTTTCCTTTTTTGGCGCACTTGGTTTAGGTTCTCTTTCTGAGGTGGATTGAGATTCTAAGTCTGTCCCATGCTTAGCAGTGTCCTCTGGGGGAGGCCAATGAAGTCATCTAGCACAACTCCTCATGGGTTCCCTAAGTTCTCTGATGTAAAAAATATGAAATTGAACCTCCAAAATAAACGATTTACAATTACTAATAGACTAGGTCCAATGCGGTCCATGGTGACACAAACTGTAAGTAGCCTACTCTCATCTAAATTAGCTCTCCCAAAGGCAACTAAAACCGAAGTACTGATGATTGGTCATTCAATTACATTACTAATAAGAACAGCCCAGTAGGTCACCTCTGCCAGTATGGCAGTAATAACAAACCCTAGAGCCGTATCATTTTTTTTTTTTCCCCAACTCCAGCAAAGGTTGCGATAGGTCAAAGAAATACTTTGCAGAACTCAAAAAGTCAGCATATAAGAAAACTTTTCACATGAAGGGTCACTCACACAGATTCAGGGATACACTCTAATTTTCAGAAACAAAATTAAGATTTTTTTTTCCATGACTTCCAATCTAGCCAGAGGGTCTTCATACAGGCCTATTTCCTCCAGGAGATCACATTTTTTTCTATTTCTGAAGTCAGATGGGTCAGCGGGACTAGTTCTAATTGTGAGCTGCTTGACCTTTGCCAAAAGGCTTTTGTAAAATTCAATGGTTCAGTATGTGGAACAAGTTATATACGGTAAGTAAGACACTTCCTCATATTTTGTTGGCATAAACCACTGCTGAATGGACACCGCTCCACAAGCATTGTCCTTCACAGAAACAAGAAATCAGATCCTGTATTTTTTGTGGCTGCTTCTCCTGGGATATAGAAAAAAATCTGAAACAAGATCCACAGCCAATAGCTAAATCCAAAGAATGAGTGATCCAGTATCACGAAGCATTACATGTTCTAATAGATGTTGTTGAAGACTAGGCGAATACATACTTTATACAGTTATGGCCGAAAGGGTTGAAACCCTTGAAATGGTCCAGAATATGAAGTATTTCTCCCAGAAAATTATTGCAATTACACGTTTTGTTATGCACATGTTTATTTCCATTGCATATATTGTAACAACAACAAAAAAAATTTGGATATAATTTCACACAAAACCACCAAAATGGGCATGACAACATTTCTGGCACCTTTCCAAGATTGTGGGAAAATAACTTTCTTTTAAGCATGTGATAGTTATTTAAATTCACCTACGGCAAGTAACAGGTGTGGGCAAAATAAAAATCACACCTGAAACCAGAAAAGAAGGGGAAAAGTTGGCTCAATTTTTACATTGTGTATCTGTGTGTGCACTAAGCACAGAGAATAGAAGAAGAGGAAAACTGTCTGAGGACTTGAAAGCCAAAATTGTTGAAAAATATCAACAATCACAAGATTACAAGTTAATTTCCAGAGATGCTGATGTTCCATTGTCCATGGTGCCGAACCTAATCAAGAAGTTTACAACCAATAACAATATAGCTATTCTCCCTGGTTGTGGACAGCAGAGAAAAGTTGATGAAAGGTTGCAACGCAGGATAGTTTGGATGGTGGATAAGCAGCCTCAATCAGTTCCAAAGAACGTCAAGATGTCCTGTAGGCTAAGGGTGCATCAGTGTCAGTGCAAACTATCCATTGTAATTTGAATGAAATTCTACGGCAGGAGACCCTGGAGGATCCCAGAGCTGACACATGCATAAAAAGGCTAGACTGCAGTTTGCCAAAATGTACATGAGTAAGCCAAAATCCTTCTGAAAAAGTGTCTTGTGGACAGATGACACCAAGGTAGAGTTTTTTTTTAGTAAAGCACATAATCCTACTGTTTACCGAAAATGTTATGAGGCCTACAAAGAAAAGAACATAGTAGCTACAGTCAAATATGGTGGAGGATAAAAGATGTTTTTGGGTTGTTTTGCTGACTCTGGCACTTGGTGCCATGGCTGTGTGCGAGACATCATGAAATCTGAAGATTACCAAAAGATTTTGGGTCGCAATGTAGTGCACAGTGTCAGAAAACTAGATTTGTGTCCTAGGTCATGGGTCTCGCAATAGGACAATGACCCCAAACATACTTCAAGAAATATCCAGAAATAGATGGAAGTGTCGGAGAGTTCTGAAGTGGCCAGAAATGAGTTTGGATCTAAATCCCATTGAACGCCTGTAGAGAGATCTTAAAATTGATGTTGAGAGGGCATCCTTCAAATATGAGAGACCTGGAGCAGTTTCCAAAAGAAGAGTGATCCAAAATTCCAGTTGAGAGTTGGAAGAAGCTTGTTGACGGTTATAGGAAGCCATTGATTGCAGTTATTTATTCCAAAGAGTGTGCAACCAAATATTAAAGTAGCAAATGGTGCCAGCAGAGCGAACATGTACTATGCGATGTATAATTTTTAGGAGTATACGCCTAGTGGGGATGGAAACTCAGATGCAGTCTACTACATCCGTGTGTCCGCTGCCAGTAGGTGCACTGGCCCAAAAATGATGCATGGCAGAGCGCACGTTCGAAGTTAAGAATATCAGTTCTCTACGCACATTTTTCTTTAACCATTGTCCTACACTTTTCTTTTACTGTATAAATTAGTCACCAAGCCTTCTTTGCACAGAAGCTTTCTGCTGTATCTTCTGAGCTAGAGTGAAGGCCACCATGCATATTAGATGTATAACATGACTATAGCTACATACAAAAATGTGGTAATTCTATAGAAATCAATGACGCATCTTTTGTAATTAACTGTACTGTCTAATTTTCAGACAGTGCAAACTTACACTAAATGGTTTTAAAATCCATTTCTATTTTAGTGGTTCCTACTGTTTGATACACTTGCCTAATGTTAAGTCTGTCCGGTCTAAGCTTACACCACTTTTTAGTTTCTGGCAAAGTGTTTTGCATTTTAGGCCACACCCCTTCCAGACATACCTCCCCTTTTCAGAAAGGTCACACCCCCATTGTCAACCGATGCACAAAAAGAGTCTAGGACACATAATAAATATGGTGTGAAAGACAGGCAATATATCTGAAGCTTGGTAGCGTGGACATCTACGGCACTTATATTTAGCATTGGATGTCTTAAGTTGAGGTAATTAGGCTAAGTTCACACAAACATTTTTTTTTCGGTGTGTAAGCACATGCAGTAAACGTGCTAATTTCCACATAAAACTCAAGTTGACATGGGAATCAAATCATGTGTTAGTCTGGTCTGATTTAAAGCCCAGACTAGTGCATGTAAACAGTAGATAGCTCCTACACCTGTCCTCTATGCAAGGTGCTGCACATGAGGCCAATAACGAGAACAATTTACGGATGTGACTGGTCTGCAAAATTTATTGTTCATTTGAACTTAGCTTTAGACAAATTCAGACATCTGGAATACAGTCCAAGCACGGACTACGAAGCACATACTGACTGCGGGTTTACGAACCTCAACTTGGTGGCATCTGATGGCTGTCCATTTTTCATGGACTGCTGGATAGGAGAAGGTCAAGAAACTTGTATCTTTTGTCCCTCATCAAACTCAATCAAACTTTGATGACATTGCTGAAACCTGGAAGAAACGCTAATTTATCTGAAACGTGGAAAAAAAACGCTGTCTGAATGAGCCCTTATACCCATACAATAGTATAGTACCAAACCACCCAAGTGGTTTTTCACCACTAGTACTTGTGACATCAGATTTGTCCACCAACAGCCCACCGACACATCACATCACATGACAGATGTCCCATATAAAGAAAAACGGAACATATCCTACTCAAAACTGCGGACAATTGAATGGATCAGCTGAAAAATAAAAATCGGACAGCACACTAATGGTATCCGCTTAGCGTCCTGCAGAGTAAAGAGTCAAATTTAGACGCAAACACTGCCGTGGGATCTAAGTTTCGGCATTATCTCGCCCCAAGAGAAAAAATATTTATGGGTGGAACATCCGGTCACGGCAACATTTTATATGTTGCCGAAGATACATAAAGACGAGAAGAAACCACCAGGAAGGCCGATTGTTTCTAGCATTGGGAGTATCTGCGAGCGGGCAAGTGAGTATTTGGACTTCTTCTTCCAGCCAATAGTCACGGCCTTGCCCTCCTTTATAAGGGATTCTGCCCATTTTATTGAGGTCTGTGGACGGATAGAACTGCCGGGAGAATTCTACCTGGTAACTTGTGATGTGGAGTCTTTGTACTCCAACATCAAGCATAGTGATGGCCTGCATGCGGTTACTTTTTGCCTAGACAAACTGTCACACTCGGATCGGGGGCATGATTCTTTTCTGTTGGATCTGCTGAAATTTGTTCTTCATCACAACTATTTTTTGTTTGACAGAACATTTTATTTACAGACAGCTGGAGTGGCAATGGGGGCGAAATGTGCACCAACCTACGCAAACATCTTCTTAGGTTGGTGGGAGGAGGTGTTTGTGTACCCATCCCTGGCATATCAACATCATGTTCGGAATTGGCATCGCTATATCGATGACTTATTCTTTATTTGGTCGGGCAGCAGGGAGGGTTGTACTGATTTCATCCACAGCCTCAATTCCAACCCCCATAATATCTTTTTAACCCACTCTATTTCCAACAGTTCGACTAGCTTTCTGGATCTGAGAATTTTCGTACAAGGGAACAAGTTGGCCACGGACCTTTTCCGGAAGCCCACTGCTACTAACGCTCTTTTGGAGTTCAACAGTTTTCACCCTTGGCACACGAAGGTGGGCGTCCCGACGGGACAATTTTTACGCATTAGACGTAATTGCACTTGGGATCAAGACTTTCTGATGCGAGCTCGGGATCTGACGGACCGCTTCAGACAGAGGAGTTATCCCAAACGAGTGGTTGCCACGGCTTTCCAGCGAGCAAGACAACATGATCAGGCCTCACTTTTGATTCCTGTGGGTCGTTCCCGAGAATCGCAGACGAGGTTCATCACGGACTATAATGACAGCTGGGGGCAGGTAAGACACATCCTCACTAGACATTGGCCAATCTTGCAAACAGATATGCAAACCACACAAGTCATCAGCAATAGGCCGTTATTGACATCTAGAAGAGCCCCGAATCTGAGGCAGTTGTTGACCAGGAGCCATTTTTCTAGGCCCACGGTCAAACTTAATAGGGGTATTGTCCTCAAGGGATCATTCCCCTGTGGGGAATGTAATGTCTGCCCCTTTATGACGCCTACCCGGGACATATTTACACACCCCACGAACTCCAGCAGACATGTGTTAAAGGCTTAAGGTACCGTCACACATAGCGACGCTGCAGCGATACCGACAACGATCCGGATCGCTGCAGCGTCGCTGTTTGGTCGCTGGAGAGCTGTCACACAGACAGCTCTCCAGCGACCAACGATCCCGAGGTCCCCGGTAACCAGGGTAAACATCGGGTAACTAAGCGCAGGGCCGCGCTTAGTAACCCGACGTTTACCCTGGTTACCATCCTAAAAAGTAAAAAAACAAACGCTACATACTTACCTACCGCTGTCTGTCCCCGGCACTCTGCTTCTCTGGTCTGGCTGTGAGCGCCGGGCAGCCAGAAAGCAGAGCGGTGACGTCACCGCTCTGCTTTCCGGCTGACCGACGCTCACAGCCAGAGCAGGAGGAGAGCAGAGCACAGCGCTGGAGGACAGACGGCTGTAGGTAAGTATGTACTGTTTGTTTTTTTACTTTTAGGATGGTAACCAGGGTAAACATCGGGTTACTAAGCGCGGCCCTGCGCTTAGTTACCCGATGTTTACCCTGGTTACCAGCAAAGACATCGCTGAATCGGTGTCACACGCCGATTCAGCGATGTCTACGGGGAGTCCAGCGACGAAATAAAGTTCTGGACTTTCTTCCCCGACCAGCGACAGCACAGCAGGGGCCTGATCGCTGCTGCCTGTCACACTGGACGATATCGCTAGCGAGGACGCTGCAACGTCACGGATCGCTAGCGATATCGTCTAGTGTGACAGTACCTTTACATCAACTGCAGGAGCAGAAATGTTATTTATGTGCTAATTTGCCCTTGTAATATGATCTATGTAGGGCAAACATCCCAAGAACTACGTAAGAGGTTTCAAAAACACGTATCAACCATACGCCTGGCGGCTACGGACCAAGGCAAAGGTAAAATCTTGACTCCTGTGGCGGCGCATTTCTTGCTGAAACATAGGGGTTCACCCATTGATTTGCAAGTTGTGGGGTTACAGAGGGTTTCCTGTGGCGAAAGGGGTGGCAATATATCTAACTATCTCTTGCATGCTGAGTCCAGGTGGATTTTCGATCTTCAGGCGGTTGCACCCATGGGCCTAAATGAGGAATTGCTCTTCACGGGGTTCCTAGGATAGTTGGCGCGTAGATTCATTGGGGTATTTTTAGTTTCTGGGACGTCTGATTTGGTTCCCTTCGGATTTGGTGCCCATATCTAATTTTGCATTTGTCTCCATTCAGGAAGGCTGAGGACGCACCCAAAAGGGTGATGATCATCCCTGGAAATTGGGATATGGATATTACAAGCTTACTGTGGGGACCAACATGGATGCAGAGGTCTTTGACACATTGGATAATGAAGTGGACCCTGGAGGGTGGATGTGCGGTATGCCATTATGGCAAATGGAAGGACATCTTATGCAGAAGAGATTTTGCTCTCACAGCTATAATGCGGATTCTATGGCAAATTCCTATTATGGACCATGGGCTCGGATGCGCATTTGAGATTGGCAAGTCGGAAGGGGCTTGTGATGAAGAGTGCTTTCTCTCGTATAGATCTGGATGGTGTCGGCCTCATCGACTATGGGACTATAAGCTGGGGACCGGAAACGTCTACATGGCGGCATTGAGAGAATACTCGTACATATACTTACGGACTCAAGGGACATCAGTCTGTTTATATTTATATTTATATATGTGTGTGTTTTTTGCCTGATATTGTTATATACTGTATATGGTTGCTGTATAGGTGTTTACGTGCACTTATACCTGTGCACTTGCCAACAATAATAATATTCCTTTCTCCCTTTCAGGTTTTCTGGGTGGATTTATATGCCCTGTCTTTTTGTGTCCTTTGGCGGTTTTGCCTTTAATTACTAGTATATGTCTATGATTGTGATATCTCCCGGTATTCTGCGGGTGGATATCTTGTGCCTCTGTGTCTTGCTGCAACATGCTCACTCTGCCCTCTTTTTACCTGTTGTGTTTTGTTTTTTTTTTTCCCTCCCTTCCCCCCTCTCTGGCTTTTTGGTCCATATCCCACCCCCTCTGCTCTGTGTCCCATGACGTGTCCATCTAGCCGGCCTCGCTAGCTTAGTCCGGTCCTCGGGCTTTATTCCATTTCTCTTTGCCCTGTGTCCTATGACGTGTCCATCTAGCCGGCTGGCACGGCGCGTGCGCAACGTGGTCCTATCGGATACCGCGGTTTGCGCGTGCGCATGTGACCCTTTGGACGCTCTAGGATTGCCGTTCATTATGATTGTGTTCCTGTCGTCATGGCGTCGCCGGCGTCTTCCGGCTTTTACCTCTCTCTCTCTCTCCCACACCGGTATGCAATTTACCTTATTGGATTTATTATTTAAGCACACACTGTTGCACCTTTAGTTTCACTTCCCCTGACGAAGCTGCGGAGGCAGCGATACGCGTGGGGTGCGTTCCCACCTTATCCTTCTCCTACCTCAGGGCCATTTTGGGGCTGTTATGTTCCCTGGCTCTATGTGGATTTAACCCTTGTGGTGCTCTGTGCCCTTTGACATTGCTGCATCTCCATATACCAGAATTGACGCAGGACAGGTTGTATCCACAGCTGTTATATAGCATGCTATCACATTCCAATCTCAGGACCATGTATTGCATGGATGTTTCATTTTTTGGTTATTAGCAGTGGATACTGACATATTGTGGTCGAGTCCTTTGCGGCCTGTATAGGCACATTTTTGCAGGAGAGCATATGTGACTAGGTGCATCTAGGGTAGGATATTACTGTTTTCCTATTGTATTATGGGATTGTCATTTATTATGGGATATGGTGGGTATAGGGATTTGTACATTTGTTTTTAAATGTTTTAACATGTTTTTTGAGGTGTTTAATAAAGGTGTTTTGCTTTATGGTATTACCGATTGTCTCTATATTTTGGGTTGTGCATACTATTTTTAGTCTACCCTTTCTCTTTTCGTTTGTCCTGTTCTATTTATAGACTAAGTATTGCACCCCTTGATGGTGACTGTGACATTATATATTGGTGCGCCCCTTTCTATCTTTACTCTTGTGCTAGATATCTTTTACAGACATATTTTAGAATATAACAGATTTCTGTTTCTTTTCATTAAATTATTATTCAAATGCAACCAAGCACGCAAAAAAGATATTGTGTAGCAACGTAAATGGCAATAACTAAAATCATATTTACAATTTAAAGGGAAACTGTCAGTCGTTACATGCAGCCCAAACCGCGGGCAGCATGAATGAAAGCCTGTGTGCACAATTGCTTCCAGGTATTATTACAGTGTGGAGATCTGTCCAGAAACTATACGGAAAGGCGAGATTAGTTTGGTTTCGCCCCTGGCCGGCTTCTCTACACATCTTTCTAGGTGATCGATAGATCTTTCTCATATGTGTCTGGGGAGTAGCCAGGGGTGGTGCCGCGCTACTCTAGTCTCTGTCTATGGTTCCCGACCAGATGCTTAAACAATGCTTTCTTTGATATGGCAGACCATTTCAGAGAAAATTCATACCTGACTGCAACTGTGCTGTGTCTATCACCAGGTTTTGGCTACCCACTCTGCAGGAATCAGGTTCTCTGTCCCTATAACATTCTGCTCTCAATGTATCACTCACTTTACTGGGTGCTGCAGTTTTGATTCAAAATGCTTTTTTTCTGCTGCAGATCTATCAGTTGTCTGAATGCTAAGCTCTGGATAACCCCACTCAGTCGCATCACTGATTGGCAGCTTTCTGCCAATGCACAGTATACCTAGAAAGCTGCCTATCAGTATTGAGGGTATAGTTGGATTACCAGGCAGCAGGTTTACTTGTCATCTAGTGATAATCTCCTGCTTATAAAACAATGATTTTATTTAAAAAAAACTACACTAAAAGACCAATAAGTGACACATTACTGGAATAAGGGTCTCGGCCCCTTCATTATCCAGCTCTCAGGTTATGTGGCAGAAACCTGGTGACAGATTCTCTTTAATGTATTTGTCAAAATGATCAAAACTCTCTTTGCACATACAGAGTTAAACTATGCAGGGGTTTTGCTTCACGAAGCTCCATTTCATCCCCTTCTTAACAACATGCAGTAGGCTTTTCACAGGCTGATCAATACTCATCGACTGGCTCCGGTCTGGGCTGACAATCACAGCCTGATTAACATTCAGAGCTGATAGGAGAGCCTCCCCTCATTTCACCCCAATCCTGGGCACAGGGCTGCAAAGCACAGCATTGTATTGTTGCCAGTGACACCAATGTGGGGAACATTTTCATCGGATAAGACATTAACAATGGGAATCCCAAGAAATGAGAAAAAGCGTAAACAGGACCCTATCTTTTTATAGACATCTAACAAGAGACAGCACAATGCCAATGAGCCATCATAAACCGTGAATACATGACACTATTATGCTTATTACCGTTTACTCAAATCCTACGAACAACAAAATAACATTCATACAGTTCTGCTACAAATTGTTTCACTTTTAGGGAATGAGAATTCAGATTTCTCATTCTCTTTGCTGGAATCAGGTTTTGCCACAAATAAGCGCAGAAAAAAATGCACCAAGTCTGCAACGTGTACAAGCAGCATAAGATTGTCGATATATGAACATTTTTCCAGCCACTGGACATCTGTAGATACAGTATACACTACTGTTCCAAAGTTTAGGGTCACTTAGAAATGTCCTTATTTTTTAAAGAAAAGCACAGTTTCTTCCAATGAAGCTAACATTAAATGATTCAGAAATACACTCTACATATAGTTAATGTGGTAAATGATTATTCTAGCTGCAAACGTCTGGTTTGTAATGCAATATCTTCATAGGTGTATAGAGGCCCATTTCCAACAACCATCGCTCCAGTGTTCTTATTGTACTTTGTGTTTGCTAACTGTGTAAGAAGTCTAATGGATGGTTAGAATACCTTTGAAAACCCTTGTGCAAGTATGTTAGCACAGCTGAAAACAGTTTGGCTGATTAGAGAACCTATAAACCTGACCTTCCTTTGAGCTAGTTGAGAATCTGGAGCATTACATTTGTTGGCTCCAGTAAACTCTCAAAATGGCCAGAAAAACAGAACTTTCATGTGAAAATCGACAGTCTATTCTTGTTCTTAGAAATAAAGTCTATTACATGCGAGAAATTGCCAAGAAACTGAAGATTTCCTACAACGGTGTTTACTACTCCCTTCAGAGGAGAGCACAAACAGTCTCTAACCAGAGTAGAAAGAGGAGTGGGAGGCCCCACTGCACAACTGAGCAACAAGACAAGTACATTAGAGTCTGTAGTTTGAGAAATCGACGCCTCACAGGTCCTCAACTGACAGCTTCAGTAAATAGTGCACGCAAAACACCAGTGTCAACGTCTATAGTGAAGAGGCGACTCCAGGATGCTGGCCTTCAGGGCAGAGTGGCAAAGAAAAAGCCATATCTGAGACTGGCTAATAAAAGGAAAAGATTAATATGGGCAAAAGAACACAGACATTGGACAGAGGAAGATTGGAATAAAGTGTTATGGACAGACGAAACCAAGTTTGAGATGTTCGGATCATACAGACGAACATTTGTGAGACACAAAACAACTGAAAAGATGCTGGAAGAGTGCCTGACGCCATCTGTCAAGCATGGTGGAGGTAATGTGATTGTCTGGGGTTGCTTTGGTGCTGGTAAAGTGGGAGATTTGTACAAGGTAAAAGGGATTTTGAATAAGGAAGGCTATCACTCCATTTTGCAACGCCATGCCATACCCTGTGGACAGCGCTTAATTGGATCCAATTTCATCCTACAACAGGACAATGACCCAAAGCTCACCTCCAAATTATGCAAGAACTATTTAGGGAAGAAGCAGGCAGCTGGTATTCTATCTGTAATGGAGTGGCCAGCGCAGTCATCAGATCTCAATCCCATTGAGCTGTTGTGGGAGCAGCTTGACCGTATGGTACGCAAAAAGTGCCCATCAAGCCAAACCAACTTGTGGGAGGGGCTTCTGTAAGCATGGGGGGAAATTTCTCCAGATTACCTCAGCAAATTAACTGCTAGTATGCCAAAGGTCGGCAATGCTGGAATTGCTGCAAAGGGAGCATTCTTTGATGAATGCAAAGCTTGAAGGAGAAAATTATTATTTCAAATAAAAATCTTTTTTTCGAACCTTGTCAATGTCATGAAAAACACAAAATTGTCTGGGAGACCTTAAACTTTGGAACCGTAGTGTATAAATGCATATCTATATCTATCTAGAAAAGTGAAAATGGTAGGCAGCACTCCAATAGTTACCAAAATAGGTTGCCTTTATTAGCCCGTATGGCGTGGCGACGATTCGGTTCAAATAAACCTCTCAAGCCTTCAGAAAGCCATAGCTTGAGAAAAGTTCATTTGAACCGAAATGTCGCCGCACCATACGGGCTAATAAAGGCAACCTATTTTGGTAACTGTTGGAGTGCTGCCTACCATTTTCACTTTTATGTACTCTTACACAGTCTGGATATTTGGTATGGAAGGCTTTTTTGCACCCACATTGCATTTTTATAAGTGTGCTGTTCCACTATTTCTATTACCATCTCTCTCTCTATATAGTACATACACCCCCTTTGGTCAGCAAAATTTGGGTGACATTTTAAATCCATTTCCCCTTTTTGATAGACCTACTACATTTATGCGAGTATGGCTGAGCTGAAGTACTAAGGCACAATGGTGTGTGTCTGACAAATACTGAACAAGTAATGGTGCTAAACTTGGGGGGTCTCAGCGTCAGACCCCCACTATCCCCTTTAATTTGCTTGACAACAGCTTTCTTAGATGGGCTCCACCCTAGATGCTGCTATATATACAGCATTTGAACACTATTACACATGTACTTTACTACAGTATACATTTTTTCATTCACTTTTTTTTTACTTTTATTGGCATGGCACATAGAAATAATAGTAAGATTATACAATAAATGATGACAATAAGGATTTACTCTATCGTAATATTAAGTGTGCTTCTTAGCTGTACTTTTCTGACTGTAAAGGGGTTAATCTTTCTGTACTGGGAGGCGCCTCCTATAGATCTATTAAAAAGAGAGGCAGAAAAGGAAGAGAGGGGACTTGAGGTCAGCAAGGAAGTAAAACCAACAGGAATATAAATATTTTGATACTGGATTCCAGAAAGACAGCAAAAAGGAGAGGGAAATAGAGAGAATCTGCAAGGAATTACATACGATTTAAACGGCAACACTTTCAAAATATTCGGTGCTATGAACATGGGAAATGGATCGTATGGAAACATTTCTATATGAAAAACAGAAGCTCAGGGCATGAGGGATAATTAATCAAAAAACATCACACAATAAAAGCAGCCAGACTTAGGGCTGTTTCAGATGTCAGTATGTCCGGTACGAGTGGTGACAGTTTTCACACGTACCGGAGACACCGACACACGTAAACCCACTCAAGTGAATCGGTCTGTGCACATGTCAGTGTATTTCCATGGACCGTGTGTCCGTGGGCGAAATAAGCTGATATGTCTGTTTTTTAACAGCAGCACGGGCCGCAAAACGTCAAGCACACGTGCACACTGCTAACACATGAATGACATCCGTGTGTCATCAGTAGCACACGAACCGGCACCTGTTAAGCAGCGGTACAGTTAGCGCTTCTCCCTGGCGCCGGGTGCTGAAAACCGCTCTCATTGTTCTCCCCTGCTCCGCCGGTGATCAGTGTGAGCAGGGGGGAATGTTGAGAGTTATATTCAACTGATAACAGCGAGTTAAGGCGGCGGCTGATAGGACTACTACTCACATCAGCCTACACCTGTTGCCGCTAATAACAGTGAGAGCAGGCAACGGCTGATGAGAGTATTCATCAGTCGCCACCTGTGCTATAAATAAATAAAACGGCATAGGTTCGCCTGTATTTTTGACAATCAGACAGACAAAACTGACAGCTGGGGGCTTCAACCCTCAGCTGTTAGCTATCAAGAATGGAGGAGTCACAACGCTGTTTTTTTAATTACCGTATATACTCGAGTATAAGCCGAGATTTTCAGCCCAAATTTTTGGGCTGAAAGTGCCCCCCTCGGCTTATACTCGAGTCACGGTAGCGGTGGGGTAGGCAGGTGAGGGGGTGAGGGCGCTGAGGTATACTTACCTAGTCCCAGCGATCCTCGCGCTGTCCCTGCCGTCCCACGGGCTTCGGCGCTGCAGCTTCTTCCTCTCTTCAGCGGTCACGTGGGACCGCTCATTACAGAAATGAATAAGCGGCTCCACCTCCCATAGGGGCGGAGCCGCCTATTCATTTCTCTAATCAGCGGTGCCGGTGACTGCTGATAGAGAAAGAAGCTGCGGCACCGAAGACGGGGAGGAAGGCAGGGACAGCGCGAGGATCGCCAGGACTAGGTGAGTATGTTATATTCACCTGTCCTCGTTCCAGCCGCCGGGCGCCGATCCATCTTCCCGGCCGGCGCCTCCATCTTCCCGGTGTCTGCGCTCTCTGACTGTTCAGGCAGAGGGCGCGATGACGCATATAGTGTGCGCGGCGCCCTCTGCCTGATCAGTCAGAGCAGAGACGCCGGGAAGATGGAGGCGCCGGAACGAGACGCCGGGAGCTGCAATCAAGGGAGGTGAGTATGTGTTTTTTTTTCTTTATTGCGGCAGCGGCGGCACAAATTTATGTGGAACAGCTATGGGGCACAGTGAACGGTGCAGAGCACCGTATATGGCACAGCACAGCTATGGGGCACAGTGAACGGTGCAGAGCACCGTATATGGCACAGCACAGCTATGGGGCACAGTGAACGGTGCAGAGCACCGTATATGGCACAGCACAGCTATGGGGCACAGTGAACGGTGCAGAGCACCGTATATGGCACAGCACAGCTATGGGGCACAGTGAACGGTGCAGAGCACCGTATATGGCACAGCACAGCTATGGGGCACAGTGAACGGTGCAGAGCACCGTATATGGCACAGCACAGCTATGGGGCACAGTGAACGGTGCAGAGCACCGTATATGGCACAGCACAGCTATGTATGGGGCACAGTGAACGGTGCAGAGCACCGTATATGGCACAGCACAGCTATGGGGCACAGTGAACGGTGCAGAGCACCGTATATGGCACAGCTATGGGGCACAGTGAACGGTGCAGAGCACCGTATATGGCACAGCTATGGGGCACAGTGAACGGTGCAGAGCACCGTATATGGCACAGCACAGCTATGTATGGGGCACAGTGAACGGTGCAGAGCACCGTATATGGCACAGCACAGCTATGGGGCACAGTGAACGGTGCAGAGCACCGTATATGGCACAGCACAGCTATGGGGCACAGTGAACGGTGCAGAGCACCGTATATGGCACAGCACAGCTATGTATGGGGCACAGTGAACGGTGCGGGGCACAGTGAACGGTGCAGAGCACCGTATATGGCACAGCACAGCTATGGGGCACAGTGAACGGTGCAGAGCACCGTATATGGCACAGCTATGGGGCACAGTGAACGGTGCAGAGCACCGTATATGGCACAGTACAGCTATGGGGCACAGTGAACGGTGCAGAGCACCGTATATGGCACATCTATGGGGCACAATGAACGGTGCAGAGCACCGTATATGGCACAGCACAGCTATGGGGCACAGTGAACGGTGCAGAGCACCGTATATGGCACAGCACAGCTATGGGGCACAGTGAACGGTGCAGAGCACCGTATATGGCACAGCACAGCTATGGGGCACAGTGAACGGTGCAGAGCACCGTATATGGCACAGCACAGCTATGGGGCACAGTGAACGGTGCAGAGCACCGTATATGGCACAGCACAGCTATGGGGCACAGTGAACGGTGCAGAGCACCGTATATGGCACAGCACAGCTATGGGGCACAGTGAACGGTGCAGAGCACCGTATATGGCACAGCACAGCTATGGGGCACAGTGAACGGTGCAGAGCACCGTATATGGCACAGCACAGCTATGTATGGGGCACAGTGAACGGTGCAGAGCACCGTATATGGCACAGCACAGCTATGGGGCACAGTGAACGGTGCAGAGCACCGTATATGGCACAGCTATGGGGCACAGTGAACGGTGCAGAGCACCGTATATGGCACAGCTATGGGGCACAGTGAACGGTGCAGAGCACCGTATATGGCACAGCACAGCTATGTATGGGGCACAGTGAACGGTGCAGAGCACCGTATATGGCACAGCACAGCTATGGGGCACAGTGAACGGTGCAGAGCACCGTATATGGCACAGTACAGCTATGGGGCACAGTGAACGGTGCAGAGCACCGTATATGGCACATCTATGGGGCACAATGAACGGTGCAGAGCACCGTATATGGCACAGCACAGCTATGGGGCACAGTGAACGGTGCAGAGCACCGTATATGGCACAGCACAGCTATGGGGCACAGTGAACGGTGCAGAGCACCGTATATGGCACAGCACAGCTATGGGGCACAGTGAACGGTGCAGAGCACCGTATATGGCACAGCACAGCTATGGGGCACAGTGAACGGTGCAGAGCACCGTATATGGCACAGCACAGCTATGGGGCACAGTGAACGGTGCAGAGCACCGTATATGGCACAGCACAGCTATGGGGCACAGTGAACGGTGCAGAGCACCGTATATGGCACAGCACAGCTATGGGGCACAGTGAACGGTGCAGAGCACCGTATATGGCACAGCACAGCTATGTATGGGGCACAGTGAACGGTGCAGAGCACCGTATATGGCACAGCACAGCTATGGGGCACAGTGAACGGTGCAGAGCACCGTATATGGCACAGCTATGGGGCACAGTGAACGGTGCAGAGCACCGTATATGGCACAGCTATGGGGCACAGTGAACGGTGCAGAGCACCGTATATGGCACAGCACAGCTATGTATGGGGCACAGTGAACGGTGCAGAGCACCGTATATGGCACAGCACAGCTATGGGGCACAGTGAACGGTGCAGAGCACCGTATATGGCACAGCACAGCTATGGGGCACAGTGAACGGTGCAGAGCACCGTATATGGCACAGCACAGCTATGTATGGGGCACAGTGAACGGTGCGGGGCACAGTGAACGGTGCAGAGCACCGTATATGGCACAGCACAGCTATGGGGCACAGTGAACGGTGCAGAGCACCGTATATGGCACAGCTATGGGGCACAGTGAACGGTGCAGAGCACCGTATATGGCACAGTACAGCTATGGGGCACAGTGAACGGTGCAGAGCACCGTATATGGCACATCTATGGGGCACAATGAACGGTGCAGAGCACCGTATATGGCACAGCTAGGGGGCACAATGAACGGTGCAGAGCACTATATGGTTCACACCTATGGGGAAATATGAACGGTGCAGAGCACTATATGGCACAGCTATGGGGAAATAATGATCTATTTTTATTTTTGAAATTCACCGGTAAATGCTGCATTTCCACCCTAGGCTTATACTCGAGTCAATAAGTTTTCCCAGTTTTTTGTGGCAAAATTAGGGGGGTCGGCTTATACTCGGGTCGGCTTATACTCGAGTATATACGGTATTTAAATTAAAAAAACTGCATCAGATCCCCCTCATTTTTGACAACCAGCTAAGCTAAAGCAGACAGCTGGGGGCTGGTATTTTCAGGCTGGTATGGAGCCACGGATATTGCCCCCTCCCTCAGCCTAAAAATAGCAGCCCTCAGCAGCCCAAAAAAGGTTAATCTATTACATGCGCCAATTTTGGCATTTTGCCTGGCTCTTCTCACTTGGAAGTGGGGTAATATTTGTGGGGTTGATGTCACCTTCGTACTGTCTGGTGACATGAAGGCCACGGCTTAGTAATGGAGAAGTGCCTATAAGTGTTTTTACAGCATTTTATTCCCATTCATTTGAATGGATAAAAAATGCTTCAAAAACCTGAAAGAATTTACTTTGCAGATTTAAATAAAATTATTTGAATCAAATCTGCAAGGAAAAAAATCAGAAATTTAATTCACTTTTCTGATACTGTAAAAATGGGTAGAAAAATGCAGCGTGTGAATAACCCCTAAGGGGAATTGGAGCCACTGCGCCGCTACACTACAGCCTTTCCATGGCTCCCCCTACACTTTCGACTGACTGCTATCCCCAATGCTAATGCGCTGAGCTAGCAGTTAGCTGCAAGCCACACAGCAGTGGCTCACAAGCTTAAGGTGTCTCGCAAGCCACAGGTTGGGGACCAGTGCTGTAATATATAATGCAAGTTCCTCAATTATGCTGGATTTCCTTGAAAACTTCTACAACCTCAATTTTTACAATAAATCATTGTGAGTGCACCTGACAGGACAAAAATTCCAGCTCTACTTCTAGAATCATTGTCAGCTGTAAAAGATGCAGGTAATACCAGAAAGAAAACTTAATACAGGCTACAAAGTCAGCTCAATTCCAAGTAAAAAATATCATGCCCATACAGTAATATGAATGGAAATAACTGCTTTATGTGCCAGAACATAGTAATAAGAGCATGAAAAAAATGAAAGATATCCAATAATTATTTTAGATGTATGCTGTACCATGTTGTTTTTAATTTTAAAGGGCACTTGTCATGTCCAGAAACACTATTATCCTGCAGATATATATGAATAATATGTTAAAATCCTGCCCGGCTGCCATACGGGAGCAGAAGCTACAGGGAGAAAATTAATTTATATTCTCCCTGCAGCCACTCACTTCCAGACACCTTAAGGCCGATCAGGGGCGGCTGCATAGGTCACTCCGGTCATTTCTCATGGGCGCTGACACATCATCGCCTGTGAGGAATGACTGTCAATGACCTATGCAACCCTGTTCTCGAGAACGAGGCTGCATAGTTCACTCGCGGTCATGTCTCATGGGCGATGAAATTCCTGATGTCATCCCCCGTGAGAGAATCTAGAGAATTGCTGGACCTCGTGGGAACACCAAAGATTACGGTGGAACTGCTGAGATTATTTTTTAATAATAAACGGGTAAACCAGGGAATGTGTAAGAGATTCTTTATTCAAATAAACTTTTTTTCTATGTCTGTTTTTTTTCTTTTAACTATAAGGTTAGTAATGGGGGGTGTCTGATACATGTCTCTCCATTACTAGTCCCTGATGCCAGCTGACATTACAAAGCTGACATCAAATATTACCCTGATTGTCACCGCACCAAGGCAATCGGAAAGAACCGAGGCCAAGTGCCAGTATTTTGCATCTAATGGATGTGCCATTTCTGGGGTGGCTGAGGGCTGGTCTTATTAGGCTGGGAGGGGGCCAATAGCCATAGACTTTCCCAGCCTATTAATATCCGCCCCCAGCTGTCAGCTTTGCCTTAGCTGGTTATTAAAAACTAGATGGTGGCCCGATTCTAACGCATCGGGTATTCAAGAATATGTATAGTAGTATATAGCACAGCCCACATAGTATATAGCACAGCCCACGTAGTATATAGCACAGTCCACGCAGTCTATAACACAGGCCACGTAGTATATAATACAGCCCACGTAGTATATAACACAGCCCACGTAGTATATAACACAGCCCATGTAGTATATAGCACAGCCCAAGCAGTATATAACACAGCCCACGCAGTATATAACACAGCCCACGTAGTATATAACACAGCTCACGTAGTATATAACACAGCCCACGTAGTATATAGCACAGCCCAAGCAGTATATAACACAGCCCACGCAGTATATAACACAGCCCACGTAGTATATAACACAGCCCACGTAGTATATAACACAGCCCACGTAGTATATAGCACAGCCCAAGCAGTATATAACACAGCCCACGCAGTATATAACACAGCCCACGTAGTATATAACACAGCCCAAGTAGTATATAGCACAGCCCAAGCAGTATATAACACAGCCCACGCAGTATATAACACAACCCACGTAGTATATAACACAGCCCACGTAGTATATAACAGCCCACGTAGTATATAGCACAGCCCAAGCAGTATATAATACAGCCAACGCAGTATATAACACAGCCCACGTAGTATATAACACAGCCCATGTATAGTATATAACACAGCCCATGTAGTATATAACACAGCCCACGTAGTATATAACACAGCCACGTAGTATATAGCACAGCCACGTAGTATATTGCCCAGCCACGTAGTATATTGCCCAGCCATGCAGTATATAGCACAGCCCACGTAGTATACAGCACAGAGACGTAGTATATAGCACAGGCCACGCAGTATATAACACAGCCCACGCAGTATATAGCAATGTGGGCACCATATCCCTGTTAAAAAAAAGAATTAAAATAAAAAATAGTTATATACTCACCGTCCGTCGGCCTCCGGATCCAGGCCAGGCGTTTAGAGATGCTCCCTGCAACGCTCCCGTCCCAAGAATGCATTGCGGCAATAACACGTGATGATGTAGCGGTCTCGTGAGACCGCTACGTCATCTCCGGTCATTGCCGAAATGCATTCTTGGGACCGGAGCGTCGCGAGGAGCGGGAAAGGCGCCGGAAGGTGAGAATATAATGATGTTTGATTTTTTTAATTATTTTTAACATTACATCTTTTTACTATTGATGCTGCATAGGTAAAAAGTTGGTCACACAGGGTTAATAGCAGCGTTAACGGACTGCGTTACACTGCGTTATGCCACGGTGTAATGCAGTCGGTTTAACGGACTTCTAAAACCCTATGTGGCCGCTGACTGGAGGGGAATATGGTGGGGGCACTGACTGGAGGGGAGTAGGAAGGGGCCAATTGGCGGCCGGACTGTGCCTGTCGCTGATTGGTCGCGGCCAGCCGGCCGGGATTTCCGCGACAGACAGACGGAAGTTAGAAATGGACGGAAGTACCCCTTAGGCAATTATATAGATAGATAGGAGGGACCTGACATAATTTATTTTTAGGTTAACCAATTTTCAATAACCAGCAAAGGCAAAGCAGACAGCTGAGGGCTGCTAAATGTGCCCATGCTATGTAATGTGTAATGACTGTGTCTCACCATGCAGGAACATGATCTGATCTTACCACATTTCCAGGGCAGGGAAGGACGCAAAAGTGAGTATACAGACATTGCAGCAGGGGATCACAGTTGATTCTTTTTGTGAGGTAAATATTTTTAAAAACAAAAACTTTACCTCACAGAAACCAGCAGGTGTTATCCTCTGCTGCATACTCTCTTTTGCTTCCCTTGTCCAGGAGCTATGGTATGATCAGACCATGTTTCTGTACGGTCAGACACAGCCATTACACCGGACATATCAGGGGGCACATTTATAAGATTATCTCAGCACAGGAACATTTTATTTAAACACATCCAATTGTGCAAATTATTATTATTATTATTCAAATATCTATTGATTTAAAGGGAACCTGTCACCCCGTTTTTTCAATATGAGCTAAAAATAGAGTTCAAGCTGTGCTTTACAATAGTGCCTTTATTATCCCGATTCCCCACCTTTGCTGCCAAAATACCTTAGTAAACTCGCCGTTTTCGGCTGTCAATCACCCAAGTCCGGTCCGATGGGCGTGGGTTAATCTGCGATTCTCCCCACTTTCGGCTTTTCACTAAGAAACTTCTTCCCGGCGTTGGCGTTGTATTTCGCACCTGCGCATTAAAGTGTCATCTCGCGCCTGCGCATTTGCCCAACTGTGGGCATAGCATACAGCACATCATTGCGCATGCACAGGTTTTCACTGTAACCTGTGTGCCCCGGAAAAGTTTACCGGCGTCCAGGACAACACAGTTTGCATATCCAGACTTCCGGGGCACAGAGGTTACAGTGAAAACCCGCGCATGCGCAATGATGTATTGTATACTTTGCCAACAGTTGGGCAATACATACTGCGCATGTGCTAGAGCCTAATGCACTGTGCAACCGCAAAAAATGAGCGCGATCTGTGCTATTCACAAATCGAGTTACGTCTGACACGCCGAGGAGCGGGGGGAGAGACAGCAATTTGGCAACGCCCATCTGACCGGACCGGGGTGATTGACAGCCGAAAACGGCGAGTTTACTAAGTTATTTTGGCAGCAAAGGTGGGGAATCAGGGGATAATAAAGGCACTATTTATTGTAAAGCACAGCTCAGGTCCTATTGAACGCTATTTTTAGCTCATATTGAAAAAACGGGGTGACAGGTTCCCTTTAAAATTAATTTTGTTTATGGGACAACCCCTTTAAGCAGAATTCTCACAAAGAAGGTAAGTGATTATTATTATTATTATTAATTTTACAACAGAAGAATATAATTGATTAATCTTTCCCTTCAAAGCCCCGAAAGCTTATGGCGCATGATGAAAAAAAAATGGCAGATAAACTGGAGGAGTAGAAATGGATAACAAGGGATAGCAGGTGGCAACTGTTTTGTAAGGGTTAATACACATCTGTAAAGCCTGGCACAGAGAAAGTGACAGATGAGTCCCTCCCTCACATTGCCAGGCAGACTGGTGCCATCTGCTGCGTGTCTCAGGGCACGGGGAGAACGAGCATTCGCTGTAAGAGAGGGTGGAGGAGAAGATATCAGAGATCTCAATGTTACCACAACATCTCTGCTCCTCATCCATCTTCTCTAACTCTCTGCTATGCACATTCAGAACATTCAGTTTATTTATTCATTTCGAGATCTGTTCTTTATTCCCAGCCCCCATTATTTTCCTCACAAGCCACAAACTGAAATAAGTAAAATTTGTTAAGACTTCTGCAAAGAAACCGCAGTGAGAAGAAGTGTCATGTGACCTTCTAGGGAGGGAGAAAACACGAGACAAAGAGTGAGACGGGGCAGATAAAGCGGAAACGTCAGAAGGAGAAACAAGCTCACAATTACACATTCTCCCCTTAGAAGGGACACAATCTTCCAGGCCAAATTTCCCTAGAGTTTCATCCTTCATGAGTCAGTGGGACTCAGAGAATAATGCTGATGTAAGAGATACAAAGCAAGAACAAGAGAATAGAAACAACTGTGAGGGATGAAATATGGTGGAGGGAGAATGATCGATGCGATAGCGCCATGTTTCTGGAGCCCTCAGAAGCTTCCCAACTCAAAGAACAGGTGATATTTTCCTCTAATAGAAGGAAACAAGGTTATGGTCTGAGGAGACCGGATTACTAGCCATGTGTGATTCCTCCGCCTGGAGATAGACAGGGAAGATACTTTATCATCTTCCATGATGGAATAAAGAATACACGGATGTCTGCCCCTTACCAAAATTTTGTATATAAACAAGCAAAATAAGCAACTGAAAAAACTAAACGATTAAAAGTATTGTCGAGTAACATACTGATTGGTTGGATGCCCAACTTCCACTCCATTAGAATGGAGTGTCTGTACACATTCCCTGCAAAAGTGCCAAGCAGTGCGCTCAACTTTTTCCGCAGAATTAATTGAGTTCTGCCGATCAGTATGGGTCCCAGCAGTCGGACCCCACCCATCAACAAGTTATAGCCTATCCTGTGGACAGAAGATAGATAGCTTTCTCCAAGCAGCCCCTTTAACTTGACAAACCAATGTTACACAATGTCCTTAAAAACTTGTATGGCATTTAAAAAAAAAAAAAAAAAAAAAAACAGGACATGAATCTGAATTTGAAGTGTATTATGCCAAAGCTCGTGTCTGAATAGTATATACCGCTCACCTATATATCCTCAAACCCTCTTATCTTTGCACAGCCAATTGCTAGCCAACACACAGGACTGATGACTAAACAGGTGGAGTAAATGGGGTCATTCTGAACTTTCATGCATTTGATGGGAAGACAAGCTGTGCAGGGAAAACTAACACGGCACTAAACCTAGACGTCAAGAGATGGGTTTGTCTACTGTTAACAATTGTACACTTAAAGTTCACATAACTTAATAGTCAACCAACACTGAAGTTATCAGATTTCTATTAATAAGAAGAAATAACAATTACAGCAATGAGGGCTAAAAAATTATCACACAAAAATTATCCCCCCACCAGAGCACTCCAGGACAATTTGACTGCGCAACAAAAGCCATATCTTCTTACTTTAACATTTCTCTCTGAAGCAAAGCATGTAAATAATCACTTCCAGGAGAGCTGAAAACAAAGGCCCTGATCCATCAAGACATTTGATAGAATTTTCACATGAAACGTCATGAAATGTCAGAAAAATGTTGGTGCCTTTACACTAGTCCCCGCCAGCTTCACCAAAGGGGCAGGACATAGTGTAGCTAAGCTGACATGGAATATTCATTATAAATATGCCACAGAAATTATGTAAATTACACCAGAAATATACCCCAGCTGGATTAACTTTTTGGTGGAAGTGTACGGCAGTTGTAAGATGCTCCAAATTCATAAAGCGGTGTATCTTACTCCAGAGCTCCCTTCATCTTACTCAAGTGAACAGTAGCATGAGTAACCTCTTACCCCAGCACCTAAGGCCTATCCAGTATTAGATCAGATACACAGGGTGGACAGCAGTGTGAGCAGCCTCTTCTTACCTCAGCACCGCTGGTATCTCCAGTATTAGATCAGATACACAGGGTGGACAGCAGTGTGAGCAGCCTCTTCTTACCTCAGCACCGCTGGTATCTCCAGTATTAGATCAGATACACAGGGTGGACAGCAGTGTGAGCAGCCTGTTCTTACCTCAGCACCGCTGGTATCTCCAGTATTAGATCAGATACACAGGGTGGACAGCAGTGTGAGCAGCCTTTCTTACCTCAACACCTAAGGCCACTCCAGTATTAGATCAGATACACAGGGTGGACAGCAGTGTGAGCAGTCTCTTCTTACCTCAGCACCGCTGGTATCTCCAGTATTAGATCAGATACACAGGGTGGACAGCAGTGTGAGCTGCCTTTCTTACCTCAACACCTAAGGCCACTCCAGTATTAGATCAGATACACAGGGTGGACAGCAGTGTGAGCAGTCTCTTCTTACCTCAGCACCACTGGTATCTCCAGTATTAGATCAGATACACAGGGTGAACAGCAGTGTGAGCAGCCTCTTCTTACCTCAGCACCGCTGGTATCTCCAGTATTAGATCAGATACACAGGGTGGACAGCAGTGTGAGCAGCCTGTTCTTACCTCAACTCCGCTGGTATCTCCAGTATCAGATCAGATACACAGGGTGGACAGCAGTGTGAGCAGCCTCGTCTTACCTCAGCACCGCTGGTATCTCCAGTATTAGATCAGATACACAGGGTGGACAGCAGTGTGAGCTGCCTTTCTTACCTCAGCGCCTAAGGCCTCTCCAGTATTAGATCAGATACACAGGGTGGACAGCAGTGTGAGCAGTCTCTTCTTACCTCAGCACCGCTGGTATCTCCAGTATTAGATCAGATACACAGGGTGGACAGCAGTGTGAGCAGCCTCTTCTTACCTCAGCACCTAAGGCCTCTCTAGTATTAGATCAGATACACAGGGTGGACAGCAGTGTGAGCAGCCTCTTCTTACCTCAGCACCGCTGGTATCTCCAGTATTAGATCAGATACACAGGATGGACAGCAGTGTGAGCAGCCTCTTCTTACCTCAGCACCGCTGGTATTTCCAGTATTAGATCAGATACACAGGGTGGACAGCAGTGTGAGCAGCCTCTTCCTACCTCAGCACCGCTGGTATCTCCAGTATTAGATCAGATACACAGGGTGGACAGCAGTGTGAGCAGCCTCTTCTTACCTCAGCACCGCTGGTATCTCCAGTATTAGATCAGATACACAGGGTGGACAGCAGTGTGAGCAGCTTCTTCTTACCTCAGCACCGCTGGTATCTCCAGTATTAGATCAGATACACAGGGTGGACAGCAGTGTGAGCAGCCTCTTCTTACCTCAGCACCGCTGGTATCTCCAGTATTAGATCAGAACACATACAGGGAGCACACCTTAATACATATGAAGAGAGGGAACAACCCTCCTTTACTGAACAACACAGAAACCATTTTAATTCTATAGTGATTACCTCCCTGGACAAGATGAGCGTGATATACTAATTAAAGGTATTTAGAAAATTATTTATAACTACATTTTCTTTAGTTATTTTCTTCTGCTCCAATACTACCAATTTAATAAAACAAGAGGTTCAATGTGAGATAATACTCCTACTTCATACGCTGACATATTTTAGGGTATAAAGTTGGCATTATAGCATGACATTTCCCATTGAAAAGCTGAATGAACACAAAGTATTGTCTCACCTCTCTCCCGAATGAAGTAAGCCAAGTACAGGTCTAGTTCTTTTACAGAAACACTAATGTGGTGCGGCTGCACACATAATTGGGGGTTTGAGCAGTGCGCTGCCTTCATCAGTCTCTCTCCATCCGTGCTCTCCAATGGAATGCCTTTGAAAAGGATTACCATGACAAGATCCAACCTCCACACCTTATCTGCCTGCCGTAGGCAATCGATTCTCCTTATCTTGCCCTTCTGGTCCGGGTTAGAGAGGACACAACCGGCAGCCTTCTTTCCAGTAATAGACAACACAAAGTCCTCCCGAAACTCCGGCCTAATATCTTTGCGAAGCTTTGCTAAAAGGCGGGATGCCCATTTCTGCTTAACCTCAGCTTTCTCATTCAAAAGTTCATCCTTTACGCCTCGCTCTTCTTCTTTAGTCATTTTTTTCTCATGTTTCTTAAAATATTTTCTTTTTCGTGCCTGAAGGTTGAACCAAGTGTAGGCAAAAGCTCGTACATGAGGGAGCAGGGCTTCAATAAATGGGTGAAATTCATCCTGTGTGGGTAAAGTAAAAAGTATTATTAGTTGGCTTCTCGTAGACCGGCTGCGACACAGAGCCAGTGTGGACAGAGCCTGAATCAAAGAGCAAGCAACGGCTTGCATTTCATTTTTGAGATTCTATCTTTTCATTTTTGAAGTGATTTTATGGGTTTTTACAATTGTAGTCAATATAAAGCCAAAAACAGTTAGTAGCAAAACATGGTACAACCCAGCCAAAGGACATTTTCAACAACCAATATTTTGGTAAGTGTTTTGCTTCAGTATTTGCTGTGCTAAACTAGGAGTGGGTCCAAAACACAAAAGATTTGCAAATCCATCCATTATAATATTTCTCAGTGTCATTTTTCTACTGATTTTGGCTTACAAATACTTAAGCAAAACTCTCACTAAAGTACCGCTGTGTGTAGCCATATGGCGCACTCAGAAGTACAAGTTTACAGGACATACTGCAGGCGGTAGCAAATGTCTTAAATTTATAAAATCTAAAAACCGCTTTATCATCAAAAGGAGGTTAAAATAGTAAGCAGAGAGTGAAAACAATAAATTGAGATTGTACTCACCTTTTGATGCTCCATTTGGCAGCTATCTGCCACTGCCCTGGTCTCTGTTCAGAGGCTGCAGCAGTGACGTCACGACTGTGCTGCAGCAGAACAATGAGCTCAGTCAATTGAGACGGCACAAGCCGCTAAGCTCAGTGAGTGATTGGTTGCAGTAGTGATGTGCACTAAAGTCGTGATGTCACCCCAGCCTATAAAAAGGAACTAGATCAGTTGTGGAGCGGCACCGCAGGAACAGCAAAAGTATAATCACAGTTCATTGCTTTCAAAATTCACTAGCCTATGAATGATAAAATGTTCAAACTGGAAAATTGCTTGAAGAAAGTAGCACGTAAAAACTGATATATACTTTTTGTTATAAAATATTTGTATTGTATTGTATTTTTGAAGTATGCTTTTGTATTCCCTATTATCACAAACTACAGTTCAACAATTATTAGATGTCGTAACAATTTTAGACCTTTAGAAAAGCGCACCCAGATCTCTGACCAGAGAATTTGAGGTTTGAGAATTTGTAAGCCAAATTGGAAAAAAAAACAATATAAATATTTCTACTTCTTCCATGTTTTGGAGCCACTTGAGGTTTGGGCTTAAAAACAGCAACACTGGCCATTTTGTAAATGCCAGATGGGCCGGTCTAGCATCCTTCCTAAGGATACCAATACTGTTAACACCTGTAGTGGAGCAGAGAGCTATTGGCTTCTTGGTCCGTTTGCTCTGGCAGGCAGCAGGCTGCTTCTAATCTGTGCCCTGCAAAAGGCTGGAGCTACATACGTGATGTTGGGCCCCACAATGAGTTCACTTCACTGCTATCTTTGGAAGCATCATACTGTGTGGCGGCAATCATACTAGGTGGGGGCTGTGGTGGCATCATACTTTGTGGGAACTATATGTGGTAACTGTGGTAACATCATACTGTGTGGGGGCCTTTGATGACCATCAAGACAGAGTGTGGGGCTTGTGGGAGCATCATACCGTCTTAAAGCCGGGGTGTCCATCATACTATGGAGCTTTGGGATTATCATACCGTGTGGAGGTGGTCTGTAAGAGCGATCATACTGAGTGTGGGGGCTGTGGGACATCATGCTGTATGGGAGCCATCATTCTGTGCATTTGGGACTTTGAAGCATCAAAAGGAGTGTGAAGTGCTGTGCGAGCCATCAATTTCTGCTTCATACTGTGTGACCATCATAGTATGCGTGGGGCAGTGAGGCCATTATACTGTGTGGTGGTTGGGGACCATCATACTGTGTATGTGAGCTGTGGGGTCGTCATTCTGTGTTGGGGTCTATGGAAGCCATCATACTGTGGCATACTATTTGGGGGTTGTGGGATCATCGTACTGTTGTAGGGCTGGGGTGATCATCACACTGTGGGGGGTTGTGGGATAATCATACTGTGTGGAGGTCTGTGAACATCATTATACTGAGTGTGGGAGATATGAGACATCATACTGTATGGAGGCATTCTGTGTATATGGGACTTTACAGCATCAAAATGTGTAACGGGCTGTGGGCATCATCATATTCTGCGTGGAGGGCTGTGGGAGTCATCAATTTCTGTATGGGGTTGGATGACCATCATACTGTGTATACGGGCAGTGGGGCATCATAATGTGTGGAGGCCTATGATGGTCATCATACTGTGTGTGGGGGTTGTGGTTGCATCATACTGTGTGGAGGAGTGAGGTGACCGTTGTAGTGTGCATGGGGCATTGAGACCATCATACTGAGTTAGTGTTCGTGGTTCATTCTGTGTGTGGGATCCATCATACTGTATATACTGAGTCGGTGTTCCGGGTTCATACTGTGTGTGGGATCCATCATACTGTATAGGATGCTGTGGGGTCATCATACTGTGTTGGGAGTCTGTGGAGGCCATCATACTGAAGGTTATTGTAGAGGGGTTGTGGGGCATCATACTATGTGGTGGCTTTCATACTGTGTACTTTGGGACATCAAAATTTATATGGGGGCTGTGTGAGACAAATTGTGTGTGGTGGGGGTAATCATACTATACATGGAAGGCTGTGATAGCCATCATACTGTACATGGGGGCTGTGATGGCATTATAATGTGTGGGGCTATTATACTGTATAGAGGCATCATACTGTTTATGGGGGGCTTTAGTGGCATCATACTCTGTAAGAAGGGCTATAGCGGCCATCAGTGTGTATGGGGCTCTAGGGGCCATCATACTGTGTGTGGGGAGCTGTGGTGGTCATTGGTCTGTGTTACATTATGTGTGGGGGCTGTGAGAACATTATACTGCGTTGGAGGACGCTGTGGGGTCATACTGTGTGAGTACATTTTTTGGGGGCATTATACTCTATGTACATCACATGATAAAATGGATGATGTCATTCAAAAATAAAACTTGTCTATCAAAAATTAAGCCCTCATATGACTATGTCGATGGAATAATAATAATAAAGTAATTGCTTTTGGAAGGGGAGGAAAAAAACAAAATGCAAAAAGGAAAAATAACTGTTGGGAAGGGGTTAAGATGCCAGAGAAACAGCTGAGTTTTCCAAGGCAAAAACGACTGTAAAGACGCCAGCAAAGACAACTAGCATTTTCCCGAACCACCTTTTGCTGGTGTCTTTACAGTTATTTTTGCAGCAGCTCCAGTGCCATCTTTATACTTTCTAGTATATAGAGCATGCAGCTTCATTTGGAATGAACAGGTTACTTCTTTTACTCGCTTCAAGGTTTCCGAACCCTGAAGCGGGTTAAAATAAATGATATAAAATGGAACACATGCACAGCAATGTTTTTTTGACATTGCTGTATATTATGTTATTTTTTTGTGGTACTTTTGCAGACACATTTTTGGCAGAAGCCCCCCAATGTTGTGTGTACATACCCTTAGCCAGAAACAATCTGATAAAAAACACACAGATCTGCGCTGCTGTAAAATATATTTAATAGGTAATTTGGGTTGAAAAAGACTTTGTGGGTAAAGGTGCATTTAGATTGTTCACCGATTCACGTACTTTGATTTCCAATTATTGGCCTGTGTAAACAAGCAGCGATCACCCCACAAATGACCAAAATGCTCATTAGTCAGGTGACTGGATGGTTTATGCTGGTATAAAAAATTGTCGTTATCAGTAGTGCATCATCTTGTGTAAAAGGGGAATGTGTTACACTTATCATAATCCTGTATGGAGACAGAACAGTTGTATTAGAGGGAGTTTGTCAATTGACAGTATAAACTATGCACATGGGGCACAATTCATCAAAGCTTTTATGAAAAAATCCTATTGTAAAAGGTGTTGAAAAGTCATAACATTTTGGAGCAATGAGAGGCTGCACTAATATTTTGCAACTTATAGCATACTTATAGGAGTTTCGCCCAGCTCATAAGAAAGTGGACAGAGTTGGGACGTGGCAACCCTTGAACATCAAATTCATGATGAACGGCTCTGTTCCCTATGCCACAACTGGAGTAAGATTTGTGGGAAGGCACACACGTGGTACATGCCATTTGTCAGAAGTTCCTGAATCATTAAGAGGTGTGCACTGACTCCAGAATGCCTCCTCGCTAATTGTATTCTTGCTTTAGCGTAATCTGCACATGCGCTGGATGTTTCCAAAGATGACTTCAGGGACATGAATCAAGCTTCAATGGGGTTATACTGATTATACAGATAGGAACACAATTAGAAAGTCATATACGCCAATAAAAGGTAATGCAAATATATAATAATTGAGGTTTCATTGACTGGCCAATGGTCCACAAATACCGTTGGCAGCATATTTCCAAGACCCCAAAAAAAAGAAACAGGTGTCAACAAACTAAAAGTGACTAAATTGTGATCTTTCGATAACACAAAAAGTTTGGAAACCTATATAAACTGTTGTAGTATGGGTATAGGTCTAATATTTATGGTGCGATGATCCCAAAGATAGTCACTGACGTAATGTTTACAAATTTTCGTAGATTTTAATCTTAAACTCTTTAAATCCCGTATTATTTGATCTCCTCTTTCACATTGGTCTTTACTGACAAGTAACTTTTATTTCAGAGTTGGAACTCTCGAGCACCCACTGTGGAAATCACAAGCCATGCCTTGCATGGTAGGGGCAAATGAACACATTTTTTGGTGATCCAAATAGGGTCAGAGCAAAATCTTAAACCTTCTAACATTAAATAGAGCTGAAAACAACATTCTCGGCAACAATAAGGGGTGCTGTTGGTCGATGAATGGTTAAATCTACAAAGCAAATGCAAGAAATGGAGGGGGGAGATCTTACTTCCGGAGTAAGAACAGGTGGAGCTCAGAGGGGTGTTTGTGTTCAGAGAACAGAAAGTAAGGTTATACGAGGACACGGATTCTGCGTGTGCATTTAGAAATGTACATAAGTAGTGGAAGTGTAGCAACACGCGACATTTTCACATATATTCTGGAAGAGAAATGCCCAGCACTTAGCTCTCCAACTTATAACATTTTCTAGCATTTTCCATCAAGCTATCAACTGTGTAAGAGCAGAGAAAAGCCACCAGTTTCATAGTTAGAATGAGATGCTGGTGTCTTGGTTTACAGAGGTCCTTGCGACCAGAATTTGTCAGCTTGAAAATGCTGTGCAATCTCGGGGTAGCATGTTGTACAGCGACAGGCTGATATACAGTTTTTTGCAAAAATATGTAGTATATCCAGTATATTATTGATTTACATCTCTCCTCATTCTGTGTTGAAGAGTCCAGTGCGTGGTCCTACTCAGTGATTGACAGCTATCTCTACCAAGAATGAGATGGGATCTAAATTGTTTATATATGACACTTTTGTCCCAAGGCAGAGAGCAATACCTTAAAAATGCTGTCCCACGTGGTCTGTGCCTTGAAAACCAAACTACCACATGCTACAGTTAAGTCCATATATATTTGGACAGAGACAACATTTTTCTAAATTTAGTTATAGACATTACCACAATGAATTTTAAACAAAACAATTCAGATGCAGTTGAAGTTCAGACTTTCAGCTTTCATTTGAGGGTATCCACGTTAAAATTGGATGAAGGGTTTAGGAGTTTCAGCTCCTTAACATGTGCCACCCTGTTTTTAAAGGGACCAAAAATAATTGGACAATTGACTCCACGGCTATTTCATGGACAGGTGTGGGCAATTCCTGCATTATGTCATTCTCAATTAAGCAGATAAAAGGCCTGGAGTTGATTTGAGGTGTGGTGCTTGCATTTGGAAGGTTTTGCTGTGAAGTAAACATGCGGTCAAAGGAGCTCCCATGCAGGTGAAACACGCCATCCTTAAGCTGCGAAAACAGAAAAAACCCATCTGAGAAATTACTAAAATATTAGGAGTGGCAAAATCTACAGTTTGGTACATCCTGAGAAAGAAAGCAAGCACTGGTGAACTCATCAATGCAAAAAGACCTGGGCGCCCATGGAAGACAACAGCGGTGGATGATCGCAGAATAATCTCCATGGTGAAGAGAAACCCCTTCACAACAGCCAACCAAGTGAACAACACTCTCCAGGAGGTCGGCGTATCAATTTCCAAATCTACCATAAAGAGAAGACTGCATGAAAGTAAATACAGAGGGTTCACTGCACGGTGCAAGCCACTCATAAGCATCAAGAATGAAAAGGCTAGACTGGACTTTGCTAAAAAACATCTAAAAAAGCCAGCACAGTTCTGGAAGAACATTCTTTGGACAGATGAACCCAAGATCAACTTCTACCAGAATGATGGAAAGAGAAAAGTATGGCGAAGGCGGGGTACAGCTCATGATCCAAAGCATACCACATCATCTGTAAAACATGGCGGAGGCAGTGTGATGGCTTGGGCATGCATGGCTGCCAGTGGCACTGGGTCACTAGTGTTTATTGATGATGTGAAACAGGACAGAAGCAGACAAATGAATTCTGAGGTATTCGGAGCCATACTGTGTGCTCAGATCCAGCCAAATGCAGCCAAACTGATTGGTCATTGTTTCATACTACAGATGGACAATGACCCAAAACATAAAGCCAAAGCAACCCAGGAGTTTATTAAAGCAAAGAAGTGGAATATTCTTGAATGGCCAAGTCAGTCACCTGATCTCAACCCAATTTCACTTGTTAAAGACTAAATTTCAGACAGAAAGGCCCGCAAACAAACAGCAACCGAAAACCACCGTAGTGAAGGCCTGGCAGACCATCAAAAAGGAGGAAACACAGCGTCTGGTGATGTCCATAAGTTCAAGACTTCAGGCAGTCATTGCCAATAAAGGGTTTTCAACCAAGTACTAGAAATAAACATTTTATTTCCAATTATTTAATCTGTCCAATTACTTTTGGTCCCTTTAAAAATGGGGTGGCACATGTTAAAGAGCTGAAACTCATAAACCCTTCATCCAATTTGAATGTGGATACCCTCAAATGAAAGCTGAAAGTCTGAACTTCAACTGTATCTGAATTGTTTTGTTTAAAATTCATTGTTGTAATGTCTATAACCAAAATTAGAAAAATGTTGTCTCTGTCCAAATATATATGGACTTAACTGTATGTATAGGTGCCTAAAAGACTTGGTTGAGTGAGCCGAGATTTCATGCAATGGGTACTCAAGGGTATATAGATGGGACCCAATCTACTTAAACGGCACATATCACCAATCTGGGGCTGCCCTTTTTATTTAATGAAAGCGTGGGCATGCCAAGACTGGTCATTTTTCTAACTACAAATTAATGACAAAAGTGCACAGAATCTCCCTGAAGTTCTCAGAAAGGGTCCAAATTTCTAGACACGGTCCGGTCTGAACTTCTGAATTGTGGGTTTCTTGCATGCAGAGCGGGATTGCACATCCCTCCGCGCACACACTAGCAATTAAATTCTGAGCATTTTTGCGAGATCTCGCTCTTTGCACTACCCCAGCGCTTTGCACTCTGGCGATAATGTAGACGATCTCTTGTGTTAACTGCGAAAGAGGCCATTGAAGCTCATCTGTATGCAGGGATTCCGCTACCCAGAAGTTCAGGTATGAATTTTGCTGAAAAGTCGAGGCACATTACAGAGTCTTCTGTGTACTCGTCAATAACTTATATTTATAACAACTATTTTATGAAATAAAAAGGGCATCCCCAATATAGATATTCTATACAATAATGCTACAACTCAGGTTAGGATCAATGATAGTCTGACTGCTCTACAACAGCACAAGATAGGGGTATCCCCTCTCCTTCGCATTCTAGTAAAGGAACATTTAGTTGTGGTGTTGAGAACTTCTCCATGCATTCCAGGAGTTGTGATGTCAGATCATCCTTATAAGCTTTCTCTTTCTGCAGATGATCTCCTATTGTATGTTACTTCTTGCTGCTGGCGTTCTTGGCCAAGTTCACGAAATTTGGCTCATTAAGTAACTTTAACGTTGATATTTGCAAATCTGAGATTTTGAATATTTCTCTCTGATCAGATACTTATTCTATAATTAATTCATAATTTATTTCTCAATGCCAATCCCGGTTTAATAGATATATAGGATTACAAATAGTGGCAGATCTTAATGTCTTCTATACTGTGAACTATATACCTTACCTGATTAATCTACATGACTGGTTGAATCCCCTCACATAATCGGGAGAATGGCAGCAATCAAAACGGGTATATTACCTAGAATCCTATACAAACTACAAACATTATTAATTCCTAATCCTGGGACATACTTTTTTTTTATTAAAGCTGAATCATTAGTGACCATGTTTATTTGGTCCTTAAGCTCCTTTAGATTGAGTTATATTGGCCATATATGTCAGATAATTTTACCAGACAGCTATTCTCTTGACTCCTCCATACACATGAGCGGTCCTGCTTGGCTCAGTGTTCAAGTGTTTTCATCAGGGAGAAAGAAGCTGCCGCCAGTCTCCACTGAAAAAAGGCTAAGTCTGGTTCTTCTCTTCCCCAGCATCTGATGGTAGAGAGTCTGGTGGCCTCTATACACATCAGCTGTTCAACCAAATTCAGGGATTGAGCTGAATTTCATCAAATGTGTATGGGGCCTTAATTCCTCATTGACAAGACATACAGTCAGGAGGGGCACTAGTCTGCCAGATATCCATCTAGAGTACTAGGCCACGTTTTGACTTTGATATCATCAGACCTCAGAGCTACTGTTAGTTCTGGAGACCAGTCTCTCCCCTCTCTTTCCTCCCGCTTTATCTTGAATCCCAGAATTGGCTTGTCCTACTACAGATCAACCTTACATACCAGGAGTTCTCCTAGGAATATTGGACTTTTTATGATAAAATGAAACTTTCTTCCCGATCTGGATCCGACGCTCTTGATAAAACACAATTTCCTCTTTATTCTAGGCATCCCTACATAAATCTGTTCTTTTTTTGGTCTATGGGTTGCTAAAAGACATGAAGACTACAGAGGTTAATTCGGCTTTTGATTTTAAATGAGAAAAAGAACTGATTGTTACCTCCACCGAGGAGTAACTCCTCAAGATGAATGTTTCAACTTAACCACGAGTCATTGATTGCTTGTAGAACTCCAAAGTAAAATGTTTAACTTCTTTCTAATTGGTATAGATGTCCCATAATCTTTCCAACATCCTCCAATGCTTGCTGGAAATGGGGCAGATCGATTAGCTCTTTTATGCATACCTGATGGGAATACCCGTTGATCACTTCTTTTTGGAATGATATATTTTATTGATATAATCAAGTCTGTGCAATTAGAATTGTGGTATCACCTAATATCGCTTTATTGACAATTATCCTAAATTCAATCTCCTAGATAAAAAGGGTCTCCTCGAACATTTTTTTTTTAAGTTTAGCAAGATTTGTTATTTTGAGACATTGCAAATTCAGTCACTTTTCAAACTGGAGTTTGTGGAAGTCTTAATACTTTGCCACATGTTCAGCATGGGATGGGACAATGGCATGAATGGCGGACAGCCAGAAACGTCCCCTATGTACAGTGTAGCCTTTGCAGCCACCAATGTTAATGCCCATAACAACGAAACAGGTGACCACATGTTTAATGCCAATCATAGCTAAAGAAAGAGTTATCCAATCATATATATTAATTATAAGATGTAACATGATGCGCCACTATATAGGGCGTCATACCACTATATAAAGCGTCATACCACTACATAGATCATCATACCACTACATAGAGCGTCAAACCTGGATAGTCATGGGAACATGCATCCTATTAAAGAAGCCTGCTGTCTCGTACGCTCCAATGAGGTGTAAGCTCATCAATAGCATCAAACTAACGTGGCGTTCTGAGATTGGATGAACATAGTAGCCACATCATGCTGACTTCAGGGACTCCGAATGGAGAATTCTTATACTGACGTAGCGGTCTAAGATTGGATGACCATACCAGCCGTGTCAAACATTCTATTGGTGGATGATTGACATACCAACCGGATTGGTCAGTTACTTCAGTTACATCACACTGACTATGGTCAGTTTGATTGGCCAATTTTACACACATTGGCTCCTCCACTTCAATAGCTGTTTAGATGTTAAAGTCTGTGGATTTTTATTAAACAATTTAATAATTAAAGTATATCATGCTCAATTATTCATGTGCATATTTCTTATTTCATTTCATTTAAAGGAAGAGTATTAATATGCATCCATTGCACAATATGGTACCGTGTTGGGGTCTTGTGCACTAATTTTTGTCTTGTTGTGCCAGAAAACGAGGACTCCCTGGAAGCCATCTATTGAAAGCACTAATAGGAAGTCTTCCTTAAACTATATAAACAGAAGGGACATTTTTATATATACCTCATATGTATTTTAATCATTTAAGTAAAAGTTAAGTATCATGACTTGTTAAAGAGGGATCCAATATGGAGTTCTCCCCTTTTTGTTTAATATTAATATATCCCATCCAAGTCATTTTGTCCCCTTTCTTTCTGCTAATTAGTCTTAATATTTGTACAAGGACCCTCTTAAATTGATCTGTCAGTAGGATCAACTCTTGTAATCTGTCTATATGTACAGTCATGGCCAAAAGTTTTGAGAATGACACCAAAATTATATTTTCACATGATCTGCTGCCCTATGGTTTTTATTAGTGTTTGCCTGATGTTTATATCACATACAGAAATATAATTGCAATCATATTATGAGTACCAATAGGTTATATTGACAGTTAGAATGAGTTAATGCAGCAAGTCAATATTTGCAGTGTTGACCCTTCTTCTTCAAGACCTCTGCAATTCTCCCTGGCATGCTCTCAATCAACGTCTGGACCAAATCCTGACTGATAGCAGTCCATTCTTGCATAATCAATGCTTGCATTTTGCCAGAATTTGTTGGTTTTTGTTTGTCCACCCGTCTATTGATGATTGACCACAAGTTCTCAATGGGATTAAGATCTGGGGAGTTTCCAGGCCATGGACCCAAAATCTCTATGTTTTGTTCCATGAGCCATTTAGTTATCACCTTATGGCAAGGTGCTCCATCATGCTGGAAAAGGCATTGTTGGGCGCCAAACTGCTCTTGGACGGTTGGGAGAAGTTGCTCTTGGAGGACATTCTGGTACCACTCTTTATTCATGGCTGTGTTTTTAGGAAAGACTGTGAGTGAGCCGATTCCCTTGGCTGAGAAGCAACCCCACACATGAATGGTTTCAGGATGCTTTACAGTTGGCATGAGACAAAACTGGTGGTAGCGCTCACCTCTTCTTCTCCGAATAAGCTGTTTTCCAGAGGTCCCAAACAATCGAAAAGGGGATTCATCAGAGAAAATGACTTTGCCCCAGTCCTCAGCAGTCAACTCCCTGTACCTTTTGCAGAATATAAGTCGGTCCCTGATGTTTTTCTGGAGAGAAGTGGCTTCTTTGCTGCCCTCCTTGAAACCAGGCCTTGCTCAAAGAGTCTCCGCCTCACAGTGCGTGCAGAAGCACTCACACCAGCCTGCTGCCATTCCTGAGCAAGCTCGGCTCTGCTGGTAGTCCGATCCCGCAGCTGAAACAGTTTTAAGATACGGTCCTGGCGCTTGCTGGTCTTTCTTCGGCGCCCTGGAGCCTTTTTGACAACAATGGAAGCTCTCTCCTTAAAGTTCTTGATGATGCGATAGATTGTTGACTGAGGTGCAATCTTTGTAGCTGCGATACTCTTCCCTGTTAGGCCATTTTTGTGCAATGCAATGATGGCTGCACGTGTTTCTTTAGAGATAACCATGGTTAACTGAAGAGAAACAATGATACCAAGCACCAGCCTCCTTTTAAAGTGTCCAGTGATGTCATTCTTACTTAATCATGACTGATTGATCGCCAGCCCTGTCCTCATCAACACCCACACCTGTGTTAATGGATCAATTACTAAAACGATGTTAGCTGCTCCTTTTAAGGCAGGACTGCAATGATGTTGAAATGTGTTTTGGGGGTTAAAGTTCATTTTCTGGGCAAATATTGACTTTGCAAGTACAGTAATTGCTGTTAAGCTGATCACTCTGACATTCAGGAGTATATGCAAATTGCCATTACAAAAAATGAAGCAGTAGACTTTGGAAAAATTAATATTTGTCTCATTCTCAAAATTTTTGTCCATGACTGTAGGTCTTCATAGAACGTTATTACGGCGAAATCCACGTTTTTCTTATATGTAAATGTGCTATTAAGATCTATGGACCGGACATACATTAGATCTCACTGAGAAAAATGCGGATTTCTCTGCTTATATCAAGGTGTCATTTTGTGCAGCTTCCTATGACCTACATGCTCATATAGACGGCTTAGGTGGGATGATCATTCTGACAGATTCCCTTTAATTGTAATGTGCTGGCTAATATGTTGGCGCTATAAAAATAAAATTATTATTATTATTCATAGAATAAGTTATATACTGGCAACAAATACAGATCATACATATCCTGGAAGACCTGGCAGATGCAAAAGTGTTTTATAGCTTTTACATTTAGTTTCATTTATACCGATCACATAGAGAACCATTTTTTCTTCCTCCATCCTACCTCTCCCCTTGTCCTTGTGAGTTTTAGTGATTGAATAAAAGCCATATAACTATTTGCCTTTCAATAATTGATTACATTGTTTTATATCTCGTTGCTATTGATTAATAAATACTGTTATTTTCTTTTTGCTAAAATCAATAGCGTGATTCACCAATAAATAAACTATGTATGATTCTGATCAGCTCCTCCGACTTCATAACAAACTGCCTGCAGATCAAATACCAAGTTTAACATGGCATGCTCCCTTTAGAACAGAAATGTATTTTCAGCAATAAATTCTGAATATATGTGAAGCCATTTTTACGTCTATGCTTCCACAACAGGCCTCTAATATATTAGATAAGCCTGATAGTGACCTAAACGGATATAGGTCCTTCTGCAGAAAGACAGATCAACTTTGGTTATAGGAGCTATAACATTATGAACTAATTAAACACTGAAAAAAATCAACAATAAATGAGATAAAAAGCAAGATAACTTAAGACTGTGGAGTGACTATAGTGGGTGCAGAGGTTGCAGACGCATCGCGGCCCTGGAGCTAATTGAGATCAAAAAGGTCCCTTTAGCCTATATGAGAAGTCCAATTCTATTAAAAACCCATGATAGTTGGTGGCCATATTGGAGATTTTGCATTGGGGCATATGAGCTCCAAATAACGTTACTGCATGGAGATACAGTGTGGAAGATTTGATACACTGCAAGTTTTCCCATCTACAAAGAATAGAGAAGTCTGTGAGAGAGAATCTTAAAAAAATACAGAAAATCACATTGTATGATTTGCATTTTATTGCATGAAATAAGTATTTGATACAATTGAAAATCTGACCTTAACATTTGGTACAGAAATCTTTGCAAATACAGAAGACAGAGGTTTCCTGTAGTTCTTGACCAAGTTGGCACACTGCAGCAAGGATTTTGGCCTACTCCTCTGTACAGACCTTCTCCATATCTTTGAGGTTTTGGGGCTGGTGCTGGGCAACATTGAATTTCAGCTTCCTCCAAAGATTTTTTTATTGGGTTCAAGTCTGGAGACTGGCTAGGCCACTCTAGGACCTTGTCAATGCTTCTTAAGGAGCCACTCCTTAGTTGCCCTGGCTGTGTTTCGAGTCATTGTCATGCTGGAAGACCCAGCCATGACCCATCTTCTATGCTCTTACTGAGGGAGGGAGGTTGTTGGCCAAAATCTTGCGATACATGACCCATCTATCCTCCCTTCAATACAGTGCAATCATCATGTCCCCTTTGCAGAAAAGAACCCCTAAAGCAGTGGTCCCCAACCTTTATGACCTTGCGAGCCACATTTAGCACTGAGAGAGGGTCGCGAGCCACATCCAGCTCCCACCCCCTTCAAAAGTAGTGTCAACCAAAGCCCCGATTACAGGTATAATGATAACCAAAGCTTTTCCACAGAAATCACTCCAGAGCAGTACACGGAGATCCTGGGGTTCCCACAATACCCCCATTCAGTATTCTCCCAACGCACTGTCACATCCAGCTTTGAGCACCTCCTCTAACAGGTAGTACAAACCTCCAGCGTATCATACCTAAAACATCTCTAAACCCCTAAGACAAGTAAATGTGCATCCATATCTGCAATTCTGTGCAGAGCTACTCACAAAATTCACCATTTTGAGATGCAGTCTTCATACCGGTTTGCTAGACCTGGACCTAATGCATCAAGCTGACAGACAGTCGCGAGCCACAATTCATGGGGCCGTGAGCCACATGTGGCTCTCAAGCTACAGGTTGGGGAGTCCTGCCCTAAAGTATGTTTCCCCCACCACGCTTCCTGGTTGGGATGGTGTACTTGGGGTTGTACTCATCTTTGTCCTTCCTCCAAACACGGCGAGGGGAGTTGATACCAAAAAGTTCTATTTTGGTCTTATCTGACCACATGACCTTCTCCCATTCCTCCTCTGGATCATCCAGATGGTCATTGGTGAATTTCAAACAGGCCTGGACATGTGCTGTCATGAGCAGGGGGACCTTGCGTGCCCTGCAGGATTTGAATCCATGACAGTGTAGTGCATTACTAACGGTAATGTTTGAGACTCTGGTCCCAGCTCTCTTCTGGTTATTGACCAGGTCCTCCCGTGCAGTTCTGGACCAATTACTGACCTTTTTCCGAATCATCTTTACCCCACGAGGAGAGATATTGCAAGGAGCCCCGGATCGAGGGCTTGCCTTTTATCCTGTAGCCTACCCCAGTCTTGTGCAGATCTACAATTTTGTCCCTGGTATCCTTAAACAGCTCTTTGGTCTTGGCCATGGTGTAGAGGTTGGAGTGTGATTGAATCTGTGGACAGGTGTCTTTTATACAGGTACCGAGTTCAAGCAGGTGCAATTAATACAGATAGTGAGTGCAGAGTAGGAGGGCTTCTTAAAGAAAAGCTAACAGGTCTGTGAGAGCAGAATTGTTGCTGGTTTGTAAGTGATCAAATACTTATTTCATGGAATAAAATGCAATTTAAATATGTAAAAATCATACAATTTGATTTTATGTTTTTTACTTTCAGATTCCGTCTCTCGCAGTTGAAGTGTACCTACGATAAAAATTACAGATCTCTCCATTCTTTCTGGGAACATGTGCAAAATTGTCAGAGTATGAAATACTTATTATATACGTGTATATATTTATACATACACGCACACACACACTGTGCATATATGTATATACTGTATATATTATACATACCCACACGTACATATATATGTTTATGTATATAGTCACGCAGTAATAGCTAGATAGCATTTAATCAGCAGGTGGAATAAAATTCTATGAAAGTGCGAACATTTGGCTATTGCTGCTTATTGGGAGTGCTGTCATACCAGGCCAAGGTCACTTTACGCACAGGCCTTTCCCATTCTCCAGTCCATTAACCCCTGGGCTGCCACTTGAACGAGCAGTAAAATATAGCACAAAAGCACGATGGATGTCATTTTTGTTTTCCGGTAGTTACCAAGCTTCGACACATTAAAAAGAGGGGGGGTGGGATGGAAAACACCCACAATTACTCAGCACCGAGGGAAACAAACAGCACTAATTCTATACGGCAAATTTTACCCGACGTGAACAAAAACCTAATTTATCTTTATAGCCGTGAAATGCATTAACTTATAGCAAATATTAAACTTCACAAAAAGTCCAAAACCACCCTTCCAAATTCAGATTTCATGCCAAAGGTCCCCCCCACCCTGATTAATAACAAATATACATACATATATATATGTATATATATATATATATATATATATATATAATCTGATGTAAAAATACACGTCCCAGAAAAAAGCGGGCAAGAGGGTGTGGGACGAGGGGCGGACGAGACACGTGACTTTTTTTTTTTATCAGCGAAGAACGGCCTGCGTTACATTCCTAAGATAGAAAAAAGTTTTAAAAAACCTATATCCAAAACTTTATCGCCACCGATCATTTTGGCTAAAATCACAAGAAATATGGCCTGAAAGTGGGACCTTTTCAGGACACAATCACTTTGTTGAAAACTTCTAACCAGTTTCTGTATTTTTGCATAAGGTATAAAATGTCGTAACTGCCACGGTGGTAATGCTTCCTTCTCCGCTGCTCTTTTCTCTGTACGCAGAGCTTCTCACCCAACAATACCATGCATTAAACATCCTATAAAGATAGAAACGGAGCTGCGTAGGACATGGCACTACAATGCAGCGGGAAGAAGAAGCAAGCAGGGTGGGAGAGGAGGCTGGCACGCTGCGAGGCACAACGGCCGGGTACGAGGGACTTTACCTGTGTCAGGCATAAAGGTGATGCGTACATGACTGGGTAGGGGATCCTCTTATACTCCACTGTTACATACACAAAGTTACCGAGTCCCAGGCAGCAGCTGTCCGCTCACTTCTCCTTCTGCGATCCCACATCCAACTTTCTGGATCCCCCCAAAAAAGAAAAAATGGTCCTGCAAAATACACATTAAAAAATAAAAAAAAAAAGCAATAAAGCTTCCTTTTTGGGTAATTCCAGATTGGGACAGTGGCAAAGAGGTTTTGCTTTTTTTTTTTGTTGGTTTTTTTGTTCTAAAAAAAAAAATCCTGATCCCCTCCTTTAGCACACTGCCTAATTTAGGCTTCCTCACAGGGAGGTAGAAGGCAACTTTGTGAATTGTATTCCATTAGGAAAATGAGCAGAGGAACGATAGAATAAAAAAGACAGAAAAAAAAAAGAGAGAGTGTGGGAAGGAGGGGGAGGAGGAGAGAAATGGGTGACGTCCTACATCAAGCCCATCCTACACTAGTTATAAAAAAAAAAAACTGATCTAAAATGACATCCCTTTAAAGATGTAGCATCCCTATAGAAAGAATAAGGTGGGTGACGGAGACTGTGCAATGCCATGCCTCAGTGCAGACACCGCGTTTTGGGGACACCCTCTGGGTCTCCGGTACCTGTTCTGTGGACATACTGATAGTTATACATGGGTCACATAGAAATGTCATCTGTGGGTGACGGATCAAACACTTTCTGCCTACTTAGTAATCCAATAAAAGGTAAGGGCACACAGTACTTTTTTTTTTTTTTACAGCATTTTTCCCCCCCACTCAAAAAACGCAGAAAACTACATTATGTGAGTTTTTATGGATGGGTAAAAAAAAGTACAAGAATGAATGAATGAACGTGCTGCGAAAGATTGGAGTGAAAACCCATCACAGCCCAAAAAAAGAAGGCGGCAATGTGGGTGTTAAGGTGTGAACAAGCCCTTAAAGTGTCACTTCCATAGGTCTCATCCAGGTCCATACACTGATGGTCTGGGCTGTCAGATCCTGAGGCACACACACTGTATAGCTAGATGGATGGCACCGCTCCATGCCATGGGCACAAAGTTCTCCTGGGTGCCCGGGCACTGCGGCTGACAGCCCTGCCCTATACACATGGCGGCTCCCGCAGTGCCCTGGCACTGCCCTCCTTATAGCAGGGCACAGCTCTCCCGGCTTCACTTCCAAGTTCATGCTGGTGTCTGCGGCGCCGGGTCCTCCCCTTCCTACGCGGCCATGTTTAACCAGCTCCAGCCTGTAGTCTGTGGTAGCCGAGTCTCCCCACCCCCTTGTCCTAAATTCCCCTCCTCTAGTATAACGCTAGACTACATAGAAGGGTGAGGAAATGGGGGGGTGTCACCCCGCTAATACCGGGGCCGCAAAGCATGCGCCCACACAGCAGCCACCTACCATGATCCTGTGCCCGGTGCAATTAGGCAGCAGCCACAATTAGGCTGGAGGCGCCAGGGGCTCTTCCCAGGTCCATGCCCGGCGGCTCGGGGAGGTGGGAGCTGAGGAGAAGCCCATCAGGGTCCCCGTGTGTCCTGTCCCGGCGCTGGGAAGGAAATGCTGAGTAACATAGTGCAGCTCCTGTCCTGCCCTCCCCGCTGCTCCAGCTGGGGAATTACTGGGCCGGAGGGAGGGGAGAAGGGAGCACCCGAAAATAACGGGCGCCTGGCGTATCACTGAGGGGAGGACGGCGCCCCACTTCTCGGGCAGCCCCCTGCGCCAGCACAGGCTTTATGGCAGACTGCTCTGGGGGCAGAGGGCTACTGTGTCCCCCTGACTGGCCACATGTGGGCTCCCAGCCGGCTCATCTGGCACAGGCTGTGCTCACACTTCTCCCCATTTACCCTGACCCTCTAGTCACCCCCTCAGTGCAGCACCCTCCTTCCTAGCCATGTATCCCCACCTCCACCACAGTCTCCTCCCCACACACTGGCCGTACCCGTCTGGCCTGTGCCCCCTGGCATCTGCAGGGGTGAAGGAGGAGCTCAGCCTCCCCTCCCTCAGACTGCACAGGCCCTGGGTTAACTACTTAATGGCAGACATTTCTACTAAAGCTTCCTGGCTGTGCTGACACCAACATGTTGCTGCCCCTGCACTGATACAGGGCTCCGACCTGTTATACCACCCAATGGGTCGCCATAGGGCACCAGAAATATAAGGCCTCACGTTACTCCTCCAACTGGTGCGCGGACGCGTACTGTGCCTCCGAATTGTACAAATGCTGATTAAGGGTATGTGCACACGTTGCGGATTCTCTGCGGATCCGCAGCGTTTTTTGCGGTGCAGAAACGCTGTAGATCCACAATTGATTTACAGTACAATGTAAATCAATGAGAAAAAAAAAATGCTGTGCACACTTTGCGGAAAATCCGCTGCGGAAACGCTGCGGTTTAAAAGAAGTAGCATGTCACTTTTTTGCGAATCTGCAGCGTTTTTGTACCCATTCCATTATAGAAAACCGCAGGGGTAAAAAACGCAGCAAATCCGCAAAAAAAACCCAGAAAAAAACGCACAAAAAACGCTGCTGAACCGCACAAAAAAAGGCGCCAAATCCACAGGTGCGTTTTCTGCCAGGAGAGGCAGAATCCGCACCAGAAATTCCTAAGCCTAATCTGCAACCTGTGCACATAGCCTAAATGATCCACGAGAAGATGGAAGGATGGGGCTGAGGCGCTCTGGAAACATTGGGGGATGTATTTTATGGCTTCTGTGCCATTTTTTTTGGTGGGGGGACATCAAATATTTTCAAATTTTGGCTCACCAAGTTTGTACACAGTTTTATGCTGCTCTCGGATGTGATTAGCTGGGAAAATGGTCGGCCCATGTATCAAACCGCTTGTGACACCTTAGTAACCTTAGGGCAAATAACAGCAACACTAGGAAAAGTAACTATGAAAAGTCCCCTCATAATGACCTCCCTATGAGGCTTTAGGAACATAGGACTTTATTTTTTATTTAGACCATAGGGCTCATTCAGACATCCGTTCAAATCATGCAAACTGTGACGTAGTAGCTGATATATAAGGTTTTAGTGAAATTACAGAGTCTACACATATAACAAAACACTCCGAGCCTGGGCTGTCATCCCCAACCCCCTCCTTTCCCAAACCCTAAAATAAAAAAGTTTAATGCTACTAACAAATACAGATGTAGTATTCCTTAAATTGTCAGATAGCGCACTACTTTATTAACAAAGCCATGTAGCATGCCATCTTATAAGTTATGGATTCTGCGAAAGTACAGGATTACAACCATCAGTGCATGAATACAGCACCAGAATCATCATCAGTACACAAAGCACAAGAACCATCATTAGTACACTAATACTGCACCATAACCACTGTCAACACATGAGCACGAGAACCATCATCGGTGCATGATTACAGCACCAGAATCATAATCAGTATATAAATGCAGCACCATAACCATCATCAGCACATGAACACTACAATAAAGCCATGAGTATATGAATACAGAACCATTATTGGTATGTAAATACAGCACCAGAACAATCATGAGTACAGCACCAGAACCACCATCAGTACATGAATGCATCATCAGAATCATAATCAGTACATGAACACAGCACGAGAACCATCACCAGTACTTGATTGCACCACCAGAACCAAAATCTGTACAAAATACAACACAATAAAATATAGCAATCTTTTGCAATGTGAAGTTAGCCACCACAATATACATATGTATCACATGAACCTGTAACTCTCAGTATTACCTTAAACTTTCCGACACTGGAAGTAATAATACGTCCATGCGCCCTGGGCCTTATTGAGGCGGGATGGATCGTCGCTTAATGTTAGCTGATTCTGACAGCTGACACCTGGCACTAAGTACCAGGAGCGGCCACCGCTGCTGGCACTTTAACCCCCTAAATGCTGCGATCAAATGTGATTGCAGCATTGCGAGAGCAGGCAGAGGGATGACAGTCCCTCTGCCCTTGGATCGGAAATTTTGCGGCATCACGCGGGGTCTCGATTGTTGCCATGGTGACCTGATGTCGTTATGAGTGCGTAGTGTGCAGAGTGTAGAACATGATAAGCAACTTACCTTTTCAGTGCAGAACTAACAGTTTGCATAGCACAGGGATGCTGCTGCATCCCCATGCTATACAAGCGATCAGCCTGCAAAAAATGATAGTCCCAGAGTGGCACAAAGTACAAATAAATTTTTAAAAATAATTGTAAAAACGTTTAAAACAAAAATAAAAGAAAAATAAAATCAAAAGATATTGTACCCAAAAATAAATAGTTGTCTGACAAAAATAAACAATAAAAGTACACATATTTGGTATCGCCGTGTCCGGAACAACCTGACCTATAAAACTGTCCCACTAGTTAATCCCTTTAGTGAACACCATAAAAACAAAAAACAAGGCAAAAAACAATGCTTTATCATCATACCGTTGAACAAAAAGTGGAATACAACATGATCAAAAAGACACACATAAATAAACATGGAAACTTACAAGAGAAAAAAGTAAACGAAAACCCTGATGTAACTAAGTAAAAAAGCAAAAGTGCATTTAAATAACAGAGTTTTTAGTAATACTGTTTTTTGATCAAAAAATAGCACAAAGGCCATCCCACCTCGTCATGGTAACTCTGATCGGGACAGTCCTACAGTCCTACAAGTGTAGGACTGTCCCGATCAGAGTTACCATGACGAGGTGGGATGGCTTTTGTGCTATTTTTTGATCAAAAAACAGTATTACTAAAAACTCTGTTATTTAAAAGCACTTTTGCTTTTTTACTTAGTTACATCAGGGTTTTCGTTTACTTTTTTCTCTTGTAGGTTTCAATGTTTTGTGGCCAATGTGAACATGCGTTTAACCTCTGCATGTGTACCAACTCAATTTAAGCTCAATTTTGTTTGTTTTTTGTTTTTTTTCACATAAATAAACATGGTACTACTGAAAACGTTATCTTGTCCCGCAAAAAACAAGCTGCCATAGAGCTCCATCAGCAGAAAAATAAAAAAGTTATAGCTCTCAGAATAAAGCAATGCAAAAATAATTATTTTTTCTGTAAAATAGTTTTTATTTTGTGTAAAAGCGCCAAAACACAAAAAAATGAAATAAATGAGATATCGCTGTAATCGTACTGCCCCGAAGAATAAAACTGCCTTATGAATTTTACTACACGTGAAATGACATAAACTCCCCCCCCCCAAAAAAAAAAATAATAATAATAATTCCTGAATTTCTGGTGTTTGTTCATTCTGCCTCCCAAAAATCGGAATAGAAAGCGATCAAGAATGTCATGTGTCTGAAAATGGTACCAATAAAAACGTCAACTCGTCCCGCAAGAAACAAGCCCTCACATATCTTTTTCTGCCAAAATATGGAAAAATTATAGCTCCCAAAATATGGTGATGAAAAAACATCTTTTGGTGTGTCACAGCTGCCAAACATCTCTGTATCTCTGTAATCACACCAACCTGAAGAATAAAGTCGTCTAGTCTAATCAGGGCTGCCACTAGAAATTTTGGGGCCCCATACTGGCAAAATTTTCGGGGCCCCCTTGAAACTCCGCCCAGGCTCCACCCCAGCCCCGCCTCCAGGCTCCACCCCACGAACTGTCCACAGTCCCACCGCTCTCTCTTGGAAAATCTCCACTTCTCACCTATCACACATTGACAGTTCCCATCACCAGATCACACATATAGCCGGCAGCTTTTGTTTTGGCCAAAAGATTTTTTAAGCCGCCACCATAACACGGTAGACACTTTTGGCCGGGCCCTACTCTACTGTAACCTACTAAATATTTGTTAAAATATGCAATACAATTTAGGTATATTTTTATTTATTTTTCAATTTTTAAAATGACCTATAATATCACATACAAGGAACAAATACCACAGCACTATGACCAGATGACATATTACCACCACAGTGATCGAATAATATAAAATACAAGGAACAAATACCGCTACACCATGACCAGACCGCATATAACCACAAATGACTGAATACTACAATACTGATCAGTAATAAAAAAAAACCTACAATACTATCACCATCAGTGCCATTATACACAGGAGATCTGTAATTAGTAAGCAGTGTCTGTGTACAGGTAATACAGTGATCACCGGTGACATTATACACAGGAGCTCTGTATATAATGTATAGGTAATACAGTGATCACTGGTGACATTGTACACAGGACCTCTGTATATAGTATACAGTGTATAGTGTCAGTGTATAGGTAACACTGACTCACCAGTGACGTCTCTAGGTGAAGTCCTTCATCTTTCATCCAGCACAGACCGCCATCACTTCATCCAGCCAGTACTCGTCTCTGCAGGAAATAAAACAGTTATCTCGAGTTCCGCTTGTAGAACACATTACTTAATTTTCCGAACTTCTACATTACACCACATGAAGAAGGCAACATAGTATCACTCTACACAGTAACAGGACCTCCCCCCCATTTAAAACAGTATACTCAAAAAATAAAATAAATACATCATTGCAATAATAATATCCCTTAATTAGCCCCTATGGTAATATTCGCCATCCTAGCCCCCGTGTGTCTCATTCCAGACTCCAGCCATATGTTCTCCCATCCTGCCCTCATGGGTATCCATTCTGCCCCATATGATCTCCCCATCCTGCCCCATCTGTCTCCATCGTATCCATCCTGCCCCATCTGTCTCCAATCTTGCCCCATCTGTCTCCATTCTGCCCCATCTGTTTCCAATCCTGCCCCATCTGTGTCCAGCACTCTGCCCCATCTGTGTCCAATCCTGCCCCATCTGTGTCCAGCACTCTGCCCAGTCTGTGTGCAATCCTGCCCCATCTGTGTCCAGCACTCTGCCCCATCTGTTTCCAATCCTGCCTCATCTCTGTCCAGCACTCTGCCCCATCTCTGTCCAGCACTCTGCCCCATCCCTGTCCAGCACTCTGCCCCATCTCTGTCCAGCACTCTGCCCCATCTCTGTCCAGCACTCTGCCCCATCTCTGTTCAGCACTCTGCCCCATCTCTGTCCAGCACTCTGCCCCATCTCTGTCCAGCACTCTGCCCCATCTCTGTCCAGCACTCTGCCCCATCTCTGTCCTGCACTCTGCCCCATCTCTGTCCAGCACTCTGCCCCATCTCTGTCCAGCACTCTGCCCCATCTCTGTCCAGCACTCTGCCCCATCTCTGTGCAGCACTCTGCCCCATCTCTGTCCAGCACTCTGCCCCATCTCTGTCCTGCACTCTGCCCCATCGGTGTCCAGCACTCTGCCCCATCGGTGTCCAGCACTCTGCCCCATCTCTGTCCAGCACTCTGCCCCATCTCTGTCCAGCACTCTGTCCCATCTCTGTCCAGCACTCTGCCCCATCTCTGTCCAGCACTCTGCCCCATCTCTGTCCAGCACTCTGCCCCATCAGTGTCCAGCACTCTGCCCCATCTCTGTCCAGCACTCTGCCCCATCTCTGTCCAGCACTCTGCCCCATCTCTGTCCAGCACTCTGCCCCATCTCTGTCCAGCACTCTGCCCCATCTCTGTCCAGCACTCTGCCCAGCACTCTGCCCCATCTCTGTCCAGCACTCTGCCCCATCTCTGTCCAGCACTCTGCCCCATCTCTGTCCAGCACTCTGCCCCATCTCTGTCCAGCACTCTGCCCCATCTCTGTCCAGCACTCTGCCCCATCTCTGTCCAGCACTCTGCCCAGCACTCTGCCCCATCTCTGTCCAGCACTCTGCCCCATCTCTGTCCAGCACTCTGCCCCATCTCTGTCCAGCACTCTGCCCCATCTCTGTCCAGCACTCTGCCCCATCTCTGTCCAGCACTCTGCCTCATCTCTGTCCAGCACTCTGCCCCATCTCTGTCCAGCACTCTGCCCCATCTCTGTCCAGCACTCTGCCCCATCTCTGTCCAGCACTCTGCCCCATCTCTGTCCAGCACTCTGCCCCATCTCTGTTCAGCACTCTGCCCCATCTCTGTTCAGCACTCTGCCCCATCTCTGTCCAGCACTCTGCCCCATCTCTGTTCAGCACTCTGCCCTATCTCTGTCCAGCACTCTGCCCCATCTCTGTCCAGCACTCTGACCCCCCGTGTCCAGCTTTACTGCCCCCCGGCCCCCACCCTGTGTCCAGCTTTACTGCCCCCCGGCCCCCACCCTGTGTCCAGCTTTACTGCCCCCCGGCCCCCACCCTGTGTCCAGCTTTACTGCCCCCGGGCCCCCACCCTGTGTCCAGCTTTACTGCCCCCCGGCCCCCACCCTGTGTCCAGCTTTACTGCCCCCGGGCCCCCACCCTGTGTCCAGCTTTACTGCCCCCGGGCCCCCACCCTGTGTCCAGCATCACTGCCCCCCGGCCCCCACCCTGTGTCCAGCTTTACTGCCCCCCGGCCCCCACCCTGTGTCCAGCTTTACTGCCCCCGGCCCCCACCCTGTGTCCAGCTTTACTGCCCCCGGGCCCCCACCCTGTGTCCAGCTTTACTGCCCCCGGGCCCCCACCCTGTGTCCAGCTTTACTGCCCCCCGGCCCCCACCCTGTGTCCAGCTTTACTGCCCCCCGGCCCCCACCCCCCGCATCGCCGCTCTCAAAAAAAAAAAAGTTCTACTTACCTGCCGCGCTCCTCTCTCCACGCAGCTGCACTGTGCACTCGCCGGCGACTGACAATGACGTCAGACGCCGGCGACCTGCACGCTGCGGCTGGCGGCTGTTAACTATTGACGTGCGGGCGCGGGCCCGCACGTCAATAGCGTACAGCTGTAGCGCCGGCCGCCGCTAAGGGCCCGGTTCAGCCTGCGGCTGCCCCCTCTGCTCACCGGGCCCCATACGCCAGTCACGGCTGTAATGCCCTGATGGCGGCCCTGAGTCTAATCACTTATACTGCACAAGCAACTGCATAAAAATAAATAAAACCAATTCTTCACCTGCTGTTCATTTTTTCATTCTGCCTTCCAAAAGATCGCAGTAAGGCTCAGCGCACATTTATACTGCGCTCTGCGCTTGCATCGGGGTTTCCGTGTAAATCTCTAAAACACGTGATTTAGGCAGAACCCTAGATGGAGGATACCCTATAATGAGGCAGATGGAGGCACTGTGGACTGTTGTGAATTCTGCTCTTGGGCTCCCTCCGGTGGTTGTTGATGGTAATGCAGTTATTCCTGAGCAGCAGTCTTGGACAGGTGTTTATAATAATAATAATCTTTATTTTTATATAGCGCTAACATATTCCGCAGCGCTTTACAGTTTTTGCACACATTATCATGACTGTCCCCGATGGGGCTCACAATCTAAATTCCCTATCAGTATGTCTTTGGAATGTGGGAGGAAACCGGAGTGCCCGGAGGAAACCCACGCAAACACGGAGAGAACATACAAACTCTTTGCAGATGTTGTCCTGGGTGGGATTAGAACCCAGGACCCCAGCGCTGCAAGGCTGCAGTGCTAACCACTGCGCCACCGTGTTTCTGCTAATTGCAATTCGGACTGGGGTATTTAGCTGTGCAGGACTGATTAGTCCTTGCCAGTAGTCAATGTTCCTTTGGAAGTGTTGGTCCTCTGCCTGGCCCCTCCTGCTTGCTGCCAATTCAGCTAAGATAAGTGTTTTCTTCATTTTTTTAGACACACTGCTGTGTGTTTATTTTTCTGTGCTTTCTTGTTTCTATTTTGTTCCTGCTAGACTGTGCCTGATGTTTTTCTCAGTCTAGTTGGACTCGCTGGAGTCGCAGATATACTCTCCACATCTTTAGTTAGGTGGTGGAGTTTTTGTATTTTTCTGCTGTGGATATTTTGTAATGTTTTTCCTGTTTCCATCTTTAGGGATATTTAGTCCTTAGGCTGTGTCGAGGTGTCTAAGTCTGGTAAGGCACACCCCACGGCTACTTCTAGTTGCGGTGATGGGATCAGGGTTTGCGGTCGGTAAAGTTACCACTGCTCCAGCGAAGGTCATTTCATGCTGCTCCAAGGCCACCTGATCATAACAGTGGACCTCGTCAGACCTGTGATTTGGTGGTGTCTGGCTTTTTAGGATTGCATAAAAGTGCTGTCGGCCACAGTTTTGTGCACTTCTAAGCAGAGGCCAGACAGAGTCCAGTGCAAATTTGCAGCCTTATTAGGCCAGTGTCACACTAGAGAGTTTTACGGACGTATGAGAGGCACAAAAACAACGCATTGCACACGGACCAATGATTCTCTATGGGGCAGCTCCTATCTGCCGTATATTTCTCTGCCGTATTTTACGTGCTGAGAAAATCGCAGAATGTTGCATTTGTCAGCGTATTGCGCAAAAAATCCGCCAATAAAAGTCTATGGAAGCGAGAAAAATACGGATTACACACGTACCAACAGTGTGACTTGCGAGAAATACGCACCGGTGTTCTATAGAAAAGCCAGCAATTCAGCGCGGTGTACAGTAATATCACACTGACAGGTTAGAATAGAATAGATAGAGTAAATGTCTACACAGATAGGTATATATATCTATATACATAATTGTCTAAGGGGTACTTGCGTCTGTCTGTCTGTCCTTCTGTCACGGTTATTCGTTCGCTGATTGGTCTCGGCAGCTGCCTGTCATGGCTGCCGCGACCAATCAGCGACGGCCACAGTCCGATTAGTCCCTCCCCTACTCCCCTGCACTCAATGCCCGGCGCCCGCTCCGTAATCCCCTCCACTCACCGCTCACACAGGGTTAATGGCAGCGGTAACGGCCCGCGCTGTAACGCACTCCGTTACCGCTGCTATTAATCCTGTGTGTCCCCAACTATTTACTATTGATGCTGCCTATGCAGCATCAATAGTAAAAATATGTCATGTTAAAAATAATGAAAAAAACAAAAAACCTGCTATACTCACCCTCCGCCGCCATTCTCGCTCCTCGCCACGCTCCTGGGACCGCTCCATTGCAAGCGGTAGCTTCCGGTCCCGTCCCAGGGCTGGTGTGCAACAAGGACCTGCCGTGACGTCACGGTCATGTGACAGCGACGTCATCATAGGTCCTGCTCACACCAGCCCTGGGAACGCAAGCTGCCGCTTGCAACGGACCGATCCCAGGAGCGTGGCGAGGAGCGGGAAAGGCGGCGGATGGTAAGTATAGCAGGACTTCAACGGGCTATAGGTGAGTATATGTTTATTTATTTTTTTTTAAGTCTCTATACTACATGGCTCTGTGCTGGCCAATATACTACGTGGCTGGGCAATGTACTACGTGGCTCTGCTGTATACTATGTGGCTGGGCAATATACCGTACTACATGGGCTATGCTATATACTATGTGGCTGGGCAATACGTGACTGGCCAATATACTACATGGCTGGCCAATATACTACGTGACTGGGCAATATACTACGTGGCTGGCCAATATACTACGTGACTGGGCAATATACTACGTAGTTGGCCAATATACTATGTGGCTGGGCAATATCCTACGTGGCTGGGCAATATACTATGTGGCTGGCCAATATACTACGTGGCTGGCCAATATACTACGTGGCTGGGCAATATACTATGTGGCTGGGCAATATACTACGTGGCTGGGCAATATACTACATCGCTGGGCAATATACTACGTCGCTGGGCAATATACTACATGGCTGGGCAATATACTACGTGGCTGGGCAATATACTACGTGGCTGGGCAATATACTACGTGGCTGGGCAATATACTACATGGCTGGGCAATATACTACATGGCTGGGCAATATACTACATGGCTGGGCAATATACTACGTGGCTGGGCAATATACTACATGGCTGGGCAATATACTACATGGCTGGGCAATATACTACGTGACTGGGCAATATACTACATGGCTGGGCAATATACTACGTAGCTGGGCAATATACTACGTGGCTGGGCAATATACTACGTGGCTGGGCAATATACTACGTGGCTGGGCAATATACTACATCGCTGGGCAATATACTACATCGCTGGGCAATATACTACGTCACTGGCCAATATACTACGTAGCTGGGCAATATACTACGTGGCTGTGCAATATACTACGTGGCTGGGCAATATACTGCGTGGCTGGGCAATATACTACGTGGCTGGGCAATATACTACGTCGCTGGGCAATATACTACGTGGACATGCATATTCTAGAATACCCGATGCGTTAGAATCGGGCCACCATCTATATATATATATATATATATATATATATATATATGTCATTGACACACACACATATATATATATTTATATTTAATGCAGGTGGATTAAGTGTACAAAAAAGATTTTAAAACCCCATGTGTGTATTTATTTCATTAAAATACTTTATTCATAATGTGTGTGTTTATTTAACCCTTTATTACTATTGGATTAATAATGGATAGATGTCTTATTGACATCTCTCCATTATTAACCAGGCTTAATGTCAGCTTAGCAAGGTGACATTTACCCCTTATTACCCCATATCCAACCGCTACAGGGGAGTGGGAAGAGAGAGGCTAAGTGCCAGAATAGGCACAGTTTACAGATGTGCCTTTTCTGGGGTGGCTGGGGGCAGATGTTTTTAGTCAGGGGGGGCCAATTTCCATGGTCCCTACTAAGGCTATTAATATCTGCCCTTAGTCACTGGTTTTCCCACTCCGGCGGAGAAAATTGCGCGGGAGCCCACGCCAGTTTTTTCTGTGATTTAACCCTTTATTTTAACACCTAGAGCCCCCAAATTTTGCACACAGACACTTTTAACATTAATAGTGAGGAATAAGTAAAAATATAAGGGATATGAAATGGTTTACTGTATATCAACCATGTCTCATATCCTGTCGGGTTTGATAAGGAGATAGCTCTGTATGAAATATATATACAGTATATATATATATATATATATATATATATATATATATATATATACGTCTCACTAATATATATATATATATATATATATAAACTGTATATATTTTTTCACGAATATTTGAGCCAATGGATCTATTCTATGTCCATTTTGCAAGCCGGCGAGAAAATCTCGCTGTACGGATGCCATAGGGATGACACACGTATAATTTTATGAGAAAAAATTGCGTCCTCGCGTTAAATACGGATCATTGTTCAGGAACTTTTCTGCATATTCCGCCTGTAAAAAAAGGACGGTATTTCCCTACGCTAAGTGTGACGCCGGCCTTATAGTGAATGGATCCCTCAGGGGTTTCATCTGAATCAGAGATTTAGATGGAAACCCCAAAGTAAATGCTTAGCGTAGAGCGCTGGATAAATGTGATCCCAAATGTTATGTAAAATGTTCCCAATAAAAGCTTCAACTCAATCCACAAAAAAGCAAGCCCTCACTCAGGTCTGTCATCTGTTAATGGAAATATAGGCAGCTTCCATGTTACTGGTAGAACAAAGGCTCTGGAAAAGCGAAATGGCTCCTCACCCGCCAAAAGAAAAAGCAAATTCTGTGCTCACAAATCCAAATTCCGCCCTCCCTTCTAAGCCCCACAGTGTACCTAAACCATATAGAGCGCTCATATGTTTGGCATTTCTGAAGTGATGAGAGCCCGCCTAACTTACGGAGCATGTCTCCAGAAGCATGAATTGGGCATAATGTACTGGTGACTGCAATGTACTGGTCACTACAACGTCAGTTTTCAATTTTCATTCGGCAACATTCATTGCTGCTTATTTTTGGAAAATGCCCATGGAGTCAAAATCAGCACTACACAAGTAGATAAATTCCCAAAGGGATATAATTTCTAAAATGGGGTCACTTGAGGGGGGATTCTGCTCTTCCCACAATTAGGGACTCTGTATATGGAGTCCGCAAACAGTTCTACGAAAATCTGGCTCCTGGAGGAAAATAGCGCTCCGTTCCTCCCGAGTGTCTCCATATGGCTAAGTTGTACTGTACAGTCACATACGGGATATTGACACGTTCAGTAGAAATTGTGGGGCAAATTATGGTGCCATTTTTATCCACAGTTGTGTGAAAATGAAAAATCTGGGGCTAAAACAATATTTTGGTTGTAAATTGTAGTTATTTTTTTCTTCACCGCTCAGTGGTATAAAATTCTGTGACACACCCGTAGTGTCAATATGATTATTGCACCCCTAGGTGAATTCATTGAGAGGTGTAGCTTGTAAAATGGGGTTACTTATTGGGAGGTTCTTCTGTTCTGGCACCTCATGGGTTCTCCCAGTGGGTCATGGCACCTGCAAACCATAGCAGTCAAATCTGGCGCTCCTTGCCTTCTGAGCTTTGCACTGTGTCTGAAAAATATTTCCCGAATACATCCATATATATATACAGGTCCTTCTCAAAAAATTAGCATATAGTGTTAAATTTCATTATTTACCATAATGTAATGATTACAATTAAACTTTCATATATTATAGATTCATTATCCACCAACTGAAATTTGTCAGGTCTTTTATTGTTTTAATACTGATGATTTTGGCATACAACTCCTGATAACCCAAAAAACCTGTCTCAATAAATTAGCATATTTCACCCATCCAATCAAATAAAAGTGTTTTTTAATAACAAACAAAAAAACCAACAAATAATAATGTTCAGTTATGCACTCAATACTTGGTCGGGAATCCTTTGGCAGAAATGACTGCTTCAATGCGGCGTGGCATGGAGGCAATCAGCCTGTGACACTGCTGAGATGTTATGGAGGCCCAGGATGCTTCAATAGCGGCCTTAAGCTCATCCAGAGTGTTGGGTCTTGCGTCTCTCAACTTTCTCTTCACAATATCCCACAGATTCTCTATGGGGTTCAGGTCAGGAGAGTTGGCAGGCCAATTGAGCACAGTAATACCATGGTCAGTAAACCATTTACCAGTGGTTGTGGCACTGTGAGCAGGTGCCAGGTCGTGCTGAAAAATGAAATCTTCATCTCCATAAAGCATTTCAGCCGATGGAAGCATGAAGTGCTCCAAAATCTCCTGATAGCTAGCTGCATTGACCCTGCCCTTGATGAAACACAGTGGACCAACACCAGCAGCTGACATGGCACCCCACACCATCACTGACTGTGGGTACTTGACACTGGACTTCAGGCATTTTGGCATTTCCTTCTCCCCAGTCTTCCTCCAGACTCTGGCACCTTGATTTCCGAATGACATGCAAAATTTGCTTTCATCAGAAAAAAGTACTTGGGACCACTTAGCAACAGTCCAGTGCTGCTTCTCTGTAGCCCAGGTCAGGCGCCTCTGCCGCTGTTTATGGTTCAAAAGTGGCTTTACCTGGGGAATGCGGCACCTGTAGCCCATTTCCTGCACACGCCTGTGCACGGTGGCTCTGGATGTTTCCACACCAGACTCAGTCCACTGCTTCCTCAGGTTCCCCAAGGTCTGGAATCGGTCCTTCTCCACAATCTTCCTCAGGGTCCGGTCTCCTCTTCTCGTTGTACAGCGTTTTCTGCCACATTGTTTCCTTCCAACAGACTTACCATTGAGGTGCCTTGATACAGCACTCTGGGAACAGCCTATTTGTTGAGAAATTTCTTTCTGGGTCTTACCCTCTTGCTTGAGGGTGTCAATGATGGCCTTCTTGACATCTGTCAGGTCGCTAGTCTTACCCATGATGGGGGTTTTGAGTAATGAACCAGGCAGGGAGTTTATAAAAGCCTCAGGTATCTTTTGCATGTGTTTAGAGTTAATTAGTTGATTCAGAAGATTATGGTAATAGGTTGTTTAGAGAACCTTTTCTTGATATGCTAATTTATTGAGACAGGTTTTTTGGGTTATCAGGAGTTGTATGCCAAAATCATCAGTATTAAAACAATAAAAGACCTGACAAATTTCAGTTGGTGGATAATGAATCTATAATATATGAAAGTTTAATTGTAATCATTACATTATGGTAAATAATGAAATTTAACACTATATGCTAATTTTTTGAGAAGGACCTGTATAAGGGGCACTTCCGTCTGTTTATCAGTCTGTTTGTCTGTCTGGCACGTAAATCCCAAGACGCTGATTTGTCGCGGCCAGCGGCCGCGACCAATCAGCGACGGCACAGTCCGACTGCGATATGGCCACTCACTACTCCCCTGCATTCAGTGCCCCCTTCATACTCCCCCCTCAGTCAGCGCCCGCCGCCCACATAGCGTTTCAGCAGTCTGTTAAACCGACTGCGTTACACCGCGGTGTAACGCAGTCTGATAACGCTGCTATTAACACTGTGTGACAAACTTTTTACTATTGATGCTGCCTATGCAGCATCAATAGTAAAAAGATATAATGTTAAAAATAATTAAAAAAAAAAAATTGCGCTATTCTCACTCTCCAGCGTCCACCGATGCGCACGAGCGGCGAGCTCGCGCGCATCGGTGGACGCCGGAGGGTGAGTATATAACTATTTTCTATTTTAATTCTTTTTTTTAACAGACATATGGTGCCCACACTGCTGTATACTATGTGGGCTATGTTATATACTACGTGACTGATACTGTATATACTATGTGGGCAGTGTTATATACTGTGTGGGCTGTGTTGTTTACTGCATGGGCTGTGTTATATACTATGTGGCTGCTATATACTACGTGGCTGCTATATACTACGTGGCTGCTACATACTATGTGGCTGCTATATACTACGTGGCTGTGCTATATACTACGTGGCTGTGCTATATACTATGTGGCTGTGCTATATGCTACGCGGCTATGCTATATACTACGTGGCTGTCTGTGTTATATAGTACGTGGGCTGTGTTATCTACTATGTGGCTGTGCTATATACTATGTGGCTGTGCTATATACTACGTGGCTGTGTTATATACTGCGTGGGCTGTGCTATATACTGCATGGGCTGTGCTATATACTACAAGGGCTGTTATATACTAGGTGGTTGTGCTATATACTACGTGTATGTGCTATATACTACGTAGCTGTGCTATATACTACGTGGCTGCTATATACTACGTGGCTGTTATATACTACGTGGCTGCTATATACTATGTGGCTGCTATATACTACATGGCTGTGCTATATACTACGTGGCTGTGCTATATACTACATGGCTATGCTATATACTACGGGCTGTGCTATATACTATGTGGCTGTGCTATATACTACGTGGCTATGCTATATACTACGTGGCTGTCTGTTATATAGTACGTGGGCTGTGTTATCTACTACGTGGCTGTGCTATATACTACGTGGCTGTGCTATATACTATGTGGCTGTGTTATATACTGCATGGGCTGTGCTATATACTGCATGGGCTGTGTTATATACTACGTGGGCTGTGTTATATACTACGTGACTGCTATATTCTACATGGCTGTGCTATATACTATGTGGCTGCTATATACTATGTGGCTGCTATATACTACGTGGCTGTGCTATATATTATGTAGCTGTGTTATATACTGCGTGGGCTGTGCTATATACTGCATGGGCTGTGCTATATACTACAAGGGCTGTTATATACTTTGTGGTTGTGCTATATACTACATGTCTGTGCTATATACTACGTGGTTGTGCTATATACTATGTGGCTGCTATATACTACGTGGCTGTTATATACTACGTGGCTGCTATATACTATGTGGCTGCTATATACTACATGGCTGTGCTATATACTACGTGGCTGTGCTATATACTACATTGCTATGCTATATACTACGGGCTGTGCTATATACTACGTGGCTGCTATATACTACATGGCTGTCTGTGTTATATAGTACGTGGGCTGTGTTATATACTACGTGGCTCTGCTATATACTAAGTGGCTGTGCTATATACTACGTGGCTGTGCTATATACTACATGCTGTGATATATACTACGTGGCTGCTATATACTACGTGGCTGCTATATACTATGTGGCTGCTATATACTACATGGCTGTGCTATATACTACGTGGCTGTGCTATATACTACATGGCTATGCTATATACTATGGGCTGTGCTATATACTACGTGGCTGCTATATACTACATGGCTGTCTGTGTTATATAGTACGTGGGCTGTGTTATATACTACGTGGCTGTGCTATATACTACATACCACGTGGCTGTGCTATATACTACGTGACTGTGTTATATACTACGTGGCTGTACTATATCCTGCACCCTGAACCCCCGACATCCAGCGCCCTGAACCCCCGACATCCTGCGACCAATCAGCGACAGACGCAGTCCAGCCGTGAATTGATGCAGGATTTAATCCACGCTTCACTGATTGGTCGCGCCCGGCCAGCCGCAACCAATCAGCGATATTGGCACGGGATTTAAACACTGCTTCAGTGATTGGTCGCGCACGGCCAGCCGCGACCAATCAGCGATATTGGCGCGGTATTTAAACACCGCTTCGGTCATTGGTCGTGCCCGGCCATCCGCGACCAATCAATTATATTGGCACGGGATTTAAACACCGCTTCAGTGATTGGTAGCTCACGACTGGCTGCGACCAATCAGCGATATTGGCGCGGTATTTAAACACCGCTTCGGTGTTAAAACAACATTTTAGTAGAAAAATGTAATTTATTCTTTCTTCGCTGCTCAATGGTATAAAATTCTGTGAGGCACATGTGGTGTCAATATGATCACTGCACCCCTAGATGAATTCATTGGGGAGTGTAGTTTGTAAAATGAGTTCACATATACAGTTGAAACTAGAAGTTTACATACACCATATTAAAATACACATATGCATGTTTTTCTCAATATGTGACAAGAAATCAGAATAAATGTTTCCCGTTTTAGGTCAATTAGGATTACCATAATTATCAATATTTGTCACAAGCCAGAATGAGAGAGAGAGAGAATGTTTTAAGGCTTTTTTATTACCGTATATACACATGTGGTCAAAATTGTTGGTACCCCTCGTTTAATGACAGAAAAACCCACAATGGTCATAGAAATAACCTGAATCTGACAAAAGTACCGTATATACTCATGTACAAGCCTAGTTTTTCAGCATATTTTTTTGTGCTGAAAACGCCCCCCCTCGGCTTATACACGAGTTACGGTCCAGAAGGCCGGCAGGGGAGGAAGGGTGGAGCAGCAGATGACAGGAGTCGGTGGCTTCCAGCACACATCATACTCACCTACCTGCGCGCTCTCAGTGCTGGCACTGCATCTCGTTCCGGCCGCCGGCGCCTGCAGCTCTTTCTGCCGAGTGATCACGTGGTATCCCTCATTAAGGTAATAATAATAATCTTTATTTTTATATAGTGCTAACATATTCCGCAGCGCTTTACAGTTTGCACACATTATCATCACTGTCCCCGATGGGGCTCACAATCTAGAATCCCTATCAGTATGTCTTTGGAATTTGGGAGGAAACCGGAGTACCCGGAGGAAACCCATGCAAACACAGGGAGAACATACAAACTCCTTGCAGATGTTGTCCTTGGTGGGATTTGAACCCAGGACTCCAGTGCTGCAAGGCTGCAGTGCTATCCACTGAGCCACCGTGCTGGACGGGTCTCCACTCCCATAGGCGTGGAGCTCATGCTCATTACCTTAATGAGCGGTACCACGTGATCGCTCAGCAGGAAGAGCAGCAGGCAGGGGCTGGCAGTCGGAACGAGATGGAGTGCTAGCACCGAGGGCGTACAGGTGAGTAGGATGATTTTTTTTTTTCAATAGGAAATGTGCACACAGGGATAGGAGATAAGGAGGCATACATACATGGACCGAACGGGGGAGGCATGCATACAGGGATGGAACGGGGGAAGCATGCATACCGGGACAGAACGAGGGAGGCATGCATATGTGTTATGATCCGGTGACCTTGGAGCAGCATGAAAACTTTCACTGGAGTAGGTGGTAACTATACTGACCGCAAATCCTGATCTTAACACCGCAACTAGAAGTAGCCATGGGGTGTACCTAACAAGCCCTAGACACCTCGTCACAGCCGGAGGACTAAATACCCTTAAAGATGGAAATAGGAATACTATCTTGCCTCAGAGCAGAACCTCAAAGGATAGGCAGCCCCCCCACAAATATTGGCTGTGAGTACGAGAGGAAAGACACACACAGTCAGAAAACAGGATTTAGCACAAGAGGCCACTCTAGCTAAAATAGGAAAGGATAGGACAGAGTTCTGTGCGGTCAGTATTAAAACCCTTCCAAAAATATCCACAGCAGATTATACAAAAATTCCTCCATCTAACTAAAGACGTGGAATGTATATCTGCAACTCCAGAGACTACTAAACTCAGAGCAGGAATACAATCAAAAACAAGCACACAGCTTGTGTGCCATAGAAAAAGAAACAGACACTTATCTTTGCTGAATTGGCAGCTAAGCAGGAGAAGCCAGACAGAGAACCAATACTTCCCAAGAAACATTGACAACTGGAAAGGACTAATGAGTCCTGCAAACCTAAATACTCCAGTCAGAACTGCAATCAGCAGATACACCTGTCCAGGACTGCAGCCCAGAGACAACTGCATTACCACCTACAACCACCGGAGGGAGCCCAAAAGCAGAATTCACAACACATATGGGGGCAGGGACGGGAGGCATGCATACAGGGACGGAACGGGGGAGGCATGCATATGGGGGCAGGGACGGGAGGCATGCATACAGGGACGGAACGGGGGGGCATGCATACAGGGACAGGGACTTGGGAGGCATGCATAACAGAACAGGGAAGGGGGAGGCAAGCATACAGTGATGGAACGGGGGAAGCATGCATACAGGGACGGAACGAGAGAGGCATGCATATGGGGGCAGTGACCGGAGGCATGCATACAGGGACAGAACGAGGGAGGCATGCATACAGGGACGTGTGAGGCATGCATATCAGAACAGGGAAGGGGGAGGCATGCATACAGGGACAGGGATGGTGAGGCATTCATACCAGGACAGGGAAGGGGGAGGCATGCATACAATGACAGGGACAGGGGAGGCATGCAGACAGGGATGGGGGAGGCATTCATACCAGGACAGGGAAGGGGAGCCATGCATAGCAGGACAGGAATGAGGGGACAATGCATACCCAGCTTATACCTGTGTCAATAAGCTTACCCAGTTTTCAAAAGTAGGTGTCTCGGTTTATACTTGGGTCGGCTTATACTTGAGTATATATGGGTAATAATAAATAAAAGATCTTCCACAGAATTTAATAAAAAATAAAACTCATGAAATAGGCCTGGACAGAAATGATGGTACTCCTGAAAATAATGCGACAAAAGGGATACGTTAAATCAAGATGTGTCCACTAACTAGCATCACAGGTGTCTGCAATCTTGGAATCAGTGAGTGGCCCTATATATAGGGCTATAGATACTCACTGTGCTGTTTGGTGTTATGGTGTGTATCACACTCAACATGGACCAGAGGAAGTGAAGGAAAGAGTTGTCTCAGGAGATTAGAAAGAAAATTATAGACAAACATGTTAAAGGTAAAAGTTATAAGACCATCTCCAAGCAGCTTGATGTTCCTGTGAGTACAGTTGCACATATTATTCAGAAATTTAAGATCCATTGGACTGCAGCCAACCTCCCTGGACATGGCCACAGAAGAAAAATTGATGACAAATTAAAGAGACGGATAATACAAATGGTAACAAATGAGCCCAGAAAAACTTCTAAACAGATTAAAGGTGAACTTCAAGCCCAAGGAGCATCAGTGTCCGATCGCACCATCCGTCGTTGTATGAGCCAAAGTGGACTTCATGGGAGACGACCCAGGAGGACGCCATTGTTGAAAACATAAAAAATCCAGACTGGAATTTGCCAAACTACATCTTGACAAGCCACAAAGCTTCTGGAAGAATGTCCTATGGACAGATGAGAGAAAAATGGAACTTTTTGGCAAGGCACATCAGCTATATGTTCGCAGATGGAAAAATGAAGCATATCAAGAAAAGAACATTGTCCCTACTGTGAAACATGGAGGAGGCTCTGTTATGTTCTGGGGCTGCTTTGCTGCATCTAGCACAGGGTGTCTAGAATCTGTACAGGGTACAATGAAATCTCAAGACTATCAAGGGATTCTAGAGAGAAATGTGCTGCCCAGTGTCAGGATGCTTGATCTCAGTCGCAGGTCATGGGTCTTGCAACAGGATAATGGCCCAAAACACACAGCTAAAAACACCCAAGAATGGCTAAGAGGAAAATATTGGACTATTCTGAAGTGGCCTTCTATGAGCCCTGACCTAAATCCTATTGAGCATCTTTGGAAAGAGCTGAAACATGCCGTCTGGAAAAGGCAACCTTCAAACTCGAGACAACTGGAGCAGTTTGCTCATGAGGAGTGGGCCAAAATACCGGTCGAGAGGTGCAGAAGTCTAATTGACAGTTACAGGAATCGTTTGATTGCAGTGATTGCCTCAAAAGGTTGTACAACAAAATATTAAGTTAAGGGTACCATCATTTCTGTCCAGGCCTATTTCATGAGTTTTATTTTTTTTTAAATCTGTGGAAGCATGGTTGAAAAGCAATGTCTGACTTTCATCTGTTCATTTTCATAGATTTTTTATTTATTACTTTTTTCAGATTCAAGTTATTTCTGTGACCATTGTGGGTTTTTCTGTCATTAAACGAGGGGGACGAACAATTTTGACCCAGTGTGTAAGTGTACAAATAACAAAAGACGATATATATATATATATAAGGATTGTGGAGGAACACATCACTCATAGTTATTGTGGTCAATATTGCCTTAATGTACTGCCAGTGCAGAATAATGTATTTCACTAAGTTATGTGTAACTTCACAATAATATGACAACAGTTCAAGAGATATAAGGTAAGAATTATGTGCTCGGTGCATAGACTACTTTAGAAAAAGTATCGGTTGTTCCTGGTGGAAGATAATCGCCACAGTGTCCCCTCACCCCCGACACGCGTTTCCCTGCCAGCTTCTTCCAGGGTCGTGAATTTTTCCTCCGTACTTTATTATTTCACCCATACAGCGTCCATTTATGACATTACTGCTTATAATTATGTTTTTAATCTTTGTCTAAACAAAATTAATTTTATCATGGATCTCTTCTCAACTCGTCCCTGAATTTTTGCGATTTGAGTGTATTATGTGTTTACCCCCACATCTTTGCCTCAGTCTTCATCCCTCTTTACCACACGATATGTAGACCAACAACCCTCTGTCACGGTCTGCACCTCACTATCCCACACGGACTGTACCTCCAAACACCCCTCTGTCACAGTCTACAGCCCTTTATCCCACACAATTTGTACTCCCACACCCCTCTGTCCCAGTCTGCACCCCTCTATTTCACAAAGCATATACCCCCACACACTATTGTCACAGTCTGCATCCCTCTATCCCACACAACCTGTGCCCCAGCAACCCTCTGTCACAGTCTGCACCCCTCTATTTCACACAGCCTGAACCCCCACACACTATGGTCACAGTCTGCATCCTTCTATTCCACAAAGCCTGTACCCCCTACACCCTTCTGTTACAGTCTGCACCCTTCTATCTCACATGCCCTGTACCCTAACACACCTTGGGCAATCTGCACCCCACTATCCCACACAGCCTGTACCCCCACACACCTCTGTCACAGTATGCATCCTTCTATCCCATACAACTTGTACCCCAACACCCCTCTTTCTCAGTCTGCATCCCTCTATCCCACACGATCTGTACCCCTACACACCTGTGACAGTCTGAACCCCTCTATAATATACCACCTGTACCCCAAGACAACTCTGCCACAGTCTGCACCCCTTTGTCCCACACGACCTGTACCCCCACACCCCTCTGTCACAGTCTGAACCCCACTATGCAATACAGCCTGTACCCCACATACCCCTTTCACAGTCTGCACCCCTCTATCTCACATAGCCTGTACCCCAACAACCCTCGGTCAGTCTGCACCCCACTATCCCACACAACCTGTAACCCCACACACCTCTGTCACAGTCTGCACCCCTCTATTTCACCCAGTCTTTACCCCAACATACTTTCAGTCTGCATCTCTCTATCTCACATGGTCTGAACCCGCCACACCCCTGTCACAGTCTGAACCCCTCAATCTCATGCAGTCTGTACCCCAACACTCATCTGTCAGAGTATGCATCCCTTTATCCCTCATGACCTGTACCCCCACACACCTCTGTCAAAGTCTGAACCTCTCTAGCCCACACAAGCCTGTACCCCGACACACTTGTCACAGTTTGCATCCCTCTATCCCACACAGCCTGTACTGCAACACAGACACACCACTCTGTTACAGTCTACACCCCTCAATCCCACAGCGTGTACCCACACACCCCTGTCACAGTATACATCCCTCTATCCAACACAACTTGCACCTCAACACCCTTCTGTCACGTCTGCATCCCTCTATCCCACATGACTTGTACCCTCATATGCCCCTCTGTCATAGTCTGCACCCCTCTATCCCACACGGCCTGTACCCCCACACACCCCTCTGTCACAGTAACATAGTAACATAGTTAGTAAGGCCGAAAAAAGACATTTGTCCATCCAGTTCAGCCTATATTCCATCATAATAAATCCCCAGATCTACGTCCTTCTACAGAACCTAATTGTATGATACAATATTGTTCTGCTCCAGGAAGACATCCAGGCCTCTCTTGAACCCCTCGACTGAGTTCGCCATCACCACCTCCTCAGGCAAGCAATTCCAGATTCTCACTGCCCTAACAGTAAAGAATCCTCTTCTATGTTGGTGGAAAAACCTTCTCTCCTCCAGACGCAAAGAATGCCCCCTTGTGCCCGTCACCTTCCTTGGTATAAACAGATCCTCAGCGAGATATTTGTATTGTCCCCTTATATACTTATACATGGTTATTAGATCGCCCCTCAGTCGTCTTTTTTCTAGACTAAATAATCCTAATTTCGCTAATCTATCTGGGTATTGTAGTTCTCCCATCCCCTTTATTAATTTTGTTGCCCTCCTTTGTACTCTCTCTAGTTCCATTATATCCTTCCTGAGCACCAGTGCCCAAAACTGGACACAGTACTCCATGTGCGGTCTAACTAGGGATTTGTACAGAGGCAGTATAATGCTCTCATCATGTGCATCCAGACCTCTTTTAATGCACCCCATGATCCTGTTTGCCTTGGCAGCTGCTGCCTGGCACTGGCTGCTCCAGGTAAGTTTATCATTAACTAGGATCCCCAAGTCCTTCTCCCTGTCAGATTTACCCAGTGGTTTCCCATTCAGTGTGTAATGGTGACATTGATTCCTTCTTCCCATGTGTATAACCTTACATTTATCATTGTTAAACCTCATCTGCCACCTTTCAGCCCAAGTTTCCAACTTATCCAGATCCATCTGTAGCAGAATACTATCTTCTCTTGTATTAACTGCTTTACATAGTTTTGTTTCATCTGCAAATATCGATATTTTACTGTGTAAACCTTCTACCAGATCATTAGTGAATATGTTGAAAAGAACAGGTCCCAATACTGACCCCTGCGGTACCCCACTGGTCACAGCGACCCAGTTAGAGACTATACCATTTATAACCACCCTCTGCTTTCTATCACTAAGCCAGTTACTAACCCATTTACACACAATTTCCCCCAGACCAAGCATTCTCATTTTGTGTACCAACCTCTTGTGCGGCACGGTATCAAACGCTTTGATACAACCCTCTATCCTACACCCGTCAAAGTCTGCACCCCTCTATTCCCATACAACCTGTACCCTGTACCTCAGCACCCCTCTGTCTGTCTGCACCCCACACAGCCTATACCCCCACACACCTTTGTCACAGTCTGCACCCCTCTATCCCACACAGCCTGTACTCCTAAACACCCCTCTGTCACATTCTGCACCCCTCTATCCCACTCAGCCTGTAGTCCAACACAGGCACACCCCTCTGTCACAGTCTGCACCTCTCTATCCCACACAGCCTGCACCCCCAAACACCTATCAGTCTACATCCCTCTATCCCACACGGCCTCTATCCCCATACACCCCTCTATTTTTTTTTGTCATTTTTTTGTCATTTCATCCCATACACCCCTCTGTCACAGTCTGCACCCCCCTATCCCAAAAATAAAAACGTTATACTCACCTCATCCTCCGCAGCCTCCATCTACTTTTCTATCCTGTCTTGCACTGGAAGCTGGTGGCATGATGCAGTGATATGATTACACCACGGACGTCCCCTGTGTGGTGCCAGCCTACAGCAAGTCACAGTCTAAAAGGAAGCCTGCTGGGGTAAGTGACGGAGTCGGAGGCTCTGTGCTCCATCACAACTGTTAAGAGTATCAGCGTCCTGAGAACGCCAATTCTGTTAAAAGTGTAGCACACAATGCAACACATGGTCGGACAAGCCCTTCTGGCATGTGCCAGAATTGCAAGATGGCCCGTCTGGCCCTGCTCACCCACCTCGTCTTAGTGTGACGTTCAACTGAAAGCTGTAAATTCTGTCCCAGACCCAGATACCTCATGCCTGGCTGATTGCTGCAGTGCCATGCTACAATTTGTTGTGTGGTTGAATTGAGGCCACTTTCCTGGTGTCTGACCCTCATTTGATGTGTTTTGGCAGCATTGGGGGCTGTTATAAGGTGTTGTGCATGCGTTTGTTTTTGCCTCTCATTGACATGAATGGCATTCGGTTATGTTCGGCGAATATATGTGGGGAGCCAGGGTCGTAGTCATGGCTGACATGTATTGCTCAATCACGCCCTGGTCTCCCGCCACATATATACAATGTCCCCTTTCCAGCATACCTTCTTTTACGCCTTCGGTGTCATCGGGGTCTCCTCTGATCTGCTGTGAGGTCGCTCCCATAGACTTCACACAAAGGGAGAGAGTCCAGTTCCAATTGAACATAATAGAATTTACTTGCATACGTACACAGTATGTCCATTTTAGTTACAGCCACAGCATAGGGTTCCACAAAGTATGCACCCTTCACTTTCCCTGTGTCTTCCCACATTCCTCCCAGGGTCTCCCCGGGACATACCTACTCATCTTGTTCCACAGCATCTCTCTTGTCCAGCTTCACTAACTTTAGGAGCTCCCCTGTCCGTTTTGTACCGGAGATAAGGGCATCTGCCTATTTAGTTAGCTGCCACATCCTGGCGCTGCCTTGCCTCACTTCCCTGCTGCAACCCTCGGCCACTAAGGGTCCTGGACAAACTGGGCCATACTCTTGGGTAATGTTGCGTTGCCAGCCGCCCTTCATGGGCTCCAAGGCCCTACTGAATCAAGTGAGGAAAACTTCCTAGCTAAGGCTGGTTTCACATTTGCGTTTTTTTTTTTGCGTTTTTGCGCAAAAAAATGCAAAAAAAGCATGCTTTTTTTTACCTATACTTAACATTAAAAAAGCATGCGTTTTTTGGCATGCATTTTGCCGCATTTTGACAATGCATGTGTTTTTTCTATACATGCGTTTGGTTGCAGAAATGCAACATGTAGTAATTTCTAGCGGCGTTTTTTTGCCGCAAGAAAACGCATGCGTTTTTTTGTGGCAAAAAAACGTATTGCTGTCTATGTAAACGCATGCGTTTTTAAGCACATGCGTTTGCATGCGTTTTTAAACGCATGCGTTTTAATAGAAAAACACAAGAATACACACTGATAAGCCAACCCCAAACCCTAACCCTAACCATAAAGGATCCTAACCCTAACCCTAAGGGTTAGGGTTAGGATCCCTAGGGTTTGGGTTAGGGTTTGGGTTAAGGTTAGGATCCCTTAGGGTCAGGGTTAGGATCCCTTAGGGTTAGGGTTAGGATCCCTTAGAGTTTGGGTTAGGGTTAGGATCCCTTAGGGTTAGGGTTAGGATTCCTTAGGGTTAGGGTTAGGATCCCTTAGGGTTAGGGTTAGGATCCCTTAGGGTTTGGGTTAGGGTTAGGATCCTTTAGGGTTTGGGTTAGGGTTAGGATCCCTTAGGGTTTGGGTTAGGGTTAGGATCCCTTAGGGTTTGGGTTTGGGTTAGGATCCCTTAGAGTTTGGGTTAGGATCCCTTAGGGTTAGGATCCCTTAGGGTTAGGATCCCTTAGGGTTAGGGTTAGGATCCCTTAGGGTTAGGGTTAGGATCCCTTAGGGTTAGGATCCCTTAGGGTTAGGGTTAGGATCCCTTAGGGTTAGGGTTAGGATCCCTTAGGGTTAGGATCCCTTAGGGTTAGGGTTAGGATCCCTTAGGATCCTAACCCTAACCCTAGCTATTTCTGTTTATAGTGGGTTTTCTTGTTGATTTTGATGATTGGCAGCTGTCACACACTTCTCATCATGCGTTTCAAAAACGCAAACGCAGGAAAAAACGCATGTAAACGCGTCAAAACGCCGCGTTTATATTAAAACATGCAAAAACGCATGCGTCTAAAAAATGCAGCGTTTAAACGCGTTTAACCGCGTTTTTTCACCAAATGCGTTTGTGTTTAAAACGCTGCGTTTTTAAACGCAAATGTGAAACCAGCCTTAGCTGCAAATGGCCTCTCCTACATTAACTATCTAGTAAGTCTATACTATCTGCTCCTAATGCGCCCCCTCTAGTGGCCCCAAACGTTTACCACGCATTCCCTATTCACAATACACACACAGCAGCAATAAGTAAATAACATTATGTACATAGCAGCACTAGATATTAAAACATACGCAATTATAAACATTGAACCTAGAGAAGAGTGGGGGATCTTTACAGTCTTTGCAACCCCCTTACAAATAATCAAACAAATTAATCTAGTCTTAAGTAGTGATGAGCGAATATTTCAATATTCGGTTTTGCTGACGATCGCCGAATTTTCAATATTCACCGATTTAATCATAGATTTAATTGCCGAATATAGATGAACATATACAGCACAAAAGCCGGTGTTTCCCACGCTGTCACACACTGGCGTAGCGCTTCTGATCAGCGGTGATATCATCCCCGCCAGTCAGAGAGCCGCGGTTCCCATGCTGTCAAAAGACAGTGTGAGCGCTCCGCCATTTTCAGGTCTCTCCAGAGATGCTCAAGAATGTTTACAGAGTTGTTCTGAAGCCACTCCTTTGTTATTTTAGCTGTGTGCTTAGGGTCATTGTCTTGTTAGAAGGTGAACCTTCGGCCAAGTCTGAGGTCCAGAGCACTCTGAAAGAGGTTTTCATCCAGGATATCTCAGTACTTGGCCGCATTCATGTTTCCTTCAATGACAACCAGTGGTCCTGTCCCTGCAGCTGAAAAACACTCCCATTGCATGATGCTGCCACCACGTTTCACTGTTGGGATTGTATTGGCAGGTGATGAGCAGTGCCACACATACCACTTAGAATTATGACCAAAAAGGTCTATCTTCATCTCATCAGACCAGAGAATCTTATTTCTCATAGTCTGGGAGTCCTTCATGTGTTTTTTAGCAAACGCTATGTGGGCTTTCATATGTTTTGCACTGAGGAGAAGCTTCCGTTGGGCCACTCTGCCATAAAGGCCCAAATAGTGATAGTTGACCTTGTGGAACTTTCATATCCCTACTGCATCTCTGGAGCTAAGCCACAGTGATCTTAGGGTTCTTCTTTACGTCTCTCACCAAGGCTCTTCTCCCACAATTGCTCAGTTTGGCTTGACGGCCAGGTCTAGGAAGACTTCTGGTGGTCCCAAACTTCTTCCATTTAAGGATTATGGAGGCCATTGTGTTCTTAGGAACCTTGAGTACTGCAGAAATTCTGTTGTAACCTTGGCCAGATCTGTGCCTTGCCACAATTCTGTCTCTGAGCTCCTTGTCCAGTTCCTTTGACCTCATGATTCTCATTTGGTCTGACATGCACTGTGAGCTGTGAGGTCTTATATACACAGGTTTGTGCCTTTTCAAATCAAGTCCTATCAGTTTAATTAAACACAGCTGGACTCCAATGAAGGAGTAGAACCATCTCAAGGAGGATCACAAGGAAATGGACAGCATGTAACTTAAATAGGAGTGTCTGATCAAAGGGTCTGAATACTTATGACCATGTGATATTTCAGTTTTTCATTTTTATTAAATTTGCAAAAATTTCTACTTTTCTGGGGTTTTTTCAGTCAAGATAGGGTGCAGAGTTTACATTAATGTGAAAAAATTTAACTTTTTTGAATTTACCAAATGGCTGCAATGAAACAAAGAGTGAAAAATGTAAAGGGGTCTGAATACTTTCCGTACCCACTGTATAAAGATGTCAGTGACACAAACGTATATATGTATATATATTACATAGATAGAAAAGCCGGCAATTCATCAGCCCAGAACAGTGAAATCACTTCAACAGCCGACAGGATTGAAGATATGGCTTACTTACAGTAAATACAAATACAAATACAATAGGTAGATATATAGATGTCTGTGACAAAAACAATTAGTACAGTGTGTTGGTGGTATGTTGGCGCATTCCTCCATGCAGATCTCCTCTAGAGCAGTGATGTTTTGGGCCTGTCGCTGGGAAACACGGACTTTCAACTCCCTCCAAAGGTTTTCTATGCGGTTGAGATCTGGAGACTGGCTAGGCCTCTCCAGGACCTTCATATGCTTCTTACGAAGCCCCTCCTTCGTTGCCTTGGCGGTGTGCTTGGGATCATTATCATGCTGAAAGACCCATCCACGTTTCATCTTCAATGCCCTTGCTGATGGAACAAGGTTTGCACTCAAAATCTCAAGATACATGGCCCAATTCATTCTTTCATGTACACAAATCAGTCATCCTGGTCTCTTTGCAGAGAAACAGCCCCAAAGCATGATGTTGCCACCCCTCCATGCTTCACAGTAGGTATGGTGATCTTTGGATGCAGCTCAGCATTCTGACTCCTCCAAACACGGCGAGTTTTGTTTCTACCAAACACTTTGGTTTCATCAGACCATATGACATTCTCCCAATACTCTTCTGGATAATCCAAATGCTCTCTAGCAAACGTTAGACGGTCCCGGACATGTACTGGCTTAAGCAGGGGGACACGTCTGGCACTGCAGGATCTGGAGGAGAGAAGGTTTTTCCACCAACATAGAAGAGGATTCTTTACTGTTAGGGCAGTGAGAATCTGGAATTGCTTGCCTGAGGAGGTGGTGATGGCGAACTCAGTCGAGGGGTTCAAGAGAGGCCTGGATGTCTTCCTGGAGCAGAACAATATTGTATCATACAATTATTAGGTTCTGTAGAAGGACGTAGATCTGGGTATTTATTATGATGGAATATAGGCTGAACTGGATGGACAAATGTCTTTTTTCGGCCTTACTAACTATGTTACTATGTTACTATGTTACTATGATTCCCTGGCGGCGTAGTGTGATACTGATGGTAGCCTTTGTTACGGTGGTCCCAGCTCTATGCAGGTCATTCCCTAGGTCCCCCCATGTGCTTCTGGGATTTTTGCTCACCGTTCTTGTGATCATTTTGACCCCACAGGGTGAGATCTTGCTTGGAGCCCCAGATAGAGGGAGATTATCAGTGGTCTTGTATGTCTTCCATTTTCTTATTATTGCTCCTACAGTTGATTTCATCACACCAAGCTGCTTGCCTATTGCAGATTCAGTCTTCCCAGCCTGGTGCAGGGCTACAATTTTCTTTCTGGTGTCCTTCGACAGCTCTTTGGTCTTCACCATAGTGGAGTTTGTAGTGTGACTGAGGTTGTGGACAGGTGTTTTTATACTGATAACAAGTTCAAACAGGTGCCATTACTACATTACTTCTTAAAGAAAAAGTTACAGGTCTGTGAGAGCCAGAAATCTTACATGTTTTAGGTGACCAAATACTTATATTCCATTAAAATTTGCAAAATAAATCTTGCCAACTCAGACAAGGTGATTATCTGGATTTGTTTTCTCATTTTGACTCCCATAGTTGGGGTCTACCTATGATGTCAATTACTGGCCTCTCTCATCTTTTTAAAGGGAACCTGTCACCGAAGATGAGCTAAGCCCACCGGCATCAGGGGCTTATCTATAGCATTCTGTAATGCTATAGATAAGCCCCCGATGTATCCTGAAAGATGAGAAAAAGAGGTTAGATTATACTCACCCAGGGGCGGTCCCGCTGCGGTCCGGTCCAATGGGCATCGCGGTCCGGACCAGGGCCTCCCATCTTCTTACGATGACATCCTCTTCTTGTATTCATGCTGCGGCTCCGGCGCAGGCGTACTTAGTCTGCACTGTTGAGGGCAGAGCAAAGTACTGCAGTGCGCAGGCGCCCGGAAAGGTCAGAGAGGCCCAGCGCCTGCGCACTGCAGTACTTTGCTCTGCCCTCAACAGATAAAGTACATCTGTGCCAGAGCTGCAGAGTGCCAGAGCACAGCGTGAAGATAAGAAGTGGACGTCACCCTATGAAGATGGGAGGCCCCGGACCAGACCGCAACGCCCATCGGACTGGACCGCCTCCCAGGTGAGTATAATCTAACCTCTTTTTCTCATCTTTCAGGATACATCGGAGGCTTATCTACAGCCTTACAGAATGCTGTAGTTAAGCCCCTGATGCTGGTGGGCTTAGCTCATCTTCGATTTTGGGGGTGACAGGTTCCCTTTAAGTGGGAGAACTTGCACAATTGGTGGCTGGCTAAATACTTTTTTTCCCCCACTGTATATACATATACAACCCCTGGCAAAAATTATGTATTCACTGGCCTTAGAGGATGTTCATTCAGTTAATTTAGTAGAAAAAAGCAGATCACAGACATGGCACAAAACTAAAGTAATTTCAAATGGCAACTTTCTGGCTTTAAGAAACACTAACAGAAATCAAAAACAAAAATAAGTAAGTCAGTAATGGTTTCTTTTTTAACCAAGCATGTGGAAAATTTTTGGGATCACACAATTCTGAGGAAAAAATTATGGAATCACTCAATTTTGAAGAAAAAATTATGGAATCATGAAAAACAAACAAACAAAAAAACACTACAAAACATCATTTGTATTTTGTTGCACCACCTCTGGCTTTTATAACAGGCATGGACTTAATGAGTGTAAAACAGTACTCTTCATCAATCGTATATATATATATATATATATATATATATATATATATATATGTGTGTGTGTGTTTGTCATTGACATCTATATATTTATACTAGCTATTGAACCCGTTCTACGCCCTGGTGGTGAGCATTTATATTGATATATCCTTCCATCCTGCGCCCTAATCTTGTCATGTGCTGCTACCATCTTACGCCCCCTTCCTGTCATGTGCAGCCCCCATCCTGCGCCCTCATCCTTTTTTGTGCGCCTCCATCTTGTCATGTGCTACTCTCTTCCTGTGCCCTCATCCTGTCATGTGCTTCCATCGCGCGCCCCAATTCTGGTATGTGCTGCCCCTATCCTGGTATGTGCTACTCCATTTCTGTGCCCCCATCCTGTCAGGTGGTGCTCTCATCCTGCATCCCCATCCTGTCATGTGGTGCTCTCATCCTGCGTCCCCATCCTGTCATGCTGCTCCCATCCTCCGCCCCCATTCTGTCATGTGCTGCTCCCATCCTGCGCCCCCATTCTGTAATGTGCTGCTCCCATCCTGCATTCCCATTCTGTCAACTCGATAGCCCACAGGCAGACTCTATAGTATAAGGCAGCAAACCATAGGCAGACTCTATAACATAAGGCAGCCCCCATAGGTAGACTCTGTAGTTCAAGGCAGCCCCCCATAGGCAGACTCTATAGTATAAGGCAGCACCCCATAGGCAGACCCTGTAGTATAAGACAGCACCCCATAGGCAGACTCTGTAATATAAGACAGCATCCCATAGGCAGACCCTGCAGCATAAGACAGCACCCCATAGGCAGACTCTGTAGTATAAGGCAGCCCCCATAGGCAAACTCTGTAGTATAATGCAGCACCCCCATAGGCAGACTCTGTAGTATAAGGCAGCACCGCATAGGCAGACCCTGTAGTATAAGGCAGCACCCCATAGGCAGACTCTGTAGTATAACGCAGCACCCCCCACAGGCAGACTCTGCAGTATAAGGCAGCACCCCCACAACAGGCAGACACTGTAGTATAAGGCAGCACCCCATCCACAAGCACACTCTGTAGTATAAGGCAGTACCTCCCACAGGCAGATTCTATAGTATAAGGCAGCACCCCCCACAGGCAGACCTTGTTGTATAAGGCAGCACCCCCCACAAGTAGACCCTGTAGTATAAGGCCGCACCCCCCAACAGGCAGACTGTGTAGTATAAGGCAGCACCCCCCCACAGGCAGACTCTGTAGTATAAGGAAGCACCCACCCACAGGCAGACCCTGCAATATAAGGCAGCCCCCATAAAGAAAATCAATAAATACTCACCACTCTTCTTCCTGGTTCCTGCGCTGCTCCCTGCTGACGCTTACCTCTGGACCGCGGACATCGGGCAGTGACGTCATCGTGCCCCCTGTCAGTGTCGGCGTCATTGACGTCAGATTCTGACAGGGGGATGATGGGAGAAGGAGCATAGCGCTCCTTCCCTCATCAATGTGGTCAGCTGCATAGGCTAGATGCCGATACAGCTGATCCTGCGATGACAGGCGGGGGGTCAATTGCTGGCACCACCACCCCGCCTGCTCAGGGGGCCATAGCGGCCAGGCGGCAGAGCTGGGAGATCAATTCTTCCTGCTCTGCCGCAGAATGTAACTGTATCTGCGCGCTGTGCACGCCAATACAGTTACAGTAGCGTAGCTCCCGGTGGGCCTGGGGCGATGGTCCCCTCTGCCCCCCTATGCTACTGCCAGATGCGTAACTCTGTGGAGTCGAGACTGCACAGGAACGTCGTGCTTGCGCAGTCTATAAAGGCTTCGGACAGAGTGATGCTCCTAGCATTATATTATAGATATATGTATTCTATGTGTTTATATCTATTCTATCTATTCTATTCTAACCTGTCATGCTGTGATTATACTGATGGCGGCACATGAATTGCCAGCTTTTATTCTATCTTTACCGAATGTTAACGACTTTTTCCGATTTTAAGAAAAATGTTTGTGTTATCGGTAACGAATCCGAATGTGCCATATTCGTGCCAAACTTATATTTAGCAATCGTTTTCCAAACATATTCGCTCATCTCTAGTCTTAAACTCCTTCTTCAAGGACCTTGATAACACTCCTGCTAAAGTCAGCTCTGAAAATGTCTTTTGAGGTAGAGAATATTCTGGTTACTATAAGGGTAAGACAAAAAAACAGCAAAACGAGGCAGACATGCTTACCTGCCTAGGCCTCTAAACAAATGCACTATCAGGATGCAGTGGACCCATGAGGTTAAGATGGAGACTACACAGGTGCAGCATAACCGATGAGGCAGCCACTCTCAACCTACCAAACTAATGGAGGGGGTGGCTGCTTGGCACATTGCTGCACATAAAAGACTTGCATGTGGCGCTGTTCACACAATGGAGATGCACAGCATCCAGGCAGGCCTAGTAGTGACACCCTTCTATTAGATCAGGCAGGCCTGCACAGCGCTATCCAAATGCACCCCATGTGAACAGACACCACAGTTTACAAGACAAAAATGGGCCAAACTGCACCCCGAAAAAAAGTGCAAAAAACACAAAAAAATATATAAAATTTTTTTTGTGAGGTAATAGTTTATACTTTGGCCAAAATACGCAAGCTCGTAACCCGCGTCAAGGGTCCCCACGCTTACGAGTCCTAATATTAAAAAAAAGGGCACAAGAAGAGGATTCAGAGATCCTCCAAAAATGAGAAAAAACAGCAAAACGAGGCAGACATGCTTACCTGCCTAGGCCTCTAAACAAATGCACTATCAGGATGCAGTGGACTCATGTGGTTAAGATGGAGACTACACAGGTGCAGCATAACCGATGAGGCAGCCACTCTCAACCTACCAAACTAATGGAGTGGGTGGCTGCTTGGCACATTGCTGCACATAAAAGACTTGCATGTGGCGCTGTTCACACAATGGTAAGCATGTCTGCCTTGTTTTGCTGTTTTTTCTAATTTTTGGAGGATCTCTGAATCCTCTTCTTGTGCTCTTGTTGTTTACTATAAGGGTAAGAGGAAAAAACTTTTTTTAGTGGATTATAGGGGGTTCAGTCCTGAGGAGAGGTCGGGAGAGATCAAGGAGAACATCTATGCCCCTTTCCTTCTGGAGAGATTTCTTGCAGGCTTGAAGAAGAGGGGGCATAAAGGAAGGGAGACTGTAGTGCGAATGTCCCTGCACAATACCCATCCTCCTTTCCCCAGATGCCAACTCAATCACAGCCTCAGCCCATGCTTCCTTCTGCTGCTGCAGTCTCTCGGGGTCTGCGCACATCTGGCTGATCTACGGGCACTGCACTTAGGAAGCGTGCCCTCCCCATCTTTTAGAGAGACAACGCGCACTATCTTAAAGTGTCCCTAGCCAATGGCTGGGAGGCACTTTTTACTTAAGGCACCTCCACCTGTTGGGAGGTGCCTGAGCAATGTGTTTTGTCATTCAGCTTGTCTGCAAGTGCGGCGCCCCAGTGTCCTGGTCGTCGCAGTGATGTCATTATCCTTTCAGGGGAGAAGTGACGTCATGTCTGAAGGCAATGAAAGACAACCACATTCAGGTATTACACACATGCAACATGTTCACACTCCAGACCAGAAGGGAGCTCTAAGCCTGTTTAGGGTTTAACATCCTGATCTGGAGGGAAAAGAGTTCAGTTCCTGTCAGGAGACAGAAGGAGAGGAGCTCTGCTGGCATGACGTGCTGTAACTCCTGGGAAAAGACACTAAAAGGTGAACATACTGCAGAAAATGTGCAGGAAAGCAGGGCACAGGAGAGAAATACCAGAGGGAGATCAGCCAGGAACAAGCTGCTCTTTCCTGAAGTGCAGGAGCCGGTAGCCAGGGACACCGAGGGAGCAACTTTCTCTAAGCCTTGCTCCAGAGACTGGCAGGGCAGTCAATTCCAAGTTGGCTGTCCGACCTAAATACCTAAGAAGACACGGTGGCAACTTGTGGGGGTCGGGGCATCTCTAGGGTCCCTATAAACAAGCCTCAGGTCATCAGTCATATGGGTTTGTCCTGTCCACACAATCTGGGGGACAGAGAGGAAGAAATAACATCCAGAACATCTACAAGAGTTGTGAGGACCTTACCGAGAAGCTCAGCAGGGAGGTACTACAACACACAGGCGCTAGAAGGAAGGCTACTGATTTCCACCTGGATAAGGGGACTCTGGAATTGCCTTCAGACCGACCGGACTCTGCCTGCCCTGTCATCTGGCGCTCCGGGCTGAGGATACCATCTGAAGTCTTCAGTAAACAAGGTAAAAGACTGCAAACCTGTCTCCTCGTTCTTTACTGCACCTCGCCCATATATAAACTCTTTTACTGGACACCCCTGAGGGCCACGGACCAGGTCAGCCACCGCGACATCCCCCGAACCGCAGGACCCGGTGCCGAGTACCCCATTGCCCTACTGTGGGGGCGATTCACATGCTTGTTAGTTGTCAGGTCCCCTGTTCTTGTATTACCTGTACCTGACTGTTCCTGCTTGTTCTTGTGAGCACCTGCTGAGCCTTCTTGTATACCAGTCGTGCCTGCCAGTCCCTGCTGTGCCTTCCTGTATACCAGCCATGCCTGCCAACACCTTAAGTGCCTTCCTGTATACCAGCCGTGCCTGCCAGCACTTGTCGTGTATTCCTGTATACCAGCCGTACCTGCCTGTACCTGCAGTGCCAACCCATTCCTGGTTATTCCAGCTTTCTTTCCATTTGGAGGTCAGCTGCTCTGTGTCCAAGGTCTGTCCTGGAGTAGCATCTGGCACCTATCTGGAGCCATGTCTAACCTCACCAATGGCTCTAGCGAAGAGTCAGCTGTTTGCCTAGTCATGTTTTAGCCCATTAATTGGGGGGAGGTTGGGTCTCCTACTGATTTCTCAACAGACCTCTTAGAAGTACATAGGTCAGGAGACAGGACTATGACTTTCTACTATATCAGCACTGTGTTGTGTATGTGCTTCTGTCTCCTGAGATGCACATTTCAAATTGGTCTGTGGAGTGATTAGAGGGGTCTCAGGACTGCATCCCCCACCGATCTGCTCAGAATAAATGGGACTAAAATATAAGTAAGTAAGCAAGAATTTTTGCTTTCTTGGCCCTTTTTCAGAGAATATGAATGATAACACCAAAACTTTTTCTCCACTCATGGTTAGTGGTTGGATGAAGCCATTTATTGACAAACTACTGTGTTTTCTCTTTTTAATCATAATGACAGCCCAAAACATCATTCATATTCTCTGAAAAAAGGCGAAGAAAGCAAAAATTCTGCCAGGGTATGTAAACTTTTGAGCACAACTATATATATGATAGTGTCTGATGGAGATCTATTGCATGACCGAAACGTCACAGTAATCAGTGGATTGCGCAATTCTGCTACAATAAACCTTTCTTCATTTGGTTCTGTTAAATTGTAGTCAGTCCATAGCTGGCACAGCAGTGACATTACCTAAAACTGGTCATTGCTCAAAAATTGATGAAAAGAAAATTGGTCGGGGAAGCTGCCAGGAGGCCTACAGTAACATTAAAGTAGCTCCAGGAACTTCTAGCAAGTACTTGTTGTGTACTGCATGCAACAACAATCTCCCGTATTCTTCAAATGTCTGATCTGTAGGGTAGGGTGACAAGACGGAAGCCTTTTGTCACAAAGCAAAACATCCAAGCCCAACTGTGTTATGTTAAAATCTACATCCATTCTGCCAAAGGCATGTGAGAAATGGTGTGATGAGACCAAGGTTGAACTTTTTGGCAAAAATTCCAAAAGGCATGTTTTGTGTTTGCATCACCAAAAAACACCATACCCACAGTGAAGCATGGTGAAGGCAGCATTAGACATTGGGGCTGTTTTCAACAGCTGGAACTTGGGTTTTAGTCAAGGTGGAATGAATTATGAACAGTCAATTTTGCACCAAAAGCTTCAGGCATCTGCTAAAAAGCTGAAGAGGAAGAAGAATGTCATTTTCAGCACAACAATGATCATAAGTATACCTCCAAATCAATAAAAGAAAGGCTTCACCAGAAGAGCAAAGGTTTAGGATGGCCCAGACCTGAATCCAACTGAAAATCTGTGGGTTGATATGAAGAGAGCTGTGCACAGGAAATGTCCTTGCAGTCTTACAGATTTGGATCCCTACTACAAGGAAAAGTGGGCAAACATTTCTAGATGTGCCATGCTAGTAGACTCCTACCGAAAAAGATTGAATGCTGTCATAAATTCAAATGGTACATCAACAAAGAATTAGGTTAAGGCCGGGGTCAGACGAGCATATGGCATCCGATGTGAGCGAGAGCAACGGAAGCGATATGCTAATGATCCTCGGCTCCTGCTCTGCTGCTGATGTGCGTTGTCTCACTCGCACCCTTGGCCGAGTTTTGGTAACAATCACGGCATGCTGCAATTTCTTTTTTTCTTTTTACAACCAAAAGATTTCAGTTTGATTTTCAATTGAATTGTTGGCATGATGGGTGACATCAAGGGCACAGCTATGGTTTCTGCGCAGGGGGGATGAGGGGGGCAAAACATCTGGGTGGGCCGCAAACCAGTAACCCTGATTACACCGATGGTGGCGAACCCTAAATGTTGGTATAGGGGAACTTCAGCAGATGCATATGGTGTTACTGAAAATAAATTTCCCTAAGGCCAACACCATTATTACTGCCGTGTGCTGACATATAGTTGTAGATGTCAGTCCTACACAGCATGCAAGTGATTACAGTACAGTTATAGATAGTGACTTACAGCCGACATTATTTCAGATGGAGTTGCTCACTTTTCCTTTCTTTTCCATCTGGCCCAGACCGGCATGTCGATTTCTTCCACCGCGACTTGTCTGTAGAGATTACAACAGCCACATATGACTTTTCACATATCCTGCACATCCTTATATATTCCCAACCAGCACAAACTCTTCATCCTACTGATACCCCAACCTTGAGGGGCTTCTGCTGTATGTGGCCCTGATACTACACCTGCTGATTGGCACAATATCAGCACTCTTCTTAGTGCTCCTTATAATAATGTTCACTACAGTGCCCTTTACATAGTAATGATGCCTCCTTTTACCCTCTAGATGTTAAAATTGCACTCTAGAAAATATTGGTGCCCTGTGCAAGGGCTCTAGAAAACAGTGCCCACATTTTGCCCTTAGAAAGCAATAATTCTCCCTGTGCACCTTTGACGGTAACTATACTCTGAGAGCACCTACAGTATAATAAAAATAATGCTCAAGTGCTCACTTATAATAATTTTATTAACATTTAATAATGTCTTCTGAGTCCCCAAATGTACAGTTCCTCTATACACAGGGGGATGGGCCCACAGTTACCCTATACACAGAATAATGGGCCTACAGCTCTTCTATACATAGTATAATGGGCCAATAGTTCCCTATACACAGTATAATGGGCTAACAGCTCCCTTATACATAGTATGACGGTCTTACAGCTCACATATAGATAGTACAATGTCCCCACTGCTGCCCAAAACACAATATAATGACCCCCACAGTAGCCCGCACACTGTATAATGGCCCCCACATTGTATAATGGCCTATACAGTAGTCCCCACACTTTATGATGGTTCCCATAATAGCCCTCAAACTGTATAGTGGCATCCACATTAGCTTTCGCACTGTATAACAACCCCCACACATTGAGGGGATGCCTCACAGGTGACCCAATAATGTATGAGGCCCCCCACAATATTAGGGCCCCTCACACTGTATGAGGTTCCCCTGTACTGTATGAAGGCCCCCAGTCATCTTCACACTGTATGATTTCCCCCACAGTGGTCCCCATACTGTATAATGACCCCCACATTAGCTCCTAAACTGTATAATGGCCCTCTCATTAGAACCTAAACTATATAATGGCCCCATTAGCACATAAACTGTATAATGGCCTCACATTAGCCTCCAAACTGTATAATGGCCTCCAAGTTAGCTTCCAAACTGTATAATGACCCCACATAAGCCACCAATCTGTATAATAGTACCCACATTAACCACCAAAGAGTATAATGGTCCCCACAATTGCCTCAAAATATATAATGTCCCCCAAACTTTATGAGCCTTTCCACAGCAGTCCCTACAAAGTATGAGGACCCCACACTGTTTCCCTCACACTGTATGAGAGTCTCCCATTGTTTTTGAAGCCCCTACAATCACACTCCAGGTTTTATTTAACATAAAAAGCATTATTTAGTAACCTAATCCATGATCCTGATGAGTCTACTGGCTAGGCACTGCGCCAGGACTCTGATGACATTCTGCAATAGCTCAGAACCCGGACAGTTTAGTCCTCCATACAGTATTATGTGCACCACATAGTGCTCCATACAGAATAATGAGCCCCAATATATTGCTCCAAACAGAATAATGGACACTAGGGTTGAGCGACCTTTACTTTTATAGGATCGGGTCGGGTTTCACGAAACCTGACTTTTTCAAAAGTCGGGTCGAGTGAAATCGGCCGATCCTATAAAAAAGTCGGGGTCGGGGTCGGGGTCGGCCGAAACTCGAAACCCAATGCAGTGCATTGGGTTTCCAATGGTTCCCAGGGTCTGAAGGAGCGGAAACTCTCCTTCAGGCCCTGGGATCCATATTTAAGTGTAAAATAAAGAATTAAAATAAAAAAATATCGCTATACTTACCCTCTGACGCACCCTCTGACGCACGGTGAGTATATACCTAATAGGAATTGTGATTGGTCGTGCGAGCGGTCACATGGGTGGCCGCGCGACCAATCACAAGCCGCGACGTCACCGCGACGTCACCGCAAGGTCCTGGAAGCGCTGATTCGAAGGAAGGAAGGTTCCCGGTTAGTACCAGGGCGCGTCAGAGGGTAAGTATAGTGATATTTTTTATTTTAATTCTTTATTTTACATTAAATATGGATTCCGATACCGATTTCCGATATTGCAAACATATCGGAAATCGGGATCGGAATTCCGATACCACATTCAGAAGATCGCCGACTTCATGGCCGACCCCACACAGGGGTCGAGCCGGGTTTCATGAAACCCGACTTTGCCAAAAGTCGGCGACTTCTGAAAGTGGCCGACCCGTTTCGCTCAACCCTAATGGACACCATATAATGCTCCATACAGTATAATGAGTCACATACATTGTGCCATACAGTATATTGAGCCCCATATATTGCTCCATTCAGTATAATGGACCACATATATTGCTCCATACAGAATAATGGACCTCATATAATGCTCTAAACAGTATAGAGAACCCCATATATTGCTCCATACAGAATAATGAACCCCATATACTGTTCCATACAGTATAATGAGTCGCATATATTGCTACATACATAATGAGACCTATATAATGCTCCATACAGTATAATGAGCCCCATATATTGCTCCATACAGTATATGATGGGCTCCATATATTGCTCCATATATAATGGGATCTATATAATGCTCCATACATAATGGGCCCCATATAATGATCCGTACATAATGAGCTCCATATATTGCCCCATACAGTATATGATAATAATAATAATAATAATAATCTTTATTTTTATATAGCGCTAACATATTCCGCAGCGCTTTACAGTTTTTGCACACATTATCATCACTGTCCCCGATGGGGCTCACAATCTAGAATCCCTATCAGTATGTCTTTGGAATGTGGGAGGAAACCGGAGTGCCCGGAGGAAACCCACGCAAACACGGAGAGAACATACAAACTCTTTGCAGATGTTTTCCTGGGTGGGATTAGAACTCAGGACCCCAGCGCTGCAAGGCTGCAGTGCTAACCACTGTGCCCACCGTGCCGCCCTGATGGGCCCCATATAATGCTCCATACAGAGTTGGCCCAATATAATGCTCCAGAATGTGATGGGTCTCATTTATTGCGCCATGTATAATGGGCCTCATATAATGCTCCATACATTATATGATGGGCCCCATATAATGATCTGTGGCACCCCTAGGGGTATTTGCCACAAAAATAGTTACTGACAGTAAATACAAATACTAAAATAGCAAGACTGCACTACCACCTCCGGCCAGAAGGGGGAGCTCCAGAGACTCCCCTTGATCCATTCTGGTCTGAGAGAAGAAATGGCAGTTGGGCTAAGGAGCTGAAAGTGAGAGGTCATACAGCTGAATTTCTAACAGCCCTGTGACTGTTTCCAGGCCTAAATCACCGGCCTGAGGAGAAGAGGGACAGAGAAAAAGGACATTGTGAGAACCGGGTAGCATTAATCACTACCCAGAACAGGCGCAAAGACGGATACCGGATCCGTGGCTGTATTCATTATATATAATACAGCAACCGGAAAAACGTGAGGTGATATCAGCTTCACTAGGGCCGGACGCAGCAACGGACACAGAGTTCAGCGGTACTCCCGGAGGGGGTAAGCCGATAAAAGGACTCGGGTTGCCCGTCGAACCAGGACCCGGAGGGGACAGATTGGGCCGGCAGCCAGTTCACATACAGCAGCAGGGCCACACAGAAATTGCGTACAATAAGAGGCGAAGACCCCGGCAGGGTCAAAGTAACTCGGAGTTCCCATACAGACTCCGGTGACAGGACAGGTTGTAAATCCCTTTATGTTGAAGTAAACTGGTTAAACGTTTCAGTGCCTCAGTCTTTCATTTGGACAATAGCCATCTATCCAGGATCAGGATCATCACCGCTGGGAGAACCTGCTGCTGATCAAGTAAGTGCCTGTTCCCTCACGATACCCCTTACACTGTGCATTGCCTGAGACCACAGCACCGGGTCAAGCCACCCGTGACATCCCCCTCAAGAGACAGACCCCATTGGTCCGGTGCTGGGTATCCCGGTCTCCTGGGCGTCACAATTGGCGTCACGAACAGGATAGAGCCAGCCCATATACCGGGTATTGTGTGCCGTGATTGGAGCCCAAAACTTTGAAAACTTGGATGAAAAATCGTGAAAATTGACTTTATTAAAGAAAATTCCATTTCCCATTAAAAACTATTGAAAGTGACTTTTCCCCATTGGTTATAATGGAGTAAAGATGGCCGCCATCCCCTGAGGTAATCACCTCATAACCGTTAGGCGCGAGACTGTTAATTGAGCTACGCCATTACCTGAGCCCCAGTCTAACTGAAAAACTTCAGAATCCGCCATTACAGAGCGCGCGGCGGGCGGGAGCAGCAGGGGGCGTGTCATTGTGGGCGGCACCAAGCTGAGCGCTCTGACGTCAGAGCAAGGGGAAAACCAATCCTGCTGCACAGCAGAACGAATCTACACTATCCCGACGGAAGCGGAGGACCGGAAGGGTCCGGATTAACTAAGGGGGCACAGTATGTCGCAGCACGGAGACGCCGCAGCACCCGGCGGCGCTAATGCAGCTGAAAGACAGAGTGTCGATAGAGCGTCTGGTAGCGCAGCGGTGCAAGGAATGGCGCCCATCATGCCAGTGCTGATGCCATATACCCCAGGTGGCCCGTGGCTTCCAATGTATGAAGGTGAGCCTAATACCCTTGATGATTTCAGAGAAAAGATGCTGGCCCATTTTGACATGTTCCCCATGGGTGAAGTTCAGCGTGTTAGTCTCCTGATGATGCAGTTAAGTGGCCATGCTAAGCGAGAAGTCACAGCATGGGCAACTGATCTAAAAGGCACTGTTGAACGCATATTTGCTGGATTAAAAGCTACATTTGAAACCACTGCCGGCAGCAAAGCTAAAGTACGATTCTTTAATTGCAAACAAAAAGCTAATGAGGGCGTGAGAGACTTTGCCTTAAACCTGCAGGAAGCCCTTAAATCACTTACACTGGCTGAACCCATTTTTAACACCGGAGCGGATAAACTGCTAAGAGATCAATTTATGGAGGGACTCTACACCCCTTCTCACCGGGGGCATGTGAGTATGCTTGTTTTTAAGAACCCTGAATTGACATTTGCCCAATTAAAGGAGAGCGCTATACGTCTCCAGCTGGCAGAGGCACCTCGGGATCAGGATCCTGCGCAACCCATGGCAGAGGCACCTCAACAACAGGGAGTGCAAGTGACATCAGCTATGTCCGGGGCCATTGCTAAGCCCCTGGGGCCCAGTACTAATGAGGCTCTTCAACAAAAGCTTGACTCTTTAACTGATGTTGTTGCTTCAATGGCTAAAACCATGCAGGAGATGAGAGGACCCAAGATGGAGTTGGCAAACCGTAGAGAAGATGTTCCATGGATGAGACCCCGGAGATACCCGACATGGAGAGGACGACCCCGCGACCGCTACCAACCGGATGGACAGCCCATTTGCCGCCGTTGCCAGCAGCCAGGCCACTTTGCACGAGATTGTGATTTAAATGGGAATCCCCTGGGAATGCGGGCCGCTTCACAGGAATGAACTTTCAAGGCCCAACACCCTGGCACGACAGGTACATCGGAGGACGACCCATTATCCCTATCGTGCTGGACGGAATTCCCCTCAACGCTTTGCTGGACACAGGTTCCCAGATTTCATCTATACCATATATCCTTTATAAGAGGTACTGGGCTGATGCAGATATTGATAAAGGGCCCTCTGATGTTGAACTAGATGTATGGGCCAGTAATGGTAAGTTGGTACCGAAACTAGGATTCAGGGAGATGACCATAAAGATTGGTAAAGTAGAATTGAAGAAACAGGGTATAATTGTTGTTGATGTTGACCGGCGGAACTGTGAACCAACTGTATTGATAGGAATGAATGTGTTAGAGAACTGCTTTTCCGAAGTTATTTCTGTCTTACAACAAATTGCTGAAACTGCCCAATCCTGCCAGCAGAGAGTTCTCCGGAGGGAAATAAAAGTATTGATGTTAAGGCAACAGGTAGAAGTTGCAGGTGGAGAAATCGGCAGTGTGAGGGTAAGTGATCCAACATCTATTGTAATCCCACCAAAAACAGAAATGCTGGTATGGTGTAGAGCAGCCATTGGTACTAAGGGACGAGATTATCAAGCCTTAATAGAACCAGTGTACACCGACAGCAGGCCCACTATACTCACAGCACGAGGGGTAGTCGAGGTACACCGGGGACGAGTGCCGGTACGACTTTTGAACTGTGGAGAGGAAGAGGTCACTTTGCCAAGGTATGCTACAGTGGCAAAGCTATATACTGTTGACAACAATGCCATCACAACCATTGAGCCCTTAGAACCAACCTGTCAGGTGGAAGGCAACGGCTCAGATGGAGAATTGGAGGATTGGTGCCAACAGCTACACGTGGGCATAAATTCAACACCTACCCATCAAAAGCAAGGGGTGTACAGGCTAGTGACGGAATATGAACAAGTCTTCAGTAAACACCCATTGGACTTCGGACGGATAGAAGGGGTAGAACACACAATCCCCACCGGCGACCATCCCCCAATAAAAGAAAGATATAGACCCATACCGCCCGCTCACTATCAATGTGCAAAAGATATGCTGAGGGAGATGAAACAGGCCGGGGTAATAAGAGATAGCTGTAGCCCCTGGGCGGCCCCTCTAGTGATTGTCAAAAAAAAGGACGGAACCATGAGAATGTGCGTAGACTACCGGCGGATTAATAACATCACCCATAAAGACGCCTACCCCTTGCCAAGGATAGAAGAGTCCTTGACTGCTTTGAAATCTGCTAATTATTTTTCCACCTTAGACTTAACAAGCGGGTATTGGCAAGTCCCTGTGGCTGAGAGAGATAAGGAAAAGACGGCATTCACCACACCAATGGGTCTACGTGAATTTAATCGCATGCCATTCGGACTCTGCAACGCATCCGGTACCTTCCAGCGGCTGATGGAATGCTGCCTCGGACACAAGAACTTCTAGACCGTCCTCCTGTACCTAGATGATGTGATCGTCTACTCAAAGACTTACGAAAAACACTTAAAAGACCTGGCAGAAGTGTTCGAAGCCTTATCCAGGTATGGCATGAAAATCAAGCCATCCAAATGTCACCTTCTCAAGCCAAAGGTACAGTACCTGGGACACATCGTGAGTTCGGAGGGAGTAGCACCGGATCCCGAGAAAATAAGCGCCATAAGGGATTGGCCAAGACCTACCAACGCAAAAGAAGTGAGGCAATTCCTGGGATTGGTGGGTTACTATCGCAGATTTATAAAAGGATTTACCAAATTGGCAGCACCCTTGCAAGACGCCTTGGTAGGGCAGATGAAGAAACCTTCAAACCGAAACCCTCCTTTTCAGTGGAACGATGAAAGGGAAGACTCCTTTGAACAACTAAAGAAGGCACTAACCGGAGAAGAGGTTCTGGCATACCCAGATTACCATCAACCTTTCATCCTCTACACCGATGCCAGTAATGTGGGACTAGGAGCGGTGCTGTCACAAAAGCAAGAAGGTCGGGAGAAAGTCATCGCCTTTGCAAGTAGAAAGCTCAGGCCTACTGAAAGAAATCCAGAAAATTATAGCTCCTTCAAATTGGAACTACTGGCAGTAGTTTGGGCTGTGACTGAACGTTTCAAACACTATCTGGCTGCTGCAGAATGTATTGTCTATACTGACAACAATCCGTTGACCCACCTGGACACAGCCAAATTAGGTGCGTTAGAACAGCGATGGATAGCCCGGTTATCTAATTACAACTTCAAGATCAAGTATCGAGCAGGTCGCAAGAATGGAAATGCCGATGCCCTATCCCGGATGCCACACTTGAGAGATGTAGAAGAAGAAACGGGGGAGCTTGAAGAAATTGAACTACCAGCCTTCCATCATCCCAAGGCAAAACATCATCAGTCAAGTACCTATCAGAAACAGCAAGAGGTGAATTTTAATCCGTTAGCACACCATAGATGGGCTGACACCCAAGACAGCAATCCGGCTGTGAAGTTGGTGAAGGAACTGTTAACTGAGCAAAGTGCATATCCCGATGAGGATGCCCCAGAAGAGACGCATCAACTCTGGAAAGAGAGAGGTAAAATGTTCCTGTATCAAGGGAAGCTCTGTAGAAGGTACACCAATCCAAAAACACATGAATTGGTTTGGCAGATTATCGTGCCTAAACAAGATGTCAAGATGGTCCTCGAAGCTTACCATAATGGTGCTGGTCACTTCGGTTGGAAAAAGTTAGAAGTACTTCTAAGAGAAAGATTTTATTGGGTCGGGATGAGAAAATCAATCGAACAGTGGTGCAGAAATTGTGGCCCGTGCAACCTCAGAAGAAACGATCAAAAGAACCAAAGAGCACCACTGCAGCCCATAATCACCAAACAACCACTTGAACTTGTAGCCATGGACCACGTGAAGTTGACACCAAGCCGGTCCGGCTATGTCTATGCCTTGACCATCGTGGACCATTATTCACGCTTCTTGGTAGTAGTACCCGTAAAAGATCTGACAGCAAAAACAGCAGCCAAAGCGTTCCAAACGTACTTTTGTAGACCCCATGGATATCCGGAACAGGTTCTCACCGACCAAGGTACAGCCTTTGAATCAGAGATCTTCAGAGAATTCTGTAATATGTATGGTTGCAAAAAGATCCGGACAGCGGCCTATCATCCACAAACAAACGGCTTATGCGAGAAGATGAACCATATTGTAATAGAACTACTAAAGACTTTACCTGAGGCAGAAAGGAATCAATGGCCAGAGAAATTGCCTGACTTGGTGGATCTGTATAATCATGTCCCGGTGAGTTCCACCAATTGCACCCCAGCTTACCTTATGCGTGCAAGACCCGGCCAATTACCAATCGATCTAGAAATGGGAATTCTGAAACCAGACGCAGAAGTCCAAGACTCCAATTGGGATATCATACGGCAAAAGCAGTATCGCCAAGTGCAAGAGAGTGTGGAAAGAAGCCTTCAGCAAACTAGAGAAAGACAAGAGCGAACTTTCAACCAGAATGCTCTAGCGACCCCATTAAGACCGGGTGACCAAGTGCTCAAGAGAAATCGTCGAACCAATAAACTAGACAATCAGTGGGAAGCCGTACCCTACACAGTTTTACCAACAAGAATGGATAATCCTAAAATGTGTCTCATTAGGAAAAACGGAGGCTTAACATCTGTATTAGTGTCAAGAGACAATCTTAAATTGTGTCCGGAAGCATTGAAAGAGCCAGAAGTTGTCCAGCCAGAATCAGAAGTTATTCAACCCATACAGGTTCAACCAGTAAAGGAAAAAGAAGAGGAAATGTATCACACCTGTATAGGAGACTTTCCCAAAACCCTACTAACATACCATGGTGCAGTAGTGGTTCCCATGGTGGCCTTTTACCCAACACCGAACCCAATACCAGAAGTCCCAAGACAGGAAGAGGCTGACCCCGTACTACAGGAGATTCCAGGCCAGGAAGAACAGATTCCTGATCAGAGTGATCCCATTCACGGTGGACTTGCCAACTCCATAGTCGTGGAATTATCTTTAGCAGAGCGGGCAGATACTACATCCGCAGTAGACAGTAGTACACCACATGGAGAGATACCGCTGTTACGTAGATCACAGCGTAGTACCCAGGGTCAATTACCGGCCAGGTATGCAGATTACCAACTATAAAACTATAGTCATTGTTATCATTCTGCAACGTTTAAGCCCAGTACCTACAGAGACTTGTCTGTATGAACTTCTTGCATATTCTTGAACTTTTTATCAGCCCGGAGGCACTAAATCAAAGCTCCGGAAAGACTGCTTTTTGAACTTTGCTTTTTGCTCTTTTTGAACTTTCTTTAGACGTTATATTGATAACTCCGTTGGAAAAATGGAACTAAATTCTTGGACACAAAGTGCAGTGCCTTTCCTAGTACCTTCAAGGATAGGACTTTATTAATGGACAGTATTTGAAGTGACTTTTTACAGAACTCTATTTTTGTTTCCTTGAGTGGTTTTTGTAACTTTTCATTTTTAAGACTCTGTACATATTAATTGTTATTTCAAAATGTTATCGTCCCACAGTCCCGGAGTACTGTTCTTAACTAAGGGGGAATGTGGCACCCCTAGGGGTATTTGCCACAAAAATAGTTACTGACAGTAAATACAAATACTAAAATAGCAAGACTGCACTACCACCTCTGGCCAGAAGGGGGAGCTCCAGAGACTCCCCTTGATCCATTCTGGTCTGAGAGAAGAAATGGCAGTTTGGCTAAGGAGCTGAAAGTGAGAGGTCATACAGTTGAATATCTAACAGCCCTGTGACTGTTACCAGGCCTAAATCACCGGCCTGAGGAGAAGAGGGACAGAGAAAAAGGACATTGTGAGAACCGGGTAGCATTAAAGGGAACCTGTCACCCCGTTTTTTGAGATTGAGCTATAAATACTGTTAAATAGGGCCTGCGCTGTGCGTTACTATAGTGTATGTAGTGTACCCTGATTCCCCATGTATGCTGAGAAATACATTACCAAAGTCGCCGTTTTCGCCTGTCAATCAGGCTGGTCTGGTCAGGTGGGCGTGTTCACAGCGCTCTTTTCTTCCCCAGCTTTCCGTTGGTGGCGTAGTGGTGTGCGCATGTCCAGAGTTCCGACTTCCCTGCGCCCACGTGAAGACACAGCGCGCGATCTGCGCTGTAATCCCTTGCATCGGTGGGGGCGGCCATCTTCCTGGGGCCGCGCGTGCGCAGATGGAGTGCTCTGCTGCACGGGGCTTCAGGAAAATGGCCGCGGGATGCCGCGCGTGCGCATTAGAGATCGCGGCGGCCATTTTCCCAAAGCCGAGATGCAAACTCGGCTTTGGGAAAATGGCCGCCGCGATCTCTAATGCGCACGCACGGCATCCCGCGGCCATTTTCCTGAAGCCCCGTGCAGCAGAGCACTCCATCTGCGCACGCGCGGCCCCAGGAAGATGGCCGCCCCCACCGATGCAAGGGATTACAGCGCAGATCGCGCGCTGTGTCTTCACGTGGGCGCAGGGAAGTCGGAACTCTGGACATGCGCACACCACTACGCCACCAACGGAAAGCTGGGGAAGAAAAGAGCGCTGTGAACACGCCCACCTGACCAGACCAGCCTGATTGACAGGCGAAAACGGCGACTTTGGTAATGTATTTCTCAGCATACATGGGGAATCAGGGTACACTACATACACTATAGTAACGCACAGCGCAGGCCCTATTTAACAGTATTTATAGCTCAATCTCAAAAAACGGGGTGACAGGTTCCCTTTAATCACTACCCAGAACAGGCGCAAAGACGGATACCGGATCCGTGGCTGTATTCATTATATATAATACAGCAACCGGAAAAACGTGAGGAAATATCAGCTTCACTAGGGCCGGACGCAGCAACGGACACAGAGTTCAGCGGTACTCCTGGAGGGGGTAAGCCGATAAAAGGACTCGGGTTGCCCGTCGAACCAGGACCCGGAGGGGACAGATTGGGCCGGCAGCCAGTTCACATACAGCAGCAGGGCCACACAGAAATTGCGTACAATAAGAGGCGAAGACCCCGGCAGGGTCAAAGTAACTCGGAGTTCCCATACAGACTCCGGTGACAGGACAGGTTGTAAATCCCTTTATGTTGAAGTAAACTGGTTAAACGTTTCAGTGCCTCAGTCTTTCATTTGGACAATAGCCATCTATCCAGGATCGGGATCATCACCGCTGGGAGAACCTGCTGCTGATCAAGTAAGTGCCTGTTCCCTCACGATACCCCTTACACTGTGCATTGCCTGAGACCACAGCACCGGGTCAAGCCACCCGTGACATCCCCCTCAAGAGACAGACCCCATTGGTCCGGTGCTGGGTATCCCGGTCTCCTGGGCGTCACAGATCCATACAGAATGGGCACCATATAATGCTCCATATAGAATGGGCAATATATTGCTCGAAACATTAAAAAAAAAAATGAAATACTCACCTTTCCTCGCTCTCCGCTGCTCTGCTCCAGACTCCTCAGCCTTGCCGTCTTCCGGCTCTCTGCACTATGTGACGTCATCTCGCTCTCTGACCTGAAACGTCACAAGTCAGAAGACACGGAATACGCTGCAGAGGACGAATGGGGAGAGGTAAATATTGCAAGTACCGGGGCCCTGATTAAGCTGGGTGCTGGCACTGGGCCCCCATAGCGAGCCGGTGTCCCCAACAGTGAGTAGCCCCTCTGCCTGCTCAGGGCCCCAGCACTTTGCCAGATGCTGAGGCTGGCCTTGGGACTCATGAGCATCCGACAGGGCCAGGGCCACTGCATCACCTGCCGTTCTGTTGACTGCAGGCTTCAAACGGCCTACGGTCCACAGAACGGAAAGCTGTAAAGCAGGAACATCATGTCTCCTTGCCATACTGCACAGCTCAACTGTATACAGTTATGGGTAGCGGTAGCTCCAGGTGGGGCCCTCCGAGCAACTGCCCCTCTGCGCCCCCTGGTAGCTACGCTACTGGGTGACATTAAAGGGGGAAAAAATAGTGAAATAATTGTTCTTGGTATGATTTCTTTACAGCCTGGCATTTTAACAGAGGAATGTACACTTTTTATATCCACTGTATAGATATTATCCAGAGAGCTTCTGGAAGGCTGTAACACCAAATTTAATAATAATAATAATAATAATAATAATAATAATGTGAATTAAAGGAGAGCTTAAATCACACTGGTGCCCACGTGAAAACAGTAAAATAGCCTCCTCAACAACTATTGGTTACCCAGAACAATTCCTAATATTTCTTGTGTTTTGGAACAGTGGTTGTTTAGGCTACGAAATGTAATTGTATATATTCCTTATATGTGCCAGAAGGCAATTTTTTATAATACAGATCTCTAAATCTCACTATTTTTTACACAGCAATATACTATTGTTACCTGATAAAATTCAGTTTGTCACCACAATTAGAGGACGCTCGTCATCGCATAAGGTTTTATACAGTTTTTAGGGATGTATACTGTTTATGCTGTATAATCCCTCTAGTGGCAGCAGGAGGAATTTTCAGTAAGATTTCAAGCCCCAAGTCTTTACATGGCCAGTCCATTCCTCCATTACTAAGGAATCAGGGTTTGAATTGATATGTAGATCTAAAGCCTCTGTCATCTGTCACTCCAACTTTATTCCCCATCCAGCTCCATCTCCTTTTGCTTGACTGCTAGCTACTTTCCTTGAAGTCACAGAGCATAGAGGCTGTAAATCAAGTAGGAGTAGGTATACTTTTGGTCATGTGAAGATCACTGGAACTGGTAAGTAGAGCTGAATTCTGACTCCATGTATATTACACACTGTTATGCATGAGAAACCTACAGTGCTTGATGAAAATTTTCCCTGTCCAAGAAAACCCCCTTTTATTGGCAATGGCAACCAACTGTTTATGATTGTTAAACCAGAGGTATAACTAGGGGTTTGGTTTGGGTGGAAAAACTTCTGAGTGGGCCCTTAATCTGGAAACAGCTATGGTGGTGCACCCTAATAGTGGATGTAGGAGAACCTCATCAGATGACAGCGCTATTACTAAAAAAAAACTCTATACAAAGACCAACACTGATATTTGCCCCGTATTCACATGTAAAGCGCCATGGAATAAATGGCGCTATAAAAATGTATAATACTAATAATATAGTGGTAAATATCAGTCCTACAGAACATATAAGAGATCACAGCACAGTTATAGATGGTGACTTACCGCTGACGTTCTTTCTGATGGAGTCGTTCATTTTTTTCCGTCTTTTCCATCTGGCCCAGGTTGACATGACAGCTTCTCCCAGTCAGGACTCGTCTGCAGAGATTACAACAAAGACACATTTGACTTCTCAAATTTCCAGCACCATCCCCATCTATTCTCAACCTGCACAAACTCCTTATCCAGCTGATACCCCAGTATTGAGCCGCTGCTGCCATGTGACCCTATTACTGCACTTGCTGTGTGGTACTATGTGCTCTCTAGATAGTAAAACAAACCTCTATAATATATGAATGACCTGTGCAAGTGACCTAGAACACAGTGCCCACATTTTGGCCCCTAGAAAGTAATAATGCTTTGTGTGCCCCTTTGACAGTCACAATAACCTGAGTGCTCCTATAACAATAAGTTCCCATTTAGCATTTGATAATGACCAGAGTCTCCACTCTGTGCAGCTCCCCTCTACACAGTATAATGTTCTCCTGTACGTAGTATAATGCCCCCACACTGTGTAGTAAACCCCACACAGTATACTGACCCCAAACTGATTGATGACCTGTGTTGGCTGTATGATGGCCTTCCTAGTAGTCCCCACACTGTATGATGGCTTCCACAGTAGTTCCCACACTGTATGATGACTGCCTCAGTAGCCCCAACACTGTATGATGATCCCCTCAGTAGCCCGCAAACTGTATAATGGACCACTAAGTAGCCCCCACTCTATATCATGGCCCCTTTAGTAGCCCCTACTCTGTATTGTGATCCTTTAGTAGCCCCCACACTGTCATGGCCTGCTTATAAGCCCGCACACTGTGTCATGGCCCCCTAAGTAGCCTCCACACTGTATGATGACCCCCTCAGTCCCACTCTGTATTATGGCCCCCTAAGTAGCTCCCACTCTGTATCCTGACCCCTTTAGTAGCCTCCATTCTGTATCATTGCCCCTTTTGTAGGCCTCACACTGTATCATGTCCCCCTTAGTAGCCCTCCCACTCTGTTATGGCCCTCTTAGTAGCTCCCACATTGTGTTATGGCCCCCTTAGTAGCCCCCACACTATTTTATGGCCCTCATTGTAGCCTCCAAACTGTGTCTAGGCCCTCGTAGTCCCCACACTCTATGATAGCCCCCTTAGTAGCCCCCACTATATATAATGGCCTCCCCTAGTAGGCCCCACTATTTATGTGGCCCCCTTAGTTGCCCCTACTATTTATGGGGGCCTACTTAGTAGATTAAAAAAATTGTAGGAAATCCAGCGTCTTCAGTAAAAATAGAAACTTTATTGAGCAGTGTAAAAAATCCATAAAAGTCACAGCTATTTGCATAGGGTTATATAAATGAGCAAAATGAGCAAACGCATCTCGGATTGTAATCCTTATTCATTGCCTCCTTAGAAGCCCCCACTATTTAGAGAGGACCCGTTGGTAGCGCTCACTATTTTTTCAGGGCCCACACATTTTGGCCATAGCACAATTTTAATAAAATAAACATCATACACTCACCTTACCCCAGCGAGTCCAGCAGCAGACAGCGGCAGGTCCCAGGCAGAAGAATGCGGTGATGTAATCGCACCAGTAGTCACGTCCTGTGCATGTAGAGGTGCAATGACATCATGCCTCGCTCTGCTCTGGACCTGCTGTTCTGTAGGCCGAGGGACTAAAGCAACCTACTGCTTACAGAATGGAGGGCGGCAATGCAAGGAGATCATGTCTCCCTGCTGTGGTACAGAATTTAACAGTATCGGCACACTGTTCACACCAATACAGCTAAAAGTACCATAATTCCGGGTGGGCCCCTCAGAGAGCAGGGCCCGGGGCGACCGCACCCTCTACCCCCTGCTAACTACGCTGCTATAAACAGTTAAACACACTTCCAGCTACCTGATCTATAAAGTTTCCACCTCCCCCTAGTGATCAACTTATCTTTTAAATCAGCTTAGAGACTGGAAATCTCAGATCTAAAGCTATAAAAAGACAAAGATTGAGTTCCCTTGTTTGACTTGCTGAGCGGCGAGTTCAGCGTATGTGTGTCTAAGGTAAAATGATTTTAATATGACCTTTTCTCTCATTTATAAATTATAGTGACGCTTAGTGCAACATGCATGTATAAATGGTCATTTTTTTCAACCTCCTTCTTCCTTCAGTCTACGCAGCAGAGAAATCTGCTTCTTTCTCTTCCAGAATTGATTAGTCATTATCAAAATTCACAATTCTGTATTCAGTGAAGACAGATTATTGTATTACTGAGATGGCGGCTGCTACTGATGCGATTGCTTATAGATAAAAGGGAGAGGAAAAGGGAGGAGCTCAGCTTCTAGCTCCTCCCCCTCCAATCTAGAATTGTATCTGTAGCAACTGCCATCTCAATATTGGGAAAATCTGTCTTCACTGAATACAGATTTTACATCCGAATTGAGAATTTTGATAATGATTGATCAAATCTGGCAGAAAAAGAGGTGGCTCACTCGGATACGATATATTGCAAAATAGCTTATTTTCTTGTGTACTATTGATTTATGAAATAAAAATTACAGCAACGGTTACTCTTTAACTTCTTCATAGCCTTTAACGTATCTAATACGTCATGATCAGACAGTGGGTCTCAAACTTTGACGTGCGGAGCACAGAAGCTGTGCTGATGTCGAGACCCAGCTGTCACTATCCACACTGCCCCAGGCATCTTAATCCCCTAAATGCCATGATCGTTATCGATTGCAGCATTTAGAAGGCTGGGAGAGTGACGTCTTCGCGAAGGCCCAGTCATTGCCATAGCAACCTGACATTGCCATGATGACTTCCGGGTCAGCCAGGTACAGCAAGCCTGTTAGCCCTTGATGAGAACATGGTCAAAAAGGCTTCTGTTAGTGCAGCACTGACAAGTATAGTGCATTGCAATGCTGTTGCATTGCAACGCATTATACCAGCGATCAGAGTAATAAGGCTATGTGCACAAATTGCGGATTTTGATGCGAATCGGCAGCGTTTTTGGATGCACGGAATTGCATCAAATCAGCAGTGTAGTGCACAACCAATGTTAGTCAATGGGAAAATCAGAATTGGTGTGCACATGCTGCGGAAAATAAAATGCTGCAAATCAGCACGTATTTGTCCGCATGTCAATTCTTTTTGCGGATCTACAGCATTTCTGCACCCAATGACTTCCATTGTGTCAGTCAAATCTGCAGGTTTAAAAAGAGTGTGTGGGCGGAGACTATGTGTGTGGGCGGAGACTGTGTGTGTGCGGAGAAGATGTGCGTGTCTGTGTGCGGGTGTCTGTGTGTATCTGTGCATGTATCTGCTGGTGTGCACGGCTGTGTGTGTGTGTGCGAGTCTGTGTGTAGGCAGGCATCGTCCGTTGGGACTACTAGTCCCATCCGGCTATGTCTGCTACAGTGACAGCTAGCCGATGATGTGACAGTAGTTGTCCCATCATCCGGCTACTGTGTGGAATAGTTAAAAAAAACAAAAACACATACACACATACAGTACATACTCACCTGTTATGATACGGTGGTCTAGGAGCAACATGGAACGAGCTCTGAAGGACGTGGTAACTGTACTGACCGCAGTCCCTAAGCTCAACACAACACTAGAAGTAGCCGTGGAATGCTCCTAACTCTCCCTAGGCATCTCATCACAGCCTAAGAGCTAACTACCCCTAAAGAAAGAAGCAGGAAAACTATCTTGCCTCAGAGAAAATCCCCAAAGGATAGATTAGCCCCCTACAAATAATGACTGTGAGTGGAGAGGGAAAAGACATACACAGAATGAAACCAGGATGAGCACAGGAGGCCAGTCTAGCTAAATAGATAGGACAGGATGGAATACTGTGCGGTCAGTATAAAAAATACAAAATTTACAAAAAATCTCCACACCTGACTAAAGGTGTGGAGGGCAAATCTGCCTCCCAGAGCTTCCAGCAAGACAGAATAATTCACACTGATAAGCTGGACAAACATAGAAAGCACAGAATGGATAAGTCAACCTCGGTCTTCCGGCTACCAGAAATCTGCGCTCTACAGGGAGATAGCCCAAACGCTGCTGTCCTCCCCTGGTGTCACTCTCCTGCACTTCGCTCTCCTGCACGCACACTAACCCTGTTCTTCCTTCTCAGTTTCTCTGTCCAGGAGCTGCAGCACCCTCGGCTGCATGGCCCCTTCAGTCTTTCTGACTGCTCTCTTCCTTCCACTTTCTGCCAGGAGCTGCAGACACCCACATCTGCTCAGCTATTGTCCTTTCGCATCAGCTCCGCCTCAGCTGAAGTTCCGTGACAAGCTCCTCTCTGGCCTTCCTCAACTCTCCTCTCAGCCTCAGACTGCTCCAGTCTGCTGTCTGGCCTTCTCTCTCCCTTCCTACTCACTGACTTTCCCTCCAAACCAGAATGTATATATAGGGAAGTTCCCCTTAATGCAGGTTTAAAGCTCCCCCTTCTGGCCTGGAGTGTGAACATGTTGTGTGCTTTGTGGTTACCTGATAGAAGAGATCTTCCCTTGCTTCCAAGCGTAACATCACTCTCGCCATGAGGAAAGAAATGCCACTGTAGCAACTAGGACCCTGGGGTGTCCCCCCCGTTAAATCCAGTATTCTCGGACTGGGAAAAGAAAACAGTACAGGTTAAAGGCATAGACATAGAAAAAATTGTAAATGCTTATAAACAGGATAAACTATGGGAGATAATTGATTCTTAAACATTGCATAAACATATATACATGGTATAAGTAACTTTTCTATAATATACTATGAAATGGCAACTACCCTTTATGGGTATACTACTTTTAGCACTCTCTTTACTGAAGTACCAAAGCATTAAATTTTTACTTCCAATTTATAAAACTGAGGTTAAAGGTACAGGCTCCCGGTCGTTCGTCGGCGCCGCCATCTTTTTCAGCAGTGCCCCTCTTTCTGGCTCCACCGCGGATCCAAGGTGGTCATCATGTTCGGGGTTTCTTGCGGCTGACTGGGGACATCCTCTCCAGTGTCGGCAGGTCCCGGCAGCTCTCCACTGCTGTGTGCCATCGCTCTCAACCAGGTAGCGTGCAGCCATGGTGTGGCTACGCTTTCCCGCGTCTTCCTTCTCTCTCTCACTTGGTGGGCGGTCTCTGCTCCACTTTCCCACAGGCTATCTCCAGGGGCGGATCAGTCCTCCTGAGGGACATGTTCTGGTGACATTAAAGTCTCTGTAGGGGGTGGTTCCAGCTTTCGCGACGGTTCTTGAACTCCACCCATGTCAATACATCTCCTTTCTTTATCCACCTGGTGGTGCAATAATGGCAGCCATTAGACAATTTCACACAGACCATTACAGTCCATGGCGCACAGGACCCATTTAAATGAGTCAGTCCATCCTGTTTGTGACGCCAAGTTGAGTCGCCTGCCAGGGTGTCGGGTGTTATGATACGGTGGTCTAGGAGCAACATGGAACGAGCTCTGAAGGAAGTGGTAACTGTACTGACCGCAGTCCCTAAGCTCAACACAACACTAGAAGTAGCCGTGGAATGCTCCTAACTCTCCCTAGGCATCTCGTCACAGCCTAAGAGCTAACTACCCCTAAAGATAGAAGCAGGAAAGCTATCTTGCCTCAGAGAAAATCCCCAAAGGATGGATTAGCCCCCCACAAATAATGACTGTGAGTGGAGAGGGAAAAGACATACACAGAATGAAACCAGGATGAGCACAGGAGGCCAGTCTAACTAAATAGATAGGACAGGATGGAATACTGTGCGGTCAGTATAAAACACTACAAAAAATCCATGCAGAGTTTACAAAAAATCTCCACACCTGACTAAAGGTGTGGAGGGCAAATCTGCCTCCCAGAGCTTCCAGCAAGACAGAATAATTCACACTGATAAGCTGGACAAACACAGAAAGTACAGAATGGAAAAGTCCACAATCTATGGACAGCAAAGGGCAAGCAAAAACTTAGCTTAGCTGAACTGGTCAGGATAACAGGGAACTCCAAAGAAATGTGAATCCAACCAGGAACCATTTACAAGTGGCACTGGCTGAAGATAGAGCCAGACTTAAATAGCCGAGCAGAAGAGATGATAAGTGGAGGCAGCTGATGACAGCTAACTCCAAGGAGCAGCCATACCTGTTATGAAAGGCAATTCAGTATCACAATGGACATGGAGGTCAGAGCACATACAGTGATCTGACAATAACCCAAAATAATAGAACGAGCTCTGAGACGTGGGAACTCTGCAGACCGCAATCCCTGATCCTCTCCAAACACAACTAGAGGCAGCCGTGGATTGCGCCTAACGCTACCTATGCAACTCGGCACAGCCTGAGAAACTAACTAGCCTGAAGATAGAAAAAATAAGCCTACCTTGCCTCAGAGAAATACCCCAAAGGAAAAGGCAGCCCCCCACATATAATGACTGTGAGTAAGATGAAAAGACAAACGTAGGGATGAAATAGATTCAGCAAAGTGAGGCCCGATATTCTAGACAGAACGAGGATAGGAAAGATAACTTTGCGGTCTTCACAAAACCCTAAAGAAAACCACGCAAAGGGGCAAAAAGACCCTCCGTACCGAACTAACGGCACGGAGGTACACCCTTTGCGTCCCAGAGCTTCCAGCAAAACAAATAGACAAGCTGGACAGAAAAAATAGCAACAAATAGCAAAGAAGCACTTAGCTATGCAGAGCAGCAGGCCACAGGAATGATCCAGAGAAACACAAGTCCAACACTGGAACATTGACAGGAAGCATGAATCAAAGCATTAGGTGGGGTTAAGTAGAGAAGCACCTAACGACCTCACCAGATCACCTGAGGGAGGAAACTCAGAAGCAGCAGTACCAGTTTCCTCCACAAACGGAAGCTCCCAGAGAGAATCAGCCGTAGTACCACTTGTGACCACAGGAGGGAGCTCTGCCACAGAATTCACAACAGTACCCCCCCCTTGATGAGGGGTCACCGAACCCTCACCAGAGCCCCCAGGCCGACCAGGATGAGCCACATGAAAGGCACGAACAAGATCGGGAGCATGGACATCAGAGGCAAAAACCCAGGAATTATCCTCCTGAGCATAACCCTTCCATTTAACCAGATACTGGAGTTTCCGTCTTGAAACACGAGAATCCAAAATCTTCTCCACAATATACTCCAATTCCCCCTCCACCAAAACCGGGGCAGGAGGGTCAACAGATGGAACCATAGGTGCCACGTATCTCCGCAACAATGACCTATGGAAGACGTTATGCATGAAAAAAGAATCTGGGAGGGTCAGACGAAAAGGCACAGGATTAATAACCTCAGAAATCCTATAAGGACCAATGAAACGAGGTTTAAACTTCGGAGAGGAAACCTTCATAGGAATATGACGAGAAGATAACCAAACCAGATCCCCAACACGAAGTCGGGGACCCACACGGCGTCTGCGATTAGCGAAACGTTGATCCTTCTCCTGGGACAAGGTCAAATTGTCCACTACATGAGTCCAAATCTGCTGCAACCTGTCCACCACAGTATCCACACCAGGACAGTCCGAAGACTCAACCTGTCCTGAAGAGAAACGAGGATGGAACCCAGAATTGCAGAAAAACGGCGAAACCAAGGTAGCCGAGCTGGCCCGATTATTAAGGGCGAACTCAGCCAAAGGCAAAAAGGACACCCAGTCATCCTGATCGGCAGAAACAAAGCATCTCAGATAGGTTTCCAAGGTCTGATTGGTTCGTTCGGTCTGGCCATTAGTCTGAGGATGAAAAGCCGAGGAAAAAGACAAGTCAATGCCCATCCTACCACAAAAGGCTCGCCAAAACCTCGAAACAAACTGGGAACCTCTGTCAGAAACGATATTCTCTGGAATGCCATGCAAACGAACCACATGCTGGAAGAACAATGGCACCAAATCAGAGGAGGAAGGCAACTTGGACAAGGGTACCAGATGGACCATCTTAGAAAAGCGATCACAGACCACCCAAATGACTGACATCTTTTGAGAGACGGGAAGATCTGAAATAAAATCCATAGAGATATGTGTCCAAGGTCTCTTCGGGACCGGCAAGGGCAAAAGCAACCCACTGGCACGAGAACAGCAGGGCTTAGCCCGAGCACAAATCCCACAGGACTGCACAAAAGAACGCACATCCCGCGACAGAGACGGCCACCAAAAGGATCTAGCCACTAACTCTCTGGTACCAAAGATTCCAGGATGACCAGCCAACACCGAACAATGAACCTCAGAGATCACTTTATTTGTCCACCTATCCGGGACAAACAGTTTCTCCGCTGGACAACGATCAGGTCTATTAGCCTGAAACTTTTGCAGCACCCGCCGCAAATCAGGGGAGATGGCAGACACAATTACTCCTTCCTTGAGGATACCCGCCGGCTCAGATAAACCCGGAGAGTCGGGCACAAAACTCCTAGACAGAGCATCCGCCTTCACATTTTTAGAGCCCGGAAGGTACGAAATCACAAAGTCAAAACGGGCGAAAAACAGCGACCAACGAGCCTGTCTAGGATTCAAACGCTTAGCAGACTCGAGATAAGTCAGGTTCTTATGATCAGTCAATACCACCACGCGATGCTTAGCTCCTTCAAGCCAATGACGCCACTCCTCGAATGCCCACTTCATGGCCAGCAACTCTCGGTTGCCCACATCATAATTCCGCTCAGCAGGCGAAAACTTCCTGGAAAAAAAAGCGCATGGTTTCATCACTGAACAATCAGAACCTCTCTGCGACAAAACAGCCCCTGCTCCAATCTCAGAAGCATCAACCTCGACCTGGAACGGAAGAGAAACATCAGGTTGACACAACACAGGGGCAGAAGAAAAATGACGCTTCAACTCTTGAAAAGCTTCCACAGCAGCAGAAGACCAATTGACCAAATCAGCACCCTTCTTGGTCAAATCGGTCAATGGTTTGGCAATACTAGAAAAATTGCAGATGAAGCAACGATAAAAATTAGCAAAGCCCAGGAACTTTACAGACTTTTCAGAGATGTCGGCTGAGTCCAATCATGGATGGCTTGGACCTTAACAGGATCCATCTCGATAGTAGAAGGGGAAAAGATGAACCCCAAAAATGAAACCTTCTGCACACCAAAGAAACACTTTGATCCCTTCACAAACAAAGAGTTAGCACGCAGGACCTGAAAAACCGTTCTGACCTGTTTCACATGAGACTCCCAATCATCCGAGAAGATCAAAATGTCATCCAAGTACACAATCAGGAATTTATCCTGTACTCTCGGAAGAAGTCATGCATAAAGGACTGAAACACTGATGGAGCATTGGCAAGTCCGAATGGCATCACTAGATACTCAAAATGACCCTCGGGCGTATTAAATGCAGTTTTCCATTCATCGCCTCGCCTGATTCGCACCAGATGATACGCACCACGAAGATCAATCTTGGTGAACCAACTAGCCCCCTTAATCCGAGCAAACAAATCAGATAACAAAGGCAAGGGGTACTGAAATTTAACAGTGATCTTATTAAGAAGGCGATAATCTATACAAGGTCTCAGCGAATCATCCTTTTTGGCTACAAAAAAGAACCCTGCTCCTAATGGCGACGATGACGGGCGAATATGCCCCTTCTCCAGGGATTCCTTCACATAACCGCGCATAGTGGTGTGCTCAGGCACGGATAAATTAAACAGTCGACCTTTTGGGAATTTACCACCAGGAATCAAATTGATAGCACAATCACAATCCCTATGCGGAGGTAGGGCATCGGACTTGGGCTCATCAAATACATCCCGGTAATCAGACAAGAACTCTGGAACCTCAGAAGGGGTGGATGACGAAATTGACAAAAATGGAACATCACCATGTACCCCCTGACAACCCCAGCTGGACACCGACATGGATTTCCAATCCAATACAGGATTATGGGCTTGTAGCCATGGCAACCCCAACACGACCACATCATGCAGATTATGCAACACCAGAAAGCGAATATCCTCCTGATGTGCAGGAGCCATGCACATGGTCAGCTGGGTCCAGTATTGAGGCTTATTCTTGGCCAAAGGCGTAGCATCAATACCTCTCAATGGAATAGGACACTGCAAGGGCTCCAAGAAAAACCCACAACGCTTAGCATATTCCAAGTCCATCAAATTCAGAGCAGCGCCTGAATCCACAAACGCCATGACAGAATATGATGACAAAGAGCAGATCAAGGTAACGGACAGAAGAAATTTTGACTGTACCGTACCAATGGTGGCAGACCTAGCGAACCGCTTAGTGCGCTTAGGACAATCAGAGATGGCATGAGTGGAATCACCACAGTAGAAACACAGCCCCTTCAAACGTCTGTGTTCTTGCCGTTCAACTCTGGTCAAAGTCCTATCGCACTGCATAGGCTCAGGTTTAAGCTCAGGTAATACCGCCAAATGGTGCACAGATTTACGCTCACGCAAGCGTCGACCGATCTGAATAGCCAAAGACATAGACTCATTCAAACCAGCAGGCATAGGAAATCCAACCATGACATCCTTAAGGGCTTCAGAGAGACCCTTTCTGAACATAGCTGCCAGCGCAGATTCATTCCATTGAGTGAGCACTGACCATTTTCTAAATTTCTGGCAATATACCTCTATCTCATCCTGACCCTGACAAAGAGCCCGCAAATTCTTTTCTGCCTGATCCACTGAATTAGGCTCATCGTACAGCAATCCGAGTGCCAGGAAAAACGCATTGATATTACTCAATGCAGGATCTCCTGGCGCAAGAGAAAATGCCCAGTCCTGAGGGTCGCCGCGCAAAAAAGAAATAATAATCAAAACCTGTTGAACTGGATCACCAGAGGAACGAGGTTTCAAGGCCAGAAATAACTTACAATTATTTTTGAAACTCAGAAACTTAGTTCTATCTCCAAAAAACAAATCAGGAATAGGAATTCTTGGTTCTAACATAGATTTCTGATCAATAGTGTCTTGAATCTTTTGTACTCTTGCCGAGAGCTGATCCACAAATGAAGACAGACTTCTAATGTCCATCGCTACACCTGTGTACTGAACCACCCAAATGTCTAGGGGAAAAAAAAGACAAAACACAAAGCCAAGAAAAAAAAATGGTCTCAGAACTTCTTTTTTCCCTCTATTGAGAATCATTAGTACTTTTGGCTTCCTGTACTGTTATGAAAGGCAATTCAGTATCACAATGGACATGGAGGTCAGAGCACATACAGTGATCTGACAATAACCCAAAATAATAGAACGAGCTCTGAGACGTGGGAACTCTGCAGACCGCAATCCCTGATCCTCTCCAAACACAACTAGAGGCAGCCGTGGATTGCGCCTAACGCTACCTATGCAACTCGGCACAGCCTGAGAAACTAACTAGCCTGAAGATAGAAAAAATAAGCCTACCTTGCCTCAGAGAAATACCCCAAAGGAAAAGGCAGCCCCCCACATATAATGACTGTGAGTAAGATGAAAAGACAAACGTAGGGATGAAATAGATTCAGCAAAGTGAGGCCCGATATTCTAGACAGAACGAGGATAGGAAAGATAACTTTGCGGTCTACACAAAACCCTAAAGAAAACCACGCAAAGGGGAAAAAGACCCTCCGTATCGAACTAACAGCACGGAGGTACACCCTTTGCGTCCCAGAGCTTCCAGCAAAACAAATAGACAAGCTGGACAGAAAAAATAGCAACAAATAGCAAAGAAGCACTTAGCTATGCAGAGCAGCAGGCCACAGGAATGATCCAGAGAAACACAAGTCCAACACTGGAACATTGACAGGAAGCATGAATCAAAGCATTAGGTGGGGTTAAGTAGAGAAGCACCTAACGACCTCACCAGATCACCTGAGGGAGGAAACTCAGAAGCAGCAGTACCAGTTTCCTCCACAAACGGAAGCTCCCAGAGAGAATCAGCCGAAGTACCACTTGTGACCACAGGAGGGAGCTCTGCCACAGAATTCACAACACATACCACTAGAAACCACAAGAGGGAGCACAAGAGCAGAACTCACAAAAGTGCCACTTACAACCACCGGAGGGAGCCCAAGAGCGGAATTCACAACAGTCGGGTACTTAGTACCGGGTCCGGTACTTAAAGGGGATGTCACGGTGACGGCGACCCGGTCTTTGGCCCTGGGCGCCCAAGAAAAAGGGAATACAAATTTCAAAAAACTGACCATCACTTCCAAACATGGAATAAATGTGAACAGGTGCTGAACCTAGAGTCACCAACTCGTATACAGTCAACTAAATAAGGCAGCACACTGCAGCACTAAAACATGCAAACATGAAACATGAAAATTGAACTGTATTACTGCACTACAATTATGAAAAAATGAGAGCGTTTAGCGCATAACTTGGCCAATTCATGTGTACCTGGTAGCCACCTTAAGGCATCTCTCGCATACCAGGTTCTAAACTTTCCTTTCCTCACTGAGAATAAATGTCTTCATCTGAATGGGAACCTGTGAATCCTCTTCTTAGACTAAATTTCTCTCTCTCTCCGTGGAGGGGTAATGAACCTGCTGCGATTAAAACACCTGTGGCTAAGAGGTGGAGGAATGCTCAGTCATAAGGCTAATGAATACAAATTTCAAAAAACTGACCATCACTTCCAAACATAGAATAAGTGTGAACAGGTGCTGAACCTAGAGTCACCAACTCGTATACAGTCAAATAAATAAGGCAGCACACTGCGGCACTAAAACATGCAAACATGAAACATGAAAATTGAACTGCATTACTGCACTAGAAATATGAAAAAATGAGAGCATTTAATGCATAAATTGGCCAATTCATGTGTACCTGGTAGCCACATTAAGGCATCTCTTGTATACCAGGTCCTAAACTTTCCTCGCTGAGAATAAACATCTTCATCTGATTGGGAACCTGTGAATCCTCCTCTTAGACTAAATTTCGCTCTCTCCGTGGAGGGGTAATGAACCTGCTGCGATTAAAACACCTGTGGCTATGAGGTGGAGGACTGCTCAGTCATAAGGCTAATGAATACAAATTTCAAAAAACTGACCGTCACTTTCAAACATAGAATAAATGTGAACAGGTGCTGAACCTAGAGTCACCAACTCGTATACAGTCAAATAAATAAGGCAGCAACACTGTGGCGCTAAAACATGCAAACATGAAAATTGAACTGCATTACTGCATTAGAAATATGAAAAAATGAGAGCGTTTAGCGCATAAATTGGCCAATTCATGTGTACCTGGTAGCCACATTAAGGCATCTCTCGTATACCATTTTCTAAACTTTCGTTTCCTCGCTGTGAATAAACATCTTAAGCTGAATGGGAACCTGTGAATCCTCTTCAGTTTAGGACTGGGTATACGAGAGATGCCTTAATGTGGCTACCAGGTACACATGAATTGGCCAATTTATGTGTTAAATGCTCTCATTTTTTCATATTTCTAGTGCAGTTGGATCGCCCCCCACGTAAGGGCAATGGGGTACTCGGTACCGGGTCCTTCAGTTTCCTTAGCTGGGATGTCACGGTGGCCTGACCCGGACCGTGGCCCTGTGAGGGGCGCCCAATAAGAGGGTAGAGTTTGTAGATAACAGTAGTGTTCGTGACGCCACCTGTGGTATTCGGTCAGGGTGAAGTATATCCCTAGGGCTTCCCAGAAGTGTAGATGGTTATGGTGGATGGTGCAAGGCGCGGTGAATAACGAGGACACAATGGGTGCAGTCTCTTTACCTTTACTGAAGGCTTCAGCATCCACAGTCCAGGGTGCCGGATCACAGGGTAGGCAGAGTCCGGCCGGTCTGATAGCAATTCCAGAGTCCCCTTATCCAGGTGGACATCAGAAGCCTTCCCCTTGCGCACAGTAATGTAGTAGGTCCCTACTTGCATTAGCTCCCATAGGGTCCTCACTCTTGTTACTCCTCTCTGTCCTCCAGATGGATAGGACAAACCCGTATGACGGTGGTGGCCTGAGGCTATTTTATAGGGACCCTAGCGTCGCCCCTCCTCCGCGTTGCCACCTTGTCTGCTTAGGTTCTTAGGTCGGGCAGCCAACTTGGAATCGACTGTCCTGCCGTTCTCTGAAGTAAAGCATAGAGTCTATTACTCCCTCGGTGTTCCGGCCACCGGATCTGCGCTCAGTGGGAGGCAGCCTGCTCCTAGCTGGTCTCCCACTGGTGTTTTACTGCTGTTGCTATGACTTCTGTGCTCACTCACTACGGCACACTTCCTTTCTTGTCCTTTCTTAGGAGGCTGCTGCATGGGTTGCAGGCGCAGCTCCGTGTCCTTCTTTCCCTTTCCTGGGCCAAGCCCAGTCTGCTCCTCTCCTCTCCTCCTCCTGGCTCCAACTCCCAACTTCTACTCCCTCACTTCCTAACCAAACCCCCAGTTTTACCCAAGTGTGAGGAGTGGCCTAATAGATAGAACCTTTTGCTCCCCCTCTTGGTCGGCGTGTGAAGTGTGTGTGGCTGTGATACCTGGCAGGGTTTAACTCCTTTGGTGCCATCAGACGTAACATTGATCTCCCTGGTGGGAGAACGACATTACTGCAATGACCAGGACTCTGGGGCGCTGCACTCCCCCCCGTTAAATCCAGCACTCCTCGGGCTGGGAAAAGAACACAACAATTACAGGTTAGCAAAAGACATGCAAAATTTTTGATATGCTTTAAACAAATAAATTAACAGTGCTTCCCTTTATGGGAGGTGAGAACACATGAACGTTGCAAACAAAAACATATTTACATTGTGCGTATTAAAGAGAACAATTACTAACTTACTATGAAATACAATTACCCATACAGGTATTCTATCTTACTAAGTGCAAGTACCCTCTAAGGGTATACTATCGTTAACCCTTAAGTGCAAATTTTAACCTTTTCTTCACTTCCCCATATGCAGGACTTTCTGTCTACCCCTACGGGCCTACTGCATCTCTTTCTTAAAAACCTCACGTTTATTTAAAGTACGTCACTAAACATTCTATCATTTACTAACTTTCTAGCTACATTCTATCTACTATGCAAAAATTATCAAAGTGCAACAAGTAAACATTCCCTTTAAGAGGAAAAATCAGTCTTTTCTGAGGTAGTGCAAATAACCAACAGGTCAGTTATAAACTTTAGGACAATAGAAACTTTCACGTCGTCATCAGGAACAGTTTCTTCGCAAAGTCTTCTTTCTTTGTAAAACCAGTAGAGAGCACCCTTAAGAAGGTGCAAACTATTTACAGGAACAGTTTGTGAATCATTCACCGTCCATGATTCGGTAGTCTCTTGATAACCGCAAAACTTGTGCAAAAAAACTTAGAAACAATAGGGATCCCGGGTAAACTAAGGGATCCCTTTAAGAATTAACCCTGAACGGGTTTAAAGCAGCAAAGAAAGAACAGTTAACTATATACATTTTTTCAGGTTTTCGAGGTTTACTCGAGTTCTGGGGGTAGTAAAGGTCGAGGTAGCCCACCTGGATATTGGCGGCTACCAGGTGCCACATAAGGGGCTCCCTCACTCCATACAGGGGTCTGCATACCCACAGTTCTCTGTTTAGGCACAGCTGGTGCGCAGACCATCACTGCAGGCAATTCTTTGGCAACCACTGTGGTGGTAGCTACCGTATAAGTAGAGGTCCTGACGAAGGTGCTCATCGGAGTAGCAGTTGTAGTCTTCGTGACGGCGGACGCCTGAACACAAGGGGGCACTGTCGCCATGGGAGTAGATTGAGCAGGGTCTTTAGTCTGGTGGGTGCTGCAGTCCTTGCGGGCCTTGGCCTTGACTGCAAGGTCCTTTAGGTGGTAGGCCTGACGATTGGCCTGGTATTCTGCCTCCTGCGCCTCCCATTTCTGGTCAAGTTGGGCCTGATAATCCTCCCAGCTGAGGACCTCCACCGTCTCACCCTCTTGCTGTTTGGCCCCGGGAAACCCCATAAAATGCTGCCCAGGATTCCTCCAGCGGTATACAGTCCGCTCCGCGTAGACCTCACCTGGCAGGGTGGTGGGCGCGATCGGGGCCTTTAGGAGTTGCTCCATACCCGTGGCCTGGACACAATGTATGGGCATTACTACTGTATGTACTTAGCACTGCAATATATATGGGCATTACAATGGCATATTTGCAATTTTTACTCAGCAACATCCACTGCTGCTTATTTATGGAAAACACCCATGGAGTCAAAATCGTCACTACATCTGTAGATAAATTCCCAGAGGGGTGTAATTTCTAAAATGGGATCACTTGTCGGGGTATTCTGGTCTTCTGCGACCTCTGTATATGTAGTCCACAAACTATTCTATAATTATTTGTTCTTCAAGAGTCAAATAGCACTCCTTCCCTCCTGAGTCTCGTCGTATGACTAAGCAGTATTGTACAGCCACATATGGGGTATCAGAAATTGTGTGACAAATTTTGCTGCCAGAACAACAACCAAAGTGAGACTAAGGCCGGGATCACACTTGCAAGTGCAAGGCGAGAAACTCACAAGAGTCTCTCGCATCAATACCTGGCGCAGCCGCTGGCACTCGGGATTGGAGCATGCGGCTGCATAGAAATACATGCAGCCGCACACTCCGTGTTACGGGTCTGCAACGCAGGACTAAGGTAGAAGGGGGAAAACTGACCCTGCACTGCGACTAGGCTGAAACTCTACGATAGAGCAGGCGACCCATTCCTTGCGAATAGACTCACCGACGATCCTAGGTTAATATCAAGCGAAGATCCTTTAGGCCGGGCCTTATTCGGAAATCTCCTGTGAAAAGCTTGAATTAACCTTGAGGCTGAGACGTCCACAGCTTTCACCCAGGAATTGTCCTCGGGACCGAAACCCTTCCAAGACACAAGATACTGTAACCCTCCTCTATGCCACCTGGAATTAAGAATTCGTGAAATCTCAAACTCGCAGTCCTCTGGAGGAGCAGATGGCATAGCCACCTTATCTGGCGTGTCAACCTTCTTAGACCTCCTATTAGCCTGTTTCAGATTATGGCGCACACTGGTCCAAACCCTTTCTAAATTTCCAGAAAAACTCTCCTCCTCAGGCACCGCCGCCCCAATCCTAGAAAAAGGACCGAAAGATGGATTCTTCCCAGTACAGCAAAAGAAAGGAGAGCACCCAGTCGAAGAAGACGTATGATTATTGAGAGCAAACTCAACTAACAGTAGATATTCCAACCACATCTCCTGATTGTTTGCTACAAAACATCTCAAAAGCTGCTCAACATCCTGGTTCTTCCTCTCAGTCTGTTCATTGGACTGCGGATGATAGCCTGATGAAAATGACAAATGAACCCTAAGTCTGTCACAAAAGGCACACCAAAAGTGAGCCACAAACTGTTGTCGCCTATCGGAGACAATGTCCGTGGGAACACCATGAAGTCTGACAATCTCTTTCACAAATGCCCTGGCAAGTGTCTTAGCGTATGGTAATTTATTGAATGGGACCAGATGGCACAGCTTACTAAACCAGTCTACAACAACCCAGATAACAGAAAAACCCTCAGAGACCGGCAGGTCGGTGATAAAATTCATTGCAGGATGGGTCCATGGAGAACTAGGAATGTCTAACGGGCAAAGCAACCCTGCCGCCGGAGCAGGAGAAGCCTTAGACCTAGGGCACACGGTACACTGACGCACCCACTTGACAATTTCTCTTAGCCACCACGGCCACCAGAAGCTCCGACTGATCGACTTTCTTGTTTCGGCAATCCCTGGATGACCTGCCAAACAAGACTCATGACATTCTGTAAACAAAGCTCTCCTCAGGGCTTTAGGGACAAATAATTTCCCATACGGAGTATTAGTTGGTGCCATATCCTGGGCTTTAAGAATGCTATTTTCCAACTCAGAACCTAATGCTGCCACCACCACCCCTCTCTGCAGAATAGATTCTACTTTTTCAGTATTAACCGCTGGGGAGAAACTTCGAGACAAAGCATCAGCTTTAACATTTTTTGACCAAGGGATATATGTCCAAGAGAAATGGAACCGGGCAAAAAACAATACCCACTTAGCTTGACGGGCATTCAAACGTTTAGCAGCATCCAGATAGATCAGGTTCTTATGATCAGTAAAGACTTGTATAGGATGTCTAGCGCCCTCCAAAAAATGTCACCAATGCTCAAATGCAAGCTTAATAACCAGCAGTTCTCAGTTCCCAACATCGTAGTTGAGCTCCGCCTCTGAAAATTTCTTAGAAAAGAAAGCACAGGGATGCACCCCATCCTCTCCCTCCTGGGACAGAAGAGTCCCCACTCCTACTGATGAGGCGTCTACCTCTACCAGAAAGGGCTTAGTCACATCTGTCTGGATCAAAACAGGAGCAGAGCTAAACCTCTCCTTGAGATGCTCAAAAGCCTTAACAGCCTCAGGGGACCATTGGACATTATCAGAACCCTTCTTAGTAAGATCAGTAAGGGGTTTTGTGATAACAGAAAAATTCTTTATGAATTTTCTATAATAATTAGCAAACCCCAAAAATCTCTGAATCGACTTCAAGCACTCAGCTCTAGGCCACTCCAATACCGCCTGAACCTTCACCGGGTCCATCTCATAACCATCACTTGAAACAAAGTACCCCAAAAAAACTAATTTTCTGTACCTCAAACTCGCATTTCTCCAGTTTTAGAAAAGAGTGTGTTTTCTCTCATAATCTGCAGAACCTCACGGATTCTCTGCCAATGCGACTCCAGATCGGGCGAATAGATCAAACTATCATCCAAATAAACAATCACAACCTACCGATCAATGGCCCCAGGATGTTGTTAATGACATTTTGAAAGAACACCGAAGCATTTGTAAGGCTGAAAGGCATAACTAGACACTCAAAATGACCTTCCGGGGTATTAAAGGCTGTCTTCCATTCATCGCCTTCTTTAACCCGCAGCAAATTATATGCAGCACAGAGATTGATCTTAGAGAACCACTTGGCTCCAACTAATTGGTTAAAAAAATCCAGAATTAGCGGCAAGGGGTAAGGATTGCGCACAGTGTTCTTATTAATCTCCCTGAAATCCATACATGGCCTAAGACCCCCATCTTTTTTTTTTTTTTTTACAAAAAAGAACCTCACAGCCACAGGGGACTTTGAGGATTTTATATGTCCTGCAGCAAGACTAGTCTGCAGGTATTCCTTTAAGGCCTCCCTCTCGGGAATTGTCAGATTAAATAAACGACTCTTAGGGAGAGTAGCACCTGGGACGAACTCAATAGCGCAATCGTAATCTCTATGAGGTGGTAGAGATTGTGACTTCACTTCTGAAAATACTTTCCAGAATTCCTGAATGGCTTCAGGTAGCTCATTTTTCACAACAGCAGCAATGTGTACATCACAACATTTCCCATAACACTCCTGACCTCAGGATCTTATTGTACTTGACGACCAGTCCAGTACAGGATTGTGCATTTTAAACCAGGGTAACCCCAGGACAACTGGAAAAGGCAATTTATCAAGTACAAACAAATCTAAAGATTCCTGGTGTTCCATATTCATAGTGAGTGGAAACCCGGTGACCTTTCGAGAAACGCACCCATGCTCTAGAGGAGTGTTATTAATCACCACTACAGGAAAAGGGCATGATAAAGGTACAGAATCAATCTTATACTTGTTTAGAAATTGTTGATCAATCAAATTAAGTGCAGAACCACAGTCCACCATCACTTGAAAATCAATCGAATGACCACAACAGGTAGAACTACCAGAAAAAGAAACTCCTGCCAACCGTAAAAATGCAATGCGAAAGGGAGGGATATTCTGATTGACCTTTTTTTTTCTCGTTTCCTTGTTTATGCGTCCTTCACATTGCTTAATAAAATGGTCAGCCTTACCACAATAAAGGCATAGCCCCATCAGAGAATCTTCTCTGCCTTTCCTGGGAACGAAAGGACATCGCCCCAAGTTGCATCGGCTCCCCACAGTCAATGGGTCTCTCCATCAAAATTGAAACCTTCTCCTCATTCTGTCTACCTCTCAATCTTCTATCCACCCGGATAGCTAATTGCTTAGCAGCCTCAAGCGTAGCAGGTGCAGGATATGCAATGAGCAAATCTTTAACCCTGTCATTCAAACCTGCTAAAAATTGACTCTTGAGTGCTGGATCATTCCAGCTGACCTCTGCAGACCATCGTCTGAACTGGGTACAATATCTCTCAGCGTCGCCAAAACCCTGTTTAAGCCGCCTGAGTTCTGCCTCGGCTGTAGTGACCCGATCAGGATCATCATACAATACCCCCATAGCAGAAAAAAACCCTTCTACTGACATCAAACAAGGGTCATCCGGACGCAATGAAAATGCCCAAACTTGTGGCTCACCTTGCAATAACAACATAATAATCCCCACACGCTGTAATTCAGCCCCTGAAGACCTGGGTCTAAGCCGAAAATAAAGTAAACATGCATTTTTAAACAAAAAAAATTCCTGCCGTTTACCAGAAAAACATTCAGGCAAACCCACCTTAGGTTCTTCAGAGCGGATTCCAGGGCAATTATTCATGCGCTGCTGTAAGCTGGCTACTTCCAACGTCAACCCTTGCAGACACTGAGCAAGATCTTGAACGCTGCTCATATTACAGAAATCCAGGAGGGGTGTTGTTGTTTTTTTATACTTCTTTCTGGCTGGACAAACTGTTACGGATCTGCAACACAGGACTAAGGTAGAAGGGGAAAAACTGACCCTGCACTACGACTGGGCTGAAACCCTACGATGGAGTGGGCAACCCATTCCTTGCGAATAGACTCAACGACGATCCTAGGTTAATCTCAAGCGAAGACCGATAGATAAGGAGAAGGGGTTCCTTAAACCCTAAAATAACTAAGGACTGGGTACAAAAACGGGTCACCTCCTAATAGAAAACAAAGAGAAGGCTGCAGAAACCAATAGAAAACAGAAACTATGGCTAGCAGAACCAGAGGTACCAGCACTGCACAAATGACACACACAGAAGACAAAGCAAAGCACCAAGCTAGAGATAAAACAAATAAACACTGCTGTCCAGCAAGGACTGGAAGGCAGGTGCTGGTTAATAAATAGTGAAACAAAGACCTGACCCAAGACGAACCCAGCACCAGAGGAAAAAGACCAGCTGCCAGAACTCCACAAGAAAATGGTGGATAGTTACAAACTAAACAGATTCTAACACTCCGGACCCGAGTGCCGGCGGCTGCGCCGGGTATTGATGCGAGAAACTTGTGCGAGTTTCTCGCATTGCACTTGCAAATATGACCCCGGCCTAACTCACAATTACAATACAATATTGGCATGTATAATCACTGAAGTGCAATTGGTATACCTAATCAAAATTAGTGAATAAACCAAATAAAAAAATGTATATATATAATATATATAAATTTTTATTAATATATAATATTAAAATATAGAAGATATAAACAAGGGGGACCAAGTGACAAAATTTACAGAGACCACAGCACAAAAGTATTGGTAGTGGGTATACTGACTAAATAACATGATCATACATATTAAGAAAAACCCATATAAATAGCCTATTAAATACCTATAAATAAGTACAGCAAACATACACATCTGGAAAAAAGGTATAAAAAGAAAGGGGAATATAATAGAATAATATACACCAATAGTCAGTACACCGTGGCTACTGTGACTCCAACGTATGTTTCGACTAGTGGCTTTCTCAAAGAGTCAACTTGATTGCTAATGCTGACAGCTAAGGATTGCAGCATGCAGTTGTCAATTTTGCCTGGGTGGTTATCAAAAATACAGGGGAACCCACGTTAACTTTTTTTTTAAATTATTTATTTATACTGTATACACTTTTCCTGTGTCTGCCCCTAATTTTAGCTGTTTTGGCAGTTTTTTTGCCCCACTGAAGGTGTTGTCTATGCATTTGGTATTCCCTCCCATTGAAGTCATTTGGGTTTGGATATGTTTGTTGAACCTTCGGTTAACAGTTGGGACGTTTGCCGATCTGAACCGAACTTTAAAAGGTTAACTCATCTCTAGTTAATACCATCTTTTTAAAGGGAACCTGTCACCCCCAAAATCGATGGTGAGGTAAGCTCACCGTCATCAGGGGCTTATCTACAGCATTCTGTAATGCTGTAGATAAGCCGCTGATGTTACCTGAAAAAGGAGAAAAAGACATTAGATTATACTCACCCAGAGGCGGTCCCGCTGCGGTCTGGTCAAATGGGTGTCTCAGGTCCGCTCCGGCGCCTCCCATCTTCATTCCATAACGTCCTCTTCTGGTCTTCACGCCGCGGCTCCGGTGCAGGCGTACTTTGTCTGCCCTGTTGAGGGCAGAGGAAAGTACTGCAGTGCGCAGGCGCTGGAAAGGTCAGAGAGGCCCGGCGCCTGCGCACTGCAGTACTTTGCTCTGCCCTCAACAGGGCAGACAAAGTACGCCTGCGCCGGAGCCGCGGCGTGAAGACCAGAAGAGGACGTCACAGAATGAAGATGGGAGGTGCCGGAGCGGACCTGAGACACCCATTTGACCAGACCGCAGCGGGACCGCCCCTGGGTGAGTATAATCTAACCTCTTTTTCTTATCTTTCAGGTTACATCGGGGGCTTATCTACAGCATTACAGAATGCTGTAGATAAGCCCCTGATGACGGTGAGCTTACTTCACCATCGATTTTGGGGGTGACAGGTTCCCTTTAAATCATATTATCATACACACCACCAGACTATTGCATTAATCAGCAGAGATATTTTATCATTTATGTTAGAAACTCACTTAATTTGTACATAAATTGTCATTGTATTTTTAAAATGATTCATGCTCATTTCTGCTTTAAATATATTCATTGTCATAAATAGCAGTATACATTCTCTTCTTTATTCTTGGGTTATGTTAACACACACACACCCTCTGCTTTCACCCCTGGTTGAGCCACGTCAGCACCAGTCCAGTCCAGGATATGGGGGATGGAGAGTTTTAGCTAGTTGGCACTAGCAAACTTTAACCTCTCCGCTGCTCATGGGCCAACTGGCATGCGTTTTTTAGGAAAAAAAATAAAAGAAATGTGAAGAAGGAGATATAGAGGGATGTTCATGTTGAAAGTTAGTTAAGACCAACATTTCACTTACGGAAAACTCTCTTTTCTTTACCCATCCTCCTCTTTTGGCTGTTCTGCTGTAGCTTCAATAAGTTTGAGTCACTGGGCAGGAATGTTGGCAGTTGGCATGAGGCCGCCCGGGGTTGAATGCACTCTTAACACCTTCAATGCAGCAACATGACTTATAAACTGGAATGAAGTTGTGCCTTTACATGCGTAATGATGTAGTTTTAATAACCAAAACAAAAAAAGGAAATTAATGTTGGTACACGATTATAAAATTTGGATAATACTTTTAAATAATACAAATTAAACAGTTCGAAAGTTAACTATGGAAAGCTTAAAACCCCCCTGAAAAAACAGAGTTGCGAACAGTTGCATGACCAGAAAGAATACTACTCTTGTTGTTAATCTCATTAAATGTTATTCAGAAAAAAAAGGATCCATATCCATTTCTGCTTTTGTACTGACACCTAATGGTTAGAAGTGTTACATGCACTTTTACATAACAAATATATTGGAAGAATTGTCACAATCTGAAACGTAGAATTCTAGCTGAGAATACAGAAAGACAATGGAAGACAATCGTCATTATATATTAGAAATGTAGAGTTATATTCAATATCACATTGGTGGGTTACTTTAATTCTGAAGTTTTCATCTGAAATTTATGCCAATTTTATCCCTGTTCTTGATGTAAGTATAAAGAAGACCAATGGCGAGTTTGAAACAAACATCTATCTTAAACCTTCCTTGACAAATTCTTGCTGAACAGTGGTACCACCCACACCACATATCATTCCTGTACAGTGCTTCAAATAAGGGCGCTGACTTTTAGACTAGCAGGAGCCACAGTCTGCTACACTTCTTTTTATAGAATTCATTTTATAGTAAAAATGGCCTGGAAAGTTGAAACATTCTTCACGTCAGTACGATTTTTGCACCATCAAACTTGCAAAGATTTTATTTTATTTAAGTGATGAAAAAATAATCAGACGTTCCTAATAAAATCATTTTTGGTTGTTTTGCTACTTTCCAAGACCCGTAAGCTTTTATTTTTTCAGCCTATAGTGCTGTATGTTGGCTTGTTTCTTTAGTGACAAATTGTCATGGGTTTACCACCACAGAGAGGAGCCAGAATACTGATTAGAATCACTTCACGTTCATATTAAACAGTGTAAATTTCTTTTAAGAGTCCAGGGTTTAATCTGCTCAGTTGAGAGCTCCTGGAAGCTTTCCTGTTATAAGGCTCTCAGTTGTGCACTGTTAGCCACACCCATCTCCTATATAAACTGGGTCCTGGCTAGCACTCATTGTCAGAGTAGCTTTTGCTGCATGGTTGGAGGTTGTTGGCTGGTTATTATTGGAGAAGCCATTTTTGAGTATTAAAAAAATGTAAAAAAAATAATTAGAAAAAAATTATAAATATATATATATATATATATATATATATATATATATATATATATATATACAGTGGGGCAAAAAAGTATTTAGTCAGTCAGCAATAGTGCAAGTTCCACCACTTAAAAAGATGAGAGGTGTCTGTAATTTACATCATAGGTAGACCTCAACTATGGGAGACAAACTGAGAAAAAAAAATCCAGAAAATCACATTGTCTGTTTTTTTAACATTTTATTTGCATATTATGGTGGAAAATAAGTATTTGGTCAGAAACAAAATTTCATCTCAATACTTTGTAATATATCTTTTGATGGCAATGACAGAGGTCAAACGTTTTCTGTAAGTCCTCACAAGGTTGCCACACACTGTTGTTGGTATGTTGGCCCATTCCTCCATGCAGATCTCCTCTAGAGCAGTGATGTTTTTGGCTTTTCGCTTCACAACACGGACTTTCAACTCCCTCCAAAGGTTTTCTATAGGGTTGAGATCTGGAGACTGGCTAGGCCACTCCAGGTCCTTGAAATGCTTCTTACGAAGCCACTCCTTCGTTGCCCTGGCGGTGTGCTTTGGATCATTGTCATGTTGAAAGACCCAGCCATGTTTCATCTTCAATGCCCTTGCTGATTGAAGGAGGTTTGCACTCAAAATCTCACGATACATGGCCCCATTCATTCTTTCATGTACCCGGATCAGTCGTCCTGGCCCCTTTGCAGAGAAACAGCCCCAAAGCATGATGTTTCCACCACCATGCTTTACAGTAGGTATGGTGTTTGATGGATGCAACTCAGTATTCTTTTTCCTCCAAACACGACAAGTTGTGTTTCTACCAAACAGTTCCAGTTTGGTTTTATCAGACCATAGGACATTCTCCCAAAACTCCTCTGGATCATCCAAATGCTCTCTAGCAAACTTCAGACGGGCCCGGACATGTACTGGCTTAAGCAGTGGGACACGTCTGGCACTGCAGGATCTGAGTCCATGGTGGCGTAGTGTGTTACTTATGGTAGGCCTTGTTACATTGGTCCCAGCTCTCTGCAGTTCATTCACTAGGTCCCCCCGCGTGGTTCTGGGATTTTTGCTCACCGTTCTTGTGATCATTCTGACCCCACGGGGTGGGATTTTGCGTGGAGCCCCAGATCGAGGGAGATTATCAGTGGTCTTGTATGTCTTCCATTTTCTAATTATTGCTCCCACTGTTGATTTCTTCACTCCAAGCTGGTTGGCTATTGCAGATTCAGTCTTCCCAGCCTGGTGCAGGGCTACAATTTTGTTTCTGGTGTCCTTTGACAGCTCTTTGGTCTTCACCATAGTGGAGTTTGGAGTCAGACTGTTTGAGGGTGTGCACAGGTGTCTTTTTATACTGATAACAAGTTTAAACAGGTGCCATTACTACAGGTAATGAGTGGAGGAAAGAGGAGACTCTTAAAGAAGAAGTTACAGGTCTGTGAGAGCCAGAAATCTTGATTGTTTGTTTCTGACCAAATACTTATTTTCCACCATAATATGCAAATAAAATGTTAAAAAAACAGACAATGTGATTTTCTGGATTTTTTTTCTCAGTTTGTCTCCCATAGTTGAGGTCTACCTATGATGTAAATTACAGACGCCTCTCATCTTTTTAAGTGGTGGAACTTGCACTATTGCTGACTGACTAAATACTTTTTTGCCCCACTGTATATATATATATATATAAAGTTTTTTTTTTATAATACTCTGACGATGATGCAGGGATTATGTGGCACCACAGTAGTTCAGGTACCACAGAGGTATTGCCTTCCCCTCGGGGAGTGTGATGCCATGCCTGGAGACGAGGAGGATCCCTTTGACAGTTTCAGGGGATCTTCCCTAGATATATATATATTCTGGCTTGGAGGAGGAGTTAGTCTGTAGACACAGGGAAGGGGAAAGAGCAGAGGAGAAGCGAGGAGCTGGAGGAGAGCTGCAATTGGGCTCCCTCCAAGCTGAAGTGCAGAAACCGGGCGAGCCCAAGGCTGTGTGGAACTGCATGTCCCACGGCAGAAACGGAGGGCAGGAAATTGAAAGTGACTTGCCCACATATACAACCTGAGGTACAGCAATATCCAAAGCCCGGAGTCACTGTTAATAGAGACCCCAATGAAACGGTTTGCGTTGCCTACCATGCAGGTACTGGCCCAGGACAGAGAGTGTGAGAGGACCTTGAATGGAGCCATAGGCAGCAAGGGACTATTATTCAGTGCATAGTGCAAGGCTCCCAATCTGACCTGGCAAAGGGAATTCTACTCGTCCTCAGGCTGCCTGGACTCCATCGTCACCCATTGCTGGTACTTTGGACTGTGGCTGTCTACCGTCAGTAAACCAGGTAAAGAGACTGCAACTTTGAGTCCTCTGATTATTTCTGGCACCACACCATCTTTGCCAAGCACACCGGGAGCCCTGAGGATCCCAGCTTCACCTGTGGGAAGCCATACCATCTTTGCTGCAGTGCTATCACTGCACAGAGGACCCCTTTTAGCAGCGTCGGTCACCTCTGACCGAATACCACAGGTGGTATCACGAACATTTATTATTTCACAAACCTCTTTAAAGACAGTCCCTTTAAATTGGACTCCAAGGGCCACGGACCGAGTCGCTGCTACCGTGAATTCCCCTTTAATGACCACCAGACCCAGCACCGAGTACCCCTAGGCCCTGGTGGGCGCTCCAACTTTGGCGTCACAAACAGGATTCGTGCCCCGGCAACGCTGGGTGCTGTGTGCCGTAGACTGCATTGAATTTGTTTGTAAGCCGCCATTTCCACGCCACGTGGAGCGCGAGAAGAAGGGGACGTGCTTTAGTGGGCAGAGCCTGAAAAAGAAAGGTAAGGAAGTGGCGCTCCGTGCTGAGAGGAACGCGAGTGAAGAAGCCAGAGGCCCTCGATGGAGGATCGGGAGGAGCACCTTACCAAGCACAGGAGGAACTGCTGCAGGCTCCAGTGATGGGACGTCAGGCCTGCTTGAGGTTAACACGGGGGAAGGGATATGTCCGACCCAGGAGGAGATCCAGCGGAGGTCTCAGCCGCAGACCCTATGCACCGGCTGGACCCCGCCGCCGCTACAGCTCCCATAATACCATTATCCATGCCCTATATACCGGGAGCAGCTTGGCTGCCACAATATTCATGGGAGTCCCACACGTTGAGTGACTTTAAAGAGAGGCTCTGCAGACTATCTGATGTATACCTCCTGATGGAACACCAAAAGGTCAGCATTCTAAATGGCCACTTAATTGGAGCAGCACAAAGGGAGGTAAAATCCTGGCTGGATATTGAAAAAGGAACTGTGGAACAGATATTAGCCAAATTGAAAAACACTTTTGACACCCATACTGCTGCAGAAATCAAGATGAGGTTTTTTGAGTGCAAACAAAGGGCACAGGATAGCATACGGGACTATGTCCTCCAGGAGGCACTGCGGACCATTAAGCTGGTTGACCCGAACAGCATGCAGGATGGCGACAAGCTATTAAAGGAGCAGTTCATTGAGGGACTCCTGTCCAGCAGCCACTGGACACAGCTGCGTATCCTGGCCTTGCAAAACCCTGACCTGGACTTTGCACATTTTAACCCCTTTCTGCCATAAGACGTACTTATAACGGGGTCTACCAAGCTGGGGTACCTCTTTCAGTACCACCCCATGTTTCAGGAGGTCCACTCTGCTTTGGCTGGGGGCCTGAATGAAGGGCGCTAGCTGGAATTGCTTGGTTACATGGGCACATATAAAAGATCACTGCTTCTCCACGTATTTCCAGTCTGACAACACTTTACTCACAGGACACAGAATATATCACATAGATATAGAGGGCAGGAGAATAGAAAAGCGGCAGGCCAGACATACATTAGAATAGCCGCAGGTGGCCAGAGCCTGCCGATATTTACTGTGGGAATTACAAAAGTGGGGGGCGGACAAAAGGGGAATATCGTGTCCCCTCTGCCCAGGGGCGCAGCCTGTGGGCTGATGCATTAGGGACATACATCTCACATGGAACCTATTATACATACATATAACTGCACAACATATTCTGGGTGCTGAGTGGTTCCGTAACACGTAACACGGCTCCCCTTTTCAGTGACACGATCAGCATACACAGTCTGATCCTTAATGGGTCGGTTTGGGGATGACTGAAGTTTATGGGGTTGGTACAAGTTCTGTTTGTCGACTTAGTCCATCAGCGTTACCGTTTTGTTTGCCGAGTCTGTAGTGGATGGTGAAGTCCAGAGGTTGTAGGGCTAAACTCCACCGCAGCAATCTGGCATTGTCTCTGGAGACCCGATTAAGCCAGACTATGGGATTATGGTCCGTTAGGAGGGAAAACTGTCGTCCATACAAATATGGTTGCAACTTTTTGAGTGCCCATACTACCGCCTGGCACTCCTTCTCGATGGCCGCATAGCTTACTTCACGGGGCAGTAGTTTCCGACTCAGGTAAGCTACCGGGTGTTCTTGGCCGTCCTGCCCGACTTGGCTCAGTACTGCCCCCAATCCAAACATAGAAGCGTCTGTGTGAACAAGGAAATGTTTAGTTGGATCGGGTGCGACTAATACAGGGGTATTGGTGAGGGCGTCCTTTAGTTGGCGGAAGGCTTCCTCACACTCTGGGGTCCAGGTTACCTGGCGTGGTTGGTTCTTACGGGTCAGATCAGTGAGGGGCTTGGCTACGCTGCTGTAATTGGGAACGAATTTCCTGTAATACCCCGCTGTCCCTAGAAACGCCATGACCTGGGTTTTAGTGCGTGGGGTGGGCCATTTGGCTATGGCCTCAATCTTGGCTGGTTCTTGTCGCTGTTTCCCACTTCCCACCCAATGACCTAAATACTGAACCTCTGCTTTGCCCACGTGACACTTGTTTGGGTTCAGGGTGATTCTGGCCTTGTGGATCCTGTCCAAAACTGTCTCTACGTGATTTATATGCTCTTCCCATGTCACATTGTAGATGGCGATGTCATCCAGGTAGGCACAAGCATAGTCCTGGAGACCATCCAGAAGCCGGTCAGCCAGCCTCTGGAAGGTTGCCGGGGCATTCTTCCTCCCGAATGGCATAACTCGAAACTGGAATAAGCCGAACGGGGTGACAAATGCTGACTTGGGAATAGCGTCAGGACTAAGGGGAATCTGCCAATAGCCTTTGCATAGATCGATGGTGGTCAAATACTTTGCCCCCGCCAGCCGGTCTAACAACTCATCCACACGCGGCATGGGATATGCATCCGTCACTGTTTTCTCATTGAACTTACGATAGTCTACACAAAACCATGTAGTCCCATCCTTCTTGGGCACTAACACTACGGGGGATGCCCAGGGACTATCTGACTCTTCAATGACCCCTAAACGCAACATCTCTTGTATCTCTTGTCGCATCCCCTCTCCTACAGACTCAGGGACGCGGAAGGGGTTTTGTCACAGGGGGGGTCTGATCCTTGGTCTCAACCTTGTGTTGTGCCAGGCGAGTGTACCCTGGTCTCCCCAAAAACATCCTCTGTCGCTGCCTCAACAACTCCTCCACCTGCTGTCTCTCCCGGGGGTCTAGGTCTTCACCCAAGTGTACCTGGTCCCATGTTTTAGACTGAGTCCTTTCCCCTAAGACATCCGGCAAGGGAAGTCCAGCTAAATCCTCTGCTTCAGGTGCACAGATGGCCACTACCTCTTCAGGGCGCTCCCGGTAGGGCTTCAGCATACTCACGTGGAACATGCGGATAACCCTGGGGTCGTCACAATCGGCGACATTATAGGTTGTGTCGGCTATTTTCCCCACTACCTGGTAGGGCCCCTGCCATGCAGCTTGGAACTTGTTCTGCCTAGTGGGCTCTAACACCAGGACCTTCTGTCCTATTTCCAAGGTGCGCTCTCTGGTCCTCCGATCGTACCATACGCGCTGGCGCTGCTGGGTCACCTGCATATTCTCACGTACAGCCTGGGTCAGCTCCTGTAGGTGGTCCCGGAATTCCAGCACATAGGGTACAATAGGTACCCCTTCTATGAGGCCCTCCCCTTCCCAGTGTTCTAGCACTAAGTCTAGGGGTCCCCTTACCCATCTCCCGTATACCAGCTTGAATGGGGAGAACCCCGTGGATTCTTGGGGCACCTCCCGATAGGCAAACAGGAGGTGTGGCAAGAATTTCTCCCAGTCCCTGTAGCTCCTGGTAAAAGTCTCAATGAGTTGTTTTAACATCCCGTTAAAGCATTCACACAACCCATTGGTTTGCAGGTGGTACGGGGCGCTTCTGATGGACTTTACACCGCACAGCTTCCACAGTTGGTTGGTCACCTCTTCTGTAAACTGGGTACCCTGGTCCGACATAATCTCCCTGGGAAATCCAACCTGTGAGAAAACCTGGAGCAGGGCGGCCGCCACCGTCTCTGCCAGTATGTTAGGTAACGCAACCGCCTCTGGATACCGTGTGGCATAATCTGCCACTGTCAATATATACCTTTTCCCTGACGGACTGGGTTTGGCTAACGGTCCCATCAGATCCACCGCTACTCGGCTAAATGGTTCCTCCACAATGGGGAGGGGGCGTATTTTGGCCTTGCATTGATCTCCCCTCTTGCCAATGCGCTGGCAACTGTCACAGGTCTGGCAATACTGACGAACATCCTAGGTTACCCCCGGCCAAAAAAAGTTTTGTGTCAGACGATGCCTGGTGCGACTGACGCCGAAGTGCCCGGCCAAGGGTATGTCATGAGAGATTTGCAGTAACTCCTGCCTATACTTGGGAACTACCAGCTGTCGTTTTATAGTGGGGCTCGTCTCTGTGTGGTGCTGCTCTGTCATCTGGTAGAGGAGTCCCTGCTTCCATACAAACTGTTCCCCTTCCAGTACCCCTCTCCCCTCCTTCCCACGATATCCCTCCAATGAAGGATCCTCAAGTAACTCCCCCTTAAATTCATCTGGGGTGGCCCAAGAAATGTGTCTGGCTATGGGAATACGTGTAGGGCTGGGATGTCTTACCTGGGCCTCCTCTGAGTGTGATTCCGCCTCCGCAGCTCGAGCTTGTCTCCGGGTGGTCACAGGATATGTCTCAGCCAGAGGGGCAACCGAGAAGGCAGACAACATGGGCCCCAAGTCATTTCCCATTTCAACAAGGCCATCCCCGACTCCCCAGTTCAGGTGAATCCTGGCAGTGGGCAGTCGATGTATAGCTCGCCCTGCTACACGGACTGCCACTGTCCGGTCCGTCTTCTCTTGGTCCCGGACGAGATGAGGCTTCACAAGGGTCAAAGTTGCCCCGGAATCTCTTAGTCCCTGCATACGTTTCCCATTAACACACGTGACCTGTCGATGCTGTTGTCGATTATTTGCCCGGGCTGCCTGCATGAGGTCTACTTCATGCAGCACTTCCTCCATCTCTTCCACTCCTTGGTTAGTCGTAGCCCCCAATGCCAGGTCAGCTTCACCTTGGTAGCAGTGTAAAGCAGCCCGGCTGAAGGTAGCTGTTCCCGCCTTTGGCCACTGGGTATGCTAAGTCCGGTTGGGACATTGTCTTTGCAGGTGGCCCAGCTGACAGCATTTGTGGCATCGCGCCCCAGGGGGACTATGGTAGGCCGGGTTTCTAGCTGGTCCCCCTACAGGCAGTGAGAATCTGGAATTGCTTGCCTGAGGAGGTGGTGATGGCGAACTCAGTCGAGGGGTTCAAGAGAGGCCTGGATGTCTTCCTGGAGCAGAACAATATTGTATCATACAATTATTAGGTTCTGTAGAAGGACGTAGATCTGGGGATTTATTATGATGGAATATAGGCTGAACTGGATGGACAAATGCCTTTTTTCGGCCTTACTAACTATGTTACTATGTTACTATGTTACAATCTTCGGTGGTTTGGGGCCCTCCAGGTCCATGGGTTGACCCCTAGTGACCATCTTTGATCCGGACAACTGAGGCCTCCTGGCATCATGATGTTCATCGGCCAGACGAGCGGCTTCCTCAAGAGTCGTTGGCCTCCTGTCCCGAAGCCATTCCTGTGTCTCGGTGGTTAGTCCATTAAAGAATCGTTCTAACAAGAAGAGCTGGAGGACGTCCTCCTTAGTGGTTGCTTGACTCCCTTGTACCCACTGTAGCAGTGACCGACGTAATTTACAGGCCCATTCAGCGTGGGTATCGGTTATGCGTTTTATAAGTCCGCAGAACTTTTGGCAGTATGCCTCTGGTGTCAGCACATATCGGGCCAAGATCACTTCTTTGATCCGCTCATAGTCCATACAGTCCTCATCAGGTACCGTGCAATAGGCGTCTGCTGCCCAGCCTGTCAGCTTGCTGGCCAGAATCTGAACCCGTTCCTCCGGCTTCACTTGATGAAGAGCACACTGCTGCTCAAAGTCCTGCAGAAAGCCATCAATGTCTTCCTCTGCCTCCCCCAACTGTCGGAAGGCATTATACTGGATCTAATTGTGGCTTGCTGTTGAAGGTACCTGGTCGAAGGCCAGAGCTCACTGACTCTCCTCTCTCCGCTCTGCCATCTCCATCTTGGCCAGCTCCACTTTGGTCCGCTCTGCCATCTCCATCTTGGCTAGCTCTATCCTGGTCCGCTCGGCCATCTTTTCCTTCAGATCAGTACGCACATCAGCTATCACCTCTCGTATGATCTCTACTGCAGGGTTTTGGCCATAGAACGCCAGTCTGTTCTTTACCTCCCTCTGGAATTTAATCTCCTCTACGTTCACATTGGGGGGTGCTGCACTGTCTTGTTCCATGATGGCTGCTATCAAATCCGCTTTTGTTTTGTTGCTGGCGATCAACCCTCGGGCTTCCACCAAATCTTTTAATGTAGTCCTCTTTAACTTCTGGTAGTTGTTTTCCATTCATTCCTTTCCTCCTGTAGAAGGGGTATCATATCACGCTGTCTGCCACCAGTGCAACGGGGTCTACCAAGCTGGGGTACCTCTTTCAGTACCACCCCGTGTTTCAGGAGGTCCACTCTGCTTTAGCTGGAGTCTGAATGAAGAACGCTGGCTGGAATTGCTTGGTTACATGGGCGCATATAAAAGATCACTGCTTCTCCACGTATTTCCAGTCTGACAACACTTTACTCACAGGACACAGAATATATCACACAGATACAGAGGGCAGGCCAATAGAAAAGCGGCAGGCCAGGCCGATATTTACTGTGGGAATTACAAAGCTGGGGGGCAGACAAAAGGGGAATATTGTGTCCCCTCTGCCAAGGGGCGCAGCCTGTGGGCTGATGCATTAGGGACATGCATCTCACATGCAACCTATTATACATACATATAACTGCACAACATATTCTGGGTGCTGAGTGGTTCCGTAACACGTAACAGTACTATCCTGTCGACTACATATGGCTACATATGAACACGTAGGGATGCCCCACATGGCTACATATTGATCGCTTGGCAAGTATGAATTTTGTTTATATGCATGCCTATTGGTATTTTTAGGGTTATTATCTATGGCTATACATTGATTATCTGTTTTGCACATTCTCTTCATGAGTGTATCTGAGTACTGCTTTTTATAAGATGATAAGAGTGTTTTTCTCTAAGTGGAACTGTGCTGCACTTGTAATATTGTGTATTTCAGAATTTTAACTAATGGGCTATATCTAAGTCTGGTATTTATTATTATTTATTTTCTGAAATATTAATTTGGAAAAAGTATTTAAAACTGCTCTTAGTAAGCAGCTACGTGATTTATAGATTACTAAGCACTCGCAGTATCACTCATGGATTTTTTGTCTATATTTAGCCGCCATGACCCTATTGAGCTATGACTTGTGTGTGGTTTAGATGTTTTTAAATGCTTTTTAAACATGTATGTGCACTTGTTATTGTTTCAGTAAAGCCTTTGTTCACATGTATATTTGGTGTGTGCAACTGTATTTGTGTCTTCTTTTTCTTTTCACCTTTTAAGCATGCATTTGTAGGATGCTATGGTAGCACCCCTCTCATTATCTCTGGATACTTATAATGTGGTGGTGACCGCTTACCTTTTCTTATCCAACTAATCATAAAAATATATAAACAGTAAATCAAACCCCCCTTCATCACCCTCTTAGTTAGGGAAAAATAATGAATAAAAAAAATGTATTTATTTCCATTTTCCCATTAGGGTTAGGGTTGGGGCTAAAGTTAGGGTTAGGGTTACAGTTAGGGTTGGGGCTAAAGTTAGGGTTAGGGTTTGGATTACATTTACGGTTGGGATTAGGGTTGGGATTAGGGTTAGGGGTGTGTCAGGCTTAGGGGTGTGGTTAGGGTTATGGTTGGGATTAGAGTTAGGGGTGTGTTGGAGTTAGTGGTGTGGTTAGGGTTGGGATTAGGGTTAGGGCTGTGTTGTGGTTAGGGGTGTGTTGGGGTTAGGGGTGTGGTTGGGATTAGGGTTAGGGGCGTTTTCGCGTTAGGGGTGTGGTTAAGGTTATGGTTATGGTAGGGATTAGGGTTAGGGGTGTGTTGGAATTAAGGGTGTGGTTAAGGTTGGGATTAGGGTTAGGGGTGTGTTGGGGTTAAGGATGTGTTGGGGTTAGGGGTGTGGTTAGGGTTGGGATTAGGTTTAGGGGTGTGGTCGGGTTAGGGTTGGAGTTAGAATTGCGGGTTTCCATTGTTTAGGTACATCAGGGGCTCCACAAATGCGACATGGCATCCGATCTCAATTCCAGCAAATTCTGCATTGAAAAAGTAAAATAGTGCCCTTCCCTTTCGAGCTCTCCCGTGATTTTTTTCATTTTCACGGCTCTGTGTTATACAGTAAACTGTAGTGAAATACTTTGGTGGGTCAAAGTAATCACAACACATCTAGATAAGTTCCTTGAGAGGGTCTAGTTTCCAATATGGGATGACTTGTGGGGGGTTTCTACTGTTTAGGTACATCAGGGGCTCTGCAAATGCAATGTGACGCCTGCAGACCATTCCTTCTAAGTCTGCATTCCAAACGGCGCTCCTACCATTCCGAGCTCTGCCATGCACCCAAACGGTGGTCCCCACACATATGGGGCATCAGCATTCTCAGGACAAATTGAACAACAGCTTTTGGGGTCCAATATCTCCTGTTACCCTTGGAAAAATACAAAACTGGGGGCTAAAAAATAATTTTTGTGGGAACAAAAAGAATTTTTATTTTCATGGCTCTGCGTTATAAAACTGTAGTGAAACACTTTGGTGTTCAAAGTTCTCACAACACATCTAGATAAGTTTCTTAGGGGGTCTACTTTCCAAAATGGTGTCACTTAGGCACATCGGGGGCTCTCCAAACGCGACATGGTGTCCTACCTCAATTCCAGTCAATTTTGCATTGAAAAGTCAAACGGCGCTCTTTCCCTTCCGAGCTCTGCCATGCGCCCAAACAGTGGTCTGCCATGCGCCCAAACAGTGGTTTACCCCCACAAATGGGGTATCAGCATACTCAGGACATATTGGACAGCAACTTTTGGGGTCCAATTTCTTCTGTTACCCTTGGGAAAATAAAACATTGGGGGCGAAAAATCATTTTTGTGAAAAAATATGATGTTTTATTTTTACGGCTCTACGTTATAAACTTTTGTGAAGCACTTGGTGGATCAAAGTGCTCATCACACATCTATATAAGTTCCTTAGGAGGTCTACTTTCCAAAATGGTATCACTTGTGGGGGGTTTCAATGTTTAGGCACATCAGAGGCTCTCCAAACGCAACATGGCGGCCTATCTCAATTCCAGTCAATTTTGCATTGAAAAGTTAAATGACGCTCCTTCCCTTCGGAGCTCTGCCATGCGCACAAACAGTGGTTTACACCCAAATATGGGGTTTCACCGTACTCAGGACAAATTGTACAACAACTTTTGGGGTCCAATTTCTCCTGTTACCCTTGCTAAAATGAAACAAATTGGAGCTGAAGTAAATTTTTTGTGAAAAAAAGTTAAATGTTCATTTTTTTTAAACATTCCAAAAATTCCTGTGAAACACCTGAAGGGTTAATAAACTTCTTGAATGTGGTTTTGAGCACCTTGAGGGGTGCAGTTTTTAGAATGGTGTCACGCTTGGGTATTTTCCATCATATAGACCCCTCAAAGTGACTTCAAATGTGATGTGGTCACTAAAAAAAAATGGTGTTGTAAAAATGAGAAATTGCTGGTCAACTTTTAACCCTTATAACTCCCTAACAAAAAAAATGTTGTTTCCAAAATTGTGCTGATGTAAAGTACACATGTGGGAAATGTTACTTATTAAGTATTTTGTGTGACATACTGTATCTCTGTGATTTAAGGGCATAAAAATTCAAATTTGTAAAATTACTAAATTTTCAACATTTTCGCCAAATTTCCATTTTTTTCACAAATAAATACAGGTAATATCAAATAAATTTTACCACTACCATGAAGTACAATTTGTCATGAGAAAACAATGTCAGAATCATCACGATCCATTGAAACGTTCCAGAGTTATAACCTCATAAAGGAACAGTGGTCAGAATTGTAAAAATTGTTCCCGTCATTAACATGCAAACCACCCTTGGGGGTTAAGGGGTCAAAGACCGGGCTATCCTGGTGCTGCATGAACCACTTCCCAACCGCACAGTGCCCCCTTGGCATACAGCAATCACATACCACCAGGAAGCATCCTTTCATCAGGCCCCCGTTGAGGCCGATGCACAGATCCTGGATGATGATTCCTCTACAGAACTGCGCCTTCAGGTCCAGGAACTGACTAAAAGCATAGCTGCACTAGCCAGAACAGTGCAGTCCCTGAAGGAGTCTACGAAAGGAAAGATCCAGCTTGCTTCCAGTCCAGATGACGTCCCCTGGTGGCGACAGAAGAGGATCCCACCGATCAGAGGAAGAGACAACGACTGCTATCATCAGGACAGATGACCCATTTGTCGCAGTTGCAACCAGGTGGGACACATTGCAAGGTTCTGCCATTTAAAAGAGCGAGCCCCTAGGGTAGAGGGCCAACCCCCCAGGAGTAGGACTACCAGGCCCACAAAGCTGGTGAGCCAAGTGCGTCAGAGGATGACCGGTCCTACCAATTGTGAGTGACCGCATCCCAATGAACGCTTTACTGGACACCGGTTCTCAGCTGACGACTATTTCTTACATTCTTTACAAACGGTACTGGGCTGACTCTGATATTACCCGTGGCCCATATAGTGATTTGATAATAGTAGCCAGCAATGGTCAGCCTTTGCCACAAGTGGGGTACAAGGAGTTGACCATTAAGATGGGGTGGGTGGAGTTGAAGGCCCAAAGACTGGTGATTGTCGATATTGACCGGCGAGAATGTAACCCCATGATGACCTTAGGTACTAATGTCATAGAAAACTGTCTTACTGAGGTTATTGTCTTGTTACAACAGGTGGTCGAAACTGCTGGTTCCAGAGAGCAGTGTGTCCTGCAAAAAGAAATCAGAGCCCTGATGCAGAGACAACAGCTATATCTGTCTGGTGGAGAAGTTGGCAGCGTCACAGTGAGTGATCCGATCCGATCCCCATTGCAATACCCTCCAGGAGTGAGATGTTAATCTGGTGTCGGGCAGCAATAGGCCTCAGCGGTAAAGACTACCAGGCACAGGTAGAACCTGTGTGTTCAGATAGTAGGCCCAACATCTTGACAGCCAGAGGGGTGGTTGATGTCCGCAAGGACCAGTACGCGTCCTTAATTGTGGAGAAAAAGAGGTCCACTTACCCAGATACCTTATGCCACACTTGCTAAACTGTTCACTGTTAATGATAATGCAATAAAAGCAACAGAACCCTTGGTCCCATCTGACCAGGCGGAGGACAATGGTTCTGCAGGACAGTTGGAGAATTGGTGCCAGAAGTTACACGTGGGCACTGACTCTACCCCTTTACACCAAAAACATGGGGCTTACCAGGTGGTCCATGAGTATGAGCGGGTATTCAGCAAACACCCACTAGATTTCGTCCAGGTGAAAAGGGGTTCAACATCATATCCCCACTGGAGATCATCCGCCCATTAAAGAGAGGTTCCGGACTGTACCTCCAGCTCACTACCATATGCCAAGAGTATGTTACGAGAGATGAAGGAGGCTGAGGTGATCAGAGACAGGTGTAGCCCCTGGGCAGCTCCATTAGTCCTTGTTAGGAAGAAAGATGGCACAATGAGGATGTGTGTTGACTACAGGCAGATTAAAAGCATTACACATAAGTATTCCTACCTGTTACCCAGAATTGAAGAGTCATTAGCTGCATTAAAATCTGCTATTTCTCCACATTAGATCTCACTAGTGGGTATTGGCAGGTTCCCGTTGCAGAGGCGGATAAAGAGAAGAGCGCCTTCATGACACTGATGTGCCTTACCGAATTCAACTACATGCCGTTCGGACTTTGCAACACACCAGGGACTTTCCAGAGGATGATGGATTGCTGTCTTGGGCACAGGAACTTTGAAACCATTTTGATGTACTGGATGATGTCATTGTCTTCTCCAAGATCTACGAAGACCACTTGAAGCACCTGGCTGAGGTGTTTGAGGCTCTGTCTAACTTTGGCCTGAAAGTGAAGCCGTCCAAGTGCCACCTGATGAAGCCAAAAGTGCAGTACCTGGGCCATGTGGTAAGCGCCAAAGTGTGGCATTAGACCCTGACAAAGTCACCGTGATCAGGGACTGGCCGAAACCCAGCAACATCCATGAAGTACGGCAGTTCCTCGGGTTGCTAGGCTACTACCAAAGGTTCATCATGGATTTTACTAAGATAGCCACACCCCTGCAAGACTTGTTGGTGGGCCAATCCAAGAAGGCCAAGAACAAGAGTCCTCCACTTGAGTGGAATGACAGGCTGGAAGGATCCTTCACTCGGTTGAAGTTGGCTCTCATGGGCGATGAAGTACTGGCCTACCCTGACTATGACCAACCGTTTGTACACTACACAGATGCCAGCAGTGTTGGATTGGGAGCAGTACTGTCCCAGTTACAGAAAGGCAGGGAAAGAGTAATTGCCTACGCCAGCAGGAAGCTTCATCCCACTGAAAGGAACCCCGAAAACTACAGCTCCTTCAAGATGGAGTTCCTCCAATAGTCTGGTGGTAACAGAGTGGTTCAAGCACTACCTGGCTTCAGCAAAATTCACCGTTTTCACGGACAACAATCTGCTGAGTCACCTGGAGACGGCAAAACAAGGTGCATTGGAGCAGCGATGGATAGCTCAGTTGTCCAACTACGAATTTATCATCAAGTACTGTGCAGGGCACAAAGACGCAAATGCCGATGCGCTGTCCAGGATGTCCCATTTACCAGAAGTGGGAGAAGATCCGGAAGCACTTGAAGAGATTGAGTTAACAGCCTTCCATCGCCCCAAAGCGACTCAGTACTCCCATTGTGTGAAGAACAAGCGCAATGACAGGCGAGAAGCCACGCTGAACCCATTGCCCCACCAGGGATGGGCAGAAACGCAGGATAGCGACCCAGCAGTCCGACTGGTAAAAGAGCTGTTGACCCAAGCTGATTCACACCCTGGTCCAGATGCTTCACAAGAGACTCAGCAGTTGTGGAAGGAGAAGCGCAAATTGTTTATCTACGATGGTAAGCTGTGCCTTGTCTGGCAGGTGGTAGTCCCAAGACAAGATGCGCCAATGGTTTTGGAAGCGTACCACGATGAAGCAGGACACTTCAGATGGAAGAAGTTGGAAGTCCTACTTCGTGCGAGGTTCTACTGGATTGGCATGAGAAGAGCCATTGAAAAGTGATGCCAAGAGTGTGGCCCATCCATTTGCGCAGAAAGGACTGTGACAGCCAGAGGGCACCCCTACAGCCCATAGTCACCAAACAGCCACATGGTAGCCTTAGACCATGTGAAGTTGGCCCCAAGCCGGACAGGCTTTCATGATAGTGGACCATTAATCAAGATTCCTGGTAGTCGTGCCTGTCAAGGACCAGACAGCAAAGACGGCAACCAAGGCGTTCCAACAACACTTTTGTCGACCACACAGTTACAATATATATACAATACAATATATTACTATATATATATATATATACAAGTGGGGCAAAAAAGTATTTAGTCAGTCAGCAATAGTGCAAGTTCCACCACTTAAAAAGATGAGAGGCGTCTGTAATTTACATCATAGGTAGACCTCAACTATGGGAGACAAACTGAGAAAAAAAAATCCAGAAAATCACATTGTCTGTTTTTTTATCATTTTATTTGCATATTATGGTGGAAAATAAGTATTTGGTCAGAAACAAACAATCAAGATTTCTGGCTCTCACAGACCTGTAACAACTTCTTTAAGAGCCTCCTCTTTCCTCCACTCATTACCTGTAGTAATGGCACCTGTTTAAACTTGTTATCAGTATAAAAAGACACCTGTGCACACCCTCAAACAGTCTGACTCCAAACTCCACTATGGTGAAGACCAAAGAGCTGTCAAAGGACACCAGAAACAAAATTGTAGCCCTGCACCAGGCTGGGAAGACTGAATCTGCAATAGCCAACCAGCTTGGAGTGAAGAAATCAACAGTGGGAGCAATAATTAGAAAATGGAAGACATACAAGACCACTGATAATCTCCCTCAATCTGGGGCTCCACGCAAAATCCCACCCCGTGGGGTCAGAATGATCACAAGAACGGTGAGCAAAAATCCTGGAACCACGCGGGGGGACCTAGTGAATGAACTGCAGAGAGCTGGGACCAATGTAACAAGGCCTACCATAAGTAACACACTACGCCACCATGGACTCAGATCCTGCAGTGCCAGACGTGTCCCACTGCTTAAGCCAGTACATGTCCGGGCCCGTCTGAAGTTTGCTAGAGAGCATTTGGATGATCCAGAGGAGTTTTGGGAGAATGTCCTATGGTCTGATGAAACCAAACTGGAACTGTTTGGTAGAAACACAACTTGTCGTGTTTGGAGGAAAAAGAATACTGAGTTGCATCCATCAAACACCATACCTACTGTAAAGCATGGTGGTGGAAACATCATGCTTTGGGGCTGTTTCTCTGCAAAGGGGCCAGGACGACTGATCCGGGTACATGAAAGAATGAATGGGGCCATGTGTCGTGAGATTTTGAGTGCAAACCTCCTTCCATCAGCAAGGGCATTGAAGATGAAACGTGGCTGGGTCTTTCAACATGACAATGATCCAAAGCACACCACCAGGGCAACGAAGGAGTGGCTTCGTAAGAAGCATTTCAAGGTCCTGGAGTGGCCTAGCCAGTCTCCAGATCTCAACCCTATAGAAAACCTTTGGAGGGAGTTGAAAATCCGTGTTGCCAAGCGAAAAGCCAAAAACATCACTGCTCTAGAGGAGATCTGCATGGAGGAATGGGCCAACATACCAACAACAGTGTGTGGCAACCTTGTGAAGACTTACAGAAAACGTTTGACCTCTGTCATTGCCAACAAAGGATATATTACAAAGTATTAAGATGAAATTTTGTTTCTGACCAAATACTTATTTTCCACCATAATATGCAAATAAAATGATAAAAAAACAGACAATGTGATTTTCTGGATTTTTTTTTCTCAGTTTGTCTCCCATAGTTGAGGTCTACCTATGATGTAAATTACAGACGCCTCTCATCTTTTTAAGTGGTGGAACTTGCACTATTGCTGACTGACTAAATACTTTTTTGCCCCACTGTATATATAACTGTATATAATTACTATACAATACAATATATATATATATAGTAAGATTGTGCTTACTGCATGTGTTGGGGGACACTCGATTAGCAACGGGATTCAGTCACAAAGGCACGTTTTTTCACTTAAACACAGTCTATTTGGTTTACTATAGCAACCAGTGATATTAAGTTGCAGCTTTGACTCAGATATTTCATATACGGCTTTAACAGTTCAGACACTACACCCGCCAGCCCTCCTTGACTAGTTCCCGGGGATGTCCGTATGCCATATCAATGTCCGTGTCATATAGCGCACACGACATTGGTTCGCCGTCTCTAAACACGCTGGACCTCAATTCATCCAGTTACCGTGGGAGACCGCACAGTTCATCACTATCCATGGAACACCACAAGCACCAATAGTCTGTTCCACTGGCAGAGATGTCTCTGCCGTTATGATAGCCCCCCTTCCCGGGTGTTACCTTTCTGGAGCTTCTAACGCCACACACTGACCTCCTGTCAGTCCTCTCTCTCATGGAAGCTGCCTTACGGGGTTCATCAACTTACATGGCAGGCACACATCAGTTAGTCCAGAGCCACCGAAGGTCGGTAGCTTCCCCAACACAGACCATCCAGGTCCACAGTCTCTCAGGTGCTCCAAAAATACTCCACTCACAGGAGCTTCCAACACAGACCATCCATGGACAGTTAGTCCATCTCACCTGGGACCGTCCAACACACGGGCATGTGCTCTTCAGGACTCCTACTCCCAGGACAACCAACACAAGTGGTGCTCTTCAGGAAGCCTACTCCCAGGATTTCCAGCACAGGCTACTTAGTGCGCTATTAAGGACATCCGTCCCTACCAGGGACTGTCCAACACACTGGCATGTGCTCTTCAGGATTCCTACTCCCAGGACATCCAACACAGGTTGTGCTCTTCAGGAAGCCTACTCCCAGGACTTCCAACACAGGCTACTCAGTGCGCTATTCAGGATGTCCGTCCCTACTGGGGACCGTCCAACACACAGGTATGTGACCTGACCGGGTGCTATTCAGGACATCTGTCCAACACCCCAGGCCACCAGGTCCAAAGCCCCACCACGTGCTCTTCAAGGAGACAACATTCCCAACACATAGGCTCTGCAGGACCTTCCAGCATAGGCCATTCAGGTCCACGCTCAGCGACCATGTGACCCACACCCTGGTCACATTATGAAGCTGTAACCACTTCCACAGGTGGGAGTGTGTGTGGCTAGTTTGAACCGCCCATCTCTCATAACTACCCCAGTAAATCTCCCTTCACAACTATACAAACACTTGTGGGACTACAGGTCTCAGAACAACAACATTACTTCACGCAGACTCCCTCTGCGACACATATCGGCCACTTAGAATTCTGCCAGTCGTTGTTTCACCACCATTATAACCACGGATATGCCTCCATGCATATCCCGAGGAGCACAAACATTGCCGCCTAGCTGCCACAGGGGTCACTGCATCACAGTATATACACTGCTCAAAAAATAAAGGGAACACTTAAACAACAGAATATAACTCCAAGTAAATCAAACTTCTGTGAAATCAAACTGTCCACTTAGGAAGCAACTCTGTTTGACAATCAATTTCACATGCTGTTGTGCAAATGGAATAGACAACAGATGGACATTAGTGGTAATTATCAAGACACGCTCAATAAAGGAGTTCTGCAGGTGGGGTCTACAGACCACATCTCAGAACCAATGCTTTCTGGCTGATGTTTTGGTCACTTTTAAATGTTGGTTGTGCTTTCACACTCATGGTAGCATGAAACGGACTCTACAACCCACACAAGTGGCTCAGGTAGTGCAGCTTATCCAGGATGGCACATCAATGCGAGCTGTGGCAAGAAGGTTTGCTGTGTCTGTCAGCGTAGTGTCCAGAGGCTGGAGGTGCTATCAGGAGACAGGCCAGTACAGGAGACAGGAGGGCAACAACCCAGCTGCAGGGATGCTACCTCAGCCTTTGTTCAAAGAGGAACAGGAGGAGCACTGCCAGAGCCCTGCAAAATTACCTCCAGCAGGCCACAAATGTGCATGTGTCTGCACAAACGGTTAGAAACCGAATCCATAAGGATGGTCTGAGTGCCCGACGTCCACAGATGGGGGTTGTGCTCACAGCCCAACACCATGCAGGACACTTGGCATTTGCTACAGGACACCAGGATTGGCAAATTCGCCACTGGCGCCCTGCGCACTTCACAGATGAAAGCAGGTTTACACTGAGCACATGTGACAGACGTGATAGAGTCTGGAGATGCCATGAAGAGCGATCTGCTGCCTGCAACATCCTTCAGCATGACCGGTTTGGTAGTGGGTCAGTAAAGGTGTAGAGTGGCATTTCTTTGGAGGGCTGCACAGCCCTCTATGTGCTTGCCAGAGGTAGCCTGACTGCCATTAGGTACTGAGATGAGATCCCCAGATCCCTTGTGAGACCATATACTGGTGAGGTTGGACCTGGGTCCCTCCTAATGCAGGACAATGCCAGAGCTCGTGGCTGGTGTGTGTCAGCAGTACCTGCAAGATGAAGGCATTGAAGCTATGGACTGGCCCACCCGTTCCCCAGACCTGAATCCGATTGAACACAACTGGGACATCATGTCTCGCACCATCCACCAACATCATGTTGCACCAAAGACTGTCCAGGAGTTGGCGGATGCTTTAGTCAAGGTCTGGGAGGAGATCCCCCAGGAGACCATCTGCGATCTCAGCAGGAGCATGCCCAGGCTTTGTAGGTGGATCACTCAAGCATGTGGAGGCCACACACACTACTGAGCATCATTTCCTTGTCTTGAGGCATTTCCACTGAAGTTGGATCAGCCTGTAACTTCATTTTCCACTTTGATTTTGAGCATCATTCCAACTCCAGACCTCCGTGGGATATTAGTTGTGATTTACGTTGATCATTTTTAGATTTTATGGTTCTCAACACATTCCACTATGTAATGAATAAAGATTTACAACTGGAATATTTAATTGTGATATCTAGGATGTGGGATTTTAGTGTTCCCTTTATTTTTTTGAGCACTGTATATATAGTCATGAAATATTTTGAGAGCTATAATTTTTCCTTATTTCTTTAAAAAAAAAGTCATGTGAGGGCTTGTTTTTTGCAGGACGAATTGACATGTATATTGGTATCAATTTTGGACACATGACATTTTTTGATCGCTTTCTATTCTGAATTTTTGAAGACAGAATGAACAAAAAACAGCAATTCAGGTATTGTGTCTTTGTTTTTTTCATATGCCGTTCTTCATGTGGTTAAATTTAGAAGACAACTTTATTCTTTGGGTCAGTATGATTACACCAATACCACATTTATATTTTTTTCATGTTTTGGTGATTTTACACATATAAGGAAAAGTAAAACATTTTTTTTTTGCATTGCTGTATTATGTGAGCTATAATTTTTTTTATTTTTCTGCTGATGGAGCTTTATGGCAGCTTGTTTTTTGCAAGACAAGATGAAATTTTCAGCTGGACAATTTTTTTCCCATTTGACTTTTTGATCGCGTTCTATTCCACTTTTTCTTCAGCTCAATTTTAATTTTTTTTACTGTGCTCACTGAAGGGGTTAACTAGTGAAACAGTCTCGTTTGGGATGTGGTGGTATCAAATACATGTACTTTTTTTTTCTTAGAAAAAATTACTTATTTATATTTTACATAGTTATTATTATTTTGTGTTTTTTTCAAAACACATTTTTTTTAGATCTTTGTTTAGTTTTTTTTTAACTTTATTACTTAGTCCCTTTATAGGACTTTCACTTTTTGAAGTCTGATCGCTGTTATAAAGCATTGCAATGCATTATAAACTGTCAGTGGTACACTGACACACAAACTTGTTAGACCATGCACTGAGCATGGGACACCTCTTTCAGAGGCGAGAAAAGCCCTCTCCCTCTCCCTGCCTTCAAAATGCTGTAATTGATATTGATCCCATTTAGGGGGTTAAAATGCTGGGAGCAGTGTGGACGCCACTCCTGGCAGTGAGAGCCAGGTGTCAGCTGACATGTCAGTTGAACACCCTGCGGTGTCCTTTTTGAACTTTAGGAGGGCTTCTACTACACAGGACCCTTCATTGTCTATTCCCTTTACATACATTCATCTCCCCTGAGGAGTCCCCCACTACATGGTTATAAAATGTGTTGGAGAGTTTGCACAAGGACATTTTTAGAGGGATAGGTCACACTTGGGCACTGTTCTTGTCAGGACGGGAGATACTGCATTGGTATAATAGCTCCCACATAACCTTTAAAATATTAATATTGTCCCACACAGCCCTCAAAACAGTATAATGGCCCCCGTATAACCTTTCAAACCGTAAAGTAGTTGCCTCACAGCTTTCCAAACAGCATACTGGCCCATAATTGTCCTACAAACATAGTCTTCCAAACAGTATAATGACAGTAACAGTGTACTCATTGAATAAAAAAAGTTCTCAACTCTCCCAGAGGAGGTGGGAGCTGACAGCTCATCCACATGTTGCTTATTTATTTACTTGCAGATGTTCAGCAGTTTTAGGGTATGTGCACACGTCCGGATTTTTTCCTGACAAAATCCTGAGAATTCTGCCAGAAATCCGCGTGCTTTTTTCGCGCGGATTTCTCACGGAATTTGCGCATTTTTGACGCGTTTTTTGCGCGGATTTTTTGCGGAATTTTTGCGGATTTTTCCGGAATGTCCATTTTGATAGGAAATCTGCAGAAAATCCGGAAAAAGATAGAGCATGTCCGGATTTTTTGCGGTATGCGTTTTTTTTGCGGAAAAAAACGCTAACATATGCACAAAAAATGCTGAATGCATTATAAATGATAGGATGCATAATGTTAGCGTTTTTTAGCGGATTTATAGCATTTTTATGGCGAAATTCCACAAAAAAACGCTAAAAATCCGGACGTGTGCACATACCCTTAAACTGCACCATGCCAATTCTTTCAGCCTTTTTGCTGCTGATTTCACCAATACTAATGAGCGGGGAACAATTTGCAACAAATACACATGTAAAAATGTGGTAAAACATATTTTATGCTGCATTTTTCCTTTCAAGAGATGCAGAAACAGTGCAGAAATTCCTGCAGCAAATACTTAACGTGCACATATCTAATCTCCAGGTAGCAGTCTCTTATAGATTTATCAACAGAACCTCAGAGAACCACAGCACCTCAGTTTCCAACATGTGACATATCTCACTTTACAATATCTTGAAAGGATTGATTGCATCCAACTGCACTTTGTCCTGCAGCTTATTAATGAACAGAAATATTGTGAGCCATTCAAAAGACAGTTTTTTTGGTGAAACACATTACTCTTTCAGGGAGCTGTGACAATAAAGTACAGTGATGGAAGCACTGAGTAATTATGATGGGAAATGACTTGGTTAAAATGCAGAAAATAATTATTTCATGTACACTGCATCTACAGTGACACATACTGCAGTACAGAGGCATAGCTACTTACTACTGATAAAGTAATGCAGTAATTTTATAAAACAGGGAGAATCTGAAGAAGAAAAGCTTTAACCCCTTTACCATATTGGGTTTTTCCGTCTTTGCTTTTTGCTCCCCTTCTTCCCAGAGCTTTTTACTTTCTGTTTATTCTCCTTTTGCTGTAATTTCTGTTGCTCTGCTTTCCATATAGTACAGTCTTTCTTTAAATGTCCCTTTTTCTTACATCTGAAACATTCTCTTGTCTCTGTATTATGGGGCTTCCTGCCTGTCGCAAGAACATTTTCACTATCCCTTTCAGTGGAATTGTTTGTTTGCTCTTTCCTTCTATGATATTCATCTATAAGTCTGGTCTTTACAAACTCTAGTGGATTGTCCGCTTCAGGTCTTGTCTCTAGTGCATTTATCAGAGCATTGTATGAATTTGGTAAACTGCACAATAATACAGTATTTCTGCTATATGGCTTTCATAAATGTCTTCACCAACTGATCTCAGCTGTGTTACCACCTCCATCATGGTGTTTATATGCTCCTCTATGTCTTGTCTTGCACTTAATCTCATCTTGTAAAGTTTTCTTAGAAGGAAGAGTTTGTGATTTAAGCTGGATCTTTCATATAGCTTTCTCAATGCTTCACACATTCACTTTCCTGTATTCTCATTCTTTATGTGGATTAACTGATCATCCTCCTCTAATAAGCTGATAGTAGCTCTTGCTCGTCTGTTTTTCTTGTCCCATGTGTGATTATTATCATTTGGTCTGTCTGTAGTGATTACCTCCCATAAATCATCTTTAGACAATAACATCTCCACTTTGAACTTGCAACACCCCAGGTAGCAGGTTGTTGCAGTAAAGTTGCCTTCCTTTCGGGGAGGGTGATATCATGCTTAGAGGCAATGGAATTCCCTTTGTCAGGTTAGGCACCCACATGCAACATATTCCAAATCCAGACCAGGAGGGGGAGCTCAGGACCCGGATTCAGGGGAGCTTCCCTCAAATATGGATATATGTCCTGGTCTGGAGGAGGAGTTAGCCAGTCTAGGAGAGACACAGAAGGAGAAGGAAGTCTGAGAGGCAGACAGAGAGGCCCAGAAGGAAGGAAAAAAAACAGAAGAGTTGTATGTGGTGGAGCTACAGAGGAAAGATGCAGAGGAGATGAACAGGGCTCAGAGGGGAACTGTGACTGGGCACCCTCAGAGCCAAAGCGCAGTACCAGGTATCGGGAGCCCAAGGCTATAGTGGAACTGTAGGACACTTGGCAAAACCTGAGGGCTCAGAACTCTAAGGCCATGTTCACACAGTGCGTTTTTTACTGCGGAACCGCAGCGGTATTGCCGCTGCGGTTCCGCAGCAGTTTTCCATGCAGGGTACATAACAATGTAACCCTATGGAAAACAGTCACTGCTGTGCACATGGTCCGTAATTTCGTTTAAAAAGCCCCGCAGAATAGCTGCGGCAAAAAAGGAGCATGTCACTTCTTTTTCCTGAACCGCAGCGGTTTTGCACCCATAGACCTCCATTGTGAGGTCAAAATCGCAGTAAAACCCGCATATCAAAAATATATCTGCGGGTTTTACTGCGATTTGATGTGCAGAACCGCTGCAGCAGGAAGTGCGGGGGAGCGGGCGGAAGTGCGTGGGCGGAGTGTGGCTGCCCCCCCGTGCTCCGATCCCGCCCCCCCGTGCTTCGATGCCCCCCCCCCCCGTGCTCCGATGCCCCCCCCAGTGCTCCGATGCCCCCCCGTGCCCTAATCTCCCCCCCTTATACTTACCCGGCGTCCCGGTGTCCATCCGGCCGTCTTCTCCCTGGGCGCCGCCATCTTGCAAAATGGCGGGCGCATGCGCAGTGCGCCCGCCGAATCTGCCGGCCGGCAGATTCGCTCCAAAGTGCATTTTGATCACTGAGATATAACCTATCTCAGTGATCAAAATAAAAAAATAGTAAATGACACCCCCCCCCACTTTGTCACCCCCATTGGTAGGGACAATAAAAAAATTAAGAATTTTTTTTTTTTTTTTCACTAAGGTTAGAATAGGGGTAGGGGTAGGGTTAGGGGTAGGGTTAGGGTTAGGGGTAGGGTTAGGGGTAGGGTTAGGGGTAGGGTTAGGGTTAGGGTTAGGGGTAGGGTTAGGGTTAGGGGTAGGGTTAGGGTTAGGGTTAGGGGTAGGGTTAGGGGTAGGGTTAGGGGTAGGGTTAGGGGTAGGGGTAGGGTTAGGATATTTTCAGCCATTTTAACCCTAAAAAGCTTCCTAGGAAACACACAGTCTCTGCATAGAAAACTGCATAAAAAAAGGATAAAAAAACGCATCAAAAAACGCATCAAAAAACGCATCAAAAAAGGACAAAAAAAGGACCAAAAAAAGGACCTGCGTTTTCTGCCAAGAGCTGCAGTTTTTTAAAAAAACTGTCCTGAAAAAAAAAGGATGGAAATCCTGAACGTGTGAACATACCCTAAGGCTGGTTTCACACTTGCGTTTTGATCTGCAGCGTTTTAAACGCATGCGTCTAAAAAATGCAGCGCTTGCACGCGTTTATATGAGTTTTTTCATGCATTTGCGTTTTTTTTGCACATGTCCAAAAATATCACAAAAAGATAACCAGACACCACCAATAGGAATAGAGAGGGCTTATATGATGGGCTCTCTATATATAGACCCTAGGGCTACAGAAATTTTAACAGCTTGCTACTGTTTCCTGATGGATCTTGGAGAGCTTTTATTTCAACCTGGATTTCAGCTTCAAGATTTTTCTGGCCTGTGCTTTTGCTTGGGAGCAAGACCGAAACCGCCAAAGATGGAAAAGGAGACAACGTAGGCGTTTTTGGAGGCACCCCATAATAGAAGTGCGTGAGAGCCGTGGAGCCTATCACACGCTCTATGCCGAGCTGAATGCCAACCCGGAGAAATTCCAGGAATACACGAGAATGTCGCAAGAATCGTTCCGGGATTTGTTGTCTCGTGTACAAGGAGCGATACGGCGCCAGGACACCCAGCTCCGTAGAGCGATTCCACCCGAGGAACGTCTGCTGGTGACATTAAGGTACGTTTAAAATCTAAACCAATGACAGTCCCAATTTTGTTTATTCTGACATTATTTTTGTGTTTTCCTCTTTTTTTTTTTTTTTACCACACCATAAAAAGAGTACATTGTAATGTTGTTTTTTGTTTGTGTTTTTCTTCTAGATTCCTTGCGACAGAGGAGAGTTTATCTTCCCTCCACTTCCAATACCGGATTAGAATATCCACCCTGTCCGGAATAGTTGTGGACACCTGTCGGGCTTTATGGAATGTACTCCGTGAGGAGTTTATACCAGTACCCACCGCGGACATGTGGCGTGAAATTGCAGATAAATTCTTGAATGTGTGTGATTTCCCCAACTGTTTAGGAGCGGTGGATGGAAAGCACATCCGCATTATCAAACCTGCCAGAACCGGATCGGAGTTTTTCAACTACAAAAAATATTTTTCTGTAGTGCTCATGGCAATAGCTGATGCGGATTGTTGCTTCATCGCCGTGGACATTGGAGCTTTTGGCCGTGGCAATGATTCCCAGACTTTCAAAAGCTCGGATATGGGCCGGCGTGTGTATGGCAAAAATTTTAATTTTCCCCCTCCACTACCTCTCCCCAACACTCAAGGCCCACCGCTGCCATTTGTTATGGTTGGGGATGAGGCCTTCCAGATGTGTGAAAATCTACTTAAGCCATATAGCAGTCGGGACTTGGACCACACTAGAAGGATCTTCAACTACAGACTGACCAGGGCCCGGAGAACAGTAGAGTGTACCTTTGGAATTCTGGTTGCTAAATGGCGCATTCTTGCAACAGCCATAAATCTAAAAGTGGAAACAGTCGACGAGGTGGTCAAAGCCTGTGTGGTTCTCCACAATTACATAATTACTAAGGAGCGACCCCACATTGAACTGGATGAACCAGTTGCACACCCACTGCCTGATTTCCATCATCACCCGCTGCGGTCAACTGCAGCCGTTGGTCTCATGCGGGACCAATTTGCGGCCTATTTTGATTCAGATATTGGACGGGTGTCATGGCAGGACAATGTTGTTTAAATGTCCAGTTGTATCTTTATCTGTACCAGTAAGTTTCTATATTGAAAATAATATTTCAAATTAATAAACTTTGGTGTTGGTTGTGTTGACCGTGTCTCCTATCTTTTTCCTCTCCAAACCAAGGTTGCCCTAAAACGGGCAGTAGATATGTATGTAATAACATTTTTTGTAATCCAAAACCAGAAGTGGGTGATATAGACAGAGGTGCTAGTTATTATGTTAATATCATAATTGACCTCTTATTATTCCACTCCCTATTTTGGTTTACAAACAATAATATAAATCACTGGCCACATACTTCTAATAATGGCAACCATGTTGCTTTATTGGTAAGCTTGTTGACGTCATTGCTTCAAGACTCTATACTCATATATCCATTGGACACAAAATGGAGAGACAATCACTGTCACGCTATCTATACTCATCAAGTAAAGTGTCAGAAATAATGAATTCATGATAAACATATACAGGCTCATGAATTCACTATTTCTTACACCTGGGCAGGTGAACATAGATATGTAGCGTGTGACAACCATTGTCACCTCAATTGGTGTATAATAGATTAGGTATAAAGAATAGAATATGGTGAATATACAAGGCAGTTATCTACTCAACAGGTCAGGTGTCCTAACTTTTGAGTTTTTGGACACCTGACCTGTTCAGTAGAGGACTGAACTGGATTTCCACCATTTTCTTTTCATTCTGTCACACTAGGCATATACAAAAATAGAGTATGGAAATAAATGTTATATTTTTGGGGCCACCTCATATTTCTATACTAAAGACACACATGTAGCTGCAGTCTTGTATTTTTAACTACTGGAGATATGTTGTGGCCCAAAGAATACGTGTGTGGCGAAGTTTTGTGGCGCACGGTGTGTGTTGCCGGCGGCGATAAACACAATAAACCAAATATAAGTGTGGCAAATTAAACTGTTTTTATTTAGTTAACAAAGTCTAAAACTTATTTTGTGGTCCCGCCACGGGTTGTACCGCGACGGCTTGGGGTAGAGTGATGTAAACGGGGGGTGTGAAGAACTGAAGCCTGGCTAACCGTGGACGACGCAGAGGTGGCAGGAGAAGGGGCAATGAAACTAGAAGGGTCTGGAAGTTAGGGCTGGAAGGGTGAGACAAAACTGACAATACAGACACATTGGAAGGTGATGGGGAGGAATACTAAGAGTTTTTTTTTTCTGAGTTTTTGCTTGGGTTTGCCTGGTAGGGGGACGTCTTGGTGGGCTCATATGCTGTACCGTGGTGGCTGGAGACACGTCAGGGTCCGGCTGCACTGTCTCACAGTCCATTGCGCTTGTCGAGCGCTTGGAAACGCCAGAGTCCAGCTGCGTCGTGGTGGGGGAACATAAAGCCCTGCCAGGGTCCTGCTGCATCGTTGGGGGGGAACATAAAGCCCTGCCAGGGTCCTGCTGCATCGTGGTAGGGCCGCTCCGATAAGCCATGCCTGGGTCCTGCTGCATGGGGGGGCCGGACCGATAAGCCATGCCTGGGTCCTGCTGCATCAGGGTGGGTCCTGGCCAGAAATCCATGCCTGGGTCCTGCTGCATGGGGGGGCAGGTCTGATAAGCCATGCCAGGGTCCTGCCGCATTGGGGGGGGCGCTCCCATAAGCCATGCCTGGGTCCTGCTGCATCGGGGGGCCGCTCCAATAAGCCATGCCTGGGTCCTGCTGCATCGGGTGGGGGCCGCTCCGATAAACCATGCCTGGGTCCTGCTGCATCGGGGTGGGTCCTGGCCGGAAAGCCATGCCTGGGTCCTGCTGCATCGGAGGGGGGGCGGTTCCGAAAAGCCATGCCAGGGTCCTGTTGCATCGTGGTGTCAGTGGAGGAGGTGCAAGCCGGAGCAGCGGTTGTCCCTACCTTCTATGCACTTCCCAAAGTGCACAAATCTGTGACAGAGCCACCAGGTAGGCCAATTGTGTCAGGGATTGGCAGCATTTTTGAACGTCCCTGTATATACGTGGACCACTTCTTGCAACCTCTTGTCCTTGCCTTAAGATCATATACCAGGGACTCGACACACCTGATGCAAGTGTTGGAGAATCGTGAGCTACCGGAGGATACTTACCTGGTGTGTTTGGACGTCGAAGCCCTGTACACAAGCATATCACATGATCTAGGTATTCTAGCTGTCAAATATTTTCTTGGAAAAAAGGCCAAAACAGACAGTGCACATGATAATTTCCTTCTTACATTGTTGTTTTTTTATTTTAGACAAGAATTACTTTGTCTTTGATAGAAAATATTACAGACAGATTTCGGGCACCGCCATGAGTGCCCGCTGTGCACCATCCTATGCGAATTTGTTTTTAGGATGGTGGGAGGAGACATTTGTCTATAGTTCTGAAGCCTTTGCCAGGGGTGTTCTTATTTGGCAAAGGTATATAGACGATATTCTCTTCCTGTGGACAGGCTCGCTGGCGGATTGTAGGAACTTTATTGAAGATTTAAACAATAACTCTCTTAATGTGAGATTAACATCTGTCATTTCAGCAAACTCGGTGGACTTTCTTGACATTAAACTCTCCATTGAAAATTCTAAGATCATCTGCAATCTTTTTCGGAAAGCAACTGCAACAAACAGCTTATTACACTATGGGAGTTTTCATCCGCAACATCTAAAAAATGGTATCCCTAAGGGACAATTCCTCCGTCTTAGGAGGAATTGCAGTACGAATACGGATTTTCTTGGACAAGCAAAGGATCTGACAAGGCGGTTCAAACAGAGGGGCTATCCACAAAGAGTGATTTCTAAAGGATTTCAACATGCTCGTGGTCAGGATAGATCCAGCCTCCTGGAGAAAAAGGTACGTGAACCTCTCCGATCGGTACCCTTGATCACCACCTTTAATAATCAGTGGTCTGACATCAGAGGAATCCTTTCAAGGAACTGGGATATCCTCATGAGCGACAAGAAGATTGTGCCATTTATTTCTGAAACCCCCAATCTAGTTGCCAGGAGGGCAAAAAATCTAAAGGATGATTTATGTCACAGTCACTACCATAGGCCCGCTGGGAGGTTGAACCGTGGTTTTAGGGTTTTGGGTTCTTACCCCTGCGGTAACTGTAACATATGCCAGTTCATAATAGCTAGTGACGTCTGTTCTGCCTCTTGTTTGCCTTTTCAGATACGCCCCAGGGAGTACTTCAATTGTCGCTCACGAAATCTAATATATGCTATTCTGTGTGGTTGCCCTAAGATATACGTGGGTCAGACTTCGCAAGAACTTAGAAGAAGGATGCAGCAACATCTGTCCAACATTGCCACGGCTTCAAGAGACCAGAAAAGGAACAAGACTTTGTCCTCTGTGGCGGCTCACTTTTTGGAGGAACATCAGGGGCTCTCTGTGGGTTTCAAGGTTATGGGCCTGGAGAGCGTATCCACTAACATCAGAGGCGGAAACATCACGAATGCCCTCCTTCGTTGCGAGTCCAAGTGGATTTATGAACTGCAGAGCTGTACTCCAAAGGGCCTAAATGAGGACCTGCTATTTACAGGATTCTATAAACAGCTATAATATCCTGTCAAAAATCTGTATGACTTGGTTCTGGTCTTTTTGTACTAACGGGACTGTCTTGGATTCTGAGTAGGGTAGTATGTTTACATCCCCTTACTTATTTGTATGTTGTCCATTTCATCAACTCCGACACTGTAGGACGTGATTGGTATTTTGCATTCTTTGTCCACTTTGGTCAATAATGTTTAGGGTGGGCCTCAATATCATATTTGATTGACTGGTCCATTGGGTTATTATAGGATCCCATAAACAGCTGTAATAATTTTATTTGATGTCATATGATACTGTTTGTATTCTTGGGCTTGATCTGCCTATGTTAACAGGATTAATTCGGCACCTGAGTAGGGCAGGATGTCTATGTATATATATATATATTTGTATACACATCCATATGGTATCCACCTAGTCTATTTTGAACTATTGTTAGATGTTTTTGGTATCTCGCAATTATTATGTGTCCATTTAAGTAGCTGACAACTCTTTGGGGTTGGACATAACATCATTTTGATCAACTGTCTCTTGGTGCTACTCTACTGAGATTGGACACCACTCTGTGCCTTTGTGCTATGGCATTGAGTATGCCCATTGGGTACTATTTAACATTATCCAATTTTCCACCTTGAACATCAGTAAAAATTTGTGACCTCTGACCCTGGGAACCAGCGTCACTTGGCTGCCTGCCCATTTGTGTTCATCTGTGCTATATTGTTTTACTAATGTGGCAAGAATTTCTTTTTATAGTTATTCATAAGTCCTGCAGTGTAGTATCAATAACAACAATTTTATTAGGTTCGTACCTAGGAAATTTGTAGGACAATAGCGGCTGCTATGTCCTCTTTGTTTTCTCATATTCATATAGTTACCAGAATGTTTTTTTCACCATGTGCCTTTTTGGCAAAGTGTTTCTGTTTATAACATGATCAAAAATAAATAGGATAAGTTTATGTCCTCTTTGTTTTCTCGTATCCATCCAGCTACCATGATGGTTTTTCATCGTGGGCCTTTCTTGGTAAAGAGTTTTTTTCTACAACGTGGTCAATAATAAATAGGATATTTTATCCACCTAGATGCATACTTTGTTTATGTGTTTAACAGCCTGCGTTTCACCTCCTGGCTGCGTATGTGCAATGGTACGCTTTCTATTTCCCTTCTTGTTGTGGCACCAAAAATACATTTATTTATTTATTTATTTATTTATTATTATTTTTTTGAACATCTTTATCTGGTTCGTGTATTTTTAATGACTACGATTACTTTGTATCTGCACATATGCGCCTGCAGTATTTGACATTAGCTTATGCCTATGTGGTAATCATTTCCGTATACACTCTCCTTTGTAAGCTATTGCAAATGCAGCAGCTAATAATAATATAAATGTCTCGTCCTAGGGAACAGTTATGACAGTAATGCCCGCCTTGGTTTAGGTTTGGGTCTGTTTGGGCCACTGTGGATGTTTCTTACTATGCAATCCTGTGACCGCACGGTCCGCCTATAGCTGTTATGACAGCATCTATATGGCGCCTGCGCAATTTCTTGGCATGGTTGCCGGCATGATTTTTGACCCGAGATCTGATGTATCAGGTTACTATGGTTCCCTTGTATTTACTGCGCCGTACGGCCCGCCTACAGCGGTGAGGTCAGTTTGTTTTTTACGCCTGCGCAGAACGTAGGTAACCACGCCGTCTCTATGGTTTCCTTTCATTGATTATGCCGTACTGCCCACAGTAGGTGAGGTTAGCCTCCCTTTGGCGCCTGCGCAGTACTTGGGCAACCACGCCGTCTCTACTTGTATTTACTGCGCCGTACGGCCCGCCCACAGTGGTGAGGTCAGTTTCTTCTTTGCGCCTGCACAGTACGTGCTTCTATGGTTCCCTTTTACATATTGTGTTGTGCCACCCAAGTGGGGAGATTAGCTTCCCTCCTGCGCCTGCGCAGTACTCGGGCAACCATGCCGTCTACACTTTTATCTGCGCCGTATGGCCCGCCCATAGTGGTGAGGTCACTTTCTCTTTTGCGCTTGCGCAGTACGCCGTTGCTATGGTTCCCCTCCCACTCATTGCGCCATACCGCTTACAGCGGGGAGGTCAGCTTCCCCCTTGCGCCTGCGCAGTACTTGGGCAACCACGCCGTCTTCACTTCCGGTCCCGGACCCGCGGCTCCTTTTCCCAGCTGGGATCAATCCTGCTATTATGTAAGTTGTATATAAGTTTAGTCTTTGTTAAGTGGACATGCCTGCCCCTGATGAAGCTGCTTGTATGCGGCGACACGCGTAGGGCAACATAGCCCCACGGACTTCCCTGTGACATTTTGACTGGCATCCTGACTGATAGGACAGACTGTACCGGTGACTTGGACTTGTGATCCACCTGCCATTGCCCCGCATGGGTCTTGGATTTTTTCTTTCCTATTGGTATGTCTATACTTTATACCCTCCCAACGAGATTATTCCTTAGGTTGGGCTACAATATCTATCCTGCGGTATTTATTGTACTTGGACCACTATATGTTTATAGCTAGGTGGTTGGATGTGTATACTTGTCTACATGGTTACAGCTTGTTCTTCAGCAGTGAAAGGTGCTTTCCAGTGTTACTTTATTGTAATATGTATAATATGTAACATTCGCCAGAAGACTCGCTACACTCATCAGGAGGGCGTTAAACTAGAAGAAGAGGGGACGGGAAGAAAAACATCAGACTCGAACAAAGACGACCCAGGAAAACATACTCAGAAGGGAGGTAAGAACATTTCTAAAACAATCCACAGTGAGGAGATTGGAACAAAACAAAATCCTCTAAACTGCATGCTCGCAAACGCCAGAAGCCTGACAAACAAGATGGAAGAACTAGAAGCAGAAATATCTACAGGTAACTTTGACATAGTGGGAATAACCGAGACATGGTTAGATGAAAGCTATGACTGGGCAGTTAACTTACAGGGTTACAGTCTGTTTAGAAAGGATCGTAAAAATCGGAGAGGAGGAGGGGTTTGTCTCTATGTAAAGTCTTGTCTAAAATCCACTTTAAGGGAGGATATTAGCGAAGGGAATGAGGATGTCGAGTCCATATGGGTTGAAATTCATGGAGGGAAAAATGGTAACAAAATTCTCATTGGGGTCTGTTACAAACCCCCAAATATAACAGAAAGCATGGAAAGTCTACTTCTAAAGCAGATAGATGAAGCTGCAACCCATAATGAGGTCCTGGTTATGGGGGACTTTAACTACCCGGATATTAACGGGGAAACAGAAACCTGTGAAACCCATAAAGGCAACAGGTTTCTGCTAATAACCAAGAAAAATTATCTTTCACAATTGGTGCAGAATCCAACCAGAGGAGCAGCACTTTTAGACCTAATACTATCTAATAGACCTGACAGAATAACAAATCTGCAGGTGGTTGGGCATTTAGGAAATAGCGACCACAATATTGTGCAGTTTCACCTGTCTTTCACTAGGGGGACTTGTCAGGGAGTCACAAAAACATTGAACTTTAGGAAGGCAAAGTTTGAACAGCTTAGAGATGCCCTTAATCTGGTAGACTGGGACAATATCCTCAGAAATGAGAATACAGATAATAAATGGGAAATGTTTAAGAACATCCTAAATAGGCAGTGTAAGCGGTTTATACCTTGTGGGAATAAAAGGACTAGAAATAGGAAAAACCCAATGTGGCTAAACAAAGAAGTAAGACAGGCAATTAACAGTAAAAAGAAAGCATTTGCACTACTAAAGCAGGATGGCACCATTGAAGCTCTAAAAAACTATAGGGAGAAAAATACTTTATCTAAAAAACTAATTAAAGCTGCCAAAAAGGAAACAGAGAAGCACATTGCTAAGGAGAGTAAAACTAATCCCAAACTGTTCTTCAACTATATCAATAGTAAAAGAATAAAAACTGAAAATGTAGGCCCCTTAAAAAATAGTGAGGAAAGAATGGTTGTAGATGACGAGGAAAAAGCTAACATATTAAACACCTTCTTCTCCACGGTATTCACGGTGGAAAATGAAATGCTAGGTGAAATCCCAAGAAACAATGAAAACCCTATATTAAGGGTCACCAATCTAACCCAAGAAGAGGTGCGAAACCGGCTAAATAAGATTAAAATAGATAAATCTCCGGGTCCGGATGGCATACACCCACGAGTACTAAGAGAACTAAGTAATGTAATAGATAAACCATTATTTCTTATTTTTAGTGACTCTATAGCGACAGGGTCTGTTCCGCAGGACTGGCGCATAGCAAATGTGGTGCCAATATTCAAAAAGGGCTCTAAAAGTGAACCTGGAAATTATAGGCCAGTAAGTCTAACCTCTATTGTTGGTAAAATATTTGAAGGGTTTCTGAGGGATGTTATTCTGGATTATCTCAATGAGAATAACTGTTTAACTCCATATCAGCATGGGTTTATGAGAAATCGCTCCTGTCAAACCAATCTAATCAGTTTTTATGAAGAGGTAAGCTATAGACTGGACCACGGTGAGTCATTGGACGTGGTATATCTCGATTTTTCCAAAGCGTTTGATACCGTGCCGCACAAGAGGTTGGTACACAAAATGAGAATGCTTGGTCTGGGGGAAAATGTGTGTAAATGGGTTAGTAACTGGCTTAGTGATAGAAAGCAGAGGGTGGTTATAAATGGTATAGTCTCTAACTGGGTCGCTGTGACCAGTGGGGTACCGCAGGGGTCAGTATTGGGACCTGTTCTCTTCAACATATTCATTAATGATCTGGTAGAAGGTTTACACAGTAAAATATCGATATTTGCAGATGATACAAAACTATGTAAAGCAGTTAATACAAGAGAAGATAGTATTCTGCTACAGATGGATCTGGATAAGTTGGAAACTTGGGCTGAAAGGTGGCAGATGAGGTTTAACAATGATAAATGTAAGGTTATACACATGGGAAGAGGGAATCAATATCACCATTACACACTGAACGGGAAACCACTGGGTAAATCTGACAGGGAGAAGGACTTGGGGATCCTAGTTAATGATAAACTTACCTGGAGCAGCCAGTGCCAGGCAGCAGCTGCCAAGGCAAACAGGATCATGGGGTGCATTAAAAGAGGTCTGGATACACATGATGAGAGCATTATACTGCCTCTGTACAAATCCCTAGTTAGACCGCACATGGAGTACTGTGTCCAGTTTTGGGCACCGGTGCTCAGGAAGGATATAATGGAACTAGAGAGAGTACAAAGGAGGGCAACAAAATTAATAAAGGGGATGGGAGAACTACAATACCCAGATAGATTAGCGAAATTAGGATTATTTAGTCTAGAAAAAAGACGACTGAGGGGCGATCTAATAACCATGTATAAGTATATAAGGGGACAATACAAATATCTCGCTGAGGATCTGTTTATACCAAGGAAGGTGACGGGCACAAGGGGGCATTCTTTGCGTCTGGAGGAGAGAAGGTTTTTCCACCAACATAGAAGAGGATTCTTTACTGTTAGGGCAGTGAGAATCTGGAATTGCTTGCCTGAGGAGGTGGTGATGGCGAACTCAGTCGAGGGGTTCAAGAGAGGCCTGGATGTCTTCCTGGAGCAGAACAATATTGTATCATACAATTATTAGGTTCTGTAGAAGGACGTAGATCTGGGTATTTATTATGATGGAATATAGGCTGAACTGGATGGACAAATGTCTTTTTTCGGCCTTACTAACTATGTTACTATGTTACTATGTTACTATGTTACTATGTATTTAATATTTGGGATATGATACATGTACCCTCATGATCATTCCTCTTTCTGGATATGTCCTGCTATATAGTTTAGCTCTCTCAGGTGCCAATATATTTAAGTATCTCTGTCTGTGGGCTATGTTTTGTGGTTCCCGTTATTACGGGCACTTTTTTGTGTTTTTAATTGTTTTTAATTGTGTTGTTTGCTTATTAGACTGTTCATCAACAATAAACATGTTTTGATATCTAGTTATTCTTTGTCCTGTTGATCTCCTTTACAACATGTCTTTTTTCTACTAAACTTTTAGCGGTTGTCACGGTGGTGGCGGTGGGATGTCCAACTGCACTCGTCATGGTATTGGCGCTGTAGTGGAGTCCACCTGTGGAAGGAATTGAGGTGGCCGTGCAGTGGTATGCAGCAGAGGTCGGCATGGAGGTTATCGTGACAGTGACGGCACAGTTGGATATGCCGCCACTGTCTGCTGTAAATTCCGACTCTGCTGCATAGCCTGCACAAAAGCAGCATTACAGACCTGCATCACACTGAGCTGGAGTTCAGGGCTAAAGTGTTCCAACATGCCCTGCTCAATTTGGTTGAAAAAATGATGAGCTGGCCTCTGGAGGTCGGCTTTCACTTGATCAAGGCTTTTGGTGACCTCCTGGATACGGCAATTCAAGAGGTTATGAGAAACATCCATTCGGTCACCTAAAGCCTTGACTGCTTCGTGTAAAACCGAGCTCAAGTGCAAAAACTCGGGCATGAGTGACCTGTCCGAAGCCCTCTGACGCTGCCGGGATGAGCCCAAAAAAAAGGGTGCAGTGGAAGAGGACTGCGAAAGGGGAAGACCTGATGGGCCAGCTCCCTGGTCTCCAGTTAGTGTGGAAGACCCACCTGCTGCTGCGCTGCTGGATGGCTGGGACGGGTCCGTGGCTGCCGGCTGAAGGACCGCTTCAGAACCTGGGGCGACAGTCGTGCTGTGTGTGCTGTGAAAAAAGGAAAAAGAAAATTAATACCAAAAAATAATCAGACGCTAAATCCTGTGGAATTTGAAAATACAGATTATGTCAATGCAATACAACCGAAAGCATGTGAGCAAAACTTACATTCTCTGGAGAAGGACCGGTCTTAAAAATGACAACACACGATGGTATTTGTACAGTCTGGTCCTTGCTCCTGAACCACTGGCAGCACGACTCTCTTCGCGCAGGTCCTTGTTGAAGCGGTCCTTCATGGAATGCCAACGTGTTTTTACTTTGTCCACTGTTAAAAAAAAAAATTATGGTCAGTAAATTGACTTTTTGCCATGCAAAGACAACTGTGTGTGATGAAATAAACTCCGGAGAGTTTCTTTCATCACACACAGTCAAGAGAGCACGACCAAGGTCTCTGCTGCTTCACACTGCAGTGCAATATTTACCAAATGCATTACGGACCCGTGGCGTGGCATTGTCCCAGCCATCCCACAACGCTTGGGCCACCTCATTCCATAAATGGCGGAGCGTGCTGTTCATCGAATGCAGTGGATCCCGGCTGTCCCACAACGGAACTCGCTCCTGGACAAGGGTTATAAGGAGGTCATTGTCAATACGGTCATCGTCCCGTCGTGAAACCTAAAATTAAAAGAAAATCATTAAAGTATGCTCAATCACATAAGGAAAAGAAAGATAACATATGATGAGAAATGGCATGAATATGAAAGTCAACATACAAAAGGATTTCAGAAGAAAAATTTTAAGAAATTCAAGGGTAAAGAAAGGAAGATTAAAGAATATTACAATGAGGACAGTCAGCCTTGTATACATACCCGCTGCCGTCTTCCCACCGGAGGTTGACTGCGTTGCTCCGGCCCGGTCTGTGCCTCAGTGGAAGTGCTCTAAAAAAAAGGAAAAATCAAATTGTCACATGTGTCGATGTGACAGTGAATACTTACCAAGCTGAAGAGGCAAATACTCACCTCAATGACATGCTCCACTTCTGACTGACGTGGCTCAAACTGCTCACCAGATGAAGACTCCGAAGAAGACATTCTGATGGATGTGGAAAAAAAGAAATGGAAGAAATTAGGACATGTAGAGCCAAAAATTTGAAAAAACAGGCATTGGGTCTTGTCCTCCAAAATGCGGCCTGACAGTGTCTTGTCTTCTTCAGAGTCTGATGAGAAGTGTCCTGAAACTGTCCCCAACCTCCCTTTTATCACCTTGATGCTAGGGGGTGGCTTATCAGTGTCTAGACCTCCTTATCTTAATTGAAACGCATGCATTCAAAAACGCATGCAAACGCATGTACGTAAAAAACGTAACTTAACTGGGAAAGTGAAACCTGTGAAACCCATAAAGGCAACAGGTTTCTGCTAATAACCAAGAAAAATTATCTTTCACAATTGGTGCAGAATCCAACCAGAGGAGCAGCACTTTTAGACCTAATACTATCTAATAGACCTGACAGAATAACAAATCTGCAGGTGGTCGGGCATCTAGGAAATAGCGACCACAATATTGTACAGTTTCACCTGTCTTTCACTAGGGGGACTTGTCAGGGAGTCACAAAAACACTGAACTTTAGGAAGGCAAAGTTTGACCAGCTTAGAGATGCCCTTAATCTGGTAGACTGGGACAATATCCTCAGAAATAAGAATACAGATAATAAATGGGAAATGTTTAAGAACATCCTAAATAGGCAGTGTAAGCGGTTTATACCTTGTGGGAATAAAAGGACTAGAAATAGGAAAAACCCAATGTGGCTAAACAAAGAAGTAAGACAGGCAATTAACAGTAAAAAGAAAGCATTTGCACTACTAAAGCAGGATGGCACCATTGAAGCTCTAAAAAACTATAGGGAGAAAAATACTTTATCTAAAAAACTAATTAAAGCTGCCAAAAAGGAAACAGAGAAGCACATTGCTAAGGAGAGTAAAACTAATCCCAAACTGTTCTTCAACTATATCAATAGTAAAAGAATAAAAACTGAAAATGTAGGCCCCTTAAAAAATAGTGAGGAAAGAATGGTTGTAGATGACGAGGAAAAAGCTAACATATTAAACACCTTCTTCTCCACGGTATTCACGGTGGAAAATGAAATGCTAGGTGAAATCCCAAGAAACAATGAAAACCCTATATTAAGGGTCACCAATCTAACCCAAGAAGAGGTGCGAAACCGGCTAAATAAGATTAAAATAGATAAATCTCCGGGTCCGGATGGCATACACCCACGAGTACTAAGGGAACTAAGTAATGTAATAGATAAACCATTATTTCTTATTTTTAGGGACTCTATAGCGACAGGATCTGTTCCGCAGGACTGGCGCATAGCAAATGTGGTGCCAATATTCAAAAAGGGCTCTAAAAGTGAACCTGGAAATTATAGGCCAGTAAGTCTAACCTCTATTGTTGGTAAAATATTTGAAGGGTTTCTGAGGGATGTTATTCTGGATTATCTCAATGAGAATAACTGTTTAACTCCATATCAGCATGGGTTTATGAGAAATCGCTCCTGTCAAACCAATCTAATCAGTTTTTATGAAGAGGTAAGCTATAGGCTGGACCACGGTGAGTCATTGGACGTGGTATATCTCGATTTTTCCAAAGCGTTTGATACCGTGCCGCACAAGAGGTTGGTACACAAAATGAGAATGCTTGGTCTGGGGGAAAATGTGTGTCAATGGGTTAGTAACTGGCTTAGTGATAGAAAGCAGAGGGTGGTTATAAATGGTATAGTCTCTAACTGGGTCGCTGTGACCAGTGGGGTACCGCAGGGGTCAGTATTGGGACCTGTTCTCTTCAACATATTCATTAATGATCTGGTAGAAGGTTTACACAGTAAAATATCGATATTTGCAGATGATACAAAACTATGTAAAGCAGTTAATACAAGAGAAGATAGTATTCTGCTACAGATGGATCTGGATAAGTTGGAAACTTGGGCTGAAAGGTGGCAGATGAGGTTTAACAATGATAAATGTAAGGTTATACACATGGGAAGAAGGAATCAATATCACCATTACACACTGAATGGGAAACCACTGGGTAAATCTGACAGGGAGAAGGACTTGGGGATCCTAGTTAATGATAAACTTACCTGGAGCAGCCAGTGCCAGGCAGCAGCTGCCAAGGCAAACAGGATCATGGGGTGCATTAAAAGAGGTCTGGATACACATGATGAGAGCATTATACTGCCTCTGTACAAATCCCTAGTTAGACCGCACATGGAGTACTGTGTCCAGTTTTGGGCACCGGTGCTCATGAAGGATATAATGGAACTAGAGAGAGTACAAAGGAGGGCAACAAAATTAATAAAGGGGATGGAAGAACTACAATACCCAGATAGATTAGCGAAATTAGGATTATTTAGTCTAGAAAAAAGACGACTGAGGGGCGATCTAATAACCATGTATAAGTATATAAGGGGACAATACAAATATCTCGCTGAGGATCTGTTTATACCAAGGAAGGTGACGGGCACAAGGGGGCATTCTTTGCGTCTGGAGGAGAGAAGGTTTTTCCACCAACATAGAAGAGGATTCTTTACTGTTAGGGCAGTGAGAATCTAGAATTGCTTGCCTGAGGAGGTGGTGATGGCGAACTCAGTCGAGGGGTTCAAGAGAGGCCTGGATGTCTTCCTGGAGCAGAACAATATTGTATCATACAATTATTAGGTTCTGTAGAAGGACGTAGATCTGGGGATTTATTATGATGGAATATAGGCTGAACTGGATGGACAAATGTCTTTTTTCGGCTTTACTAACTATGTTACTATGTTACTATGTTTCCATAGACTCCAATGCATTTTTTGACGCAAAAAAACGCAAACGAACGCATGCGTTTTTATGCGTCAAAAAAATGCCTCTGAAAATTACTACATGTTGCATTTCTGCAAATGAACGCATGCAGCAAAAAACCGCATGCGTTGTAAAACGCGACCAAACGCGTATAAAAAAAATGCATGCGTTTTTAATATTAAACATAGGAAAAAAACGCATGCGTTTTTATGCGGTAAAAACGCTGCAGACAAAAAAGCAAGTGTGAAACCAGCCTAAGTGAACCAACCACACCACACCTGAGATGCAGCAGCACCTGAGGAGCCCGGGGCATGATAGAGTCCCTGTAAAACGGCTCAAGCTGCCCGTCATGCAGGTACCTGTCCCAGGACAGGGGAAAAGGGGACTTTGCCAGTAAGCTTCAGGCAGCAGGGACCTCACATAGAATGGCGCAAGTTGGAAAGGCTCACGGACCTCAACTAGATAAGGGATTCTCCCATTGCCTCTGAGCCGGCCGGGCCGCATCACCATCCATGCCTGGTACCCTGGACTGTGGCCTGCCAACTACAGTAAGCCAGGCAAAGACTTTAAAACTTGTGTCCTTTACTTATTGCTCGACATACACCATCATTGCCATACACTATAGGACCCCTGGGGACTCCGTTTCACCTGTGGGAAGCGTTACCATCTTTGCTGCAACAACATCCCCCAGAGGACCCCTTTAAAGCAGTGTCGGTCCCCCTATTGACCGAACACCACAGGTGGCGTCACGACAGACTCATTTATTGGGCGCCCAGGGCCACAGACCGGGTCGCAGCTGCCGTGACATCTCCTTTAAAAGAAACCTTACCCGGTGCCGAGTACCCCACGGCCCTGGTAGGGTGCTTCAAGCTTCCATAACTGAAAATTCTCATTGTTCAGCTTAGCTAGTGTGAGTCTCAGCTCTGAACTGCTGCTCATCTTTAACTTATTTGTCTTACTTGTTTGGAGAGAATTGCTTTGAAGTATTGTTTTGCATTCACCAAGTCCTTTTTGTCTTCTATGCTTGGCCTATAACCTGTTACATAGTTTGGTCACAGAAGAAACTTGGGAGAGTAGATTATATGGGGTAATTCAACTTTATCTTCACAGAATATGATTTACATGCATCAGCTTCTTAATACAGCATAACAGGAAGTCTAAAAGACCTTTTTACCAGAGAGAAAGTGAAACCAAAATACAACAAGTATATGCATTACATTCAACTAAGCATATAATCGTAACAACATCGCCATCTACTGTCAGAAAAGTGTAAACTCCTCCTGGACACAAATAAGTCTGTCTCTGTTGAATATCTGCCAACAGTTAAAACTCACCATATTGTATTATGTACAGGGCTGCCACTAGGAATTTCGGGGACCCCATACTGGCAACATTTTCGGGGCCCCCTTGAAACTCCGCCCAGGCTCCACCCCAGCTCCGCCTCCACATCCCAAAACTTCCACAGTCCCACCGCCCGCTCTTGGAAAAACTCATCTTCTGTACCACGTCCTCACTAATCTGATATTAACAGTTTCCAGCAGACACCAGATCACATACATAGCTAGCGATTTTTGTTTTGGCCAAAATAATTTTTAAGCCACCACCACGAAAAGGTAGACTATTTTGGCCAGGCACTACTCTAACCTATTAAACATTTCTTTATATTTTCTATATTTTTATTTATTTTTCTTTAAGGGAATGAGTCACATATATTTTTTTAGAATGACCATTAATACCACATACAAGGGAAAAATACCATCACACCATGACCAAACGACATATTACCACCACATAGTGATGGAATAATACCACATACAAGGAACAAATATCTCCATACTGTGACCAGATAACATATTACCATCACATAGTGACCAGATAATACCACATACAGGGAGAATACAACCACACCATGACCAGATGACATACTGCCACCACATAGTGACCGAATACTACAATACTGATCATTAATTGAAAAAAAAAACACAGCACTAATGCTTTTATACACAGGAGCTCTGTAAGTAATGTCAGTTTACATTTAATACGGAGATCACCCATGACATTATATCAAGGAGCTCTGTATATAGTGTATAGTGAAGAGGTAATAGAGTGTATAGTGTCAGTGTACAGTTAACACACTGACTCACCAGTGATGTCTCTAGCTGAAGTTCCTCATCTTTGCTTTTCTTTTTCATGCAGTGCAGACCGCCATCACTTCTTCCAGCCAGGACTCGTCTCTGCATAAGATAACACATAGTTACCTAGAGCACCGCTTCCAGAGCACATACCCCACTTTTCCCTTTCTTCTACACTACACATCTGAATACAGATGTGCACCCATCATTAATATATAATTAGTTATTATTAATCCACCACTGCATCCCCACCAATTATAATTAGCCATTTTCCCCAATGAATAAATATAAACATTAATTAGCATCTGTACTCTTTCCCCCAATTCATTACCAGTCACTGCATTTAACGCCCCCCACTAGGTGCCTCCCGCTCCCCTGATTCATTATATTTACATACCCCTTCTGCCCCAATTCATTGTGGTCTTCTCTCTCCCACCCCTACCCTCTATTCATTATCAACTGCTCTCCCCCCACATTCAATACATCATTTACTCCCACCACTCTCAAAATTCATCAATATTTGCTCTCCCCCAGGGACTCATTAGCTCCACCCGTCCCCCACCTTCAATTCAATTGCTGTTCCCCGACCCTAAATTCACCATTTGCAGTCCCCTTCACTTCATCATTTGCTGTCATCCCCCCACTTCATCATTTGCTGTCGTCCTCCCGCATTATTTCATCATTTGCTATCCTCCTCCCCCCTCACTTCATCATTTACTGTCCTCCTCACCCCTCACTTCATCATGTGCAGTCGCCTTCCATTCATGTGCAGTCCCCAGTCCCCTTCCTCACATCAATTGCAGCCCCCTCCATCATTTGCAGCCCCCACTCCATCATCATTTACAGCCCCCTCCAACATGTGCAGATCTCCCCTTTCATCATGTGCAGACCCCCCTGTCATGTGCAGACCCCCCTTTAATCATGTGCAGACCCCCCTATAATCAAGTGCAGAGCCCCCTTTTCATCATGTGCAAACCCCCTTTTCATCATATGCAGACCCCTTTATCACGTGCAGCCCCCTTTATCATGTGCAGCCCCTATTCATATGTGAAGTGCCCCTTTATCATGTACAGCCCCTTTATCATGTGCAGTGCCCCATTCATGTGCAGTGCCCCTCTATCATGTACAGCCCCCTTTATCATGTGCAGTGTCCATTTATCATGTACAGCCTCTTTATCATGTGCAGCGCCCCATTCATGTGCAGTGCCCCTTTATCATGTATAGCCCCCTTTATCATGTGCAGTGCCCCTTTATCACGTGCAGCCCCCTTTATCATGTGCAGCTCACCCTTTATCATTTGCAGCACCCCTTTATCATGTGCAGCCCCCATTCATGTGCAGTGCCCCTTTATCATGTGCAGCCCTCTATTCATGTGCAGACCCCCATTTATGTGCAGACCCCCTTTATCAAGTGCAGCCCTCCATTCATGTGCAGACCCCATTATCATGTACAGCCCCCCATTATCATGTGCAGCATACCCTTTATCATGTGCAGCCCCCCTTTATCATGTGCAGCCCCCCATTCACGTGCAGTGCCCCTTTATCATGTACAGCCCCCTTTATCATGTGCAGTGCCCCTTTATGATGTACAGCCCTTTTATCATGTGCAGCCCTCCATTCATGTGTAGACCCCCTTCATCATGTGCAGCCCTCCATTCATATGCAGCCCCCTTTATCATGTGCAGACCCCCTTTATCATGTGCAGCCCTCCATTCATGTGCAGACCCCATTATCATGTGCAGCCCCCCATTATCATGTGCAGCACACCCTTTATCATTTGCAGCACCCCTTTATCACGTGCAGTCTCCCTTTATTATGTGAAGACCCCTTTATCATGTGCAGCCCCCCTTTTTCATGTGCAGTCCCCCATTCATGTGCAGTGCCCCTTTATCATGTACAGCCCCATTTATCATGTGCAGTGCCCCTTTATGATGTACAGCCCTCTTTATCATGTGCAGCCCTCCATTCATGTGCAGACCCCCTTTATCATGTGCAGCCCTCCATTCATGTGCAGCCCTTTTTATCATGTGCAGCCCCCTTTAATCATGTGCAGACCCCCCTATAATCAAGTGCAGACCCCCCTTTTCATCATGTGCAAACCCCCTTTTCATCATATGCAGACCCCTTTATCACGTGCAGCCCCCTTTATCATGTGCAGCCCCTATTCATATGTGAAGTGCCCCTTTATCATGTACAGCCCCTTTATCATGTGCAGTGCCCCATTCATGTGCAGTGCCCCTCTATCATGTACAGCCCCCTTTATCATGTGCAGTGACCATTTATCATGTACAGCCTCTTTATCATGTGCAGCGCCCCATTCATGTGCAGTGCCCCTTTATCATGTATAGCCCCCTTTATCATGTGCAGTGCCCCTTTATCACGTGCAGCCCCCTTTATCATGTGCAGCTCACCCTTTATCATTTGCAGCACCCCTTTATCATGTGCAGCCCCCATTCATGTGCAGTGCCCCTTTATCATGTGCAGCCCTCTATTCATGTGCAGACCCCCATTTATGTGCAGACCCCCTTTATCAAGTGCAGACCTCCATTCATGTGCAGACCCCATTATCATGTACAGCCCCCCATTATCATGTGCAGCATACCCTTTATCATGTGCAGCCCCCCATTCACGTGCAGTGCCCCTTTATCATGTACAGCCCCCTTTATCATGTGCAGTGCCCCTTTATGATGTACAGCCCTTTTATCATGTGCAGCCCTCCATTCATGTGTAGACCCCCTTCATCATGTGCAGCCCTCCATTCATATGCAGCCCCCTTTATCATGTGCAGACCCCCTTTATCATGTGCAGCCCTCCATTCATGTGCAGACCCCATTATCATGTGCAGCCCCCCATTATCATGTGCAGCACACCCTTTATCATTTGCAGCACCCCTTTATCACGTGCAGTCTCCCTTTATTATGTGAAGACCCCTTTATCATGTGCAGCCCCCCTTTTTCATGTGGAGTCCCCCATTCATGTGCAGTGCCCCTTTATCATGTACAGCCCCCTTTATCATGTGCAGTGCCCCTTTATGATGTACAGCCCTTTTATCATGTGCAGCCCTCCATTCATATGCAGCCCCCTTTATCATGTGCAGACCCCCTTTATCATGTGCAGCCCTCCATTCATGTGCAGACCCCATTATCATGTGCAGCCCCCCATTATCATGTGCAGCACACCCTTTATCATTTGCAGCACCCCTTTATCACGTGCAGTCTCCCTTTATTATGTGAAGACCCCTTTATCATGTGCAGCCCCCCTTTTTCATGTGCAGTCCCCCATTCATGTGCAGTGCCCCTTTATCATGTACAGCCCCATTTATCATGTGCAGTGCCCCTTTATGATGTACAGCCCTCTTTATCATGTGCAGCCCTCCATTCATGTGCAGACCCCCTTTATCATGTGCAGCCCTCCATTCATGTGCAGCCCTTTTTATCATGTGCAGCCCCCTTTAATCATGTGCAGACCCCCCTATAATCAAGTGCAGACCCCCCTTTTCATCATGTGCAAACCCCCTTTTCATCATATGCAGACCCCTTTATCACGTGCAGCCCCCTTTATCATGTGCAGCCCCTATTCATATGTGAAGTGCCCCTTTATCATGTACAGCCCCTTTATCATGTGCAGTGCCCCATTCATGTGCAGTGCCCCTTTATGATGTACAGCCCTTTTATCATGTGCAGCCCTCCATTCATGTGTAGACCCCCTTCATCATGTGCAGCCCTCCATTCATATGCAGCCCCCTTTATCATGTGCAGACCCCCTTTATCATGTGCAGCCCTCCATTCATGTGCAGACCCCATTATCATGTGCAGCCCCCCATTATCATGTGCAGCACACCCTTTATCATTTGCAGCACCCCTTTATCACGTGCAGTCTCCCTTTATTATGTGAAGACCCCTTTATCATGTGCAGCCCCCCTTTTTCATGTGGAGTCCCCCATTCATGTGCAGTGCCCCTTTATCATGTACAGCCCCCTTTATCATGTGCAGTGCCCCTTTATGATGTACAGCCCTTTTATCATGTGCAGCCCTCCATTCATATGCAGCCCCCTTTATCATGTGCAGACCCCCTTTATCATGTGCAGCCCTCCATTCATGTGCAGACCCCATTATCATGTGCAGCCCCCCATTATCATGTGCAGCACACCCTTTATCATTTGCAGCACCCCTTTATCACGTGCAGTCTCCCTTTATTATGTGAAGACCCCTTTATCATGTGCAGCCCCCCTTTTTCATGTGCAGTCCCCCATTCATGTGCAGTGCCCCTTTATCATGTACAGCCCCATTTATCATGTGCAGTGCCCCTTTATGATGTACAGCCCTCTTTATCATGTGCAGCCCTCCATTCATGTGCAGACCCCCTTTATCATGTGCAGCCCTCCATTCATGTGCAGCCCTTTTTATCATGTGCAGCCCCCTTTAATCATGTGCAGACCCCCCTATAATCAAGTGCAGACCCCCCTTTTCATCATGTGCAAACCCCCTTTTCATCATATGCAGACCCCTTTATCACGTGCAGCCCCCTTTATCATGTGCAGCCCCTATTCATATGTGAAGTGCCCCTTTATCATGTACAGCCCCTTTATCATGTGCAGTGCCCCATTCATGTGCAGTGCCCCTCTATCATGTACAGCCCCCTTTATCATGTGCAGTGACCATTTATCATGTACAGCCTCTTTATCATGTGCAGCGCCCCATTCATGTGCAGTGCCCCTTTATCATGTATAGCCCCCTTTATCATGTGCAGTGCCCCTTTATCACGTGCAGCCCCCTTTATCATGTGCAGCTCACCCTTTATCATTTGCAGCACCCCTTTATCATGTGCAGCCCCCATTCATGTGCAGTGCCCCTTTATCATGTGCAGCCCTCTATTCATGTGCAGACCCCCATTTATGTGCAGACCCCCTTTATCAAGTGCAGCCCTCCTTTCATGTGCAGACCCCATTATCATGTACAGCCCCCCATTATCATGTACAGCATACCCTTTATCATGTGCAGCCCCCCATTCACGTGCAGTGCCCCTTTATCATGTACAGCCCCCTTTATCATGTGCAGTGCCCCTTTATGATGTACAGCCCTTTTATCATGTGCAGCCCTCCATTCATGTGTAGACCCCCTTCATCATGTGCAGCCCTCCATTCATATGCAGCCCCCTTTATCATGTGCAGACCCCCTTTATCATGTGCAGCCCTCCATTCATGTGCAGACCCCATTATCATGTGCAGCCCCCCATTATCATGTGCAGCACACCCTTTATCATTTGCAGCACCCCTTTATCACGTGCAGTCTCCCTTTATTATGTGAAGACCCCTTTATCATGTGCAGCCCCCCTTTTTCATGTGCAGTCCCCCATTCATGTGCAGTGCCCCTTTATCATGTACAGCCCCATTTATCATGTGCAGTGCCCCTTTATGATGTACAGCCCTCTTTATCATGTGCAGCCCTCCATTCATGTGCAGACCCCCTTTATCATGTGCAGCCCTCCATTCATGTGCAGCCCTTTTTATCATGTGCAGCCCCCTTTAATCATGTGCAGACCCCCCTATAATCAAGTGCAGACCCCCCTTTTCATCATGTGCAAACCCCCTTTTCATCATATGCAGACCCCTTTATCACGTGCAGCCCCCTTTATCATGTGCAGCCCCTATTCATATGTGAAGTGCCCCTTTATCATGTACAGCCCCTTTATCATGTGCAGTGCCCCATTCATGTGCAGTGCCCCTCTATCATGTACAGCCCCCTTTATCATGTGCAGTGACCATTTATCATGTACAGCCTCTTTATCATGTGCAGCGCCCCATTCATGTGCAGTGCCCCTTTATCATGTATAGCCCCCTTTATCATGTGCAGTGCCCCTTTATCACGTGCAGCCCCCTTTATCATGTGCAGCTCACCCTTTATCATTTGCAGCACCCCTTTATCATGTGCAGCCCCCATTCATGTGCAGTGCCCCTTTATCATGTGCAGCCCTCTATTCATGTGCAGACCCCCATTTATGTGCAGACCCCCTTTATCAAGTGCAGCCCTCCATTCATGTGCAGACCCCATTATCATGTACAGCCCCCCATTATCATGTACAGCATACCCTTTATCATGTGCAGCCCCCCATTCACGTGCAGTGCCCCTTTATCATGTACAGCCCCCTTTATCATGTGCAGTGCCCCTTTATGATGTACAGCCCTTTTATCATGTGCAGCCCTCCATTCATGTGTAGACCCCTTCATCATGTGCAGCCCTCCATTCATATGCAGCCCCCTTTATCATGTGCAGACCCCCTTTATCATGTGCAGCCCTCCATTCATGTGCAGACCCCATTATCATGTGCAGCCCCCCATTATCATGTGCAGCACACCCTTTATCATTTGCAGCACCCCTTTATCACGTGCAGTCTCCCTTTATTATGTGAAGACCCCTTTATCATGTGCAGCCCCCCTTTTTCATGTGGAGTCCCCCATTCATGTGCAGTGCCCCTTTATCATGTACAGCCCCATTTATCATGTGCAGTGCCCCTTTATGATGTACAGCCCTCTTTATCATGTGCAGCCCTCCATTCATGTGCAGACCCCCTTTATCATGTGCAGCCCTCCATTCATGTGCAGCCCTTTTTATCATGCGCAGCCCCCTTTATCATGTGCAGACCCCCTTTATGATGTGCAGGCCTCCATTCATGTGCAGCGCCCCTTTATCTTGTGCAGTGCCCCTTCATCATGTGCAGCACCCCCTTTATCATGTGCAGCCCCCCTTTATCATGTGAAGCCCCCTTTATCATGTGAAGACCCCATTCATGTGCAGTGCCCCTTTGTCATGTGCAGCCCCTTTTATCATGTGCAGTGCCCCCTTTATCATGTGCAGCACCCCCTTTATCATGTGCAGCCCCCTTTATCATGTGCAGACCTCCTTTATCATGTGCAGCCCTCCATTCATGTGCATCGCCCCCTTCATGTGCAGTCCCCCTTTATTATGTGCAGCCCTCCATTCATGTGCAGCTCCCCTTTATCTTGTGCAGCGCCCCCTTCATGTGCAGTGCCACCTCATCCTCTCCTCCCCATTTAATTCATTTTATATAAGAAAAAAAAAACATTTTACATACTTACCTCATAAGTGATCCCCAGCAGGCGCAGCTCCGCTTCTGGTCAGTGACCTCATACGTGTCGGCGCATACGGGATGATGTCATCGCATACGTGCCGACACCTGACCAGAAGTCCAGGGAGAGCGGAGGGAGTCGGTCTGAGCTGTGCAGCCATCCAGGAGGTAAAGACGGCCGTGCACAGCTCCCAGAAGGCTCCGGGGTCGACGTGTGTGCCGCAGGCCTGCAGCGCATTAGTGCAGGTCTGCAGGATGGGGCCCCATGAGCAGTAGAACAAGAGGGGGCCCTGCCCCTATGTGCCGCTGGTCATCGGGCCACATACAGCAGTAAGGCCAGTGACGCCCTGATGGCGGCCCTTATTATGTAGCTACTCTGTTCCAAATGTATTATATCAAAGTAGTCTTTGATATTAGAGATATTTACACTGTTCGCCATGTTGTGATTACGCTGTGAATGCCCTGTACCATGCATAATACTATGTACAGTACTTTAGACATGCAGTAACCATAAGATAAAAAAGAGTTACAATTCCCAACTGCAAATCAAATAAATGATAACAAATATCAAAAGGATAAACTGATTTAGAAAAAAGTACAAAACTTTATTACCACATAATACATAAATATAGAAACACACAATAAAATCCAAAATGACTGGACAGGTAATCTAAGCAATGATGCATATAGGCAGTGACAGGCTATCCAAAGTGCAGGGGTACTCTAACCGTAACATCATCTGATAACAGTGTCTAACAATACATATATAAGTAACCCCAACTGTAAGAGTACATAAATGGGTGAGAGGAATATATAACCACCAGCATGCTCTCAGGACAATCTAAGTAAATAGGTATAGTAACCGCACATTATGTCCCCATTATCCATACAGATCAAAAGTAAGTCAGGAGCAGATGCTGGATAAGGAATTTCTCACCCATAGGACAGCACTGAACACCGCACACACCCCAACACGTGTTTCGCTTCCGCTTCTTCAGGGAGCAGTGTGTAGTAAGTGCCCGACCACAGATTTATATATGCCGCTCAAAGCTCAAAGCGGCATATATAAATCTTTTTCGCGAAACCCGACTTTGTCAAAAGTCGGGTCGGGTGAAATCGGCCGATTATTTCGAAAAGTCGGGGGCTGACCGAAACACGAAACCCAATGCAAGTCAATGGGGAATCAAAGTCGGCAGTGAGTGGAGGACAGGAAAACACCTACAGTGCCCATTTTAATACCAAAAACATCAATTCTTATTTCTTAAGCTTGTCAATCTTAATTTACTTTATAATAATAGTTAAGCATTGAAAACAAGGGGTCATTTGGCTAAAGTTGTGGGGGGGTAGGGCTGGCTCAAGATTTTTGTGGGCGCAGGAAACGCGGAATACGTCACAGCGGTGGAGCAGGGAGAGGTAAGTATTTCAACTTTGCAAGTGCTGTGATCCTGAGCAAGCAGGGGGGCCCACTCGTTGGCACTGGCACAGGGCCCCTCATAGTACAGCAGTGTGTTTGATGGCGGGTGGCGCCTCCCACTGCCAGAGACACTTTTGCGTACTATGAGGGGCCCTGTGCCAGTGACGTTGCCAACAAGTATGCCCCCCCACCTGATGAAGGAACCTGCACTCTCAACTGCACCTTCCTCTTTGTCCCCGTGTAAGGTGGTATAGTATGCGAGAAGGGGAACCTGGCTTTCAGCAGGGTCAGATTCAGGCTGGGTAGAGTGCAAGGGGAATGTAGCGGTCTGGGTCAATGTACCAGCAGACTCATCTAGCACTGGCTGGGCAATGGGCAGGATGAGGAAGAAACACAGATATAGGCCCAAATAATAAAGTAGGCTAAATGCAGTTCAAAATTGATAACAGGACTAAACAGGCGGCATAGCTTTGTTCAGTGGAGAACAACTGTAATGAGTGGCGCAGACACAGTTAGTAGGCCCAAAATAAAAAAGTAGGCTAAATACAGTTCAAAATTGGTAACAGGACTAAACAGGCGGCATAGCTTTGTTCAGTGGAGGACAACTGTAATGAGTGGCGCAGACACAGTTAGTAGGCCCAAAATAAAAAAGTAGGCTAAATGCAGTTCAAAATTGGTAACAAGACTAAACAGGCGGCATTGCTTTGTTCAGTGGAGGACAACTGTAATGAGTGGCGCAGACTCAGTTTGTAGGCCCACAATAAAAAAGTAGGCTACATGCAGTTCAAAATTGGTAACAGGACTAAATAGGCGGCAATGCTTTGTTCAGTGGAGGACAACTGTAATGAGTGGCGCAGACACAGTTTGTAGGCCCACCATAAAAAAGTAGGCTAAATGCAGTTCAAAATTGGTAACAGGAATAAACAGGTGGCAATGCTTTGTTTAGTGGAGGACAACTGTAATGAGTGGCGCAGACACAGTTTGTAGGCCCACAAAAAAGTAGGCTAAATGCAGTTCAAAATTGCTAACAGGACTAAACAGGCGGCATTGCTTTGTTCAGTGGAGGACAACTGTAATGAGTGGCGCAGACACAGTTTGTAGGCCCACAATAAAAAAGTAGGCTAAATGCAGTTCAAAATTGCTAACAGGACTAAACAGGCGGCATAGCTTTGTTCAGTGGAGGACAACTGTAATGAGTGGCGCAGACACAGTTAGTAGGCCCAAAATAAAAAAGTTGGCTAAATGCAGTTTAAAATTGGTAACAGGACTAAACAGGCGGCCTAGCTTTGTTCAGTGGAGGACAACTGTAATGAGTGGCGCAGACACAGTTAGTAGGTCCAAATACAAAAGTAGGCTAAAAGCAGTTCAAAATTGGTAACAGAACTAAACAGGCGGCATAGCTAGGTACTGGGGTGGGCTCCTCTGCTGAGTAGCAGACAGTGGTAGTAGGCGCAAAGTATTAACTGGTCTAAATGGAGGCAAGGGCCCCTGTATATTTTAACTATCATCTATCATTTCAACAAATTTGTATTGGCAGTGCCATTGAAGGATTTAACAGCACAGACTACACAGTGGTGGAGCAGGGAGAGGTAAGTATTGCAAGTGGTAGAGCACTGTTCGAGCTGGGGGGAACACTCTCTCGTGGGTGGCGGTACTGGCACAGGGCCCTTACGACGGTGTATCTGACGTTGGTTGTGCACCACCACCGTCAGAGACACTTCATTGTACTATGAGGGACCCTATGCCAGGGCCATCGCCCAAGAGTGGGCGCACCCACCTGTCCATGCAAACGGCACTCGCACGGGTGCTTGCGCCAGGTGGTGACCACGGCCCTGTGGGGGGAGTCAGCCCATTTAGGGAGGTATAAAAATGGCCTATGGTGGACATTCAGCAGCTGCAAATGGCGAAATTGGAGAAGTCAGTAAGAGGAGGCCAAAAGCAAGACATTTTTCAGGCAAGCTACGTGTCAGCAGGAGAAGGTGGGGCAAAATAATTTGAAATCCATGATTGGTTCATTTTAATGAAGGTTAGATCATCAACATTATGGGTAGCCAGACATGTCCTTTTTTCAGTCAGTATTGAACCAGCAGCACTGAAGACTCTTTCTGATAGCACACTAGTAGCAGGGCAAGCGAGCTCCTGTAATGCATATTCTGCCAATTCAGGCCAGGTGTCTATTTTAGGTGCCCAGTAATCAAAGGGAAATTACCTGTGAGGGAGAACATCGATAAGGGAGGAAAAGTAGTTCGTAACCATAATGGACAAATGCTGTCTCCTGTCACTTTGAATCGATGCAGCACTACCTGTCGTGTCAGTGGTCATTGCGAAATCACTCCACAACCTGGTAATAAACCCCTCTGTCTAATGCCACTTCGGATTTGTGCACCTCTAACCCTCTGCCATGTTGTCCCCTATGGCTTGTGTGAGAACCTGTTGTGAACAGGTGATTCAGAACCACAATGGACCTAGTGGTTAAGAGCACACAAAATGACCTGATAGTTACTAACATAGGACGAGCTCTGGGACGTGGGAACTCTGCTGACCGCAATCCCTAATCCTATCATACCACACTAGAGGTAGCCGTGGATTGCGCCCAACGCTCCCTATGCAACTCGGCACAGCCTGAGAAACTAGCTAGCCCTGAAGACAGGGCTGACCGCAAAGCTACCTTTCCTATCCTCTGTCTGTTCAGTAAGTCGGGCCTCACTTTGCTAAATCTATTTCATCTCTGTGTTTGTATTTTCATCTTTACTCACGGTCATTATATGTGGGGGGCTGCCTTTTCCTTTGGGGAATTTCTCTGAGGCAAGGTAGGCTTATTTTTCTATCTTCAGGGCTAACTAGTTCCTTAGGCTGTGTCGAGTTGCATAGGGAGCGTTAGGAGCAATCCACGGCTATTTCTAGTGTGTGTGATAGGATTATGGATTGCGGTCAGCAGAGTTCCCACGTCTCAGAGCTCGTCCTATATTATTTGTAACTATCAGGTCATTCCGTGTGCTCTTAACCACCAGGTCCATTATTGGCCTTACCACCAGGTCATAACAGAAGGGGGTTTGATTTACTATTTATAGGGTTTTTTTAGCGGATTTTTATGATTGGCAGCTTTTTATTGCAAAAAATAGTTTTTGCGTCTCCATATTTTGAGAGCTATATTTTTTCCATATTTTCGTCCACAGAGGCAAGTGAGTTTTTTTTTGTGGGACAAGTTGATGTTTTTATTGGTACCATTTTCGGGCACGTGACATTTTGTTTTATTGCTTTTTATTTCTATTTTTGTGATGCAGAATGACCAAAAACAGCAATTTGTGAATTTCTTTTGGAGGGGTGTTTATACCGTTCCACGTTTGGTAAAATTGATAAAACAGTTTTATTTTTCGGGTCAGTACGATTACAGCGATACTTCATTTATATAATTTTTTTATGTTTTGGCGCTTTTATACGATAAAAACTATTTTGTATAAAAAATAATTATTTTTGCATCGCTTTATTCTGAGGACTATAACTTTTTTTATTTTTTCCCTGATGACGCTGTATGGCAGCTCGTTTTATGAGGGACAAGAAGACATTACCATGTTTTTTATATCCCTCTTTTTAATCGCGTGTAATTCCAGATTTTGTTCGGTGGTATGATAATAAAGCGTTGTTTTTCGTCTCTTTTTTTTATGCTGTTCACTGAAGGGGTTAACTAGTGGGACAGTTTTATAAGTTGGGTCGTTACGGATGCGGCTATACTAAATATGTGTACTTTTATTGTTTTTTTTATTTAGATAAAGAAATGTATTTATTGGAACAATATTTTTTTTTATTTATTTAGGATTTTTTTTTTTTACATATGTAAATATTTTTTTTTAGCTGTTTACTTTATCCCGGGGGGGGACATGACTTTGTGCAGTGCACTGTTTCAGTTCAGCGATCTGACAGGCACTGCAAGCCACCTCCCTGCAGGACCCGGAAGGAGCCCCGCGGCCATTTTGGGCCTGCAGGGAGAAGGAGGTAGGAGACCCTCGGAGCAACGTGATCACATCTCAGGGTCTCAGGGAAGCACGTAGAGAGCCCCCTCGCTGCGCGATGCTTCTCTATGCTGCCAGAACGCTGTGATCTTGTTTGATAGCAGTGTTCTGGGAGCTAATGTGCCAGGAGAGGTCCGTGACCACTTCTGGCACATAGTACCGGATGTCAACTGTGATAGTCAGCTGACTCCCGGCCCCGATCGTCTGCGCTTCCCCCGTGAGCACGGCTGATCGGTGATGATGTACTATCCCGCCGGTGGTCATACGGGCCCATACCACCTCGACGGGATAGTACATCATATGTCAGAAAGGGGTTAAACTTGGATACGGCGCATTATACCAGGATGGAGGCATATATACCAGGTTGCGGTCATTAAACTAGGATGGGGAAAATTATGGAAGGGGACCAAAATGAAGTGCATTATACCAGGAAGGGGGCCAGGATGGGGGACATTATACCAGAAAAGGGACCAGGATGGGGACATTATTACTGGAAGGGTAGTCCCTCATTAACTATCATCCTATTTAGTTATGTATGGGGCAGTCCCTTATTATGTAGCGTTCTCGGTTGTTTTGTACAGTGCTTTCCCATTACTACCTAGTATAATGTTGTGTTACGTATAGCACCGTCCCTTACATAACATATTCTCATTATTTTTTTTATTTACATCACCTTCTCTTTATTACATGGAGTCCTCATATATACGAGTATAAAGGGCCATGTATATGAGGATGGGGGCATATATACGAGGATGGGGACTTGTTTGTGTTTTTTTTGGGATGGGGCACATTATGCCAGGATGAGGGGCATATATACCAGCTTGAAGCAGATTATGCCAGGATGGGGAACATTATACCTGGAAGAGGACCAGGATTGGGCATGTTATACCTAGAATGGGACCAGGATGGGGGACATTATACCAGTAAGGGAATCAGGATGGAGGACATTATAGGAAGGGGACCATGAAGATATTATACAAGAAAGGAGACCAGGAAAGGGGGCATTAATACTGGAAGGGGCATCTCTAATTACCAATCATTGTCTTTATGTATGGGCGGGCCTTTATTATGTAATGTCCTCAGTTGTTATATACAGTGCTGTCCCATTATTACATAGTGTTATCTCTTGTTACGTATATACTATACGTATAGCATCATCCCTTACATAACATATTTTCATTATTTTTTGTGTTTACATCACCTTCTCTTTATTACATAGAGTCCTCTCTTGTTACATATAGAATAAAATGACCAGCATCTGACCAGAAGACCAGTCCATCAGCCTCCTCCATCAAAAAACTTTACTATGCTCCATCAGCAGTCATTTCATCTTATATATAAGAGAGCATGGTATGTAATAAAAAAACAGGGCACTATAAATAATAAAAATAACGAGAATTCGATATGTAAGGGACAGTGTTGTACACAACAAGTGAGGGCAATTTATAATAAGGGGGCTATATACACTGATGAGCAAAAGTGTAACAATGTTTTGAACTTTGGACTTTTAGGCTCCATATCTCACCATCCACTACTGCTTTGAACATGAGACTATCAGCATTTTATAGACAATCATCTTGGCTATCTCATAGATAAATTTGACTTCCAACTATTTTGCATATGATTACTTATACAGATTTTTGTCATGTCTTTGCATTTCTACTGTTTTGCTACTGGTGGTGGAAAGATCTTTTTCTTCCTGTATGCTACAAATTACAATCTGTTCTCACATTCCCTAATAGCTCATGGGCTATTAGGTTGATAACCAAACGAAAGGTTACTAGTATGAATCGAGGAGCAGCCATGAAGATTTCCGTAGAAAAAGGAAACAGCATCATCCAACAACTTGATAGAGGTCTCTCGGCCAAGAAAATTACCAAACTGGTGGCCGAAGAAAGGTGAACCCTCAATTTCAAAATTGTCATAAGAAGCGCCGGCTTCAGTTTGCAAAAATGTACGAAGAGTGAACAGTAGAAGGTTGGAAGCGGATGACTTGGAGCGATGAGAAGAAAGTCAATAGACTAGGCTCTGATGAGAAACACCAAATGATATCCCTAACAAGACCATGAAGGCATAAACCATACAAATACCAAAAAACAAACCTTCACAAAAAAGATCCAAAGTAATATATAGCAAAACATATAAACTTTTTTAAATATAAAAAAGATAACAATAAAAACAAGGCAGTAGCCACCAGTGCAGCAGCAAAGGTGGGACTCATACAGGGGCAACCTCAATAACACAGCATATATGGCGATGGTATATAGCAAGATGATAGCAATGTCTAGATTGTTACAACAGTGACCACATAAGTAAATTAATAGATTGCAAGTGAGTACATACAAAACAAAAAACAGAGGTAATAAGATAATGTGTACAATACCAAGTATAAGGTGAAGAACTAGTAAGCTGTGTCCCCTAGCATAGACAAGAGACTATCTTAGATTAATAAGTAAACCACATATGTGAACGCTGTATAAATAAACGGTATAGTTACCACGAGGAGGCACCCGGAGACCCACCACACCCGACGCGCGTTTCGCAAGGAAATGCTTCGTCCAGGGGGGGTTGGGTACTGGCCAGAGGGAGATTATAAGGAGGTCATGACCAATAGGAATAAGGAGAGGTTAAAGAAAAGATAAGCGGCACCTGTGTAAGCAGAAACTCCAGATGGAAAAGCGTCCCAGATAGTAAAACAGCGCCGGTGTATGGAGACCGGAAACCGGAAGTGACGATATCGGCCAAATGAGAGAGAACTGCGCAGCCGTAGACAAAAAGCTACCGTTGCTAGGACGACTAGAAAGGGTGCGGCAAACAATGGACAGCGGCCATATTGAAACCCTAGCGCAGGCGCATAATAGCAGGGAGATGGTTGTCAAGGACACATACTACCAACAAAGTGTCTAAACCGCGCGTGCGCATACATAACAAAACACAACATGAACGCACCAGCGCAGGTGTCGGAATCGATAAGATAAGTAACAACACACGAATAGCGATAAGAAGTGAAAAAGCGCCAGTGTATAGAAAACAAAAACCGAATATGACAATGCCGGCCATATGCAAAGAAACTACGCAGCCATATAAAAAGAGGGGGCTACTGTTGCCAAGACAACTAGAGAAGGTGCGGCCAAAAATGGGCAACCGCCATATTGCAACGCTAGCGCAGGCGCATAATTTCAGGGAGATAGTTAACAAGGATGCATACTATCAACAATGTATCTAAACCGCGCGTGCGCATACATAATAGAACCACATAGACGCACTAACATAGGTGACAGTAGGTATAAATAACAACGCATAAATAGCGATCAAACAGAGTGGATACAGCCCTCGGTAACACAATAGACACCGGAATAGCCGTAATAATAACAAATAGAAAAAACGGCCAAGCAGAAACACCGGCCATACTATCATACAAACGCAGTCACCTATTGACAAAGGGATGGTTGCCAGGGACGCATACAACCAGAAGGAAGTATAACCGGCGCGTGCGCACATAAGATGGACAGATACCAGCGTACAGGACATAACAGAAAACAAAAGACAAACAGTAAACATACAAGTGAATGGCACACCAAGGATGCATGTAAGTGTAAAAAAGAAAAAGTCAACGTAACGAAATTACAAAGTGTAACGCGAATCCTAGTAATACAGTATCGACGCGTAAGATGACGTGAGAGTGACTGGCTAATAAATATATAAAAATGTATGAATAAATTTATATGCACCAATAAATATGCTCATAAATATACATAAAACTATATACAGACACATGAGCGAAATAATAAATAAAAACACAATAAAGAAAATAAAAATAAAAATAAATAATAATAATAATAAAATCCCTACCAAGCCAATACATACTGGTAAATTGGTGAATAAGAAATGTGAGGCGCCGTGTAATGACAAAAAAAAAAAACAAGACATGACAAGATGTGGAAATCCACACTAATAAACAACAATAAATAAGTACATAAAACAAAGACAATTATGTTGCTAGGTGTCCAGGAATCTTCATATGATTATACCGACAAGACCATTGTGCATCATCCAACAGGACCGAGAGCCAAGAAAAGAGATCCATATAGAAAGCAGATAACAGGACATGACCATATACCCTTAATAAAGAATAAAAAATGATAAATAAAACAAGGACATAAAATCAAATATTGATTAAAAAACAACAATATACAAAAATAGAAGAAAAAAGCCAGTTAAGAACAACAACAGACAGAAAACAGCATACAATAGAAAAATCTACTAATAAGTATATTATTAGACCGGTAAAAATGGAACAAAACTATTGTGATCATTAAGACCAAATGGCATAATAGTGTTCAATCTATGTATCCACTTAGTCTCTCTCTGGGCTAGAAGTCTTTTCCAGTTTCCACCACGGGGGCCAATAAAGACGCGATCAATACCCTTCACCATCAATCCGGTGGAGGCACAATTATGTACGAACTTGAAGTGTCGGGGTATAGGTTTGAGTCTATGAAGATCAACCTCGTTGACTGCATTTTCGATGTCCAAGACATGTTCCCGAACCCAGCGGCGGAGTTCCCGTGTAGTCATGCCCACATAAATCAAGCCACAAGGGCATGTGGCATGATAAACTACTGATTTGGTGGTACAAGTAATAGTGTGGGTAATGACAAAGAGCTTGTCGTTGGTAGAATTGGAAAACTCAGTAGATTCACAGATATTTTTGACACGCAACACACTGGCCACATCGAGTGCATCCCCATTTCGGACCTTTTGAGCCAAAGATATATTTTTGTCGTGGACCACTGTGGTAGCTGTGGACCAGTTGGTCTCTAAGATTCTGCGATCTTCTAAAGGTGACCGTATTTGATTTTATGTCCTTGTTTTATTTATCATTTTTTATTCTTTATTAAGGGTATATGGTCATGTCCTGTTATCTGCTTTCTATATGGATCTCTTTTCTTGGCTCTCGGTCCTGTTGGATGATGCACAATGGTCTTGTCGGTATAATCATATGAAGATTCCTGGACACCTAGCAACATAATTCTCTTTGTTTTATGTACTTATTTATTGTTGTTTATTAGTGTGGATTTCCACATCTTGTCATGTCTTGTTTTTTTTTTTGTCATTACACGGCGCCTCACATTTCTTATTCACCAATTTACCAGTATGTATTGGCTTGGTAGGGATTTTATTATTATTATTATTATTATTTATTATTTTTATTTTTATTTTCTTTATTGTGTTTTTATTTATTATTTTGCTCATGTGTCTGTATATAGTTTTATGTATATTGATGAGCATATTTATTGGTGCATATAAATTTATTCATACATTTTTATATATTTATTAGCCAGTCACTCTCACGTCATCTTACGCGTAGATACTGTGTTACTAGGATTCGCGTTACACTTTGTAATTTCGTTACGTTGACTTTTTCTTTTTTACACTTACATGCATCCTTGGTGTGCCATTCACTTGTATGTTTACTGTTTGTCTTTTGTTTTCTGTTATGTCCTGTACGCTGGTATCTGTCCATCTTATGTGCGCACGCGCCGGTTATACTTCCTTCTGGTTGTATGCGTCCCTGGCAACCATCCCTTTGTCAATAGGTGACTGCGTTTGTATGATAGTATGGCCGGTGTTTCTGCTCGGCTGTTTTTTCTATTTGTTATTATAACGGCTATTCCGGTGTCTATTGTGTTACCGAGGGCTGTATCCACTCTGTTTGATCGCTATTTATGCGTTGTTATTTATACCTACCGTCACCTATGTTAGTGCGTCTATGTGGTTCTATTATGTATGCGCACGCGCGGTTTAGATACATTGTTGATAGTATGCGTCCTTGTTAACTATCTCCCTGCTATTATGCGCCTGCGCTAGGGTTGCAATATGGCGGTTGCCCATTTTTGGCCGCACCTTCTCTAGTTGTCTTGGCAACAGTAGCCCCCTCTTTTTATATGGCTGCGTAGTTTCTTTGCGTATGGCCGGCATTGTCATATTTGGTTTCTGTTTTCTATACACTGGCGCTTTTTCACTTCTTATCGCTATTCGTGTGTTGTTACTTATCTTATCGATTCCGACACCTGCGCTGGTGCGTTCATGTTGTGTTTTGTTATGTATGCGCACGCGCGGTTTAGACACTTTGTTGGTAGTATGTGTCCTTGACAACCATCTCCCTGCTATTATGCGCCTGCGCTAGGGTTTCAATATGGCCGCTGTCCATTGTTTGCCGCACCCTTTCTAGTTGTCCTAGCAACGGTAGCTTTTTGTCTACGGCTGCGCAGTTCTCTCTCATTTGGCCGATATCGTCACTTCCGGTTTCCGGTCTCCACACACCGGCGCTGTTTCACTATCGGGGACGCTTTTCCATCTGGAGTTTCTGATTACACAGGTGCCGCTTATCTTTTCTTTAACCTCTCCTTATTCCTATTGGTTATGACCTCCTTATAATCTCCCTCTGGCCAGTACCCAACCACCCCTGGACGAAGCATTTCCTTGCGAAACGCGCGTCGGGTGTGGTGGGTCTCCGGGTGCCTCCTCGTGGTAACTATACCGTTTATTTATACAGCGTTCACATATGTGGTTTACTTATTAATCTAAGATAGTCTCTTGTCTATGCTAGGGGACACAGCTTACTAGTTCTTCATCTTATACTTGGTATTGTACACATTATCTTATTACCTCTGTTTTTTGTTTTGTATGTACCCACTTGCAATCTATTCATTTACTTATGTGGTTACTGTTGTAACAATCTAGACATTGCTATCATCTTGCTATATACCATCGCCATATATGCTGTGTTATTGAGGTTGCCCCTGTATGAGTCCCACCTTTGCTGCTGCACTGGTGGCTACTGCCTTGTTTTTATTGTTATCTTTTTTATATTTAATAAAGTTTATATGTTTTGCTATATATTACTTTGGATCTTTTTTGTGAAGGTTTGTTTTTTGGTATTTGTTAGGCTCTGATGAGTCCAAATGCATCTGGATAAAATAAGGGGAAAAGGGGCTAAAGGATCGAGAAATTGAAGGAACTGTCAAGTTCAGTGGTGGAAGTCTGATGATACAGTCACATGTAAAAGTTTGAGCCCACCTGGTTAAAAATACTATTATTGTGAACACTTAAGCAAGTTGAAGATTAAATGATCTCTTAAAGGGTGTAGGATTTTGGTATTCACTCAGCTGCGGTTGAGGTAGGCACAGGAAACAGTTTTCATAAACACTTCCAGTCAGGTTTATTAAAAACTTCATAAACCTGCTTAAACACAAGCAAAACAAAGGATAGCATTCTCCGGCACAAAGTGAAAACAAACAGAAAAATAAACAGTCCATATAGTACTTCAGGTCCACCCACTCAGGTCAGTGCCTTAAGCAAACACACTGGAGACCTCCACACCTTCAGTCACAGACACTTAATGAAACACTCGATCTCTATTTTATCTGTCAAACCACACCCCTGGGGTGAGGATATATGAGCAGTCATTCCCACCCATCTCTTTTGATTGCTCAGAAAACCCAGCCCTGGAATAGCCTAATAACTCTCTCAGCACTATATGTGCTGGAGCCTACTTTCTGAGCTTGCATCACCGAAGCTACCAACCGCGATGATACATATCTTCCCTCAAGAACCCGTCTGGTGACCATCTTACAAGGGCTATGGTTAAAGATGACTGTATTTTAAGCAAAAAATATATATTGTCATTTTTTCCATTTTAAAAATTACAATGAGGAAAATGAGCAAAAGAAACGTTTGGGTACCTTTGGAGATCTGTGCACTCAGATAAGTTTGACCAAGCCTGTTAGGGTATGGCTTGCTCACTACCATCATATCATCGTTAGGAAAGGAAAGGTGATGCAAATTTCCAAGCTTTATAAAAACCCTGCCACCTCAAACCTTGTGACAAAAATCAGCAGCCATGGGTTATTTTAAACAGCTGCCTAGCACTCTGAAAATGAAAATGGTGGAGGCCCACAAAGCAGGAGAAGGCTGTAAGAAGATAGCAAAGCCTTTACACATTGCCCTTTCCTCAGTTCGAAATATAATTCAGAAATGTTAGTTAACAGGAACAGTGGAGATCAAGATAAGGTCTGGAAGACCAAGCAAAATTTCAGGGAGAGCTGTTTGTAGGATTGCTGCAGAAGTAAATCATAACCCCTGCTTGACTGCAAAAGACATTCAGAAAGATTAAGCAGGCTCTGGAGTTGTGGTACATTGTTCTACTGTTCAAAAACACCTGCACAAATATGGTCTTCAGAATAATTATCAGAAGAAAACCGCTCCTGCGTCCTCACCATAAAATTCAGTGTCAGAAGTATGCAAAAGAATATTTAAACAAACCTGATGCATTTTGAAAACAAGTCCTGTAGACAGATAAGGTTAAAATAGAACTCTTTGGCTATAATGATCATAGGTGTGTGTGGAGAAAACAGGGCACAGAATTTCAGGAAAATTACATCTTGCCAACCATTAAACATAGGGGTGGATCAATCATGCTTTGGGGTTGTGTTGCAGCTAATGGCACAGAGAATATTTCAATGAAATTTCAACAAATTTTTGATGCAAACATAGTAGCATCTGTAAAAAAAGTTGAAAAGAGTATGTCTTCTACAATTGGATAATGATCCTAAAAACATGAAAAAATCCACAAAATACTACCTTAAAAAGCGCAAGCTGATGGCTTTACAATGGCCCTTACAGTTCCCTTATCTGAACAACACTGGAAATCTGTGGGTAAACCTCAAAATAGCAGTGCATGCAAAACTACCCAGAAATCTCACATAACTGGAAGAATTTTCCAAAAAAGAATGAATATCCATCAAATAAAAATTGAAGGACTCTTAGCTGACTACAAAAAGCATTTACAATTAGTGATGCGCAAACCCCTGGATGTTCGGCTCCAGCGAATATGGCCAAACATTTAAAACATTTTCGAATTGGGTACCAGAACAATACAGGAACCAAAACTCAGACCCCATTCAGATGACCAGGATATATGGTGGTCTCAATGCTCAGCTGTATATGAGTATCCTACAAGATGAGTTACTTTATACACTTGAGTACTATAGGTATGAAAAGGACAACACAGTGTTCCAGCAGAACAACAATTGAATGATTGAAATGGTTCAATGACAATGGAATATAGGTGCTCGTTTGGCCCCTACAGTCCTCAGACCTCAACCTAATTGAACCCTTGTGGGCAGAGTTGAAGAAAAAGCTGTATGCATACTCAAGCAAGTCGCCTAGTGTGCAACTTTTGGAACATGTAGAAAAGACATGGGATCAGATTTTGGGCGAGAAATGCTTGAATCTTATCAAGAGCATGCGAAGAAGGATTCAGGCAGTGTTGAAATCCAAAGTTGGATTTACAAAATACTGACTAAATAATAAAAATTTAAATTTTGATTTTTAGGAGCAAAACAATTTCAATGCAGTAAAATGAAAAGAATCTACATAAATAATCATTTGCAAAATAGTTGCACGACAAATTTATGCATGACATAGCCAGGACGATTGTCTATAAAATGGTGGTCTAACGTTCAATGCAGTAGTGGACGGTCAAAATTTCAAACATTGCCATGCTCTTGTTCATCAGCGTACATAACGAGAGGAGATTATGTAATATATGTATGTACATATATATATATATATACATACTGTATATATACAGTATATTTGGGGAAAACAAGTATTTGATACACTGACGAATTTGAAATTTTCCCACCTACATAGAGAGGTCTGTAATTTTTATCATAGGCACACTTTAACTGTGAAAGACATAATCTAGAAAAGATCTAGAAAATCACTTTGTTTGATTTTTACATATTTAATTTCATTTTATTGCATGAAATAAGTATTTGATACAATAGAAAACAGAACTTAATACTTCATACAGAAACCTTTGTTTGCAGTTACAGAGGTCAGACCTTTCCTGCAGTTCTTGACCAAGTTTGCACACACTGCAGCAGGGATTTTGGCCTACTAATCCATACAGATCTTCTCCTGATATTTCAGGTTTTGGGCCTATCATTGGGCAACATTAAGTTTCAGCTCCCTCCAAAGATTTTCTATTGGCTTCAGGTCTGGAAACTGGCTAGGCCACTCTAGGACCTTGAAATGCTTCTTACGGAGCCACTCTTTGGTTGCCCTGGTTGTGTGTTTTCTGTCATTGTCATGCTGGAAGACCCAGCCATGACCCATCTTCAATGCTCTTACTGAGGTAAGGAGGTTGTTGGCCAAAATCTCTGGATACATGACGCCATCCATCCTCCCTTCAAAAGGGTGCAGTCATCCTGTCCTCTTTGCAGAAAAACACCACCAAGTATGGTTTTTCCCCCACCATGCATCATGTTTGGATGGTGAGCTTGGAGTTGTATTTATCCTGCTTCTTCCTCCAAACATGGCAAGTGGAGTTGATATAAACAAGTTCTATTTTGGTCTCATCTGACCACATAACCTTCTCCCATGCTTCCTCTGGATCTTCAAGATGGTCATTGGCAAATTTCATACGGGCCTGGACATGTGCTGGTGTGGGTAGGGGGACCTTGCGTGCCCTGCAAAATTTTAACCCATGACGGCGCAGTGTGTTACAAACCGTAATGTTTCAAACTGTGGTCCCAGATCTCTTCAGATCATTGACCAGGTACTCTCATGTATTTCTGTGTTGATTCCTGACCTTTCTCAGAATCATCCTTACCTCACAAGGTGAGATCTTACATGGAGCCCCAGACTGAGGAAGATTGACAGTCATCTTGTGTTTCTTCCATTCTTAATAATTGCGCCCACAGTTGTTGCCTTCTCCCCAAGCTGCTTGTCTATTGTCTTGTAACCCATCCCAAGCCTTATGTAGGTCTACAATTTTTTTCCAGGGGTTCTTAGACAGCTCTTTGCTCTTGGTCATTGTGAAGAGTTTGGAGTGTGATTGATAGAGCATAGGGATAAGTGTCTTTTATACAGTTAACGAGTTCAAAGAGGTGCAATTAAAACAGTTAATGAGTGCAGAGTAGGAAAGGCTTCTTAAAGAAAAACTAACAAATCTGTGACACCCAGAATTCTTGCTGGTTAGCAGGTGATCAAATATTTACTTCATCCAGTAAAATGCAACTTGATTATTTAAAAATCATACAATGTGTGTTGTGGCAAGGAGGCGATCTGCCTGTGCTGAGGTGTTGTGGAAGCCCAGGTTGCTTTGATAGAAGCCTTCAGCTCATCTGCATTGTTGGACCTAGTGTCTCTCATCTTCCTCTTGAAAATCTATGAGGTTAAGGTCAGGCGAGTTTGTTGGCCAATCTAGCACAGTGATACTGTTGTTTTTAACCCCTTAACGAGCGCCGATACGCCTTTTAACGGCGGCCGCTAAGGGTACTTAAACCACAGCGCGCTGTGGAAAAAGTGAATAGCGCCCCCCAGAGTCGGATTTTCTCCGGGGTCTCGGCTGCCGGGGGTAGCCGAGACCCCAGAGAACATGATTCGGGGTTTTTTTTAACTGACCCCGCATTTGCGATCGCCGGTAATTAACCGTTTACCGGCGATCGCAAAAAAAAAAAAAAAACGCGATCTCTTTTTAATTTCTATGTCCTCCAATGTGATCGCACATCAGAGGACAGAGAAAAGGGGTCCCAGGTAGCCCCCCGATACTCACCTATCTCCCCCGGTGCTCCTCGTGGCTCCCGGTGGGCGCCGCCATCTTCAAAATGGTGGGCGCATGCGCAGTGCGCCCGCCAGCCAGCACCGGGAGAATCTTAGGGTTAGGGCTAGGGTTAGGGCTAGGGTTTGGGCTAGGGTTAGGGCTAGGGTTAGGGCTAGGGTTGGGCTAAGGTTAGGGTTAGGGCTAGGGTTAGGGTTAGGGCTAGGGTTAGGGCTAGGGTTAGGGCTAGGGTTAGGGCTAGGGTTAGGGTTAGGGCTAGAGTTAGGGTTACGGCTAGGGTTAGGGCTAGGGTTAGGGCTAGGGTTAGGGTTGGAGCTACATTTAGGCTTAGGGTTGGGGCTAAATTCAGGGTTAGGGTTCTTTCACACTTACGTCGGTACGGGGCCGTCGCAATGCGTCGGCCCGACATACCGACGCACGTTCTGAAAATTGTGCACAACGTGGGCAGCGGATGTAGTTTTTCAATGCATCCGCTGCCCAATCTATGTCCTGGGGAGGAGGGGGCGGAGTTACGGCCACGCATGCGCGGTCAGAAATGGCGGACGCGACGTACAAAAAAACGTTACATTGAACATTTTTTGTGCCGACGGTCCGCCAAAACACAACTGATCCAGTGCACGACAGACGCGACGTGTGGCCATCCGTCACGATCCGTCGGCAATAAAAGTCTATGGGCAAAAAAACGCATCCTGCAGGCACATTTGGAGGATTCGTTTTTTGTCCAAAACGACGGATTGCGACGGATGCCAAACGACCCAAGTGTGAAAGTAGCCTTAGGGCTAGGGTTTTAGGGTTGGGGCTAAAGTTAGGGATAGATTTGGGGTTAGGGTTTGGATTAGAGTTGGTATTAGGGTTAGGGTTGGCATTAGGGTTACGCTTGGGATTATGGTTAGGTTTGGGATTAGGGTTAAGGTTAGGGTTGTGATTAGGGGTCTATTAGGATTAGGGTTAGGTTTGAGGTTAGGGTTGAGATTAGGATTAGGGGTGTGTTGGATTTAGGGTTTTGATTAGGGTTATGGTTAGGGTTGACATTAGGGTTGTTTTGGGGTAAGGGTTGTGATTATCGTTAGGGTTAGTGATTAGGATTATGGATCGGGTTGGGATTAGGGTTAGGGGTGTGTTGGGGTTAAAGTTGGAGCTAGAATTGGGGGGTTTCCACTGTTTAGTTAAATCAGGGGGTCTCCAAACACGACAGCCAATTTTGCGCTCAAAAAGTCAAACGGTGCTCCCTCCCTTCTGAGCTTTGCTGTGCGCCCAAACAGTGGGTTACCCCCACATATGGGGCATCAGCGTACTCGGGATAAATTGGACAACAACTTTTGGGGTCCAATTTCTCCTGATACCCTTGTGAAAATAAAAACTTGGGGGCTACAAAATCTTTTTTGTGAAAAAAAAAATATTTTTTTATTTTCACGACTCTGCATTCTAAACTTCTGTGAAGCACTTGGGCATTCAAAGTTCTCACCACACATCTAGATAAGTTCCTTGGGGGGTCTAGTTTCCAAAATGGGGCCACTTGTGGGGGGTTACTACTGTTTAGGTACATCAGGGGCTCTGCAATCGCAACATAACGCCCACAGACCATTCTATCAAAGTCTGCATTCCAAAACAGCGCTCCTTCCCTTCCAAGCTCTGCCGTGCGCCCAAACAGTGGTTTACCCTAACATAGGGCACATCAGTGTACTCGGGATAAACTGGACAACAACTATTGCGGTCTAATTTCTCCTGTTACCCTTGTGAAAATAAAAACTTGGGGGCTACAATATCTTTTTTGTGGAAAAAAAAATATTTTTTATTTTCACGACTCTGCATTCTAAACTTCTGTGAAGCACTTGGGCATTCAAAGTTCTCACCACACATCTAGATAAGTTCCTTGGGGGTCTAGTTTCCAAAATGGGGTCATTTGTGGGGGGTTTCCACTGTTTAGGCACATCAGGGGCTCTCCAAACGCGACATGGCGTCCAATCTCAATTCCAGACAATTCTACATTGAAAAAGTAAAACGGCGCTCCTTCTCTTCCAAGCTCTGCAGTGCACCCAAACAGTGGTTTACCCCCACATATTGGGTATCGACGTATTCAGGAGATATTGCACTACAACTTTTGTTGTCTAATTTCTCCTGTTACCCTTGTGAAAATAAGAATTTGTGGGCGAAAAGATCATTTTTGTGTAAACAAATGCGATTTTTTATTTTCACGGCTCTACGTTATAAACTTCTGTGAAGCTCTTGGGGGTTCAAAGTGCTCACCACACATCTAGATAAGTTCCTTAAGGGGTCTAGTTTACAAAATGGTGTCACTTGTGGGGGGTTTCCACTGTATAGGCACATCAGGGGCTCTCTAAACGCGACATGGCGTCCAATCTCAATTCCTGCCAATTCTGCATTGAAAAAGTCAAACGGCGCTCCTTCACTTCCAAGCTCTGCAGTGCGCCCAAACAGAGGTTTACCTCCACATATGGGGTATTGGCGTATTCAGGAGAAATTGCATAACAAAATTTATGGTTACATTTCTGTTTTTACACTTGTGAAAATAAAAAAAATGGTTCTGAATTAAAATGTTTGCAAAAAAAAGTAAAATGTTCATTTTTTCCTTCCACATCGTTTCAGTTCCTGTGAAGCACGTAAAGGGTTAATAAACTTCTTGAATATGGTTTTGAGAACCTTGAGGGGTATAGTTTTTAGAATGGTGTCACACTTCGTTATTTTCTATCATATAGACCCCTCAAAATGACTTCAAATGTGATGTGGTCCCTAAAAAAAAAAGGTGTTGTAAAAATGAGAAATTGCTGATCAACTTTTAACCCTTATAACTCCCTAACAAAAAAAAATTTTGTTTCCAAAATTGTGCTGATGTAAAGTAGACATGTGGAAAATGTTATCTATTAACTATTTTTTGTGACATATCTCTCTGATTTAAGGGTATAAAAATACAAATTTTGAAAATTGCAAAATTTTAAAAATTTTCGCCATATTTCCGTTTTTTTCATAAATAATCGCAAGTAATATCAAAGAAATGTTACCAGTAACATGAAGTACAATATGTCACAATATGTCAGAATCAGCGGGATCCGTTGAAGCGTTCCAGAGTTATAACCTCATAAAGTGACAGTGGTCAGAATTGCAAAAATTGGCTCGGTCATTAAGTACCAAATTGGCTCTGTCACTAAGGGGTTAAACCAGGTATTGGAACTTTTGGCAGTGTGGACAAGTGCCAAGTCCTGTTGGAGAATGAAATTCCCACCTCCAAAAAGCTTGTGAGCAGAGGGAAGCATGAAGTGCTCGAATATTTCCTGGTAGACGGCTGCCCTGACTTTGGTCTTGATAAAACACAGTGGACCAACACCAGCAGATAACAAAGCTCGCCAAACCATCATTGATTGTGGAAACTTCACACTAGACCTCAAGCAGCTTGGATTGTCTGCCTCTCCACTCTTCCTCCAGACTCTGGGACCTTGAATTCGAAATGAAATGCAAAATTTACTTCAATCTGAAAACAACAATTTGGACCACTGATCAACAATTCAGTTATTTTTCTTCTTGGCCCAGTTAATACGCTTCTGGCATTGTCTATTGGTCATGAGTGGCTTGACACAAGGAATGCGACACTTGTAGCCCATGTCCTGGATACATATGTATGTGGTGGCTCTTGAAGCAATGACTCCAGCAGCAGTCCACTCTTTGTGAATTTCAAATGCCACCTCAAAGTCTAAATTTTGCTTTTCTTAAGCCATTCTTAGGTGGACATACTGGTGTGTTTCGGAGCATTATCCTTCTGCATAACCCAAGTGCGTTTCAGCTTGAGGTCACAAACAGATGGCTGGACATTCTCCTTCAGGATTTTTTCTTACCAGAATTCATGGTTCCATTTACCATAGCAAGTCTTCCAGGTCCTGGAGCAGCAAAACAGCCCCAGATCATCACACTATCACCTCCATCTTTTTACTGTTGGTATTATGTTCCTTTTCTGAAATGTTGTGTTACTTCTACGTTAAATGTAATGCGAAATACACCTTCAAAAAAAGTTCAACTTTTGTCTTGGTAATCCACAGAGTATTTTCCCAAAAGTGTTCGAGATCATCAAGATGTTTTCTGGCAAAACTGAGTCGAGCCTTTCTGTTCAACAGTGGTTTTCATCTAGGAACTCAGCCATGCAGGCTATTTTTGCCCAGTCTCTTTCTTATGATGGAGTCATGAACACTGAACTTACCCCTTCTCATGTACAGCACCATGGAATTAATGGTGCTATATAAATAATAATAATAATAATAATAACTAAGGCAAGTGAGGCCTGCAGTTCTTTATGTGGCACACCAGGAGTTCAGGTACCGCAGTGGTATTGCCTTCCTCTCGGGGAGGATAATGCCATGCCTGGAGACAGGAGGGATCCCTTTGGCAGGTAATCTTACATGCAACATTTTCTGACTCCAGGCCAGAAGGGCACCGGGAGCCTGAGGTCATGAGGAACTACAGGTCCCACGGCAGATCCGGAGGGCAGGAAACTAAAAGGGACTTGCCCACATAATACCTGAGGTACAGCAGCAATCAGAGTCTGGAGTCACCGTGGACAGAGACCCCAAAGAGACGGCTCAAGGTGCCTACCGTGCAGGTACTGTCCCTGGACAGGGGAAGAGAAGAGGACCTTGTTGAGAGCTACAGTCAGCAAGGGACTACAGCCCAGCGCATAGTGGCTCCAAAACCGACCTGTCAAGGGGATTTCCACCTGTCTTTGGGTTGCCTGGACTCCATCTTTACCTGTTGCTGGTACCCTGGACTGAGGCGGCTAAACACCAGTAAACCAAATAAAGACTGCAACCCCGTGTCCTCCATTTATTTGCCGGCATTTACCATACCTGCCAAGTGCACTGGGAGCCCTGGGGACACTGCTTCACCTGTGGGAAGTGACACCAGCTTTGCTGCAACACCATCGCCCCCAGAGGACCATTTTAAGCAGCGTCGGTCACCTCTGACCGAGGACCACAGGTGGCGGCACAAACTTTTATGATTTCCACAACCCCTTTAAAGACCGTCCCTTTTACTTGGGCGCCCAGGGCCACGGACCGGGTCGCTGCCACCCCTTTAATTGCGACCAGACCCGGTACCGAGTACCCCACTGCCCTGAGGGGTGATTCATTTGTATGATGGTGTGGGGTCTTTTGTAACCTCTTGGTTGAGTTGTCACTGTGCTCTTGGGTTAATTTTGGTCAGACGGCCACTCCTGGGAAGGTTCACCATTGTTCCATGTTTTCGCCATTTGTGGCTAATGGCTCACTGTGGTTTGCTGGAGTCCAAAAGCTTAAGAAATGGCTTTAAAACCTTTTCCAAACTGATATATCTAAATTACTGCTTTTCATTTGTTCAAGAATTTATTTGAAAATTGCCACATGATGTCTAGCTTTTGAGGATCTTTCGATGTGCTTCATTTTGTCAGGCAGCTCATATTTAAGTGATTTCTTGATTGAGAACAGGTGAGGCACCAATCAGGCCTGAGTGTTGTGGTGTTAAACCACAGTTAATGTATGTTTTAAGAGGGGGCAATCTCTTCTTCACACAGGGCCCTGCAGGTTTGGATTTCTTTTTGCCTTAAATATAAATATCTTAATTTAATAACTGCATTTTGTATTTACTTGGATGCCATCAAGGAGGGGGGCAAACACATTTCTTGCAAGGGGCCCCAAGCTGTCAGTGTTCACCCTGGACTCCAGGTAGCAGGTACAAAGCCTACTGATACATCTTCTGCTCCGCACTGAAGGACACCATAGTTGTGGTTACAGTTGGCAGCATATAACTTGCCTAACTGAACAGAGCTTTCCATTTGTACCTTGCTTTCCTTAACTTCTTCATGAGCCCCTCCTGAGGCAGCTTACATCCCCCTCTTCTCCTATGCTGTCTCAGGGTCTCCACTAAAAACACAGACCTCCGGCTCTTAGCTCACATGTCTGTTGTTTACATCCCTTATTGATTTTAAAGCGTTTGATACCGTGCCGCACAAGAGGTTGGTACACAAAATGAGAATGCTTGGTCTGGAGGAAAAAGTGTGTAAATGGGTTAGTAACTGGCTTAGTGATAGAAAGCAGAGGGTGGTTGTAAATGGTATAGACTCTAACTGGGTACCACAGGGGTCGGTATTGGGACCTGTTCTCTTCAACATATTCATTAATGATCTGGTAGAAGGTTTACACAGTAAAATATCGATATTTGCAGATGATACAAAACTATGTAAAGCAGTTAATACAAGAGAAGATAGTATTCTGCTACAGATGGATCTGGATAAGTTGGAAACTTGGGCTGAAAGGTGGCAGATGAGGTTTAACAATGATAAATGTAAGGTTATACACATGGGAAGAAGGAATCAATGTCACCATTACACACTGAACGGGAAACCACTGGGTAAATCTGACAGGGAGAAGGACTTGGGGATCCTAGTTAATGATAAACTTACCTGGAGCAGCCAGTGCCAGGCAGCAGCTGCCAAGGCAAACAGGATCATGGGGTGCATTAAAAGAGGTCTGGATACACATGATGAGAGCATTATACTGCCTCTGTACAAATCCCTAGTTAGACCGCACATGGAGTACTGTGTCCAGTTTTGGGCACCGGTGCTTAGGAAGGATATAATGGAACTAGAGAGAGTACAAAGGAGGGCAACAAAATTAATAAAGGGGATGGGAGAACTACAATACCCAGATAGATTAGCGAAATTAGGATTATTTAGTCTAGAAAAAAGACGACTGAGGGGCGATCTAATAACCATGTATAAGGGGACAATACAAATATCTCGCTGAGGATCTGTTTATACCAAGGAAGGTGACGGGCACAAGGGGGCATTCTTTGCGTCTGGAGGAGAGAAGGTTTTTCCACCAACATAGAAGAGGATTCTTTACTGTTAGGGCAGTGAGAATCTGGAATTGCTTGCCTGAGGAGGTGGTGATGGCGAACTCAGTCGAGGGGTTCAAGAGAGGCCTGGATGTCTTCCTGGAGCAGAACAATATTGTATCATACAATTAATAGGTTCTGTAGAAGGACGTAGATCTGGGGATTTATTATGATGGAATATAGGCTGAACTGGATGGACAAATGTCTTTTTTCGGCCTTACTAACTATGTTACTATGTTACTATGTATAGTTTTGAGGGAAGCACTTTCTTCTCATAGTGATATGTGAAATGTATTTCCTTTTCCTTCCTTTCTTTATACTGTATAGCCATATATTTATTTTATATCGGAGCGGGAGGGGAGCACTTACTTCTAATAATGATATGTGAAATGCATTTCCTTTCCTTGTTTTCACTACATAGCCCCATATTGGCCTGATATAGTGGTTGGAGGGGAGCACTACCATCAGTGATAAGTGAACATATCTACTATATAATTGTCTAAGGGTCACTTCCGTCTTTCTGTCTGTCTGTCTGTCACGGAAATCCCAAGTCGCTGATTGGTCGCAGCAAAACGGCCACGACCAATCAGCAACGGGCACAGTCCAGCGGCAACATGGCCGCTCCCCACTCCCCTGCCATCAGTGCCCGCTCCATACTCCCCTCCAGTCAGCGCTCACACAAGGTTAATGGCAGCGTTAACGGACTGCGTTATGCTGCAGTGTAATGCACTCCGTTAACGCTGCTACTATTAACCCTGTGTGACCAACTTTTTACTATTGATGCTGCCTATGCAGCATCAATAGTAAAAAAAATAATAAAAAAAATAAAAAATCATTATATACTCACCTTCCAGCGCCTTTCCCTTTCCTCAATATTGTCGGTGACCGGTCCATGCATTGCGGTCTCGTGAGATGATGACGTAGAGGTCTCGTGAGACCGCTACATCATCATTTCGCGAGACCGCAATGCACTCTTGGGACCGGAGCGTCGCGAGGAGCATCGGTAAATGCCTGGGCTGGATCTGGAGGGCCGACAGAGGATGAGTATATAACTATTTTTTATTTTAATTCTTTTTTTTTACCAGGGATATGGTGCCCATATTGCTATACACTATGTGGCCTCGGTTATATACTGCATGGGCAGTGTTATATACTACGTCTCTGTGCTATATACTACGTGGCTGTGCTATATACTATGTGGCTGTGCAATATACTACATGGCTGTGCAATATACTACGTGGCTGGGCAATATACTACGTGTCTGTGCTATACACTACGTGTCTCTGCTATATACTACGTGTCTGTGCTATATACTACGTGGCTGGGCAATACACTACGAGTCTGTGCTATATACTATGTGGGCTGTGCTATATACTACGTGGCTGTGTTCTATACTATGTGGCTGGGCAATATACTACATTGCTGTGCTCTGTACTACGCGGCCTGGGTTATATACTGCATGGGCAGTGTTATATACTATGTGTCTGTGCTATGTACTACGTGTCTGTGCTATATACTACGTGGCTGGGCAATATACTACGTGTCTGTGCTATATACTATGTGGCTGGGCAATATACTATGTGGCTGGGCAATATACTACGTGGCAGGGCAATATACTTTGTGTCTGTGCTATTTACTACATGGCTTTGCTATATACTACGTGGCTGTGCTATATACTACGTGTCTGCTATTTACTACGTGGATGTACTATATACTACGTGTCTGTGCTATTTACTATGCGCTGGGCAATATACTACGTGGCTGGGCAATATACTATGTTTCTGTGCTATTTACTACGTGGCTGTGCTATATACTACTTGGCTGGGCAATATACTATGTGTCTGTGCTATTTACTACGTGGCTGGGCTATATACTACGTGGGATGTGCTATATACTATGTGGCTGTATTATATACTACGTGGCTGTGCTATATATATTACATGGCTGTGCTATATACTGTGTGGGCTGTGTTATATACTACATGGGCTGTGTTATACGCTACTTAGCTGTGCTATATTTCTCTGCTGTATCTGTGCATCATGAATCGTGGTATGTGTTAAAGAGGAGGGCCCACTGAGACTCTTTTGCCCGGGGCCCTCAAAAACCTGGAGCTGGCTCTGGCTTCACTGATTGGTCATGTCCGGCCGCAAACAATCAGCGACAGGCGCAGTCCGCCCGCGAATTGGCACGGAATTTGAACCACACTTCGCTAATTGGTCGCGCCCGGCTGGCTGAATCCTGTATATAAATTGCATTATTCTGAAAACTTCATAAATAAACTACATACATATTCTAGAATACCCGATGCATTAGAATCGGGCCACCATCTAGTCTATATATTTAATTGTCTAAGGGGTACTTCCGTCTGTCTGTCTGTCACGGAAATCCCGCATTGCTGATTGGTCGCAGCCACAAGGCTGAGACCAATCAGCGATGGGCACAGTCCAGCCGAGAATTAGTCCCTCCCTACTTCAGTCCAGTCAGTGCCCGGCGCCCGCTCCTTACTCCTCTCCAGTCAGCGCTGACACAGGGTTAATGGCAGCGTTAACGGACCATGTTATGCCGCGGGTAACGCACTCTGTTAACGCTGCTATTAACCCTGTGTGACCAACTTTTTACTATTGATGCTGCCTATGCAGCATCAATAGTAAAAAGATCTAATGTTAAAAATAATAAAAAAACAAAAAACCTGCTATTCTCACCTTTCGTCGTCCGCCGATGCGAGTGCGGCTGCTGCCAGCTTCCGTTCCCAGAGATGCATTGCGAAATTACCCAGAAGTCATCTGGGTAATTTCGCAATGCATCGCTGGGAATGGAAGCTGGCGGCAGCAGCGCGCACATCGGGACAGCTTCACTGGACGCCGGCGAGTGAGTATATAACTATTTTTTATTTTAATCATTTTTTTTAACAGGGATATGTTGCCTACACTGCTATATACTATGTGGGCTGTGTTATATATTGTCTGGCTGCTATATACTACATGGCTTGTGCTATATACTATGTGGCTGCTATATACATACATACATATTCTAGAATACCCGATGCATTAGAATCGGGCCACCATCTAGTGACTAATATTCATGAACCATCAGGTGTTGTCACTCCTCCTCTCTCCCTCCCTCCTAGAGCAGCACTCCTTCTACCCCCTCTCCTTCCCCTGACGTCAAAAGGAGCTCTCCACAGCCTTGGTGCTGAAGCAATAAGATGGCAGACACTGTGCTGTGTGAGGGAGAGTCATTATGACCAGCTGGAGACAGAGGAGGGCACTGACCAGCTAAGGCTGCCGGAGGGAGCGGTGGGCATCTCTGCCTGCTCTGCACTAAGCACCAGTCACCATGTCCCTGCTGTGCGTGGGAGGTAAGAAGACCCCAGACACAGAGTAGTGTCAGATGGGTGTTGGCTGCCAGAGCATTTTCCTGTTGACTCCTCTCATCATCTGCCTTTGGGAAAGTGATTGGAATTGTTCATTCATGCATGTGTATATATTTTCATATACTGGGACATGCTGGGTATGACAGAATATGGGTACTTGCCTTCTGTATGTGAGATGGATGTGGGAATGACTGTACCTGATGAAGGAAATTATTTATAAAAAAAATATTATTCATTGTATTAAAGATCACCTGTAAATAAAGTTGCCAGCTGTGTTTGCATCAGTAAGGCAGTGTGAATGGCTGATTAAGGTTATATTTCCATCCTCCTTCAGAAGGTATAGGATTGTAAATGCTGCAATATATCATCTACCTATCTATTATCTGTTATCTATCATCTATCTATCTCATCTACCTATCTATCTGTCTATTATCTATCATATATCTATTATTATCATCTAGCATCTATCAATGTCATCTACCTATCTAAATCATTTGCCTATCTATTATCTATCTCATATCTCTATCTACCTATCTATTATCTATTTATCTATTTATCTATCTATCTATCTATTATTTATCAAACTATTTCCTATCTATCTATCTATCTATCTATCTATCTATCTATCTATCTATCTATCTATCTATCTATCGATGTCACCTACCTATCTATAGCATTTGCCTATCTATTATCTATCTTATGTCTCTATCTATCTATCTCTCATATCTATTATATCTATCTAGCTATCTAAATAAAATGATGGTGTGCTGCTCCTTTATTTTCTAATATAAGGACTGGTATGTGCCTGTGAAGCTCTGCACCCAAGTACTACTTTTGTGTAGGTTTGCTTTATTTTTTCTTCTATCTATCTATCTATCTATCTATCTATCTATCTATCTATCTATCTATCTATCTATCTATCATGTATATAGCTATCTCTCATATCTATTATATCTATCTATTTATCGATATATCTGTCTGTCTTTCTCTAATATTTACCTGCTTAACTATCTGTCTGTCTTTCTATCTATCATTTATGAGAATAGCTAATATCTGTCTCTGTAGTATCTGTGTATACAGTGGCTCTGTGGCATATACTGAATGCCCACTCTGTCTCCTATATATACACTGTCACTTTTGTCTTCATGTCACCTACCCACTCCTGATCTGTCCCTTATTCTTTTCCTAATGCCTTTGGTTTCCAGTGCTCACTACCCCACGCACATTGCCCTCCTGTACACTTCCCCATGTACTCATTCATTATCCCTTGTGGAGCTGATTCTGCTTTTTTCACGAAGTGAGGAATTTATGAATAGAGAACAGTGAGGTGACGTGGGCAGACAGAAGTGGGTGGAGGGGGATGGGTTTACGCTGTGCCCAGACCGGCTCCATCTTCCTGCTATCTGCTTGTCAGTGTGAATAATAGGAATACAGGGGTATTTTTCTATTTCGGTAATGCACTTAGCTGTTCTGCATCCGCGTCAGTGTTACAAGCTCCTATACCCAGCATATGCCTTATCTCCTGGATATTCTGGGGGCATGTGTTCTCTGTGGCCCTATGTGGGGGACTCCCAGAATGATGTAATATGAATATGACCCAAATAACCCAAGAAAGTTATATTTGCTACACCAATGACTGAGTGTGTGAACACAGCCATACACCCTATATACACCGGCTGTACACCACCATGCACCACAGGTTCAGATATAAAGCTTATTCTTCACTGCATGCATCATTGCCCACCATACACCACACGTCTGGATATAAGGTTTATTCTTCACTGCATGCATCACTGCCCTTATAATAAGCCTTATAACTGGCAGTGATGCATGCAGTGAAGGATAAGCCCTATATCCAGACGTGTGGTGTATGGTGGGCAATGATCCATGCAGTGAAGAATAAGCCTTATATCTGAACCTGTGATGTATGGTGTGTCCTCGTGTATATACAGTACAGACCAAAAGTTTGGACACACCTTCTCATTTAAAGATTTTTCTGTATTTTCATGACTATGAAAATTGTAAATTCACACTGAAGGCATCAAAACTATGAATGAACACATGTGGAATTATATACTTAACAAAAAAGTGTGAAACAACTGAAAATATGTCTTATATTCTAGGTTCTTCAAAGTAGTCACCTTTTGCTTTGATGACTGCTTTGAACACTCTTGGCATTCTCTTAATGAGCTTCAAGAGGTAGTCACTGGAAATGGTTTTCACTTCACAGGTGTGCCCTGTCAGGTTTAATAAGTGGGATTTCTTGCCTTATAAATGGGGTTGGGACCATCAGTTGTATTGAGCAGAAGCCTGGTGGATACACAGCTGATAGTCCTACTGAATAGACTGTTAGAATTTGTGTTATGGCAAGAAAAAAGCAGCTAAGTAAAGAAAAATGAGTGGCCATCATTACTTTAAGGAATGAAGGTCAGTCAGTCCGAAAAATTGGGAAAACTTTGAAAGTGTCCCCAAGTGCAGTTGCAAAAACCATCAAGTGCTACAAAGAAACTTGCTCACATGAGGACCGCCCCAGTAAATGAACAGTCACCTCTGCTTCTGAAGATAAGTTTATCCGAGTCACCAGCCTCAGAAATCGCAGGTTAACAGCAGCTCAGATTAGAGACCAAGTCAATGCCACACAGAGTTCTATCAGCAAACACATCTCTACAACAACTGTTAAGAGGAGACTTTGTGCAGCAGGCCTTCATGGTAAAATAGCTGCTGGGAAACCACTGCTAAGGACAGGCAACAAGCAGAAGAGACTTGTTTGGGCTAAAGAACACAAGGAATGGACATTAGACCAGTGGAAATCTGTGCTTTGGTCTGATGAGTCCAAATTTTAGATCTTTGGTTGCAACTACCGTGTCTTTGTGCGACGCAGAAAAGGTGAATGGATGGACTCTACATGCCTGGTTCCCACCATGAAGCATGGAGGAGGAGGTGTGATGGTGTGGGGGTGCTTTGCTGGTGACACTGTTGGGGATTTATTCAAAATTGAAGGCATACTGAACCAGCATGGCTACCACAGCATCTTGCAGCGGCATGCTATTCCATCCGGTTAGCGTTTAGTTAGACCATAATTTATTTTTCAACAGGACAATTACCCCAAACACACCTCCAGGCTGTGTAAGGGCTACTTGACCAAGAAGGAGAGTGATGGGGTGCTACGCCAGATGACCTGGCCTCCACACTCATCAGATCTGAGCCCAATCGAGATGGTTTGGGGTGAGCTGGACCACAGAGTGAAGGCAAAAGGGACAACAAGTGCTAAGCATCTCTGGGAACTCCTTCAAGATTGTTGGAAGACCATTCCCGGTGACTACCTCTTGAAGCTCATCAAGAGAATGCCAAGAGTGTGCAAAGCAGTCATCAAAGCAAAAGGTGGCTACTTTGAAGAACCTAGAATATAAGACATATTTTCAGTTGTTTCACACTTTTTTGTTAAGTATATAATTCCACATGTGTTAATTCACAGATTTGATGCCTTCAGTGTGAATTTATAATTTTCATAGTCATGAAAATACAGAAAAATCTTTAAATGAGAGGGTGTGTCCAAACGTTTGGTCTGTACTGTATGTGCACTATGGAACATCCATGTAACAGCTCTTGTACATATGCCTGTATCTGTGTGCAGGGTCCCATCTGTTGGATTGGGGGGATGCTTAGGGTCTCTGCAGTGTCTTTATTGGATCATGCATGTAGTTCACATCTGCTGAAGAATAATTATCCTCTGTAATGGCCCAAGTGCTGCTGCTTCTTATCTGAATGCCATTTTTCTTTTTCCTTTGAGCTGTTCCATTCATCCTTTTCCTGATTTTTTTCAACCTCTGGAAGCATTGATTTCCTGCTGAGATCCTGCCCTGCTTTAATAATAGGAAGCAGCCCCCTCCCACCCACAAACCCTCCCACTGCCGCTTTCCCCAGGGTTCCCAGGCATCAGCTGAGCAGCACATTACATACAGCCTGGAGGGGAGCACTTACTTTTATCAGTGACATGTGAAACACTTGGAAGCTTTTTGCAAATCAGGTGTTGTCACTCCTCCTCTCTCCCTCCCTCCTAGAGCAGCACTCCTTCTACCCCCTCTCCTTCCCCTGACGTCAAAAGGAGCTCTCCACAGCCTTGGTGCTGAAGCAATAAGATGGCAGACACTGTGCTGTGTGAGGGAGAGTCATTATGACCAGCTGGAGACAGAGGAGGGCACTGACCAGCTAAGGCTGCCGGAGGGAGCGGTGGGCATCTCTGCCTGCTCTGCACTAAGCACCAGTCACCATGTCCCTGCTGTGCGTGGGAGGTAAGAAGACCCCAGACACAGAGTAGTGTCAGATGGGTGTTGGCTGCCAGAGCATTTTCCTGTTGACTCCTCTCATCATCTGCCTTTGGGAAAGTGATTGGAATTCTTCATTCATGCATGTGTATATACCATATGTAAGGCGTGTGTGCGCGTGTATAAACATATATATACTCATGAACACATATATGCATTACATGCATTATAACTCTATCTCCTGTATGAATAGATCTCTCTATCTTTTCTATCTATCTGTCTATCTATCTTTCTATCTACTGTATGTATCTATCTTTTCAATCTATCACATCTGTCTATCATCTATCTATATCTATCCATCTATTATCTATCTATATCATCTATCTATCTATCTATCTATCCCACATCTATCTATCTATCTATCTATCTACCTATCCCACATCTATCTATCTATCTATCTATCTATCTATCTATCTATCTATCTATCCCACATCTATCCATCTATTATCTATCTATCTATCTATCCCACATCTATCTATCTATCTATCTATCTATCTATCTATCTATCTATCTATCTATCTATCTATCTATCTATCTATCTATCTATCTATCCCACATCTATCCATCTATTATCTATCTATCTATCTATCCCACATCTATCTATCCCACATCTATCTATCTATCTATCTATCTATCTATCTATCTATCTATCTATCTATCTATCTATCTATCTATCTATCTATCCCACATCTATCCATCTATTATCTATCTATCTATCTATCCCACATCTATCTATCCCACATCTATCTATCTATCTATCTATCTATCTATCTATCTATCTATCTATCTATCTATCTATCTATCTATCCCACATCTATCCATCTATTATCTATCTATCTATCTATCCCACATCTATCTATCCCACATCTATCTATCTATCTATCTATCTATCTATCTATCTATCTATCTATCTATCTATCTATCTATCTATCTATCTATCTATCATGCCTATCTGTTTATTAAATTCTTTAGTCTACTAATACAATCCAGTGTTTATGTATTAATCATTCTAAATATTCATCTGTTTCTCTAATCTGTATATATTTAGCCATCAATCTCATATGTATTCATCTTCTCTATAGTATCTGTTTATAGAATAATTATTGTTGATCCATTGAATAAGGGAAACATGACTATCTTTCCATTCTATTCATTGTCTATCTATTTAGAAGTAAAAAAGGAAACAGCACTCCAATAATTACCAAAAAAAGTGGACTTTATTTGGCGTTTCTCATGTGAGCCGAACGTCGCCACTCCATGTTGGCCAAATAAAGTCCACTTCATCTTTTTGGTAATTATTGGAGTGCTGTTTCCTTTTTTACTTCTATATTTTTGGCAAATAACAGATAATTTGCTTGGGAGGCCTGTGCACCCACTCACTGAATGGTGTTCCATTTTCTAAAATTATCTATCTATCTATCTATCTATCTATCTATCTATCTATCTATCTATCTATCTATCCCATATCTATCTATCTATCTATCTATCTAATATCTAGAAGCTAGTTCCACATATCTGTGTTTCTGCAACAGCTTTGTGGCTTTTATTAAATTCCCACTCTGCTCCTACACACTGTCACTCCTTTCTTCATGTTGTCAGAGTCAGCTACCCACTCTCAGTCTGTCCTTTCTTCTTTTCCTAATGCCTTTGATTTCCAGTGCTCACTGCCCTCCTGTACACTGCCCTCCTGCACACTGCCCCACACACACTGCCCCACACACACTGCTCTCCTATACACTGCCCCACATACACTGCCCCACGCACACTGCCTTCCTGTACACTGCCGTCCTGTACACTGCCCCATGCACACTGCCCTCCTGTACACTGCCCCACATACACTGCCCTCCTATACACTGCTCCATGCACACTGCCCTCCTGTACACTGCCCCACATACACTGCCCTCCTATACACTGCTCCATGCACACTGCCCCACATACACTGCCCCACGCACACTGCCTTCCTGTACACTCCCCCATGCACACTGCCCCACGCACACTGCCCTCCTGTACACTGCCCCATGCACACTGCCCCACACACTGCCTCACGAACACTGCCCCACAAACACTTCCCCACAAACACTGCCCCACATACACTACCCCACGCACACTCCCCCACGTACACTCCCCCACGTACACTCATTCATTATCCCTTGTGGATCTGATTCTGCTTTTTTCACCAAGTAAGGAACTTTTGAATAAAAAACATAGAGGTGATGTGGGCAGACAAAAGCGGGTGGAGAGGGATGGGTTATTGTGCCCAGACTGCTAGTTATCTGCTTGTCTTACAGTAATACAAAGCTATTTACTTCTATTTATATAATGCATTTATTTGTCTTGGGATCCCGTGATCACATTTGTGTTATGCATTATCTATGTTAGAATATATATCGGTGTGTGTATTACATGACACTGTGTAGGGTTCTCTGTTGTGAATTCTGTGGTCGAGCTCCCTCCTGTGGTCATGAGTGGTACTTCGGCTGGTTCTGTCTATGAGCTTCCTTTGGTGGATGTGAGTGGGGCTGCGGCTTCTGAGTTTCCTTCCTCAGGTGACGAGGTTAAGTCGTTAGGTGCTGCTCTATTTAACTCCACCTAGTTCTTTGTTCCTTGCCTCCAGTCAATGTTCCAGTATTGGTCTTGCTCTCTCCTGGATCGTCTTGTGGCCTGTCTGCCCTGCATAAGCTAAGTTCTGCTTGTGTTTCTTTTTGTTTGCTATTTTTTCTGTCCAGCTTGCTATATTGGTTTTTCCTGCTTGCTGGAAGCTCTGGGACGCAGAGGGAGCACCTCCGTACCGTTAGTCGGTGCGGAGGGTCTTTTTGCACCCTCTGCGTGGTTGTTTGTAGGTTTTTGTGCTGACCGCAAAGCTATCTTTCCTATCCTCGGTCTATTCAGTAAGTCGGGCCTCACTTTGCTAAAATCTATTTCATCTCTGTGTTTGTATTTTCATCTTTACTCACAGTCATTATATGTGGGGGGCTGCCTTTTCCTTTGGGGAATTTCTCTGAGGCAAGGTAGGCTTATTTTTCTATCTTCAGGGCTAGCTAGTTTCTCAGGCTGTGCCCGAGGCGCCTAGTTCTGGTCAGGAGCGCTCCACGGCTACCTCTAGTGTGGTGTGATAGGATTAGGGATTGCGGTCAGCAGAGTTCCCACGTCTCAGAGCTCGTCCTATGTTATTAGTAACTATCAGGTCACTTTGTGTGCTCTTAACCACCAGGTCCATTGTGTTTCTGAACCACCTGTTCATAACAGTTCTCCCAATGTTAAGGAGACTATGATATGTTATAGCATTAATATGATTGTAATTCATTGTAAATCATTGTGAATATAGCTAGACACCTTATATACATCTACCTTTAGAGAAACAACATGGTCCTGAATGTGCAGGCCTAGCTGTGTAATGCATGGAATGTATATTAAATCTTTTAGTCAGAACTATGATACATTTTAAAGGGATTTCCCAGGTTTGGCACAAAAGCCTGCAGCCACTGTATGTGACTGCAGACTTGTGAATCCTCACATTGTTCACAGCCTACGCTGTCTGAATTCTCCGATGCAGGCAGCAAGACTGGGTGGTCATATGACTGCATGTATGCAATATCACACTTCCGTCCACATTCTGACTAGACATGTGCAATTCACTTGTATGGAGCTAGGCTGAGCACGTCTAGTCAGAATGTAACCAAGAGTCTATATTGCATACTTGCGGTCACATGATTGCCCACTCCTGGCACTGGAGAATCCTGGCAGCATAGAGTGACGAAAGTAGCCCAGCTGTGCTCAGCTTTCTTAGCGGTCTAAAAAAGCGTTAAAAGCTTTGAATGTGGTGAAGGATGAGAATTCAAAACCGGGCTTTACTGAGTTGTTCCGTCGCCCCATTGCCAGGTTCTTTGGGTGTCCTTGACCCCTGTGATCAGCAAGTCATCCCCCATCCAATGGATAAGGGATCATTTGTGATTTTGGGTGACCCCTTTAAATTCAATTCATAGAACAGTAATGAAGATCTTGTAGACATGGATTTGTGTGAAATGACCCTAATAATATGTACAAGTGCTGCTGAATAGAGAAGAGTTATTATATTTAGTGTTGCCAATGCTTCGGTTGCTGCTGTTTACTTTCCGAGTAACTCTTTCCTTCCTCCTCTGTGATTTCCGATACATTCTTTCCATCACCGCCTTTCTTGACTTCCGGTAGATGTCTTGGTGTGGTTTATATCAGGACTTCTCATCCTTTTTCTTCTGCTGCCTTACCAAACAGACCTTGTGCTTTGGCCTAATGCTTGAATGCACTGCTCAATTTACATGTTTTGTTTCATGAACTGTTAAGCCAGCTTTGCTAAACAAGAGATTTCCGCAGCCAGTAAAAGCACTGTGCAGCTTGTGATCATGTCTGGCCTGGAATACTGCCTACCCGCTGAGCTTCAGCAACAACCAAGGGTGGTGAGGACAGCCTCTTAACCCCTTCCCAACATTGGTGCACTGATACGCCCAATTTCAACGATATACTTTGAAGACCAGTTTGTGCTTTACCTCCATAGGAGACTGTGATTTTTAGTATACATTGCAGTCCTACTGTATTGCAGTATGTAGTATAATCAGATGATTGCGGATCAAGTCACTTAAGGGAACTAAAAAAATAAAATAAAAAATATTTAAAAATTCCAATTAACCACCTGTATCCCCATTAACAATAACAAAATAATTTAAAAAATCAGATTTATTAGAATATAAAATTAATTAACCCAATTAGTAAATGTCATAATGGGAAAAAAAAATCAAACCACCATAGTTGTGTTTTATCGGTTGCTGTGTCACCGCAAAAAAATTACATAAAAAAGTGGTCAAAGTGTTGTATCTACCCCAAAATGGCATCTCTGGAAATGTGATCTTGTTACATAGTTTACACACAGGCATACACACTTTCCTCTTCCCTAGGCTACTTTCACACTAGCGTCGGTACGGGTCCGTCGCTAAGCGTCGGGCCAACGTACCGACGCACGTTGTGAAATTTGTGCACGGCGTGGGCAGCGGATGCAGTTTTTCGACGCATCCGCTGCCCATTCTGAAATCCGGGGAGGAGGGGGCAGACTTCCAGCCGCGCATGCGCAGTAGAAAATGGCAGACGCGACGTATAAAAAAATGTTACATTGAACATTTTTTCGTGCCGACGGTCCGCCAAAACACGACAGATCCGTTGCACGACGGACGCGATGTGTGGCCATCCATCGCAATCCGTCGCTGATACAAGTCTAAGGGCAAAAAACGCATCCTGCGAGCACATTTGCAGGATCTGTTTTTTGCCCAAAACGACAGATTGCGAGGGATTGCTAAAAACGCAAGTGAAAGTAGTCTTAGGGTATGTTCAGATGAATGTATTAACGGTCTGTATGCAAAACAGGTAGCATAAGGACAGCACACTAATACAAGTCATTACAATAGATCACATGAACGTTTTTGCTTGCAGACAGATGGTCTGCGTGTAAATAAATCTCAGCATGTACTAATTTTGTCCATATTCTGGATCAAATGTGCCCTTTATAAGTCAGTGGGAGCGAAAAAAATGGATCACATGCGGGATACCATATGCGTTTTTCACGGATACATTTCAATCATTAACATAGGAAACTGTATCTGTTGTTCAATAATTTCTAAAATCATTCATGTAAAACCGGATGCCATACAGATGTCATATGGTTGTAAAAAACTGACATATGGATAGCATACAGATAGCAATACGGATGAAAAATCATCTGAACACGGCATTAATCTAGTTTCTCACTAGGGTTCTAAAGAATCAGCTGAACCATGAAATAAAACAATTGCTCACATTTAGGGAAAAGAAATGCCAGGACAGCCACATAAACAGAATTAGAACAAAGCTTCTACACTGCATCCTAAAATCTGTCACTGCAAAAATGGCCTCAAACAAAAACAGTATATACAGTATACACTCCTAAATATTGAAATTGCAACACCAAGAAGGAAAACTCATGGTAGTATGTAAATCACAAGATTGATAGACTAATCACTACTCACAAACAGACCATGAGGCAGAGAAGTCAGACGTTCTAGGGTCAATACCAATAGAGCACGTAGAAAACCAAAGAAAGACAAAGGCATAAGTCAGGTCACGGTCCGGGGTGAAAATACCAGGAGATAGCGGATCAAAGCAAAATGACAAGACAAAGGGATAGTCAGAACAAGATCCAAAGGGTCAGGCAGTGGAAGATCAGATCACAACAGATTTAGGCAAGCACTCACCAGGAAGCACAAGCTACTTCTGGCAGAGATCAGAGGCAGAAAGCTCAGCTAAGTAGCTGGGCAATCACCAGAACAGAAAATATCTGGAGAAAGCCCAGCACTGCCCAGCTACAGATTGGACGGCCGAGCTGTCAATCAAAATACTGACAGCTCAACACACTCCTTCACAAGATTTTACAGCCAATCAAAATACCAACAACTCAGCATGACCCAGATTCCATAAGGCATCAAAGCAGCCACTCAATGAGTGGAGGAATCATGCCTGAAATGTTATGCAAATAGTAAAAAATGGAAACATTTTCCCAATATCTCAATTTTTTTCAATATCGAGTGTAAGCACCATGCACAGAAATAGTTGCCTTGTCATGCTATCAAAGGGATTATTAATGATTACCTTAGGAATGTTCTCTCATGCTGAATGCTCTTGGGCATGCTAATTATCAAAATTCACTGCTGGCAGCTGCCTTTGAAATTGCCAACCAATGGCATCCCTGATGAGTTTGATGGGATATAAGTCTGTAGATGCTGCTCATGAGCATAAGCAACATGCTGCCTTGTGGTATGTCTAAAAACAGCTCTTGGGACACTTTCATGCTCTCTAGTGAAGCCCTCTTGATGGCATTGCCCACGTGGTCTCCAGACCAATCTATGGGGATAATTTTACCCAAGAAAAAACGGAACTCAGCTCTGAAGAGGATAGACCTCCATGTCAGCCTCCATTGCCACATTGCTCATGCTACTGTGAAAGTGATGGCATGATGTCAATGGAACATCTATAGCTGGATGTCTGGCTCATAGACCAATGTCGTCAAATGCTTTCTTATGCATGACTTTTGGATAAGGCACGGTCCTTGAAACAACCATAACTACAGTATACCTAGACACTTGAATAAATACACAAAACACATTATTTTTGTTGTAAAAATGACCACAGCTTTATTTAAATCACAGGCATAAAACAATAATAGTAGGAGTCAATTGAAGTGCTAGTAGATTGGTAGCAGATTCACAAGTACTGTGATATCCCCAGCTGTCTGACATACAGCACCAGGACCGACAACCATAAAGACCCTGTTCACCACCTTGAGCTTTTACATGCTCTGTTAGTTAAAATTAGTCCACTTTAACTTGTCTGAAACTTCCATCTGACTCATAAACCACCACCAAAGAGGCCATTTGACACCTTAACTGGACTCAACCACCATCAAGCATATCTAATAAAGCCATCAACCAGTTCTATATGCTATAGAAAGACTGTTAATACAAGTAAACTTTTATCTTTAGACTAAATTCAAGAGCAATGGCAGATTAATTTAATCAATGCAACGCTACCAAACTGTGGCTGATGGTAGGGTAACTAAAGTGAATTAACAGTTGCTAAAAATCCTGTAATGGGGAATGTGGAAACTAAACCATAATAGATGGGGTAACCAAAGTGTAAATACATGTATAGCCAGATCTGTCGCATGTCAAAAACTATTATGCTGAATGCATTCTAACCAGTTCTAATAATTCATCAACTCACAGTTTTTGGTTCTAGAAAACCACTATTATATACAGTAGCTAAGGCCACTGGGCAAAAATGTATTTATCCTTTTTATGTATTTTTTTAAAATACCTTTTGGTATTAATTTCTTAAATGCACTTACTACTAAGTGAAAATGAAGAGTACCGTATTTTGCGGATTATAAGACGCACCAGATTATAAGACACACCCCAAATTTTGAGGAGAAAAACAAACCTTTTTTTAATAAAATGGTTGTGCTTCTTATAATCCATGCGCCTAGTCGCTTACCGGGGGTTTTGGCTACGGTGAAGCAGGGTCACTGCTGGGGGAGGCAAGAGTGGAGCATTGCTGCAGGCCGCAGGCTGGGATGAGGGGATGTTCAGATGTGCAGCGCGGTGCACTGCTGCGGGTGTTTGGTGCGTCGGGGGCTCTGCCAACATTTTGTGAAAGCCCAGAGCCCCCGCACTTACATGGATTCCTATGCGGTGGACTCCGGGAAATGGCTGCACATGCGCAGATGGAGATCTTGGCACTGAGATTTCATCTCCTAAGATCCCCCGCAGCACCGAACACCAGCAGCGCTGCACATCCAAACACCTCCTCATCCCAGCCTACAACCTGCAGCTACGTTCTACTCTTGCCTCCTCTAGTAGCGACCCTGAGACCCTGCTCCACCACGGCCGGTAAGGTATATCCGCATTATAAGACGCACCTCCATTTTCCCCCCAAATTCGGGGTAAAAAAAGTGCGTCTTATAATCCGAAAAATACGGTATATATAAATAGAAAGATATTATAGAGAGTACTTAAAAGCTATATACATGTAACATCAACAATAATAACTAACAATTAAATAAGATTTATAATATTTGGACATAGTAATTTAAATAAACCTATAGCAGGAAAAGTCTATGATGGCATTATTAATAACTCTGCCACTCTTTTGTCAATCATTTTTGGGGCACTTGATGACATTTGCCCTTAGCCGCTTCCATCAACTCAAGGGCACCCAGACTAGACATATATTGCCCTTAGTGTTTAGGGCATTTGGTGACATATACCCTTGGCCGCTCCTACTGGCTCACAGGCACCCAGGAGAGGCAAATTGCCCTTTGTGTTAATGCACTTTACCCTTTGTCGCTCCCACCGACTCCAGAGCTCCCAATTCAGTATATAGCTTTTCATTTTAAAGAAGACAACCCCTTCTCATATCCCACTCTTGGTGCCGATAAAATAGTAAAGTTTATATTCATCGTCTGTGTCTGCGTCATTCCAACGGTGTCTGCACTCACGTTCCCCAGGCTTTCATACAGTTATGACACATGAGCCCAAGCAGCGCTAATGTCACAGTCCCCACCTTCTTATGAATCAAACATCAAGAGGAAGTCAGAGAGCAGCCACTGATTGTACACCGGGCTCACGTGTCATAACAACTGCACAACAAACGAACTATGCCAGCACAGTAGGTGAGTATAACCTTTTTTATTCTATCGGTGCCAAACATTTAGATCAAAAAAGGTTGTTCTAGTAATGGATAACCCCTTTAAGGCGCTAGTTTACTGCAGTGTTCCAATGGCAATGTTGAAAGTAAAAGAGTTGGTCAATATAAACAGTCAAAATCTGGCTACCCATCCACATCAGGGGGGCATACCTGAGATGGTTACCCCTCCAAACCAGGGGTTCATACCTGAGATAGCTATCCCTCAGCATCAGAGAGCCACATGGTCACCCTTCCATACCAGGTAAGATGCTGAGATGGTTACCCTTACTGACCAAATTCTAAGTATCTTTAAGGACCTATCAAAAAGGAAAAGCAAATAACTGCCTCCCTTTTTTGTATATGTATTACAAAGATACATATAATGACGAAAAACAATGTGTCCACATGACAGCTTATTCTGAAATTTAATTGAAGATGTAGGTATCTTTCAAACACTAAATTTTAAGAACTCTTTACCCCTACTGAAATGTTCCTAAAAACAGAGATGAGTGAGGATGAAACACTATGTACATGCATATAAGTTAACGTTTATATCCAAATTAAATAACAGGTTGATACTGGAAAATACCTCATCATATGGTTGGATATAGTCAGTGAAGGGCAACACTGTATGCACTTTTTTCCTCCCAAAATGTGGAGGAAAATGGGGGGTGCATCTTATAGTCCAGATGTATGGTCTCTGGCTGTGGTGGGGAGGTGGGGGAGCGGTTTCGGCAGAGCATCGGGTCACAGGAGGCTGGAGCCGGCAGCTCCGGCTAACTCCTGTGCCCACCTCTAAAGAGAAATTAATATGCACTGCATTCCATGCCCATTGGCGTGGAAGGCAATGAATAAGCCTTTCTTTTTGGCATCCTGGTATGATTGGCCCCATCTTGTTGCTGGTATGATTGGTCACATCAGAAAAGATTTAAAAAAAAAAATACACTTACCTTTCTCCCTCTCAGTGTCCTGCTCCGGTGCCAGCAGCCAACACCGGAACCGTTCATCACAAAGAGCGGTGAGTATCTGGAGCGCCCCCAGACACAGGGCCACGAGTTCTCGGTACCAGGCCTCTCTGGTTCGGTTCTGAGGCTGTCACGGTGGCTAGACCCGGTCCGCGACCCTGCTAAGGGGCGTCCAATAAAGGTGGTACAGTCTATCAGGGATTCGTGACGCCACCTGTGGTGTTCGGTCAGGGTGACCGACGCTGCTGTGGGGTCCGCTGGGGTGATGGAATGGCAGCTCGATGGTATACCTTCCCACAGGTGAAGTATGTCCCCAGGGCTTCCCAGTAAGGTGGATGGTGATGGTGTGAGGTGCAGTCAATAATGAGGACACAAGGTTGCAGTCTCTTTACCTCTTTACTGAAGACTTCAGGATCCTCAATCCAGAGCACGCTTAACAGGGCTATCTGAGACCGGCCGGTCCGATGGGCACTTCCAGAGTTCCCTTTGCAGGTGGAAATCAGTGCCTACCACTAGCGCCTGTGTGTTGTAGTGCTACCCTGCTGAGCATTCGGAATAGTCCTCACAACTGCTGTTCTCGTTCGTTCATTCTTTCTAATTCTCTCTCGCTTGTTCCAGATGTTACTAGTTTCTCGTTCCCCAGTATGTTATGGCTAGGACGCACCCGTATGACGGGAAGGCTCGGAGCTCTTCCGGGACCCTAGAGACGCCCCTGTCCACGCGTTGCCCCCTATGTCTTTGTAGGAAATTTAAGGTAGACAGCCAACCTATAATTAACTGTCCTGCGGAGTTCGAAGTAAGGCCTAGAGTCAGTTACTCCTGCGGTGTTCCGGCCACCGGCTATGCGCCTCAGTAGGATGTTGCCTCGGTCTCACGGCACGACTCCTACTGGTTCTCCTTTGTGCTTGATCTCGTTTCTCACTGTTCCACAATATCCTTCCCTTTGTGTCTCTCTCTTGGGATACCGCCGCGGGGTGTGCGGGCGCGGTTCTGTTACGTTCTGCTCTGTTCGCTAGGCACCTGCCAGGTTCCCACGCCCGACAGGGACCCCCCTGTGTCTTCTCCCTGCAACATCCCCTGCCATGGGATGTTGCCTGAATCCAACCCAGTCAGCTTCTGACTAACTTCCTATCCAACCCCTAGTTTTACCAGTGTGAGGAGTGGCCCAATAAATAAAGCCTTTTGCTCCCCCTAGTGGCCGGAGTGCGAACTCCGCATCAGGAAAATGGCCGCCGCGATCTCCATCTGCGCACGCGCGGCATCCCACGGCCATTTTCCTGAAGCCCCGGGCAGCAAAGGACTCCATATGCGCACGCGCGGCCTCAGGAAGATGGCTGCCCCCACAGATCACCAGGGAAATAGCACCGATCGCGCGTTTTTTCTTCTCCTGCCCAGTGGATTCAGAAGATGGGCATGCGCAAACCACTACGCCACCAACGGAAATATATGCAAGATCTGGGGGAAGAAACAGCGATGTCGCCACGCCCATATGACCTGACCAGCCTGATTGACAGGCGAAAACGGCGACTTTGGTAAGTTATTTCGGCAGCATAGGTTGGGAATCAGGGTACACAAAATACACTATAGTAACGCACAGCTCAGGCCCTATTTAACAGTATTTTTATCTCGTACTGAAAAAACGGGGTGACAGGTTCCCTTTAAGCAGCTGCTGGCACCAGAGCGACTGCGAGGGAGCAAAAGAATATAATTGTAATGGTTTTTTTTTAATCTTTCCTGATGGGACCAATCATACCAGGAACAGGATGGGGCCGTTTATACCAGAAAAAGGATGGGACCAATCATACCGGGAACAGGATGGGGTCAATCATATCAGAATAAGGATGGAATCAATCATGCCAGGACCTTGATGGGAACAATCATACCAGAGTAAGAATGGGACCAATCATACCAGGACCTTGATGGGGACAATCATACCAGAGTAAGAATGGGACCAATCATACCAGGACCTTGATGGGAACAATCATACCAGAGTAAGAATGGGACCAATCATACCAGGACCTTGATGGGAACAATCATACCAGAGTAAGAATGGGACCAATCATACCAGGACCTTGATGGGGACAATCATACCAGAATAAGGATGGGACCAATCATACCAGGACCTTGATGGGAACAATCATACCAGAGTAAGAATGGGACCAATCATACCAGGACCTTGATGGGGACAATCATACCAGGAACAGGATGGGGCCATTTATACCAGAAAAAGGATGGGACCAATCATACCGGGAACAGGATGGGGCCATTTATAGCAGAAAAAGGATGGGGCCAATCATACCAGGAACAGGATGAGGCCATTTATACCAGAAAAAGGATGGGACCAATCATACCAGGACCTTGATGGGGTCAATCAAACCAGAATAAGGATGGGACCAATCATACCAGGACCTTGATGGGGACAATCATTCCAGAATAAGAGTGGGACCAATCAAAACAGGACCGTGATGGGGCCATGCATACCAGGATAGGGATGAGGGGGCCATGCATGCCAGGATTTGAATGAGGGAGCCATGCATACTAGGATAGGGATGAGGGGCCATGGGTATCAGAATGGGGATGAGGGGACCATATACAGTTATATGAAAAAGTTTGGGCACCCCTATTAATCTTAAGCTTAATGTTTTATAAAAATTGTTTTTTTGCAACAGCTATTTCAGTTTCATATATCTAATAACTGTTGGACACAGTAATGTTTCTGCCTTGAAATGAGGTTTATTGTACTAACAGAAAATGTGCAATCTGCATTCAATCAAAATTTGACAGGTGCATAAGTATGGGCACCTTTATCAATTTCTTGTTTTAAATACTCCTACCTACTTTTTACTGACTTACTAAAGCACTTTTTTTCATTTTCTAACCTCATTGAGCTTTGAACTTCATAGCCAGGTGTATGCAATCATGAAAAAAGCTACTTAAAGTGGCCACTTGCAAGTTGTTCTCCTGTTTGAATCTCCTCTGAAGAGTGGTATCATGGGCTCCTCAAAACAACTGTCTAATGATCTGAAAACAAAGATTATTCAACATAGTTGTTCAGGGGAAGGATACAAAAAGCTGTCTCAGAGATTTAACCTGTCAATTTCCACTGTGAGGAACATAGTAAGGAAATGGAAGAACACAGGTACAGTTCTTGTTAAGTCCAGAAGTGGCAGGCCAAGAAAACATCAGAAATGCAGAGAAGAAGAAAGGTGAGATCAGTCAAGGACAGTCCTCAGACCACCTCCAGAGAGCTGCAGCATCAATTTGCTGCAGATGGTGTCAGTGTGCCTCGGTCAACTATACAACGCACTTTGCACAAGGAGAAGCTGTATGGGAGAGTGATGTGAAAGAAGCCGTTTCTGCAAGCACGTGACAAACAGAGTCGGCTGAGGTATACAAAGGCACATTTGGAGACGCCAATTTATTTTTGGAAGAAGGTTCTGTGGACTGATGAAACCAAGATTGAGTTGTTTGGTCATACAAAAAGGCGTTATGCATGGCGGCCAAAAAACACAGCATTCCAAGAAAAACACTTGCTACCCACAGTAACATTCGGTGGAGGTTCCATCATACTTTGGGTCTGTGTGGCCAAAGCCGGCACCGGGAATCTTGTTAAAGTTGAGGGACGCATAGATTTCTTTCAGTATCAGCAGATTCTTGACAATAATGTTCATGAATCAGTGACAAAGTTGAAATTACGCAGGCGATGGATCTTTCAGCAAGACAATGATCCAAAACACCGCTCCAAATCTACTCAAGCATTCATACAGAGGAACAATTACACTGTTCTTGAATGGCCATCCCAGTCCCCAGACCTGAATATCATTGAACATCTGTGGGATCATTTGAAGAGGGCTGTCCATGTTCGGCGACCATCAAACTTAACTGAACTGGAATTGTTTTGTAAAGAGGAATGGTCAAAAATACCTTCATCCAGGATCTCATTAAAAGCTACAGGAAGCGACTAGAGGCTGTTATTTTTGCAAAAGGAGGATCGATCTACTAAATATTAATGTCACTTTTCTGGTGGGGTGCCCATACTTATGCACCTGTCAAATTTTGTTTGAATGCAGATTGCACATTTTCTGTTACTACAATAAACCTCATTTCAAGGCAGAAACATTACTGTGTCCAACAGTTATTAGATACTAGATGGTGGCCCGATTCTAATGCATCGGGTATTCTAGAATATGCATGTCCACGTAGTATATTGCCCAGCCACGTACTATATTGCCCAGCCACATACTATATTGCCCAGCCATGTACTATATTGCCCAGTCACGTAGTATATTGGCCAGCCACGTAGAATATTGCCCAGCCACGTAGTATATTGCCCAGCCGCGTAGTATATTGCCCAGCCACGTAGTATATTGCCCAGCCACGTAGTATATTGCCCAGTCACGTAGTATATTGGCCAGCCACGTAGTATATTGCCCAGTCACGTAGTATATTGCCCAGCCACGTAGTATATTGCCCAGTCACGTAGTATATTGGCCAGCTACGTAGTATATTGCCCAGCCACATTGTATATTGCCCAGTCACATAGTATATTGCACAGCCACGTAATATACAGCACAGAGCCACGTAGTATATTTCCCAGCCACGTAGTATTTTGCACAGCGACGTAGTATATTGCCCAGTCACGTAGTATATTGCCCAGCCACATAGTATATTGCACAGCGACGTAGTATATTGCTCAGCCACGTAGTATATTGCCCAGTCACATAGTATATTGCACAGCCACGTAATATACAGCACAGAGCCACGTAGTATATTTCCCAGCCACGTAGTATTTTGCACAGCGACGTAGTATATTGCCCAGTCACGTAGTATATTGCCCAGACACGTAGTATATTGGCCAGTCACATAGTATATTGGCCAGCCACTTAGTATATTGCCCAGCCATGTTGTATATTGCCCAGTCACGTAGTATATTGCCCAGCCACGTAGAATATTGCCCAGCCATGTAGTATATTGCCCAGTTACGTAGTATATTGCCCAGTCACGTAGTATATTGCCCAGCCACATAGTATAATGCCCAGTCACATAGTATATTGCACAGCCACGTAATATACAGCACAGAGCCACGTAGTATATTGCCCAGTCACGTAGTATATTGCCCAGCCACGTAAAATATTGCCCAGCCATGTAGTATATTGCCCAGTTACGTAGTATATTGCCCAGTCACGTAGTATATTGCCCAGCCACGTAGTATATTGCCCAGTCACGTAGTATATTGCCCAGTCACGTAGTATATTGCACAGCCACGTAATATACAGCACAGAGCCACGTAGTATATTGCCCAGCCACGTAGTATATTGCACAGCGACGTAGTATATTGCCCAGTCACGTAGTATATTGCCCAGTCACGTAGTATATTGCACAGCCACGTAATATACAGCACAGAGCCACGTAGTATATTGCCCAGCCACGTAGTATATTGCACAGCGACGTAGTATATTTCTCAGCCACGTAGTATATTGCCCAGTCACGTAGTATATTGCACAGCCATGTAATATACAGCATAGAACCACGTAGTATATTGCCCAGTCACGTAGTATACAGCACAGACACATAGTATATTGCCCAGCCAGGTAGTATATTGCCCAGTCACGTATGTAACAGGTTAAAAAATATTTAATAAACATACTCACCATCCGAAGAGCCCGTTGTAGTTCCGGCGCTTGTGTGCGGTGTCCGGTCCCAGGATTGGTATGAGCGTAGGACCTTCCATGACGTCACAGTCACATGACCGTGACGTCATGGAAGGTCCTTCTCCCATAGCATCTTTGGAAGCGGAACCTGGCGCGTGAGAATAAGGTTTGTTTTTGTTTATTATTATTATTTTTAACATTAGATCGTTTTACTATTGATGCTGCATACGCAGCCCCTTCCTCCCCGGACTGCAGAATGGGCAGCGGATGCGTTGAAAAACTGCATCCGCTGCCCACGTTGTGCAGTAATTTCACAACGTCCGTCGGTACGTCGCCCCGACGCATTGCGACAAGCCCAAACCGACGGTAATGTGAAAGAGGTCTTACAAATACTGATGTCAAATACTGACCTCCATCTCCCAATTTAGTTTTTTTAGCCAGATATTGTCCTTTCAGAAACCACAATAGTTTAAAAAGACATGATAGACACATCTCAAATTGTGAACCTCTCTAAGATAATCATAACTACCCACAAAATATTCAGAGTAAAGGATTATCATTTTTGCCAACTAGTAAGGTCTAGACCTGTTTGCCAGAGAGTTGAAATGTCTCAATTATTTTGCACATAAATACAAATGTGTATGTGCTGATCTCGATATTCACCTTGACCTACTAAAGATAGTTTCACATTTGTGGTTGCGTCCGCAGCGTATCGTCCGCAGCCACAAATGCATGCAAAAACACATGCAAACGCATGATTATGCAGCGTTTTTTATCCGCATCAACTTACACATGACGGCAAAAAAAAGCAGCGTTTCTATGCGTTTTTACATGCGTTTGCGCTTTTTATGCGCATGCGTTTGATATTTCCAGGAGGGTGTGTCTCAATGGGCGTGTCTGAATAAGTTCCTGGACATGTGCAGTCCAAAGTACGCAAGCGCATCGAACGCATGCGTACGCAAAGACATGCATACACATGCGTTCCCACAGACAGTAATCCGTTTTTTTAATGCACTCATCCGCATGCACATGCCTGCGCATATTTGATGGAAATTTGCCGCCTCAAAAATTCCAACATGGTGCATTCTCCACGCCTTGCCGCACACCACGAAAAAATGCATGCTTAAAGCTACTTTCACATTTCCGTCTTTCTGCTACCGTCGCAATACGTCGATTTTTGAAAATGCAGGATACTGCCAAAAAATTAGCAGGATCCTGCATTTTCCCATAGACTTGTATTAGCGATGTATGGATTCATGTTTTGTCCGCCGTTCACTGGATCCTGCAAAATGTGACGGCCTGTCTTTTGCAAAAAACGTTCAAGGGAACGTTTTTCTGTACGTTGTATCCTGTGTTTCCAACTGCGCATGCCCAGCAGGAAATCTCGCTCTCTCTCTTTCCTCCCCGGGACTTTAGACTGGACAGCGGACCCGTTGAAAGACTGCGTCCACTGCTCACGATATACACTATTTCACAAACGTCCGTCGGTGCGTTGCACTGATGCTTTGTGACGGCCGACTACCGACGGAAATGTGAAAGTAGCCTAAGCAAACGCGGGAAAACGCATGCAAACGCATGCACCTGCGTCTACAATGTTAAAGATAGGAAATCAAGATGCATTCAACTGGTATTAGACCTTTCATGTCCCTCAAAAATAAAAGCACTAAAATGTCCCCCTTATCTGGAGATTTATCGTCTATTTGTCAACATGGTCAGTAAGGACCTATAAGAAATAGACCCTAAATGCTATAGAGCAAATCTCTATAAAGAACAGATACGTGCACTGGAGGATTTAGAAAAGGATGCCACCATTGTCTTTAACCCCTTCACACCGCGGCCCTTTTTCGTTTTTGCGTTTTTGTTTTTCGCTCCCTTCCCAGAGCCATAACTTTTTTATTTTTCCATCAATATGGTCATGTTAGGGTTTATTTTTTGCGGGACGAGATGTACTTTTGAAAGACACCATTGGTTTTACCATGTCTTGTACTAGAAAACGGGAAAAAATTCCAAGTGTGGTGTAATTGCAAAAAAAGTGCAATCCCACACTTGTTTTTTGTTTGGCTTTTTTGCTAGGTTTACTAAATGCTAAAACTGACCTGATTTTATGATTCTCCAGGTCATTACAAGTTCATCGACACCTAACATGTCTAGGTTATTTTTTATCTAAGTGGTGAAAAAAAATTAAAAACTTTGCTAAAAAAAAAAAAGCGCCATTTTCCGATACCCGTAGCGTCTCCATTTTTCGTGATCTGGGGTCAGGTGAGGGCTTATTTTTTGCGTGCTGAGATGACGTTTTTAATGATACCACTTTTGTGCAGATACGTTTTTTTGATCACCCGTTATTGCATTTTAATTCAATGTCGCGGAGACCAAAAAAAGTAATTCTGGCATTTTTAATTCTTTTTTTCTCACTACGCTGTTTAGCGATCAGGTTAGTGCTTTTTTTTATTGATAGATCGGGTGATTCTGAACGCAGCGATACCAAATATGTGTAGGTTTGCTTTTTTTTTATTGTTTTATTTTGGATTTGGCGAAAGGTGGGGTGATTTAAACTTATATTTTTTATTTTTTTCATAAATTTTTTAATATTTTTAAAATCATTTTTTTTTACTTTTGCCATGCTTCCATAGCCTTCATGGGAGGCTAGAAGCTGGCACCACTCGATCGGCTCAGCTACACAGCAGCGATCATCAGATCACTGCTATGTAGATGAAATGCAGGCTTGCTATGAGTGCCGACCACAGAGGGGCGCTCACAGCAGGCCGGCATCAGTAACCATAGAGGTCTCATGTGACGGTCATGTGACGGGGTCGGCAATGCGCTCATTTCCGGCAGCGCGGCCTGAAGCGGTAGTTGAATGCCGCTGTCAGCGTTTGACAGCGGCATTTAACAGGTTAATAGCGGTGGGTGAATCGCGATTGCGCGCACATGTCAGCTGTACAAAACAGCTGACATGTCACGACTTTGATGTTGGCTCACCACCAGAGTCCACATCAAAGGTGGAGACACGACATGCGCTGTACTAATACGGCGCATGTCGTGAAGGGGTTTTAAAGCATTAGACAAAAGGGGTAACATAGTCATCATAGGTATGCAACACTATAGAGAGATGTGTTTAACCCCTTAATCCCATATGACGTACTATCCCGTCGAGGTGACCTGGGACTTAATTCCCAGTGACGGGATAGTTTGTCATATGCCTTCGGCCGCGCTCACGGGGGGAGCGCGGCCGATCGCGGCTGGGTGTCAGCTGTGCACTATGTTCCAGGAGCACATTAACACCTGGAACACTGCGATCAAACATGACCGCAACGTTCCGGGGGAATACGGAAGCATCGCGCAGGGAGGGGGCTCCCTGCGTGCTTCCCTGAGACCCTCCGTACAAGGCGATGTGCTCACCTTGTACAGAGCATCTCCTCCCTGCAGGCCCTGGGTCCAAAATGGCTGCGGGGCTTCTTCCGGGTCCTGCAGGGAGGTGGCTAACCAGCGCCTGCTCAGAGCAGGCGCTGGTAAGTCTGCAGCCCTGCTTGTCAGTGCTGTGCAAACTGTCAGATCAGTGATCTGACCCTATAGTGTGATGCCACGCCCCCCCCTTCCCCCCCGTGGGACAAAGGTATAAAGTAAAAAAAAAAAAATTTACATGTGCAAAAAAAAAATTATTCCTAAATAAAAAAATTTATATTGTTCCCATAAATACATTTCTTTATCTAAATAATAAAAAAATTAAAAGTAAACATATTTAGTATCACCGTGTCTGTAACGACCCCACCTATAAAACTGTCCCACTAGTTAACCCCTTCAGTGAACACCGTAAAAAAAAAATGAGGCAAAAGATAAAGCTTTCTTATACCGCTGAACAAAAAGTGAAATAACACGCGATGAGAAAGACGAATTTAAATAACCATCGTACCGCTGAAAACGTCATCTTGTCCCGTAAAAAACAAGCCACAATACAGCATCATCAGCAAAAAAATAAGAAAGTTACAGTACTCAGAATAAAGCGATGCAAAAATAATTATTTTTTCTATAAAATAGTTTTTATCGTATAAAAGCGCCAAAACATAAAAAATTGATATAAATGAGGTATCACTTTAATCGTTCTGACCCGAAGAATAAAACTGCTTTATCAATTTTACCAAACGTGGAATGGTATAAATGCCCTCCCCCAAAAGAAATTCATGAATAACTGGTTTTTGGTCATTCTGCCTCACAAAAATCGGAATAAAAAGCGATCAAAAAATGTCATGTGCTCGAAAATGATACCAATAAAACGTTAACTCGTCCTGCAAAAAACAAGACCTCACATGACTCTGTGGACCAAAATATGGAAAAATTATAGCTCTCAAAATGTGGAGACGCAAAAACTATTTTTTGCAATAAACAGCGTCTTTTAGTGTGTGACAGCTGCCAATCATAAAAATCCGCTAAAATACCCTCTATAAAAGTAATTAAATCCCCCCTTCATCAACCCTTAGATAGGGAAAAATAATAAAATTAAAAAAATGTAATTGTTTCCATTTTCCCATTAGGGTTAGGGCTAGGGTTAGGGTTAGGGCTAGGTTAAGGGCTAGGGTTAGGGTTAGGGCTAGGGTTAGGGTTGGGGCTGGGGTTAGGGATAGGGTTTGGGTTGGGGCTAGGGCTACAGTTAGGGTCGGGGCTAAAGTTAGGGTTAGGGTTGGGGCTAAAGTTAGGGTTAGGGTTGGGACTAAAGTTAGGGTTAGGGTTGGGGCTAAAGTTAGGGTTAGGGTTGGGGCTAAAGTTAGGGTTAGGGCTGGAGCTAAAGTTAGGGTTAGGGTTGGGGCTAAAGTTAGGGTTAGGGTTGGGGCTAAAGTTAGGGTTAGGGTTGGGGCCAAAGTTAGGGTTAGGGTTGGGGCTAAATTTAGGGTTAGGGCTACAGTTAGGGTTGGGGCTAAAGTTAGGGTTTGAATTACATTTACAGTTGGGATTGGGGTTAGGGGTGTGATTAGGGTTATGGTTGGGATTAGGGTTAGGGGTGTGTTGGAGTTAGGGGTGTGGTTAGGGTTGGGATTAGGATTAGGGGTGTGTTGGAGTTAGGGGTGTGGTTAGGGTTGGGATTAGAGTTAGGGGTGTGTTGGAGTTAAAGGTGTGGTTGGGGTTAGGGGTGTGGTTGGGATTAGGGTTGTGTTTGGGTTAGCATTTCAGTTAGAATTGGGGGTTTCCACTGTTTAGGCACATCAGGGCTCTTCAAACGCGACATGGCATCTGATCTCAATTCCAGCCAATTCTGCGTTGAAAAAGTAAAACAGTGCTCCTTCCCTTCCAAGCTCTCCCGTGTACCCAAACAGGGGTTTACCCCAACATATGGGGTATCAGCGTACTCAGGACAAATTGGACAACAACTTTTAGGGTCCAATTTCTCTTGTTACCCTTGGGAAAATAAAAATTTGGGGGGCTAAAAAACATTTTTGTGAGAAAAAATTGATTTTTTACTTTCACGGCTCTGCGTTATAAACTGTAGTGAAACACTTGGAGGTTCAAAGTTCTCACAACACATCTAGATAAGCTCCTTGGGGGCTCTAGTATCCAATATGGGGTCACTTGTGGGGGGGTCCTACTGTTTAGGTACATTAGGGGCTCTGCAAATGCAATGTGATGCCTGCAGACCATTCCATCTAAGTCTGCGTTCCAAATGGCACTCCTTCCCTTCCGAGCTCTGCCATGCGCCCAAACGGTGGTTCCCCCCACATATGGGGTATCATCATACTCAGGACAAATTGGACAACAACTTTTGGGGTCCAATTTCTCCTGTAACCCTTTGGAAAATACAAAACTGAGGGCTAAAATTAATTTTTGTGGAAAAAAAGTGATTTTTTATTTTCACGGCTCTGCGTTATAAACTGTAGTGAAACACTTGGGGGTTCAAAGTTCTCACAACACATCTAGATGAGTTCCTTGGGGATCTACTTTCCAATATGGTGTCACTTATGGGGGGGGGGGTTCTACTGTTTAGGTAGATTAGGGGCTCTGCAAATGCAATGTGACACATGCAGACCATTCCATCTAAGTCTGCATTCCAAACGGCGCTCCTTCCTTTCTGAGCTCTGCCATGCGCCCAAACAGTGGTTTCCCCCACATATGGGGTATCAGCATACTCAGGACAAATTGGACAACAACTTTTGGGGTCCAATTTCTCCTGTTACCCTTGGGAAAATACAAAACTGGGGGCTAAAAAATAATTTTTGTGGAAAAAATAAAGAATTTTTATTTTCACGGCTCTGCGTTATAAACTGTAGTGAAACACTTGAGGGTTCAAACCTCTCACAACACATCTAGATAAGTTCGGCAGGGGGTCTACTTTCCAAAATGGTGACACTTGTGTTTTTTAAATGTTTAGGCATATCAGGGGCCCTCCAAACACAACATGGCATCCCATCTCAATTCCTGTCAATTTTGCATTGAAAAGTCAAATGGCGCTCCTTCAGCATACTCAGTACAAATTACACAAGAACTTTTGTGGTCCAATTTCTTCTATTACCCTTGGGAAAATAAAAAATTGGGGGCGAAAAGATCATTTTTGTGGAAAAATGATTTTTTATTTTTACGGCTCTGCATTATAAACTTCTGTGAAGCACTTGGTGGGTCAAAGTGCTCACCACACATCTAGATAAGTTCCTTAGGGGGTCTACTTTCCAAAATGGTGACACTTGTCGGGGCTTCAATGTTTAGGCACATCAGTGGCTCTCCAAACGCAACATGGTGTTCCATCTCAATACCAGTCAATTTTGCATTGAAAAGTCAAATGGCGCTCCTTCCCTTCCGAGCTCTGCCATGCGCCCACAGTGATTTACCCCCACATATGGGGTATCAGGGTACTCAGGATAAATTGTACAACAACTTTTGGGGTCCATTTTCTCCTGTTACCCTTGGGAAAATAAAACAAATTGAAGCTGAAGTAAATTTTTTGTGAAAAAAAGTTAAATGTTCATTTTTTTTAAACATTCCAAAAATTCCTGTGAAACACCTCAAGGGTTAATAAACTTCTTGAATGCGGTTTTGAGCACCTTGAGGGGTGCAGTTTTTAGAATGGTGTCATACTTGGTTATTTTCTATCATATAGACCCCTCAAAATGACTTCAAATGTGATGTGGTCCCTAAAAAAAATTGGTGTTGTAAAATTGAGAAATTGCTGGTCAACTTTTAACCCTTATAACTCCCTAACAAAAAAAAATGTTGGTTCCAAAATTGTGCTGATATAAAGTAGACATGTGGGAAATGTTACTTATTAAGTATTTTGTGTGACATATCTCTGTGATTTAAGGGCATAAAAATTCAAAGTTGGAACATTGCAAAATTTTCCACAAATTTCCATTTTTTTCACAAATAAACGCAGGTAATAGCAAATAAATTTTACCACTGTGATGAATTACAATATGTCATGAGAAAACATCATAATCATCAGGATCCATTGAAGCGTTCCAGAATTATAACCTCATAAAGGGACAGTGGTCAGAATTGTAAAAATTGGCCCGGTCATTAACGTGCAAACCACCCTGGGGGCTTATGGGGTTAAGATTACTGTTAGACAGGGAGGGCTAAACGGTTATGGCTTAAAGGGACTTGACATATCCAGAAACATTGTTAACCTGCAGATATAGTTTTAATCTATATGTAAATAGCAAAAACAAATCATGTTAGACTGTTTTACAGGAGCAGTGGCTACAAGGAGAAAATTAACTTATATCCTCCCAGCAAATACAGTCACCTCTCAATATGCAGTGTGCACTTCTGTAAACACGCCCCACACTTTGAATGACAGCTGCCCTGCACGTACACACTGCACACACTTACTTGGTGAGCTGTTCTAACAGAATCAGAGCTTTTAGATTTAGCATGAAGCAGAGCTGAGAAAGCTAACCCCGCCCACAGCTGGCTCTGTATACACAATGGTGTAGACCCTAAGCTGCTTATCACAAAAAGGGGTGGAGTTGGCCTACAGGCACACACTGATGTGTCCAGCAAAGATAAGCTCCTAGTGCTAAAACACTCATTGCAAGTAAACAAAACCTCAGAGCTTGATAAGAGTAGCATCCCTGTAATCTGCATTTTACCCCCTACAGCATGCTGTCTTCAGATTGCATAGCAAAAACCTGCTGACACATTCCCTTTAACCAGACAGCAGATTAGGGCTAGCCTTTGGAGTAATGCTGAAACCAGGAGAAAGAGCATAAGAATGTTGTTTTTCTGTAGTGTTAAAGGAAACTTGTCATCAGGATTTACCCCTATAATTAGGCATTAGGAATGCTTTATCAGCCTCTTAAACCCTCTTTATTGATGCTTGTAGTAGCCCTAAACACTAAGTGTTCGTTTTTAAAAAATAAGTTTACCGTATATACTCGAGTATAAGCCGACTCGAGTATAAGCCGACCCCCCTAATTTTGCCACAAAAAACTGGGAAAACTTATTGACTCGAGTATAAGCCTAGGGTGGGAAATGCAGCATTTACCGGTGAATTTCAAAAATAAAAATAGATGCTCCATACCGTTCATTATTGCCCCATAAGATGCTCCATATACAACTGTGCTATATAGAATGCTCTGCACCGTTAATTATGGCCCCATAGATGCTCCACATAAAGCTGTTCCATATATGCTCTGCACCTTTGATTATGGCCCCATAGATTCTCCTTATAATGCTGTTCCATATATGCTCTGCACCTTTGATTATGGCCCCATAGATGCTCCTTATAATGCTGTGCCATATATGCTCTGCACCTTTATGGCCCCATAGATGCTCCTTATAATGCTGTGCCCCATATATGCTCTGCACCTTTATGGCCCCATAGATGCTCCTTATAATGCTGTGCCCCATATATGCTCTGCACCTTTATGGCCCCATAGGTGCTGCTTATAATGCTGTGCCCCTTATATGCTCTGCACCTTTATGGCCCCATAGGTGCTCCTTATAATGCTGTGCCCCATATATGCTCTGCACCTTTATGGCCCCATAGGTGCTCCTTATAATGCTGTGCCCCTTATATGCTCTGCACCTTTATGGCCCCATAGGTGCTCCTTATAATGCTGTGCCCCATATATGCTCTGCACCTTTATGGCCCAATAGGTGCTGCTTATAATGCTGTGCCCCATATATGCTCTGCACCTTTGATTATGGCCCCATAGGTGCTCCTTATAATGCGGTGCCCCATATATGCTCTGCACCTTTATGGCCCCATAGGTGCTGCTTATAATGCTGTGCCCCTTATATGCTCTGCACCTTTATGGCCCCATAGATGCTCCTTATAATGCTGTGCCCCATATATGCTCTGCACCTTTATGGCCCCATAGGTGCTCCTTATAATGCTGTGCCCCTTATATGCTCTGCACCTTTATGGCCCCATAGGTGCTCCTTATAATGCTGTGCCCCATATATGCTCTGCACCTTTATGGCCCAATAGGTGCTGCTTATAATGCTGTGCCCCATATATGCTCTGCACCTTTGATTATGGCCCCATAGGTGCTCCTTATAATGCGGTGCCCCATATATGCTCTGCACCTTTATGGCCCCATAGGTGCTCCTTATAATGCTGTGCCCCATATATGCTCTGCACCTTTATGGCCCCATAGGTGCTCCTTATAATGCTGTGCCCCATATATGCTCTGCACCTTTATGGCCCCATAGGTGCTGCTTATAATGCTGTGCCCCTTATATGCTCTGCACCTTTATGGCCCCATAGGTGCTCCTTATAATGCTGTGCCCCATATATGCTCTGCACCTTTATGGCCCCATAGGTGCTGCTTATAATGCTGTGCCCCATATATGCTCTGCACCTTTGATTATGGCCCCATAGGTGCTCCTTATAATGCTGTGCCCCATATATGCTCTGCACCTTTATGGCCCCATAGGTGCTCCTTGTAATGCTGTGCCCCATATATGCTCTGCACCTTTATGGCCCCATAGGTGCTCCTTGTAATGCTGTGCCCCTTATATGCTCTGCACCTTTATGGCCCTATAGGTGCTCCTTATAATGCTGTGCCCCATATATGCTCTGCACCTTTATGGCCCCATAGGTGCTCCTTGTAATGCTGTGCCCCTTATATGCTCTGCACCTTTATGGCCCTATAGGTGCTCCTTATAATGCTGTGCCCCATATATGCTCTGCACCTTTATGGCCCCATAGGTGCTCCTTATAATGCTGTGCCCCATATATGCTCTGCACCTTTATGGCCCCATAGGTGCTCCTTATAATGCTGTGCCCCATATATGCTCTGCACCTTTATGGCCCCATAGGTGCTCCTTGTAATGCTGTGCCCCTTATATGCTCTGCACCTTTATGGCCCCATAGGTGTTCCTTAGAATGCTGCTGGTGCTGCCATAAAAAAAAAAAAAATCACATACTCACCTCTCTTCTCAGGACGCCGGCGCTTTCAATATTTACCTGCTCCTCTGCGGCTCCGTCTCCAGCACTGACGCTCAGCAGAGGGCGCGCACTGACTACGTCACAGCGCCCTCTAACCTGAGCGTCACTGCTAGAGGATGCTGCAGACGGAGCCGGAGCGAGGAGCAGGTAATTATAGCGCTGCGCTCCCCTTACCTGCTGCGGCGCGGTCCCTGCAGTCCCTGGCTTCTCCGGCGCTGCAGCTTCTTCCTGTAATTGAGCGGTCACATGGCACCGATCATTTACAGCAATGAATATGCGGCTCCTCCCCTATGGGGGTGGAGCTGCCTATTCATTTCTGTAATGAGCGGTGCCATGTGACCGCTCAGTGCAGGAAGAATCTGCAGCGCCGGAGAAGCCAGGGACTGCAGGGACCGCGCTGGGAGCAGGTAAGTATGATTACACAGCCCCCGCTCCCCCTCCCCTGCTGATACCCGGGTATATGACTCGAGTATAAGCCAAGAGGGGGACTTTCAGCCCAAAAAAATGGGCTGAAAATCTCGGCTTATACTCGAGTATATACGGTAATTGTCCCTCCTCCCTGCCTAAGGTCACCGGACTAGTCCGGGACTTCTATCTGGGGGAGCATGCCCACAGCAGTTTAACTGGCATCCTTTTTGGTGCAGGGAGAGCAGGTAGAAGAAGAGGTAGAACTTCTGATCCACCTTCCTGCTCTCCCCAAATTCGCCGAGATGACAGTAAGGCCGGAGTCACACTTGCAAGAAACTCACGTGAGTCTCTCGCATCAATACCGGGCACTGCCGCCAGCACTCAGGACGGAGCGTTCAGCTGCATAGAAATACATGCAGCCCCACACTCCAGTCCCAAGTTCCAGCGGCAGTGCCAGGTATTGATGCGAGAGACTCGTGCGAGTTTCTCGCATTGCACTCGCAAGTGTGACCCTGACCTTACACTGCTGTGGGCATGCTCTACTTGTGCAGGGCAGTGATTGACAGCGTTCCTGGATTAGCACTATAAATAGGGTTTTAGGATGCTGATAAAGCGTTCCTAATACATTCTAGGTGTAAATTCTGATAAGAAGTTCTCTTTAAAGGCTGCCTATAAAAAATAGATACTGAAAATACATTTGTGGGCAAAACAAAAGTTAAAGGGGTTGTTAAAGAGATTTGAAAAGTAAACCAAAAAAATTACTCATAAGTTAAATCGCCTACAGCTGGAGTATAATGCCCTGCTGGACGTCATTGATTATTGTTTGCCTGCAGCAGTGACATTCCCTACATCCTCGTGACCATTTCAGCCAATCACTGGCCTCAGTGGTAATGATAGCAGTTTACATTCAAGACCTCTGCAACTAGTGCCTGGCTGCAGCAGTCACATAAATGTATGTCGCATCATGACCGTTAGGACCACTAGAGCAATCCCATTTCAGACAACTTTCAATTTTGCTTTAACTGTTATTATTATGCTTTGCTTATATTTCGCAACACTGTACATACATTATGATCGCAGTTCCCAATGGGGCTCACAATCTAAATTCCCTATCAGTATGTCTTTTGGAGGAAACCGGAGAACCCGGAGGAAATCCTTACACACAACGGGAGAACATACAAACTCGTTGCAGATGTTGTCCTTGGCGGGATTTGAACCAAGGACCCCAGCACTGCAGTGCTAACCACTGAGCCACCGTGCTGCCCACCTACTCATAAGATCTTAACCATAATTGTTCTAACCTCCTTATCACAGATTTGTTTCTTTGCCCATAAGCCTTGATCTTGTCACATTCACTCAAGTGCACTTTACGTCAGGCACATAATCACTGAATGCAGAGGCATTTACTGGGTTTTTGTAGAGGTGTTCGGGTCTCTAACATTCCAAGACTGGAAGTAAATAAGTGAGATCCATAAAGCGATTTCACAGTTTGTTGTTACCAGTCAGACAAGCATGTACTTCTGACACCATTATGTCATAAATCAGAAATGATGGTATGTTTTTTAAGCATTGGAAATATGACAGAACAAGGACTAAGTAAACTGCATAATTTTCCACTTCACCGTCACCATTCTCATTTCCTGAATTTCCAAGTGTTTGATTTATAATCACTGAGCCCATGATCTTACATCCTTGTGAGCCTACATATAGTACTCAGCATAAATGAATTCTCCCCTTTGAAAAGTAAGATTTTAATCAATATCTCATTGAACATAAGAACATTTTCCAAAAATTTTATCAAGAACATTTTTTAACTTATAACATAAAAGTAAAGTTAATAATATAACTTTTATTACAAAATTTTAATGAAAATACCCTATATCAAAAACAACTACATCAAGTTTTTATGTACTTCATGGTTTTAAGAACACAATCAAATTGAGGTCTGGGTAGCATGGGGTGGTAGCCCTCGTCTTCTCCTGTTACGCCTTAGCGCTCTACATGAAAGAATGGGTCCTGGCTGGGTGTTCATGCTGTGAGGGCTTTGCGCCCATACAGGCATGAGCTTTAGAAAAGGCTTCCTTTCTGAACAATATCCATGCATGCTATTCCTCTGCAGTGTCCATCATATTGTGTACAAATGACACTCACCCCAGTATTTGTCCTCTTTAGCTTATTGTAGTGAACTTGCCTGTTGATTTTCTTCAACCCTTCACATCAAATGAAGCTCCTATTTAGGAGTTAACTCCTGTGGTCGGCCTGGACGTCTCTGTGAGATGGTTGCAGGTTCCATCGTTGTTAAATTTTTGTATCACTTTTGCTATAGTATTTTGGCTGATAAGTAAAGTTTTCCTGATCTTTTTGTAGCTTTAACCTTTTTTTGTGTAAAGAAATTATTTTTTTCTCAGGTCTTGTAACATTTCTCTTCCATGTGGTGCCAATGCTGATATCATGAAACGAGGTTTTTCTTTGTCTGCTGGACACGTGTTTAATAAATAATTAAACCTACCTGTAGTTAAACTCATGTTAATTAGAATTTTGTAGTCTAAACTTTGACTTTGTCCCTTGGACTTTCATTGGGCTGAACTAATTTTTGCAATATTGTCTTGAATTAATTTGTTAGAAAAATAACTTTTTGGCTGTGCAAAATAACAAATCTTGTTTGAAATCAATGACCCACATTTGTGGGAGTATTTTGTAGTACGGTATTCCATAGAAAATCTTGATTCTGATAGAAAACGAAAGACAAATCTGGGTGTACTCATTTATGTTGAACACTATATTGTTAGATTTCCAACTCCCATTACTATTAAAAAAACAGCTGATTCTACTGTGCAAAGCTGTGGACAGTCACACCTAATCTTTCCCAGATGTTAATAGTTGTTTGCCAAAATAAATTACACTAAATGGAAGATACAGAGCAAAATCTTTCTCTTTTGTAAAACTGTTGGGTTTTGACTGGGTTCCTGTGGCATGTATATTGAGCTACAGGTGGATTGGATTAATCTGTTCCTTTTTAACTACATTTTCCAACATTGCTAGAATAAGACTACCTATACCTATTGATAATCAAAGATCAGCAACAAGCTATAAATTTTTCTCACTGGAGTGTTGACTACAATCTATCAATAAGGTTGGCACTATCAGTATAGAGCTAAGATTGCAAGTCAAACATGCACGAACAATTGAGCAAAAAATGCAGTACATCAACACAAGACCCTGTACGATATATGCCTGGTGTGGTAAGACTGTGATTATGTCTTAACATTCTTCTAAATATAATAAGTGATAGGTATAAGTCAGCGAGGAGGAACTGTTTATCTTTCATTACAACCTATTAGCTTGATTAACTAAACCCTTCTGTATTAGGCCGGCGTCACACTCAGCGTATGAAAATACGGTCCGTTATTTATGGCCGTAATATGCAGAAAAGTCCCCAGAATAGTGATCCGTATGTCATCCGTAGGCAGGGTGTGTCATAGTAACATAGTAACATAGTTAGTAAGGCCGAAAAAAGACATTTGTCCATCCAGTTCAGCCTATATTCCATCATAATAAATCCCCAGATCTACGTCCTTCTACAGAACCTAATAATTGTATGATACAATATTGTTCTGCTCCAGGAAGACATCCAGGCCTCTCTTGAACCCCTCGACTGAGTTCGCCATCACCACCTCCTCAGGCAAGCAATTCCAGATTCTCACTGCCCTAACAGTAAAGAATCCTCTTCTATGTTGGTGGAAAAACCTTCTCTCCTCCAGACGCAAAGAATGCCCCCTTGTGCCCGTCACCTTCCTTGGTATTTTGCGCATGGCATCCTCCATATGTAATCCGTATGGCATCCGTACTGCGAGATGCAAAACCGACATACGGACATACAATGGATCCATGGGCTCAAATAATCGTAAAAACATATATACTGTCTATATATATATATATATATATATATATATATATATATTTATATATATATATGTCAGTGAGACACATATATACAGTGGGGCAAAAAAGTATTTAGTCAGTTAGCAATAGTGCAAGTTCCACCACTTAAAAAGATGAGAGGCGTCTGTAATTTACATCATAGGTAGACCTCAACTATGGGAGACAAACTGAGAAAAAAAAATTCAGAAAATCACATTGTCTGTTTTTTTATCATTTTTTTTGCATATTATGGTGGAAAGTAAGTATTTGGTCAGAAAAAAATCAAGATTTCTGGCTCTCACAGACCTGTAACTTCTTCTTTAAGAGTCTCCTCTTTCCTCCACTCATTACCTGTAGTAATGGCACCTGTTTAAACTTGTTATCAGTATAAAAAGACACCTGTGCACACCCTCAAACAGTCTGACTCCAAACTCCACTATGGTGAAGACCAAAGAGCTGTCAAAGGACACCAGAAACAAAATTGTAGCCCTGCACCAGGCTGGGAAGACTGAATCTGCAATAGCCAACCAGCTTGGAGTGAAGAAATCAACAGTGGGAGCAATAATTAGAAAATGGAAGACATACAAGACCACTGATAATCTCCCTCGATCTGGGGCTCAACGCAAAATCCCACCCCGTGGGGTCAGAATGATCACAAGAACGGTGAGCAAAAATCCCAGAACCACGCGGGGGGACCTAGTGAATGAACTGCAGAGAGCTGGGACCAATGTAACAAGGCCTACCATAAGTAACACACTACGCCACCATGGACTCAGATCCTGCAGTGCCAGACGTGTCCCACTGCTTAAGCCAGTACATGTCCGGGCCCGTCTGAAGTTTGCTAGAGAGCATTTGGATGATCCAGAGGAGTTTTGAGAGAATGTCCTATGGTCTGATGAAACCAAACTGGAACTGTTTGGTAGAAACACAACTTGTCGTGTTTGGAGGAAAAAGAATACTGAGTTGCATCCATCAAACACCATACCTACTGTAAAGCATGGTGGTGGAAACATCATGCTTTGGGGCTGTTTCTCTGCAAAGGGGCCAGGACGACTGATCCGGGTACATGAAAGAATGAATGGGGCCATGTATCATGAGATTTTGAGTGCAAACATCCTTCCATCAGCAAGGGCATTGAAGATGAAACGTGGCTGGGTCTTTCAACATGACAATGATCCAAAGCACACCGCCAGGGCAACGAAGGAGTGGCTTCGTAAGAAGCATTTCAAGGTCCTGGAGTGGCCTAGCCAGTCTCCAGATCTCAACCCTATAGAAAACCTTTGGAGGGATTTGAAAGTCCGTGTTGCCAAGCGAAAAGCCAAAAACATCACTGCTCTAGAGGAGATCTGCATGGAGGAATGGGCCAACATACCAACAACAGTGTGTGGCAACCTTGTGAAGACTTACAGAAAACGTTTGACCTCTGTCATTGCCAACAAAAGGATATATTACAAAGTATTGAGATGAAATTTTGTTCCTGACCAAATACTTATTTTCCACCATAATATGCAAAAAAAAATGATAAAAAAACAGACAATGTGATTTTCTGGATTTTTTTTTCTCAATTTGTCTCCCATAGTTGAGGTCTACCTATGATGTAAATTACAGACGCCTCTCATCTTTTTAAGTGGTGGAACTTGCACTATTGCTGACTGACTAAATACTTTTTTGCCCCACTGTATATTAATATATCATACAGCACTAGATAGCAGAAAAGCAGGTAATTCAATTGCCGGCTTTTGCTATCTCCTTCTCAAACCCAACATGATATGAGACATGGTTTACATACAGTAAACCATCTCATATCCCTATTTTTTGCATATTCCACACTACTAATGTTAGTAGTGTGTATATGCAAAATTTGGGCGCTGTAGCTATTAAATTAAAGGGTTAAATCGCGGGAAAAATTTGGCGTCGGCTCTTGCGCAATTTTCTCTGCCAGAGTGGTAAAGCCAGTGACTGAGGGCAGATATTAATAGCCTGGAGAGGGTCCATGGTTATTGCCCCCCCCCCCGGCTAAAAACATCTGCCCCCAGCCACCCCAGAAAAGGCACATCTGGAAGATGCACCTATTCTGGCACTTGGCCACTCTCTTCCCATTCCCGTGTAGTGGTGGGATATGGGGTAATGAAGGGTTAATGTCACCTTGCTATTGTAAGGTGACATTAAGCCAGATTAATAATGGAGAGGCGTCAATTATGACACCTATTAATTATTAATCCAATAGTATGAAATGGTTAAAAAAAAAACACACACATTATTACAATGTATTTGAATGAAATAAATACACAGGTTGTTGTAATATTTTATTATACTGGTAATCCACCTGAAGACCCTTGTCACCTGGAACAAATGTAAACAAAACAAACAACAATATTCCATACCTTCCGACGATCAGTCTCGTCACATGCTGTAAATCCATCTGAAAGAGTTAACTAATTTTACAAGCAGAAGCCTGCTAATGCAGCAGCCCCTGCCTGTAAAAACACAGCGAATGAATGGAATGTAGGTGAATGACCTGTAGTTACCTCGAGTTGCGGTGATGCGCCCTCTGCTGGATGTCCTCATATGAACTCGAGCCTGGGAACTTTTCAGAGTATTTTCTCCTATCTAGCGCTGTATGAAATATTAATATATATACATATATGTGTCTCACTGACATATATATATATATATACATATATACATACCCTTTACTATGTTTAGACATTTATCTTAGCTATTCTATTGTAACCTGTCAGTGTGATTTTACTGTACACCGCACTGAATTGCTGGCTTTTCTATAGAACGCCACTCCGTATTTCTCGCAAGTCACACTGCTGGTCCGTGTGTAATCCGTAATTTTCTCACCCCCCATAGACTTTCATTGGCGATTTTTTTGCGCAATACGGTGACAAACGCAGCATGCTGCGTTTTTCTACGGCCGTAGAAGACCGTATAATACGGATCAGTAAAATACGGCAGATAGGAGCTGGGCCATAGAGAATCATTGTACCGTATGCAATCCATATTTTCTGCACCTCTCATACGTCCGTAAAACTCACTAGTGTGATGCCGGCCTTAGGCTGGAACACATGCGTTAAACGGGCTTCTGTAACGCAAGTGCCGACTTTGGCACATCGCTAGCGCAGATAGAGCATCTGCTAGCTCTATCTGCGCTAGCAGTGACGGACCCGGAAACGCTGCAACCCGCGTCTCCGAGTCCGTCACTCAATGACGGTACATGGCTAGCGCTCGCCCATTGTGGGCATGCGCTAGCGATGCGTCCGACATTGGAATCAATGGCGGCGCTAGCGGACTACGTTACACCGCGTTATGCCGCGGTGTAAGTAGTCTGTCTAACGGACTGGGGGAACGCAGTGTGAACCCAGCCTTAAAGAGAATCTATCAACAGGTGTTTGCTACATCATCTGAGAGCAACATAATATCCATGTAATACCTACTAGGCTGCTTTCTGCAGTTTTGATAAATTACTGTTCTCTGAATGCTGAGCTCTGCAAAACCCACCCACACCACTGATTGGCAACTTTCTGTGTATTCTGTGCATAGGCAGAAAGCCAACAATCAGTGGTGGTAGCAGGATTATACAGCGCTCATGAATATAGAGGACCACATGACAATAGTTTTACTAGTTCAGTAGCGATAATCTCCGTCTGTTAAAACAGTAATGTGGTCAAAACTGCAGTAAACAGCCCAATAAGTGATACATCGCAGGAGTAATGGTCTCTGTCTCTACATTATGCTGCTCTCTGATCAGGTGATAAAAATCTGGTGACAGGTCCCTTTTAAACATATCATTACCTTTATTGACTGCTACACTAAATTATACCCTTTATGCCTCTATATACTTTTATTGACTATTGCACTAAATTATGCGCTTTCTGCCTCTATAATTCACAGACCACTAGGGACCTATTAAATACTGCAATCCCTCCAGCATTGTCCACAAAGCCAGTGGAGTTCCTTTCAGGCCTCATTACAGAGAGAGAAGTGTCTTGAGTTATCACTGCACTCCACAGCAACAAATCTTGACCCGGTGGCCTCACACTGTACTATAAGATGCGAAAACCTCAAATTATCGCACTACTTTCCTCAATCCTTAACACTATTTATACACAAGGTGTTTCTTGGGTCAGGTGATCACAATTGTGAATGATTAATTCAGCACCTCCACACAAAAATCTGCTGGAAGTGGGGGCGTGTTGTCCAATATCACTGCTTCATGGAGTTTTCCAGGACTAATTTTTTTTTTTTTTACTATGGGCCTAAGAATTAACAGACAGGTAGATGCTAACTATCCAGCTGTTCTGCACGCTGCTGATCTCTGCCGGCTCAGAGTGGTCAGAGTCCACTCCTGCCGGTGATTCTGTGGCTTCAGCTTACACCCATCACCAGGGCCGGTGTCAGCACCCGTGCAAGTGCAGGGGCCCTGAGCAGGCGGGGGGACCCACTCACCATCGGGGACTCCAGCGCACCATGGGAGTCCTGTGCCAGCGCCCATGAGTGGACCCTCCACCGCTTGGTCAGGGCCTCGGTACCTGCAATACTTAACTCTCCCCCTTCCTCCACTGCGACATCTTCTTCATCTTTTGACTCTGATGTTTCAGGTCAGAGGGTGAAATTACATCAGTACTGTGCACCCTCTGCCTGAACAGTCACAGTGAAGAGAGCCGGAAGATGCGACGCTGAGGAGTCTGGAGCAGAGCAGTGACCAGCGAGGAGAGGTGAGTATTTCATTTTTTTATGTTTGAAGCATTATATGGGGCACATTATATAAGGAGCATCATGTGGTGCCCATTATATACTGGAGCATCATATGGGGCCCATCATATGGGGCCCATGACATACTGTATGTAGCATCATATGGGGCCCATCATATACTGGAGCATCATATGGAGTCCATTATATATGGAGCATCATATGGGACCCATGATATACTGGAGCATCTGATGGGGCCCATTATTTATGGAGCATCTTATAGAACCCATCATATGGGGCCCATGATATACTGTATATAGTATCATATGGGGCCCATCATATACTGGAGCATTATATAGGGTGCCCATCATTTACTGTATGGAGCAATATATGGGGCTCATTATGTATGTAGCAATATCTGGGTCCCATCATATACTGGAGCATCATATGGAGTTCATTATATATGGAGCATCATATGGGACCCAACATATGGGGGCCCATGATATACTGGAGCATCTGATGGGGCCCATTATTTATGAAACATCTTATAAAACCCATCATATGGGGCCCATGATATACTGTATATAGTATCATATGGGGTCCATCATATACTGGAGCATTATATGGGGTGCCCATCATATACTGTATGGAGCAATATATGGGGCTCATTATGTATGTAGCAATATATGGGTCCCATCATATACTGGAGCATCAGATGGGGCCCATCTTATACTGGAGCATTGTATGGGGCCAATCATATACTGTATGGAGCAATATATGGGGCTCATAATGTATAGAGCAATATGTGGGGCTCATTCTGTATGGAAAAAATATGCTCATTATGTATGGAGCAATATATGGAGCCCATTATATACTGTATGGCACATTATATGGGGCCCATTATGTATGGAGCAATATATGGAGCCCATTATATACTGTATGGACCATTATATGGTGCCCATTATTTATGGAGCCTTATATGGAGCTCATTATATATGGATCAATATATGGGGTCCATTATTCTGTATGGAGCAATATACTGGATCCATTATATTGTATGGAGCACTATATGGGGCTCATTATACTGTTTGGAGCATTATATGGGGTCCATTATTCTGTATGGAGCAATATATTGGGCACATTATTCTGTATGGAACATTACTGTATATGGTGCTCATAATACTGTATAGAGGACTATACTGTCCGGTTTCTGAGCTATTAATATCACTCATGTAATGTAGGAAGTAAGTGAAATTTTTGGAATTGTACTATACCTATATTTCTCTGCCATATCTGTGCATCATGATTCGTGGTATGTGTTCAAGGGGCCCACTGAGACTCTTTTGCCTGGGGCCCACAGAAAGCTGGAGCCGGCCCTGCTCAATACCGTAAAAAAAACATTTTGTTTTCGGTCCATAAAAGTAGGACTAGTGTCATGCAAGTGCCATGCGACTTTCATGCGAGTACAATCTGATTTTTCACGCTATCTCCGAGCTGCTACTGTGCAGATGCGGGCGGCGCCATCTTGGAGGAATTTTTTTCTTCTCCAGTAGCAGCTATCAGATCACATCAGCAGATATGGATAGCAGCTACTGCGCAGGCGCGGCGGGCGCCATTTTCAAATAGATTTTTTTCCTCTAGCTGAATAGCGTGAATAAAATGTATTATTGGGACATAAAACATGTGGTTTTTCTTTTTAAGTATATACAGATATTCATTATGCAAACTAGGGGGCAGGTCAGTGAGGGATTAGTGACCTGTCAGCAGTCTGCATTATAAATATATCAAAGCACAACATACACCAACCCCGCCTTAGGGCACGAGAATCTCATTAACCCAAAACTGAAAATAAAGATGAAAGAACAACCACAAGACGGATTTCATCAACCAAGGTGTCATTTTAATCAGTATAGTGGTGCTGACCTGACAGTGTGTGTAGGTTACTGGATCAGGGTACAATAGGGTCAGGGGTGCACTAGGATCAGCGGTGCATTAGAATCAGGGGTGCATTAGGATCAGAGGTAAATTAGGGTCAGGGGTGCACTAGGATCAGGGGTCCACTAGGATCAGTGGTGCATTAGGATCAGGGGGGCATTAGGATCAGGGGTGCACTAGGATCAGGGGCACATTAGAGTCAGGGGTACACTAGGATCAGCGATGCATTAGGATCAGGGGTGCATTAGGATCAGGGGTGCACTAGGATCAGCGGTACATTAGGATCAGGGTGCACTAGGATCAGCAGTGCATTAGGATCAGGGGTGGACTAGGATCAGGGTACACTAGGGCCAGGGTGCACTAGGAACAGCAGTGCACTAGGATCAGGAGTGCACTAGGATCAGCAGTGCACTAGGACCAGGGGTGCACTAGGATCAGGGTACACTAGGATCGTCGGTGCATTAAGATCAGGGATTCATTAGGATCAGGAATGCTATATGATTAGCAGTGCATTAGGATCAGGGGTTCACTAGGATCAGTGGTACACTAGGGTCAGGGTGCACTAGGATCAGCAGTGCACTAGTATCAGCAGTGCATTAGGATCAGGGGTGCACTAGGATCAGCAGTGCATTAGGATCAAGGTGCACTAGGATCGATGGTGCATTAAGATCAGGGGTTCATTAGGATCAGGAATGCATTAAGATTAGCAGTGCATTAGGATGAGGGGTGCACTAGGATCAATGGTACACAAGGGTCATGGTGCGCTAGGATCAGCAGTGCATTAGGATCAGGGGTGCACTAGGATCAGCAGTGCATTAGGATGAGGGGTGCTGTAGGATCAATGGTACACTAGGGTCATGGTGCACTAGGATCAGCAGTGCTTTAGAATCAGGGGTGCACTAGCATGAGCTGTGCACTAGTGTGGTATCCCACAAAGTGGCCATTTACATGGGATACCGGATGTATAGTGTGTTCCATACAAATGCTGTGATTTTTGTAAAATGTATATTGTAAACACATTGTGAGACCTGCTGACAGGCTAATCTTCCCCTCATAGGCTTCATCATGTGACCCAGCTCTGCTTAGTACGCAGAAGCTTCTGGCACAAATGCCCCTAGGCTGTCAGCCAATGACTGCAACTCTTATCCTCTAAGACAGGGGTGGGGATTTTTTTTTTTCTGCCAAGGGCCATTTGGATATTTATACCATCCTTCAGGGGCCGTACAAATTGCGTGCCAACAAAGTGCATCCTGACACTGGCACTGCTTTCCGCATGTTATCTTTCATTACATGCACCTCAGCATTCAGTAGTGAACACTACATGCGCACTCATAGAGCAAGAAAAAATTAGTGGGCCGGCAGCCGGCAAATTACATCTGCCGGCCCAAGCACTGTAGTCCCCGGGAGTCAGCTCGGGGGTCAAATAAAAGCTCATTGAGGGCTGTAAATGGCCCACGGCCCGAGGTTCCCACCCCTGCTCCCTGGGTGCTGAAAAAGTTAGATGTTGACAGATACGGTACATGCCAATTTTGGTCCACTAGGCAGTGTTTGGAGTAATGCTGACACTTCTCTTATAGTCATATTTACAACCAATATAAATATCAGCTTTTAAACTATTTACTGCTACACTTTCCTATATATAGGTAATAAGCAAGGCAAGGTGGTGCGAGGATCCTGTGCAGTGGCACAATTGACCATGTGTTCATATTTCAGACTCGTAAGTACTTCCTGAGTGATGAATGGTGTCTTCTTGAGGTGCAGCTTATTCCTCTAGCGCCTCTTTAGATTTTTCTCAAATATATGTCAAATAGCAAATCAGTAGATTTCCCACTGTATTACAGGGTTACAGGGATGCAGGGTTTACTTAAATTCCAGCATTGTGATCACAAAATCTGGTATTTTCCTGATAAGGGAGGTACAAAGAGTTAGGGAAGGGACTGTTTCTACACAGCATCTAGATATCAAAGTGGAGTCTTGGCAGGATTTTGCCTGTTTTCCCCATTTCATTGACTCTCTGGTACATAGAGAAGAATGGGAGAATTGATATACCTATTTTTTTCATACATTCACCAAAAGAATCACAAACATGGTGAAATATTTTGCCAATGCATCCCAATGAACAGTGAATCAGTGAAAAGCAAATTATGCGAATATTTAACTCATCTCCTTTCGAAAGCGTGAACTTTACTACAGAATACAGAATATTGCTATTTTTTTGGCAATGTAGTAGGAGGTCCCTGTATATTTTGCAGACCAAATAAAAGAGGCGAATGCAGTTTCTTTTAAAGGGTAAATCAACACATAGATGACAGCTGCTTGCAAAGAGTTAATCTACAAAAGAAGGAATCAGGTGTCAGTAAAGAAAAAATCTGAGTCGCTAAGGCTAGGTTCACACTAGCGTTGCGCCACCCTGCGTCGGCGACGCAACGCGCGTCGCACGTAAAAACGCGCGCAAACGCGCGCAAAAACGCGCGCGTTTTGCGACGCGTGCGTCGTTTTTGACGAAAATCGGACGCACAGAAAATGCTACAATGTAGCGTTTTCTTGCGTCCGACGCTAGCGTCGGAAACGACGCACGTGGCGAAAAACGCCACCAAAACAACGCACGCGTCCCCTATGTTAAACATAGGGGCGCGTCGCCGCTGCGTCGCCGCTGCGTCGCCGGCGCAACAGCGACGCACATTGGCGGAACGCCAATGTGAACGTAGCCTAACTACACACTGTATGCAAGCAGGCACAACATACTGAATAGAAGACTGAAACATGTATTACATCAGGAGCTGGTTCTCGCCTCTTCTGTCTTATCTGCTGCTCCAAAATACACAGGAATCCATCTTACATTATTATTTTAAAGCTATATCCAGTATAAAATAATTATTTTTCCAGGACTTGTGAAAACAGGCCTGTCGGTTACTACATTTATCTGTCAGAGAGTTATTAACAGGCCAGAAAAAATGTTTGCAGCTTTTTTTCATTAGAAGTCTATTTGTGGAAAAAGATAGCACCATGGTGGGAATCAATCGAGTCTGGCGTTTTATATGCCTTGTCTGTAGGAGTATGATGCGCCAAATTCATTAAGACCATTTTTCAGCTTTATTTGCTAAATACACGTCTGGTGTTTCGCTGGTTAAGCCAGTGTTTGTGCTCATTCACTTCTGTTTCTCTTGGGTGGAATAGGTTTTCAGATTAGCCATCTCTCATGTATATTTGTGAGCGTGTTTGATTATTTCTATTGCACATTGCCAACACTATTATTTTTACTCTACACTTGGCACTTTTTACGTGACTTTTGGATATGGGACGGACAGCCACTCCATCTTAAAACAACCATAACTACAGTAAATCTAGACACTGGTATAAATACACAAAACACATTATTTTGGTTGTCAAAATGTCCACAGCTTTATTTAAATCACAGCATTAAAACAAGCACAGTAGGAGTCAGGTGAAGTGCTAGTACATTGGGATTCACAAGTACTGCGATATTCCCAGCTCTTTGATATACAGCACCAGGACAGACAGCCATAAAGGGGCGGCACGCACTGGCTTGCCATTCAAGCAGAGCCAGTAAAATTTCAGGGCACCAATGACCCTATATTCCTCATTCCTGTGCTTAACCAATGTGCCCCCCCGATTGACGTTACCATTACAACGTCCTTGACGCTAGCCACCAAAGCCAAACCTACTCACCACCATGAGGTTTTTATCTCCTCTATTAGTTAAAATGAGTCCGACTTAACTTGTCTGCAACTTCCACCTGTATCCTAAACTGCCAATAAAGAGGCCATTTGACACCGAATAAATCCATCAACCAGCTCTACATGCTATGGAAAGACTGTGCATATAAGTAACACAATTCTAGGGGGCTACATCAGATTAATTTTAACTATGCAACTCTACCAAATTGTGATCTATAATACTTTAACTAAAGCAAATTAACAGTCGCTAAACATCCTGCAATGAAGATCCCATAATGGGGAATGTGGAAAGTAAACCATCATAAAGGGGGTAGCCACAGTCTGACTACCTGTATAATGATTTCTGTCATGCCTCAAAAAAACTATTATACTGCATGTATTGTAGCCAGCTGTAATAATTCACTAATTCACAGTTTTTGGTTCTAGAAACCACCATTATGTACAGTAGCTGTGCTGTGCAGTAATAATTTCTTAAACCCACTTGCTACTACTACCGGAAAAACTGATGAGTATATATAAAGGGAAAGATATTATAAATAGGGAGTAATTAAAAGCTATACACAATATAACATCAACATTATAACCAACCATAAATAACTTTCATAATATTTGGACATGGTAATTGAAATAAACCTATAGCAGAAAAAGTCTACAAAGTCATTATTAATAAACCCGCCACACCTTGTTAATTGTTTTTCAGGCACTAGATGACATTTGCTGCTAACTGATTGAACTTTGTCAAAGGCACTGAGAATTTGCATATTGCCCCTCGTTTTACTGCACCTGATTAATTTACCCTTAGTTGCTCCCACCAACTCAAGGGCACCGGGAATAGGCATATTACCCTTTGTGTTAATGTACTTGATTACTTTACCATTAGTCACTCCCACCGACTCAAGGGCACCCAAATTAGGTACACTGCTCTTCAGTTTAATGCACTAGATTACTGCATTGTCCAAACGACAACCTTGAAAGAAACATGACTTGATCATTATAAACAGTGAAAATCCATACCTCAGAATTCTCAAGTCACATGAAAAAAGAGGGTCCTTGAAGCTACAGATTGTATTGAAAAGCATGCCTACCTCTTTTTCTTCTCCCTTCCAGTCACTGTTTCTAGCTTGGAGGAGAGAATTAATTCTGTAGGCATGCAAAATATGATTGCCATGACCCCAGGGACTTTAACCTAACAGGGTCTTTTAAGGTATAAATGCTTTTGGAGACCAGAGGACCGTTCCGTGATGGTCCCCCTACACACTAGGGGGCTATACCTGAGATGGTTACCCCCCCACACCAGGTAGTGTAGTGGTTTATTGGATTGTTTATTGGATTGTCCACAAAAAAAACACATTGCAGCAAAACATAAAATAGATGAAGTATTTGCAAAGAGATGTCCATTTGAGATACTGAATGGTAAATGGCGTCTGTCTTTACCATGGAGTAGAAGTCATCATGGCTACCATCTGTTCATTCCTTCTGTGAGTAGTCTGAAGTCCGTGGAGAATGAAGGATAGAAGGCCCAAGGTGACAGACCCACGTGACCCCCCCTCCACCTCCTAAGAGACGTGATTATATACAGTACAGACCAAAAGTTTGGGCACACCTTCTCATTTAAAGATTTTTATGTATTTTCATGACTATGAAAATTGTACATTCACACTGAAGGCATCAAAACTATGAATTAACACATGTGGAATTATATACTTAACAAAAAAGTGTGAAACTGCTGAAATTTTGTCTTATATTCTAGGTTCTTCAAAGTAGCCACCTTTTGCTTTGATGACTGCATTGCACACTCTTGGCATTCTCTTGATGAGCTTCAAGAGGTATTCAACAGGAATGGTCTTCCAACAATCTTGAAGGACTTCCCAGAGATGCTTAGCACTTGCTGGCCCTTTTGTCATCACTCTGCGGTCCAGTTCACCCCAAACCATCTCAATTGGGTTCAGGTCTGGTGACTGTGGAAGCCAGGTCATCTGGCGTAGCACCCTATCACTCTCCTTCTTGGTCAAATAGCCCTTACACAGCCTGGAGGTGTGTTTGGGGTCATTGTTGAAAAATAAATGATGGTCCAACTAAACACAAACTGGATGGAATATCATGCCGCTGCAAGATGCTGTGGTAGCCATGCTGGTTTAGTATGCCTTCAATTTTGAATAAATCCCCAAGAGTGTCACCAGCAAAGCACCCCCACACACATCACACCTTCTCCTCCATGCTTCATGGTGGGAACCAGGCATGTAAAATCCATCCGTTCACCTTTTCTGCATCGCACAAAAACACAATGGTTGGAACCAAATATCTCAAATTTGGACTCATCAGACCAAATCACAGATTTCCACTGGTCAAAAGTCCATTCCTTGTGTTCTTTAGCCCAAACAAGTCTCTTCTGCTTGTTGCCTGTCCTTAGCAGTGGTTTCCTAGCAGCTATTTTACCATGAAGGCCTGCTGCACAAAGTCTCCTCTTAACAGTTGTTGTAGAGATGTGTCTGCTGCTAGAACTGGCATTGACCTGGTCTCTAATCTGAGCTGCTGTTAACCTGCGATTTCTGAGGCTGGTGACTCGGATAAACTTATCCTCAGGAGCAGAGGTGACTGTTCATTTACTGGGGCGGTCCTCATGTGAGCAAGTTTCTTTGTAGCACTTGATGGTTTTTGCGACTGCACTTGGGGACACTTTCAAAGTTTGCCCAATTTTTCGGACTGACTGACCTTCATTTCTTCGTTTTTCTTTACTTAGCTGCTTTTTTTCTTGCCATAATACCAATTCTAACAGTCTATTCAGTAGGACTATCAGCTGTGTATCCACCAGACTTCTGCACAACACAACTGATGGTCCCAACCCCATTTATAAGGCAAGAAATCCCACTTATTAAACCTGACAGGGCACACCTGTGAATTGAAAACCATTCCCGGTGACTACCTCTTGATGCTCATCAAGAAAATGCCAAGAGTGTGCAAAGCAGTCATCAAAGCAGTCATCAAAGCAAAAGGTGCCTACTTTGAAGAACCTAGAATATAAGACATAATTTCAGTTGTTTCACTCTTTTTTGTTAAGCATATAATTCCACGTGTTAATTCATAGTTTTGATGCCTTCAGTGTGAATGTAGAATTTTCATAGTCATGAAAACACAGAAAAATCTTTAAATGAGAAGGTGTGTCCAAACTTTTGGTCTGTACTGTATGTCCCATAGAACACATGTTTTCTCTATATGGTGTTAACTCTGAGCTACATATACAGAAATAGCTTTTGTAATGTCAGCGAGAGACAATGTGCTCAGTATAGAATTGAGAATAAGAACAATTCAGTTAATAATTAATATTTAACAAGCAGACATGGGGTCGCATACAGATGCCCCATATATAGTGAGGACACTGAGGAGTGATAACCTGTACCACAGGATCTGTATACATGATAAGTATATAGCACAGGGATGAAGCCTGTACCAAGATACCACATCTATAGTGAGTATAGTAAGGAGAATAACCTGGATACACAGGATCTGTATACATGATAAGTATATAGCACAGGGATGAAGCCTGTACCAAGATACCACATCTATAGTGAGTATAGTAAGGAGAATAACCTGGATACACAGGATCTGTATACATGATAAGTATATAGCACAGGGATGAAGCCTGTACCAAGATACCACATCTATAGTGAGTATAGTAAGGAGAATAACCTGGATACACAGGATCTGTATACATGATAAGTATACAGCACAGGGATGGAGCCTGTACCAAGATACCACATATATAGGGAGGAGAATAACCTGCATATACTGGATCTGTGCACCCATCATCAGTATGTAGCAGAGATGAGGTCACATGCAGGTCACCAGACTCCATAAATGGGAAGGGGGAGATAATAGCACACAGCAAGGCCAGTATACACTGCACTGACATGAAGTGCAGCCTCTCCTCATCATACATATACCATCCCCGGACTGCTCCCCTCCCTCCAGTGTCTGGTACTTGTGACTGCCCAGCTGCACCATAGAGAGCATAGTAATGGCAGACACTGTAATGCTATGTGCACATGGATCGCCCCCAGATGCAGGGCCGCGGGTTACTCGGTACCGGTCCTCTCTGTCTCAGTTCTAGGGTTGGACCCGGTCCGTGACCCTGCTAAGGGGCGTCCAATGGAAGGGGGTGATGAAAGTCGGCCAAGGTTTCGTGGCGCCACCTGTGGTATTCGTTCAGGGTGACCGACGCTGCTTGGGGCCCACTGGGGTGATGTGATGGCAGCGAGATGGTATACCTTCCCACAGGTGAAGTATATCCCCAGGGCTTCCCAGTAATGTAGGTGGTGATGGTGTGAGGCGCAGTTAATAACGAGGACACAGGGTTGCAGTCTCTTTACCTTTTACTGAAGGCTTCGGGATCCTCAATCCAGAGCAGTGCTAACTGGGCTGGCTGAGACCGGCCAGTCCGAAGGCACATCCAGAGTTCCCTTTGCAGGTGGAAATCAGTGCCTACCACTAGCGCCTGTGTGTTGTAGTTCTTCCCTGCTGAGCATTCGGGATAGTCCTCACAACTCTCGTGTTCATTCTTTCTCTCTCTCTCTCTCCGTCCCCCAAGTTTATCTGGATAGGACACACCCGTTTGACGGGAAGGCTCGGAGCTATTCTGGGACCCTAGAGATGCCCCTCTCCACGCTTGCCCCCTATGTCTTCTTAGGTGATGTATGGTAGACAGCCAACCTATAATCAACTGTCCTGCGGTATTTGAAGTAATGCTTGAAGTCAGTTACTCCCTCGGTGTTCCGGTCACCGGCTACGCACCTCAGTAGGATGTTGTCGTTCTCCTTTGTGCTTTGATCTCGTTTCTCACTTTTCCACAATATCCTTCTCTTCGTGTCCTTTCTTAGGATGCCGCCGCAAGGTAGTGCAGGCGCGGCTCGGTCACTTTCTATTCTTTCTGCTAGGCCCCTGTCAGGAACCCACCCCTGACAGGTCCTCCCTGGACTCTCCCAGGCTGCGTTCTGACCTAACTTCCTATCCGACCCCTAGTTTTACCAGTGTGAGGAGTGGCCTAATACATAGTGCCTTTTGCTCCCCCTAGTGGCCGGAGTGTGAAGTGTAATGTGTGCCTGTGATACCTGGTCAGGTGAACTCCTTTAGTGCAAGCAGACATAACATCACTCCCCTTAGTGGCAGAGCGACATTACTGCAACGACCAGGACTCTGGGGCGCTGCACGCACGTTGAAGATTTCCTGCGGATCCGAAGCTTTTTTCCGTGCACAAACGCTGCAGATCCGCAAGTGATTTACAGTACAATGTAAATCAATGAGGAAAAAAAAATGCTGTGCTAATGGTGGGGAAAATTCCACGCGGAAAATGCAGTAGATTAAAAAAAGGACCATGTCACTTCTTTTTGCGGATCTGCTGCGTTTCTGCACCCATTCGATAACAGAAATCCACAGGGGTAAAAAAAAAACGCACAAAAAACGCAAAAAAAGGCACAGATTCTGACCTGCGTTTTCTGCTAAGAAATGCAGACTCTGCACAGAAAATTCCACAGGCAAATTCGCAACGTGTGCATATAGCCTATGAATCCATGCTCTGTCCTCACACACAGTAATGGCAGATATCTGCTCACAGCCCTTGTTCCCCATATAATACAGTCACCAGCACCCAGAACTCATGAACACCCTGTATAATACAGCAGTGAGGGTACGTTCCCACAGTCAGTAATCGGCAGCGCTTTGGAAGCAACACATGTCCACTGCATGACCAGAGGTATTTTCGTTTTTGCGTTTTTGTTTTTCGCTCCCCTTCTTCCCAGAGCCGTAACTTTTTTATTTTTCAGTCAAAATGGCCATGTAAAAGCTTGTATTTTGCAGGACGAGTTGTACTTTTGAATGACATTATTGGTTTTAACATATCGTGTACTGGAAAGCGGGATAAAAATTCCAAGTGCAATGAAATTGCAAAATAGTTCAATTTCACAGTTGCTTTTTTTTTTACCATATTCACTAAATGCTAAAAGTGACCCGCCAGTATGATTCTCCAGGTCATTACAAGTTCATCCAAAAAAATCCAAACTTTTGTAAAAAAAAGAAATTGTGCCATTTTTCAATACCTGTAGTGTCTCAATTTTTCGTGATTTTGGGCTGGTGAGGGCTTATTTTTTGCGTGCCGAGCTGACGTTTTTAATGATACCATTTTGGTGTAGATGTGATCTTTTGATCACCTGCTATTGCATTTTATTGCAATGTAGCAGCGACTAAAAAAGCGTAACTCTGATGTTTTGAATTTTATATCATTATGCCGTTTGCTGATCTGGTTAATTTTTTTCATAATGAGGCTGCCGTCACACTAGCAGTATTTGGTCAGTATTTTACATCAGTATTTGGAAGCCAAAACCAGGAGTGGAACAATTTGAGGAAAAGTATAATAGAAACATATGCACAACTTCTGCATTTATCACCCACGCCTGGTTTTGGCTACAAATACTGATGTAAAATACTGACCAAATACTGCTAGTGTGACGGCAGCCTGATAGATCGGGTAATTTAAAAACATTTTTTTTAACTTTTTGCATGCTTCAATAGTCTCCATGGGAGACTAGAAGCTGCAGTTGCCTGATCAGCTTTGCTACATACAGGCAATGATCAGATTACCTGTATGTAGCAGAAATGCTCACTTGCTATGAGCGGCGACTGCCGGGCATCGCTCATAGCAATCTGGCTATGACAACCATAGAGGTCTGCTGGAGACCTCTAGTTGTCATGCCAACCCATCAGTGACCTGCGATCATGTGGCGGGGTCACCGATGGGCAGGGTTTCCGGTGCGCTTACCGGAAGCGTGAGTTAAATGCCGCTGTCGGAGATTGACAGCGGCATTTAACCGGTTAACAGATTGCGAATCCACCTGCGGCTGTTAGAGGCACATGTCAGATGTTCAAAACATTCCAACGTTATGTGCTCCTCTGTTTAGTGCTTCTGTGGTTTCTTTATTTAATATTTTGCTAGGCTTATTCGTGTGGTTTTTCTATTTCTATTCTTATAAGAATGCATGAGTATTTATAATGTACCGGTATATTAATAGTTATTTATTAATCATATGTTAAATGTTAACACTACACATTTTTCAATAAGTGCTTGATAATATGTAGTGAAAAACTGTGGCTTATCTTATGTGTGTGTATTATACAGAGGTTTGGGCATGTTTAAATCCAAAAAGCGTTATTATTGTCATTTTAAGAGTCACAATATGCTTATTGATTGCAATACACATTGCAAAAAACTAAGAAACATAATTTTTAACATGATTTCAACAATACTGTGCTACATTACCTCATATAGCTATAAACCAAAAGTCTCTAACTTTGCTGTTTATCTGTTGACAATCTCTTGATCTTTCACTGAGACCCCGTTCTCTTAGGCCGGTTTCACTTGTCCTGATATTTCCGGTACCGGGAAAAAAACAGTACTGGAGATATCAGTGTCCGTGTATCCATGTGTATAATACTTGTGGTACACGAGTGGCAATCGTGTGCTGCATCAGTACCATATGCATCGGCGCCTGAGAAGCAGCTATACAGTTAGCACTGTTCCCCAGCACTGGGAGCTGAAGATGGCTCTGATCATTCTTTCCTGCTCTGCCTCTGCCAGCAATCAGCGCAAGCAGGGTAGAATGTTGAGAGTTATATTCAACTGATAACAGCAACAGCAGGCGGCTGATGGGACCAATGCTTCCATCAGCCTACACCTGCGCCGTCTGCACACCTGTACTGTATTTTTTATAACCAGCCAGACAAAACTGACAGCTGGGGGCTGCACCCCTCAGCTGTCAACATCAGCAAGGTTGGTTATCTTGAATAAAGGGGTCCCCTAATTAAAGAAAACAGCATGTGGTTCCCCCAATTTTGACAACCAGCCTTGCTAAAGCAGACAGCTGGGGCCTGGTATTCTCAAGCTTGTAAGGGGCCATGAATATTGATTCCCCCAGCTTACAAATTGCAGCCCGCAGCTGACCAGAAAAAGCACATCTACTAGATGCGCCAATTCTGGCCGACTCTTCCCACTTGCCCTGTAGCGATGGCAAGTGGGGTTCATATTTGTGGGGTTGATGTCACCTTTGTATTATCTGGTGATATCAAGCCCACAGGTAATGGAGAGGCATCTATAAGTTACCTATCCTTTACTAATTTTATAGTTATATGGTAAATAAAGGCACAGCAAGTATCAAGTCCTTTATTTGAAATAAAAACAAAACACACTTTTCCATTTTTATTTAAGAATAAAAAACACAGTTATACTCACCTAACACCCATTCCATTGAAGCCCTCGTCTCCTGTAATAAAATAAAAATTAAAAAACAACACTATCCCTCACCTGTCCGACGTTCTGTCCCATGCCGTAATCCATGTCTAGGAATAAATAGTTTTCAACCATTTACTGAAAGTCACTGTCACAATTTTTGACCTTTAGTTCATCACCTTAGCCTCCAGTATACCTTGCCTTTCAACAATGGGACAAACTTGGGGCCAATTTATCATTTGCGATTTCAAAAGACACTTTTCTTTTTTTGTCTTGTATTCACAAAAAATTAGCAAAATGGTACACATGGTTCATGAATTTGGTGCAAAATCAAAAGCGCTCTTTATTCAGATTTTTCAGCACTAAAAGATGCAAGCTTTTTTAAAAGATGGACATTTGTTTAAAAATGTGCCAAATTAAAACCTTCTCCAGGAACTATATTTCAGACAAGGAATAGAACGCGTTGAATAAAACCACTGTGAATCAACTATACTCTCCTGAAATTCATCTTAGCGGCAGCGCAGAATTTTAACTACAAATCTCCCTTTGAAGACAAGGAATAGAGTGAGATGTCCTAAAACAATGCGAGATTTGGTAAAAGTCACATTTTATGAATCTGTCTAAAACAGGGAAACAAAAAAGACAACTTAAAAAATTGTGCAAACCATGGGGAGAATAAGATGCAAATACCACTGCCACTAAAAAGGAACACATTTCTATAGAAAAGTTTAGAAACAGCAATAATGAATTGGGGTCTTGCTGCCTAGATCACCAACCTAATTGCTGCACTAGTCTATTATGGGTCCTGGAGCAAAACTTGGGCTTGGTCACCCCCTTTACCCAACTGGAACTCAGCTGTGTTGCTAGAGCTTATAAAGACATACATATTCACCCCCACCCCTTTAAAAACATACATCTACAATATATACTGTAAATCTCACCGAAAAGTGTTAATTCTAAATAATACAGTCATAGTTAACAAATAACAAATATCTTCTATGGGCAGCACGGTGGCGCAGTGGTTAGCAGTGATCAAAATAAAAAAATACTAAATCAAACCCCCCTTGGACTAGGGCTAGAGTTAGGGTTGGGGCTAGAGCTAGGGTTAGCATTGCGCTAGGGTTAGGGATGGGGCTAGGGTTAGGGTTGGACTAAGGCTAGGGTTGTGCTAGGTTAGGGTTGGTGCTACGGTTAGGGTTGGGCTAGGGTTTGGGTTGGGGTTAGGTTTGTGTTGGGCTTGTGGCTAGGGTTAGGGTTGGGGCTAGGGTTAGGGTTGGGGCTGGGGTTGTGGCTAGGGTTATGGTTGTGGTTATAGCTGGGATTAAGGTTAGAGTTAAGATTAGGGTTAGGGGTGTGTTGGGGTTAGGTTTGGAGTTGGGCAGTCTCCAACCGCGACATGGTGCCCACTGCCCACCACTGATTCCAGACAATTTTGCGTTCAAAAAGTCAAACTGTGCTCCCTCCCTTCTGAGCCCTGCCATGCGCCTAAACATTGGCTTTCCTCAACATACGGGGTATCGATGTACTTGGGAGAAATTGCACAACAAATTTTGTGGTCCATTTTCTCCTGATACCCTTGTGAAATAAAAAAATTGGTTCCAAAGTAAAATTTTTTTGTGAAAAAAGTAAAATGTTAATTTTTTCCTTCCACATTGCTTTAGTTGTCGTGAAGCACCTGAAGCGTTAATAAGCTTTTTGAATGTGGTTTTGCGCACCTTGGAATGTACAGTTTTTAGAATGGTGTCACTTTTGGGTATTTTCTGTTATATTGACCCCACAAACTCACTTCAAATGTGGGGTGTTCCCCAAAAAAATGGTATTGTAAATTTTGTTGGAAAAATGAGAAATTGCTGGTCAACTTTTAACCCTTATAGCGTCTTAACAAAAAAAAATATGTTTCCAAAATTGTGCTGATGTAAATTTGACTTGTTGGAAATGTTTTTTATTAACTATTTTGTGACACCACTCTCTGATTTAAGGATACAAAAAAGTTTGAAAATTGACTCTGTCACTAAGGGGTTAAGGACCATATAGGTTCCTTAGCAGTCAGAAGTCTGTACACATCTTTAGTAACTGATTTATACAGGCAATGCTGGAAGGAGGAAGCTGGGAGCAGTAGAACATGTTAACATCTCAGTGTGAGACTGTGGATGCTGGGAGGAAGTAGGGACAGCTGAATTCCAAAGTCTGCCACAGCATCTCATAGTACAGTGCAATAGAGCAAGCGGCTGGCAGTCAGTGTGCGGAGTCAGCAGACTGCAGAAAGAGGAGAAGGTGGAGACCAGCCACAGGATAACTGTAAAAAAGTTGCTCAAAATGGATGATTTAAATCATTAAAGCATGAGATGCTCTGTTGTATTTGGTAATTTCTAATAATGCAGAGCTGGAAATGGTATACGCTTAATGACTGAGGCAAAGCTAACATGATCTCCATTTTCCAAAATGGCTCTAAGTCTTTCCCGGTTAACCCCTTCACGCCGCGGCCCTTGGTTTTACCATGTCGCATACTAGAAAATGGGAAAAAATTCCAAGTGCGGTGAAATTGCAAAAAAAGTGCAATCCCGCGCTTGTTTTTTGTTTGGCTTTTTTGCTAGGTTCACTAAATGCTAAAACCGACCCACCATTATGATTCTCCAGGTCATTATGAGTTCATAAACACAAAACATGTCTAGGTTATTTTTTATCTAAGTGGTGAAAAAAGATCCAAACTTTGCTAAAAAAAAATTGCACCATTTTCCGATACCTGTAGCGTCTCCATTTTTTGGGATCTCAGGTTAGGTGAGGTCTTATTTTTGTGTGCCGAGCTGACATTTTTAATGATACCACTTTTGTGCAGATACGTTCTTTTGATCGCCCGTTATTGCATTTTAATGCAATGTCGCAGCGACCAAAAAAACGTAATTCTGGCGCTTTTAATTTTTTTCTCGCTAGGCTGTTTAGTGATCAGGTTAATGCTTTTTTTTATTGATTGGGCGATTCTGAATGCGGCGATACCAAATATGTGTAGGTTTGATTTTTTTTTTATTGTTTTATTTTGGATGGGGCGAAAGGGGGCGATTTAAACTTTTATATATTTTTTTTGTCATATTTATTAAAACATTTTTTTTTTTACTTTTGCCATGCTTTAATAGCCTCCATGGGAGGGATGGCGCTCACAGCAAACCGGCATCAGTAACCATAGAGGTCTCAAGGACCTCTATGGTTACTACCGTGACACATCGCTGACCCCCGATCATGTGACGGGGGTCGGCAATGCGAGGATTTCCAGTCGTGCGGCCGGAAGCGCTGGTTAAATGCCGCTGTCAGCATTTAACTAATGTAACTGATTAATAGCGGCGGGTGAATCGCGATTTCACCCGCCGCTATTGCGCGCACATGTCAGCTGTACAAAACAGCTCACATGTCGTGACTTTGATGTGGGCTGACCGCCGTAGCCCACATCAAAGGGTGAGACACGACATGCGCCGTACTAGAATGGGGCATGTTGTGAAGGGGTTAATTTTAGACCAGTAAGCTTAATATCCATTGAAACATATTTGAGAGGCTTGTAAGGTTGTCATGGTCTGCTAAGTTTCTGGGATTAGGTGGTTTTAGGGTTAACCTGGATGGAATTTTCCTTCAGCTCCTAGCTCTCTGGAGCTTAGGCTACGCCCCCAGCAGTCACGTGCTTCAGGTCCTGTTTGTCTGAAGCACACATCTTCACCACTGCTGCCCTGCTCCACAGGTATCTTTGGGCACAGTTTGTTTTACTCAGGACACGCGCACTGGCTCGGTGAGCAAGTGCAGTACGGTGTTCCTGACAAAGGTACTATATACAAGAGTATATGATGGAAAATAATATTATAAGTGAATGATAGCCAGCGTGGTTTCAATGATGACGGAAGCTGTAAAACTAACCAGAAGTTTTTTTAAGAAGTGAATTGAAACCTAGACAGAGGGGTAGCTGAAGATATAGGGCCCAGTTGTCACACTGTGACAGTGTTTGGTAAGAAAGGGAGGCCTCAAACAATCGCTGCCTCAGGGGTACTCTTGAAGGTAGAGAGGCCCGAGTCTCCGACCTTACTATGCTCCTGTTACTGTCCTAAGCTGTCACCTCTCCCTCCCCCAGGAGGTCTGGGGCAGTTATGTCAGTCTATACACACATAAGACAAACAGGGATAACAAAAAGCAACTTACATACAAAACCACTCAACCAAGGGTAGCTAGGTACAGTGGGGAAAAAAGTATTTTGTCAGCCACCAATTGTGCAAGTTCTCCCACTTAAAAAGATGAGTGAGGCCTGTAATTGACATCATAGGTAACCCGCAACTATGAGAGTCAAAATGAGAAAACAAATCCAGAAAATCACCTTGTTTGCTTTGGCAAGATTTATTTGGCAAATTATGGTGGAAAATAAGTATTTGGTCATTAACAAAAGTTCATCTCAATATTTTGCTATATATCCTTTGTTGGCAATGACAGAGGTCAAACGTTTTCGGTAAGTCTTCCCAAGGTAGGCACACACTGTTGGTGGTATGTTGGCCCATTCCTCCATGCATATCTCCTCTAGAGCAGTGATGTTTTGGGCCTGTCGCTGGGCAACATGGACTTTCAACTCCCTCCAAAGGTTTTCTATGGGGTTGAGATATGGAGACTGGCTAGGTCACTCCAGGACCTTCACATGTTTCTTACAAAGCCACTCCTTCATTGCCCTTCATTGTGCTTGGGATCATTATCATGCTGAAAAACTCATCAACGTTTCATCTTCAATGCCCTTGCTGATAGAAGGAGGTTTGCACTCAAAATCTCACGATACATGGCCCTATTCATTCTTTCATATACATGGATCAGTCATCCTGGTCCCTTTGCAGAGTTTTAGCTTCAAAGCATGATGTTGCCACTCCCATGCTTCACAGTAGGTATGGTGTTCTTTGGATGCAACTCAGCATTCTGTCTCCTCCAAACACGATGAGTTTTGTTTCTACCAAACAGTTCTACTTTGGTTTCATCAGACCATATGACATTCTCCCAATACTCTTACTGAATAATCCAAATACTCTCTAGCAAACTTCAGGTGGGCCCAGACATGTACTCGTGTAAGTGGGGGGACACGTCTGGCACTGCAGGATCTGAGTTCCTGGCGACGTAGTATGTTACTGATGGTAGCCTTTGTAATGGTGGTTCCAGCTCTATGCAGGTCATTCACTAAGTCCCCTCCGTGTGGTTCTGGGATTTTTGCTCACCGTTCTAGTGATCATTTTGACCCCACAGGGTGAGATCTTGCATGGAGCCCCAGATCGAGGGAGATTATCAATGGTCTTGTATATCTTCCATTTTTTTATTATTGCTCCCACAGTTGATTTCATCACACCAAGCTGCTTGCCTATTGCAGATTCAGTCTTCCCAGCCTGGTGCAGGGCTACAATTTTGTTTCTGGTGTCCTTGAACAGTTCTTTGGTCTTTACCATAGATGAGTTTAGAGTGTGACTGTTTTGGGTTGTGGACAGGTGTCTTTTATACTGATAACAAGTTCAAACAGGTGCAATTACTACAGGTAATGAGTGGAGGACAGAGGAGCCTCTGAAAGAAGAAGTTACAGGTCTGTGAGAGCCAGAAATCTTACATGTTTTTAGGTGACCAAATACTTATTTTCCACCACAATTTGCAAAATAAATCTTGCCGAATAAGACATGGTGATTTTCTGGATTTGTTTTCTCATTTTCACTCTCATAGTTGTGGTCTACCTATGATGTCAATTACAGGCCTCTCTCATCTTTTTAAGTGGGAGAACTTGCGCAATTGGTGGATCACTAGATACAGTCTTAATGAGGGGTATGCAGCAAATTCATTAAGAGTTGAGTGTCACTTAAAGGGGTTGTCTAGGCTTGGATTTCAAGTCATCATTCACTCTACAGTATGCGTCTTCACACTTGTGAATCCTCACAGCTTGCACAGTGTGCAATTATCAGGTTTCTATGGCGCTGGGAGCGGATGGGCATGTGACCGCAAGTATACAGTCTGCCAGATTCCAACTAAATGTGTCTGGCTTCACTCAATTCACTTGTATTGAGTGAGGATGCACATGTCTAGTTGAAACGTGACCACATGTATGCAAATCGCATACTTGCTGTCATGGGCCAACCCGCCGTCATCAGAGAATCCTGACATCTCATTCTGTGCACGTTTTAAAGATTCACAAGTCTGCAGTCACATACAGTGGCTTCAGATCTGAACCTCAATCCTTGGCAACACCTTTAATTAATTTGGCGCATTTTATTAGTGGCGTTCTCTTTTGTGTTTTAGGCCAGAAATGTTACTCCACCCAGAAACCGGAGATACATTGCTGGTGTAAAGAATGCCACCACTTATCATTAATTTGACTGGTGGGCATAGCCATGCTCTGTCCCGCTCTGACCCTCCCCATCTCTGCCCATTTTGGCGGAGCTACACGAAACTGATATAAAAACTCCATAAATCGCAACATCTTTGTGCAAAAATGCTGAGACTTTTCAAAGTGCTTTATGAACTTGCAGAAACAGTTTGCTGATCTGGTGGCATCTGTTATCTGTTTCTTGCCCTTTTTTTTTAAACATATTAATTTATGTGATAACTGTGCATAATAAAAATAAAATTATGCATTTTACCTATATTTTGATGTGCTGGATTTTACTTTCTTTGGTATATCTTTTGTATTTGGATTTTTTTTAGAGCAAAAAGTTGCATGCTCTGCTAAAATGACTTAGCAAGCAAAGTTTGTAATTGGCTTGAAAAGTCAAAGACTCCAGTTCCAAGTATTGTAGCCCAAGGTTCAGTGCTTGGCTCGCTATTATTCATCTTATTTTTTTATGATATAGAAGACGATATTAATAGTACTGTTTCTGTTTTTGCACAATGCCCAGCTATGTAGTATATTATTTGGACATGTTCGTAACTTACAAGCTTGCATAGATAAACTGAGTGTTTGTGCATACACTTGGCAGATGAGGTTGAATGTGCATGAATGTAAAGTTATGCATCTAGGCACTACCTATAATCTAGGAGGACTAAAATTAGGAGAGTCACTGCTATTATTTTTTTGGGGGGGACAAAGTGACTGATAATGTTTTTATATTTTTCACTGTGAGGGATAGTGAGTGATTTTAAAAGTTTTTTTTTTTTATGGATACAGCAAAACTAAATATATTTTATTTTTTAGATCATTTTTATCTACTGATTGGGGAAAATGGCATTGATTCAGATTTTGTTGTTTGTTTGTTTTTTTCATTTACAGTTTTTGACAAACCTTAAAGTGTTTTTTTTTTACATTTTTTTAGTCCAGCTATAGGACTTAAAACTGATTTTGCTCAGTATCTGTAAGCGAATTCCTATTAAGAACCACCTGTGGCATTTAGATTAAATGTCAAGAAGGAGTTACATTGTAAATGTTCATGAACAATGTTTCCTTGAAAGAATGTTTCTAGAAGATTGTTCATCCTATACTTAGGTTTATAAAACCTTATGCTTTCCAGTAATAATTACATATTGAATACATTTTTATACCATAAGACCCAGATTGGTGAACGTTACGTGGGTCGCACTATGTTGCAGTACACCCTGCTGACGCTGAAGAAATGATATGACGTTACGTTGACTTACGGTATATAGGACCGATTCAGTGATTAAAACTAGGCCGCCAGCCGAGTGAGAGACTAGTTCGGCGATAAGTAGCATAGGCTGACAGGACATGTAGAAAACAGCATAGATGGCGAAGAGGGCTATCTGCATTGTTGATGTCGGAAATGTACGGCAGAGAAGACTACACAGCCAAACTTGGAGCTTGGTTGCCAATAGACCAAGTAGGACTTCTGTTCTGTCTGTCTCCCCAGTCTTGGTGTTACCTGGCTCAAATGTCTTCGGATATCGGTCACCCATGTTTTTTTTAACTAAACAGCATTCCGAAGATTATAATTAGAATTACCGGTATATATAATATACACCTATTGTATGTGGGGTAAAGGGAGTTTCTTTCAGGTGTTCTTCTGGAAAGATATTGGGTATAATCTATAACTGAGCTTATATGGGAAGTGTTCTGCCACTACAGTCCTTAAGAGCCACCAATTTCCTTAATATTGCTCAGCTGATAATTCCATCACTTGGGCAATCCTTAGGAAATCCAGAAATCATGATCTGTTGGTGGCCCTTGAGGACTGGAGTTGAGGAACACTGGCTTAGAAGGAACTTGTTGTTTGATTCATGCTGCCAGAGCCTTGGTGGACTCTGACTCATACTGCATGAATTGTGATAGGTTCCCTTTAACATGTTATCCTATGTTTGTAATATTATTACGGTATATTTTTGTCATATTTTATAGATAACATATCTGATTTGCATTTTCTCTTTTTTTATAGTGAAGAAGGCTAAGTTTGATGGGCCGCAAGGTAAGCAATATTGTGGATGTTTTGTGCAATCTAATTACTATTTTAAAGCACCATTCCGGTGTATTTTTTAATTTCAGCGAGCGTGTGGTGCTACTAATCTAAGCTCCCTGCCCCTATTAATATATTCACCAGCTGCTGTCTTCTGCTGTTCCCAGCACCGCTCTGGTCCCGAACTGCCATATTGTGACCACAGTGCCTAACTGACCGATAACATTCACAAGCTCTCAATGTAAATCTATGAAAGCCTCATTCTGGCCTCCTTCTGGTTTTCATAGACTTACATTGAGTAGCAACATCCAGCACACTCAGCAAACACTGGAGCAGTCCAGCAGGTCACAAAGTGCAGAAGACCGACCAGGGTGATGCCGATAACGGATGAAGATGGAGGCTGGTTAGCAGTGTTGGTCTGGGTTGCGTAGGGCCCACCAGTAACCAACTTCAGGGCCCCACTTTTCAACTACATCTAAATGTGACATTACCCTCAATGACAAATTTCTGTAGCAATGATTTTGGTAGAATGGGAAATGAATGAGATGCTGCCTTTGTCTGTACACAGTGATTCAAGTACATAGTGCCAAGTACTGCTCATATAAAAAACTTGCACATTGGCCCACCGGAGGATTCTCGTGTTCTCCTGTGGGCCAGTCGAAGCCTGCTGGCAAGTACAAGACTAGGGGCAGGGAATTTATTATATTAGTGGAAGCACTCCAGGTCTACAATAAAAATGATGCAGTATGTATCAACAAAAAATATAAATCATAAACTTTTTTTATTTGGAATAATTAAAGGGGTTGTCCATAACTGGATAACCATAGTTTAATCAATCCAGGACCACAGTTACAATGAAAACAGTGGATACTCACCCCCTGCAGAGGCGCTGTGCTAGTGATGTTCCTGGTGGTGATGTGACTTATTGTGTCGCATGCCGGCTGTAGCCAATGAGCGGCCACTTCTGGCTGCATTTCATCAATATTTCATCAAAGCAGAAGGCACCGCTGCAGGAGGCGAGAATACACTGCTTTTATTAAGCTGAGGTTGTCTGGTAATGGACAACCCCTTTAAAGGAGCACTTTGGCTATTTGTTCTAACTACATAGCGCAGAATAGGCTGTCATTAAAGAATGATGTTGAGGCTCTTGGGTATACCTGTTTTAATGCCATGTTCACGTTGTCTGCCGTTTGACTTTTTCTTCCCCTGTGGTATGGTTTCTCTTATCCAGACTACATATTCCAATGATGTACTGTGTATATGGCACAATCACAGCGCAGTTTTCATTTTTTATTTTCAGAGCATGATACAAAATGAAAAATGCTCTTTGATTGTCCGCTGTCGGCACCAAAGACAGTTTTACAGTTTCCCAAGTCTTTACCTATATCTGCATATGAGGACATACAGAGGGACAGCGAGCATGGACCTCTGTCTAAAAACTGGGTGTGAGAGGGATTTGATAACTAAGGATGTCATCCTGTAGTTCATATGAAGTCAGAGACTGACTTCTTCCTGCCCACACATTAGCGCATGTACTGAGCTTTTTGTCGGATTAGGGATCACATGATCCAACTTCCTATAATGAAGAGAGGTATGCATAGATGTGGTTAAGGAGGGATAAAATAAATTGAACAGCTGAAATATTAAAGGTGGGTAAGCATTACATGTACAAAGAAAATTACTGGAATGTTTCTATAAAATGAATGTATCACCAGGTTTTAGCCACCTCATCTGAGACAGAGATCATCAGAGAATCAGTGATGTGTCACTTACTAAGCTGCTTACTGTAGTTTTGAATAACACCACCTCCACCATTAATTGGTAGCTTTCTGCCTATGAACAGTGTACACGTAAAGCTGCCAGTCAGTGGTGTGGGTGGGGGTATACAGAGCTCAGCATTACAGAATTGCTAGATTTGCAGCAGATAAAATGGTTATTTTATTTAAACTACACCAAGAAGCCCAGAAAGTGATACATCACTGGAATTAAGGTATCTTTCCCATATCATTCTGTTATCAGATTACATTGCAAAAACCTGGTTACAGTTTACCTCTATTGAAATGCTTCTATGCCAAAATATTTTTGTTAAAAACTGTTGTTATGCCCCTCGATGTTCTTTTGATTCACTCTTAGTACATCAGCCCAATGTGTCCATGGCTGGTGGTTTACATATGGCCATTAGGTTTTTCTTATGTAGGTCTGCCACCAGGAATTTCAGGGCCCCATACTGGCAAAATTTTCAAACCTCCTTGAGACTCCACCCAGGCTCCGCCTCCACCCTTTGAACCTTCCACAGTCCCACCATCCACTCTTGGAAACACTCCACTTCTGCACCATGCCCTCACCAATCACACACTAACAGTTCCCATCGAACGCCATATCACATACATAGCCAGCAGCTTTTTGTTTTGGCCAAAAGATTTTTTAAGCCGTCACTACGACAAGATAGACTCTTTTGGCCGGGCCCTACTCTACTCTAACCTACTGAACATTTCTTAAAATGTCCAAAACTCTTTTTAGGTATATTATTATTTATTTTGCTTTCTGAGGGAATGTGTCACATACATTTTTTAAAATGACTAATAATACCACATACACGGGACAAACATTGTCACACCATGGCAGGACCACATATTACCACTACATAGTGACTGAATAATACCACATACAAGGGACAAATACCACCAAACAATGACCAGATCACATATTACCATCACGTAATGACCGAATAATACCACATGCAAAGAACGAATGACCAGATCACATATTACCACCACATAGTGACTGAATACTACAATATTGATCAATAATTAAAAAAGCACAATACTAATATTACCATAAGTGCCATTATACACAGGAGCTCTGTATATAGTGTTAGTGTACAGTTAATGCTCTGACATTATAAATAGGAGCTCTGTATATAGTGTCAGTGTACAGGTAATACAGGCATCACCAGTGACTTTGTACACAGGAGCTCTGTATAAACTATATAGTATACATGTATAGTGTAAATGTAAAGATAACACAGATTCACCAGTGAAGTCTCTATTTGAATTCCTTCATCTTTGCTTTTCATCTTCATCTAGCACAGACCACCATCACTTCTTCCAGCTAGGACTCGTCTCTGCAGAAAATAACACAGTTATCTAGAGCACCGCTTCCAGAGCACATACCACAATTTTTCCCAATCTTCTACACCACACCAGATGAAGAAAACAAGAGGGACATAGTGTCGCTCTGCACAATAACAGGACCCCCAAATGAAAATAGTATCCTCAAAAATAATATACATCACTGCATTAAAAATATCCCTTAATTAGCCCCTACAGTGATATTGTCCCCCATCCTGGCCCCCTTGTGTCTCATTTCTGGCCCCTCATGTCTCATTCCCCATATGTTCTCCTATCCTGCCCCCATGAATCTCCATCTTTCCGCCATGTGTCTCCATCTTCCTCATGTGTCTCCATCTTCCCCATGTGTCTCCATCTTTCCCCCATGTTTTCTATCATTCTCCCATGTATCTCCATCCTGCCCCATGTATCTCCATTCCACCCCATGTATCTCCATTCCGCCCCCTGTGTCTCCATTTCGCCCCTATGTGTCTCCATTCTGCCCCTATTTGTCTCCATTCTGCCCAATATGTTCTCCTATCTTGTCCCTATGTGTCTCCATCCTGTCCCCATATTGCAGCTTTCAGTGCAAAAAAGTAACAAAAAAAAGGTTTTTCCTTACCTGCTCACAGTCCAGCAGCGTCCTCTCTCTCATCCATTTGAGGAGCATGGCAGTAACATCATATGCCAGCGACTTGCGCTCCAACATCAGCTGCTGGCTTGTGATTGGTTGAAGGCTGTTAACTATTAACACAGCCGCCAGTTAACTATTAACGCACGGCAATAGATGTTACCTGAACATGAGTCCAAGGATGCACGTTCATTTCGGGTCCCCCTCCTTGCTTCTGCTCAATCGGCCCCATACTTCACAGGTGCAGTAATGCCTTGATGACGGCCCTGGTCTCATCGCCTGGAATCTCTCATTGCCACTAAACACATTAGGTGGAGTTTTGAGAAGAATGAGGGCTCGGTCAATCTCACAGCCGTAGATTTATCTCATGTGAGAAAGTCTGGTCTACTATGCTAAGGGCTCATACTCACTCGCGTGAAATACGGCCAAGTCTCGCCAGTTAAAACCCGCCTCTGCCGCCGGCACTCCAGAGAGGAGTGTGCGGCCGCATAGCAATACATGGAGCTGTACGCTCCGCTCCCAAGTACCGGAAGCAGAGCCGGGTGTACTATGCGAGACTTGGCCGTATTTAACGCAAGTATGAGCCCTTATGTTACTTGGATCAAACTTTTGTCTGAGATTGAGCCGAGTGTAATCACAGGTCTTGCATGCGAATCGTATCACATGTCTGGAGAAGAAGGAGAACTTAATTTCTCTATCTTCTCCATTGTTTGGGTCTGTGGATGTCGGACTACACTTGGATGGCATCCTAGTGCAGTCCCATGTTTTACACACCCATAGACTGGTCCGATTATCGGATGCACCCGCAGCATGCATTTTTCTTTCTTTTTTTTGCATCCAGAACCTCAGCAACATGACATAACAGGTCAATTATAGGGCCACAAAGAAAATATTTGACCATTTTATTACACGGACTCTGAGGTAACCTCTAAGTCTGTCTAATAAAAAAAGTACAATGAGAAACTGCAGAGAATCCATTTACGGGGGTATTCTCACCTCAACATATTATTCATTTTCACGCACTTTTTACTATTATTATCACCGATGAGAATCTGACCTTTGTGAACGCCATTTGAAAATAAAGGCATTGAGGTCCTCCTGATTTTTTACCTCTACAGGGGACTGTAATACTGCTTTATCCAAGTAGTACTTGAAAAAAAACAATACTAATTTGTACATTAAAACTTATACATGTTTATGTTTTAACAGAAAAGTTCAATGCCTATGTAACACTAAAAGTACAAAATGTGAAGAGCACAACAATTGCAGTAAGAGGGAACCTTCCCTGCTGGGAACAAGACTTCATGTTGTGAGTATAAAGTACAGAAAAGTATTCCATAATAATAAAAATTGTACATGTCATAACCTGAGGCTGTATCTGTCCTTAGTGAGATTAACCGGCTGGACCTAGGCCTGACAGTAGAAGTCTGGAATAAAGGACTGATTTGGGACACCATGGTGGGGACTGTATGGATCCCACTAAGAACAATTAGACAGTCTAATGAGGTATGTTACAGAAGTCAGTTGTGCAGAGGTCAGTCATATGAACGGTCATAATTCCTCCACTCCTTCCGCAGTGGTACTGTACCTCAATCTTCGCATTCTATCTAGCTTTATGGTGGTATAAGTTTGGTTCAGTAGACAGGAACCAGTCAGAAATAAGACAATCCAAATACGGAAGGCTTCATCTCACTTCTAGATTCTAAAACCGTTCAGGATCGGGCCATTTTACAGTATGACATTCCTGACCAGACATATTTTAGGTTTTTATTGTCCATTCTCTTTCAACACCTCTAAGGGTATGTGCACACTCTGCGGATTTTGCTGTGGATGTGCAGCGGTTTTGATGCTGCGGATCTGCAGCAGTTTTCCATGAGTTTACAGTACAATGTAAACCTATGGAAAACAAAATCCGCAGTGCACATGCTGCGGAAAATACCGCGCGTAAACGTAGCGTTGTTTATTCCGCAGCATGTCAATTCTTTGGGTGGATTCCGCAGCGGTTTACACCTGCTCAATAATAGGAATACCACGGTAAATCCACGGTAATTCTGCAGGAAATCCGCAGTGCGGATTACCTGCGGATTTACCAAAATCAGTCCGGAAAAATCTGAAGAGTAATCTGCCAGCGTGTGCACATAGCCTTAGACTTTTTCTTGTTCGGGTGATCAAATAAATGATTATTTCTTTGCAAAACATGGGGTTTAAATTTTATGTCATTTTTATATTTCTTTTAGCTTTTTGTTTATAATTTTCTGCTTTGTTTTTATGCTTTTTTCATTTACATCACACTTTCTGTCCAACATGAGGTCCATAAAGATCTCTGAGGAGCATTTTTACATATTAATACATTCTTTTTATTGCTGATTTACCTGTATCTGAGGCTGGTATATTAGCCACAGATACAGGTGTGATTTAACGTATTAGCTGTATGGCAGAGCTCATAGTCTCCCCTACACCCAGCGCTGGGTTCGGAAGAGAAAGCACTGTCAGTGTTCCGTAATCTGTATACACAAGTTTAGCGCTGTTTATACAGACACAGAGAAGGCAGACATGGTAATAAACCATATTTATCTTCTCTGTAGGAAGTCTGGCTGTGACAGTTCGCTCTCCACTCCCACAGCTGCACAATCTCATGCAAGCTGCTTAAGCTAGGTTCACATTGCGTTAAGGCTAGGTTCACTTTGCGTTAAGGCAGCCCATTCAACACATGCATTAAATGGGCTGCATTAACGCAAGTGCCGACATGCCATCGCGCTAGTGCAGATAGAGCTAGCAGATGCTCTATCTGTGCTAGCGGTGACGGACCTGGAAACGCTGCAGCCCGCGTCCCAGGGTCCCTCACTCAATGACGGCACATCGCTAGCGCACGTCCATTATGGGCGTGCGCTAGCGATGCGCCCGAAATAGAGCTCAATGGCAGTGTTAACGGACTGCGTTATGCCGCGGTGTAATGCAGTCCGTGTAATGGACGGCCAGAACGCAATGTGAACCCAGCCTTACATTGCATTGACATTTTAGAATGTCAAAGCAGAAGCATGGACCGCTCAGACTTATAAAGTCTCTGGGCTGTTCAAAAGTAGTTAAAACTTGTTTTCTGACCTAGAAAATAAGTTTTTATTTTCTTAGCAATGCATCTCTTCAGACAGAAAATCGTTAAATCACAATTCATAAGGTACATTTAGTGTTTACTTAAAAGCTGTCCTCTTTTTTTTTTTACAAATTACGGTATGTTTTAATGCTCTAAGAATTGCATGCTCAGCATGTTGTCTTTTACGTTGTCTTCAGGTAATAGAAAAAGGGCATTGGTTGTCTGAGACGCGTAATTTGTTACATCAGTCTCTTCTTTTAATTTTCCATACACTTGTTCTTAAATGTTATTTTCTAATTGCCCACAGGAGGGCCCGGGGGAATGGCTGACTCTTGATTCCCAAGTTATAATGACAGATAATGAAATCTGTGGAACCAAAGACCCGACCTTCCACCGCATTCTGCTTGACACCCGATTTGAACTTCCATTAGGTAATAAATCAACTTGTGATAATAAAATAAAATTTGTAATATACATAAATGTGTTAACTTATATCAAACCTAAATAAATATACACACACCTATATTATTTATCCCGTAAACTAGGCCATAGATAAAGAACAAATTGTGAATACCACAGCACAAGCAATAAACTATAAGGCCAATAAAAATTGAAAAACTTTATTTAAGTAATCATAAAATTGTGAAAATGTACTAATAAGAAAAGGGAACTGACCACAGATGAGGCAATTGGAGAGTATTCCTGGATAACAAGACATAAGAAATAATATAGATTCAATGTATGTCATATTATCCAAAATGTAAGGACAAACTAATGTGAAGGTGTACAGTTGTGCTCAAAAGTTTCTTGGCCTTTTTTCAGAGAATATGAATGACAGCACCAAAACCTTTTCTCCACTCATGGTTAGTGGTTGGGTGAAGCCATTTATTGTCAAACTACTGTGTTTTCTCTTTTTAAATCATAATGACAACCCAAAAGTCTTTTGTGGTAGATGTGGTTGAGGTTCTTTATTTCTCAGATGGTAGAGCTGCCCACTCTTCTTGGCAAAAAGTCTCCAGTTACTGTAAATTCCTGGGCTGTTTAGCATGACATTGGCTTTTGCCAAGAAGAGTGGGCAGCTTTACCATCTGAGAAAATAAAGAACCTCATCCACATCTACCACAAAAGACTTTTGGGTTGTCATTATGATTTAAAAATTAAAAGCACTGTAGTTTAACAATAAATGGCTTCACCCAACCACTAACCATGAGTGGAGAAAAAGTTTTGGTGTAAAAAAGGCCAAGAAAGCAAAAATTCTGCCGGGGTATGTAAACTTTTGAGCACAACTGTACATCCCTGATTGCACCAATGATATTAATTTAGCCTAATGTTAAATCGTATGTGGTCATGAGTATATGATTATTCATCTTGTAACATGTGTGTATGATTTTTTGCTTTTTGCTCAATGCTACACAAGATATATGCTACTCAAGATATATTGTGTATAATTTCCCCTGGTATAGATCTCATTTGTTTTTCTTCCTACGTCCATTGGTGCAATCAGCAATATATACATTCACATTAGTTTGTGATTACATTTGTTTGCTAATATGACATACATGGAATCTATATTATTCTGTATATCTTGTGATCCAGGAATGCTCCCCAATTGGCTAATCTGTGGATATTTCCCTTTTATTACTTGTATATTTTCAAATTTTTTATGATTGTTTAAATAAATTTGTTTTGCAATTTTTATGGGCCTTATAATTTATTGCTTGTGCTATGTTATTTACAACCTATATCAAGCCTGTAATACATTAGAACCAGCCAATCTACTATATAATTGTCTAAGGGTCACTTCTGTCTGTCTGTCTTTCTGTCTGTCACGGATATTCATTGGTCGCGGCCTCTGTCTGTCATGGAAATCCAAGTCGCTGATTGGTCGTGGCAAAACGCCCACAACCATTGCCACGACCAATCAGCACAGTCTGGCAACAAAATGGCCACTCTTTCCTCCCCGCAGTCAGTGCCCGCTCCATACTCCCCTCCAGTAATCCAGTCAACCCTCACACAGGGTTAATGCGAGCGTCATCGGTGCGCGGAGTAACGCACTCCGGTAACGCAGCTATTAACCCTGTGTGACCAACTTTTTACTATTGATGCTGCGTATGCAGTGCTATATACTGCGTGGGCTGTGCAATATACTACGTGGGCTGTGCAATATACTACGTGGGCTGTGCAATATACTACGTGGGCTGTGCAATATACTACGTGGGCTGTGAAATGTTCTACGTGGGCTGTGCAATGTACTACGTAGGCAATACAAAAAAAACGCTTAATGAGCGGACACCATCTGCATATATAGTACACTTTAGGGGATCACCACCTGCATACTTCATATATATAGAACCAAACAAGACAAAGTGTAAGCATACAAATTGGGATCACCACAACAATTCAAAATTAACAAAATACAACTTTATTTAGGGAACATCATTATGATGTTCCCTAAATAAAGTTGTATTTTGTTAATTTTGAATTGTTGTGGTGATCCCAATTTGTATGCATACACTTTGTCTTGTTTGGTTCTATGTACTACGTAGGCTGTGCAATGTACTACGTGGGCTGTGCAATGTACTACGTGGGCTGTGCAATGTACTATGTGGGCTGTGCAATGTACTGCGTGGGCTGTGCTATATACTGCGTGGGCTGTGCAATATACTACGTGGGCTGTGCAATATACTACGTGGGCTGTGCAATATACTACGTGGCTGTTCTATATACTACATGGGCTGTGTTATACACTACATGACCTGTGTTATACACTACGTGGCCTGTGTTACACACTACGTGGCCTGTGTTATATACTGCGTGCGTGGGCTGTTATATACTACATGAGCTGTGTTATATCCTACATGGGCTGTTATAAACTACGTGGCTGTGTTATAAGCTATGTGGGCTGTTATACACTCCATGGGCTGTGCTATATACTACGTGGGCTGTGCTATATACTCCGTGGCCTGTGCTATATACTACGTGGCTGTGCAATATACTATGTGGCTGTTGTGACGCTGTAAGAATCTGGCTGCACTCGGATGTCACCCGAGTGCAGTCCTATTAGAGCATGTAGATTCAAACAGTGAAAAACGGAGAGTGGACCCACTGGACCGTGATGACGAACCCCTCTCGGACGAGCTGACCAGGTGGACCGCCCCCTATACAGGGAGAGTTAGGGGCAGGCCCGTGAGGGACTATCGCCACGGAAGCTGGAGGGTCGACTGAGAACAGATGGGAACACAGCAGGCACAAAGGGAAAGAGGGAACAGAAAGGAACTACTGAGACAAGGGAGAAGATGGGAACGCTACGGAGGCACGGAGGCTGGCAGGACAAAATGGAGACACCGAGGCTGACGGGAGCAAGGAAAAGATATAGGAGCCGGGCAGGTACCGCAGAGGAAAAGGAACTGAAGGAACAAGGCAGGAACACAGGAAACAGGCAGGCACTGCAGAGGGCGGAGGAGACCCAAAGTCAGAGAGCTAGGAACGCACAGAGACCACAGGTGGCCAGAAGCACTTGTAAACACAAATGAACATCAGGCACAGAGGAGCAGCAGGAAGCAGTTTACATAGCAGCATGGGAGCTACTTCCGGGTTACAGTCCTCCAGGATGACGGAGAGGACAGGAAAGAGCGCCAACAGAGGAATCAGATGTGCGCACGCACAGAGCTGAATGCGACGCGCGCGCGCACCCGGCGAGCTGCAGTGGGGAGAGGCGGCGGCAGCAACGGCATGACAGCTGTGCAATATACTACGTGGCTGTGCTATTTACTACGTGGGCTGTTATATACTACGTGGCTGTGCTATATACTACGTGGCCGGCGACAGGTGCTAATTGGTTGCGGCCGGCCGAATCCTGTGTATTCAATGTATTATTCTAAAATCTTCATAAATAAACTACATACATATTCTAGAATACCCAATGCATTAGAATCGGGCTACCATCTAGTAATAATATAGTTGTTCTTGTTTTAAAGGGAACCTGTCACCATTAAAAATGCTATTTAACTGCAGATATAGTGTTATCTGCAGGTAAATAGCATACCTCCCAACTTTTGAAGCTGGGATTTGCCGCGTGCCGCGGCAAATTTTAGGCCACGCCTCTGACCACATCCATTCACTAGTCACACCCATATCCACGTCTCAACCACACCCATTTAGCACTGCTGATCACACTGTTCATAAAGAATAATTATAAACAAAAAAATATGGCCACACAGTGCTCCATACTGTATAATGGCCACACATGATGCTCTATACTGTATAATGACTGCACATGATGCTCCATACTGTATAATGGCCGCACATGATGCTCCATACTGTATAATGGCCACACATGACGCTCCATACTGTATAATGGCCGCACATGATGATCCATACTGTATAATGGCCACACATGATGCTCCATACTGTATAATGGCCACACATGATGCTCAATACTGTATAATGGCCACACATGATGCTCAATACTGTATAACGGCCACACAGTGCTCCATACTGTATAATGGCCGCACATGATGCTCCATACTGTATAATGGCCACACAGTGCTCCATACTGTATAATGGCCGCACATGATGCTCCATACTGTATAATGGCCACACAGTGCTCCATACTGTATAATGACTGCACATGATGCTCCATACTGTATAATGGCCACACATGATGCTCCATACTGTATATTGACCGCACATGATGCTCCATACTGTATAATGGCCACACATGATGCTCAATACTGTATAATGGCCACACATGATGCTCAATACTGTATAACGGCCACACAGTGCTCCATACTGTATAATGGCCGCACATGATGCTCCATACTGTATAATGGCCACACAGTGCTCCATACTGTATAATGGCCGCACATGATGCTCCATACTGTATAATGGCCACACAGTGCTCCATACTGTATAATGACTGCACATGATGCTCCATACTGTATAATGGCCACACATGATGCTCCATACTGTATATTGACCGCACATGATGCTCCATACTGTATAATGGCCACACATGATGCTCCATACTGTATAATGGCCACACATGATGCTCCATACTGTATAATGACTGCACATGATGCTCCATACTGTATAATGACTGCACATGATGCTCCATACTGTATAATGGCCACACATGATGCTCAATACTGTATAATGACCGCACGTGATACTCCATACTGTATAATGGCCACACATGATGCTCCATACTGTATAATGATCCCACATGATGCTCAATACTGTATAACGGCCACACAGTGCTCCATACTGTATAATTGCCGCACATGATGCTCAATACTGTATAATGGCCCCACATGATGCTCCATACTGTATAACGGCCACACATGATGCTACATACTGTATAACGGCCACACATGATGCTCCATACTGTATAATAGCCACACATGATGCTCCATACTGTATAACGGCCACACATGATGCTGCATACTGTATAACGGCCACACATGATGCTCCATACTGTATAATAGCCACACATGATGCTCCATACTGTATAACGGCCACACATGATGCTCCATACTGTATAACGGCCACACATGATGCTACATACTGTATAACGGCCACACATGATGCTCCATACTGTATAATAGCCACACATGATGCTCTATACTGTATAATGGCCACATATGATGCTCCATACTGTATAATGGCCCCACACGATGCTCAATACTGTATAATGGCCCCACATGACGCTCCATACTGTATAATGGCCCCACATGATGCTCCATACTGTATAATGGCCCCACATGATGCTCTATACTGTATAATGGCCCCACATGATGCTCCATACTGTATAATGACCGTACATAATGCTCCATACTGTATAATGGCCCCACATGATGCTCAATACTGTATAATGGCCACACATGATGCTCCATACTGTATAATGGCCCCACATGATGCTCAATACTGTATAATGGCCACACATGATGCTCCATACTGTATAATGACCGCACATAATGCTCCATACTGTATAATGGCCCCACATGATGCTCAATACTGTATAATGGCCACACATGATGCTCCATACTGTATAATGGCCCCACATGATGCTCAATACTGTATAATGGCCACACATGATTATCCATACTGTATAATGATCGCACATGATGCTCCATACTGTATATTGGCCGCACATGATACTTCGTACCGTATAATGGCCACACATAGCTACTCCTACACACGCGGCTGCGTTCCGTACACTTTGCATACACGGCTCCGCTCCATATACACGGCTCCACTCCATACATCTCAAACACACATGGCTCCGTTCCGTACACCTCGTACACATTCAGCTCCGCTCCATACACCTCATACACACGCGGCTCCGCTCCATACATCTCAAACACACATGGCTCCGTTCCGTACACATTCAGCTCCGCTCCATACACCTCATACACACACGGCTCCGCTCCATACATCTCGTACACACGGCACTACGTACACCTCATACACACACCGCTCCGCTCCATACACATTGCAGAAGCTGCTCCGCTGCGTACACCTCATACACATACGGCTCCTCTCCATACATCTCGTACACACACGGCACTACTCCGTACACCTCGTACACACAAGGCTCCGCTCTATACACATTGCACACACTGCTCCGCTCCGTATACCTTGCACACACATGGCTCTGCTCCGCACACCTCGTACACACGTGGCTCTGCTCTGTACACCTCGTACACACGTGGCTCCACTCCATACACCTTTCACACTCTGCTCTCATCCGAACACCTCTTACACACGACTCCGCTCCGTACACCTCGTACACATGCGGCTGTGCTCCGTACACCTCGTACACACGACTCCGCTCCGTACACCTTTCACATGCTGCTCCGCTCCGTACACCTTGTACACACGCGGCTGTGCTCCGTACACCTCGTACACATGGCTCCGTACACCCCTTACACACACGACTCCGCTCCGTACACCTTTCACACGCTGCTCCGCACACCTCGTACACACGCGGCTGTGCTCCGTACACCTCGTACACACGCGGCTGTGCTCCGTACACCTCGTACACACGCGGCTGTGCTCCGTACACCTCGTAACACACGCGGCTGTGCTCCATACACCTCTTACACACGACTCTGCTCCGTACACCTTTCACATGCTGCTCCGCTCCGTACACCTTGCACACACGCGGCTGCGCTCCGTACACCTCGTAACACACGCCTCCGCTCCGTACAAATTTCACATGCTGCTCCGCTCCGTACACCTTGCACACACGCGGCTGTGCTCCGTACACCTCGTAACACACGCGGCTGTGCTCCATACACCTCTTACACACGACTCCGCTCCGTACAAATTTCACATGCTGCTCCGCTCCGTACACCTTGTACACACGCGGCTGTGCTCCGTACACCTTATACACACGCGGCTGCGCTCCGCACACCTCGTACACACGCGGCTGTGCTCCGTACACCTCCTACATGCGGCTGTGCTCCGTACACCTCTTACACACACGGCTCCGCTCCGTACACCTTTCACACGCTGCTCCGCTCCGTACACCTCACACACACGCGGCTGCGCTCCGTACACCTCGTACTTGCGGCTGTGCTCTGTACACCCCTTACACACACGGCTCCGCTCCGTACACCTTTCACATGCTGCTCTGCTCCGTACACCTCGTACACACGGCTCCGTACACCTCGTACACACGCGGCTGCGCTCCACACGGCTCCGTACACATCGTACACACGCGGCTGCGCTCCGTACACCTCATGCACACGGCTCCGTACACCTCGTACACACGCGGCTGCGCTCCGTACACCTCATGCACACGGCTCCGTACACCCCTTACACACACGGCTCAGCTCCATACACCTCGTACACACACGGCTCTGCTACATCCACCCTGTAAACACCTCCTGACCTCACACATACGCTGCCTTACCCTCCTCCGGCGCCATGGCAACCAGCAAAGTCCTGTACACGGAGGTCCTCCTCCCGAATCCGATCATGTGACCCCTGACTCCTCCCATCCTGTGACCTCATCACAGGTCCTGTGCACAGAGCAGCCATTATGTGCTGCTGTGCTGGCCGGGTGCAGGGAGCTCTCAGCTGACCGACCAGGTGATTCACATACCTCCCAACCAGTGCGGGACAATTAATGTCCTGCCCGGGATCGCGGGGCTGACTGTCAAAATCAGGACAGTCCCGCTGGATCCGGGACGGTTGGGAGGTATGAAATAGTGTTTAATCATGTGTTGCTCCTTTACTGGAGAGCAACCTCAGGAAGAAAGTGATGTTATATTGCCCCTGCAGCTGCTCGCTTTCATTCATAGGGGCAGTGCGGGGGACTGTTAAAGTCATCACTCACTATAGGGTGATCCTGCTGTAATCACTCCCCTGCATACAGATTGATATCCTACTGTCCACACAAGCAGTCATAGTGCTAGAGAGTGATTACAGCATTCTCACTGTATAGTGAGAGGGGACTCTAACTTCTTCCTCCACCTCCTCAATGACTGGAAACAAGCGCCTTCTGCGAGAATATAATTCATTTTCTCCATGTAGCTGCTGCTCCAGTGTAGCAGAAGGGTAGGATTTTAAGGTTAGTTACCTGCAGACTATTACTATATATGCAGATTAATATTGTTTCTTAAAGTGCTCAAAATCTGTCAGATTATGAGAGCATGTCCTGTGTACAGTTCTTTTCAGTTCATATCATGCTGCTGCGGTGCAGTATAGTGCAACCTTCACCAGAGGGAGCTTGAGAAGGAAGTGAGACTGTGTACACAGAGAAGCACCACAGAGCAGCAGCTCAGGCGCCACCAAGTGGCGAGAGAGTGGTCAGACAAGCAGAGTCAAAAAACAGAGGCAGAAGTACTAAAGGGATCAAAAGTACATGTGGTCAGGAACAAGCCAGGAGGTTCAGCAACGGTCATGAGCAGATAAGACAAAGTCAGAAGGCAGAAGCAAGTCTGAATACAAGTCAAGTCAGAAACCAGAGAATCAGGCCGACAAACAGGGAGACGCTTGGAAAAGGACACACAGAGGGAGTCAACAGACACACAGCAAGTCAGGGATCACAGCAGGACAAATCAAGGGCTACCAGAGTCAGGTTCACATGCCGAAGGCAGAACTATAGCTGACACCACCAGCAGGATGCATAGGAGCTAAATAGCAAACCTGAACCCAGAATGAGGCAGAGCAAAGTTAACCCTTGACATGATCCGCCCGGAAATAGGGCAGACAGGATTAAACCCTGGAACGGATCATGTCAGTTAAACCCACAGATTTTTCAATTGGATTCAGGTCAGGGCTCTGGCTGGGCCATTCCAAAATATGGATCATCTTCTGGTAAAGCCATTATTTTGTTGATTTGGAGCTATGCTTTGGTTCGTTGTTGTCCTGAAAGTGAAATTCATCTTGTTAGCAGACGCCTGAAGATTTTGTTGCAAAATTAACTGATATTTGGAACTGGTCATAATTCCTTCCTGCTTGGTCACAGCCATAGTTTCAGCTGGTAAAAAAAAAGCATGATGCTGCCTCAACCATACTTCACTGTGGATTAGGTGTTCTTTTATTCATGCGCAGTGTTAGCTTTTTCATGAATCACCCAACTTAAAAAAAGGGTGTTTTTTCATCCTACTTGGCTAAGGCTACGTTCACATTAGCGTTGTGCGCCGCTGCGTCGGCGACGCAACGCACAACGCACGCTAAAATGCACCAAAACGCACGCAAAAACGCTGCGTTTTGCGACGCATGCATCGTTTTTTGCCAAAATTTGGACGCAAGAAAAATGCAACTTGTTGCGTTTTCTTGGTCCGACGCTTGCGGCAAAAAAGACGCATGCGTCGCACAACGCAGCACAAAAAGACGCATGCGTCCCCCATGTTAAATATAGGGGCACATGACGCATGCGTCGCCGCTGCGTCGCCCGACGCAAACACGACGCAAAACGGGAAACGCTAGTGTGAACGTAGCCTAAAGTCGCTGCAGAGTTTTGTTCTGCTAAGGTCAAGAAACTTGTCATCTGCCAGCAAAAGAAATATGTAGCGATGTAATAAATATGAATGTTGCACTGGTAATTTGGACTAGATAATTTACAAATGTATTTGACTACAGTATATGAACAAATAAAACTATCACATTCTTTTAGATATTCCTGAAGAGGAGGCTCGCTACTGGGCTAAAAAACTTGAACAGCTGAATGCCATGCGGGATCAGGATGATGTAAGTGGTGTAAATAGTTAATTCAGATCAATGAAAAGTGCTGTTATTTACCATATACTAATTCTTTGAGCAATGAATATCCATCACCGTTAACCCTTTCATGCCGCAGCCCTTTTTCATTTTTGCGATTGTTTTTCGCTTCCCTTCTTCCCAGAGCCATTTGAGGGCTTGCTTTTTGTGGGACGAGTTGTACTTTTGAACGACACCATTGGTTTTACCATATCGTGTACTCGAAAACGGGAAAAAATTCCAAGTGTGGTGAAATTGCAAAAAAAAGTGCAAGTGCAATCCAACAACTGTTTATGGATTTTTTTTTAGCAAGTTCACTAAATGCTAAACCTGGCCTGCCATTATGATTCTCCAGGTCACTATGAGTTCATAGATACCAAACATGTCTAGGTTGTTTTTTATTTAAATGGTGAAAAAAAAATCCAAAATAGGTTAAAAAAAATGGTGTCATTTTCCAAGATGCATATCATTTCCATTTTTCGTTATCTGGGGCTGGGTGAGGGCTTATTTTTTACGTTCCAAGCTGACGTTTTCAATGATACATTTTTGGTGTGGTTAAAATCTTTTGATCGCCCATTATTGCATTTTAATGCAATGTTGCAGTGACCAAAAAAATGGAATTCTGGCATTTTAACTTTTTTTTCGCTACGTCGTTTATCGATTGGACTAATTATTTTTATATATTGATAGATCAGGCAATACCAAATATGTGTATTTTGTTAATTGTTTTATTTTGAATGGGGCAAAAGGGTGAAATGAACTTTAATTTTTTTTTTTTTTTAAATTTTAAAAAATATTTTTTTTTTACTTTTTGCTTGCTTCAATAGTCTCCATGGGAGACCAGAAGCTGCAATAATCCGATCGCCTGTGTGTAGCAGAAATTCTCACTTGCTATGAGCGCCGACCGCTCGGCAGCGTTCATAGCAATCTGGCAATGACAACCACAGGGTTCTCCTGTAGACCCCGGGTTGTCATGCCAATCAATCGGCGACCCGCAGTCATGTGACATGGGCGCCGATGGGTGGGATTAGTGACAAGCTTCCGGCGCAATCAAATGTCGCTGTCAGAGATTGACAGCAGCATTTAACGGTTTTACAGCCTGCAGTGGATTCCTCCCGCGGCTGTTAGGGGCACATGTAAGCTGTTCAAAACAGCTGACATGTGCCGGGAAAGATGTGGGCTCAGCGCCAGAGCCCACATCAAAGTGAGGGACACGACATGTGCACTACAGGTACGGTGCATGTCGTGAAGGGGTTAATGAGCATATCAAGTATACCGCTCAAAGAGTAAATATAGAACTTGGCAGTCCTTATAGCCCCTGATAAGTATAATTTGCAGCATCTTTCTCACCTTCAGTATGTGTTTCGAGAAGAGGAAGAGAATCCGCTGCCGGTCCATGGTTCTCAGTGCTGTAAGTATAACTTTTCAACATTTCCATATAGTGATGAAAAATGTACAGAAATTTTTTATTTTAATTGTATTGATGCTGTCTTGTAAGAATATTGCTCTTAATAGGTCATTCTCATTAAAGGTGATGGTACATTGCAAGGATGAACTATTACTTTAGTGATAAATATGGGTTTTATTTCTGTGTCCCCAACAGCCCTAAGAATTAAGGATACACAATATTGGTGTCGTATGGAGTCCCTTTGATTCTTTTTTTTTCTTGCAATGCACAGCCCCGGTGGCTCATTGCATGACAGAAATGCAGTTAATGGCTTCAGGTTGGCCGGAGCACCACTCCAGAGAAAACTTGAAAGAGGCTGTACTGTAAGGAGATGGATAGATTGCCCAGGTCCCCCGTTAAAGAACAATTGTAATGTTATATTGTGTAATGTGAATTGTGACTTCCGTTAAAGATGTTAATGTTGTGTGTTACATGACAGGAGGGAAAGTTAGACGTAATGGTTGGGGATAGCCCAGAGTGGGAGGGGCTAGGATGAAGGGACAGAGACAGTTTCCTTGCAGAGCATCAGAAATGGCACAGTGTGTGCAGACTTAAGGTCTGATGTGAGCAGTGCTACATGACGCGGGTGTCCCTAACGTGAGAGGAGATTGAGATGGAGGATAGCGAGATCCCAGTGGAAAATAGAAGAGAAGTGACCAATCGGAGTCAGGTCCTGGTTTAGGATGATTAGCAGTAGCTCACAGAGCCAGCAGGCCTAGACGGGGCAGAGCACGTAAGATGAAGAAAGTCCCCGGGGCAGGAGTTCCAGAGCGTCATGGACAGAGACGATACGTACTGGCCATACTGGCAATATAGTTCCCTAGAGGGGAAAGAAGACATGGAATCGTGGATTGAGAATATGACTCTTGCTAACAGGACTGTAGTACTGAGCTGGGTTGTGGTGAAGTAGAGAGGTGAAGGTAGAGAAAAAGTGGAAAAGAGAAAGGAACTGAGACTGTGTGTGGAAAATGCTCCGTTTTGGGAAGGAAACGTTCATCAAGTTGAATATAATCCCCAACAATTTATCGTTTAGTAAAAAGTTTATTTTTGAATGATGGTCACCTTCATTGAACTGTCAAACACCTGGTCCTGGCCAGCCAAAGCATAGCGCCCCCACAGCAAAAGTCCACACACCCATCCAGAACCTCACCTTCATGTAACATGCAGAGGCGTAAGTACCTTGCCCACGATTACCACTCCGCGCCATGTTACAGCCCCTTCACTTTCAGGAATGTGAGGAGCATCAGAAGCTAGAACCACTGAGATATTACATCACTTTAGAAGCTAGGAATATCCCTTTAGCATTATTTTTATTAATTTCATTATTAGACTGTAGACAATTCTAGAAAACAAAGCAATGAATCAGAACTGGGGTCCCAGAGGTCAGACCCCCACTGATCATAAAGAGACAACATATCATACTGAGATGCCATTACTTTATACAATGGGAATCTCATTTTAGCTGAATTGTCTGTCCTGTAACTAGTTTTCTGGCATTGGCTCTGAATCTTCTTACACTCCTACTAGCATTAATTGGAATCAATATAATCGGGTCCCAAAAACCTAGATAAGACTTGTTACATTAGACCGGTTCAGTCCGTGCACTGAAAATATCCAAAATGTCTTTGAGCATAATGCAACAAAATAAAATGTAATACTATCTAAATAATAAAGAACAACCTGGCATGACGTACAGTGAGTTGGGTAGCCATACTTATTGAAAGGTGAGATAAAAATGTAAAATATTTATTTCCATTTCAGTAATTGAAAAACTGCTATTCTGCATTTGCTGAACACTATTTATCTCATCGATTCATTATTTTATTCAGGTAACTGGAATTACTTTGGCTGGGGAGAGCAGCACAGTAAGTATAACGACTAATAGTGTACTCTGCATGCTGTGCTATTCTTTCCTGTTAAAATAATGTACACCTCCATTTCAATATTTCAACATTAACATCCATGGGAAGTGGATGACATAAGTGATGCCAAAGTGCATCAGTTATACGGCTCCCTTGTGCTAGCATATGGTATATTAGTGCAGATCTGAACCAGCCTATAGTGCATGCAGCATATTTGTATTTTATTCTGTTACCAGAGAAAAAATAGTGTGTGCTGACTTCTATTTTCACTGCAGGCTTCTGGCTTGTATGAACCATTATTCTTTTTTATCTTAAAGAGTATCTATCTATCTGGATGGACTACTTTACTATTAAAACTAGTGTTCTGGCACTACAAAAAATATATATATCTGATTTATAAAAATCTGATGTCCTAGGGCTGAGAAATCAAGCTTTGAATCCACATGCAAATTAGCCAATAAGTGCACTGGGGGCGTGTCAGTGCCTTCAGAATGCTCGTTGCTTGAAAGCTTGATTTCTCATCTTTGACATGCCACTAATGCACTTCCTTACTAATTTGCATGTGGCTTCAAAGCGTGATTGTTCAGCATTGACACACCCCCAGTACACTTCTCAGCTAATTTACATGTGGCTTCAAAGCTTGATAGCTCAGCATTGACACACCCCCAGTACACTTCTCAGCTAATTTACATGTGGCTTCAAAGCTTGATAGCTCAGCATTGACACACCCCCTGTGCACTACTCAGCTAATTTGCATGTGGTTTCAAAGCTTGATTGCTCAGCGTTGACACGCCCTCAATACATTTCTGAGCTAATTTGCACGCGGCTTCAAAGCTTAATTGCTCAGCATTGACATGCCCCCAGTGCACGTCCTGGCTAATTGACATGTGGTTTCATAGCTTGATTTCTCAGTCATGACACTTTAAATTCATCCTTAAAATATAATGCACATCCCAAAGTCCTCCATACAGTATAACACACCCTCTATAGTCATCCATACGGTATAATGCACAGCCCATAGTCATCCATAAAGTATTAGGCACAGCCCATAGTCCTCCACAAAGTATATTGCACGGCCCATAGTCGTCCATACAGTATAATGCACAGCCTATAGTCATCCATAAAGTATAATGCAAATCCCAAAGTCACCCACAATGTATAATGCAAGGCACATAGTTATCCACAAAGTATAATGCACAGCCCATAGTCAGCCTGGCCATAAAGAAAAATGCACTTCCCATAGTCCTTCATATAGTATATCGCACCCTCCATAGTCCTCCGTATAGTATAATGCATCCCATAGTCCTCCATATAATATACTGCACAGTCCATAGTCTAATGCACAGTCCATAGTTCTCCATAAAGTATAATGCACATGCCATAGTCACCTATAAATTATAATGCACGCTCCATAGTCCTCCATAAAGTATAATGCACAGCCCATATTCATCCATAAAGTATAAAGCATAGCCCATAGTTCTGCATATAATGTAATGCACAGCATATACTCCTCCATATAGTATAATGCACAGCCCATAGTCATCCATAAAATATAATGCACGGCCCATAGTCATCCATAAAATATAATGCACGGCCCATAGTCATCCATAAAGTATAATGCACGGCCCATAGTCATCCATAAAATATAATGCATGGCCCAAAATCATACATAGTAGTATGGCCACTGATTTAAAATAAATAAATACTCTCTTCTCTTCGCAAGCTGGAAGCTGACTTCAGCCCGGGTCATGAGTGCATGACGTCACTGCCTTGAGCCCCTGATCACATGCACGCCAACGCCAGCTACTGGCCTCTGATTGTCTGGCAGCGTGTATTGTATCACATGGACCTGATGGGTCTGTGCTGTGCAATACACGTAGTTGGATATGTGTCCGAGGACACACATCCAGTAGAAGTTTCTGATGGCGTCGTTGGGCCCCTGATCCGCTGGGCCCGATCGCAGTGGTGACCACTGCGACCGTGGTCATTACGGAACTGGTGGTCATGTGACAGGTAGTCACAGTAATGTTAATGTCCTAGTGATAAAAACATACATTGTAACTAGTAAACAATAGCACATGGTTTGTTAAGTGACACATTATTGAAATTGTGTATTATGCCCTACCTTAGGCTTTCCTCAGATTACATAGCAAAAATCTACTGACAGATTCCCTTTAATGGGTAAATATTGACTTTTTAGGATTGCTACATCCAATAGGAATGCCCCAGAGATAAATGGATAGACTATTTGCATATTTAATTTCCTTATGCTGGCTTGGCACTCTCCTTAAGGAGAAACGTTCCCCATTGGTCAGCGTGTAAGAAGCCTCTCACCCAACCTAATCAGATCTCCTGCATTGCATTGATGAGGGGCAAACACCCCAAGTACGTATCTGCAAATGGAGTTTCTGGTTTGACTTCTTATCCTATGCCATGTGGCAAGACTTGTTAAAGGGTCGATATTGACTTTTAGGATTGCTACTTAAAATAGGTGGAGCCAGAGATAAAGTCCTCTTCCTCCTGAATATAAGGGGCTATTTGCATATTTAAATTACCAGGCGAGCATCACATGGCCTATAAATCTCCTTATGCTAGCTCGCACATGGCCTATAAGTCTCCTTATGCTAGCTCGCACATGGCCTATAAGTCTCCTTATGCTAGCTTAGCACTCTGCAAGGAGTAGCGATCCCCCTTAGACCCAGTTAGAGTCTTCTCACCTAACCAAAGCAGATCTCCGGCTTTGCACTGAGGAGGGACAACACCCCGAAGCATGTGTTTGCAAATGGAGCTTCTGGTTTGGCTTCTTATCCGATGTCATGGGGCAAGACTTGTTAAAAGATCGATATTGACTCCTAGAATTGCTACATCCAGTAGGTAGCTCCAGAGATAAAGTCTGAAGACGCTTCTTGCAAGATTAAAATATATTTTTTCTGCAATTTAGCTAATTATCAACCAGCTAGTGGGCCCATTTTCTGGTTGCACCCCTGCATACGAGCTTATACCCACTTCTTTTTCCTGTTTTGGAAATGTTAAGTTATCGTGACCGCCTATACCCTTTGTTCACCTGTGTTGGAAATGATTTGCCTAAATTATAATTACTGACATTATTTTCTCGTTTATTTTTTTTTCTTTAACATAATATGTGCCATGTTTTAAGGCTTGCAGTTAACACCCCCGCATAGTTTAACATAGCACATTCACTACAGAAGCCACGAAGAGGTGATGATAACACATACCTGACTTTGCTAACAAAAGAGCTTGTGAGTGTGGGTGGTTTGTCAGTGCACTATTATTAGCCTAGTAGATGATTTTTAAAAATGTTTTTTTCTTAATGCTATTTGTAATTTCCATCCCAAAGAGAACACATAAAATGCCTGAAAGTAAAATCTAGATATACATGAACTTCAAGGGGAAGATTTTAATGTTTTGTTGAAAGTAAATTACATTAAAATGAATGCAAACAAAATATCCCATTCACATCACAGCCATTTTCCCTAGAAAAATCTTGGTCTCACGCTTAAAGGGAACCTGTCACGTTGGAAAACGCTATTTACTTGCACATATGAGGTCAATCTGTGGTTTAATAGCATTAGAAAAGTGCCTGGCTGCTGTAGTGAAAGTACGGCTCACGGGAGAAAATTAACTTTACTCCTCGCGGCAGCCACCGGCTTTCAGTCAACCGAGCGTGCTGTTGGTACAGTCACCGCTCACAGCATTGTGCTTGGCGGCTGTAATCATGACCCTGTAATTTGTCTACTTGATGCACTGCAGAGCTGGCTGTCAGTCCAAGTCAACGGTATGCCTCTATGACTGAAAGCCGGTGGCTCCCCCGGAGGAATAAATTTTATTTTCTCCCTGTAAAGTTAATTTTTTACACTAAATTATGCTTAATTCTATTCTTCTAACAAGGCTATTCTTTTCTTAATTGCTTCCAGACAATGAGGATCCTGATAGTGCTGTGGATGACCGTGATAGTGATTATCGAAGTGAGACCAGCAATAGTATCCCTCCAGCATACTACTCCACATGTCAGCCTAACGCCTCTGTGCATCAGTACCCTGTGCGACATCAGTACAGTTCCCATGGATCATACACTGATTCAGTACACAGTTACGAAATGGATTTCTCTGATCATCGACCAATCAGGTACAAATACCAACCAGCTGCTTATGATAGCATTATGGTGCTCTAATTGCTATGTTATGTAATATTGCTAAACATCGTTATATCGTTATACTTAATAACTGATGGATGGCAGGATGGAGGGGTGTGTGTGATCCCCTCTGACCTGTCTCCTCTCTCCCTGGATGGCAGGCGTTACGATAGTGCAGACTCTGCCACAAACGGCCGCAGTGATGTGGAGTCTGTCTCTGGTTCAAGCCGCCTCACCAGTCGGCAGCATTCTTTGGAGAGTCGGCAGTCATTAGACCTGTCCGATAGGTGGGTCAGTCCCAAGATGTTGCAGTGTGAGTGCTGCAGAGTCACGTGCTCGTCCTATGCACATGCCAAGACAGGCCGTAATCTGTATAGGAAAAAACAATTTAGTCTTATAGCTCCTTTGTGTGGGGACAATCCACCTCTCTGCAGACACCCGTAGGGTAACCTTTCCCAATTTTATTTACATAAGAAAAGGAAACTATTCATTAGACACACATATAGGCATTGATGGAATAACAGAAACCAGAGAAGACAAACCTCAAGGCAAACTTGCTCTTAGACTTTTTGGCATTTCATCGAGCAATGATTGAGGCAGTAAGAACCCATCCAGTGTATGATATCCCTTCATTAGAGCAAGTGAGACTAGCTCATGAGAGGTCCCAAGGAACTTCTCCCTGCCCCCATTCTCCTAGACTGACAGGTCTCCTACTATAGGAGAAGCTGCTGGGGACCTCTCATGGACTAGTCATCCAAGGCGCGTAGTCCCTGGCCGGCTATTCAAAGTATGTTTTCTCCGAAATGTCACAGCGTTTCAGAGTAAAACTTACATGGCTGCAATAACGTATCTGATTTGCGTTGTCTGTGGTTTGGGCAGCATGAATCAGCTGCCACCTTTCTTTTAACAAGATTTCAGAAATGTAACACAAATCTAGAGATACTCTAGCACCAGAAATAATGCTATACCTTACATTATCTAAAAAAATAACAATGTCAAAAAATAATAGAGCCCTCCTGCACTGCTAATTGGCACTATAAGGTCTGTTTATTGACCGATCAGCACTGATGTGGCAGCACCCTGAACACTTTATTATGTAAAGTCACTAAGATTTGTGGATAAGGCTTCACCAGTCAGCAGAACTGGGCACCCAGCACCAATACAATATCAATGTTGGCTTGTTTTCCTTAAAATAAATGCCTTATAGTCTCTGTCCTGATGAAACGTTCATTATTAACATTTGGGGTTTTTAGTTATTTAATTAATCACCTAATTATTTAACTAACTTTAAATTAAAGAAATAGTTAGGGCTCTGTCCACATCTGCATTTTCGAATTCCATTTCTCTGTTCTATTCTATGAACAGAAAAAAAGAATTTATGCAAAGTAGGAATCCGTCACTTGATCTTAAACTGAAATTATGACTACGAATGCCCAGTCATGATAGTTATGAGCAATTATTTGTTATTAGATTAGGTTTAGACAGCAGATATACTAGTATGAAGATCAGTCCTTTCAAACAAATTGGTAATTTGGTGAATATATACTAAAAGGAATATCCGGGACTCTACAAAAAATTGTGCCTAAGTACTAGCAGGTATGTAGTTCTTAATAGAGGCAAAGACCTGCCTGTAGTACCCAGCGCCGGTCGTTGACGGCGCCTGCCGGAGTTTCAGCTGCTCACTGTCGACAGAGCAGCAGTTTCTCTTCCTGTTGACAGGGCGAGACTATAAGTGTCATGCTGATTGACAGCTGCCTTCTCCCAATTAGACAGCAGAAGTCGACTGTCAATCAGCATGACACCAGTAGTTCAGCTCTGTCAACAAGAAAAGGAACTGTTGCTCTGTTGCCATGACGTCAACAGAAGTCTGTGAGCACTCTGTGCCGGCGGAGAACAGCGCAGAACGCAACAGGCATTTGGTAGCAACTACCTGTCTGTTAGTGCTTAGGCTTTTTTTTTAAAGTCCTGAATATACACTTTAACGTAATTAATTTGGATTCTTAGTGACCACGGCATTCTCCCTACTCATGCTCGAAGCATCTTCAGATAGGAAGGAGAGATGACAGTGTACTGAGACACATCACCAGGCAAAAAGTAGTATTTTTCTTTTCCCAAAAAAATGTCCTTCTCTATGGCAGCTTTCATTTACCCCTTAGTTTCATGCTTCTAAAACATTGTGACATGCTCTATTGGATGCCTTATTACCAAAGTGTTTCATGGAAGCATTGCTGCATACACTGCTACAGTGAGAACCGTATGGTGACCGGCATGGTCCCTACGAGTCTGTAGTACGAAGCTACAAGTTCTCAGTGTGCCATACAACCTTTTAAACACAATATAATGAACCTTTTGTCCTTAAATTAATTCACAAAATGAGTAGTTTCTAGAATTATATTAGCTGTTTTGTTCCCACACATACAGTGGGGGAAAAAAGTATTTAGTCAGCCACTAATTGTGCAAGTTCTCCCACTTAATAAAGATGCGGGAGGCCTGTAATTGATACCATAGGTAGACCACAACTATGAGTGTCAAAATGAGAAAACAAATCCAGATCACATGCAGGCGGGACCTGACAACCATTTTTTCCTAGCTTGGTATCCAAGGACGCCAACGGCCGGGGCCTCCCTGGCTCTGCATGGCGTCTCATACCCTTGTGGCCGCACTAATCAGATGGGCACAGACTGCCTGCACATGCCGCCTCATCGCACGCCACTTTGCAATCTTTAGGCAAGCCAGAAGTTGCAGCTATCCATCTCTTTGCCCTCATTCATTTATTAGCAATATCATTACAGACAGCTCCCTGGGGAGATACTTTGCATTACAGCTAACCACAAGTAAGCACCTTTATTCTATTTATGGGGATTGCCTAGTTGGTATTCATCACTTGCCTCGATCTAGTTGTCATTTATTGTTTATTACTATTTAGTTGTCACTTATTATTTGCTACCCTCCAGCCAGCATCTGACTTTTCAAGGTAACATTCGTACATCCTGGGTAGTATTTCCACCAGCATCAGGTTATGCCATAAGTAGTGTGGTGTGTTCTGGTGTGCTAGGCTATTTGTATCCATTCCAGACTAAGCGTAAAGGGTGAACATATTGGTTGTCCCTAGCGGATTAATAGATGACGACTGGTTATACCATTCTTAGCATTCGTTCTGCCTATTCATCCTTGAGCGCGGTATCATACTATACTGTATATTACTGTTAAATCCAGAAAATCACCTTGTCTGATTTGGCAAGATTTATTTTTCAAATAATGGTGGAAAATAAGTATTTGGTCATTAACAAAAGTTCATCTCAATATTTTGTTACATACTGTAACTTTTGCTGGCAATGACAGAGGTCAAACGTTTTCTGCAAGTTTTCACAAGCTTTGCATCTTGGGGTTGAGATCTGGAGACTGGCTAGGCCATACCAGGATCTTCATATGCTTCTTATGAAGCCACTCCTTCATTGCCCTGGTGGTGTACTTGGGATCATTATCATGCTGAAAGACCCATCCACGTTTCATCTTCAATGCCCTTGCTGATGGAAGGAGGTTTGCACTCAAAATCTCACAATACATGGCCCCATTCATTCTTTCGTGTACACGGATCAGTTGTCCTGGTTCCTTTGCAGAGAAACAGCCCCAAACCATGATGTTGCCACCCCCATGCTTCATAGTAGGTATGGTGTTCTTTGGATGTAACTCAGCATTCTGTCTCCTCCAAACATGACGAGTTTTGTTTCTACCAAACAGTTCTACTTTGGTTTCATCAGACTATATGACATTCTCCCAATACTCTTATGGATAATCCAAATGCTCTTTAGAAAACTTCAGATGGGCCTGGACATGCACTGGCTTAAGCAGGGGGACACATCTGGCACTACAGGATCTGAGTCCCTGGTGGCGTAGTGTGTTACTGATGGTAGCCTTTGTTACAGTGGTCCCAACTCTATGCAGGTCATTCACTAGGTCCCCCGTGTGGTTCTGGCATTTTTGCTCCCCGTTCTTGTGATCATTTTGACCCCATGGGGTAAGATCTTGCGTGGAGCCCAAGATCGAGGGAGATTACCAGTGGTCTTGTATGTCTTCCATTTTCTTACTGTTTCTACCACAGTTGATTTCATCACACCAAGCTGCTTGCCTATTGCAGATTCAGTCTTCCCAGCCTTGTGTAGGGCTACAATTTTGTTTCTGGTGTCCTTTGACAACTCTTTGGTCTTCACCATAGTGGAGTTTGGAGTGTGTCTACTAGGCTGCCATCCCACTAGCAGTATTTGGTCAGTATTTTACCTCAGTATTTGTAAGCCAAAACCAGGAGTGGAACAAATAGAGGAAAAGTATAATAGAAATATATGCACCACTTCTGCATTTATCACCCACTCCTGGTTTTGGCTTACAAATACTGATGTAAAATACTGACCTAATAATGTGACGGCAGCCTTATACTGATAAAAAGTTCAAACATGTGCCATTACTACAGGTAATGAGTGGAGAACAGAGGAGCCTCTTAAAGAAAACGTTAGAGGTCTGTGAGAGCCATAAATCTTGCATGTTTTAGGAGACCAAATACTTATTTTCCACCAATTTTCTGGATTTGCTTTCTCATTTTGACTCTCATAGTTGTGGTCTACCTATGATGTCAATTACAGGCCTCTCTCATCTTTTTAAGTGGGAGAACTTGCACAATTGGTAGCTGTCTAAATACTTTTTTCCCCACTGTATATAATTAATCAATGTGTATGAAAACAGCAAATCTGTGATGATATACAGTGGGGCAAAAAAGTATTTAGTCAGTCAGCAATAGTGCAAGTTCCACCACTTAAAAAGATGAGAGGCGTCTGTAATTTACATCATAGGTAGACCTCAACTATGGAAGACAAACTGAGAAAAAAAAATCCAGAAAATCACATTGTCTGTTTTTTTAACATTTTATTTGCATATTATGGTGGAAAATAAGTATTTGGTCAGAAACAAAATTTCATCTCAATACTTTGTAATATATCCTTTGTTGGCAATGACAGAGGTCAAACGTTTTCTGTAAGTCTTCACAAGGTTGCCACACACTGTTGTTGGTATGTTGGCCCATTCCTCCATGCAGATCTCCTCTAGAGCAGTGATGTTTTTGGCTTTTCGCTTGGCAACACGGACTTTCAACTCCCTCCAAAGGTTTTCTATAGGGTTGAGATCTGGAGACTGGCTAGGCATCTCCAGGACCTTGAAATGCTTCTTACGAAGCCACTCCTTCGTTGCCCTGGCGGTGTGCTTTGGATCATTGTCATGTTGAAAGACCCAGCCACGTTTCATCTTCAATGCCCTTGCTGATGGAAGGAGGTTTGCACTCAAAATCTCACGATACATGGCCCAATTCATTCTTTCATGTACCCGGATCAGTCGTCCTGGCCCCTTTGCAGAGAAACAGCCCCAAAGCATGATGTTTCCACCACCATGCTTTACAGTAGGTATGGTGTTTGATGGATGCAACTCAGTATTCTTTTTCCTCCAAACACGACAAGTTGTGTTTCTACCAAACAGTTCCAGTTTGGTTTCATCAGACCATAGGACATTCTCCCAAAACTCCTCTGGATCATCCAAATGCTCTCTAGCAAACTTCAGACGGGCCCGGACATGTACTGGCTTAAGCAGTGGGACACGTCTGGCACTGCAGGATCTGAGTCCATGGTGGCGTAGTGTGTTACTTATGGTAGGCCTTGTTACATTGGTCCCAGCTCTCTGCAGTTCATTCACTAGGTCCCCCCGCGTGGTTCTGGGATTTTTGCTCACCGTTCTTGTGATCATTCTGACCCCACGGGGTGGGATTTTGCGTGGAGCCCCAGATCGAGGGAGATTATCAGTGGTCTTGTATGTCTTCCATTTTCTAATTATTGCTCCCACTGTTGATTTCTTCACTCCAAGCTGTTTGGCTATTGCAGATTCAGTCTTCCCAGCCTGGTGCAGGGCTACAATTTTGTTTCTGGTGTCCTTTGACAGCTCTTTGGTCTTCACCATAGTGGAGTTTGGAGTCAGACTGTTTGAGGGTGTGCACAGGTGTCTTTTTATACTGATAACAAGTTTAAACAGGTGCCATTACTACAGGTAATGAGTGGAGGAAAGAGGAGACTCTTAAAGAAGAAGTTACAGGTCTGTGAGAGCCAGAAATCTTGATTGTTTGTTTCTGACCAAATACTTATTTTCCACCGTAATATGCAAATAAAATGTTAAAAAAACAGACAATGTGATTTTCTGGATTTTTTTTTCTCAGTTTGTCTCCCATAGTTGAGGTCTACCTATGATGTAAATTACAGACGCCTCTCATCTTTTTAAGTGGTGGAACTTGCACTATTGCTGACTGACTAAATACTTTTTTGCCCCACTGTATATTAGATATATAATGAGAGTACTGGCCCTAGTAAGAAATATTTTACATCAACTAGTGATTTTTTACAAAATAAAAATTAAATGAATGTACATTGTATAGTTTTAGAAGATTACAGTAAAAGGGAGTCTGTCACCTCAAAATATAATTTAAACTAAGCACATAGTCATATAAGGGACTAGGACCCTAGAAAATAATCGTACTTTTAAGGTATAAATCTGTGCCTCCATTTTGTGAAAATGACTACTTATCCCCATATGCTAATTAGAGATCTTGGTGCACCACTGGCTTGGTTGAGCAGCTTCAGTGCACAATTCTGCACGCACACAGCTCTCTCCTCTACTCAGCAGCATATGCTCCCACCACTCTCGCCTCTCTGCTGTGGCGTATGTGCCCTCTGCTGCAATGTGTTCTATCCTCTCTGCTGCAGCGGGTGCACACACTGCTCTCTCCTCTCTGCTGTGGCGTATGCGCCCTCTGCTGCAATGTGTGGTAACACAGCTCTATCCTCTCTGCTGCAGCGGGCGCGCACACCGCTCTCTCCTCTCTGCTGTGGCGTATGCGCACACCACTCTCTGCTGCAGCGTGTGTTAACACAGCTCTATTTTCTCTGCTGCAGCAGGAGCACACACCACTCTCTCCTCTCTGCTGTGGCATATGCGCACACTGCTCTATCCTCTCTGCTGCAGCGGGCACGCCCAACGCTCTCTGCTGCAGCGTGTTAACACAGCTCTACCTTCTCTGCTGCAGCAGGAGCACACACCACTCTCTCCTCTCTGCTGTGGCATATGCGCACACCGCTCTATCCTCTCTGCTGCAGCGGGCACGCCCAACGCTCTCTGCTGCAGCATGTGTTAACACAGCTCTACCTTCTCTGCTGCAGCAGGAGCACATACCGCTCTCTCCTCTCTGCTGTGGCACATGCGCACACCGCTCTATCCTCTCTGCTGCAGCGGGCACACCCAACGCTCTCTGCTGCAGCATGTGTTAACACAGCTCTACCTTCTCTGCTGCAGCAGGAGCACACACCACTCTCTCCTCTCTGCTGTGGCATATGCGCACACCGCTCTATCCTCTCTGCTGCAGCGGGCACGCACAACGCTCTCTGCTGCAGTGTGTGTTAACACAGCTCTACCTTCTCTGCTGCAGCAGGAGCACGCACCGCTCTCTCCTCTCTGCTGTGGCATATGCGCCCACCGCTCTATCCTCTCTGCTGCAGCGGGCACGCACAACACTCTCTGCTGCAGTGCGTGTTAACACAGCTCTACCTTCTCTGCTGCAACAGAAGCACACACTGCTCTATTCTCTCTGCTGCAGCAGGTGCGCACACCACTCTCTTTTATGCTGCGGGAAAAACTGATGACTGCATTTTTTCAGCGTTTTTTTGCTCCACCCATTGCTTTCAATGGGTGAAAAATGCTGAAAAACAGTGACATGCTGCATTTTGCAAAAGCCAAGGTATTGCACAAAATACTGAGGACAAGAAAAAAGCTGTGTACATGAGACTTCTGATATTTCATGGACTTTGCTGGCAATGTAAAACGCAGCTGAAAATTTGCATTAAAAAAACTCATTCAAAAAACGCAACTTAGACTTTTATAGTGGCTGAGTCTCCTTTATGACTATGTGCTTAGTTGTAATTGTGTTTTTGGAGGTGATAGACTTCCTGTGAGCAGGGGCCTTTGACCACATCCACCCAAAAACAAAGAACAGTTATGGTTTAGTTATAAAAAAAAATAATGGAACTTCATGAAAACCTAACAAAATTTCACTGGCCGCAGTGGATACGATCCACATTTTAACAGTATGTAAACTATATTGACTTGTTCTGTATCAGCTCTGTCATTCCTAGAGGTGGCATTCACCAATCAGTAGTGATAATGCCTTTTATATTTTGGACAATTCAGTCTATCAGCTATAAATTGAAAGTATACTCGGCCTGTCGTGGGTTGTGCATCTGTAAATCTGTCTGCATGCGCGCTTCAGGCTGTGGCTTCCTGTTGCAGGGCTTTAATGTATGATCCACATGGTTTTTACTTTGCTGCAAAATCTTAATTGACGACATTATGGTAAATTCTGGATGTATGGCATTTGCACACACATGCTAAGTAGCGTAACTTTAAGGCGAGATGTACATCTTTGAAAATAATTTCACTATTGCTTCAGTTGATCTAAAATAAGCAACTTCAAAATAGTCTTAGTTAAAAATATAGGGGGTTATTATGTAGGGACTTTTTAAATTCACTTTTATTGTGGCTTCATTGCCATTATTTGCTCCAAATTTATCAAAGTATTGCACAATGTTTGATAACTTTGGCATACCTTGATATATAACACTTCTGTCTAGGAATGTTATTTCAGTTTTTATGCCACTCACTTACGTACTGGTGTAAGCTCGTGACCATTTTTCTAAAATCTATCTAACTCCTTTTGGATAGATAACTACTTTTAAAGTGGCAAAAGTGGCATAAAATCACAAAGAGTCACAAATATTTTGCACAAAATTGATGTGCAAGAAAATGTGTGGCTTTTTAACTCTAGTACAAATGCTTTGATACATGTCCCCTGTAGTTTTACAGATTTTTTGCTGACCAGTGTTACTCCATAATTACAGATTACAACATAAATCTTGTGTAGGCTAATCCAGCATTCATAATACCTTCCATCTTTCTTTTAGTTTTTGCTAAAATACATTCAGTAGATTGATCAGAGATAAAGGGATTGATGGAAAAAAAAATACTGTATGACTGCAGGATCAGACTACACGAGGTTTGTTTGTAGTCTGTAACCATGGCGACTGGCAGAACTACATAACAGCTGTCAAAACACAGACATTTTAAAACAATATTGCAAAATGACTTCATTTAATATTCTGATTTACTGGAACATTATAAAATCAGTTATAAAGATGCACACAGCTTTTAAGTCGGTAGTGTAAGTTTAAACCGCACTTATACAGTAAGTACAGTTATATCTGATAAGAGTACAGAACACCAGACTTCCTCATACCACCAATGAGGCTACTACTTGCACTGTTTCACTTTGGCTTTAGAATTGCAGTGTATTATACTTTTAATGTAAAATGTTTTTATTTTTCAACTAGACCTTACCAATTTAGTATTTGCAAGAGTGAAAATTAATATTTGATCCATCCTCAATACTATATACAACATTATTTTTTTTAATATCTCCTTCGATTTTAGAAGTTATTTCTGTGCTAAAATCAAAATTTATGAGCTTGAAAACATGGAGTAAAGATAGACACAACAGAACAAATATCAGTTAACAACACATTTCTCATCACAACAGCATGTAAGGGAATACTTACTATACTTACTATACTATATCAGAAATGAAAAAAGTCAGGCCACAAGCCACACTTGTTCTCTTACTCTTTGTCATCAGCTAAAACTCTGATATAGCAATTATTATGGCAGTAAATATCCATGCATTGTGTAGTATTCTATTAAAGACTTGTGCAGACGGCTGTAGATTCTCTCATCCGAGACAATCAGGCCAATGCAAATGACACTCTGATCATACTGATCACAGTTTAATCAGAAAGTGAGCTTTGGGTAATGGGATGAGGAGTAGATGGAGAAACAAATTTCTCCATCTTCTCTGTTGTGTCAGTGCATGGAAATAGGACTTCACTCAGATGTCATCCGAGTGCAATCCGATGCTTTCCATGGACTCATTGACTTGCATGGCCGAGTGTGATCCAAATATGGGTTCAAACTTGGACGTGTAGTGAAAAATTTAGATATGTGCATGACCCAATAGACTAACATTGGTCTAAGAGGAATCCAATGTTTTGTCAGATCGCACTCAGACCAATAGGGAGGGGAGGTGGGTGAGTACTTGTCAGTCCCCACGAAAACTAAAGACACAGAGAGAAGACGGATGAGGGAAAACACTTAGCTTAAGAAGACATCCGAGATGTCATGCCAGCAATCCTCCCAGGGTCCTCAGGGAAAGACACTAGCCAACTACTAGAACTTCAAACAAGACTGAGGCAAATATGAGCTAACACCTGCACCATGCTGCAGCAATTGAATGTATTTAAACCTTCAGCACAGATGTGTGATTAGCAGCAGAAGGTGGTGGTAACTATTGGGTCCTAGAGGGAGAAGGATATTCCTCCATAATTGAGATGCAAAAGTCAAGAAAATACTTGAGCTAAAAGCAAAGACCTTCTACGGCCAGATACAGGATGATTGTCTGTCACACCTGACACAACCGTGACAGTGGGTCGCCTGACCAGAACTCGACAGCCTCATAGCCTTATATACAGGTACTTCTCACAAAATTAGAATATCATTAAAAAGTTAATTGATTTCAGTTCTTCAATACAAAAAGTGAAACTCATATATTATATAGTCATTACAAACAGAGTGATCTATTTCAAGTGTTTATTTCTGTTAATGTTGATGATTATTGCTTACAGCCAATGAAAACCCAAAAGTCATTATCTCAGTAAATTAGAATACTTTTATATCACCAGCTTGAAAAATGATTTTAACCTTCGTCAGGCTGCATAATTTTACAACGTTAACAGGCTGCAGAGGTACAATTGTACCTTCATATATATTTTATTGAAATTTGGCCAATATATTCTGGACCAAAACTGCAGAGATGTCACGAAATTTCAGCCCGCTATGGCTTTTCGAAAAAAAAAAGTTATTGCAATTTTAAAACGAAATAGTTACAATTGTACCTACTCAGCCGGACGAAGGTTAAAATCTGAAATGTTGGTCTACTGAAATGTATGTTCAGTAAATTCACTCAATACTTGGTCGGGGCTCCTTTTGCATCAATTACTGCATCAATGCGGCGTGGCATGGAGGCAATCAGCCTGTGGCACTGCTGAGATGTTATGGAAGCCCAGGTTGCTTTGATGGCAGTCTTCAGCTCGTCTGCATTGTTGGGTCTGGTGTCTCTCATCTTCCTCTTGACAATATCCCATAGATTCTCTATGGGGTATTGTCGGGGTATCAGGCGAGTTTGCTGGCCAATAAAGCACAGTGATACTGTTGTTTTTAAACCAGATATTGGTACTTTTGGCAGTGTGGACAGGTACCAAGTCCTGCAGGAGAATTAAATTTCCATCTCCAAAAAGATTTTCAGCAGACGGTAGCATGAAGTGCTCTAAGATTTCCTGACTGACGGTTGTGCTGAATTTAGTCTTGATAAAACACAGTGGACCTACATCAGCAAATGACATAGCTCCCCAAACCATCACTGATTCTGGAAACTTCCCACTAGACCTCAAGCACCTTGGATTGTGGCCTCTCCACTCTTCATCCAGACTCTGGGACCTTGATTTACCAATGTAATGCAAAATTTACTTTCATCTGAAAACAACAACTTGCAACACTGAGCAACAGTCCAGTTCTTTTTTTCCTTGGCCCAGATGAGACGCTTCTGGCTTTGTCTATTGGTCATGAGTGACTTGACACAACGAATGCAAGACTTGTAGCCCATGTCCTGGATACTGTGTGTGGTGGCTCTTGAAGCAATGACGCAGCAGTCCATTCCTTGTGAATCGCCCTCAATTTTTTGAATGGCCTTTTCTTAACAATCCTTTCAAGGCTGTGGTTATCCCGGTTGTTTGTGCAGCTTTTTCTACCAAACTTTTTCCTTCCACTCAACTTTCCATTAATATGCTTGGATACAGCACTCTGTGAACAGCCAGCTTCTTTAGCAATCACTTTTGTGGCTTACTCTCCTGGTGGAGTGTGTCAATTACTGCCTTCTGGACAGCTGTCAAGTCAGCAGTCTTCCCCATGATTGTGGAGACTACTGAAACAGACTAAGGGACCATTTTAATCTCTTAGGAAGCCTTTGCAGGTATTTTTTCTTATCTACTATATAATTGTCTAAGGGTCACTTCCGTCTGTCTGTCTGTCCTTCTGTCACGGTTATTCATTCTCTGATTGGTCTCGCCAGCTGCCTGTCATGGCTGCCGGGACCAATCAGCGACGGGCACAGTCCGGAAGAAAATGGCCGCTCCTTACTCCCCGCAGTCAGTGCCTGTCGCCCGCATAGTCCCCTCCGGTCACCGCTAACACAGGGTTAATGCCGGCGGTAACGGACCGCGTTATGCCGCGCGTAACGCACTCCGTTACCGCCGCTATTAACCCTGTGTGTCCTCAACTTTTTACTATTGACGCTGCCTATGCAGCATCAATAGTAAAAAATGTAATGTTAAAAATTATTTTAAAAAAATAAACCTGCTATACTCACCCTCCGTAGTCCGCTGAGCCGCTCCCGCCCGCCGCCATCCTCCGCTGCACTTTCCGGTGGCAAAGATGGTATGGCAGAAGGACCTGCCATGACGTCACGGATATGTGACCGCGACGTCATCACAAGCCCTGTGCGCCTGCGCGACAAGGACCTGCCATGATGTCACGGTCATGTGACCGCGACGCCATCACAGGCCCTGCGCGCCTGCGCTAGAAAGACCTGCCATGACGTCACGGTCATGTGACCGCAACGTCATCACAGGTCCTGCGCCCATACCAACGCTGGGACCGGAAGCTGCCGTGGACTACAAGGGGCCTTCGGAAAGGTGAGTATATGTTTATTTTTTATTTTTTCACCTGTGACAAACCTGGCTGGGCAATATACTACGTACCTGGGCAATATACTACGTGACTGGCCAATATACTACGTTTCTCTGTGCTGTATACTACTTCGCTGTACAATATAGTACGTGGCTCTGTGCTGTATACTACGTCACTGGGCAATATACTTCGTTACTGGCCAATATACTATGTGGCTCTGTGCTGTATACTACGTTGCTGTGCGATATACTACGTCACTGGGCAATATACTATGTAACTGGGCAATATACTACGTGACTGGGCAATATACTTTGTGGCTGTGCAATATACTACGTGACTGGGCAATATACTACGTAACTGGCCAATATACTATGTGGCTGCGCAATATACTACGTCACTAGGCAATATACTACGGGACTGGGCAATATACTATGTAACTGGCCAATATACTACGTGGCTGCGCAATATACTACGTGACTGGGCAATATACTACGTGACTGGGCAATATACTACATGGCTGGGCAATATACTACGTGGCTGGGCAATATATTACGTGGCTGGGCAATATACTACGTGGCTGGGCAATATACTACGTGGCTGGGCAATATACTACATCACTGGGCAATATACTACGTCACTGGGCAATATACTACGTGTCTGGGCAATATACTACGTGTCTAGGCAATATACTGCGTGGCTGGACAATATACTATGTCACTGGGCAATATACTACGTCATTGGGCAATATACTACGTGGCTGGGCAATATACTACGTGGCTGGGCAATATACTACGTGGCTGGGCAATATACTACGTGGCTGGGCAATATACTACGTCACTGGGCAATATACTACGTGGCTGGGCAATATACTACGTGGCTGGGCAATATACTACGTAACTGGGCAATATACTACGTGGCTGGGCAATATACTACGTGGCTGGGCAATATACTACGTGGGCTGGGCAATATACTACGTGGCTGGGCAATATACTACGTAACTGGGCAATATACTACGTGGCTAGGCAATATACTTCGTGGCCGGGCAATATACTACGTGGCTGGGCAATATACTACGTGGCTGGGCAATATACTACATGGGCTGTGCAATACACTACGTGGACATGCATATTCTAGAATACCCGATGCGTTAGAATCGGGCCACCATCTAGTTTATTATAATTTGCTGAGATAATGACTTTGGGTTTTCATGTGCACATGTTGTGGATTTTGCTGCGGATCCGCAGTGGATTTGACGCTGCGGATCTGCAGCTGTTTTCCATGAGTTTACAGTACCATGTAAATGTATGGAAAACAAAATCTGCAGTGCACATGCTACGGAAAAAAAACGCGGAAACGCAGCATTGTTTTTTCCACAGCATGTCAATTTTTTGTGCGGATTACTGTGCGCGTCTTCTGAATTGCCAGCTATCTATCTATCTATCTATCTATCTATCTATCTATCTATCTATCTATCTATCTATCATCTACTTTAGTGGCAGCACAATTATTTTCCCGCACATTTACCGAATTTTATCAACTATTTCTGATATTATGAAAAAATGCTCTGATCACAAATCCAAATGTGCCAGTCATTACACTGGTTACCCATCCACTCCAGAATCCAGTACAAAACTATTACTCTCATCCACAAAGCATTCCATGGCTCAGCACCACCCTACATCTCCTCCCTGGTCTCTGTATACCACCCTACCCGTGCCCTCCGTTCTGCTAATGACCTGAGGTTAATATCCTCATTAAGAACCTTCCACTCCCGTCTCCAAGACTTTTCACGTGCTGCACCAATTCTTTGGAATGCACTACCCAGGTTAATACGATTAATCCCCAATCACCACAGCTTTAAGCGTGCCCTAAAAATGCATTTGTTCAGACTGGCCTACTGCCTCAGCACATTAACCTAACTATCCCTGTGTGGCCCATTAATAAAACTTAAACCATAATCAGGTTCTTGGCATCATGTTCTCATACACTTTATGCAGTTAATAGCCCTCTGTGTCTGTACTGTTACATACTTAGGCTGTTAACTCGTTCATGCAGCTTTACATGAACTCCCGATTCTTAAGGTACCGTCACACTAGACGATATCGCTAGCGATCCGTGACGTTGCAGCGTCCTCGCTAGCGATATCGTCCAGTGTGACAGGCAGCAGCGATCAGGCCCCTGCTGTGCTGTCGCTGGTCGGGGAAGAAAGTCCAGAACTTTATTTGGTCGCTGGACTCCCCGTAGACATCGCTGAATCGGCGTGTGTGACACCGATTCAGCGATGTCTTCACTGGTAACCAGGGTAAACATCGGGTAACTAAGCGCAGGGCCGCGCTTAGTAACCCGATGTTTACCCTGGTTACCATCCTAAAAGTAAAAAAAAAACAAACAGTTCATACTTACCTACAGCTGTCTGTCCTCCAGCGCTGTGCTCTGCACTCCTCCTGTACTGGCTGTGAGCGTCGGTCAGCCGGAAAGCAGAGCGGTGACGTCACCGCTCTGCTTTCCGGCCGCTGTGCTCACACAGACAGTACAGGAGGAGTGCAGAGCACAGCGCTGGAGGACAGACGGCTGTAGGTAAGTATGTAGTGGTTGTTTTTTTTTACTTTTAGGATGGTAACCAGGGTAAACATCGGGTTACTAAGCGCGGCCCTGCGCTTAGTTACCCGATGTTTACCCTGGTTACCGGCATCGTTGGTCGCTGGAGAGCGGTCTGTGTGACAGCTCTCCAGCGACCAAACAGCGACGCTGCAGCGATCCGGATCGTTGTCGGTATCGCTGCAGCGTCGCTAAGTGTGACGGTACCTTTACACTATTGCTGGTCCGAACAACGAAAGCAATTGTTACCATCCACCTCTCGAGTCTCCCCTTTTCCTCATAGTTTGTAAGCTTGCGAGCAGGGCCCTCATTCCTCTTGGTATCTGTTTTGATCTGTGTTTATTATGCAGTAAGTAATGTCTATTGTCTGTACAAATGCCCTATAAAAATAAAATTATTATTTATTATTATTATGTGCCATATTCGTACTGAATTTATCATTTTCCGAACATATTCACTCATCTCTACTGATAATCACTTTTCAAAAGACGCCAAGCGGATAAAAGAAGTGATCTGATTATTTATCAGGCATCTTATGCTGTAAAGAAGCTCTATACTTCACAATTTAAGGCTCAATAGATGCAGCCTTTTGATTGGATATTGCCCACTTTTGAGCAGTGGCCATCACATCAAAGAAGTGACAAGCCCTTTTTTACCCACCAGGAATTTTTCAAAACCTGAAGCAGAAAAAAATCCTGAAAAGTGAACATATGAAAGGCAAAGTAGTTTGACAGTGAAATTTTATATGACGAGTTTTTCAAGGATTTTTGAAGCAATTTTTCAAGCATTTTTAAGTGGACCTGCTCCAAAAATAAAATAGAAACAAATGAAACATGCTTATAGCCTAGTATTTTAAACAAGGCTAATCCACATAATCCCGGCAGTCATTTGCATGGAGAATGTAGCAGCACATGGGATGCAGTTGATCTTAATGGTGGAACAAGGAGCTGACAGGTCCTTGCTTCACCATTCCCTCTAGAGCCTGAAGGTATAGGCCTGAGAAGGTCACATGGCCTGAAGGTCTTGGCTGGTTTTCAGGCACTATCTAGACTGGCAACAGGGACCAGTAAAGCAGCAGCAGCAGCAGCAAGCAGGCGGCATATTACAGTGTCACTTATATTTCTGGATAAAGGTGTCTATGCAAGCTGAAATGTCACAATTTTTGTATCCCTACCTGAATAAGACTCACATATGCATAAATCATATTCTGCTCTCTCATAGGAGCAGAAAAAACTAAAATAACAGTGCCTGATCTGTCTCATGACTACACCAACAATGCCTGTTAGATTCCATTGACTATTATGGGATCTGTTTAGTATTCATCATGGTTTCTGTCATTTTACTGGACAAAATAGCAAAGTGTAGTGCTCTACTTTGTCCAACGTTTTTTACAAATCCTGTGATGGGGCTCTAAACAACGTCTGATATGAAAAACCTTAAAAGTAGATTATAGTCCTTCTGACTCTATTAGGCTACTTTCACACTAGCGTTTTTTTCAATACGTCGCAATGCGTCGTTTAGGGGAAAAAACGCATCCTGCAAAGTTGTCTGCAGGATGCCCCATAGACTAACATTAGCGACGCATTGCGACGCATTGACACACGTCGCAACCGTCATGCGACGGTTGTGCCGTGTTGTGGCGGTCCGCTGGGAGTAAAAAACGTTACATGTAACGTTTTTTGCTGCCGACGGTTCGCTTTTTCCGACCGCGCATGGCCGGAACTGCGCCCCCACCTCCCCGCACCTCACAATGGGGCAGCGGATGCGCTGGAAAAATGCATCCGCTGCCCCATTGTGCGGCGCTTTCGCTGCTTGCGTCGGTGCACCGCAACATCGCATACACTACATACTTACCTACCGCTGTCTGTCCCCGGCGCTGTGCTTCTCTGCACTCCTCCTGCACTGGCTGTGAGCGTCGTTCAGCCGGAAAGCAGAGCAGTGACGTCACCGCTCTGCTTTCCGGCCGCTGTGCTCACAGCCAGTGCAGGAGGAGTGCAGAGAAGCACAGCGCCGGGGACAGACAGCGGTAGGTAAGTATGTAGTGTTTGATTTTTTTAGTTTTACGCTGGTAACCAGGGTAAACATCGGGTTACTAAGCGCGGCCCTGCGCTTAGTAACCCGATGTTTACCCTGGTTACCGGCATCGTTGGTTGCTGGAGAGCTGTCTGTGTGACAGCTCTCCAGCGACCAAACAGCGACGCTGGAGTGATCGACATCGTTGTCGGTATCGCTGCAGCGTCGCTGAGTGTGAAGGTACCTTTAGTCTCTAGAGGGACTGCTGGCTGTTGCCTAAATTGTAAGTTAGTGCTGGAAATTACTTTGTCAGTAGTAAGCGGCGACATCCTTTGCCTTGCAGGTGCATCAATGTGGTAGATTGGAGATGGCGCTGGTAGAGATTGTAAATGTCTTAGTATGTAATCAGTAGTGCGATCAGCTGGATCTTCCACTTCTGGAATGCGGCAGTCCATATCAGCATCTTGATCTAGTGCTTGTTTAAGGAAATTCAGTTTGGAAAAGGCTGTTGCCTTCTTCCCTTTCTGCTTGGAGTATTTTTAATTGGACCTCCATCTTGTTTGAGCTTCCATCTCTGCTTCCTGCCTTTTTAATTGGGCTCCCATCTTGTTTCTTTGTGCTTCCATGTTTGCTTCCTTACTAGCAAAGGAGCGTCTAACTCTGCAGTTGTGTGGATTTCCAGAAGCTTGTCAGACAATGTTGACTTCCTAGAGTGGGATGATCTGGAAAATCTAGTTGTGATTTTGGTCAACATTGTACAGTGTGACCTAACCTCTTAGAGGTGTGCGATGCGGAGTTCTGCCTTATTTTGGGCATCACACACTAATGCGGTCTTTTCTCGGAGAAGAGTCTCTCTTTCAGCTAGCTCTGCTGAGGCATCTTCCATGTCACAGTTATTCAGGAATGTGATGTACTTTGCAGGCAATTTCTGTTTGCAATCATAGCAAAGATACACGATTCAATGTGGTAGTTAAAGCTGCATTGTTACAGCGTGGAAGAGCTGCTAAATAGTGATCAACTCTGCCCGATAAATTATCTAGGTTGTCACAGAACTCATCTCTAGTTGTCTCAAAATTCTCTTTTGGATGTCAGCTTGGTTACATGTTTGGGATGTACGCCATGTTCTGCAGTAAGTGTGGACTCTGCTACCGATGCATCAGTGGTGTCAGCAAAATGATGCACTTGCCTCACAGAGGGATCCACGGAGCTTTTTGTGTACATGCCTTCGTTTAGTTGACATTTCATCGACTAGTCTTAAAAAAACGTTTTAAAGTCATTTACACGTTGTTTATTAAGGTGCACACTATTTGATACATTTGGCATATTTGAGATTCCCAAAAAGTCAGAGAATGATACTCATGACTTCTATAATTAGGCGTAAAATTGTGCCATTTTCTGTCTTTCCTTTTAATGAATCTGGCCTAAAGGGAACCTGACAGCTAATTCATGCTGCCCTTAGGATGCATCTCCATCATTTCAGGAAAGCAGGATCGGCCATACCATTGGTGCAAACTGTGCAGATACACAAGGGCCCTAGAAGTCAGATGGCCCACTTCCACCTTTAAAGGGCCCATATATTGTTCTTGCACAAAGGCCCTCCCTTGTACAGAGGCTCATCTCCCAGTGGTGTTTGACTAGTTACCTGAGAGTTTAAATGTATGTTTTAGAGTAAACCATAATGGGAGAAATAATAGAGCCAGCGCCATATTCAGGATACCCATAGTTCAGCTGTTAGGTACATTTTAAACTTACAAGCCAAGCAATCTGTGATAACCATGCCTGGTTTTCTATGAATTTTTAAAACTGGTGAGTGCCAGGAAATGTCGCTATATTTTTTTTGTGTGGGGGGCAATTTGCAACTTAATTTGGCTAAGATTTATACCAAAACTGTCATGAAGTGATTAAAGTAGATCTGTCTCTAGATTTCACAACACAAATGGTATGCTTTATTAAAATAAATCCTTCTAACTTGATGAGACTGGTGTCATTACTTTGAAACTCTATGTAAGCATGGATGTAAAATCCAGATATTAAGATGAACATTTCATGCGTCCAGCTTTAAAAAGAAATAATTCACTAGTCCTAATTGTGTTTAAGCTCCACCCAGCCTGACAGGCAGGTGCACCTTGTACTGAGCAGTGCGAGATCTCAGCAGGAGAAGGGGCACTGAGGAGATGTTAATCAGGCATATGTGGCAGATATGGAGTTAATCTTTCATAAAGGATTATACAGCCATTTTGAAAGTTACTACAGCATCTGAGAGTCTAAGAAATGTATTAAATGCAGTTTGTATTGAGATATGATGAGAGATCCACTTTAACAAATGTGGGCCTCTAAGACTGCATAGATCCCTCCAATAGGTGGCACTAGAGTTCTAGTCCTCTTCCTCTCTGACGACAATTTGCATATTTCCCAGAGGAGCATTGCGGCTTTAAGTCTCCTCACCTCGACATGCTTATCATGTCACTCTCCACACGGAGAAACGATACTTCTTAGATCCTTTTATAAATAGATCTTCATGAACTAATCATTTCATCACTTACTGTACATGAGGAAATTATTCAAACATATAAAAATTATATAATTAAAAAGGCAACATGTGCACATATGGACTAATATACATTTATATTGTTTGTTACCAAGAAATTTCACTTATAATCACACTGTCATTTGTACATTCATTTTGAATTTATCATATCTATATAAGCAGACATGTAAAATAAAAAAAAAAAATCAGTGGATCGATTATTTAGAGTTTGGCAAGTGGAATAGTGGTTTATTGTTTGTCTGTGATATTGTAGTGAAGGAGGCAAAAGGTGCTGCAGTCAGTTTACTTTTTTGCTTTCATCCTTTTTCCCCAATTTTGTCATTTCTTTAGCCCCACTGGAAGCAGTCGATATGCCTCATCAGGGGAGCTCAGCCGGGATTCCACCCAGCTCAGTGATGATTTTGACCCGGAGAATGACAGTCTACAGGGTTCAGAAATAGAAGAGGAGAGGGACAGAGACTCATATCACTCATGTCACAGTTCTGTCAGTTACCGAAAAGATTCTCCAAACTGGGAGGGAGAAGAATGTCCTGAAGGCTACAGCGATGAAGATGATGAAGGGGGCTACCCTGATAGTAGAGGCCAGCTCTCCGATAGAGAAATTTATGATGATGATCTTCAGGATGAAGAGGATGAAGATAGGAAAATGAGATTTGAATTAGAAGACTCCTTGTATCTGTCTGGAGAGGGTAAAGAGAAGACACCTCCAGAGATCCCAAAGGAGAAGGATTTGACCCCAGAGGTTCCTCCAGAGGCTGAGGCTGTACCAGCTCCACCCGAAACCCAAGAGCCAATATCAACATCAGAAAGGTAAAGGTAGATGATAGCTAAGAATTTGACTAGAGATACGTACTAACAGAAAAAGTACATAAAATAAAACGTAATCAATAAAATGCACTGATAAAGTAGTAAAACAGGAATGCTAAATATTTTAACAATTATTGCCTGTTGATTCCTTTTGCAATAATACTCATGATATAGTTTTTTAAAATATGTCACACTGCAGCTAGATAACAACCCTGACTTTTTCAAGCAGGTTCCTGGTATGAAAAAAAACAAAAACATAATTTAAAAAAAATGACCAGTTTTGACTGATATGAGCGCTCATGGGATTTAATATTTATAACATTACTATATGAAGTTGAACCAGTGAGACTACGAGAGATGGGATCTACTTTCTGATTACATTTATTTCGGCCATCAAGATATTGATTTTGGTAAACAGTTGTTAAAAAGGTTGTCCTTTACTCGTACTACCCCTTCTCAATCACTATATTTCCCCCATGTAAAATAGCAACAGCCTATATACTCACCTCTGGTGCAAACACTAGTCCTGCGATGTTGCTGCCTGGTCACCTGGGGATTACGTGACATAGTTATGTCTAGCAAGTCCAGCAGCCAATCAGTAGCGACTTCACTCTCGCTGACATCCCGGTGTCATTTTTGGCCTAAGGTAATGAGAGTGAATTGGCTGATTGGCTACAGAGCTTGCGTGACATAACAATGTCACGTAATCCCTGGGCGAGCAGGCGCCGATATCGCTGAAAGGGGTGAGTATAAGTGTTATTTTTTCACATAGGGCAAATATAGTGATTGAGAGGGGGTTGTATGAGTTAAGGACAACCCCTTTAAAGCACTGCTACCTACTTGATGTTTTTTTTCAGTTTGTCATTTAGGCAGTGCTGTGATCTTTAAGACTGGTGTATTCGTAAGATCTGGTCGTTTCTAGCAAGCTTATTCTCAATTTCCTCCATATTAGGCTGCTTTAAAACGTAATATGGATATTTTTTGGCTCCCACATTACTGAAATCAGAGCTAGATAACTATAGCTTTCTATGGAGATTGAACTTTTGGTGCTAGATAGAACTGCAGATAATATGAGTGTAGAGTCCATAATACATGATTAAAAAAAGAACCAGGAATTCTCATGTCTGAAAGAGACGTTACTGTGCATATGACCAATGCTGTCAATCAGCTCTAGTTTCCATGTAATGTTACATTCCTGACCCATACCCTGTATTTCTGGGCATAAAAGACATTTTAGCAAAATAATATAAAATTTATGCAGATATAAATACACAAGCAAAGGTAACAATTTGGCTTAAAGGTATGTAAGTATTTGACTGTTTAGAAATATTAATTTTCAAAACATCCTATCAGACATGGAATTGTGAATTCTTCTGCCAGTCTGCTTTGCATTATTAACAAATATTTGTATTTGGTCACGTGTCCAATTTTATTTAGTTACAGGGATGAGACTCCTGGCATGTCAAGAGCTAAATCAAACTGGCTTAGGGCATTCAACAAGGTGCGGATGCAGCTACAAGAGGTACGTGCGACAGAGACAATGCCTTACACAGACACGCAGGAGAAATGCTTAAACAATGGTTAAGCTCTCTAAATCGGAATCAAGGGTATCTCGAAAAAACCTCAGAATTTGTTTTTTTTTAAGGTCAGCACTGCAGCAAATAAATCCCATCAACTTTTCTTTTGCCCTGTCTGATTGTCATTTTATGTTTTGTTTCATGTTTTGTTTATTTTATTTTTATTTTTTATGTCATTTTGTGATTTTTTTTTTCCATTCAGAATGGCTCGTTCTGTTCGCCCTTTCCCTGTACACAAATTCATCTTAAGCATCATTCTGTCTCATTGGCAGAGGCCAAAGATATCCATCACAGGTAGGTGAGCAGTGAGTGATTTATAGCATCTCTAGACGTATCTAGTAAATTAGCAATCACGTTTCGACGATATTATAATCAAGGAGATATCGTCACCAGTTCATGCTACCACCATATAGAAGGAATTTTATCAAATGACTCTTTCTTATATAATTTTGGGACAGAGAAGACAGTAGGCATGTGGTGGAGGGGAACACCCTTTTGACAGGCATTGAACTAAATACTTTTAACAGTATGACCGTAGGAGGTATCCTTTTTGCTTTTTTCACATATTTTATTTTCTCTCTTGGAGAGAAACAAAGACAACATCATCTTCATATTGACCCCAGTGAGTATGGTGATCAGTGCACTATTTATCACAATGTTATCCTAACCTGAAAAGGAACACAGCTGCCTAGCTTCGCTGTTGCCCTACCTCAGTGCTTCTGTATGGTCCCCTTCCACCAGATTCTCTCACAGCAGGGTAAAATAGCCAAAAGGCATTACCCAACTTGTACTTTAGGTTAGCTGATGTGAAAAGACGCAAGATACACAGTACAGTGTACCATACAGTGTAATGGAGATAAGTATTTTCCCTTGCTTATGACCCAGCACCCAATCACCTCCATCCCCCATCTTCTAATCCATTTCTTTCCTCCTCCATGGAGTTTATTTCTTCTACATTCAAGGGAGGAGAAAGTGGTTTATTTTCGAATTCTGCATCTGTAGCAGAATCATCAGGTAGCCACATAATCCTTTTCTCCAGGTGGATTGTGTTAATTATTGAGTACTCTCTTCTGACTGGGCAATTGACTATTCCTTGATGTCAGAACCCAGGAGCGAAAGATCCTTATAAGTTCAGCAACCAAATTTTTAGCTTGTACTAGATAAAAAGCTCAATTTCGGTGCAGTCAATGCAATTCACTCTGTCTTCTCTGCCTTGTAGTAAAAGTCATTATCTGTCACTCCAATAACTTCCCTGGCCAGTACCCACATGTAAATTACTGAGGTTGAAGGGACGGCTGATGATTTGGTGTTGCTTAAGGTACCGTCACACTAAGCGACGCTGCAGCGATACCGACAACGATCCGGATCGCTGCAGCGTCGCTGTTTGGTCGCTGGAGAGCTGTCACACAGACAGCTCTCAAGCGACCAACGATCCCGAGGTCCCCGGTAACCAGGGTAAACATCGGGTTACTAAGCGCAGGGCCGCGCTTAGTAACCCGATGTTTACCCTGGTTACCATCCTAAAAGTAAAAAAACAAACACTACATACTTACCTACCGCTGTCTGTCCTCGGCGCTCTGCTTCTCTGGTCTGGCTGTGAACGCCGGGCAGCCGTAAAGCAGAGCGGTGATGTCACCGCTCTGCTTTCCGGCCGCTGTGCTCACAGCCAGACCAGAGAAGCAGAGCGCCGAGGACAGACAGCGGTAGGTAAGTATGTAGCGGTTGTTTTTTTTACTTTAACGATGGTAACCAGGGTAAACATCGGGTTACTAAGCGCGGCCCTGCGCTTAGTTACCCGATGTTTACCCTGGTTACCAGCGAAGACATCGTTGAATCGGTGTCACACACGCCGATTCAGCGATGTCTACGGGGAGTCCAGCGACCAAATAAAGTTCTGGACTTTCTTCCCCGACCAGCGACAGCACAGCAGGGGCCTGATCGCTGCTGCCTGTCACACTGGACGATATCGCTAGCGAGGACGCTGCAACGTCACGGATCGCTAGCGATATCGTCTAGTGTGACGGTACCTTTAGTCATGGTTAGACTCTGCAAGATTGGGCTGTTTCTGTGGCAGGTCGTCAATTTGTCCACAGCCGCTACCCATGTTCCTGGAATTTGAAGACACAAAAGAGCATAGTATAACCAAAACACTCAGTTTAAAAAAAATCACAGTAATCCGCAAGTGCTAGTAAAAAGATGTAAAAAACAGGGTATTTGGTTGATACGTTTTTTGCTCCACCAAACGTTAAGGTATACCCATATGGAGCAGTCCTAACTGATGCATGCAATCCCTATCTGATGTATTTAAAAACCTGATCATCTGTATATTACCTGTGTGGACAGGGTTCAGACAGGAAATGTCCATGTGGACACGCTGAGTGGAACAGCTTTTGTGCACATAGCCCACAAGGAGTGGTGTTTGATTCCTTAGTCTTGTAAACACATGTTCCTGGAATGTTGCCCGCATCCGAAACACCACTTGTGGCAGGTCGACTCACTCAGCTGCTCCCTGAGGTAGACAAAGGAACACTTGGTATTAAAGTCTCTAGGTGGTTTATTGCTTCATAAGCCACAAAGCAAAGTAATAACACAAAATTATTTTCTGGCAAAAAAAGTCCTTACAAAAAGTCCTCCCCAGCTTGTCTCCAGCCCTCTGTGACACCACATACTTCAGCTCCCACCAGAGCTTGAGTCTGGAGACATCCTTCCTCTAAACATACAGCAGAGAAAAAAAACACAGTAACTGGACAATTAACTTTGCCAACCACACCCTTGAGGTGGAGATATGGTGGATAGGCACCTACTCACCAAAAACCCAGATCCTTGTAATTGCCGGTTAACTCCTTCAGCACATAGCATGCTGGAGTGAAACTTATGGGTTTCAGATCACGGAAGAAAGCAATCTCCGTGATACATATCTTCCCTGTTGTGAATTCTGTGGCAGAGCTCCCTCCTGTGGTCACAAGTGGTACTTCGGCTGATTCTCTCTATGAGCTTCCGTTGGTGGAGGAGAGTGGTACTGCGGCTTCTGAGTTTCCTTCCTCAGGTGATGTGGTGAAGTCGTTAGGTGCTGCTCTATTTAACTCCACCTAGTGCTTTGATCCTGGCCTCCAGTCAATGTTCTAGTATTGAACTTGCTTCCTCCTGGATCGTTCCTGTGGCCTGCTGCTCTGCATAGCTAAGTTGCTTTTGTGTTATTTTTGTTTGCTGTTTTTTCTGTCCAGCTTGTTTATTTGGTTTTTCTTGCTTGCTGGAAGCTCTGGGACGCAGAGGGTGTACCTCCGTGCCGTTAGTCGGTACGGAGGGTCTTTTTGCCCCCTTTGCGTGGTTGATTGTAGGGTTTTGTGTTGACCGCAAAGTTACCTTTCCAATCCTCGCTCTGTTCAGAAAGTCGGGCCTCGCTTTGCTAAATCTATTTCATCTCTACGTTTGTCTTTTCATCTTAACTCACAGTCATTATATGTGGGGGGCTGCCTTTTCCTTTGGGGTATTTCTCTGAGGCAAGGTAGGCTTATTTTCTATCTTCAGGCTAGCTAGTTTCTCAGGCTGTGCCGAGTTGCATAGGGAGCGTTAGGCGCAATCCACGGCTGCCTCTAGTGTGGTTGGAGAGGATTAGGGATTGCGGTCAGCAGAGTTCCCACGTCTCAGAGCTCGTTCTATGTTTTTGGGTTATTGTCAGATCACTGTATGTGCTCTGACTTCTATGTCCATTGTGGTACTGAATTACCAGCCATAACAGTACTGGAGGCCCAAAGTACTAATGATTCCCAATAGAGGGAAAAAAGAAGTTCTGAGACCATTTTTTTTTCTCTGCACTGTGTTTTGCCTTTTTTTTCCCCTAGACATTTGGGTGGTTCAGGACACAGGTGTAGCGATGGACATTAAAGGTCTGTCTTCATGTGTGGATCAGCTCACGGCAAGAGTACAAAATATTCAAGACTTTGTGGTTCAGAATTCTATGTTAGAACCAAGAATTCCTATTCCTGATTTGTTTTTTGGAGATAGAACTAAATTTCTGAGTTTCAAAAATAATTGTAAACTATTTCTGGCTTTGAAACCTCGCTCCTCTGGTGACCCAGTTCAACAAGTTAGGATCATTATTTCTTTTTTACGTGGTGACCCTCAGGACTGGGCATTTTCTCTTGCGCCAGGAGATCCTGCATTAAGTAATATTGATGCGTTTTTCCTGGCGCTCGGATTGCTGTACGATGAACCTAATTCAGTGGATCAGGCAGAGAAAAATTTGCTGGCTCTGTGTCAGGGTCAGGCTGAGATAGAGGTATATTGTCAGAAATTTAGAAAGTGGTCCGTACTCACTCAATGGAATGAAGGTGCGCTCGCAGCTATTTTCAGAAAGGGTCTCTCTGAAGCCCTTAAGGATGTCATGGTGGGATTTCCTATGCCTGCTGGTCTGAATGAGTCTATGTCTTTGGCCATTTAGATCGGTCGACGCTTGCGTGAGCGTAAATCTGTGCACCATTTGGCGGTATTATCTGAGCATAAACCTGAGCCTATGCAATGCGATAGGACTTTGACCAGAGTTGAACGGCAAGAACACAGACGTCAGAATGGGCTGTGTTTCTACTGTGGTGATTCCACTCATGCTATCTCTGATTGTCCTAAGCGCACTAAGCGGTTCGCTAGGTCTGCCACCATTGGTACGGTACAGTCAAAATTTCTTTTGTCCGTTACCTTGATCTGCTCTTTGTCATCTTATTCTGTCATGGCATTTGTGGATTCAGGCGCTGCCCTGAATTTGATGGACTTGGAGTATGCTAGGCGTTGTGGGTTTTTCTTGGAGCCCTTGCAGTGTCCTATTCCATTGAGAGGAATTGATGCTACGCCTTTGGCCAAGAATAAGCCTCAATACTGGACCCAGCTGACCATGTGCATGGCTCCTGCACATCAGGAGGTTATTCGCTTTCTGGTGTTGCATAATCTGCATGATGTGGTCGTGTTGGGGTTGCCATGGCTACAAGTCCATAATCCAGTATTAGATTGGAAATCCATGTCTGTGTCCAGCTGGGGTTGTCAGGGGGTACATGGTGATGTCCCATTTCTGTCTATTTCGTCATCCACCCCTTCTGAGGTTCCAGAGTTCTTGTCTGATTACCGGGATGTATTTGATGAGCCCAAGTCCGATACCCTACCTCCGCATAGGGATTGTGATTGTGCCATCGATTTGATTCCTGGTAGTAAATTCCCAAAAGGTCGACTGTTTAATTTATCTGTGCCTGAGCACGCCGCTATGCGGAGTTACGTGAAGGAGTCCTTGGAGAAGGGGCATATTCGCCCGTCATCGTCGCCATTAGGAGCAGGGTTCTTTTTTGTGGCCAAGAAGGATGGTTCGCTGAGACCTTGTATAGATTACCGCCTTCTAAATAAGATCACGGTTAAATTTCAGTGCCCCTTGCCGCTGTTATCTGATTTGTTTGCTCGGATTAAGGGGGCTAGTTGGTTCACCAAGATAGATCTTCGTGGTGCGTATAATCTTGTGCGTATTAAGCGAGGCGATGAATGGAAAACTGCATTTAATATGCCCGAGGGCCATTTTGAGTATCTAGTAATGCCATTCGGACTTGCCAATGCTCCATCAGTGTTTCAGTCCTTTATGCATGACATCTTCCGAGAGTACCTGGATAAATTCCTGATTGTATACTTCGATGATATTTTGATCTTCTCGGATGATTGGGAGTCTCATGTGAAGCAGGTCAGAACGGTGTTTCAGGTCCTGCGTGCTAATTCTTTGTTTGTGAAGGGATCTAAGTGTCTCTTTGGTGTTCAGAAGGTTTCATTTTTGGGGTTCATTTTTTCCCCTTCTACTATCGAGATGGACCCTGTTAAGGTCCAAGCCATCCATGATTGGACTCAGCCGACATCTCTGAAAAGTCTGCAAAAGTTCCTGGGTTTTGCTAATTTTTATCGTCGCTTCATCTGCAATTTTTCTAGTATTGCTAAACCATTGACCGATTTGACCAAGAAGGGTGCTGATGTGGTCAATTGGTCTTCTGCTGCTGTGGAAGCTTTTCAGGAGTTGAAGCGTCGGTTTTCTTCTGCCCCTGTGTTGTGTCAACCAGATGTTTTGCTTCCATTCCAGGTCGAGGTTGATGCTTCTGAGATTGGAGCAGGGGCTGTTTTGTCGCAGAGAAGTTCTGATTGCTCGGTGATGAAACCATGCGCCTTCTTTTCCAGGAAGTTTTCGCCTGCTGAGCGAAATTATGATGTTGGCAATCGAGAGTTGCTGGCCATGAAGTGGGCATTCGAGGAGTGGCGTCATTGGCTTGAAGGAGCTAAGCATCGTGTGGTGGTCTTGACTGATCATAAGAACTTGACTTATCTCGAGTCTGCCAAGCGGTTGAATCCTAGACAGGCTCGTTGGTCGCTGTTTTTCTCCCGTTTTGACTTTGTGGTTTCGTACCTTCCGGGCTCTAAAAATGTGAAGGCGGATGCCCTGTGTAGGAGTTTTCTGCCCGACTCTCCGGGTTTATCTGAGCCGGCGGGTATTCTCAAAGAGGGAGTAATTGTGTCTGCCATCTCCCCTGATTTGCGGCGGGTGCTGCAAAAATTTCAGGCTAATAAACCTGATCGTTGCCCAGCGGAGAAACTGTTTGTCCCTGATAGGTGGACGAATAAAGTTATCTCTGAGGTTCATTGTTCGGTGTTGGCTGGTCATCCTGGAATCTTTGGTACCAGAGAGTTAGTGGCTAGATCCTTTTGGTGGCCATCTCTGTCGCGGGATGTGCGTTCTTTTGTGCAGTCCTGTGGGATTTGTGCTCGGGCTAAGCCCTGCTGTTCTCGTGCCAGTGGGTTGCTTTTACCCTTGCCGGTCCCGAAGAGGCCTTGGACACATATCTCTATGGATTTTATTTCAGATCTTCCCGTCTCTCAAAAAATGTCAGTCATTTGGGTGGTTTGTGATCGCTTCTCTAAGATGGTCCATTTGGTACCCTTGTCCAAATTACCTTCCTCCTCTGATTTGGTGCCATTGTTCTTCCAGCATGTGGTTCGTTTACATGGCATTCCAGAGAATATCGTTTCTGACAGAGGTTCCCAGTTTGTTTCGAGGTTTTGGCGAGCCTTTTGTGCTAGGATGGGCATTGACTTGTCTTTTTCCTCGGCTTTCCATCCTCAGACTAATGGCCAGACCGAACGAACCAATCAGACCTTGGAAACATATCTGAGATGCTTTGTTTCTGCTGATCAGGATGACTGGGTGTCCTTTTTGCCTTTGGCTGAGTTCGCCCTTAATAATCGGGCCAGCTCGGCTACCTTGGTTTCGCCGTTTTTCTGCAACTCTGGGTTCCATCCCCGTTTCTCTTCAGGGCAGGTTGAGTCTTCGGACTGTCCTGGTGTGGATACGGTGGTGGACAGGTTGCAGCAGATTTGGACTCATGTAGTGGACAATTTGACCTTGTCCCAGGAGAAGGCTCAACGTTTCGCTAATCGCAGACGCTGTGTGGGTCCCCGACTTCGTGTTGGGGATTTGGTTTGGTTGTCTTCTCGTCATATTCCTATGAAGGTTTCCTCTCCTAAGTTTAAACCTCGTTTCATTGGTCCGTATAGGATTTCTGAGGTTCTTAATCCTGTGTCTTTTCGTTTGACCCTTCCAGATTCTTTTTCCATCCATAACGTATTCCATAGGTCATTGTTGCGGAGATACGTGGCACCTATGGTTCCATCTGTTGATCCTCCTGCCCCGGTTTTGGTGGAGGGGGAGTTGGAGTATATTGTGGAGAAGATTTTGGATTCTCATGTTTCAAGACGGAAACTCCAGTTTCTGGTTAAGTGGAAGGGTTATGCTCAGGAAGATAATTCCTGGGTCTTTGCCTCTGATGTCCATGCTCCCGATCTTGTTCGTGCCTTTCATATGGCTCATCCTGGTCATCCTGGGGGCTCTGGTGAGGGTTCGGTGACCCCTCCTCAAGGGACGGGGGGTACTGTTGTGAATTCTGTGGCAGAGCTCCCTCCTGTGGTCACAAGTGGTACTTCGGCTGATTCTCTCTATGAGCTTCCGTTGGTGGAGGAGAGTGGTACTGCGGCTTCTGAGTTTCCTTCCTTAGGTGATGTGGTGAAGTCGTTAGGTGCTGCTCTATTTAACTCCACCTAGTGCTTTGATCCTGGCCTCCAGTCAATGTTCTAGTATTGGACTTGCTTCCTCCTGGATCGTTCCTGTGGCCTGCTGCTCTGCATAGCTAAGTTGCTTTTGTGTTATTTTTGTTTGCTGTTTTTTCTGTCCAGCTTGTTTATTTGGTTTTTCTTGCTTGCTGGAAGCTCTGGGACGCAGAGGGTGTACCTCCGTGCCATTAGTCGGTATGGAGGGTCTTTTTGCCCCCTTTGCGTGGTTGATTGTAGGGTTTTGTGTTGACCGCAAAGTTACCTTTCCTATCCTCGCTCTGTTCAGAAAGTCGGGCCTCGCTTTGCTAAATCTATTTCATCTCTACGTTTGTCTTTTCATCTTAACTCACAGTCATTAAATGTGGGGGGCTGCCTTTTCCTTTGGGGTATTTCTCTGAGGCAAGGTAGGCTTATTTTCTATCTTCAGGCTAGCTAGTTTCTCAGGCTGTGCCGAGTTGCATAGGGAGCGTTAGGCGCAATCCACGGCTGCCTCTAGTGTGGTTGGAGAGGATTAGGGATTGCGGTCAGCAGAGTTCCCACGTCTCAGAGCTCGTTCTATGTTTTTGGGTTATTGTCAGATCACTGTATGTGCTCTGACTTCTATGTCCATTGTGGTACTGAATTACCAGCCATAACACTTCCCTCACATTCAGCGCCAGTGACCCTGTCATATTTCCCCAACAACCCCCTCCCCCACCCAAAGCCGGGGGTTTTGGTACCTTCAGACACCAAACAGGGAATTCAGGAGAGAGCATCCATATTACTGTGTAACTTCCCTGGTCTATGCTCTACGTGGAAACTGAATTCTTGGAGGCCTTAGAACCACCTAGTCACCCTGGTATTCTTACCTTTTTTTTCCTTCAACCATCTCAGAGGGGCATGGTCTGACACTAGCTTAAACCTACTGTCTAGCAGGTAATATTTCAGTGTATCTATAGCCCATTTTATGGCTAAGCACTCCTTCTCGACAATGGCATAGTTTCTCACGCATGAAGAGACCTTCCAGCTCAGATACAGGATGGGCTGTTCTTCCCCATTTATTTCCTGAGGCAGCACGGCTCCCAAGCCGACTTCTGATGCATCTTTCTGGACCACAAATTCTTTTCTGATGTCCGGTGCGACCAGAACCAGATGTTTACACAAAGCCCGCTCCTGCAATGCCATTTCAGTCTCAGCAGTCCATTTAATTACATCATTGATTTGGTGCCTTTAAGGAAATCCATAAAAGGTGTGGCAATTATGGCGAAAATTGGGATAAACTGCCATTAATATCCCACAATTCCAAGAAATGCCCTCACTTGCTTCTTGGAAAGCAGTTGTGGCCACTTCTAATTCGCCTCAACCTTGTTTATCTGTGGCTTGATTTTGAACTTCCCGATGAAATAGCCTAAGTACTTGACCTCGTCCTTTCCTATTGTACATTTTTTTGGGTTACGTTGAACCCCATATTTCTCTATGCATCCAGGATTACCTGTAGCTTTTGTAGATGACAACCCTAGTCAGGGCTGAAGACCACAATGTCAACTAGGTAGGCCGCGGCATACTTCTTATGCGAAGCTAGAATCTGATCCATAGCACTCTGGTAGGTTGATGGGGCCCCCTGCAGTCCGAAGGGCACTGGTGTATTGGAAACACCCATCAGGCATCGAGAAGGCCATCTTCTCCTTAGCACTTTGTGACATGGGGATCTGTCAGAAGCTCCTCGTCAGATCAAGGGTTGTAATGTACCTTGTGGATCCAAGTCTCTCAATGAGTTTGTCCACATGGGGCATCGAATACGCATCACAACTGGAGACCTCTTTCAGCCTGCAGTAGTCATTACAAATTTGCCACTCATCATCGGGCTTTGGCACGAGGACGATGGGACTCGACCATCCACTTTTTGACTCCTCTATCACCCCCAGATCTAGCATTCTATTCATCTGATTTGATATTACCTCCTGATGTGCTTTGTAAATTCTACAGGGCTTGAGGTTCACCCTTACATGCGTCTCTGCCAACACGTCATGCACCACCACCTGCCTATGCCCTGGCAACTGAGAACTTGTCCCACTTTTGCTGCAACAACTCCCAACACTATTGCCTTTAGGACGGTGTTAGAGTCTCTGTAATTGTGACATTATCCTTTGTGGCTTCGGAACTTGGTCCCAGGCAAGGGGTTTCCAGCAATTCACGATCTCGCCATTGCTTGAGCAAGTTCACATGATATATTTGGTACAGCTTCCTTCGACTTGGCTGGTGTATCTTGTAATTCACCTCACCCAGTTTTTCCACCACCTCATATGGGCGTTGCCACTTAGCTAAGAACTTTCTCTCTACCATGGGGATAAGCACTAGCATGTGGTCCCTGGGTTGGAACTGTTTTAGTCTCGCTGATCGGTTATACACCCTTGCCTGTGCCTCCTGTGCCTGGAGAAGATGTGACTTTACCATATGCATTACTTTCGCCATCCTCTTCTGTAACTGGGCGACATGCTCTATGATGCTCTGGTGTGGCATGACCTCGGCTTCCCAAGTTTCCTTGGCAATGTCCAGGAGCCCTCGCAGATGTCGAATATACAGGAGCTCAAACGACAAGAAGCCAGTGGAGGCCTGAGGAACTTCTCTGATCGAGAAGAGCAGAAATGGAATCAGATAGTCCCAGTCTGGACTCTCCTTCTCAATGAGCTTCTTGAGCCTGGCCTTTAAGGTCTTATTGAAGTGCTCTACTAGGCCGTCTGTTGCGGACGGTAGATGGAGGTTCGCAGCTGGGCAATCTGAAGGACCTTACACAGCTGCCTTTTCACCTTGTTCATGAATGGGGTTCCTTGGTCCATCAAAATCTCCTTCAGCAGGCCTGTCCTAGAAAAAATAAGGACAAGTTTCCGGGCGATATTCTTGACCGGATTTCCTTAGTGGTACTGCTTCAGGGTACAGGGTCGCCTAGTCCATGACCAGTATGATTTATTGATGCCCTCATGCAGACTTAACTAGAGGACCCACTAGGTCCATGGCAATTCTCTCAAATGGGACCTCTATTACAGGTAACGGGACTTCAGAAGGGAGTAGAGGGAGTGGTTATCTGGCAGGTGGTGCAGGACCTACAATAATTTAGGATCTCCCAGTAACATTGTGGCCAATAGAACCTCTGCATCATTCTTTCCTGCATTTTCGCTACCTCAGATTTTCCCCCAAAACATGCGAATGGGCTATGTCTAAAACCCTCCGCCGGTAGGGTCCTGGAACCAATAGCTGCTCCACTATCCCACCTCCCCTCAGTGTGGGTAGCCAATACAATAACTCACAGTTGACTGCAAAGTGTGGGAACCTGGTGTCAGTCCCCGGCTCTTCAGCAACACCATCTATCACAGACACATTTTCAAATGCCCCTTTTAGGGTAAGATCACTCATTTGAGCAGTTCCAAAATTTCCCCCAGAAACCCACAGCTCAAGAACCTCGACCTCACTGATCACTGTCTCATCCTCGTCATCAGCCAGGACACACAAGGGGACCTCATCCACCTCCGACTGCGACTGAGATTCATCAGGTGTGATCTGGCTTCTGTCTGAGGCAATCACTTAGTATCCCCGCCTTTCCCCACAAGGCCCAAAACAGGCTGAAGTCCCGCCGGATTATCATGGGGTGTAGCAAGTCTTTGACAACCCCAACCTCATGGGACTCAGTACCCCTGCTCATTTTTATCGACACTCTGGCAATGGGGTAGTCCATCACCGTGGATACTGTTCATGTCCACGTGTTTTCCTGGGATCAACTGGTGGGGGAGTGTGGCCCTTATCAGGGTCACCAAACTCTGTGAGTCCAATAGTCCTGGCACCAGCACTCCATTTATGGTTACGGGACATACCTATGGCCCTTCTCCGGGCTAATAGTCAAAACTGCAGTCGGGATAGGCATAGTGCAAGCAGCTTCTTCCTAGGCTGCAGTCCATCTGCTCGGAGGCTATAGGACAACAGATGGCTATGTGTCCAGGATCGTGACATCTCCAGCAGACCAGGTCTTTACCAGCAGCCTTTGGAAACCCCTCATCAACTCCTTGGGATCTCAGATTCCCCACAGTGGTGGCACTACAATTCCTCTTTTGGGACTCCTTGAGCTACTGCTGGGTACCCGAGTATGGAGATGCATCTGAGAGTGGGGTAGTTTGTCACCATAATACACCCAGTGATGAACCCTTTGGGCTCTGACAGGAATAGTGACCCTTGAGTGTGCCAATATCTGTCTTTTTAACTTAGCATATTCCCAGGCATCTTGTAAGGCCAAGTCATAATAACCGTTCTGGGGTTTGCCAGTCAGATAAGGAGTCAACACCTCCACCCACTGCTTTGGTGGCAGCTTCTCCCGCTCTGCTACCCATTCAAAAATAGTCAAAAATGCTTCTACATCATCACCTGGCATCATTTAATGCATTGCGCATCTTACTGCCTTCCAGATGTATGTGTTGTCACCTGGACTTGTGAAACGGGCTTCCGGCCTCCCACGAACTGCCTCGGCAAGCAACTCTGCTGCTGTTGTCTGAAGTGGTCTTGTTGGTACTGTTGCTGTTATTGCAGCTGCTGCTGTTGTTGCAACTGTTGCATAAGCAGCTTACTCGTCTCCTGATGAGCCAGCTGTTGATGTTTCTGTACTTTCACCAGATGATTGATCAGGTCCTCCATGCTGTCTGTCATTTCCTGGCTTATGGCCGACTTTACCCAGGACATACGATTTGTCCACAGTCACTACCCATGTTCCTGGTACGTTGCCCGCCTCCGAAACACCCTTTATGGACAGTCGGCTCACACATGTGCTCCTTGAGGTAGACACAGGTACACTTGGTATTAAAGTCTTTGGGTGGCTTATTGCTTCATAAACCACAAAGGAAAGTAACACAAAATAGCCTTTCTGGCACAAATGAATTTAAAAAGTCTATACAAAAAGACCTGAAAATCTTGTGCTTAGCCTCAGCTTTTCCCGCTTGCCTTGGTGTGTTGGCAAGCATGGTAATGGTTTGGGGTTGATGTCAGCTGTATGTTTGCTAACATCAAGCCCAGGGGTTAGTAATGGAGAGGCTTATTTAAGACACCCCCATTACTAACCCCATAGTAGAAAGTAATAAATACACACAGATAAAAGTCCTTTAATTGTACAAAACACTCCCCGACCCTCTTTTACAAATTTATTACCTTTGAAAAAATAAATAATCCAAAGGGGTCCACCATAAATCCATCCCACATCCCACGACGATTCCCAACTTTGGTACATCCAGATGCAGTGCTGAGTGGTGACATCAGTATTGTGACTGCTCTGCATGATGTCCAAAAAACACCAGCAGTAGCATGTGAATACGGCTGCTGCAAAGAGCGCTGACGTCAGTAAGCTTATCGCAGTTTATAGCCGATGAACTGTGGTAACCTTACTAACATCACCGCTCGTAGCATGAGAAATTTGACTGTGATTGGCCGGCGCAATATGTAAAACAATAAAAAAGTTTTAAAAAAGACTTTGGATCCCCTCTATTTTTGATAACCAGCCAATATAAACTAGACAGCTGAGAGCTGTAGCCTACAGGTGTCTGTTTTTCCTGCGCTTGTTTTCAAAAATAGAGGGAACCCCAAGTCTTTTTTTTTTAAATATTTTTACCTATTGGAGCCGGAAGTGCCGACGCTACAAAAGCTTGTTGGTTGGCTGCACGACAGTCTTTCAACAAGCTCTGTTCGCCCTGCCGAACCCAAACAGTAACATGGAGTTTAGGAAGAAGTCCTTATTCGGGGTCCGTGCACGGACACTAGGTGTTCAGTATAGAAACTGAACATTACCGTTCGGGTTCACCCATCCCTACCTATAACCTAACATGTTGATCCAGAGAAAGACAAAAGCTCCATGGGGCAGACACTAATAACTCCATATTAGGAGAAAAATTAATTCCCGAGTCCCTATATGGCAGATTAGTTCCCTCATACGCATGCAGGCTCTCATTTAACTTGTTTAGTAAATTGACCAAAGTCTCATTTCTCTTACAGCAAAGAATCACAGTATATGATGATAATGAAACTTTCTAGCCTCTACACTTTGAGGAATGCTTTCTTCTCACTGACTTAGGCCTAGGTGTAAAACGGTCATTTAGAAGATTTATGTCCTGTTCCGTCATATATTTGTACATTGTAATAAGATCACCCCTAAGCCTTAATTTTTCTAAGCTTAATAATGCTCGAGTATAATAACATGCATTGGTACTGCAGGCCACCCATTCCCTTAAAGGGAAATTGTCAGGAGGAATTTCTACTTATAACTTAATGTACTGTGTAACTGTAGAGATGCTGTTACTCTAAGTAAATTGATTATTATCTTGTGGAAATCTGAACCCTGCCATTACTGAGATATCCGTCAATGAAGATCTATGCAAATGACTGCAAGTGCATTGGGACATATCAAAATACTTCCAGCTCTCTGGCCCTCACTCCTTATTTCTCCCAGTGTGTAATCATTGGTCTCATCAGAAAGCTTAATAATGCCAATAAAGTAATGGAAAATATAATTTCCAGAAAAAAATTAATTGTAGTATATAATTAGATGGCACATTAATAATAGAAAAACAATCACGGTATATTAAAGGTTATAAAAGATATAGAATATCCAAAAGATATAAAAGGTGGCATATTAATGAATTTGGTATTGATAGTATACTAAGGGAGGGACATGATGGGCCAATAAAAGGATCTAAAATGATTTGGTATTCTATTGTAGGGCCCTCACCTAGTGTAAGGCCATCTTATACATACGTTCCTATTCATAATTGAAACAATTATGGAAAAAAGGATGTGGGGTACATGCATTTCCACCCACAGCATATCCTAACATCCAAATGCATTTCTCCAAGCCCATAACATTAACAATTGGAAATGAAGAAATGTGTGCATAATAGCAGTAGAGATGAGAGAACCCGAACATAAAAGTTCTGGGCTCGTACCTGACTGTTAGCGCCCGATGCTAAACGCCGAACATGGACTTCTCCCAAAAGTCTGTTGTAAAGTTCGGAGTTCCGGGGGAAGTCCATTACAGAGAGAATTTTCAAGTTCAAAAGTTTGGGTCTCAATTATTTTCAATGGGGTTTGGGTTATAGTTTAAGTTTGGGTACAGTTCTGGCACCCGAACCGAACTTTGGATTCAAGTTCGGGTTGAGTACCAGAACCCAAACTTCCATGAGCCTACTCATCCCTAAAAAGCAGGATATATTAAATTCAGTCTGTCTCAAATATATAGATATTCCAATATGCATCATGCTTCCATGTGATATAATAATATATCCTTAATACCAATATAGTCATTCTACCCAAAAATAAGTGAGATAAACTACCTGGACAATGTGTTAGCCCCTCCTACCAACCTCTCCCTAGAAAGGTCACACGTAAGAACCACATTTAGTGGTGGTCTCCAAAGGTGATTCAAGTAACTATATACCATTAAGCTTAATAATTATTGTGTAAAATTGATTTGAGGGGCTTGACTAAATACAAAAATACCAAAATATGTGGTAGAAACTTAGAAACTAGTATTTAAAGTTATAGCCAGAACTATTTTCATAAGGATAGAAGTTGTCAAACCAGCCTGTGTACAGGTACCTGTTTTTTTGTCTAGTTTTGTGTGTTTTTCTTTAATCCCTTCACTTTTGTATGTGGTTTTCATAAATAAGAGTTGAGTAGAAAGATTCCCAAGACTCTGGTTCAGTGGCCCTGTCTATTGTCCTTGGCTTCTTGACCATAGCCATATCTATTGTCCGTGGCTGCTGGACCATAGCCCTGAGAACATCCTCCTACCTGCTGGCATCTCAGGCGCTTCTTATGATTACTAGGCCTATCGCAACATCATGTGTGGTACTCCACAACGATGACGTTGTACCAGGTCTGTTGATCATAAAAGGTGCTTAGGATGCTGGCAAATAGGAGGACGTTCTCAGAGCTCTGGTTGGAGTGTGTCATTGGAAGCTGCAAGCTGAAATTAGAATCCAGTTGAAGATGTCTAAGGCATGACCAGCAGCCTTGTGGTCTTATTGTTCTTCACTGGAACTTACCATAAATGTTTTAGGCTGTGCAACTAAGATGAATGCAAACGCTAAATGGTTTACTTCAAGTTGTATACTTGCATTGTATTTCTTATATGTGAAGTATACATTATGATCAATTGTGTAGGCACACCTGCCATGACATGGCGATTGCATCCATATAGGTTTCTACACAAATATATTACCTATACAACTGGAAACTCCACTCTCTCAGGGCTAGGCTCACAAAATGTAAAGGGATAGATAAGAACTAGCTTTATTTTGCACCTCTTTAAAAAAGGCCTAAGGAAATAGGAGTATATACAACCTGGATGAGGGAAAGCACTGTTCTTAATAGTACAATGCTTATTATATTACAGCCTAACACGTTCGTTTACTTTAAAGGGTTTATTCAACTAGGTACAAAGTTGTCTTATTAAATTTCAAATAAAAATAGATTAATCTTACTAGAATATTTTATTGAAAATTGTCTAGTACTTTACAAGCTCTATTGAATGGTCCCAAGGTGGTGGTAAAAAATTGATACCTTCCTGACGGGTGCACCTCTATACTCAGCATTGTGTCCCTCAACATTCTGCTGCCATCAATATCCGGTTCGGAGTCGCATGGCTACAATTATTATTTAATTGTTATTATTATTTATTTTTAAAGCACCATTAATTCCATGGTGCTACACATACATATTACATGCATGAAATAAGAAAACAGGCTGACAAAGGATAAGAGGACCCTCGCAGGCTTACAATCTATACCACTGCAGCCAAACAACAGTTGCTGATCGGCTGCAGCCTTCCCGTTTCATCTGAGTGGAAGACATCCGTCCAGGAGGCGAGTTTAAATTTCTTGGATTTTTCCACCCTCCCGGCGCCATTCAGAAAAGGTTGTTAAAGGGAACCTGTCACCTGAATTTGGGAGGACAGGTTTTCGGTCATATGGGCGGAGTTTTCGGGTCTTTGATTGCACCTTGCGCAGGCGTGTACTACGGAGGACATAGAATGAACTTCAATCCAATATTGCGGCCAGCATGCAGCCAGCGGGTAAGGAAAGGGTGAATCAAATACACAAAAACTCCGCCCATATGACCGAAAACCGGTCCCGCCAAATTCAGGTGACAGGTTCCCTTTAAATAGTGGACAATGCTTTTGAGAAAGGTTTTCCAAAGTGAAAAGTTCAGTACTAATTTGAAGTTTTAGTCTGATCAAAATTTGCTTTGGTTTTGATTCTTCCCCTCCCTGTGTTTGGAGGCTGTGGTGGAGTTGGCATTACTTGACCATTACTTTAATAAGACAGCTTGCCTAATTAAAATGAATTAGAACGTTTAATCTTTTCTATTTTTTTTTCTAATTTTCATTTGAAATGCATCAAAAGAACATTGTTACCTATTATTTATACTGTATACATTATCTTCTGTGCTTATGTCCATAATATGAGCCATTCCTTTGCATTACAAATGATTTGTTACATTAGAAGCATTGCTAGAATATTTCCGTAATAAACGAGAGCCCATTTCTCGATAGTGCGGAAACTTTGCATGCTCCAGTGTAACCCCTATGCAAACTATTCTGCAATGTTCATCAGAGCTTTCATAAAAGATGACAATTTACCAGGTCAGGGACTGATATGAGCCAATAAAATGTATGTGAAGTTTTATAGAATACGGGAAACAAATAAAAGTTTGTTTTGATTGCGAAATACATAAATTTGTCGTGAGCTCAAATATTTATTTTTGTTCATGTTTTTCTCTTAGGCCAGAGGTGAAGGCAGTGGGGAAATGTCAAAGTCTCTGTGGTTTAAAGATGGGTATGTGACATCCTGTGTTATTCCTCATTGTTAGCTTGTAACTATAGTTCTCATATGTATCTAAAGTGATGTGAAAGATTAGTCCATTGAAGTTCATCTGCTTTCTGTGTCATTCAGGTTTTCTAACGTTCACCCAAATATCATCTTCAGACAGCATATGGTATAATCGCTTTCAGCTTGCTGATCCCCCACTTACCGGTCTTATACAGCAATAATAAGGCTGCCAACAATAATAAAATAGTGTCACGTGTACTATCGACACTACAATTTGCGCTTTTTATGACGTTTTGTCTATACCTTTTTTCTATACTTAATAAGCTTGGCTTTAATGTGGTCAGGATTCATAACAACTATTACCGATCACTTTTTATCTGTATGATAACAGTTCTTAATGAACTACAGTAGCTTGCGAAAGCATTCACCCCCCTTGGATTTGTACCTATTTTGTTACATTACAGCTTGTGTTTAAATATTTTGGTAATCCGATTTGTGTGTGATGAATCAGCACTAAATAGTGTAAGTTGTTGATGTGAAGTGATAAAAATATAAGCATAAATTAAATTTATGGGATCAAATAACTAAAAATTGGCATGTGCATATGTATTTACCCCTTTGCGATGAAGTCCCTAAAAATGTATGGTGCAAGCAATTACCTTCATAAGTCACATGCTTAGTGAAAGAAAGTCCACCTGTGTGCAATCTAAGTGTCACATGTTCTGTCAATATATACACTTTACCTTTTCTGGAAGGCCACAGAGGCTGCAACACCATTAAGCAAGAGGCACCACTAACCAAACAACACCATGAAGACCAAGGAGATCTCCAAGCAAGTCAGGAACAATGTTGTTGAAAAGTACAAGTCACAGTTGGGTTATGAAAAATATCCCAATCTCTGATGATCCCCTGGAGCACTATGAAATCCATTATCAGCTAATGGAAAGAACATGGTACCACAACAAACCTGCCAAGAGAGGGCTGCCCACAAAACCTCTCAGCCTGGGCAAGGAGGGAATTAATCAGAGAGGCAGCACAGAGACCAAAGGTAACCCTGAAGGAGCTGCAGAGTTCCCAAACAGAGACTGGAGTATCTGTTCACATGAACACGATAAGCCGTACACTCCAAAGAGGCGGTCTTTATAGAAGAGTGGGCAGAAAAAAGCCTTTACTTACACATACAAATTGTGAGGCTTGTTTTGAGTTTGCATAAAGACATGTGGGAGACAAAAGTATGAAGGAAGGTGCTGTGGTCAGGTGAGACCAATATTTAACTTTTTGGCCACCAAGGTAAACTCTGTGTCTGGTGACAAGCTAACACAGCTCATCACCCTAAGAACACCATTCTCACAGTGAAACATGGTGGTGGCAGCATCATGCTTTGAGGATGTTTTTCAGCAGCAGGGTCGGGGAAAATGGCCCAAGTCGGGGGGAAGATGGATGGTGCGAAATACTGAGATATTCTTAAGCAAAACCTGTTTTAGTTTGTCAGTGATTTGAGACTGGGATTGGGGTTCACCTTCCAACAAAACAATGAGCCCGAAGCATGCTGCTAAAGCAACACTCAGGTAGTTTAAGCCCAGAACATAATACAAATGAGAATCTCCTGTCTGATTTGAAGATTGCAGTTCACCAGAGGAAACCATCTAACATGAAGGAGCTGATGCAGTTTTGCTTTGAAGAATGGGCAAAAATCCAAGTGCCAAGATGTGGCAATAACAAGCTCATAGAAACTTATCCAAAGCAACTTGCTGCTGTAATTACAGCAACAGGAGGCTCTAAAAAGTACTGATTTAAGGGGTAAATAGTTATGCACACTGAAGTTTTCAGTTATTTTGTGCTATTTGTTGTTTGTTTCACAAAAAAAGAAAAATAAATGGTCACAGTTGTAGGCATGTTCTTTATATGGACTGATGCAAACCCTCAAAAAAAGTGAAATTCCAGATTGTGAAGTAGCAAAACATGAAAAATGCCAGGGTGGTGAATACTTTCACAAACCAGTGTATCTGGTCAATCTGGTATTAATCCATCTGGTTGGATCAAAGTCACCAAGGTAAGCCTATGGACCTGTGAAAAAGTTGGACAACACTCAAATTCCATCTATGTGCTGTTCATTTTTCACGGGCTGTTTGATAGGAGAAGCTTGAGAAACCTTCATCAATTTTTTCATCTGAGAAAAACTGAAGAAACTCTGACCAAACTCTGGTGGGAACAGCTGACATACGAACCAAACTCTGATAACAAACGAAATGATGCAACTCGGACCTTTTTTCTGCATAAGTGAAAAATCACTGAAGTGTGAATTATCCCTTTAGTCTTCCAACAAACAAGTACATCATATTCAGACACTGTAACCCCCTAACTTTTTTTTCTTAACATTAGTCAACATATAGTAGTCCAACTATGAACAGAAGGTAATATTGTATGGCACTTGTTAATATATACCCCCACGCTAGCTCAGTATTTCTCAATATTTCTTTATTAGAATATAGACAAGTGAAAAGTAAAAATAGGTATAAAAAGGTACCTAACAGAGGGTACATGTGTGGTGGTCCAATAGCAATAGGTATGCAATTATTCTGAGAATCCAGGTAATGTCTTTACAACAGTGTACAGGTTTCCATCCATCAATAAGTATAAGACCACCCTGGTACCCTAACACTAAACATACAAATACTTGATATGGTCCAGCATATCAAATAGTAATTGAGGTAGAAACAGACCATCACCATGTCCCTCCACCCAGTGTTTCACTCCTGCTATTTCTGGGTTTATGCCAATAATAATTCTCATAATAATTACATACCTGTTGCTATCTGACCATGATACATGTACTCTCTGTGAGGAACCTTTTTATATCTATTTTTACTTTCATCTGTCTATGTTGTAAGAAGACATATTATTTATTTTGGACGTTTGTGTTCACTTTTTTCGGTGACTTATTTGATCTCTGAGCTGGTGTGGTAGTATACATTTCTTAACATAAAGTGGGTACGGAAAGAATTCAGACCCCTTTAAGTTTTTCACTTTTTGTTTCATTGGAGCCATTTGGTAAATTCAAAAAAGTTCATTTTTTTCTCATTAATGCAGTAATTTTGGCAAATGTATTAACAAAAGAAAAACTGAAATATCACATGGTCATAAGTATTCAGACCCTTTGCTCAGTATTGAGTTGAAGCAGCCTTTTGAGCTAGTACAGCCTTGAGTCTTCTTGGGAATGATGCAACAAGTTTTTCACACCTGGATTTGGGGATCCCCTGCCATTCTTCCTTGCAGTTCTTCTCCAGTTCCGTCAGGTTGGATGGTGAACGTTAGTGGACAGCCATTTTCAGGTCCCTCCAGAGATGCTTAATTGGGTTTAGGTCAGGGCTCTGGCTGGGCCAGTCAAGAATGGTCACAGAGTTGTTCTGAAGCCACTCCTTTGTTATTTTAGCTGTGTGCTTAGGGTTATTGTCTTGTTGGAAGGTGAACCTTCGGCCAAGTCTGTGGTCCAGAGCACTATGGAAGAGGTTTTCATCCAGGATATCTCTGTACTTGGCCGCATTCGTGTTTCCTTCAATGACAACCAGTTGTCCTGTCCCTGCAGCTGAAAAACACCCACATAGCATGATGCTGCCACCACCATGTTTCACTGTTGGGATTGTATTGGGCAGGTGATGAGCAGTGCCTGGTTTTCTCCACACATACTGCTTAGAATTATCACCAAAAAGGTCTATCTTCATCTCATCAGACCAGAGAATCTTGTTTCTCATAGTTTGGGAGTCATGTGGTTTTTAGCAAACTCTATGCGGGCTTTCATATGTCTTGCCGTCGGGCCACTCTGCCATAAAGGCCCAGCTGGTGGAGGGCTGCAGTGATAGTTGACCTTGTGGAACTTTCTCCCATCTCCCTACTGCATCTCTGGAGCTCAGCCACAGTGATCTTAAGGTTCTTCTTTACCTCTCTCACCAAGGGTCTTCTCCCACTATTGCTCAGTTTGGCTGGACGGCCAGGTCTAGGAAGACTTCTGGTGATCCCAAACTTCTTTCATTTAAGGATTATGGAGGCTACTGTGCTCTTAGGAACCTTGAGTACTGCAGAAATTCTATTGTAACCTTGGTCAGATCTGTTCCTTGCCACAATTCTGTCTCTGAGCTCCTTGGCCAGTTCCTTTGACCTCATGATTCTCATTTGGTCTGACATGCACTGTGAGCTGTGGGGTCTTATATAGACAGGTGTGTGCCTTTCCAAATGAAGTCCTATTAGTTCAATTAAACACAGTTAGTGTCCAATGAAGGAGTAGAACCATCTCAAGGAGGATCACAAGGAAATGAACAGCATGTGACTTAAATATCAGTGTCTGAGCAAAGGGTCTGAATACTTATGACTAGGGTTGAGCGAAACGGATCGTTCATTTTCAAAAGTCGCCGACTTTTGGCAAAGTTGGGTTTCAGAAACCCGACCCGTTCCCTGTGTGGGGTTGGCCATGCGGTACGCGACTTTCGCGCCAAAGTCGCGTTTCGTATGACGCGCTTGGCGCCATTTTTTCAGCCAATGAAGGAGCGTGGGCAGAGTGATAACATAGGTCTTAGGGGCGTGGACGCCTATCGTCATCTTGTCGATTGTGTGCAGTAGCGGTTTGCAATGTGTAGCACCAGCTTTTCTGTTCAGGGACGGAGGAGAGAGAGAGAGAGAGAGAGAGGCAGAGGGAGAGGGAGAGAAAATAAAAAAATAAAACAAAAATAAAAAAAAATAAAAACTTCCCATTGACTTTGCATTGGGTTTCGTGTTTCGGTCGATCCCCGACTTTTCGCCATAATCGGCCGATTTCACTCGACTCGACTTTAGAGATAGTCGGGTTTCGCTGAACCCGACTCGACCCTAAAAAAGTAAAAGTCGCTCAACCCAACTTATGACCATGTGATATTTCAGTTTTTTCTTTTTTATTACATTTGCAAAAATTACTACATTTCTTTTTTTTTCAGTCAAGATGGGGTGCAGAGTGTATATTAATGTGAAAGAAAGAACTTTTTCGAATTTACCAAATGGCTGCAATGACACAAAGAGTGAAAAATGTAAAGGGGTCTGAATACTTTCCGTACCCACTGTATACAGGATCCAGAATCAGTGAATGCTTCCTTCCAGAACCAGTAATGCATATAGTCCCAAAATAAATCTAGACCCCAGTCCAGCTCACAAAATATATCAAGACCCTAAATTAGGCCAGAAAATAAGTACAAACCTAAGACAGGGCTCCACAACAAAGACCAAATCAGATCTTAAAATGAAGAAAAGATCCATAAAAAATACGTCCCCCCAAAATACGGATGGCAAACCAGACCTCAAACCCAAAACACTTACGCACAGCATCGCTTACACTCTCTCCTTTGCTGTGGACCAATCCAGCTCCATCCCAATTGATAGTTTCTCATACCGCTCTCTACACATTTATTCCCTTGACTGGTCCCATAAATAATTATGGGCAGCCGACAGTATGTAAATTGCAAATGTGTCACATCCACCAGAGCAATCGCTTTGTAGCTACTTTCCATGTAGGTCAATATATAGTTTTTTTAATTGGCAGGGAACCTTATCACCAGGTTTTTCCAATATACAGTAGGGTGGCACCTGTAAGCCCTAATATACGGCATTCTACAATGCTGTTTATATGTCCCCAATCCGCTCGCTTTTATTATACTCACCTACAGTGCCGTCCGGTACAGTGGTCGTCTCTGATCTGGTTAAGTTAGTTAGCATATAGGAAGCATGTACATTGAACAGTTTAAAAATGAGATTAAGCATTAAGTGTACTGTAGGTGTATGCGTGACTATAGTTTTCTAAAGCTTTTCCCCTTTGTACTATCTGCAGAGTTAAAATAATTGTATCATTTATGTTTTGTTCTATTGAGATCCTGAGAAACTGATTTATTTCTCAAAGTTTTTCTCAGGGCAGTCTGCCTGGCAGAAAGTTGTCTCCTCATGTTATTAAAGGGAATCTATCAGCAGGTTTTTGCTATGTAATCTGGCAGCAGCATGAGATAGACCCTGATTCCAGCGATGTATCACTTACTTTACTGCACGCAGCAGTTATGATACAGCCATAGTTTTCTCTGCTGCAGATCTCGCAGAGCTCAGTTGTAGATCTGCTTATAACCTCGGCCTCACCGCAGCTTTCTGTCTACATTGTATAGTGAGAGAGAGCTGCTAGTCAGTGCTGAGGGGGGTTGGACCGGCTAAAAAACACTGATTATATTGAAAAAGCAAATCACAGCCCAGTTAGTGACACGTCACTGTAATCAGGGTCTCTGCTTCTATTTTATAGCGCTTTCAGATTATATAGCGAAAACCTGCTGATAGATTCCCTTTAACATTTTGTCTCCTAAGCCTTACAGTAGGCATCCTGGTCACTATCAGTCACTATTACTTATCACATATATCTTTATCAGGCCGGCTGGTGGTCTTATTATCATTGACAGTATGCCAGACATTCGGAAAAGAAAACCCATACCTCTAGTTAGTGACCTGGTGAGTAACCTTTAAACCAGATATTTTCAACTTTTTTGAAGTCTCGAATTGTTGACTAACCCTTTAATGTTGTATTTCATGCATTCCTCCTTTCTAAAGGCAATGGTAAGTAACACGCCGAATAGACATGCGTATATCTTGATCAACACACGTTACCCTTTCCAGTAAAAAGTGTAATATAGTATTCATAGGGACATGTTGGATTTTACATCAGTGGTCACTCATTTTGTATTCTAAAATATGAAATACAAACATTTTTCACATCTCTCTGTCCCCGAATTTAACAGTATGTCTTCTATCCATTATGTGTTCCCAAATTTCAAGCTTTTTTTCTTTTTTTTTCAAATTCACAATAGGATTGAAAGGAGTCTATTTTTGCTACCCTACCTGAGAGCAGCTTGATGTAGGGGCAGATACCCTGATTCCACTGATGTACCACTTTCTGGTCTGCACGTTGTATTTTGTTCATAAAGTCACTCTTTTCTCTGCTACAGATCTACCAGTTCTCTGAATGCTGAGTTATGTGTAACCATGCCCACACCTGTGATTAACAGTTTCCTGGGTACACTGTGCATAGGCAGAAATCTAATAGTCAGTGGTGGGGACGTAGATGTATGAATATGGAGGCTTACATTGCAGCAGGTTTACTAGTCCTCTAGTGATGATCTCCTCCTGATTTTATCAAGCCCAGTAAGTGACATCACTGGAATCAGGGTCTGTGTCTCTACATGATGCTGCTCTCAGATCCGGTAGACAGATTCCCTTGAAGAACTGATTAATGTTGCCATTTTTTTTCCCTTTAACCAAGGTATTTTCATACAAAGGAACTCACATCATATTTTTTCCCTCAGTCCCTGGTCCAATCCCGCAAAGCAGGCATAACATCTGCGCTTGCAACAAGCACTTTAAACAATGAAGAGCTAGTAAGTACTAGAATTGTAAACTAAATGAAGTGTCAAAAGGAAATTTGCTTTACACTCACTTCACTATATTCTATGATATTTTCAGAAAAACCATGTTTACAAGAAGGCCCTTCAAGCTTTAATATACCCAATCTCCAGCACTACACCTCACAACTTTGAGGTGTGGACTGCCACAACTCCCACCTACTGTTATGAGTGTGAAGGGCTCTTGTGGGGTATTGCCCGGCAGGGTATGCGCTGTACAGAATGTGGAGTCAAGTGCCATGAAAAATGTCAGGACCTCTTGAATGCCGACTGTTTGCAAAGTAAGAATTTGTTTGTGTGTAAACTGGATTCTATCTGTACTCTCCGCACCCTTCTAGATCACATCTGCAAGTAACCGTAATTGTCTTGTATGAGGCTTGCAGATACCAGTAGTCGCGGGTTTAATTGCTCGCTAAATATTTGGTTAACCAAAGTAAGTCTAATAATAAGTCTAAAGAAAAATTGGCTGAGAATGTGCCACTTGTCATCTACAGTCATGGCCAAAAGTATTGACACCCTTGCAATTCTGTCAGATAATACTCTTTCTTCCTGAAAATGATTGCAAACACAAATTATTTGATATTATTATCTTCATTTAATTTGTCTTAAATGAAAAAACACAAAAAGAATTGTCCTAAAGCCAAATTGGATATAATTCCACACCAAACATAAAAAAGGGGGTGGACAAAAGTATTGGCACTGTTCAAAAAATCATGTGATGCTTCCCTAATTTGTGTAATTAACAGCACCTGTAACTTACCTGTGGCACCTAACAGGTGTTGGCAATAACTAAATCACACTTGCAGCCAGTTGACATGGATTAAAGTTGACTCAACCTCTGTCCTGTGTCCTTGTGTGTACCACATTGAGCATAGAGAAAATAAAGAAGACCAAAGAACTGTCTGAGGACTTGAGAAACCAAATTGTGAGAAAGCATGAGCAATCTCAAGGCTACAAGTCCATCTCCAAAGACCTGAATGTTCCTGTGTCTACCATGCGCAGTGTCATCAAGAAGTTTAAAGCCCATGGCACTGTGGCTAACCTCCCTAGATGTGGACGGAAAAGAAAAATTGACAAGATATTTCAACGCAAGATTGTGCGGATGTTGGATAAAGAACCTAGACTAACATCCAAACAAGTTCAAGCTGCCCTGTAGTCCGAGGGTACAACAGTGTCAACCCGTACTATCCGTCGGCATCTGAATGAAGAGGGACTGTATGGTAGGAGACCCAGGAAGACCCCACTTCTTACCCCAAGACATAAAAAAGCCAGGCTGGAGTTTGCCAAAACTTACCTGAAAAAGCCTAAAATGTTTTGGAAGAATGTTCTCTGGTCAGATGAGACAAAAGTAGAGCTTTTTGGGCAAAGGCATCAACATAGAGTTTACAGGAGAAAAAAAGAGGCATTCAAAGAAAAGAACATGGTCCCTACCGTCAAACATGGTGGAGGTTCCCTGATGTTTTGGGGTTGCTTTGCTGCCTTTGGCACTGGACTGCTTGACCGTGTGCATGGCTTATGAAGTCTGAAGACTACCAACAAATTTTGCAGCATAATGTAGGGCCCAGTGTGAGAAAGCTGGGTCTCCCTCAGAGGTCATGGGTCTTCCACCAGGACAATGACCCAAAACACCCTTCAAAAAGCACTAGAAAATGGTTTGAGAGAAAGCACTGGAGACTTCTAAGGTGGCCAGCAATGAGTCCAGACCTGAATCCCATAGAACACCTGTGGAGAGATCTAAAAATGGCAGTTAGGAGAAGGCACCCTTCAAATATCAGGGACCTGGGGCAGTTTCCCAAAGAAGAATGGTCTAAAATTCCAGCAGAGCATTGTAAGAAACTCATTGATGGTTACCGGAAGCGGTTGGTCGCTGTTATTTTGGCTAAAGGTTGTGCAACCAAGTATTAGGCTGAGGGTGCCAATACTTTTGTCTGGCCCATTTTTGGAGTTTTGTGTGAAATGATCAATGTTTTGCTTTTTGCTTCATTCTCTTTTGTGTTTTTTCATTTAAGACAAATTAAATGAAGATAATAATACCAAATAATTTGTGTTTGCAATCATTTTCAGGAAGAAAATTAGTATTATCTGACAGAATTGCAGGGGTGTCAATACTTTTGGCCATGACTGTATTACTACTGAATGACTTGTGCACAGATTTGTCCTCATCAACTACAGCAACAGCAACATACATCCTAAAATCCTGACTTCATTCCTTCCTAGGAGCCTCATAGGCACACACATAAGAGTATATTCACATGATACTTTTTTCGCCGTTTTGTTGCATTTTTTGCTGCAATTTTCACAATTGTGGCAACACTGCAACATTTTTGCTGTGACAATTGTGGCAAAAAATGTAGCAAAACTGTGAATAAAAAAAAAAAGTCTTGTGTAACTATACTTTTTCATCACAAAGAAACCTATAAAATGAACACGTAGATGATAAATAGAGAGGTGAAAAAGAAAGAAGAACATAAAATATCTAACATGTAAAATGCACACATAGATGAGAAATAGAGAGAGGTGAAAAAGAAAGATGAAAATAAAATATCTGATGAATAATTTAAGACCTTGTATGTATAAATCAACAAGATTTCACATAAGGTGTAATATACCTAAACTTAATTGGCTAAAAGTCTGCAGTTATCATGTGGCATATCCATTTTGAAAAAGCTAAGCCTCCCGATTCGTTATCATTTGCAATTTTTAAGTCACTTTTGTTTTGTGTCTTGTGGTATTCATTGGCTTTTTTTGCATCAAATTTTTCAAAACACCGCATGCGCTTCGTGAATTTTGTGCAAAATCAAAAAACTTTTTTTTTTTTTTTTGTCCTTGATCTGTTTTACGACTTTTTAGCAAAATTGTGGCAACTGGCATAGAGGAAATCACTCCAGGGAAGGATAAGAGTCCAAATTTTGAGACTTTTTAAAAAGTTCATGAATCAGTTTAAAACATCTGGAAAAGTCACATTGGTGTTCAAATCAGTAAAGTAACTTGACAACAAAAGACAACCTTAAAAGTGTAAAATGTTTTTAAAACTTTTAATTTGCGACAAAATAATCTGTCTACTCTATGCACCTTTGATTTTGCAAAATAATTGAGTTAATTAGTGGTGGGTCCAGGCATCGCCATTTTCTTTAAGTCCAAGTAGAACGATTTTAAGAAGTCCTTCTTTAGTGGATACACAATCATTATTAGGTTAATAAATAACCAAAATATCTCTTTTTGTGTCATTGAACACATTATGTAATCTACAGTATGTTGGGTAAATATTGTACCCCTTAATAAAATGAATTTTAAGCTTTGAACATAATGTAGATGAAAGCTGTAAATATCAAAATCTTCTCCTTTCAAAGAGAACACATTTGATAAAAGACTGAAAAAAAAACAACTGTATCCTTATAAAGGAGTTGAGGGGCATGAAAGATCCCAGCGGATATCTCTCATATTCCATTTCGCTTATTTGATTCCAAAATGTGAAAAATATTTTCGATATTGAAAGCATAGTTTTGTTTTTTTAACAGATGCGTCTCATGTATCAATACTTCAGCACTCCCATCTCTTCTATTGAAGCCTCTTGAATTCCAAGACAAAATCTGTTGTTTTTTTTTTGCGTGGCCAGAGAAAAATCAAGGAAGATTCTGACCTGATGACCACTACATAGCATCTCTGGAGCTATCCAAGTCACTCTAGAGATATCTAAACTTGCATTCCTAGATCTTTTCACAACAAAAAAATATATTCTACATCAAAAGTCTCAAAGTAAAATAACGTTTTTGCGTTTTTCCCAACAGGGGCAGCTGAAAAGAGCTCCAAACATGGAGCTGAAGACCGTACTCTTAATATTATCATGGTTCTCAAAGATCGGATGAAAATCCGTGAAAGGAACAAACCAGAGATATTTGAGCTAATTCAAGAAGTCTTTGGAGTTGTTAAAGCCACACATGCACATCAAATCAAAGCTGTGAAGCAGAGTGTGCTGGATGGGACCTCAAAGTGGTCAGCAAAGATCAGCATCACTGGTAAATAAGGTTAGGTAATGAATGTAGGAAATAGACACAAAATAGTAAATTTCAAAATGTGGAGAAAATGCTTAAAAGGTATCTTTAAGGAGTTGTCCCCTGCTAGGACAACTCATTTGTAAACAAAATGTTTGGCCCTGATAAAATAAATAAACCTATACTCCCCTCCCGTGCAGGCGCCGTTCCAGCGTTATCAGCACTCGTGGTCCCAGGGCTGTGATTCGGCGAAATAACACGTGATGTCCGGCGCCCAATCATCACTGTCTCCGCCTTTGGAGAAAATAACCATGAAGAGGAAGTCCGCGCTGTAGCTGACCGAATAATATGACATACAAGGAACAAATACTGCCACACCATGACCAGTCCACATATCACCACCACAAAGTGAACAAATACCATATACAAGGGACAAATATCACCACACCATGACCAGATCACATATTACCACTACATAGTAACCGAATAATACCACATACAGGGACAAATATGACCACACTGTGACCAGACCACATATTACCACCCCATACATTGAACAAATACCGCCACACCATGAGCAGACCACATATTACAACCCAACAGTGACCGAATAATAACATATACAAGGAACAAATACCACCACACTGTGACCAGATCACATTTTACCACCACATAGTGACTGAATACTACAACACTGATCATTAACCCCTTTCTGACATGGTACGTACTATTCCGTCGAGGTGGGGTGGGCCCCCATGACCATGGACGGGATAGTACGTCCAGCGCGATCGGCGGCGCTCACGGGGGGAGCGCCGCCGATCGCGGCCGGGTGTCAGCTGTTTATCGCAGCTGACATCCGGCACTATGTGCCAGGAGCGGTCACGGACCGCCCCCGGCACATTAACCCCTGGCACACCGCGATCAAAGATGATCGCGATGTGCCGGCGGTATAGGGAAGCTTCCCGCAGGGAGGGGGCTCCCTGCGGGCTTCCCTGAGACCCCCGCAGAAACGCGATGTGATCGCGTTGCTGCGAGGGTCTCACCTCCCTCCCTGCTTCCTCCAGCCCCGGATCCAAGATGGCCGCGGATCCGGGTCCTGCAGGGAGGGAGGTGGCTTCACAGAGCCTGCTCAGAGCAGGCACTGTGAAGCCTGCAGTGCTGCATGTCAGATCAGTGATCTGACAGAGTGCTGTGCACACTGTCAGATCACTGATCTGTGATGTCCCCCCCTGGGGCAATGTAAAAAAGTAAAAAAAAAAAATTCAAAATGTGTAAAAAAAAAAAAAAAAAAAAATATTCCTAAATAATGAAAAAAAAAAAAAAAAATGTTATTCCCCTAAATACATTTCTTTATCTAAATAAAAAAAAAAACAATAAAAGTACACATATTTAGTATCGCCGCGTCCGTAACGGCCCGACCTATAAAACTGGCCCACTAGTTAACCCCTTCAGTAAACACCGTAAGAAAAAAAAAACGAGGCAAAAAACAACGCTTTATTATCATACCGCCGAACAAAAAGTGGAATAACACGCGATCAAAAAGACAGATATAAATAACCATGATACCGCTGAAAGCGTCATCTTGTCCCGCAAAAAACGAGCTGCCATACAGCATCATCAGCAAAAAAAAAAAAAAGTTATAGTCCTGAGAATAAAGCGATGCAAAAATAATTATTTTTTCTATAAAATAGTTTTCATCGTATAAAAGCGCCAAAACATAAAAAAATGATATAAATGAGGTGTCGCTGTAATCGTACTGACCCGAAGAATAAAACTGCTTTATCAATTTTACCAAACGCGGAACGGTATAAACGCCTCCCCCAAAAGAAATTCATGAATAGCTGGTTTTTGGTCATTCTGCCTCGCAAAAATCGGAATAAAAAGCGATCAAAAAATGTAACGTGCCCGAAAATGTTACCAATAAAAACGTCAACTCGTCCCGCAAAAAACAAGACCTCACATGACTCTGTGAACCAAAATATGGAAACATTATAGCTCTCAAAATGTGGTAACGCAAAAAATATTTTTTGCAATAAAAAGCGTCTTTCAGTGTGTGACGGCTGCCAATCATAAAAATCCGCTAAAAAACCCGCTATAAAAGTAAATCAAACCCCCCTTCATCACCCCCTTAGTTAGGGAAAAATTAAAAAAATGTATTTATTTCCATTTTTCCATTAGGGCTAGGGTTAGGGCTAGGGCTAGGGTTAGGGTTTGGGCTAGGGTTAGGGCTAGGGTTAGGGCTAGGGTTAGGGCTATGGTTAGGGCTAGGGCTAGGGTTAGGGCTAGGGTTAGGGCTAGGGCTAGGGTTAGGGCTATGGTTAGGGCTAGGGTTAAGGCTACAGTTAGGGTTGGGGCTAAAGTTAGGGTTAGGGCTATGGTTAGGGCTAGGGTTAGGGCTACAGTTTGGGTTGGGGCTAAAGTTAGGGTTGGGGCTAGGGTTAAGGCTACAGTTAGGGTTGGGGCTAAAGTTACGGTTAGGGTTTAGATTATATTTACAGTTGGGAATAGGGTTGGGATTAGGGTTAGGTGTGTGTCAGGGTTAGAGGTGTGGTTAGGGTTACTGTTGGGATTAGGGTTAGGGGTGTGTTTGGATTAGGGTTTCAGTTATAATTGGGGGGTTTCCACTGTTTAGGCACATCAGGGGCTCTCCAAACGCGACATGGCGTCCGATCTCAATTCCAGCCAATTCTGCGTTGAAAAAGTAAAACAGTGCTTCTTCCCTTCCGAGCTCTCCCGTGTGCCCAAACAGGGGTTTACCCCAACATATGGGGTATCAGCATACTCAGGACAAATTGGACAACAACTTTTGGGGTCCAATTTCTCCTGTTACCCTTGGGAAAATACAAAACTGGGGGCTAAAAAATAATTTTTGTGGGAAAAAAAAGGATTTTTTATTTTCACGGCTCTGCGTTATAAACTGTAGAGAAACACTTGGGGGTTCAAAGTTCTCACAACACATCTAGATAAGTTCCATGGGGGTCTAGTTTCCAATATGGGGTCACTTGTGGGGGATTTCTACTGTTTAGGTACATTAGGGGTTCTGCAAACGCAATGTGACGCCTGCAGACCATTCCATCTAAGTCTGCATTCCAAATGGCACTCCTTCCCTTCCGAGCCCTCCCATGCGCCCAAACGGTGGTTCCCCCCAACATATGGGGTATTAGCGTACTCAGGACAAATTGGACAACAACTTTTGGGGTCAAATTTCTCCTCTTACCCTCGGGAAAATACAAAACTGGGGGCTAAAAAATAATTTTTGGGGGAAAGATTTTTTTTTTCAATTTTCACGGCTCTGCGTTACAAACTGTAGTGAAACACTTGGGGGTTCAAAGCTCTCACAACACATCTAGATGAGTTCCTTAGGGGGTCTAGTTTCCAAAATGGTGTCACTTGTGGGGGGTTTCTACTGTTTCGGTACATTAGGGGCTCTGCAAATGCAATGTGACACCTGCAGACCATTCCATCTAAGCCTGCATTCCAAATGGAGCTCCTTCCCTTCCGAGCCCTCCCATGCGCCCAAACAGTGGTTCCCCCCCACATATGGGGTATCAGCGCACTTAGAACAAATTGGACAACAAATTTTGGGGTCCAATTTCTCCTGTTACCCTCGGGAAAATACAAAACTGGGGGCTAAAAAATAATTTTTGTGGGAAAAAATTTTTGTTTTATTTTTACGGCTCTCCATTATAAACTTCTGTGAAGCCCTTGGTGGGTCAAAGTGCTCACCACACATGTAGATAAGTTCCTTAGGGGGTCTACTTTCCAAAATGGTGTCACTTGTGGGGGGTTTCTACTGTTTAGGTACATTAGGGGCTTTGCAAACGCAATGTGACACCTGCAGACCATTCCATCTAAGTCTGCATTCAAATGGAACTCCTTCCCTTTCGAACCCTCCCATGCGCCCAAACAGTGGTTCCCCCCACATATGGTGTATCATCGCACTCAGGACAAATTGGGCAACAAATTTTGGGGTCCACTTTCTCCTGTTACCCTCGGGAAAATACAAAACTGGGGGCTAAAAAAATAATTTATGTGGGAAAAATTTTTTGTTTTATTTTTACGGCTCTGCATTATAAACTTCTGTGAAGCACTTGGTGGGTCAAAGTGCTCACCACACCTCTAGATAAGTTCCTTAGGGGGTCTACTTTCCAAAATGGTGTCACTTGTGGGGGGTTTCAATGTTTAGGCACATCAGTGGCTCTCCAAACGCAACATGGCGTCCCATCTCAATTCCTGTCAATTTTGCATTGAAAAGTCAAACAGCGCTCCTTCCCTTCCGAGCTCTCCCATCCGCCCAAACAGTGGTTTACCCCAACATATGGGGTATCAGCGTACTCAGGACAAATTGTACAACAACTTTTGGGGTCCAATTTCTTCTCTTACCCTTGGGAAAATAAAAAATTGGGGGCCGAAAGTTAATTTTTGTGAAAAAATATGATTTTTTATTTTTACGGTTCTACATTATAAACTTCTGTGAAGCACTTGGTGGGTCAAAGTGCTCACCACACATCTAGATAAGTTCCTTAAGGGGTCTACTTTCCAAAATGGTGTCACTTGTGGGGGGTTTCAATGTTTAGGCACATCAGGGGCTCTCCAAACGAAACATGGCGTCCCATCTCAATTCCAGTCAATTTTGCATTGAAAAGTCAAATGGCGCTCTTTCGCTTCCGAGCTCTGCCATGCGCCCAAACAGTGGTTTACCCCCACATGTGGGGTATTGTCGTGCTCAGGACAAATTGTACAACAATGTTTGGGGTCTATTTTCTCCTGTTACCCTTGGTAAAATTAAACAAATTGGAGCTGAATTAAATTTTTTGTGAAAAAAAGTTAAATGTTCATTTTTATTTAAACATTCAAAAAATTCCTGTGAAGCACCAGAAGGGTTAATAAACTTCTTGAATATGGTTTTGAGCACCTTGAGGGGTGTAGTTTTTAGAATGGTGTCACACTTGGGTATTTTCTATCATATAGACCCCTCAAAATGACTTCAAATGAGATGTGGTCCCTAAAAAAAAATGGTGTTGTAGAAATGAGAAATTGCTGGTCAACTTTTAACCCTTATAACTCCCTAACAAAAAAAAATTTTGGTTCCAAAATTGTGCTGATGTAAAGTAGACATATTGGAAATGTTACTTATTAAGTATTTTGTGTGACATATCTCTGTGATTTAATTGCATAAAAATTCAAAGTTGGAAAATTGCGAAATTTTCATAATTTTCGCCAAATTTCCGTTTTTTTCACAAATAAACACAGGTACTATCAAAGAATTTTTACCATTGTCATGAAGTACAATATGTCACGAGAAAATGTCAGAATCACTGGGATCCGTTGAAGCGTTCCAGAGTTATAACCTCACAAAAGGACAGTGGTCAGAGTTGTAAAAATTGGCCCGGTCATTAACGTGCAAACCACCCTTGGGGGTAAAGGGGTTAATTAAAAAGCACAATACTAATATTGACATAAATGCCATTATACACAGGAGCGCTATACATAGTATACAGTGTATAGTATAAGTGTACCGGTAATACAGAGACTCACCAGTGACATTATACACAGGAGCTCTGTATATAGTGTATAGTGTACAGGTAATTCAGGGATCATCAGTGACATTAAACATAGGAGCTCTGTGTATAGTGTATACTATACCTGGAAGGTAACCTGTTATGATAAGGTAATTCAGTACCACAATGGACATAGAAGTCAGAGCACATACATACAGTGACCTGACAATAACCCAAAAACATAGAACGAGCTCTGAGACGTGGGAACTCTGCTGACCGCAATCCCTAATCCTCTCTAACCACACTAGAGGCAGCCGTGGATTGCGCCTAACGCTCCCTATGCAACTCGGCACAGCCTGAGAAACTAGCTAGCCTGAAGATAGAAAATAAGCCTACCTTGACTCAGAGAAATACCCCAAAGGAAAAGGCAGCCCCCACATATAATGACTGTGAGTTAAGATGAAAAGACAAACGTAGAGATGAAATAGATTTAGCAAAGTGAGGCCCGACTTAGTGAACAGAGCGAGGATAGGAAAGGTAACTTTGCGGTCAACACAAAACCCTACAAACAACCACGCAAAGGGGGTAAAAAGACCCTCTGTATCGACTAACGGCACGGAGGTACACCCTCTGCGTCCCAGAGCTTCCAGCAAGCAAGAAAAAAACAAATAAGCAAGCTGGACAGAAATAAACAGCAAACAAAATAACAAAAGCGGAACTTGGCTATGCAGAGCAGTAGGCCACAGGAACGATCCAGGAGGAAGCAAGTCCTATACTAGAACATTGACTGGAGGCCAGGATCAAAGCACTAGGTGGAGTTAAATAGAGCAGCACCTAACGACTTCCCCACATCACCTGAGGAAGGAAACTCAGAAGCCGCAGTACCACTCTCCTCCACCAACGGAAGCTCATAGAGAGAATCAGCCGAAGTACCACTTGTGACCACAGGAGGGAGCTCTGCCACAGAATTCACAACAGTACCCCCCCCTTGAGGAGGGGTCACCGAACCCTCACCAGAGCCCCCAGGATGACCAGGATGAGCCATATGAAAGGCACGAACAAGATCGGGAGCATGGACATCAGAGGCAAAGACCCAGGAATTATCTTCCTGAGCATAACCCTTCCACTTAACCAGATACTGGAGTTTCCGTCTTGAAACACGAGAATCCAAAATCTTCTCCACAATATACTCCAACTCCCCCTCCACCAAAACCGGGGCAGGAGGATCAACAGATGGAACCATAGGTGCCACGTATCTCCGCAACAATGACCTATGGAATACGTTATGGATGGAAAAAGAATCTGGAAGGGTCAAACGAAAAGACACAGGATTAAGAACCTCAGAAATCCTATACGGACCAATGAAACGAGGTTTAAACTTAGGAGAGGAAACCTTCATAGGAATATGATGAGAAGACAACCAAACCAAATCCCCAACACGAAGTCGGGGACCCACACAGCGTCTGCGATTAGCGAAACGTTGAGCCTTCTCCTGGGACAAGGTCAAATTGTCCACCACATGAGTCCAAATCTGCTGCAACCTGTCCACCACAGTATCCACACCAGGACAGTCCGAAGACTCAACCTGCCCTGAAGAGAAACGAGGATGGAACCCAGAGTTGCAGATAAACGGCAAAACCAAGGTAGCCGAGCTGGCCCGATTATTAAGGGCGAACTCAGCCAAAGGCAAAAAGGACACCCAGTCATCCTGATCAGCAGAAACAAAGCATCTCAGATATGTCTCCAAGGTCTGATTGGTTCGTTCGGTCTGGCCATTAGTCTGAGGATGGAAAGCCGAGGAAAAAGACAAGTCAATGCCCATCGTAGCACAAAAGGCTCGCCAAAACCTCGAAACAAACTGGGAACCTCTGTCAGAAACGATATTCTCTGGAATGCCATGTAAACGAACCACATGCTGGAAGAACAATGGCACCAAATCAGAGGAGGAAGGTAATTTAGACAAGGGCACCAAATAGACCATCTTAGAGAAGCGATCACAAACCACCCAAATGACTGACATTTTTTGAGAGACGGGAAGATCTGAAATAAAATCCATAGAGATATGTGTCCAAGGCCTCTTCGGGACCGGCAAGGGCAAAAGCAACCCACTGGCACGAGAACAGCAGGGCTTAGCCCGAGCACAAATCCCACAGGACTGCACAAAAGAACGCACATCCAGCGACAGAGATGGCCACCAAAAGGATCTAGCCACTAACTCTCTGGTACCAAAGATTCCAGGATGACCAGCCAACACCGAACAATGAACCTCAGAGATAACTTTATTTGTCCATCTATCAGGGACAAACAGTTTCTCCGCTGGGCAACGATCAGGTTTATTAGCCTGAAATTTTTGCAGCACCCGCCGCAAATCAGGGGAGATGGCAGACACAATTACTCCCTCTTTGAGAATACCCGCCGGCTCAGATAAACCCGGAGAGTCGGGCACAAAACTCCTAGACAGGGCATCCGCCTTCACATTTTTAGAGCCCGGAAGGTACGAAACCACAAAGTCAAAACGGGCAAAAAACAGCGACCAACGAGCCTGTCTAGGATTCAAGCGCTTGGCAGACTCGAGATAAGTCAAGTTCTTATGATCAGTCAAGACCACCACGCGATGCTTAGCTCCTTCAAGCCAATGACGCCACTCCTCGAATGCCCACTTCATGGCCAGCAACTCTCGATTGCCAACATCATAATTTCGCTCAGCAGGCGAAAACTTCCTGGAAAAGAAGGCGCATGGTTTCATCACCGAGCAATCAGAACTTCTCTGCGACAAAACAGCCCCTGCTCCAATCTCAGAAGCATCAACCTCGACCTGGAATGGAAGCGAAACATCTGGTTGACACAACACAGGGGCAGAAGTAAACAACGCTTCAACTCTTGAAAAGCTTCCACAGCAGCAGAAGACCAATTGACCACATCAGCACCTTTCTTGGTCAAATCGGTCAATGGTTTAGCAATACTAGAAAAATTGCAGATGAAGCGACGATAAAAATTAGCAAAGCCCAGGAACTTTTGCAGACTTTTCAGAGATGTCGGCTGAGTCCAATCATGGATGGCTTGGACCTTAACAGGGTCCATCTCGATAGTAGAAGGGGAAAAAATGAACCCCAAAAATGAAACCTTCTGAACACCAAAGAGACACTTTGATCCCTTCACAAACAAAGAATTAGCACGCAGGACCTGAAACACCTTTGTGACCTGCTTCACATGTGACTCCCAATCATCCGAGAAGATCAAAATATCATCCAAGTATACAATCAGGAATTTATCCAGGTACTCTCGGAAGATGTCATGCATAAAGGACTGAAACACTGATGGAGCATTGGCAAGTCCGAATGGCATCACTAGGTACTTAAAATGGCCCTCGGGCGTATTAAATGCAGTTTTCCATTCATCGCCTCGCTTAATACGCACAAGATTATACGCACCACGAAGATCTATCTTGGTGAACCAACTAGCCCCCTTAATCCGAGCAAACAAATCAGATAACAGCGGCAAGGGGTACTGAAATTTAACCGTGATCTTATTTAGAAGGCGGTAATCTATACAAGGTCTCAGCGAACCATCCTTCTTGGCCACAAAAAAGAACCCCGCTCCTAATAGCGACGATGACGGGCGAATATGCCCCTTCTCCAAGGACTCCTTCACGTAACTCCGCATAGCGGCGCGCTCAGACACAGATAAATTAAACAGTCGACCTTTTGGGAATTTACTACCAGGAATCAAATCGATAGCACAATCACAATCCCTATGCGGAGGTAGGGTATCGGACTTGGCCTCATCAAATACATCCCGGTAATCAGACAAGAACTCTGGAACCTCAGAAGGGGTGGATGACGAAATAAACAGAAATGGGACATCACCATGTACCCCCTGACAACCCCAGCTGGACATAGACATGGATTTCCAATCTAACACTGGATTATGGACTTGTAGCCATGGCAACCCCAACACGACCACATCATGCAGATTATGCAACACCAGAAAGCGAATAACCTCCTGATGTGCAGGAGCCATGCACATGGTCAGCTGGGTCCAGTACTGAGGCTTATTCTTGGCCAAAGGCGTAGCATCAATTCCTCTCAATGGAATAGGACACTGCAAGGGCTCCAAGACAAACCCACAGCGCCTAGCATACTCCAAGTCCATCAAATTCAGGGCAGCGCCTGAATCCACAAATGCCATGACAGAATAAGATGACAAAGAGCAGATCAAGGTAACGGACAAAAGAAATTTAGACTGTACCGTACCAATGGTGGCAGACCTAGCGAACCGCTTAGTGCGCTTAGGACAATCAGAGATAGCATGAGTGGAATCACCACAGTAGAAACACAGCCCATTCTGACGTCTGTGTTCTTGCCGTTCAACTCTGGTCAAAGTCCTATCGCACTGCATAGGCTCAGGTTTATGCTCAGATAATACCGCCAAATGGTGCACAGATTTACGCTCACGCAAGCGTCGACCGATCTGAATGGCCAAAGACATAGACTCATTCAGACCAGCAGGCATAGGAAATTCCACCATGACATCCTTAAGGGCTTCAGAGATACCCTTTCTGAAAATAGCTGCGAGCGCACCTTCATTCCATTGAGTGAGTACGGACCACTTTCTAAATTTCTGACAATATACCTCTATCTCATCCTGACCCTGACACAGAGCCAGCAAATTTTTCTCTGCCTGATCCACTGAATTAGGTTCATCGTACAGCAATCCGAGCGCCAGGAAAAACGCATCAATATTACTTAATGCAGGATCTCCTGGCGCAAGAGAAAATGCCCAGTCCTGAGGGTCGCCACGTAAAAAAGAAATAATGATCCTAACTTGTTGAACTGGGCCACCAGAGGAGCGAGGTTTCAAAGCCAGAAATAGTTTACAACTATTTTTGAAACTCAGGAATTTAGTTCTATCTCCAAAAAACAAATCAGGAATAGGAATTATTGGTTCTAACATAGAATTCTGAACCACAAAGTCTTGAATATTTTGTACTCTTGCCGTGAGCTGATCCACACATGAAGACAGACCTTTAATGTCCATCGCTACACCTGTGAACCACCCAAATGTCTAGGGGAAAAAAAAGGCAAAACACAGTGCAGAGAAAAAAAAATGGTCTCAGAACTTCTTTTTTCCCTCTATTGAGAATCATTAGTACTTTGGGCCTCCAGTACTGTTATGATAAGGTAATTCAGTACCACAATGGACATAGAAGTCAGAGCACATACAATGACCTGACAATAACCCAAAAACATAGAACGAGCTCTGAGACGTGGGAACTCTGCTGACCGCAATCCCTAATCCTCTCCAACCACACTAGAGGCAGCCGTGGATTGCGCCTAACGCTCCCTATGCAACTCGGCACAGCCTGAGAAACTAGCTAGCCTGAAGATAGAAAATAAGCCTACCTTGCCTCAGAGAAATACCCCAAAGGAAAAGGCAGCCCCCACATATAATGACTGTGAGTTAAGATGAAAAGACAAACGTAGAGATGAAATAGATTTAGCAAAGTGAGGCCCGACTTACTGAACAGAGCGAGGATAGGAAAGGTAACTTTGCGGTCAACACAAAACCCTACAAACAACCACACAAAGGGGGCAAAAAGACCCTCCGTACCGACTAACGGCACAGAGGTACACCCTCTGCGTCCCAGAGCTTCCAGCAAGCAAGAAAAAACCAAATAAGCAAGCTGGACAGAAAAAAACAGCAAACAAAATAACAAAAGCGGAACTTAGCTATGCAGAGCAGTAGGCCACAGGAACGATCCAGGAGGAAGCAAGTCCTATATTAGAACATTGACTGGAGGCCAGGATCAAAGCACTAGGTGGAGTTAAATAGAGCAGCACCTAATGACTTCCCCACATCACCTGAGGAAGGAAACTGTTGTGAATTCTGTGGCAGAGCTCCCTCCTGTGGTCACAAGTGGTACTTCGGCTGATTCTCTCTGTGAGCTTCTGTTGGTGGAGGGAAGTGGTACTGCGGCTTCTGAGTTTCCTCCCTCAGGTGATCTGGTGATGTTGTTAGGTGCTTCTCTACTTAACTCCACCTAATGCTTTGATCCTGGCTTCCTGTCAATGTTCCAGTGTTGGACTTGCTTTTCCCTGGATCATTCCTGTGGCCTGCTGCTCTGCATAGCTAAGTTCTTCTTTGCTATTTGTTTGCTATTTTTTCTGTCCAGCTTGTCTTATTTGTTGCTGGTAGCTCTGGGACGCAAAGGTTGTACCTCCGTGCCGTTAGTTCGGTACGGAGGGTCTTTTTGCCCCCTTTGCGTGGTTTTCCTTAGGGTTTTGTGTAGACCGCAAAGTTGCCTTTTCTATCCTCGCTCTGTTAAGAAAGTCGGGCCTCACTTTGCTGAATCTATTTCATCTTTACGTTTGTCTTTTCATCTTAACTCACAGTCATTATATGTGGGGGGCTGCCTTTTCCTTTGGGGTATTTCTCTGAGGCAAGGTAGGCTTGTTTTCTATCTTCAGGCTAGTTAGTTTCTCAGGCTGTGCCAAGTTGCATAGGCAGAGTTAGGCGCAATCCACGGCTGCCTCTAGTGTTGTTTGGAGAGGATTAGGGATTGCGGTCTGCAGAGTTCCCACGTCTCAGAGCTCGTTCTATGATTTTGGGTTATTGTCAGATCACTGTATGTGCTCTGACCGCTATGTCCATTGTGGTACTGAATTGCCTTTCATAACAGTACAGGAAGCCCAAAGTACTAATGATTCTCAATAGAGGGAAAAAAGAAGTTCTGAGACCATTTTTTTAATCTTTGCACTGTGTTTTGCCTTTTTTTTCCCCTAGACATTTGGGTGGTTCAGTACACAGGTGTGGTGATGGACATTAGAAGTCTGTCTTCATTTGTGGATCAGCTCTCGGCAAGTGTACAAAAGATTCAAGACACTATTGATCAGAAATCTATGTTAGAACCAAGAATTCCTCTTCCTGATTTGTTTTTTGGAGATAGAACTGAGATAAAAAATAATTGTAAATTGTTTCTGGCCTTGAAACCTCGCTCCTCTGGTGATCCAGTTCAACAGGTTTTGATTGTTATTTCTTTTTTGCGCGGCGACCCTCAGGACTGGGCGTTTTCTCTTGCGCCAGGAGATCCTGCATTGAGTAATATCGATGCGTTTTTCCTGGCGCTCGGATTGCTGTACGATGAACCTAATTCAGTGGATCAGGCAGAGAAAAATTTGCTGGCTTTTTGTCAGGGTCAGGATGAGATAGAGGTATATTGTCAGAAATTTAGAAAGTGGTCCGTGCTCACTCAATGGAATGAATCTGCGCTGGCAGCTATGTTCAGAAAGGGTCTCTCTGAAGCCCTTAAGGATGTCATGGTGGGATTTCCTATGCCTGCTGGTTTGAATGAGTCTATGTCTTTGGCCATTCAGATCGGTCGACGCTTGCGTGAGCGTAAATCTGTGCACCATTTGGCGGTATTACCTGAGCTTAAACCTGAGCCTATGCAGTGCGATAGGACTTTGACCAGAGTTGAACGGCAGGAACACAGACGTCTGAATGGGCTGTGTTTCTACTGTGGTGATTCCACTCATGCTATCTCTGATTGTCCTAAGCGCACTAAGCGGTTCGCTAGGTCTGCCACCATTGGTACGGTACAGTCAAAATTTCTTCTGTCCGTTACCTTGATCTGTTCTTTCTCATCGTATTCTGTCATGGCATTTGTGGATTCAGGCGCTGCCCTGAATTTGATGGACTTGGAGTATGCTAAGCGTTGTGGGTTTCTCTTAGAGCCCTTGCAGTGTCCTATTCCATTGAGAGGAATTGATGCCACGCCTTTGGCCAAGAATAAGCCTCAGTACTGGACCCAGCTGACCATGTGCATGGCTCCTGCACATCAGGAGGTTATTCGCTTTCTGGTGTTGCATAATCTGCATGATGTGGTCATGTTGGGGTTGCCATGGCTACAAGCCCATAATCCAGTATTAGATTGGAAATCCATGTCGGTGTCCAGCTGGGGTTGTCAGGGGGTACATGGTGATGTGCCATTTCTGTCAATTTCGTCATCCACCCCTTCTGAGGTTCCAGAGTTCTTGTCTGATTACCGGGATGTATTTGATGAGCCCAAGTCCGATGCCCTACCTCCGCATACGGATTGTGATTGTGCTATCAATTTGATTCCTGGTAGTAAATTCCCAAAAGGTCGACTGTTTAATTTATCCGTGCCTGAGCACGCCGCTATGCGCAGTTATGTGAAGGAATCCCTGGAGAAGGGGCATATTCGCCCGTCATCGTCACCATTAGGAGCAGGGTTCTTTTTTGTAGCCAAGAAGGATGGTTCGCTGAGACCTTGTATAGATTACCGCCTTCTAAATAAGATCACGGTTAAATTTCAGTACCCCTTGCCATTGTTATCTGATTTGTTTGCTCGGATTAAGGGGGCTACTTGGTTCACCAAGATAGATCTTCGTGGTGCGTATAATCTGGTGCGAATCAGGCGAGGAGATGAATGGAAAACTGCATTTAATACGCCCGAGGGTCATTTTGAGTATCTAGTGATGCCATTCGGACTTGCCAATGCTCCATCAGTGTTTCAGTCCTTTATGCATGACATCTTCCGAGAGTACCTGGATAAATTCCTGATTGTGTACTTGGATGACATTTTGATCTTCTCGGATGATTGGGAGTCTCATGTGAAGCAGGTCAGAACAGTTTTTCAGGTCCTGCGTGCTAATTCTTTGTTTGTGAAGGGATCAAAGTGTCTCTTTGGTGTGCAGAAGGTTTCATTTTTGGGGTTCATCTTTTCCCCTTCTACTATCGAGATGGATCCTGTTAAGGTCCAAGCCATCCATGATTGGACTCAGCCGACATCTCTGAAAAGTCTGCAAAAGTTCCTGGGCTTTGCTAATTTTTATCGTCGCTTCATCTGCAATTTTTCTAGTATTGCCAAACCATTGACCGATTTGACCAAGAAGGGTGCTGATTTGGTCAATTGGTCTTCTGCTGCTGTGGAAGCTTTTCAAGAGTTGAAGCGTCGTTTTTCTTCTGCCCCTGTGTTGTGTCAACCAGATGTTTCTCTTCCGTTCCAGGTCGAGGTTGATGCTTCTGAGATTGGAGCAGGGGCGGTTTTGTCGCAGAGAGCTTCTGATTGCTCAGTGATGAAACCATGCGCTTTTTTTTCCAGGAAGTTTTCGCCTGCTGAGCGAAATTATGATGTGGGCAACCGAGAGTTGCTGGCCATGAAGTGGGCATTCGAGGAGTGGCGTCATTGGCTTGAAGGAGCTAAGCATCGCGTGGTGGTATTGACTGATCATAAAAACTTGACTTATCTTGAGTCTGCTAAGCGGTTGAATCCTAGACAGGCTCGTTGGTAGCTGTTTTTTGCCCGTTTTGACTTTGTGATTTCGTACCTTCCGGGCTCTAAAAATGTGAAGGCGGATGCTCTGTCTAGGAGTTTTGTGCCCGACTCTCCGGGTTTGTCTGAGCCGGCGGGTATCCTCAAGGAAGGAGTAATTGTGTCTGCCATCTCCCCTGATTTGCGGCGGGTGCTGCAAAAATTTCAGGCTAATAAACTGGATCGTTGTCCAGCGGAGAGACTGTTTGTCCCTGATAGGTGGACCAATAAAGTTATCTCTGAGGTTCATTGTTCGGTGTTGGCTGGTCATCCTGGAATCTTTGGTACCAGAGAGTTAGTGGCTAGATCCTTTTGGTGGCCGTCACTGTCGCGGGATGTGCGTGCTTTTGTGCAGTCCTGTGGGATTTGTGCTCGGGCTAAGCCCTGCTGTTCTCGTGCCAGTGGGTTGCTTTTGCCCTTGCCGGTCCCGAAGAGGCCTTGGACACATATCTCTATGGATTTTATTTCTGATCTTCCCGTTTCTCAAAAGATGTCAGTCATTTGGGTGGTCTGTGTTCGCTTTTCTAAGATGGTCCATCTGGTACCCTTGTCTAAATTGCCTTCCTCCTCTGATTTGGTGCCATTGTTCTTCCAGCATGTGGTTCGTTTACATGGCATTCCAGAGAATATCGTTTCTGACAGAGGTTCCCAGTTTGTTTCAAGGTTTTGGCGAGCCTTTTGTGGTAGGATGGGCATTGACTTGTCTTTTTCCTCGGCTTTCCATCCTCAGACTAATGGCCAGACCGAACGAACCAATCAGACCTTGGAAACATATCTGAGATGCTTTGTTTCTGCCGATCAGGATGACTGGGTGTCCTTTTTGCCTTTGGCTGAGTTCGCCCTTAATAATCGGGCCAGCTCGGCTACCTTGGTTTCGCCATTTTTCTGCAATTCTGGGTTCCATCCTCGTTTCTCTTCAGGACAGGTTGAGTCTTCGGACAGTCCTGGTGTGGATACTGTGGTGGACAGGTTGCAGCAGATTTGGACTCATGTAGTGGACAATTTGACCTTGTCCCAGGAGAAGGCTCAACGTTTCGCTAATCGCAGACGCCGTGTGGGTCCCCGACTTCGTGTTGGGGATCTGGTTTGGTTATCTTCTCGTCATATTCCTATGAAGGTTTCCTCTCCTAAGTTTAAACCTCGTTTCATTGGTCCGTATAGGATTTCTGAGGTTCTTAATCCTGTGTCTTTTCGTCTGACCCTTCCTGATTCTTTTTCCATACATAACGTATTCCATAGGTCATTGTTGCGGAGATACGTGGCACCTATGGTTCCATCTGTTGATCCTCCTGCCCCGGTTTTGGTGGAGGGGGAATTGGAGTAGATTGTGGAGAAGATTTTGGATTCTCGTGTTTCTAGACGGAAACTCCAGTATCTGGTTAAATGGAAGGGTTATGCTCAGGAAGATAATTCCTGGGTTTTTGCCTCTGATGTCCATGCTTCCGATCTTGTTCGTGCCTTTCATGTGGCTCATCCTGGTCGGCCTGGGGGCTCTGGTGAGGGTTCGGTGACCCCTCCTCAAGGGGGGGGGGTACTGTTGTGAATTCTGTGGCAGAGCTCCCTCCTGTGGTCACAAGTGGTACTTCGGCTGATTCTCTCTGTGAGCTTCTGTTGGTGGAGGGAAGTGGTACTGCGGCTTCTGAGTTTCCTCCCTCAGGTGATCTGGTGAGGTCATTAGGTGCTTCTCTACTTAACTCCACCTAATGCTTTGATCCTGGCTTCCTGTCAATGTTCCAGTGTTGGACTTGCTTTTCCCTGGATCATTCCTGTGGCCTGCTGCTCTGCATAGCTAAATTCTTCTTTGCTATTTGTTTGCTATTTTTTCTGTCCAGCTTGTCTTATTTGTTGCTGGTAGCTCCGGGACGCAAAGGGTGTACCTCCGTGCCGTTAGTTCGGTACGGAGGGTCTTTTTGCCCCCTTTGCGTGGTTTTCCTTAGGGTTTTGTGTAGACCGCAAAGTTGCCTTTTCTATCCTCGCTCTGTTAAGAAAGTCGGGCCTCACTTTGCTGAATCTATTTCATCTCTACGTTTGTCTTTTCATCTTAACTCACAGTCATTATATGTGGGGGGCTGCCTTTTCCTTTGGGGTATTTCTCTGAGGCAAGGTAGGCTTGTTTTCTATCTTCAGGCTAGTTAGTTTCTCAGGCTGTGCCGAGTTGCATAGGCAGAGTTAGGCGCAATCCACGGCTGCCTCTAGTGTTGTTTGGAGAGGATTAGGGATTGCGGTCTGCAGAGTTCCCACGTCTCAGAGCTCGTTCTATGATTTTGGGTTATTGTCAGATCACTGTATGTGCTCTGACCGCTATGTCCATTGTGGTACTGAATTGCCTTTCATAACAGGAAACTCAGAAGCCGCAGTACCACTCTCTTCCACCAACGGAAGCTCATAGAGAGAATCAGCCGAAGTACCACTTGTGACCACAGGAGGGAGCTCTGCCACAGAATTCACAACAGTAACCGAATAGGAAGTGTTTCTATGCTCTCTGGAATTATGACACAAGTTATAGTAGATAAAATTTCAGGTTTATTGTCAACGCATTTCAGAGTTCACCAACTCCTTCCTCAGCCCAACCATAAAAAATGTATTCTTTTATGTACTATAACTCTCATCATAATTCCAGAGAGTGCAGAAACACTTCCAATCTGGTTACCTTTACTGATATTCTATGGAGGCTGCTGCATCTGGTCTTTAGACTTTTTAACTGTTGTGTCTCACACAACCTTACAAGGTGAGCTGTTTTACCTTTCATTTCATTTCAAACCTTTAACCTGGATAAGACTCTAGTGCTCTCTTGCATTTCGTTACAGGTAGTACAGTGACTCACCAGTGACATTATACACAGGAACCGGGTACAGGAAATACAGTGATCACTAGTGACATTATACACTGGAGCTCTGTATATAGTGACAGTGTTTAACACAAAAAAAGACCCACCTTCTATATAGAAAACTTTATTAGATAAAAAATAAAAAGAAGAGGCTTAATGACAAGATACGTCAATAGGAAGGGCGGGTAGGGGTATTGACCCTAATTATGATCTCATGGTTTTCCTACCTTATCTGTAATATCTATGATTTTTATACAGTTATATGAAAAAGTTTGGGCACCCCTATTAATCTTAAGCTTAATGTTTTATAAATTGTTTTTTTTGCAACAGCTATTTCAGTTTCATATATCTAATAACTGTTGGACACAGTAATGTTCCTGCCTTGAAATGAGGTTTATTATACTAACAGAAAATGTGCAATCTGCATTCAAACAAAATTTGACAGGTGCATAAGTATGGGCACCCCACCAGAAAAGTGACATTAATATTTAGTAGATCCTCCTTTTGCAAAAATAACAGCCTCTAGTTGCTTCCTATAGCTTTCAATGGGTTCCTGCATCCTGGATGAAGGTATTTTTGACCATTCCTCTTTACAAAACAATTCCAGTTCAGTTAAGTTTGATGGTCGCCGAGCATGGACAGCCCTCTTCAAATGATCCCACAGATGTTCAATGATATTCAGGTCTGGGGACTGGGATGGCCATTCCAGAACAGTGTAATTGTTTCTCTGCATGAATGCCTGAGTAGATTTGGAGCGGTGTTTTGGATCATTGTCTTGCTGAAAGATCCAACCCCTGTGTAACTTCAACTTTGTCATTGATTCATGAACATTATTGTCAAGAATCTGCTGATACTGAGAGGAATCCATGCGTCCCTCAACTTTAACAAGATTCCCGGTGCCGGAATTGGCCATACAGCTCCAAATCATGATGGAACCTCCACCAAATTTTACTGTGGGTAGCAAGTGTTTTTCTTGGAATGCTGTGTTTTTTGGCCGCCATGCATAACGCCTTTTTGTATGACCAAACAACTCAATCTTGGTTTCATCAGTCCACAGGACCTTCTTCCAAAAAGAAATTGGCTTCTCAAATGTGCTTTTGTATACCTCAGCCGACTCTGTTTGTGGCGTGCTTGCAGAAACGGCTTCTTTCGCCTCACTCTCCCATACAGCTTCTCCTTGTGCAAAGTGTGTTGTATAGTTGACCGATGCACAGTGACACCATCTGCAGCAAGTTGATGCTGCAGCTCTCTGGAGGTTGTCTGAGGATTGTCCTTGACTGATCTCACAATTCTTCTTCTCTGCCTTTCTGATGTTTTTCTTGGCCTGCCACTTCTGGCCTTAACAAGAACTGTACCTGTGTTCTTCCATTTCCTTACTATGTTCCTCACAGTGGGAATTGACAGGTTAAATCTCTGAGACAGCTTTCTGTATCCTTCCCCTGAACAACTATGTTGAATAATCTGTTTTCAGATCATTAGACAGTTGTTTTGAGGAGCCCATGATGCCACTCTTCAGAGGAGATTCAAACAGGAGAACAACTTGCAAGTGGCCACTTTAAGTAGTTTTTCTCATGATTGCATACACCTGGCTATGAAGTTCAAAGCTCAATGAGGTTAGAAAACCAAAAAAAGTGCTTTAGTAAGTCAGTAAAAAGTAGGTAGGAGTATTTAAAACAAGAAAATGATAAAGGTGCCCATACTTATGCACCTGTCAAATTTTGTTTGAATGCAAATTGCACATTTTCTGTTAGTACAATAAACCTCATTTCAAGGCAGAAACATTACTGTGTCCAACAGTTATTAGATATATGAAACTGAAATAGCTGTTGCAAAAAAAACAATTTTTATAAAACATTAAGCTTAAGATTAATAGGGGTGCCCAAACTTTTTCATATAACTGTACATATTCTGCAATGCATCCATCTTATCTATAAGGCTTCTTTCACACTTTTGTCGGTACTCGGCCGTCACAAAGCGTCGGCGCGACGTACCGACGAACAGTAGGGAAATTGTGCCAAACGTGAGCAGCGGACGCAGTTTTTCAATGCGTCCGCTGCTCATTCTAAAGTCCCGGGGAGGAGATAGCGATCTCCGCCCGGGCATGCGCAGTCCAAATTGCAGGATGCAATGTACGAAAAAGCGTTCCCTTGAACGTTTTTGCGAAACGACGGGCCGCCAAAACCCTACGCATCCAGTGGACGACGCATGCAACGTATGGCCATACGTTGCAATGCATCGCTAATGCAAGTCTATGGGGAAAAAACGCATCCTGCGGGCAACTTTGCAGGATGCGTTTTTTCTCCAAAATGACACATTGCGACGGTGGCCAAACAACGGATGTGTGAAAGAAGCCTTAGCATCCATGTTTTGTATATCTTCATAAAATAATCATACTTAACACCGCAGAGGTTGGCACCCTAGGGGAAAACGAAATGGTGCCCCCTTTCGAAGTCGGCTCACCCTTACTGACCCTGTTATACCCAGCAAACGAATGACACCACCATGAATAAAAAGCAAACACACATGCAAACACATATAAGGGTCATACAGAGAAAATTCTCTTGATAGTGAAATGCTCATATAGTCAATCGACTGGACACAAATATAGGTGTTAGGACGCCACAGAAGGCCAGGAAGGGAATAGATTCATATCATAATGCAATGTTTCAGTACTTGGGATACTGACCCTAAATCAGTGCCTATTGGATTTCCTTCCTAGCTGCAGAGGTTGGTACCCTACAAGTCAACATGGCACCCATGCTCGGCATCGACTGTCTTTTTGTGACCCTAGTAAAACCCTATGGGGTAATAACTCCACAGTGGTTCAGGGTTTAGGGCACATGAACATGATGGGATAGTGAGTGTCTAAATAACACAGATGCACACATACTAATAAGGGAAGACTCTCATTGTCTATAACTGAATCACATATACAGTACATCACAATATTAGGATTGACAGTAGGTATATTAAGGGTTATTTCTTGATCAACTCAAAAATTAATGTTCCTTTACTGATCAATTGGAAACCAGTCAGGCACTCAATGAGTATATTGTGCACTCTCTATAACTCTTGGGTTCCTATATATACAGACCATAGCAAACAATATCATTCTATATAGTCCCTAATGCTATAAACACATCGCCATTACAGAGGCCCAATGGCCTTAGTGAGGTAGGAATGGTATAAGTATCCACCCAATATTCTCCTTAGCACATATAGCCTTATTGCAGATTAAGATCAGGGGTTTTTATAGTAGTCCAAAAATATAACCAAATCACTGTCAATATACCAGGGGAAAATCCCCACATGGGTTATACACAAATTGGAACATCAAAATAAAAGGTAGTAATAGCCCAACAAAGTAAAATATCTGTGACTATTAAAGGTACTCGTCCTCATATTTTGCTATTTCCATCCCTACGCATTGCCCCCTTCTAATAGTAGGGGTTCATCAATCAAGGAAGCTATTCACGCACATGCATTATCCCAAAGGAACTGATAGCATGCTGGTGTATATACTATATAGTATGTAGGTAATACAAGAATCACCAGTGATATTGTACACAGGAACTCTATGTATACTGTACAGTATAAGTTTACAGATAATATGGTGACTCAACAGTGACATTATACACATGAGCTCTGTATATAGTGTACAGGTAATACAGTCGCTCACCAGTGACATTATAGACAGGAGCTTTGCATATTGTGTTCGTGTAGAGTTAATACAGTGATCACCAGTGACATTATACACAGGAGTTCTGTATATAGTGGCAGTGTACAATTAATACAGTGATCACAAGTGACATTATAAATAGGAGCTCTGTATATAGTGACAGTGTACAGGTAATACAGTGACCATTATGCACAGGATCTCTGTATACACTATATAGTGTACAGTTAATAGAGTGATCACCAGTGCTATTATACACTGGACCTCTGTATATAGTGTATAATGTACAGGTAATACAGTGATCACCAGTGACATTATACACAGGAGCTCTGTACATAGTGTAAGCATACAGGTAATACAGTGACTCACCAGGGAAATTATACACAGGAGCTCTGTATATAGTGTACAGGTAATACAGTGACCACCAGTGACGTTATACACAGGAGCTCTGTATGTAGTGTATAGTGTACAGGTAATACAGTGATCACTAGTGACATTATACACTGGAGCTCTGTATATAGTGACAGTGTACAATTAATACAGTGATCATCAGTGACATTATAAATAGGAGCTCTGTATGTAGTGACAGTGTACAGGTAATACAGTGACCATTATGCACAGGAGCTCTGTATATACTATATAGTGTACAGGTAATACAGGGACCACCTGTGATATTATACACTGGAACTCTGTATATAGTGTATAGTGCAAGTGTACATGTAATACAGTGGCACACCATGAGCTCTGTATATAGTGTACAGGTAATAGAGTAATCACCAGTGACATTATACATCGGCATACTGTTTATAGTGTATAGTGTAAGTGTACAGGTAATAGAGTAACTCACCAGTAACATTATACACAGGAGCTCTGTATATAGTGTAAGTTTATAGGTAATACAGTGACGACCAATGACATATTGCTCTGGAGCTCTGTATATGCTATATAGAGTACAGCTAATACAGGGATCACCCGTGACATCATACACAGGAGCTCTGTACATAGTGTAAGTGTACAGGTAATACAGTGATCACCAGTGACAATACACACAGAAGCTCTGTATATAGTGTAAACATACAGGTAATATAGTGACTCACAGTAACATTATACACAGTAGCTCTGTATATAGTGTATAGGTAATACAGTGGCTCACCAGTGACATTATAGACAGGAGCTCTGTATATACTATAAGTTTACAGATAATACAGTGAATCATCAGTGACATTATACACAGGAGCTCTGTTTATAGTGTACAGGTAATACAGTCGCTCACCAGTGACATTATAGACAGGAACTCTGTATATAGTGTAAGTGTACCGGTATAATGCAATGATCACCAGTGACATTATACATAGGAGTTCTGTATATTGTGTATAGGTAATACAGTGACTCACCAGTGACATTATACACATGAGCTCTGTATATAGCATACGTGTACAGGTAATACAGTGACTCACCAGTGACATTATACACAGGAGATCTGTGTATTGTGTACAGGTAATGCAGTGACCACCAGTGACATTGTACACAGGAGCTCTGTGTATAGTGTATAGTGTACAGATAATGCAGTTATCACCAGTGGCATTATACACAGGAGCTCAGTATATAGTGTTAGTGTACATGTAATACAGGTATCACCAGTGACATTTTACACAGCAGCTCTCTCTCTCTATATAGTATATAGTGTACAGGTAATACAGTAGTCACCAGTGACATTATACACAGGCATCCTGTGTATAGTGTGTAGTGTAAGTGTGAAGGTAATACACTGACTCACCAGTGACATCTCTAGTTGAAGATACTCATCTTCGCTTTTCTTCTTCATCCAGCGCAGATCACCATCACTTCTTCTAGCCAGGACTCATCTCTGCAGAAAATAGCACACAGTTATCTAGAGCACCATTTACAGAGCACATTCCCTTCATTTTTCCCCAACTTCTACTCTTCGCCAGATGAACAAAAATAGAGACATAATGTCGCCCTGCACAGTAACAGAACCCCCCAGTGAAAACAGTATCCTCAAAAAAAATACATCACAGCAGTGATAGTATCCCTTAATTAGCCCCAGCATATAATAATGTCGTTCATCTTGGTCCCATCCTGTAATAACATCCCCCATCTTGGCCCCTTGTGTCTCATTCATGGACTCACATGTCTCATTTCTAGCCCCATGTGTCTAATTCTTGACCCTACGTGTCAAATTCCTGGCCCCCCATGTGACTCATTCCTGGGCCTATACTGGTCTCCATCCTGCCCCCATATCTTTTCCCATCCTGGCCCCAGGCCCCATATGTTCTCCCATCATGGCCCCATGTGTCTCCATACTGTCCCCAGGCCCCATATGATCCACCATCTTGGCCCTGTGTGTCTCCACACATCCTGCTCCTAGCCCCCTTATGTCCCCCCCCATCCTGTACCCATGTGTCTCCATCCTGCCCCCAGGCCCCATATGATGTCCCATTCTGGAGCTATGTCTCTCCAGCCTTCCCCCAGGACCCATATATCTTCCCGTCCTGCCCCAGGACCCATATGATCTCCCATCCTGGCCCCATACAAAAAAATAAAATAAAAGTTTCTCTTTACCTGGCCGCAGTCCAGCGGCGTCCTATTCCTCATGGCAGTAATGTCATACGCCGGTGATGTCAGCGCAAATGTCAGCTGCCAGCCTCCGATTGGCTGGTGACTGTTAACTATTGCTGCGAGGACACATGTTCAGTTACTGAATTGGCCAAATCCTGCCCATAGGGCCGGGTGAATAGAAGCAAAAATAGGGGAACCTGAACCAGACCCTACTCCTTGCTTCTCCTCTCCAAGCCTCATACTCCAGTAAGGGCAGTAATGCCCTGATGGCGGTTCTAATGACAGACACAACCCCTATGTATACATGAAGAAAAACAGCTGCTGCTGTCTCGTGACAGATAGATAAAAGCTCTAGAAGATATTGAATCCAGTTGAATGAATACATAGGTGGGCTGCACTGCTGGAGTAAATCAGTTCTTCAGAAATGATAATGAGAATAAGGTTTTTTATTCACAATGCGTTTCAATGCCATATCAGCGTCTTTATCACCAGTGTCTTTCTAAGCAGTTCAAGTTTCCTAGGAAACCACTCACCTCACCGCTGATATACTGCAGAGGTGGCCGGTATACAATAAAATAAAAGATCCTTCTGTTCTTTAGAATGAAGCAGATTTTAAATTTTTAATAAAAGCTACTGTGAATTGCAAAGTTGCATGTTTTTACCAGCACTTTGCAATCAACCACTTTAAGCTGCATTCGATGTCTGATAGAATTTTTCTTCAGCATTGTTTGCTCAGGCTGCTGAGGTGATTTCCTTCACAGCAGGTACAAAATGACTATAAAGTACAAAAACTACACCACTAAGGAAAGAAAGAACTCAGACAGTAGGCCTCAGTTAAAATGCCCACACATAGCGCTGGTGTCTCTTCCGACTTTCCCACACACATGAACACATGACTAATGGGCAGAGGGGAAGAAAGCTACAGCCAGACACACCTGGTAGCAGAGCCAGTTTTAGACAAATTGGGGCTCTGGGCAAAATTCTAAGTGGGGACCCCAATCCTGAAATATTCCTCCAACAACAATGTTAGGCCCTGTAAAGACACAGGGTCGGCGGGCGCCCAGGGCCACTACCCGAAATGGACCAGGAATCATCCCGCCGAACATATGCTCTCCTTTTAACGTTGGCATAAAGCTACGTAGACAACACAGGGTGAGGGTAAAACAGTATGGCAATGCTTTATTGAACCACAAAAAAGGTAGATAACAGTCCCAGCAAAATACCCCAAGATGGTGCACATTACAGAGTCTCACCCTTCTACTGACTCATCAGGATAGTTGCAGCTGTTACTTTAGAGCTCCCAGGGTCGACTACCCCACCTGCGCCACACACACTTAGAGGAGGTAACGACAAGCGTAGGAAGATGACAGTCCATTCAGGTACAAGACCAGTTGACTAGAGGGTCACAACCTGAGTTTGTCTTCCAGGGTTTCCTACCCAACCTGTGGCACACACACAGAGAGGAGGTAACAACAAGCTTAGGAAGATGACAGTCCATTGAGGTACAAGGCCAGTTGACCCGAGGGTCACAACCAGGCTTCTCTAAACATCTCCATGGAGCCAGGCGATCGACGGGTCCCAATCCTGACTTTCTCCAAATGTATCCATGGTTCAGCGATGGTCAATGGAGCAGATCTGTATTCTTCCAACTTGGGCCGAGGTCCCCTAGGTTGTTTCCTGTAGAATTATAGATCTGTATCCCTTGTGATGGAGCCATGATGTCTTGGCAGCAGTCATTGTAGGGTTCCCTGGATGTTTGGATCTCTGGCTGCCTCTCTCTATCTGTCTGTCTCTCAGTCTCTCTGTCTCCCTATACAGTGGCATGTAACCTATTTTTATACTTAACAAGTATCCTTTATTCAGTATTATAAAGGGTTAAGGTACCTTTACACATAACGATATTGTTAACGATATCGTTGCTTTTTGTGACGTAGCAACGATATCGTTAATTAAATCGTTATGTGTGACCGCGACCAACGATCAGGCCCCTGCTGGGAGATCGTTGGTCGCTGAACAAAGTCCAGAACTTTATTTCGTCGCTGGATCTCCCGCGGACATCGCTGGATCAGCGTGTGTGACACCGATCCAGCGATGTCTTCACTGGTAACCAGGGTAAACATCGGGTAACTAAGCGCAGGGCCGCGCTTAGTAACCCGATGTTTACCCTGGTTACCATCCTAAAAGTAAAAAAACAAACAGTACATACTTACCTACCGCTGTCTGTCCCCGGCGCTGTGCTCTGCACTCCTCCTGCTCTGGCTGTGAGCGTCGGTCAGCCGGAAAACAGAGCGGTGACGTCACCGCTCTGCTTTCCGGCCGCTGTGCTCACAGCCAGTGCAGGAGGAGAGCAGAGCACAGCGCTGGAGGACAGACAGTGGTAGGTAAGTATGTAGTGTTTGTTTTTTTACTTTTAGGATGGTAACCAGGGTAAACATGGGGTTACTAAGCGCGGCCCTGCGCTTAGTTACCCAATGTTTACCCTGGTTACCGGCATCGTTGGTCGCTGGAGAGCTGTCTGTGTGACAGCTCTCCAGCGACCAAACAGCGACGCTGCAGCGATCCGGATCGTTGTCGGTATCGCTGCAGCGTCGCTTAATGTAAAGGGGCCTTAAGAATGGAGATGAGATCAAGTAGCATTACTTGATTATTTAATCTACAGTATTTGCATAGTTTTTCCTCCTCTGTTTTCGAAGTCACCAAAGTATCTGGCTTACACAATGCATAATTAGCATATCAGTACAAATCACTAGTCATCAAGGATAAGAGTACAATATGTTGTATGAAATGTCAATATTACAGGCTTACACAAGCAAAAGTCCACTTTCTTGACCAACACATTAAAAAGAGAACATACAGATATCAGTCTATTCTTTTTAGTTTGCTAAAAATAAACGTATGGTTAATTAAGATACAAAGCTGTGTCTCCACAGGCCCCCTTCACATGTCCATATAAAACGTACGTATTACACCAGTATCAATGTCATCAGTGTTTTTGATCAGTGGGTCGTCCGGGTGCCATCCGTGTTTTTCCAGTATGGACAATGTAAATGAAATAACGATCTTCTCATATACTTTCAACGTTAAACGCGTGCAGCATACGTACGGCATACGAACGACATGTTTACATGGACTCAGAGACTTGTATTGTTCAGCCCCAGAGTTTAAAAAGGGTACATGTGGCATCAGTGACAAAAATGCCACACGTTCTGGAAATACAGTCGTGTGAAGGTCAAAAAAGTAGAAAACATTAGCAGAATTGTAGTTTTTTCTACATCCAACCTCACAAATGGCAGAGTAAAAAGCGATAAAATTCCTATATGTCCTCAAAACTAACCTGCTATATCCCCTCTGGCATCAGTGTCGATGTACCAGTGTCCCTGATGGTGATTTCTCACTGGCTGTTGGAACAGATGGACAGGTTAAGAAAAAAATCACACATGGAATTCATTTGATCAGTACAAAAACACTGTGAGCAGGCCCTGATGTAAAATGCATACATGAGACATAAACTGTGCTTACAGTTGATCCATATTATGGAGACACTGCAATTACAATGATTACAATTATACATACAGTGCCTTGCAAAAGTATTCAGCCCCCTGAACTTTTAAACCTTTTCCCATATATCATGCTTCAAACATAAAGATACCAAATGTAAATTTTTGGTGAAGAATCAACAACAAGTGGAACACAATTGTGAAGTTGAATAAAATTTATTGGTTGTTTTAAAATTTTGTCAAACAGCTCGAGCTCAGTGAGGTTTTATGGAGATTGTTTGTGAACAGCAGTTTTCAGCTCTTTCCACAGATTCTCGATTGGATTGAGGTCTGGACTTTGACTTGGCCATTCTAACACCTGGATACGTTTATTTGTGAACCATTCCATTGTAGATTTTGCTTTATGTTTGGGATCATTGTCTTGTTGGAAGACAAATCTCCGTCAAGTCTCAGGTCTTTTGAAGACTCCAACAGGTTTTCTTCAAGAATTGACCTGTATTTGGCTCCATCCATCTTCCCATCAATTTTAACCATCTTCCCTGTCCCTGCTGAAGAAAAGCAGGCCCAAACCATGATGCTGCCAGCACCATATTTGACAGTGTGGATGGTGTGTTCAGGGTGATGAGCTGGTTTGCCTTTATGCCAAACTTATCATTTGGCATTGTTGCCAAAAAGTTTTATTTTGGTTTCTTCTGATCAGTGCACCTTCTTCCACATGTTTGATGTGTCTCCCAGGTGGCTTGTTGCAGACTTTAAACAACACTTTTTTATGGATATCTTTGAGAAATGGCTTTCTTCTTGCCACTCTTCCATAAAGGCCAGATTTGTGCAATGTACGACTGATTGTTGTCCTATGAACAGACTGTCCCACCTCAGCTGTAGATCTCTGCAGTTCATCCAGAGTGATCATGGGACATCTCTAATAAGTCTTCTCCTTGTTTGAGATGAAAGTTTAGAGGGACGGCCGGGTCTTGGTAGATTTGCAGTGGTATGATACTCCTTCCATTTCAATATGATCGCTTGCACAGTGTTCCTTGGGATGTTTAAAGTTTTGGAAATCATTTTGTATCCAAATCCAGCTTTAAACTTCTCCACAACAGTATCATGGACCTGCATGTTGTGTTCCTTGGTCTTCATGATGCTCTCTGTGCTTCAAACAGAACCCTGAGACTATCACAGAGCAGGAGCATTTATACGAAGACTTGATTACACACTGGTGGATTATATTTATCATCATTAGGCATTTAGGACAGCATTGGATCATTCAGAGATCCACAATGAACATCTGGAGTGAGTTTGCTGCACTGAAAGTAAAGGGGCCGAATAATATTGCACGCCCCACTTTTCAGTTTTTGAATTTCCACAAAAATTTAAAATAACCAATACATTTTGTTCAACTTCACAATTGCGTTCCACTTGTTGTTGATTCTACACCAAAAATTTACATTTGGTATCTTTATGTTTGAAGCATGATATGTGGGTTGAAAAGTTCAGGGGGCTGAATACTTTCGCAAGGCACTGTATATAAACATACACTATATACTGTATATACATATACAGATTCATGCAGTATGTACAAACACATATATAAAGTATGCGGGAGAAGGCGGTCTGGAAGCTTCAATGGGATCCACATGCAACACCAAATGAGTAGAGCCAAATCAGAAGACAGGTGGGTGCTCGCAAGGCTAGTGAGCACAGCCAAACAGGGAAAATTCAGAGGATAGCGGCACACCACTGATGAAAAAATGAAAAAAAAATTTATTCAGGCATAGCAAGCCATATTAAAAACATGAAAAGCCTTACACGTTTCAGATGCATGCAGCACCCTTAGTCATAGGATATACAATTAAAACCACAGTCAGAATAAATATCAATGAACAACCAATCACAAATGACAAATAATTAATTACATATACACAAGGTGTGGATGCAAACACAGCGGCAAGAAAAATATATATATATATATATATATATCAATAAATATAAAATAGATCGTTTCTTGAGTTCAGGCCCATCGAATATCTCGTGTACAACTTTAGAATCCAGAATGCTTCCCTTGAGGTCAATAGTTTCTGTTTGTTTCCACCCCGAATGGGATTAAAAATCTTTTCAAATGCATAAAAAGCAAAATGTATAAAACATATGTACATAAAGTATATAAAAACAGAAACATAGATTCAGTTTATATACAGTATGCTTACATTCATATACAGTTTATACATATATTACACAATGTATTTCATAAATACAATATACATATATATATATACACTGCTCAAAAACTAAAGGGGACACTGAACACTAAACATTAAATATTGCCGTTGTAAATCTTTATTCATTACATAGTAGAATGTGTTGAGAACAATAAAACCTAAAAATGAACACCGTAAATCACAGCTAATATCTCACGGAGGTCTGGAGTTTGAATGATGCTCAAAATCAAAGTGGAAAATGAAGTTACAGGCTGATCCAACTTCAGTGTTAATGCCTCAAGACAAGGAAATGATGCCCAATAGTGTGTGTGGCCTCTACATGCCTGTATGACCTCCCTACAACGCCTGGGCATGCTCCTGATGAGACGGCAGATGGTCTCCTGAGGGATCTCCTCCCAGACATGGACTAAAGCATCTGCCAACTCCTGAACAGTCTGTGGTGCAGCGTGACGTTGGTGGATGGTGCGAGACATGATGTCCCAGATGTATTCAATCGGATTCAGGTCTGGGGAATGGGCGGGCCAGTCCATAGCTTCAATACCTTCATCTTGCAGGAACTGCTGACACACTCCAGCTACATGAGGTCTTGCTTTGTCCTGCATTAGAAGGAACCCAGGACCAACCTCACCAGCATATGGTCTAACAACGGGTCTGAGGATCTCATCTCAGTACCTAATGGCAGTCAGGCTACCTCTGGCAACAACATAAAGGGCTGTGCAGCCCTCCAAAGAAATGACACCCCACACCATTACTGACCCACAGCCAAACCGGTCATGCTGAAGGATGTTGCAGGGAGCAGATTACGTCTCCAGACTCTGTCACATCTGTCACATGTACTCAGTGTGAACCTGCTTTCATCTGTGAAGAGCACAGGGCGCCAGTGGTATATTTGCCAATCCTGGTGTTCTGTGGCAAATGCCAAGCGTCCTGCACAGTGTTGGGCTGTGAGCACAACCCCTATCAGGCACTCAGACCATCCTCATGGAGTCGGTTTCTAACCGTTTGTGCAGACACATGCACATTTGTGGCCTGCTAGAGGTCATTATGCAGGGCTCTGGCAGTGCTCCTCCTGTTCTTCCTTGCACAAAGGCTGAGATAGCAGTCCTGCTGCTGTTGTTGCCCTCTTACGGCTCCCTCCACGTCTCCTGGTGTACTGGCCTGTCTCCTGGTAGCGCCTCCAGCCTCTGGACACTATGCTGACAGACAATGCAAACCTTCTTGCCACAGCTCGTATTGATGTGCCATCCTGGATGAGCTGCACTACCTGAGCCACTTGTGTGGGTTGTAGAGTCCGTCTCATGCTACCACGAGTGTAAAAGCACAACCAACATTCAAAAGTGACCAAAACATCAGCCAGAAAGCATTGGTATGGAGATGTGGTCTGTGGTCCCCACCTGCAGAACCACTCCTTTATTGAGTGTGTCTTGATAATTGCCAATAATTTCCATCTGTTGTATATTCCATTTGCACAACAGCATGTGAAATTGATTGTCAAACAGTGTTGCAACCTAAGTGGACAGTTTGATTTCACAGAAGTTTGATTTACTTGGAGTTATTTTCTGTTGTTTAACTGTTCCCTTTATTTTTTTTTTAGCAGTGTATATGTACACAGATGCACACATACTATATACTGTATGTATACACATATATACAGGTGTTTTTTCACAACATTAGAAATGATCAAAAAGTTAATTTATTTCAGTTCTTCAATACAAAAAGTGAAACTCATATAGAGTTATTACAAGCAGAGTAAATTAGAATACTTTAGAACACCAGCTTGAAAAATGTTAAAATCCGAAATGTACCTAAACCACGTTTAGAGTTAACATGTTTGGTATTTTTTAAGCGATCAGTCTAATTTATGGGTTAGTGTCTCCAGAAAATGAGCTGGGCATAATGTACTGGGCACTAGAACATACTGGGCACTACAACATACTAGGCACTACAGTGGCAGTTTGTAGTTTTCACTCAGCAATATCCACTGCTGCTTGTTTTTGGATAAAAAAACATGGAGTCAAACTTGTCACTACACCTGTAGATAAATTCCCAAAGGAGTATAATTTCCAAAATAGGGTCAGTTGAGGGGGGATTATGCTCTTTTAGGACTTAGGGGCTCTGTATGTGGAGTCCTTGTGAAAATAATAAATTTGGGGCTAAAGGAACATTTTACTTATATGTTATATAATTTGCTCTCTAAATTTAACATGGTATCCGCTCCTGATTCCAGCCATTTTTGCTTTCAATAAGTCAAACAGTGTTTCTTCTATTCCGAGCCCTGCCATGCACCCAAACAGTAGTATTCCCCCACATATGGGGTATTGGCGTACTCATTAGAAATTGTACAACAGATTGTCTCCTGTTACCCTTCTGAAAGTAAAAAATTGGGGGCTAATGTAACGTTTTTGCAATAAAGCACCTGAAAGGTTAATAAACATCTTGAAAATGGTTTTGAGGACAATGATGGGGGCAGTTTTTAGAATGTTGTCACTTTCAGGCATTTTCAGTCATATAGACCGCTCAAAGTCACTACAAATGTGACGTGGTCCCTAAAAAAATGTTTTTTGTAAATTTTAGTTGCAAAAATGAGAACTTTCTGATCAACTTTTAACCCTTCTAACTTCCTAACAATTAAAAATTATGTTTATGTTTAAAAAATGATGATGATTGTAAAGTAAACATGTGGTAAATGTTATTTATTAACTAATTAGTGTAATATAGCTCTCTGGTTTGAGAACATAAAAATTAAAAGTCTGAAAGTTGCAAAATATTAAAAATGTTCGTCAAATTTCCGATATTTTCACAAGTAAACGCAGGTCATATAGAACAAATTTTGCCGCTATCATGAAGTATAATATGCCACGAGAAAACATTCTCAGAATCACTGAGATCCATTGAAGCTTCCAGAGTTAATTCCACATAAAGTGACAGTGGTCAGAATTGTAAGCTTTGGCTTGGTCAGGAAGGTGAAAACGGGCTTGTATGGTAAAAGGGTTAAAATTGGACCAAACTCTGATGAAAATACTTGATGAAACTCAATCTGTTTTCCTCGTACTTGAAAAATTGTCATCTGAATGAGAACTTACACTTTTAGACTACAGATCTTTTCTGTTATAGATTTTAGCTCAAACCCATAATAAATACGACATGTTGCGTACAGATTGTGGAGTGAATTTCATCCTGTGCATTACATAGGGTTAAAGAATTTGTCCACGACTTGTCTTGTCATACCCATCACTTAGCTCCGATAAATAATAAAACCTATACTCACCTTCTGTGCCGGCGCCGTTCCTGCGGTGTCAGCACTCGCTCTTCCCGGGGCTCATTTGCGGTGTTGTCATGCCGGTACTCAATCAGTGCTGGTGTCACTGTCTCCACCTTCAGACAAATCAAACATGAAGACAAATTAAACATGAAGAGGAAGTCAGAGATCAGCTGCAGCCCGGACTCCCTCTTCATGATCGATTTGTCCAAAGGTGGGGACAGTGACGCCAGCGCTGATTGGAGTCACAGCGTCACGTGTCACAACACCACACGAGAGCCCATGGTAGAGCGAGTGCCATTATCGCTGGAACGGCCTTGGCACGGAAGGTGAATATAGACTTTATTATTTTATGGGGGCCAAACATTTTGATCAAGGAGGGGTTGTGCTAGTAGTGGACAATCCCTTTAAGTTCACAGTAAAAATGTGCAGAAGTCCTCAACCAAATTGACATGCTGCAAATTAGAAAGTTCTACAGTGGAAATTCACCCAAAAGGGATAGGAATGATCTCCAGATATTTCTAAGTAATACATGGGGAGACCACATTAATGAATTCTGTGATCTTGGTAATGATTACAATGTTTATAAAAACCTTTTTGAGAAGTTAGACATTTTTGATGCTGGATATTTTATATGGCTCAATGTCTATTACTGTTTTGCAGTGGTGTGTGCACAGGGTCTACAGGCCAAGGATAAGACGGGCTCCAGTGATCCCTATGTTACTGTTCAGGTTGGAAAAACAAAGAAAAGAACAAAGACCATCTATGGAAACCTCAACCCTGTGTGGGAGGAAAATTTTCACTTGTGAGTATATTTATGTCTAACTATAATAAGTCTTTACTCCAAAAAATGTAGAAATCTGCCTAAATGCAAAAGATGCAGATCCAAAATTTGGATCTCTATTACAGTAGCGATATGTTTCAATGCACATTAATATCTACTATATAATTGTCTAAGGGTCACTTCCGTCTGTCCTTCTTTCTGTCACGGATATTCATTGGTCACGGCCTCTGTCTGTCATGGAAATCCAAGTCGCTGATTGGTCGCGGTGTTGAGGGAGGATCTAAAGTGATCCTTCACGGTTGACTCCGTGATTTCCAAATTAATCTAAAGGGCGTTGCCGGCAACTGAAAATGACCAGACGGAGACTCGTGCCTCTGTGTGGGGGATCGAGCAGATCTCTGTGCCCCTGTTTATTGTCTGACTTTTCATAGTCATAGAAATTATACTTCAACCAATCAGCATAAGAACACGTTCACAGTTCTTAACCTATAAGAATACAGGAAAAACTTAACCCATGAGGATACAGGAAAAATGGGAACTACAGATATGGTCATGTCTTTTTGGCATAGAAAAACATATTAACAGATGCCTCAGTCTTGTATAGCGATACCCCCACGAGTCTCTTATCTGGCTCACTTGAGTTAGAATACTCAAGGTCTTTATACCAATTATGAACCATAGACTAGCTGAATAACAAAATATTATCTTCGTGAGAAACAGGACAGTTAGTTCATAGCAGCTGTAACCTTCTACCTAAGTAAATAACAGAATTTATCTTTAACCAACAACAAAATTGAGTCAAAGCACAAAATGGAGAATCTTTCATAATTTGTTCCTTCACATTCCCCCCTAGATAAATTTTGTTAATTAATGTCCAGCATCAGAGGTACTATCCCAAGCTATAAGCTCGAGGGGTACATGGTTACCAGCCATGGCTGTTGCGGCATACCCGTCCCCCCTGTATACTAGAATTTATGAATAACAATTGTTGATAACAGTGGTGGGGATCTTTTGAAGATAGCCATGCGCTTGGCTTCAACATCTTCATCAGGTAACTTTGTGAAATCGGTGTAGAGAAAAGCAGGCGTGGCAACGCTTTTGGTTTCATCATTAGTTGTCTTAGTGCAGAATTTCCTAATACATACAGAAATACACCAAAGAACAAGTTTTAGTATTACATACATGACAAGGATAAAGGCAGTGACATGTAACAAACTTTGCAAGAATCCAGCTATCCAGCCGCAAGTCCCTCAAACCAATTGGCTGGATTAAGAAAGGAGAAGGTGTCTGCCCACCAACTGTCCTTATTACGGTCATTGTCTTTATCATATTAATCTCTGAGTCTTTGAATATCTTCTAACTTATGTGAATACTGGCAGCCATCTTAAATACAGTTAAATTTGCATTAGCAAACACTATGTTACTATGAACTCAGTCGAGGGGTTCAAGAGAGGCCTGGATGTCTTCCTGGAGCAGAACAATATTGTATCATACAATTAGGTTCTGTAGAAGGACATAGATCTGGGGATTTATTATGATGGAATATAGGCTGAACTGGATGGACAAATGTCTTTTTTCGGCCTTACTAACTATGTTACTATGTTAAACATAAGGGGAAAAACTTATTGTTTCACAGCATAAGAATATATAAAAGTACAAAAGAGTATAAAGATATATATTTTCAACTTGACAATCCCCCCTAAACACTAAGTTTTTCCCTAAAAAGAAAGTTCCTTCGAGACTGTCCATGTGATGGGGAAAGGGGAGGTGGATTGCTTCATCCAGACACCTCAGAAGCTCTCCCCTTGTGAGAGGCCTCCAGGCAGCTGAACCCTTCACTAGCTTCACATGGAGTTCTCCCGCTGTCCCTAAACTAAATCTCTTAGCATCATCTGAGAGTAAAGGGTATTGTCTAACTTCTTGAGGGGGACGTACTTGGGGATCTCCCCTGGATCAGTGCCATCATACTCTGGTGAGTCTACTTCTTGGTTGAGGAAGGTGCCAGTCGGAGTTGCCTCAGTGATAACCTTTTTATACAGGGGGATAACACAACAGAGGATTATCGATCCAACTACAAGAAGGGCAATCAGTACCAGACAAGCTTGTTGAAAGAATCCTTTGAGCCCACCCAACCAGCCGGAAAAGAAAGATGTGTCTACTCCAACATTAGTTTTTAATTCTGCTGCTAACCCATTTATCTTTTTAAGGGCTATCATGGTCTTTCCATTTACCCCAGAGTTCTGAAGGATATAGTTACAACATTCCTCTCCCACCATCCCACAGACTCCTCCTTCCTCAGCTAAGATCATATCAAGGGCTAGTCGGTTTTGGAGGGTCATTCTAGTGTTAGGGCTCAACTCCTCAACTATACCTTGGAAAGCATCACAGGTAAAATTGACAAACCTTTGTTCACTGTAATATATGTAATTGATCCCATCAACATTTTTATTAATCTGCACTTGTGGATTAATAAAGCAAAGCTAGCATAGATCTGGTTCTGGGCTTTAAATTGGTCAGGCAACCCCCTTGGCACTCCAATGCCATCGACATATACCAATGGATCTTCTTCATAACTCATGTGGAGCTGATCGAGACTTCTCCTCTTTCGGGTATATTCATCAGGTGTCTCTGGATCCCAAGGTAAAATCTTGAACTGCATAGCTAGTTTAACAAGGGTGCATTGACCTGTCCAGGCATTAGGCAACCTAGGACGGAGCTTACCATCTCCACATAACCAATAAATGTCGTACATATACTGTGTATGATTAGCTAGCAAGTCAGTATCCAGGGAACTGTTCTCTTTACAGAAACCTGTCTCGAAGACCCCTACTGGTGTACCTGTAGTGTCGTGGGAATTATAACAGGTATAATTATCAGCTAATACGGTTATTCCTCCTGGGACCTTTAGTTTAGGTGCTTCATGAATTAGTGGGACATAATCTGAGCAATCAGTGGGCTTTAAACCCTTCAACAGATTCATAACACAGGCAGTGGCATTAAGTATATCCAATATATCCCCAAATTTGATCATCTGGATAATCTGTGGCCCTAACCAATTTATCCCACATTTGTGTAATCATAGGGTAAATGAAAATAGAACTGACAATTTTATTGGCTATACCCATCTATACTATTAATTTTTCATGATATTGTACAAACTTATTATTCAAGGCTGTTGGAGAATTTAGGCTGTCCCATGCGGTTACCAATATTATTATATGGAAATACGAAAAACTAAAACATTATGTCCCCTTATTTGCTACTAGTCTGTTTGACCATGTATAACAACAAGGAAACGGAGTAGAAAAATCCCAAACAACATAGTAAGATTCAATAACTTTATTAATACAAACATACAAAAACTATATGACCAAAGAATTAAAAATTACAATTGTGCACCATAACAGGTGGAAAATAAGGAGAGAACTCTAGCTGTACTGGTGTGCATGGGGAGCATAGTATGTATCCGGGGGCAAGAAAAATGCTAGCAGTCAGAAGCCATTCATATTGTCACACTAAATCAGGATTGATTCCTGCATACATCCCCGCTATCCAGGAATAGTGCCTCATGGAATAAATGCTAATGAATCAATCAGTAAGTACTAACCACTGCGTGCTTACCCATATGGTGACCGGACCGCTCACCCACTATGCACCAGGAACCCCTTGACGCACGTTTCGCCGCCAAGCTTTTTCAAAAGGGGATGGTGATCAGTTGTTCAAATGCCATAATATACTAACAAAACCGGAAATGCCGCTGGATTCCGGCGCATGCGCACCCGGATCCGGGCTCCACGGCACAAGCGGCCGTCAACGATGCGCGAGCATGGGGGTGGAAGTCTGCCGTATGACGTCATGACATGCGCACACATCGATTACAGACGGCCGCAGGTGAGATGGAGAGAACCAGATCCAAGGAGCGCACGCGCACCCAGAGCGGCCATTGTAGTGAAGACCACAATAGCGGCCATATTGTCAGAGACATAAATATTAAAATATATCGCCGCGGTGGAGACGGTAGATGTAACTAAGGCACCACTCGTCTCCAACCGCAGCGATGCGCTGCAAGAAGGTGTAAACAAGACTGCAGTGACAGAAAGTGTTAAATAAGTATAAGGTTATAAACCCTGTGTGCTAGCACCTGTAGTGAGAATAAGGCCCAATAAGGGCATATACAACACATGGAGATGTGCATACAATTATAATACAAGGACAAAAAAGGAGGATATCGAGGTGACTCCCCAGAATAAAAAACAGCTTAAAATGTGAAATGTAGATGATACAGTGAGAAAATAATGTGCACAATACATCCGCAAGACTTCATCTGAGTGATTCTTCAGCAGCAGAAAGAGAAATGGTCTCAGACGGATTCCGCCAATCAGCATAACCGAACTAATTAAGGAAAAAGGAAAAGACGAACAATCAATAAACACAGTACAAATAAAAACAAAGCGGGGGCGACCCCACACAATAAGTAGAGAGAGGATGAGGACTCAGAATCTGAAACATAATACGTTGCCAATATAGGCACTATCCACACAGGCAGAGCAAGACTGGCAGTACCTATAAAAACGGGGCAAAGCTGATAGACTCATTTAGGCCCTTTGGGGCCATGGTATCAAGGGTGACAATCCACCTACATTCACGTTGTGCCAATAATTGGTTTAGATTGCCACCCCTGATACCACCATGTATCCTATCAATCCCCCTCATTTTTAAGCCACTGGGATCGGAGTTGTGGTACTTTCTGAAATGCCTCGGCATAGTTTTAAGTGATGACACATCCAAGGCATCCTTACCGGCTATGATATCACGCACGTGTTCGCGTGTCCTAATTTTAAGTTCCCTAGATGTGAGACCGACGTAAATGAGGGAACAGGGACAGGTGGCATAATACACCACATGGGTAGTACTACACGAAATGAATTCTCGAATTTTGTATTCCCTGCTCCCATCAGATGTCTTGAAGGTCCCACATCTAAGGATATTAGGACACGCGACACACGAGCCACATGGGAAACATCCAACGCGAGGGGAACGGTTTGTAAATAAGGGTTTTTGTGCTGCCACATAGTGACTCCGCACTAAATTATCCCTAAGGTTCCTCCCTCTCCGTTGTGTCACCAATGGAGCCTGTGGTAGCTGGGCCGCAAGAATATTATCAGTCTTTAAAATCGACCAGTGCCTCGTCAAGATTTCCCGCATCCGATCCCAGTGGCAATTAGAGGTAGATATAAACCTAATTTCAGACTTGCCCGTAGATCTCGTCTTTTTGGACTGGGTTAAAAGGTCCTCCCTTGCTGTAGCTCTTGCCCGTCTATATCCCGCCTTGATACATCTCTGGCTATATCCTCTAGTCATAAACCTATCAGCAAGGGCCAATGATTGACCTTCAAAGCGGGCATTGGTAGAGCAGACCCGCCTCCCCCTCAAGAACTGGCCAACTGGGATGGCTTTAATGACAGAGTAGTTGTGTGCCGAGGAGGCGTGTAATAACGAATTTACAGATGTTTCTTTACGATACAGATCCGTTTCAATGGAACCGTCCTCCGCGACACACAACGTAATGTCAAGAAAATTAATTTCCTTCTGATGCCAAAGGTAAGTAAACTTTAAATTAAAACAATTGTCATCAAGGTACCGCATAAATGTGGATAGGCTGGCCTCGTCACCGTTCCAGATCATCAGCACATCATCGATGTACCGAAACCAGCCCACCACTTGGTCCGCGGCATGTGCCCCGTCCCCCTGAAAGATAGATCTCTCCCAGTATCCAAGGAATAGATTTGCATAGGCATGGGCACATGCCGCGCCCATTGCGGTACCTTGTAACTGCAAAAAAAACCTATCTTTAAAAACAAAATAATTGTGGGTCAACACAAACTGAATCAAATCCAAAATAAACTCCGAAAAATGTCCATCCCAGTTAGCCATCTCCAGGAAGAAGCGGGCCGCCCTAAGACCATCCTCATGTCTAATTGAGGTATAAAGTGACTCAATATCGATGGTCACCAATAACATGCCCGCCTCGAGGGCCAGACCATTGACCCGAGCCAGCACATCGGTAGTGTCTCTGACATAGGAGGGGAGGGTTTCAACCAAAGGTTTGAGATAGAAATCAATGAATTTACAAACACTATCACTCAACCCTCCTATGCCAGAGACAATAGGACGGCCAGGAGGATTAACAATATCCTTATGTACCTTTGGTAAAAGGTAAAAGGTCGGGATTTTTGGAAATTTAGGCAATAGTCCATCCAGGACCTTTCTGGGAACAATACCAGACTCGCCCGCGTAGGATAAAATTGAATCCAGCTCCCTAGAAAAGGTTAATGTTGGATTATGGGATAGAATTTGATAAGTGGTTTTATTTCTCAATTGCCGAAAGGCCTCTTTTTCGTATTTATCAGTTGGCCAGATCACCACATTCCCCCCCTTGTCCACCGGTTTGATAACCACAGATTCTAATGCTTTCAACTCCTTCAAGGCACCCCGGGATTTTTTTCAAGTCCTCCATGACAAGTCTACAAAAAATTTCCACTTGCGGACATAGGGACAAGGGGGGGAAAGTGAGAGATCTGGATCCAACAGAGGCAGGAAATTTACCTTTATCATCGGTGTCTTGTTCTCTCAATAGATCTTCTAATGCTTCAAGAGCTTCCTGTTCCACGTCACTGGATAAATTTGGATCTATCTTCCTTTGACAGTGTAACTTCTTTAGAATGAGCTTGCGACAAAAGAGGTGTGTGTCCTTCACAGCTGTAAAAAAATCAAAGCCCGCGCATGGAACAAAATTAAGACCCAGTCTCAATACTTCTAGTTGTGTTTCAGACAAACTATGTGAGGAGAGATTTATTACCTCCAAATTTGTGTTTCTAGCTTTCCGGTCATAAGTCGGAGGGGACGTGGGTCTCCTTTTGTTGTTATATTTTTCCTTTGCTAATCTTCCTGGCTGTTGTTTTCTCTTTTTAGCACCACCCACTGTCCCAGACACATCGGAAGCTATACTAGATTCGTCCGCAGATGTAAGCGATGAGACGGAGCCTGACCTTATATGGGATGGAAAGGGACGGGTCTTTTTATTGGCCCTCCAGCAATAAACTTTGTTCTCCTTATAATCCATGTTGTCTCTCTGTAGCTTTTTAGTTTTTACGGCCCCTATCTCCTGCTCCCACTTGGAGAAATCCTTCTCCAAATCTCCATTAAGTTTATCTAGTGCCTCTGTTGTCAGTTCGTCTTTAATGATTGTCTGAATACTGTCAATCTCCTTCTCAATATCACCCAATCTCGTTTCATCAAATTTCATCAGTAATTCGATAAAGCCACGGGAACATTTAGTGGCCAAATCCTCCCATTCTTTTTTAAAAATCTCATCGTCCACTGGAAATGATGGGAAGATCTGAATCCTAAGACCCCTCGGAATTAAGCTGCGAGTCAGGTACTGTCCCAGAAAGGCCCTGTTCCACCATAACTTGGTCCGCCTGTGTAGCAGAGTTCTGAGTCTCTCAATCCTCTCCCTCGAGTCATCGCCGCTTATAGTTAAAATACCACCAGAGTCCTCCTTAAAGACCTCCTGTAATCGAGATAACCAGGTTTGGTCCCGGGTGCGATAGTCCATTTGCCTCAGACCAGACGCTGTGAACAACACAGACACATTACCATTAAACACTTGGTAGGGACCATCATACAAGGGTTCTAGTCCGTGTTTTCTGACATAGCTTTTCACGACCATAAAACCACCAGGCTTCAAATTGTGACAAGTGTCGGTTTCTGCTGAATCTGGAAGGGAAGAAGAAACTAAAACATGGGTGTTAGCAACATTTTTACTAAGATGAATAACATATTGAACAGCACGGACAGTTTCTTCTGATAACTACTGAGACTGAAATTTGCAATTGGGGGCCTAGCACCAAACAATATCTCATTAGGGGACAGGCCATGTTTTGCAATAGGGGTAGTACGAATGTGTAAGAGCCCTGGCCATGGAGCCGTAGTCTCCTGCATCATTTTGGTCAATTGTCCCTTCAGTGTGCCTTTCAGCCTCTTAATTTTCCTACTAGACTGTGGATGGTACGGAGTATGGAGGGCTACAGTGGATCCAAGCATTGTCAGAACCTCCTGATACACATGAGAAGAAAAGTCCGGGCCTTGGTCACTTTCAACAACTTCTGGAACACCATATCTGCATATAACTTCCATCACCAGTTTCTTTGCTGTGATCTTTGCAGTCACGTTGGTAACGGGGAATACTTCTGGCCAACTGGAGAACATATCGACAACCACCAGACAATATTCATACCTTCAGACTTAGGCAACGTGATGTGGTCCACCTGGAGCCTTTGGAAAGGATAGTCGGGCTTAGCAAGATGCTTTGGGGGTACACGTTGAAGTTGACCGGGATTGCAGGTCTGACAGATACCTCGATGTGTGGGCCCATGCGCCCACGTGGCAATAGCAGGGTACATCCGCTTAGGGAGACACACAAGTTGGTCCTTTTTCCAGAGACCATTGTCCATACATGCTCCATCAGCTTCCACTGTTTCATTTCTTCCTTTGGGGACATTCTCTGCATCGTCATTAAGCGGTCTCGTGGGGTCCGGCAGAAAACCTCAGTCTGGCATAGATCATCAGGTTCCTGTAGAGTCAGTGTTTCTTGTAACTGTTTACGCTGAGAGCGTGTGGTCACCATAGCTGGTATGGGCTGTTCAACGGGTAGGAGAGCAGCAGCTTTTGCTTGCATATCCGCACAGGCGTTACCAACAGTCTGTGGCCTGTTCCATAGTACCATGCTCCTTAACTTTGATAATGGCCACCTGGGTAGGTAATTTGATTGAGTCCATGAGGGCTTTAACAGCTTCAACATTCTTCACTGAGTCCCGGCAGTAGTAACAAATCCTCGATTGGTCCATAGAGCTCCGAAATCATGAGCAATACCAAATGCATACTGTGAGTCCGTATATATTAGCCCGCCTGTCTTTGGCCAAAGTACATGCAGTAGACAGATCCTGAAGTTCTGCTTCTTGTCCTGACAGGGAGGGAGGGAGTGCAGCTCCGAGCAATACAGTATCTTCCGTGGTAACAGCTTATCCGGTGTGGAATCTGCCAAAATCATCAGCATATCTTGAACAGTCTTTCAGGGCCTTGTAGAGAGGTAGCATTATGCAGGATGTGTCCGGTATCCACTGACAACAATAAATACATAGTCCAAGTAAACGCTGGAGCTCAGTCTCATCCTTTGTAGCTGACGGCTATTTTTCTTTCTTCTGTGAGGTGTCTGGCACCCTGAAGGAGACAGTGACCCAAAAATATCACTTGACCAAGGAAGAACCGAAGTTTCGAGGCCGAAACCCGACAGTTCAGATCTGCCAGATACTTGTGAAAACTAACAGTGGCAACAATGGCTTCCTGCTCTGTCTGTGTACACAACAAAAGGTTACCCACATACTGAAGCAACGTGACATAAGGATATTCTAACTGCCAGGGTAAAATACATTGGCCCGTATTTTTTGCAAACTGATTGGGACTGTTTTGGGCCCCTTGTGACATAACTGTCCACATCAATTGTCGTCCCTGATAAGTGAATGCAAACAGAAACTGGCAATCTGGGTGTAATGGAATGCTGAAGAAGGCACTGGCGAGGTCGATGACTGAACCAAGCAGCATCCTGAGATATCTGGGACAAGAGTATATGGATTAGGCACTACTGGAGTTTCTAGAACAGTAGCTGCATTAACTGCCCGTAGGTCTTGTACCAGCCGGTACACAGGGGGTTGGCCGGGTGGGGTCTTTTTCTTAACGGGAAACAAGGGCGTGTTACATGGGGAAACACAGGGTACCAGGGCACCATTATCGAGTAATGTTTGTATTTGCCCCTTGAGGCCCCGCTCCTGATCATGTTTCAAAGGGTACTGATGGACTTTGGGAAAAGGGGGCACCAGGTTTGAGAAACACTTTTACTGGTTTTACAGGCATTATTGGGGGTGGATCTGGGCCTATCAGGGCCATCATAACCGTGGGAAGGGCATGTAAGATATACATCTCATTATGTTCATCTGCATAGGGATTATATAACGTAAATACCATTTGACCATCATCTTGAAAATTATATTCTGGAGCGGAACTGTGATAATAAAATCTGTCCCCAGTAAATTTACCGGACATGAGGGAGAGATTACGAACTGAGCAGTAACTTCAGGGAAAGGTCCCACAGGGAAGGGTTTTGTGAGGGTATATTTATTGGGTCTGCCATCTACTCTAATTAAAACAAGCTCTGGGTCTGAGAATTAACATAGCGAGGGAGATTTCCAGACACAGGGTTAAAATAGATATTGAAGTATGAGACTGGATTTGTGTAAGGGAGGGGAGCTGGAGCCTTTTGCTTGGGCCACTGATAAGGAACCAGCTGCGTCCTTGTACTGAGCTGGGGGCTAGAGAGCGCAGCTGCTTGATTTAACCTCTAATTTTACTGCTGATACAGAGCGGGTTAAGTTCTTCTGAAAACTTTTAATTACTTTTAGTGCATCGTTCGGAGTGGAATTCTCGATGTCAGGTCTAACTGACATTATTGCCTCTTTCAATTCAGATTTAAGGCCGGACATCAAAGTTGCCACAAAAAGGTGTGAATAAGCTTTATTATACAGTGAAAACCCCAAATCTTTAAGTACTACCATAAGACGCCCATAGAACTTCTCGGCAGTCTCCCCCTTGTCCTGTGTGACATCTGTTAGGGGGGGTAGCTTGGTCCGCTAATCTATCTTGTGCCCAAACCTTTAAAGCATTACAGAAATCAACATCACTCTCATAGGTTCCCCGTTCACATTATACATTATGCCACCCTCAATAATTGGAAAATATCCCTCTCCAGACTTCACATGGAGTAAGTGTAACAGATCTTTCCGGGGAGTGGAATAAATCTCTCGATTCATTGCTATTTGTCTATAGAAAACCATGGGTGGTATTTCTGAATAGGGTGACTAAAGTAGGAGGGGGTGGATACTCATAACCACCAGCAATACTAAGCATAGCAGGGACTGGTGCTGGCGGTGGCTGATAATAAGTGCCGTCAGCGTTTAGCAAGGGAAAGGTGGGGGCTACGACCCCGGGTCTCCTCGCTCCACAATTGTAACAGACGTCTCTCCACTGAGAATTAGTAACTCTGCACACATCACAAATCCACCCGGCAGGATCATAGTTTTGGCAACCCAGGATATATTGGAGCTTTGGGGTTGAGGGGCATAGGGCTTACAGTCGGGAGAAAAGGCTTAATTTCCTGGGGAGGGACCTTATCATCTAGCAGGGAGCCCCCCTGTTTCAGATTATCATTTTTAATTGTTTGTCTTTCTAACACATTACCCTCAATCACTTTTTCAGTTCCTTCTTGCACCACAAACATCCAGTTTTTGTCATAGTAATAGACAACTTTCCTTTTTCAACGTAACAAAAACAAATCCGAATTCACTTTCTCTGTTAATCCTTAATTTGCTATATATCAACCACTCAACTTGAAGCAGATAAATCTTTTACCAATCTTTTAATTACTTACACTGATAACCAAACAATCTCTTACATGTTTTCTTCTAAAATAGGCACAATTCTTTCACTTTCAAATTCCAACTTGAACTTACGATATTTCTTTCTAATTCAATACAACATTGTACTATTGCACATACTACACAACACAAGGATAGAAAATTCCGAGAGGACGCAGTGACTCGCCCCCTCCATACCAGAAACACAGAACTGATAAGAACATCACAGCATTCCTCAACACAAAAGAAAGCAGTAGCGCAGCTGTTTGACCCCTCCCATCGGATATTTTGGAAATCTATACACAGAAACAGAATGCAGCAGTTCTCAGACTTAATTAATTTCTACAAAACCTTCATCGCACAATTCATATGCCAGAACACCTTAGAAAAACCAATCATTGAGAATATTTTCCTCATCTTTGGGCTAACAGTATCAGATTCAACACACAAATTCAAAGTCTTCTCTTACTTCCATGGAAACATGATTCTCCTTTAGAGCTAAATATCCTTACTTTGTCGTGCATAGTACCAGAGCAGCCGTATATAGTCTATTCCACTAGGTTTACCTGTCCCCCACTGGGACAACCCAAAAACGCGGTACTCAGTGAAAGGAGGAGGGAGTCTTAAACTTCCCTCCGAATACCTCTGGATATATATATACTGTATACTTCTATATATTCCTGAGTTACGTATCCTACCCAATCTTCGATCACCTCACCGCGCCTGATTCTAACAATGATCAGGAATTCAGGATATTTTGACTATAAAGAGAATTACATCACTGGTCAATCCGGGGTGTCCGTCCCTTATGAGGTACGGTTCGAGCACTGGGCTCCCAACGGAACTACACCTCCATATGATTCCACCCAAAAATCACCCACCATCGGGGACAAACCTCAGATCCTCTTTGCAGCAACAAACACAGGAAAACCACACCAAACGGTCAGTCTGGACAGTATAACTGCCAACTTACCGTGGTTGTTGTGGGGGATGATCAGTCCCAATTTTCCAGTGCCTGTGTCCGCTCTGAGGGTCCTTTGTCTTGTTGTCCTCCGGGGGGCAGAGGCGTTCCTGGTTGGGGCCCCACGTTTTCGGGCGCCAAGCTGTTGAGGGAGGATCTAAAGTGATCCTTCACGGTTGACTCAGTGATTTCCAAATTAATCTAAAGGGCGTTGCCGGCAACTGAAAATGACCAGACGGAGACTCGTGCCTCTGTGTGGGGGATCGAGCAGATCTCTGTGCCCCTGTTTATTGTCTGACTTTTCATAGTCATAGAAATTATACTTCAACCAATCAGCATAAGAACACGTTCACAGTTCTTAACCTATAAGAATACAGGAAAAACTTAACCCATGAGGATACAGGAAAAATGGGAACTACAGATATGGTCATGTCTTTTTGGCATAGAAAAACATATTAACAGATGCCTCAGTCTTGTATAGCGATACCCCCACGAGTCTCTTATCTGGCTCACTTGAGTTAGAATACTCAAGGTCTTTATACCAATTATGAACCATAGACTAGCTGAATAACAAAATATTATCTTCGTGAGAAACAGGACAGTTAGTTCATAGCAGCTGTAACCTTCTACCTAAGTAAATAACAGAATTTATCTTTAACCAACAACAAAATTGAGTCAAATCACAAAATGGAGAATCTTTCATAATTTGTTCCTTCACAGCGGCAAAACAGCCACGACCAATCAGCGACGGGCACAGTCCGGAAGAAAATGGTCACTCCTTCCTCCCCGCAGTCAGTGCCCGCTCCATACTCCCCTCCAGTCAGCGCTCACACAGGGTTAATGGCAGCGCTAATGGACCGGTGTAACGCACTCCATTAACGCTGCTATTAACCCTGTGTGACCAACTTTTTTACTATTGATGCTGCCTATGCAGCCTCAATAGTAAAAAGATCTAATGTTTAAAATAATTAAAAAAAATAAAAAATCATCATATACTCACATTCCGGTGCCTTTCCCGCTCCTCGTGACGCTCCGGTGACCGCTCCATGCAAGCGGCAGGTTCCGGTGGCAAGGATGGTTTGCGACAAGGACCTGCCATGATGTCACGGTCATGTGACCGCGACCTCATCACAGGTCCTGCGAGAAAGACCTGCCATGACGTCACGGTCATGTGACCGCGACGTCATCACAGGTCCTGCACCCATACCAACCCTGGGACCGGAAGCTGCCGCGTGCACCGCACACAGGACCTTCAACGGAGGATGAGTATATGTTTATTTTTTATTTTAAGTCTGTATACTACATGGCTGTGTGCTGTATACTCCGTCGCTGTGCAAAATACTCCGTGGCTGGGCAATATACTACATGACTGGGCAATATACTAAGTGGCTGGGCAATATACTACGCGGCTGGGCAATATACTACGTGGCTGGGCAATATACTACATCGCTGGGCAATATACTACGTAGCTGGGCAATATACTACGTGGCTGGGCAATATACTACGTGGCTGTGCAATATACTACGTGGCTGTGCAATATACTATGTGGCTGGGCAATATACTACGTGGCTGGGCAATATACTACGTGGCTGGGCAATATACTACATCACTGGGCAATATACTACGTGGCTGCGCAATATACTACGTGGCTGGGCAATATACTACGTGGCTGGGCAATATACTACATGGACATGCATATTCTAGAATACCCGATGCGTTAGAATCGGGCCACCATCTAGTATGTAATATCTTACTAAAGTCCATATTTAGGGATTTTTACATTTATAGGAACTTCACCATTTGTTAGCACCTCTGCCCCATTCCGCAGACAGATATGCATCTTTTTGATTATTTTTCTCAGTCACCTCATTCCCCATTCAGTTAAAGTATGTTTTCTCTGAAATACTGCAACTTTTCAAAGTAAAACATGAATGTTTGCAATAAGGTAACATATCCCTATTTTGCTAGGGGTTCAACTCAGTGGGGTTAAACATCTGAGTGGGCCCCTAACCGGTAACCCTGATTAGAACTATGGTGGCGCACTGATGATTACCCAATATTTGGTGACATATAGTGGTAGATACCAGTTTTGCAGAACATACCAGTGATTTCATTGCAATTATACAGTATAAATTAACTTAGAGCTGTCATTCTTTCTAATGGAATAGTTCATTTTTCCTGTCTTTTCCATCTGGCCCAGACCGACATGACAACTTCTCCAGCCAGGACTCAGTCTGCAGAGATTACAACAAAGACACATTTGACTTCTCACATTCCCAGCACCATCCCCATCTATCCCCAACCTGCACAAACTCCCTATCCTGCTGATATCCCAATACTGAGCCGCTGCTGCCGTATGTGTCCCTATTTACACCTGCTATTTGGCACAATAACAGCACTACTCTTAGTGCCCCATCACTGTGTCCCTGAAATAGTAATAATGCCAAATTTGTTTTCTATAGATGGTAAAATAGCCCCATGGAAAATAGTGTCTACATTTTGCCCCTTAGATGGCCAGAATACTCTGAATGCCCCTATAACAATATTGATTCTTAAGAGCCCACATAACATTTAATACTGTTCACTGAGTCCCTAATGTACAGCTCCTCTATACACAGTATGGTGTATAATGGCAACTGCATTAGCCCCCAAACTGTATAATGGCCACCGCATTAGCCCCAAAACTGTATAATTACCCCGCGTTAGCCCCCAAACTGTATAATGGCCCTTGCATTAGCACCCAAGCTGTATAATGGTCCCCACATTAGCCCCCAAGCTATATAATGGTCCCCACATTAGCCCCCAAACTGTATATTGGTCCCCATATTAGCCTCCAAACTGTATATCGGCCACTGCATTAGCCCCCAGACTGTATAATGGCCACCGCATTAGCCTCCAAACTGTATAATGGCCACCACATTAACCCCCAAACTGTATATTGGCACCCACACTTTATAATTAGTCCCCAATGTATGAAGGCCCCATCACTGTTTCAGAGTCCCCCATTGTTAGTGATGCCCCAACAAGTTTTAATTACAATAAAAAAAATCATATACTCACCTAAACTATGGTCTTGACGAGTTCAAGGCCCGGGTGGACCAACACTTTGAAGTTTTGTGCGTGTGTTGGTGCTATGACAGAGTCCCAGCGCGGTGTAACCTTGGCAATTCTGTAGACTGCAGGCTTAAAGCAACCTGTGGTCTACAGAATAGAGAGCGGTAGTGGGCACTCTGATACATTTATGGGTGACATAGCTCCAGGTAGGCTCTTCTGAGCTCAGGGCCCAGGGCGTCCGCACCCTCTCCCCACATCTGGTAGCTACGCCACTACTTTAACCCCTTTATGCCCCAGCCAATTTCAGTTTTTGCACTTTAGTTTTTTTCTCCTCTTCTTCCAAGAGATATAACTTTTCATATGTCCTTAGACATAGCCATATGAAAGCTTTATTTTGGAAAGATGAGTTGTAGTTTTTGAATGACATTATTCATATTATCAAATCAAATCAATGAAAATGGGAACAAAAATGCCAAGTGTAGTGACATTGAGGAAAAACACTGCTTCTGCCATTGTATTTTATTTTTATGGCATTTAGTACTCTGTAAAAAATTTCTAGCAATACGATTCTTCATTTCAGTACCATTATGGTGATAGTCAGTGGTATAACTATAGTCCTATGGCTGAGATGTAAAATTTGGACCTGGGCCCCCTACACACCACCTTCCCCATGTGCCCCCCGCATGTTGGTCAGATGTATGGGCCCTTGTAGTATTCTAAATCCTATAAAGACACATGAATTGCCCCCTCCCCTATTATGTAGGAATGTTCCCCATCCTGGGCTCCTTCCTGGTATATATATCCCAGAGAGAACGAAGTGTAACAAAAAAAACCTTTAAAAATAACCTTTATTTAATTCTTTTAAAAAAATACCACTATTGTTTCTTAAAAAGGAGTTGGTGCAGGGTCTTGAAGTAATGATGCCGTGGAAGTTATCCACCGGGATATGCAAAATACTATTAGCACAATAAATAAAAAAAATAGGAAGAGTCTAGGGAAGATAGAATGTATGTTACCATAAAGATAACCTTTCCTGACAGCGGAGGTTGGCACCCTGGATAGCGAAGTGGCACCCCTGCTCCACATCGACTGATCCCCCTGACCCTCACCATGACTCCTTAGCAAAGCCACCACCAAACACCCAATAAAGTGCTATAGTGTAAAACAACTTATTGTCTGATTCTTGGTGCCTAATATATACTGAGCTGTGCAGACAATAAAGCTCAGTAGTTTGGAGACATACAGAGTAACATGTATATACTGTATATATACAGTATCTTTTATGAGCCTTCTGAAACAAGGCAATAATATTGCTCTTAAAGTTATGTCTTTAATTAACCTTTCTGCTTAAACTCATATCTCAGTGTGATGAGAAAAGAGGGTTAACCAAAGTATAATCCCCAAGTGAAAGGGACACTAAATCAGATATATACAAGTACAGACCAAAAGTTTGGACACACCTTCTTATTTAAAGATTTTTTTGTATTTTCATGACTATGAAAATTGTACATTCACACTAAAGGCATCAAAACTATGAATTAACACATGTGGAATTATATACTTAACAAAAAAGTGTGAAACAACTGAAATTATGCCTTATATTCTAGGTTCTTCAAAGTAGCCACCTTTTGCTTTGATGACTGCTTTGCACACTCTTGGCATTTTCTTGATGAGCTTCAAGAGCTAGTCACCGGGAATGGTTTTCACTTCACAGGTGTGCCCTGTCAAGTTTAATAAGTGGGATTTCTTGCCTTATAAATGGGGTTGGGACCATCAGTTGTGTTGTGCAGAAGTCTGGTGGATACACAGCTGATAGTGCTACTGAATAGACTTGTAGAATTTGTATTATGGCAAGAAAAAAGCAGCTAAGTAAACAAAAACAAGTGGCCATCGTTACTTTAAGAAATGAAGGTCAGTCAGTCCGAAAAATTGGGAAAACTTTGAAAGTGTCCCCAAGTGCAGTGGCAAAAACCATCAAGCGTTACAAAGAAACTGGCTCACATGAGGACCGCCCCAGGAAAGAAAGACCAAGAGTCACCTCTGCTTCTGAGGATAAGTTTTCCAAGTTACCAGCCTCAGAAATCGCAGGTTAACTGCAGCTCAGATTAGAGACCAGGTCAATGCCACACAGAGTTCTAGCAGCAGACACATCTCTACAACAACTGTTAAGAGGAGACTTTGTGCAGCAGGCCTTCATGGTAAAATGGCTGCTAGGAAACCATTGCTAAGAACAGGCAATAAGCAGAAGAGACTTGTTTGGGCTAAAGAACACAAGGAATGGACATTAGACCAGTGGAAATCTGTGCTTTGGTCTGATGAGTTCAAATTTGAGATTTTTGGTTCCAACCACCGTGTCTTTGTGCGATGCAGAAAAGGTGAACGGATGGACTCTACATGCCTGGTTCCCACCGTAAAGCATGGAGGAGGAGGTGTGATGGTTTGGGGGTGCTTTGCTGGTGACACTGTTGGGGATTTATTCAAAATTGAAGGCATATACTGAACCAGCATGGCTACCACAGCATCTTGCAGCGGCATGCTATTCCATCCTGTTTGCGTTTTGTTGGGCCATCATTTATTTTTCAACAGGACAATGACCCCAAACACACCTCGAGGCTGTGTAAGGGCTATTTGACCAAGAAGAAGAGTGATGGGGTGCTAAGCCAGATGACCTGGCCTCCACAGTCACCAGACCTGAACCCAATCGAGATGGTTTGGGGTGAGCTGGACTACAGAGTGAAGGCAAAAGGGCAAACAAGTGCTAAGCATCTCTGGGAACTCCTTCAAGATTGTTGGAAGACCATTCCCGGTGACTACCTCTTGAAGCTCATCAAGAGAATGCCCAAAGTGTGCAAAGCAGTCATCAAAGCAAAAGGTGGCTACTTTGAAGAACCTAGAATATAAGACATATTTTCAGTTGTTTCACACTTTTTTGTTAAGTATATAATTCCACATGTGTTAATTCATAGTTTTGATGCCTTTAGTGTGAATGTACAATTTTCATAGTCATAAAAATGCAGAAAAATCTTTCAATGAAATGGTGTGTTAAAACTTTTGGTCTGTACTGTAGATGTATTTTAAAATAGGTTTCTTATGAAAAAAAAACCAAAGCAGAAAAAATGGTCAAGTCACAAATATTCATATATAGGTATTAGTGATGAGCGAGTGTACTCGTTGCTCGGGTTTTCCCGAGCACGCTTGGGTGACCTCCGAGTATTTATGACTGCTCGGAGATTAAGTTTTCATCACGGCAGCTGAATGATTCAGAATGTTCAGAAAAGACTTGGCACTCAAAATTTTGAAAAATATTGTGTTCATTTATTATGCATCCAGACAATAAATTGTTGAATGTTTTCGGTCCACAACTGGATCTTCATCAGAACAAACTGGTTCAGTAGTTTGGATTTTTAGCTTGCATGCAGCAGAAGTGCTGGGTCTCCTATCCGTCTATCAGTTCATACCCTTGGCGAGGTACTGTCGCACATCGCAGACCCACAGTCCATTCATGCATCGGACCCTGAACTCTAGCCACCTTTAATCTTCCTTTGAGACACTATCACTTGAGGAAAAATCCACACTTCCCCCCTTTTATTGTCCGTCCAAATGGGGTTCATCAGGGGAGATGGCAGCAATATACCCAAGGCAGCTTCTGTCAATAAAGTGCTGCATGCGTTGTGGTGGGCACATGTCATTCCTTAAATAACTCCACCGTCAGCACCATCTGCCGGAAATCATGTTGCCAGCTGTCATGTGGTATATATATCCCCTATCCTAGTATATGTCCAGCAGTCTGCTGCTGTTCTTTAATGCAGAGAAAAAAGATAAATTATCCTACTCACCTTCCCTCTGCTCCACTGTCGAGTGGAGTCCACTTCAGCATGCAAACGATGGGAGCGTATGATGTCATTGCCATGCGCCCCGAATCACGTGCATGCCAACGTCAGCTGCTCATCTCTGATTGGCTAGCAGTGTATATTGCAGCTCATGGACCCTTGCTCCACAATACACTTCAGCATTCAAGTATCCACATCCAGTTGAAGTTTGCACTGGCATCAGAGGACCCCTCACCTGCACAGGCTCAGTTGCGGTTGTGACTTCTGCGACCGCGATTGTTACATACATGGCGATACATTCTTAGTCAGATTATTTCAGATTTTAGTGGCTAAAAAATGGAGTGTGGTGAGCTTATTTTTTGTGTGCCAAGCTGAAATTTTTAATCATATCATTTGGAGTACACATGATGTTTTGATCACTTTTTTTAACTTTTTTTCAGGCAGTGCAACAATCAAAAAAGCAATTGTGACATCTTAATTTTTGCTTTATTGCTTTATAATGTTTACAGGTTAAATAGTTTTATATTTTTTATTCTGATAGATCAGACTTTTCCAGCCCTGGCAATAACAAATTTAATTACAGTACATTTACAGTACAGTACAGTACATTTTAAATTTCTTTAAATACTAAAGTACTACACTATATAGACAAAATGACAAAATGATGATCTCCAGACATGGGCTGGGTTTCAAAAGAGCACAGAAATAGCAGACAGGGGGCTTTCAGCTGGCCCATGTCTGATATGGCAACCTACCAGCATTCCCGCTATCACATTATGGAGGGGAGATGGCCACCCGCATTGCTGCCTTGAAAGCCACTGTTGATCACTTATTTAAGGGGTGAACAGCAGTTATTGGAGCTAGTAGCAAAGCAGGCAACTGCCAAGCCTGCTCCATACATGTATGGCAGACAGAGTTAAAGGGAACCTGTCACCCCCAAAATCGAAGGTGAGCGAAGCCCACCGGCATCAGGGGCTTATCTACAGCATTCTGTAATGCTGTAGATAGGCCCCTGATGTATCCTGAAAGATGAGAAAAAGAGGTTAGAGGTTACATTATACTCACCCATGGGCAGTCCCGCTGCGATCAGATGGGCGTCGCGGTCCGGTCTGGGGCCTCCTATCTTCTTATGATGATGTCCTCTTCTTGTCTTCACTCTGTGGCTCCGGTGTACTTTGTCTGCCCTGTTGAGGGCAGAGCAAAGTACTGCAGTGCGCGGGCCCCGGGCCTCTCTGACCTTTCCCGGCGCCTGCGCACTGCAGTACTTTGCTCTGCCCTCAACAGGTCAGGCAAAGTACGCCTGCACCAAAGCCGCAGCATGAAGACAAGAAGAGGACATCATCATAAGAAGATGGGAGGCCCCGGACCGGACCGCGAGGCCCCAGACCGGACCGTGACGCCCATCGGACCAGAACCGCAGGGGGACCGCTCCTGGGTGAGCATAATCTAACCTCTTTCTCTCATCTTTCAGGATACATTGGGTGCTTATCTACAGCATTACAGAATGCTGCAGATAAGCCCTCGGTGCCGTATGTGACAGCGACACCCAGCAGCAATGCCCCTCTGATGCCGCTGCCAGTAGTGACAGCGACATAGAGGGGCATCGCGCAAGGACGGGGGCTCCCTGCGCTCTCCCACTGGAACAATGCGATACAATCGCGTTGTTCCGTGTTCTGGAAGGAGTCCCCGGATCCAAAATGGCCACGGGGCTCCTTCTGGGTCCTTCACTGAGGTGCCTTGCACTGCCTGTCAGATCGCTGATCTGACACAGTGCTATGCAAAGTGTCAGATCAGCGATCTGATGAAATATAGTGATGTCCCACCCTGGGACAATGTTATAAAGTAAAAAAAAAAATAGAATGTATAAAAAAAAAATCCCCAAATAAAGAAAAAAATAAATAAATATTTTCCAATAAATCCATTTATTTATGTAAATTAAAAATAAACAATAAAAGTACACATATTTGGTATCGCCACGTCCGTAACAACCCGCTCTATAAAACTATCCCAATAGTTAACCCCTTCAGTGAACACCGCATAAAAAAAATAAAAACGAGGCAAAAAACAACGCTTCATCATACTGCCGAACAAAAAGTGCAATAAATGTGATCAAAAAGACGGCTATAAATAACCATGGTACTGCTGAAAACGTCATCTTGTCCCGCAAAAAAAGCCACCATACAGCATCATCAGCAGAAAAATAAAAAAGTTATAGCTCTCCGAATAAAGCGATGCAAAAACAATTATTTTTTATATAAAATAGTTTTTATTGTGTAATAGCGCCATAACATAAAAAAAGATATAAATGAGGTATTGCTGTAATCATACTAACCCGAAGAATAAAGCTGCTTTATCAATTTTACCACACGCGGAATGGTATAAACGCCCCCCCTAAAAGAAATTCAGGAATTGCTGGTTTTTGTTCATTCTGCCTCCCAAAAATCGGAATAATAAGTGATCAAAAAATGTCATGTGCCCGAAAATGGTACTAATAAAAACGTCAACTCGTCCCGCAAAAAACAAGACCTCACATGACTCTGTGGGCCAAAATATGGATAAATTATAGCTCTCAAAATGTGGTGATGCAAAGACGATTTTTTACAATAAAAAGCTTCTTTTAGAGTGTGACGGCTGCCAATCATAAAAATCCACCAAAGAAACCCTATAAAAGTAAATCAAACCCCCCTTCATCACCCCCTTAGTTAGGCAAAAATAATAAAATTTTAAAAAATGTATTTATTTCCATTTTCCCATTAGGGTTAGGGTTAGGGTTGGGGCTAAAGTTAGGGTTAGGGTTGGCGGTAAAGTTAGGATTAGGGTTGGTGCTAAAGTTAGGGTTGGGGTTAGGGTTGGGGTTAAAGTTAGTGTTAGGGTTGGGGCTAAAGTTAGGGTTTGGATTACATTTACGGTTGGGATTAGGGTTGGGATTAGGGTTAGGGGTGTGGTTAGGGTTATGGTTGGGATCAGGGTTAGGGGTGTGTTTGGGTTAGGGTTTCAGTTAGAATTGGGGGGTTTCCACTGTTTAGGCCCATCAGGGGCTCTCTCAATTCCAGCCAATTCTGCATTGAAAAAGGAAAAGAGTGCTCCTTCCCTTCCGAGCTCTCCCAAACAGGGGTTTACCCCAACATATGGGTATCAGCGTACTCAGGACATATTGGACAACAACCTTTGGGGGCCAAATTCTCCTGTTACCCTTGGGAAAATACAAAACCGGGGGCTAAAAAATAATTTTTGTGGGAAAAAAAATAATTTTATTTTCACGGCTCTGCATTATAAACTGTAGTGAGACACTTGGGGGTGCAAAGCTCTCACAACACATCTAGATAAGTTCCTTTGTGGGTCTGGTTTCCAATATGGGGTCACTTGTGGTGGGGTTTGTACTGTTTAGGTACATCGGGGCTCTGCAAATGCAATGTCATGCCTGCAAACCAATCCATCTAAGTCTGCATTCTGTTGTGAATTCTGCTCTTGGGTTTCCTCCAGTGGTTGTTGGTGGGAATGCAGTTGTCTCTGACTCGCAGTCCTGGCCAGGTGTATCGGATAATTACAATTCTGACTGGGATATTTAGGTGTGCAGGATCCTTTAGCCCTTGCCAGTTGTCAATGTTCCTTGTGAAGTGTTGGATCTCTTTCTGGCTTCTCCTGCTTGCTGCCAAATTCACCAAAGATAAGTGTTTTGTTTTTGTATCTGTGGCACACTGCTGTGTGCTTGTTTCAGTTTATTCCTGCTCTGTTTGTAGGATTCACTGGAGTTGCAGATATGCGCTCCTACATCTTTAGTTAGATGTAGGAAGTTTTTTGTATATTCTGCTGTGGATTTTTTGAAGGGTTTAAATACTGACCGCACAGAACTCTGTCCTATCCTGTCCTATCTGGCTAGAGTGGCCTCCTGTGCTAAATCCTGTTTTTTCTGCCTGTGTATGTTTTTTTCCTCTCCGACTCGCCGCCAATATTTGTGGGGGGCTGTCTATCCTTACTCCACGGCTACTTCTAGTTGCGGTGTTAAGTTCAGGTTTGCGGTCAGTATAGTGGCCACTTTCTCCAGTGAAAGTTCTCATGCAGCTCCAAGGTCACCAGATCATAACAGTACAACTGGCCCACAATGAGTTAAATGCATCTCAGAAGAAGGTAAGGAAGCTCTTGAGCCATTTTTTTCCAGTCTGTTTTGTGTTCTCTTCCCTCTTAATATCTGGGTGGCTGAGGAGCCTGGTGCAAGCATGAATGTTCAGAAATTAGCTTCTCGTGTAGACCAGCTTGCTGCTAGGGTGCAAGGTATTTCTGATTATATTGTTCAGACTCCTGCTTTAGAACCGAAGATCCCTACTCCTGATTTGTTTTCTGGTGACAGATCTAAATTTTTGAGTTTTAACAACAACTGTAAACTGTTTTTTGACCTGACACCTCGATCCTCTGGTGATTCCATTCAGCAGGTAAAAATCGTAATCTCCCTGCTGCGTGTCGACCCGCAGGATTGGGCGTTTTCCCTGGAATCTGGGAATCCGGCTTTGCTTAATATTGACTCCTTTTTTCAGGCTTTAGGACTATTATATGATGAACCTAATTCTGTGGATCAAGCTGAGAAGACCTTGTTGGCCCTGTCTCAGGGTCAAGAGGCGGCAGAATTGTATTGTCAGAAATTCAGAAAATGGTCTGTGTTGACTAAATGGAATAATGATGCTTTGGCGGCAATTTTCAGAAAGGGGCTTTCTGAATCCGTTAAAGATGTTATGGTGGGGTTTCCCACGCCTTCCGGTCTGAGTGATTCCATGTCTCTGGCCATTCAGATTGACCGACGCCTGCGGGAGCGCAGAACTGTGCGCGCTGTGGCGTTATCCTCAGAGCAAATTTCTGAGCCTATGCAATGTGATAGAATTCTGTCTAGAACAGAACGACAAGGTTTCAGACGTCAAAATAAGTTGTGTTATTATTGTGGCGACGCTTCTCTGTCATTTCTGTCTGCCCTAAGCGGACAAAGAGGATCGACAGTTCATTTACCATCAGTACTGTACAACCTAAATTTCTGTTATCTGTGTCCTTGATTTGCTCATTGTCATCATTTTCTGTCATGGCGTTTGTGGATTCAGGCGCCGCCTTGAATTTAATGGATTTTGAGTTTGCCAAGCGTTGTGGTTTTCCCTTGCAGCCTTTGCAGAACCCTATTCCTTTGAGGGGCATTGATGCTACACCCTTGGCTAGAAATAAGCCCCAGTTTTGGACACAGGTAACCATGCGCATGGCGCCAGCCCATCAGGAAGATTGTCGATTTCTGGTGTTGCATAACTTGCATGATGTTATCGTGCTGGGTTTTCCATAATTGCAGGTACATAATCCTGTGTTGGACTGGAAGTCCATGTCTGTGACTAGTTGGGGTTGTCAGGGGGTTCATAATGATGTTCCTTTGATGTCAATCTCCTCTTCTTCACCTTCTGAGATTCCAGAGTTTTTGTCTGATTTTCAGGATGTATTCGATGAGCCCAAGTCCAGTTTTCTTCCACCGCACAGGGACTGTGATTGTGCTATTGACTTGATTCCAGGCTGTAAGTTTCCTAAGGGTCGACTTTTTAATCTATCTGTGCCTGAACATACCGCCATTCGGAGCTATATTAAGGAGTCTTTGGAGAAAGGGCATATTCGGCCATCTTCTTCACCATTTGGAGCGGGGTTCTTTTTTGTTGCTAAAAAAGATGGTTCCTTGAGACCCTGTATAGATTATCGCCTCTTGAATAAAATCACGGTCAAGTTTCAATACCCTTTACCTTTGCTTTCCGATTTGTTTGCTAGGATTAAGGGAGCTAGTTGGTTTACCAAGATTGACCTTCGAGGGGCATATAATCTTGTTCGTATTAAGCAGGGTGATGAATGGAAAACTGCGTTTAACATGCCCGAAGGCCATTTTGAATACCTTGTGATGCCATTCGGACTCTCTAATGCTCCATCTGTTTTTCAGTCCTTCATGCATGATATCTTCCGGACTTATCTTGATAAATTCTTGATTGTATATTTGGACGATATTTTGATTTTTTCTGATGATTGGGAGTCTCATGTGCAACAGGTCAGGATGGTATTTCAGATCCTTCGTGACAATGCCCTGTTTGTGAAAGGGTCTAAGTGTCTCTTTGGGGTGCAGAAAGTCTCTTTTTTGGGCTTCATTTTTTCTCCTTCGTCTATAGAGATGGATCCGGTTAAGGTTTAGGCCATTCATGATTGGATTCAACCCACATCCGTGAAGAGCCTTCAGAAATTTTGGGGTTTTGCAAATTTTTATTTCCGTTTCATTGCTAATTTTTCCAGCGTGGTTAAACCCTTGACCGATTTGACGAAGAAGGGCGCTGATGTGGCAAATTTGTCCTCTGCGGCTGTCTCTGCCTTTCAGGAGCTTAAACGTCGATTTACTTCTGCTCCAGTGTTGCGCCAACCGGATGTTTCTCTTCCGTTTCAGGTTGAGGTTGACGCTTCTGAGATTGGGGCAGGGGCCGTTTTGTCTCAGAGGGATCCTGTTGGTTCCTTAATGAAACCGTGTGCCTTCTTTTCCCGTAAGTTTTCGCCTGCTGAACGCAATTATGATGTCGGCAATCGGGAGTTGTTGGCTATGAAGTGGGCATTTGAGGAGTGGCGACATTGGCTTGAGGGAGCTAAGCACCGTATTGTGGTCTTGACCGATCATAAGAATTTGATTTACCTCGAGTCTGCTAAACGGCTGAATCCTAGACAGGCTCGATGGTCCTTGTTTTTTTCTCGTTATGATTTCGTGGTCTCGTACCTTCCGGGTTCTAAGAATATTAAGGCTGATGCCCTCTCTAGGAGTTTTTTGCCTGATTCTCCTGAGGTCTTAGAGCCGGTCGGTATTCTGAAAGAGGGGGTGGTCCTTTCTGCCATTTCCCCTGATTTACGACGGGTTCTTCAGGAATTTCAGGTTGACAAACCTGACCGCTGTCCTGTGGGGAAATTGTTTGTTCCTGACAGATGGACTAGTAGAGTGATTTCTGACGTTCACTGTTCTGTGTTGGCCGGTCATCCTGGCATTTTTGGTACCAGAGATTTGGTTGGTAGGTCCTTTTGGTGGCCTTCATTGTCACGTGATGTGCGTTCTTTTGTGCAGTCCTGTGGGACTTGTGCGCGGGCCAAGCCTTGTTGTTCCCGTGCTAGTGAGTTGCTTTTGCCATTGCCGGTCCCTGAGAGGCCCTGGACGCATATTTCGATGGATTTTATTTCTGATCTTCCGGTCTCCCAGAAGATGTCTGTTATCTGGGTTGTTTGTGACCGGTTCTCTAAGATGGTTCATTTGGTGCCCTTACCTAAATTGCCTTCCTCTTCTGATTTGATTCCGTTGTTCTTTCAGCATGTGGTTCGTTTGCATGGTATTCCGGAGAATATTGTTTCCGACAGAGGTTCCCAGTTTGTTTCTAGGTTTTGGCGGGCCTTTTGTGCTAGGCTGGGCATTGATTTGTCTTTTTCTTCTGCATTTCATCCCCAGACAAATGGCCAGACCGAGCATACTAATCAGACCTTGGAGACTTATTTGAGATGCTTTGTGTCTGCTGATCAGGATGATTGGGTGGCCTTCTTGCCATTGGCCGAGTTTGCCCTTAATAATCGGGCTTGTTCTGCTACCTTGGTTTCGCCTTTCTTTTGTAATTTTGGTTTTCATCCTCGTTTTTCTTCTGGGCAGGTTGAGCCTTCTGACTGTCCTGGTGTGGACCATATGCTGGTCTTTTTCAAGCATGCTTGAAAAAGACCAGCATATGGTCGAAACGTCGCTTTTGTTCTATGGCTAAATAAAGGATTTATTTTTATCGATACACCCGGTGGAGCGCTGTTCCTTTGTGCAGACTGTGACGTGTTACCCAGGTGGGTTCCCTGGATATGGAACGAGCGCCCAAGTAAGGGAGTGCTGTCCGTCATCTACACTTGATTTATGTCCTGGTGTGGATTCTGTGGTGGACAGGTTGCAGCAGATTTGGGCTCATGTGGTGGACAAGTTGGTGTTGTCTCAAGAGGAGGCTCAACGTTTTGCTAATCGTCGTCGGTGTGTTGGTTCCCGGCTTCGGGTTGGGGATCTGGTCTGGTTGTCTTCCCGTCATGTTCCTATGAAGGTTTCTTCTCCTAAGTTTAAACCTCGGTTTATTTGTCCTTATAGGATTTCTGAGATTATTAATCCGGTGTCTTTTCGACTGGCGCTTCCAGCCTCTTTTGCTATCCATAATGTCTTCCATAGATCTTTGTTGCGGAAATATGTGGAGCCCGTTGTTCCCTCTGCTGATTCTCCGGCCCCTGTGTTGGTTGATGGTGAGTTGGAATATGTTGTTGAGAAGATTTTGGATTCCCGTTTTTCGAGGCAGAAGCTTCAGTACCTGGTCAAATGGAAGGGTTATGGCCAGGAGGATAATTCTTGGGTTTTTGCCTCTGATGTCCATGCTGCTGATTTGGTCCGTGCCTTTCATCTGGCTCGTCCTGATTGTCCTGGGGGCCCTGGTGAGGGTTCGGTGACCCCTCCTCATGGGGGGGTACTGTTGTGAATTCTGCTCTTGGGTTCCCTCCAGTGGTTGTTGGTGGGAATGCAGTTGTCTCTGACTCGCAGTCCTGGCCAGGTGTATCGGATAATTACAATTCTGACTGGGATATTTAGGTGTGCAGGATCCTTTAGCCCTTGCCAGTTGTCAATGTTCCTTGTGAAGTGTTGGATCTCTTTCTGGCTTCTCCTGCTTGCTGCCAAATTCACCAAAGATAAGTGTTTTGTTTTTGTATCTGTGGCACACTGCTGTGTGCTTGTTTCGGTTTATTCCAGCTCTGTTTGTAGGATTCACTGGAGTTGCAGATATACGCTAATACATCTTTAGTTAGATGTAGGAAGTTTTTTGTATATTCTGCTGTGGATTTTTTGAAGGGTTTAAATACTGACCGCACAGAACTCTGTCCTATCCTGTCCTATCTGGCTAGAGTGGCCTCCTGTGCTAAATCCTGTTTTTTCTGCCTGTGTATGTTTTTTTCCTCTTCGACTCACCGCCAATATTTGTGGGGGGCTGTCTATCCCTTGGGGATTTTCTCTGAGGCAAGATAGTATTCCGATTTCCATCTTTAGGGGTATTTAGTCCTCCGGCTGTGACGAGGTGTCTAGGTGTGTTAGGTACACTCCACGGCTACTTCTAGTTGCGGTGTTAAGTTCAGGTTTGCGGTCAGTATAGTGGCCACTTTCTCCAGTGAAAGTTCTCATGCAGCTCCAAGGTCACCAGATCATAACAGCATTCCAAGCGGCGCTCCTTCCCTTCCGAGCTCTGCCGTGCGCCCAAACAGTGGTTCCCCCCCACATATGGGATATCAGCATACTCAGGACAATTTGGACAACAACTTTTGGGGTCCAATTTTTCCTTTTACCCTTGGAAAAATAAAAAATTGCGGGCTAAAAATCATTTTTTGAAAAAAAAAAGATTTTTTTTTAATTTTCACAGCTCTACATTCTAAACTTTAGTGAAACAATTGGGGGTTCAAAGTGCTCACCACACATCTAGATAAGTTCCTTAGGGGGTCTTCTTTCCAAAATGGGGTCACTTGTGGGGGGTTTCCACTTTTTAGGCACATCAGGGGCTCTCCAAACGCGACATGGTGTCCGATCTCAATTCCAGCCAATTTTGCATTGAATTGTCAAACGTCGCTCCTTCCCTTCCGAGCTCTGCCATACGCCTAAATAGTGGTTTACCCCCACATATGGGGTATCGGCGTACTCAGCACAAATTGTACAATGACTTTTGGGGTCCAATTTCTCCTGTTACCCTTGGTAAAATGAAACAAATTGGATCTGAATTAAAACTTTTGTGAAAAAAAGGTAAATGTTCAATTTTTTTTAAACATTCCAAACATTCCTGTGAAGGGTTAATAAACTTTTGAATGTGGTTTTGAGTACATTGAGGGGTTTAGTTTTTAGAATGGTGTCACTTTGGGCATTTTCTGTCATTTAGACCCCTCAAAGTGACTTCAAGTGTGAGGTGGTCCCTAAAAAAATGGTTTTACAAATTCTGTTGTAAAAATGAGAAATCGCTGGTCAACTTTTAACCCTTATAACTTCCTAACAAAAAAATTATGTTTCCAAAATTGTGGGTAATGTTATTTATTAACTATTTTGTATGATATGACTTTCTAATTTAAGGGCATAAAAACTAAACGGTTAAAAATTGCAACATTTTCAAAAATTTTGCCAAATTTCCGTTTTTTTCACAAATAAACGCAAGTCAAATCGAAGAAATTTTACCACTATCATAAAGTACAATATGTCTCAAGAAAACATTCTCAATATCACCAGGATCCGTTGAAGTGTTTCAGAGTTATGACCTCATAAAGTGACAATGGTCAGAATTGAAAAAATGGCCTGGTCAGGAAGTTGAAAACAGGCTTCGGGGTGAAGGGGTTAAAAACAACAGTTTATTAGAAAAAAATTTAAAAAAAATTAATAGCGAAAAGGTGCAATTCTGAGAGATATGCACAACCCACTGACACGTTTCGAACTTTGTGTTCTTAGTCATAGTATTGCATAGTTCCCCAGCGTTAAGTGTTGTTTTAAATAGTGAAGGAGCAGGGAATTATGCAGAAAATCGTCATTCACTTAAAAAGATGAAAATGTATTTATTTCTTGAGCTAAATATTTAGTAAATATACATTAGGTCTGTTCTGATATTCATCCAATTTGATGTTCTAGTATTTAGCTTAAAAATCTATGAAGCTTCTTTATGTTTTAGAATACGCAATCTATTGCCTCCTCTTTTGGGTGGATGAACTCTTTCAATGGCAATGACCCTGAGAGAGCGGACATCACCTCTGTGAAGATAAGGAAACATTGTGAGGCACCTGATAAGCTGCGGGATGTTTTGTTTTGGGCATCATACACATGCTTAGAGATGCGTTTTTGCAGAGTTCTAATAGTGCATCCCAGATATTGGGTATACCCAATTTTCTGGTTAGCCAATAAAGGTATCACTCCGAGAATACTTCTGTCATCATTGGGCAGAAAAGTATTCACATCAATTTTTTGGCTAACACGGTACCACAATATAATTTGTTATTGTTCATCATATCTTTTTTAGTGAATGATGATTTGTACACGTCATTCCCTGCTCCTCCACTATTTAAAAAAACACCTAACACTGGGGAACTATGCTATACTATGACTAAGTACGCATAAAGTTCAAAACGCATCAGTGGGTTGCGCATGTTCCTGGGAATTGAACCTTTTCACCATGAAATATGTAAAATCTTTTTCTAATAAAATATTGTTTTTAACATAAAAAAAGAAAATTTGGATCTGTTGCTGGATACACCTATTTGAATTGTTCCAGTCTTAGAAAACATGGACACATGTGAATTTGACGAGTGGTAGTCGTCATGCCTTCATTCTCCCAATAGCTCTGTAGTTGGGACCTTGCAAATATAGAACAAATACTATGTGTGAATATCCTTCTTCTCACAGTTGTATTGCACCGTCTTAGACTTCTTTTTGTTTTCTAGTGAGTGTCATAACTCCTCAGATCGCATCAAGGTACGTGTATGGGATGAGGATGATGACATAAAATCAAGAGTGAAACAAAGGTTCAAGCGCGAGTCTGATGATTTTTTGGGACAAACTATCATTGAAGTTCGAACCCTGAGTGGTGAGATGGACGTGTGGTACAATCTAGGTAAGGCAATCTAATGTATTAAACAGGACAAAAGCAGTTAGGTTTATGGCTCCCGTTTCTTCTGTAAGGTTACGTTCACACATCGTGTATGTGGTGCTAATTTTTCTGTAGCGTAGCTGTAGTTTATCTACAGCAATGACTGCATGGTACATGCGGATTCTGCTGTGGATTTTGTTGTGCCTTGATGCCTTTTTTATCATTGCTATTGCAAATGGTGAAATTCTTTCTCATTCTGCACATAGAATTGACATGTTGCAGGTTTCAAAATCCGCACAGCAGGTCAATTTTTCACGTCGAATGAAAGGGTTGGTCATTTTATTCATAAATGTGTTTAAGACTAGTTGATGCCACTTACTAATAAGCAGCTATTAGTTATTAGTATTATATTGTTGTGTAAATATTGTAATATTATGTTGGTGTATATTTTGAGTAATTAGCATAATTAGCATAGAGGTATAATAATGAGGTTATGCAAATATTTAGCCATGTCTTGGTTGTAGATTGTGGATTCAACTATCATTGGCTATATGCTGATTTTTATAACCTGTCCTGTGAGTATAATAAAAACAATGCACGGATTCATCTTGGCATTGCGGTGTTTCAAAATGGTGGACTTTTCTTTCTGTATTTTGTTTCAAATTATTAGAGAAAAAGAGAACAGTGGAGTCGGCAAATCCATTTCAAACAGCAATATAGAGAGAGTAAACAATACTGGTTATAAACAATGCAAAAGTAGACTCCTATGATGGCGCAATTTGGTTGTGCAACATTTTTTAAATAAGTATACCCCCTTGAACAAGGAGGTGCTCCTGGCCAGGATAGTGTATGGGACCTGCAACCATTTTTACCTGGAAAAGAATGGCTTCCAGAATTTGTAGTGCCAGAGTAGTATGGCTGAACCTGGTCTCCAACATTGCAAGGCAATGGAATTTAACATTGCATTTGTTGGAGCATCTGAACAATCAATGAAAGGAGGTGATTGATACTATGAAGCAGAGAAACTAGAGTATTTGTTACCTGAGATTAACCATTAAAAGGTGATAAACCATGTGTGTATTTCACTGAGGCCCTTCAAAGAGTCTACAAACCTTTTTAATAGGGACAGTTGTGGCATCAACGATTTCAGTCCTCTCTTAGGAAGAATAGGAAATTCCAAACCTATCCTGCTGCCCACAATCTGAGCCCCATGGTGTTCCCTGTTGCTTTTTCATGGGTTATAGGGTATGGGCCCAACCCTGCTGTTTCACATTGTTTTAGAAACATTGCTAACACCTCCTTTTTTAGGCTATGGTGTGCAAGAAAATTTAACATTTCTAGCAGTGGCACAATTATCCCCAATCCTGGGCTCCTTCCTGTAATATTATCTTCCATCCTTGCCCTTATATTTAATAAGGTCCCCATCCTGGGCCACTTACTGTATTAATGTCTCACCAACCTGGGCAAATTTATTTAATTATGTTCTCCATCCTAGACCCCTTCCCGTTATAATGTCTCCCATCCAGGGCTGTTTCTTGTAATAATTTCCCCCATCCTGGACCTTTTCTGGTAATAATATCCCCATTCTGTATTAGTTTTCAGCATCATGGACCATTTATTTAATAACGCCCACCATACTGGACCCCTTCCTGTAATCATATCTTCTGTCTTGGCCACTTCCTATAATAATATCCCCCATGCTGTGCCCCTTCCTATAATAATGTCTCCATCCTGGGCACCATCCTATAATAATGTCCACCATCCTTTAATAGTATCACTCATCTTGGGCACCATGCTATAATAATGTCCCCCATCCTGTGCCCCATCCTATAATAATGTCCACCATCCTTTAATAATATCCCTCATCTTGGGCCCCGTGTTATAATAATGTCCCCCATCCTGGGCCTTCCCTATAATAATGTTCTCCATCCTGGGCCTTTCCTATAATAATGTCCCCCATTGTGGGCAATTACTTTAATAATGTTCCTACATCTTGAGCCCTTCCTATAATAATGTCCATCATCCCGGGCCGCTTCCTATTGTAATGTCCCCCATCCTATAATATTATCACCTACTCTTGGGCTTTTCCTATCACAATGTCCTCCATCCTGAGCTCCATCCTGAATTAATATCCCCCATTCTATAATAATATCTTCCATCCTGAGTCCTTTCAATAATAATGTCCCCTATCCCAGGCCTCATCCTATAATAATATCTCCCATCCAGGGTCCCATCCTAAAATAATTACTCTCATTCTGAGCCCCATCCTATAACAATATCCCCAATCCTGGGCCTTTTTCTGGTATATTTTCCCCCATCCTGAGCCCTTCCTATAATAATTTCTACCATCCTGAGCCCCTTCCTGATATACGGGAATGTCCCCCATCCTGGACCCTGGCTATAATATCATCCTTCATCCTGTGCCCCTTTCTTTAACAATGACCATCTTTTTATCGCTGCTTTCCTTTGCATTTTAAAAAGTAATAAAGTATTCTTCTTACTTTCCTCAGCCCCAACAAACCACAATGTCCTATTCCATAGCCAGTGAAAAGGCCAACACTTGATTCAGTAGTGACCACCACGGCCGGCGCATGATGTCACTGCCATGTGTCGCCTGTGACGGGCATGCTGACATCAACTGCCGGCCCCTGATTGGCCAGCAGTGTATATTGTGGAGCAGTGAGTCGAGGTGCTGCGCTTCGCAGTAAATTTCAACTGAATGTGCGTCAAATATTTCACACATACACATCTAAGTGAAATAGGTACTGGTGTTGGCAGCATCCCCTCCCGTACAGGCCTGGGGAGCACTCCCCTGATTTCTAGGTACTTTGATGCCCCATGGTTTAAAACATAAAGCATTGCTTTACTTATTCCATATTTACCATCTTTACAATCTTAATTTTTGTTAAAATTGGGTATGGGTAAACAACTGGCGAGAATTCCCCAGGAAGGCCCCTGCACAACATTGGGCCCCGCCCAGGGTTTTATTTTTTTATTTTAAGCTTCAGGGGTTTTACAACTAAAATTTAATTTACCATAAACCTCATTTTTTGTGAAAATTAGGATTTGGTTTGCATTTTAACTAGTGTATATTGGCAGGCAGGCACCTTAACAGGATTGGGCCATTGCATAGAACTGGGACAAAATGCCAAAAAAAAATGTTTTAGGACAGAATAGGATTTTTTTATATCCAGTAGGCATCAGTGCTGGATCGGAAATTTCTTTTAATTTTATAGTATGAAAATTTGTCGATGCAGTGTGCAACTACACACCTTTGTTACCATAGCCTCATTACCATAGGTAATTGCCATTACCATTAAGGTACCGTTACACTAAACGATTTACCAACGATCACGACCAGCGATACGACCTGGCCGTGATTGTTGGTAAGTCGTTGTGTTGTCGCTGGAGAGCTGTCACACAGACAGCTCTCCAGCGACCAACGATGCCGAAGTCCCCGGGCAACCAGGGTAAACATCGGGTTAGTAAGTGCAGGGCCGTGCTTAGTAACCCGATGTTTACCCTGGTTACCATTGTAAATGTAAAAAAAAAAAAAACACTACATACTCAGATTCCGGTGTTTGTCACGTCCCCCGGCGTCAGCTTCCCGCACTGACTGTGTCAGCGCCAGCCGGCCGTAAAGCAGAGCACAGCGGTGACGTCACCGCTGTGCTTTATGGCCAGCGCTCACAGTCAGTGAGGGAAGCTGAAGGCGGGGGACATGACAGACATCGGAATGTAAGTATGTACTGTTTTTTTTTTACTTTTACAATGGTAACCAGGGTAAATATCGGGTTACTAAGCGCGGCCCTGTGCTTAGTAACCCGATATTTACCCTGGTTACCAGTGAACACATCGCTGGATCGGCGTCACACCTGCCGATTCAGCGATGTCAGCGGGTGATCCAGCGACCAAAAAAAAGGTCCTGATCACTCCCAGCGACCAACGATCTCCCAGCAGGGGACTGATCGTTGGTCGCTGTCACGCTTAACGATTTTGTTAACGATATCGTTGCTACGTCACAAAAAGCAACAATATCGTTAAAGAAATCGTTATGTGTGACGGTACCTTTAGATGTTGAGGACAATCACTTTTACTTTATCAATGCTGTTTTTATGTTAAAGAACTTGAAAGCAGTTGGCGAAATTCTAATAGATCTCTGAGTGTAATACAAGTCTTTTCCCAGCAATTGGAGGATTTAGAATACTTTTGATTGACTGCAAATATAAGTTTTTGAAAAAATTCAAAAGATTCGCTCATCTCTACTTATAATACATAGTGATGAGTAAATATACTCGTTACTCGAGATTTCTCGATCACGCTCAGGTGTCCTCCGAGTATTTTTTAGTACTCGGAGATTTCGTTTTTCTTGCCGCAGCTGAATGATTTACATCTGTTAGCCAGCATAAGTATAAGTGGGGGTTCCCTAGCAACCAGGCAACCCCCACATGTACTTATGCTGGCTAACAGATGTAAATCATTCAGCTGCGGCAAGAAAAACTAAATCTCCGAACACTAAAAAATACTCGGAGGACCCCCGAGCGTGCTCAATCTACCAGATGGCTGGTTCCAAGAGCAATTCAGTTTGAGGAGACTCCAGAAATGATCTAGAGATTATAAACTATTAAATTAATGCAAATAAATAGATTTAGCTAATTATTTGCTAATTATTGCTATATTTAAGGATTATGGACTTAACCTTTGAACAAGGTAGGCAGTCATGAAGCCAAACCCCAATATTTAAAATAATACTTTAAAAGTTGGGTAATGACCTTACAAGCATGAACCCCCTCAACCCCTTCCCAACATGTCTAATGTCGGACTCTTTATCCAGGAGCCAGTACTTTTTTGTTTTCTGTCCACTTAGATGTTTAAGTGATTGCCTTTTTGCTGAACAAGTTGTATTGATTGGCCCCATTCATTTTACCTCATAGTATTGGCAAATTGCAAAAAAAATATTATATTGTGATGAAATCTTGAGAAAACCCCCCCTGCAATTCTGACATTGTTTTTTGGGAATTGTTTTTGCAACGTCCACTTTGTGGTAAAAAAGACCTGGCATCATGATTTTACTTGTCATCACTATTACGGCTAAATCAAACTTGTCCGGTTTTTATATTATTTTAGTAGTGAAAAAAATGTGCAAAATTGGAAGTTTAAAAAAAAAAAAAAGTGTTGTGTAATAATTTTCTCAAACTAGTAACATTTTAGGCCTTGTGTGGTCTTATTTTTTCAGGACAAGGCAACAATTTTTTTGACCATATTTTGGTTATGTGACACATGTTTGGATATAAATTACATTTTAATGACTTTTTTATGCATTTTTTGCACCATTGCAGTGACCAAAATTGATTGATTTTATATCTTAATAGATTGGACTGTTATGGATGCAGTGCAACTACATATGCATACTTTTTAATATCTATATTTTTAATGGGAGAAAAGGGATTTGATTTTCCATGTGTTTTTCAATTTTTTTTTAAACCTTGTTGTTTTTTTCACTTTGTTAGTGAACCTGCAATTGTCTGATCACTTGTTATATCTATCTATCCACATGTTGTGGATTTTACTGCGGATCCGCAGTGGATTTGACGCTGCGGATCTGCAGCTGTTTTCCATGAGTTTACAGTACCATGTAAATGTATGGAAAACAAAATCTGCAGTGCACATGCTACGGAAAAAAAACGCGGAAACGCAGCGTTGTTTTTTCCACAGCATGTCAATTTTTTGTGCGGATTACTGTGCGCGTCTTCTGAATTGCCAGCTATCTATCTATCTATCTATCTATCTATCTATCTATCTATCTATCTATCTATCTATCTATCTAGCAAAAATTAAAAGACCACTGCAAAATGTTCAGTTTGTCTGATTTTTCTCTTCATAGGTATATTTTTGAGTAAAATGTAAATTGTTCCTTTATTTTGTAAACTTCTGACAACATGTGTCCGAATTTCCAAGCAATAAATTTTGTATTTTTTCCTGACAAAGAAAAATGGTCGAAATTAAAAGAAACAAAACAGTGCTTTCAGACCTCAAATAATGCAAAGAAAACAAGTTCATAATAATTTAGAAACAACAATGCTAATGTTTTAACTCAGGAATACAACCCCTGGCAAAAATTATGGAATCACCAGCCTTGGAGGATGCTCATTCAGTTGTTTAATTTTGTAGAAAAAAAGCAGATCACAGACATGGCACAAAACTAAAGTCATTTCAAATGGCAACTTTCTGGCTTTAAGAAACACTAAAAGAAATCAAGAAGAAAAAATGTGGTAGTCAGTAATGGTTACTATTTTTCAACCAAGCATAGGGGAAAAATTATGGAATCATGAAAAACAAACAAACAAAAAAACACTCCAACACATCACTAGTTTTTTTTTGCACCACCTCTGGCTTTTATAACAGCTTGCAGTCTGTTAGGCCGGTTTCACACGTCAGTGGCTCCGGTACGTGAGGTGACAGTTTCCTCACGTACCGGAGACACTGACTCACGTAGACACATTGAAATCAATGTGTCTCTGCACATGTCAGCATGTTTTCACGGACCGTGTGTCCGTGTGCAAATCACGGAGACATGTCAGTGTTCGTGGGAGCGCACGGATTACATGGACCCATTAAAGTCAATGGGTCCGTGTAAAACACGTACCGCACACAGACGCTGTCCGTGTGCAGTCCATGTGCCGTGCAGGAGACAGCGCTACAGTAAGCGCTGTCCCCCCAGCGTGGTGCTGAAGCCGCCATTCATATCTTTTTTCCAGCAGCGTTCGCTGGAGAGAAGATATGAAAAATCCTTTGTTTTTTTTATTTTTCGTGTTTAAAATAAAGATCCCTGTCCCCTCCCACCCCCTGTGCACCCGCCCGCTGTTAATAAAATACTCACCCGGCTCCCTCACAGCGTCCTCTCAGCGCCAGCATCTCCTGTATGAGCGGTCACATGGTGCCGCTCATTACAGTCATGGATATGCGGCTCCACCTCACATAGGGGTGGAGCCGCATATTCATGACTGTAATGGGCGGCACCACATGACCGCTCATACAGGAGGAGGTGCGGCGCGGAGAGGACGCTTCGAGGGAGCCGGGTGAGTATTTTAGTAACAGCGGCCGGGCGCACGGGGTGGGAGGGGGTTGGGGACAGGGATCTTTATTTTAAACACGAAAAAAAAAAGGATTTTTCATATCTTCTCTCTAGCGAACGCTGCTGGAGAGAAGATATGAATGGCGGCTTCAGCACCAGATGCAGGGGACAGCGCTTACTTGTAGCGTTGTCTCCTGCACGGTCCGTGTGGTACCCAGTTGGCACATGGGCGGCACACGGCTGCCGCACGTGTGCCGCACGTGTGCCACACTGATGTTCATGGTAAGCAAAGGACACACAGACACGGATAATTCCGGTAACGATTTTTCCGGTACCGGAATTATCTGGACGTGTGAGACTGGCCTTAATGGTGTCAAACAGCACTCTTCATCAATCTGGCTCCAACTTTCTCTGATTGCTGTTGCCAGATCAGCTTTGCAGGTTGCAGCCTTGTCATGGACCATTTTCTTCAACTTCCACCAAAGATGTTCAATTGGATTGAGATCCGGACTATTTGCAGGCCATGACATTGACCTTATATGTCTTTTTTCAAGGAATGTTTTCACAGCTTTTGCTATATGGCAGGATGCATTATCATCTTGAAAAATGATATCATCCCCAAACAGCCTTTCAATTGATAGGATAAGAAAAGTGTCCAAAAAATATCAACATAAACTTGTGCATTTATTGAAGATGTAATGACAGCCATCTCCCCAGTGCCTTTACCTGACATGCAGCCCCACATCATCAATAACTGTGGAAATTTGCATGTTCTCTTCAGGCAGTCATCTTTATAAATCTCATTGGAACGGCACCAAACAAAAGTTCCAGCATCATCACCTTGCCCAATGCAGATTTGTGATTCATCACTGAAAATGACTTTCATCCAGTCATCCACAGTCCACGATTGCTTTTCCTTAGCCCATTGTAACCTTGTTTTTTTTCTGTTTAGGTGTTAATGATGGCTTTCGTTTAGCTTTTCTGTATGTAAATCTCATTTCCTTTAGGCGGTTTCTTACAGTTTGGTCACAGACGTTGACTCCAGTTTCCACCTATTTGTTCCTCATTTGTTTTGTTGTGCATTTCCTGTTTTGGATACATATTGCTTTAAGTTTCCGGTCTTGATGCTTTGATGTCTTCCTTGGTCTACCAGTATGTTTGCCTTTAACAACCTTCCCATGTTGTTTGTATTTGGTCCAGATTTTAGACACAGCTGACTGAACAACCAACATCTTTTGCAACATTGCGTGAGGATTTACCCTCTTTTAAGAGTTTGATAATCCTCTCCTTTGTTTCAATTGACATCTCTCATGTTGGAGCCATGATTCATGTCAGTCCACTTGGTGTAACAGCTCTCCAAGGTGTGATGACTCCTTTTTAGATGCAGACTAATGAGCAGATCTAATTTGATGCAGGTGTTATTTTTGTGTATGAAAATTTACAGGGTGATTCCATAATTTTTTCCTCAGAATTGAGTGATTCCATAATTTTTCCCCTATGCTTGGTTAAAAAAAAGTAACCATTACTGACTACCACATTTTTTGTTCTTGATTTCTTTTAGTGTTTCTTAAAGCCAGAAAGTTTCCATTTGAAATGTCTTTAGTTTTGTGCCATGTCTGTGATCTGCTTTTTTTCTACAAAATTAAACAACTGAATGAACATCCTCCAAGGCCGGTGATTCCATAATTTTTGCCAGGGGTTGTGGTTCAGGAATCAATATTTTGTGGAATAACCATGATTTTTAATCACAGCTTTCATGCGTCTTGGCATGCTTTCCACCAGTCTTTCACACTGTTTCTGGCGCAAAAATTTAAGCAGTTCTTTGTTTGATGGCTTGTGAGTGACTATCCATCATCCTCTTGATTGCATTCCAGAGGTTTTCAATGGGATTCAGGTCTGGAGATTGGGCTGCCCATGACTGGGTTTTGATGTGGTGGTCTCATAATTTTTGCTAGAGCTGTATATATATAGTAATATTTTACATTTTAAAAATTACTAAAAGGAAAATGGAGTGATGCAAAAGATTGAGCACCCTCGGAGATTTGTGTGCTCAGATAACTTTGACCAATGTTTCAGACCTTATTTGGCCAGTTAAGGTTATGGCTTGTTCACTATCATCGTTAGGAAATCCAGTGGATGCAAATTTTCCAGCTTTATAAAAACCCAGCCTCCTCTAACCTTGTGCTACAAAACAGGAGCCATGGGTTCTTCTAAGCAGCTGCCTAGCACTCTGAAAATGTTGGAGGCCCACAAAGCAGTAGAAGGCTATACGAAGATAGCAATGTGCTTAGATGTTCTTTTGCATACTTCTGACACTTAAAGGGAACCTGTCACCCCGTTTTTTGAGATTGAGCTATAAATACTGTTAAATAGGGCCTGCGCTGTGCGTTACTATAGTGTATGTAGTGTACCCCGATTCCCCATGTATGCTGAGAAATACATTACCAAAGTCGCCGTTTTCGCCTGTCAATCAGGCTGGTCTGGTCAGGTGGGCGTGTTCACAGCGCTCTTTTCTTCCCCAGCTTTCCGTTGGTGGCGTAGTGGTGTGCGCATGTCCAGAGTTCCGACTTCCCTGCGCCCACGTGAAGACACAGCGCGCGATCTGCGCTGTAATCCCTTGCATCGGTGGGGGCGGCCATCTTCCTGGGGCCGCGCGTGCGCAGATGGAGTGCTCTGCTGCACGGGGCTTCAGGAAAATGGCCGCGGGCAGCCGCGCGTGCGCATTAGAGATCGCGGCGGCCATTTTCCCAAAGCCGAGATGCAAACTCGGCTTTGGGAAAATGGCCGCCGCGATCTCTAATGCGCACGCGCGGCTGCCCGCGGCCATTTTCCTGAAGCCCCGTGCAGCAGAGTACTCCATCTGCGCACGCGCGGCCACAGGAAGATGGCCGCCCCCACCGATGCAAGGGATTACAGCGCAGATCGCGCGCTGTGTCTTCACGTGGGCGCAGGGAAGTCGGAACTCTGGACATGCGCACACCACTACGCCACCAACGGAAAGCTGGGGAAGAAAAGAGCGCTGTGAACACGCCCACCTGACCAGACCAGCCTGATTGACAGGCGAAAACGGCGACTTTGGTAATGTATTTCTCAGCATACATGGGGAATCAGGGTACACTACATACACTATAGTAACGCACAGCGCAGGCCCTATTTAACAGTATTTATAGCTCAATCTCAAAAAACGGGGTGACAGGTTCCCTTTAATTTTATAGTTAGGAAACAGGAGAGGTTTTCTTCTGATGACTCTGCCATGAAAGCCATATTTGTGCAGATGTCTCTGAATAGTAGAACAATGTACCACAACTCCAAAGTCTGCTAAATCTTTCTGATGGTCTTTTGCAGTCAAGCGGGGGTTCTGACTTGCCTCTCTTGAAATCCAACAAGCAGCTCTCACTGAAATTTTGCTTAGTCTTCCAGACCTTATCTTGACCTCCACTGTTCCTGTTAACTGCTATTTCTTAATTATATTTCAAACCGAGTAAAGTACAACTTGAAAACACTTTGCTATCTTCCGGTGCTATGTAAGTGAGATTAATAAATAAAAACAACTGCTGATATGATTGTTTTGCCCCCACACAGCATGATAACATTGACCAGACAAGGGCATGGTTCAATTTTTTTCCACATGTACAGGGGTCTAGAAAGAAAATATCACACAAGCACTAGCAGATAGGTAACAATTGGTCGGTGTGCTGTCTGTGTGCGGTCCATTGTACACACGGACCAAATAAAACGTTAGTTTAAAGGATACATGAATCCTCTCTAGAATACAGAGATCCTCCCTGTTAATAGGTTTTGTCTACTTTTTTTTGTTATCATTTGTAAGAAAAAAAGTTTTGTTTTGTTTTTTTCCCAGATAAGCGCACAGACAAATCCGCAGTATCTGGTGCTATCAGGCTGCACATTAGCGTGGAGATTAAAGGCGAGGAGAAGGTGGCTCCATATCATGTCCAGTACACCTGTCTACATGAGGTTTGTAAACAGGCGCCCAAACCGATCATCATTCACCTGTTGTGTCAGAGAATATGCCGGTGGCTTTTTACCACTTTGTATTTGGTTTCAGTGAACAACAACATTGGGATATCATCAGTAATTCACATTTTCTTTTCTTTTAGAACCTGTTCCATTTCCTTACAGATGTACAGAACAATGGGGTTGTAAAAATTCCTGATGCCAAAGGGGATGATGCCTGGAAGGTTTACTTTGATGAGACTGCACAGGAAATAGTGGATGAGTTTGCAATGAGATATGGAGTGGAGTCAATATACCAAGCAATGACGTGAGAAACGGTCACTCTGGGTGGATGGGTTGATGAGAGTTGTTGCATATACAGTTGTCAGCACTAGTCTATATTTAAAGAGAAACTCTCACCAGGTTTTGCCACCTGATCTGAGAATAGCATAACGTAGTGACAGAGACCCTGATTCCAGCAATGTGTCACTTACTGGGCTGCTTGCTGTAGTTTTGATGAAATCTCTATCTTATCAGCAGGAGATTACCACTAAAGCACTTGTAAACCTGCTGCCTTATATTCCCCCATATTCATGAGCTGTTCATAACTCCCACCCACAACTCATTGTCTTCTTCCTGTCTTTGCACAGTGTACACAAAAACCTGCCAACTAATTGTGTGGGTGTTTTTATACAGAGCTCAACATTCAGAAATCTGGAAGATCTGCAGCAGCTGAAGCAGTTTTTAATCATAATTGCAGCAAACAGCCCAGTAAGTGACACATCACTGGAATTGGGATCTCTACCCCTACATTGTGCTGCTCTCGGATAGAGTAGCAAAAAACTGGTGACAAATTCCATTTAAGACTTTTAGGCTATGTGCACACGTTGCGGATTAGGCTTAGGAATTTTTGGTGCGGATTCTGCATTTCTTGGCAGAAAATGCAGGTGCGGACTTGTCGCGTTTTTTGTGCGGATTTGCTGCTGATTTACTGCAGATTTTCTGCCTTTTTTACCCCTGCGGATTTCTAAAATATATTAAGTACAAAAACGCCGCAGATCCACAAAAAAGATGCTACTTCTTTTAATCCGCAGCGTTTCCGCAGGGAATTTTCCGCACCATTAGCACAGCATTTTTTTTCCCCCATTGATTTACATTGTACTGTAAATCACTTGCGGATCTGCAGCGTTTCTGAGCGGAAAAAAAGCTGCTGATCTGCAGGAAATCCGCAACGTGTGCACATACCCTTATACAAAAAACAATAAGGCAAAATTACATTCAAATAATTGACATATATTTCTTCAAATTTGTACTATATACATTGCTGTGCTACTTTGCATCCCTTCCTTACTGTTGTCAAGTTGCAAAAGTATCACATCTATGTCCAATCACAGCTCTGTAATAGGCAGGTACTGAACATGCCAACAGCTTATTAGCAGCCAAGTCATTGTAGATATGTCTTCCTGTGCCAACCGCTACAAAATAGAAAAGTGGGGTATGTACAATATGTGCGTTCTTTTTTTCTTCTTTACTTTATGCATGTTTTTATATGCTGCAAAAAGTCAGATTAGGCAGATTGTGCAACAATTGCGCAAATGAGCAGAAATAGATCTGTCACTCCATTCCTGTTTTCATAGTCTTAAATAGTAATTCTAGACAGTGGGAGCTGATTGAATGGCTGAGCTTTTTTTCTTTTTCTTTTTTACAAAAATAGCCTAAAGAAAGCCCTGAATGTCACCCTCCTGTAGTTCTTTCCATGCAAAGTATCAGCGCTCCAGTAACAATTTTTAAAAGTCACGACCACTGTGAAGTATAAAACATATTGTAGTCACTCCTAAATTCTTTTGCATGTACACAGAGGCGTAGCTAGGGTTTTGGTTCAAGGGGAGCGAAGCTCCTGGGTGGGCCCCTAACCAGGTAATCTTCATTACAATTCGGTGACGCGTCCTAATAGTGGAGGAGTGGAGGAGAACCAACATGGATATTACCGCCATATGGTCAGTGGTAAATACAGCCCTACAGAACATATAAGAGATCACAGCACACTTACAGATAATGTCTTACCGCTTATGTTCTCTGATGGAATCGTTCACTTTTTCCGTCTTTTCCATCTGACTCAAGCCGACCCGACATGACAACTTCTTCCATCCAGGACTCGTCTGCAGAGAATACAACAAAGACACATTTCACTTCTCATATTCCAGCCTCATCACCATCTATTCCCAACCTGCACAAACTCCTCATCCTGCTGATACCCCAATACTGAGCCGCTGCTGCTGTATGTGTCCCTATTACTGCACCTGATACCCCAAAACTGAGCTGCTGTTGCCGTATGTGGCCCTATTACTGCCCCTGATACCCCAATACTGAGGCGCTGCTGCCATATATGTCCCTATTACTGCACCTGATACCCCAATACTGAGCCGCTGCTGCCGTATGTGTCCCTATTACTCCACCTGATACCCCAATACTGAGCTACTGCTGCTGTATGTGTCCCTATTACTGCACCTGATACCCCAATACTGAGCTACTGCTGCTGTATGTGTCCCTATTACTGCACCTGATACCCCAAAACTGAGCTGCTGTTGCCGTATGTGGCCCTATTACTGCCCCTGATACCCCAATACTGAGGCGCTGTTGCCGTATGTGTCCTTATTACTGCCACTAATGCCCCAATACTGAGCTGCTGCTGCCGTATGTGTCCTTATTACTGCCCCTGATACCCCGATACTGAGCTGCTGCTGTATGTGTCCCTATTACTGCACCTGACACCCCAATACTGAGCCACTGCTGCCGTATGTGTCCCTATTACTGCACCTGATACCCCAATACTGAGCCGCTCTGCCGTATGTGTCCCTATTACTGCCCCTGATACCCCAATACTGAGCTGCTGCTGCTGTATGTGTCCCTATTACTGCACCTGACACCCCAATACTGAGCCACTGCTGCCGTATGTGTCCCTATTACTGCCCCTGATACCCCAATACTGAGCTGCTGCTGCTGTATGTGTCCCTATTACTGCACCTGACACCCCAATACTGAGCCACTGCTGCCGTATGTGTCCCTATTACTGCACCTGATACCCCAATACTGAGCCGCTGCTGCCTTATGTGTCGCTATTACTGCCCCTGATACCCCAATACTGAGCTGCTGGTGCCGTATGTAACCCTATTACTGCACCTGCTGTCTAAATTCTAAAGCACACCTCTATAATATAGTAATGCGGGTGCAAGTTTACTAGAAAACAGTGCCCATATTTTGCCCCCTAGAAAGTAATATTGTGCCCCTTTGATAGTCACAGTAACCCGAGTTCCCCTATAACAATAAGTGCCCACTTTACATTTAATAATGTCCCGAGTCTCCTGTCTGTACAGCTCCTCTACACACAGTATGATGCCTCCTCACTGTATAGTACCACCCACACAGTATACTGACCCCTTAGTAGACTCCAAACTGTTTTATAGCTCCAACACTGTATGATGGCCCCTTCACTGTAATCCCCACATGTGCCAGATAGTCCTCAATATAGTACAAGACAGTACCCCTATAGGCAGACCCTGTAGTATAAGGCAGTACCCCTATAAGCAGACCCTGTGGTATAAGGCAGCACTCCCCCCATAGGCAGATCCTGTAGTGTATTAGGCAGCACCCCCCCATTGTCAGATCCTGTAGTGTAATAAGGCAGCACTCCCCCCATAGGCAGATCCTGTAGTGTATTAGGCAGCACCCCCCCATTGTCAGATCCTGTAGTGTAATAAGGCAGCACTCCCCCCATAGGCAGATCCTGTAGTGTATTAGGCAGCACCCCCCCATTGTCAGATCCTGTAGTGTAATAAGGCAGCACTCCCCCCCATAGGCAGATCCTGTAGTGTATTAGGAAGCACCCCCCCATTGGCAGATCCTGTAGTGTAATAAGGCAGCACTCCCCCCATAGGCAGACCCTGTAATGTATAAGGCAGCACCCCCCCCCCCCCATAGGCAGATCATGTAGTGTATAAGGCAGCCATCCTATAGTGTATAAGGCAGCACCCCCCATTGGCAGATCCTGTAGTGTATAAGGGAGCCCCCATAAAAAAGACAATAAATACTCTCCTCTCTTCCTTCTTGTTCCAGCAGTGCTCCCTGCTCCCGCTCCCGCTCTTGTCTGCGACGTCAGACGCTAACAGGGGATGATGGGGAAAGGAGCGCAGCGCTCCTTCCCTCATCAATGCGGTGAGCTGTATCTGTTAATTCATTATAACTCTGATCTGTGGGCCAATAAAAATACCTTCTTTAATCTTTGCATCACTTATTCTTGGAAATTTCTGTTGCAAGTAAGAAAAGGCTTCCGATTCTTTGTTCATTGCTGTGACAAAATTCTTCATAAGCCCAAGTTTAATATGTAAAGGAGGGAGAAATATCTTTGCTGGATCAACGAGAGGATTATGTTTAACATTCTTCTGTCCAGCAACCAGGTTTCGCGGAGTGGCCAGTCCTTTCTGAAATAGTGCATTTCTCGTGCAAGACTGTCCCACTCACAAATAAAACAACAATACTTGGTATATCCAAGCTGCAGTCCAAGAAGAAGTGCAACAACTTTTAGATCACCACATATGTTCCAGTTATACAGTTAGGGCCAGAAATATTTGGACAGTGACACAATTTTCGCGAGTTGGGCTCTGCATGCCACCACATTGGATTTGAAATGAAACCTCTACAACAGAATTCAAGTGCAGATTGTAACGTTTAATTTGAAGGGTTGAACAAAAATATCTGATAGAAAATGTAGGAATTGTACACATTTCTTTACAAACACTCCACATTTTAGGAGGTCAAAAGTAATTGGACAAATAAACATAACCCAAACAAAATATTTTTATTTTCAATATTTTGTTGCAAATCCTTTGGAGGCAATCACTGCCTTAAGTCTGGAACCCATGGACATCACCAAACGCTGGGTTTCCTCCTTCTTAATGCTTTGCCAGGCCTTTACAGCCGCAGCCTTCAGGTCTTACTTGTTTGTGGGTCTTTCCGTCTTAAGTCTGGATTTGAGCAAGTGAAATGCATGCTCAATTGGGTTTAGATCTGGAGATTGACTTGGCCATTGCAGAATGTTCCACTTTTTGGCACTCATGAACTCCTGGGTAGCTTTGGCTGTATGCTTGGGGTCATTGTCCATCTGTACTATGAAGCACCGTCCAATCAACTTTGCAGCATTTGGCTGAATCTGGGCTGAAAGTATATCCCGGTACACTTCAGAATTCATCCGGCTACTCTTGTCTGCTCTTATGTCATCAATAAACACAAGTGACCCAGTGCCATTGAAAGCCATGCATGCCCATGCCATCACGTTGCCTCCACCATGTTTTACAGAGGATGTGGTGTGCCTTGGATCATGTGCCGTTCCCTTTCTTCTCCAAAATTTTTTCTTCCCATCATTCTGGTACAGGTTGATCTTTGTCTCATCTGTCCATATAATACTTTTCCAGAACTGAGCTGGCTTCTTGAGGTGTTTTTCTGCAAATTTAACTCTGGCCTGTCTATTTTTGGTATTGATGAATGGTTTGCATCTAGATGTGAACCCTTTGTATTTACTGTCATGGAGTCTTCTCTTTACTGTTGACTTAGAGACAGATACACCTACTTCACTGAGAGTGTTCTGGACTTCAGTTGATGTTGTGAACGGGTTCTTCTTCACCAAATTAAGTATGCGGCGATCATCCACCACTGTTGTCATCCGTGGACGCCCAGGCCTTTTTGAGTTCCCAAGCTCACCAGTCAATTCCTTTTTTCTCAGAATGTACCCAACTGTTGATTTTGCTACTCCAAGCATGTCTGCTATCTCTCTGATGGATTTTTTCTTTTTTTTCAGCCTCAGGATGTTCTGCTTCACCTCAATTGAGAGTTCCTTTGACCACATGTTGTCTGCTCACAGCAACAGCTTCCAAATGCAAAACCACACACCTGGAATCCACCCCTGACCTTTTAACTACTTCATTGATTACAGGTTAACAAGGGAGACGCCTTCAGAGTTAATTGCAGCCCTTAGAGTCCATTGTCCAATTACTTTTGGTCCCTTGAAAAAGAGGACGCTATGCATTACAGAGCTATGATTCCTAAACCCTTTCTCCGATTTGGATGTGGAAACTATCATATTGCATGTTAAAAATCGTTATTGCGCAAAAATATCTAATCAAGACTTAACCAGGTGCGTTATTCTTAAAAGAAAAATGTCATGATTTTCTGACGAAAGTATAGTGGTTTATTGAGTTATCCACCATCGCAGCAAAAACATAAAAGGTAGATGAAACAATTACAAACAGAGTGTCCATGTGTAAATATCAGCGCTTCTCCTGTTACTCATCTTTAAAAGGTAGAATGGTAGAAGTCATCTGTCTGTGTGAAAGTCTGAAGTCATCATGGCATGGAGTAGCTAACAGCTGTTGTTCCTCGTGTCTTGTCTCATGTCCATGGAGAATGATGGTGAAGGAAGGGAGGTGACCGTCCCACGTGACAAAAAGCCCCCCACCCCCTCCTTAGAGACGTTATTTATATGGTTTCTACAGATCACGTGTCTTCTGTATATGGAGTTAACTTATACTCTGAGCTACATACACAGAAATAGCTTTAGATAGTGTCAGCAAGAAACCATGTGCTCGGTACAGAATAAAAATAAGAATAATTAATATTTAACAATTCCCCCTTTTGAGGGTGACAGACATTGATTGGAACCCTCAAATTAAAAATATTAATTAGATCTACTTTCTTCTCTAGCAAAATGATATAATAAATAATATCAATAATAATATTGTTATATGTTCTCAATAATATAATGATATGTAAATTCATGTTATGGTAGGCCGTGACTAATATTCATATAAAATATATATATATATACTTCCCTATATCTACTTGAAGCATCTCAGGTCTGAGGTCATCTGGTCTTCATATTGATGTCTTCTTCTTTTAAAACAATCTTTATTATAAGTCTTTTGAAATAGATGATAGCATGTAGATATGTAGAGACTGTGTGTCATGTGTCAATCAAAGTCCATAAATTCAAATGTTGATAAGAAAACAAAGTTCATAGATGAAATGTAGCTTTAATATCTGTGCAGTGTCACCTTTAGAGACCTGGACTTACATTGGCTCGCCTTGGAAATCATCTGGAATCCTCATATCGTCCGCACTGGTCTTGGGACAGGTGTGACGTCTTTGGTCAACACAGCAAGGGTTACATTGACTCTTCCTTGCCAAACATAGCACCATAACCAGTCCTTAGTGCACAGGACACATGTCAGGGTTGTAGCGTCCTGACAATTACCTGAGTGTTCACCAGCTTTCATGGAAGTCTTATAGGTGATAGGAAACCACTGGATCGTGATAAGAACGTAATAACACAGTTCATCTTTGATACTGTACTCATAGTCAGTGATGGGTGCTGTAGTTGTTGTCAGTAGTGACATGAATTGTATTTGACACAGTCTATTATTACTCAGAAATCAGAACATTGTTACCTTGTGGAACTTCTGGATAACGGCTTTTCTTCTTGCAACTTTTAAAAATCAATTGAATTTAGAAAAATATAAAATCTTTATTAACGTCTTTAGTATCTTGATTGAAGTCTTCATTCCCTATTCTATACCAAATCTGGTAATTTCCCTAACTTATAATATCACAGCGTACCATAGCAATCAATAATATCCATATAATTATTAAATGATATTAAAATGGAGTTTATATTTGGAAAAATAAAATAATAATAATAATAATAATAAATGATATATATTATTTACCATATTCTTCATGTGATTGGACATTTTTATGTCATAGGTGTAATTTCTTCTTGAACCCATAGATGTCAGTATGTCTTTTATGTAACAAGTGCTGATATTTATTATTAAAACTTTATTAATTTATGTTCAATAAACCAATAATATGTAAATATGTATAGCCATGAACCAAAATAAGAATATATATATGAATAAATGAATGAATGAGTGAAAGAATTGTTGTATTTAACTCAGGAATTGAAACATTTCTTATATAATGAAACCATATGATCACTATATTTGATAAAGCAATATGCTTGTAGACATTACTCTATTAAATATTGATTTTTCCTTGATGAAAAATAAGAATGAAAAATAAAAATTGAAAGAAAAGTGGAAAAAAATGAAAAATAAAAATGAGAATAAAAAATAAAAATAAGGCCTTTATATGTTGATGACAAATGTTGAGATTATGTTTCAGTAACACACTCCCTTAATACTTTTGTAGATGTTGTCATAACCTTGGATTACCAAAATATTGAAATTATGCAGCTTTGCATAGAATACCCTTCATTAGAGAAAAAAATGACTTTTATAACATTTATTGTTATTGTACCCAATAATACCTTATTCATATTTCTTCTTTATTAAAATGTGTGAAGAAGAGGTATTGATGAAATGTGATGATGTGATCAGGATCAAAAACACATTTCCCCCTTAATATCAAAAAATATTATTTTATGAAAAAATTAATTTGTAAAAACCCAAGTGAAAAATAATTATTTTTATAACTGTCATATCAACTTGTGCCATATATTTGTTTGAAGATGTGTACTTATCTATGTAACTATAAAAAAACACTGAATATCATAAAATTATAATTTGGAAAAATTATTCTAAATGTAGGTTTTCTAGAAAAATCATATTGATGTATTATTGTACTTATTAAATAATAATCACCAAAGAAATATATGTTGCATAATAATATTTAAATATATCTTAATATTCTAATAATTTAACTGAATCCTATTATTATTATTTTTTTTTAAACACACAATTGTTGGGTTTTTTTCTGACATACCATAAATCATGACTGAGGCCTCTGTCAAACTGTGCATCCACATTCCACATACCACGCTCTGGTCACTCTTACATTGGATTCACCCTTAGCATTAGGTTCACTCTTAGCAGCTGCCCATATTCTCTGTTACCTGTCACTCAAACTGTGACACACATAGACGTTCACAATACATTTCACATACAAAGAATAAAAAACATGTATATGAACCCAAAATATTGTATCCTAATTATCAATCAATGCGCATTGTAATCTATTAAATTTAGTATTCTAATATTCCTTTGAATATTCCCCAAATATTATCTAACAGTATCAGTATGTTTTAACCTATAGAAAGGACTGGACTCATTTACAAGAAACTTGAGTTGAATGTTCTAACGCTATTTCGGTACAAGCCTGTAACTAAGACCCTTTGAATGTAAGGCTGAGGAAAATTCCTAAAATTAAAAAACAAGGCTATATGATATTTCTTAACTCACATATGTCACACCATGCAGTGGGAGGAAAAAAAAAACACGTTTTAGATTATTACAGAAAGAAAATTTACATGTAGTACACACATTTTTAGGTTGTTAGATATATTATTTATTTTGTTAGTGTTAAATATATATATATAAAAATCATGCAGTTAATATAACTTCCTGTGTGAATAAGACATAAATTCATGAAACAGGTATTTTTTGTTCAATCCTCGCTTTGAAAGTAAAATTCTAAGGGAAATGAAAGATAAAGGTTAATTTCATATTTATTTCAAAACAAAATAATTTAAATATCTTATACATATGTATATATTTAATAAATGTATTTAATTGTAATTCTAAATATTTTTTTACTGGAGTATATTTTAATTATTTTGCTATATATATAAAAATGCAGTTAATATAATCTCTACTTATACAAATATGCTACAGTATTTACTGTATATTATATTAATATATATAACTGCAGAATTATATTGAAATAGAATAATTACATATTAATAAATAATACATTGTATAACTCATCATATAATATAATTACATATTTAGCCAATTCCTATCCCAAAATGTAACTCTCTGTCGATTATCTGAAATGCTGTATTTAGTAAGGTCAGTTTTAACCCTATGGACTCTTTGAAGAGCTGCTGTGATAATGGAGTGTTCAGCTGAGCTCCCCCTGGGATACTCACCTGCTTCCGTCTGTCAGTTTCCGCCATCTTTACAGACAGATCTGAGCCTTCAGATTTTAAATCTTTCAGAGAAATTTCTTTAATAGACTCCTGAATCTTTTCATACGGTTTGTAACAAATATGTAATTTTCTTCGTACTTCATAGATTTGATTTTGGATCAGTTTTGGAGATTTTGATTTTGGCTTTTGATAAGATTGAATTCTGACTGGTTTCAAAAACTTAGTAAAATGTGTTTTCCTTTCAAGATTCTCGTGTTTTCTAGAAAAATCAAGGGATTGGGCGCATTCGTATAAAGAATTTTTCTGTGTAGCAATTATACGAGATACAGGATTTAAGAATTTAAATTTGTTTACAAAACAATTTATCATGGATTGTTGATTCAAATTCGTACAGACCAATTTATAAATCCTTTCAAAAATGGCCATAAAAGTAAACGTACATTCTTCCCGGCCAATCTTCAATTTTAGAAGAATATCAAGATCTGGATAATTTTCTTTCAATCCACAGAAAATCAAAATTCTTAATCTTTCTACATCAGTCATATTTTCATACTCCTCATTCTGCATTTCTAATGAATATCTTCTCATAAAAGTTACTGGCAGCCAAATTTTAAACAAATTATTTTTCTCCTGATTAGTCAAATCAAACTTATCAGCAAAACTCTCAAATATCTCTGAATTTCTGCACACATGGATTTTGTCATCATATGCAGGAATGATTTTGCATAATTTTAGCAGGATTTTCCTAGATTTAAGTTGGAGTTGGGCCTCTGAGTCGTCTATTTTTAGTGGCAATGGTACATCTGTCCCTCGTAGATCATCTTTGTCAATTGTCATGTCTCCTTCACTTCCTCCATCTTGTTTTTCATCTTGTGTCACAAAGTCAATGTCACTTTGGGTGGTCATCGTCATTACAGATACGTGCGTCACATCTTTCTCACTCTTCTCATTACAGTCAATCTTGGGAACATCATTAGTTTCCTTAGAAATTCTTTCTACACTGTCTTTTTTGGACTTCTCTATGACAAACTCGTTAAATACATAAACCATATGTAAAATATTTTTAAGTTGCTCTTTTTCTTTTTTCTTAGACATTAGCTTACAATCTAAATTCAAATTCGCGGTTCTGCATTCTGAAAATAAATTAGACCAAAATATTTCTAAGCTAGATCCGTACAAACTTACAAAGTCTATCTGACTTGATTTAGCATATGAATTTATCAAATCCATTTGTCTTACCTTGAAATCTCAGCTTGTAGTCCCTTTGCTTTTACAACGCTGGGCTCCGGACTTCAGCACGGCTATTTTTAGCACGTCTGTTCTTCAGCACTACCAGTGCTTGCTGTCAATCCGTACAACACCTGTTAGTCTCTGTCATTCGTAGGTTCTTGTGAGATCTTTGTGACTTGAAATTTTGAAGTGGAATTCCTGAATACTTGCACAATCTAGCGGAACTCTTCTGTCTTCCCCCGTGTGCAAGAAGAAGGAAATTCACGCAAAAATAGCACAAAAAATCAAAACTGGCTGGCTAGGCCAAATGTTAAAAATCGTTATTGCGCAAAAATATCTAATCAAGACTTAACCAGGTGCGTTATTCTTAAAAGAAAAATGTCATGATTTTCTGACGAAAGTATAGTGGTTTATTGAGTTATCCACCATCGCAGCAAAAACATAAAAGGTAGATGAAACAATTACAAACAGAGTGTCCATGTGTAAATATCAGCGCTTCTCCTGTTACTCATCTTTAAAAGGTAGAATGGTAGAAGTCATCTGTCTGTGTGAAAGTCTGAAGTCATCATGGCATGGAGTAGCTAACAGCTGTTGTTCCTCGTGTCTTGTCTCATGTCCATGGAGAATGATGGTGAAGGAAGGGAGGTGACCGTCCCACGTGACAAAAAGCCCCCCACCCCCTCCTTAGAGACGTTATTTATATGGTTTCTACAGATCACGTGTCTTCTGTATATGGAGTTAACTTATACTCTGAGCTACATACACAGAAATAGCTTTAGATAGTGTCAGCAAGAAACCATGTGCTCGGTACAGAATAAAAATAAGAATAATTAATATTTAACATTGCAGCTGGGAGTGTGCACTTTCAGCCCATATTATATATATAATTGTATTTCTGAACATGTTTTTGTAAACAGCTAAAATAACAAAACTTGTGTCACTGTCCAAATATTTCTGGCCCTAACTGTAAGTTCTAGAATCAACAGTGGGTCAACAGTAACTCCATTTTCTCATACATTTCTTTCAGGTGTACGGCATGTCCAATAGGTATAGAAGGATAAATATTTCCATTGTGTAGCAAAACAGCCTTCAGACTCAAAACTGACAAATCAATGAACAGTCGCCATTCTTTCGGGTCATGTTCGCATCCAAGAGCACCAAACAACCCCAAGACGTCGTTGCAAAACGTTAAACTGTCGTCATGGTTGAAAAATTGATTAAGGTCTTCTTGACGATTGCGAAAAACAGAAACTCTTGTTCCTGGTAATAAGAGATTCCGTTCTTGTAGTGTTGATCCCAATAATTCTGCCTGCCTCTTTGACAATTTCAAATCTCTGACCAAGTCACTCAGATCAGCTTGACTGAACAGCTGTGGATTAGATGTGGAAGGCTCAAAGTCTAGGTCTGCAGCAGTTTTATTTTCCACTGACATTGTTAGTTCATCTTTGTCTATTATCCATCCTTTGGGCGACTGTGGAACACGAAGACTTTCATCGTCTGGCACTGGTCTTATGGCTGAAGGAAGATTAGGATATTCTTTGATTTCTTGTTCTTTGCTGAATATCCTGTTACATTTGTAAGGCAGAAGTAGCAATCTGTTACATGATTTCTCTGCTCTCTCCATATCATTGGGACAGCGAACGGCATTGAAGGTCGTGATCCACTCACCATGCTCTAAGGCTTCTAGAACAAGATGCACAGCATATGAGGTGCCCACTGTTTGTCCTGATCTCCGATTGAACATTCAAAGTATAGTTCATATGCTTTCTTAACAAGTGGAGTCATTTCCTTCTTTTGTGCGTTCATTGTATATTCTCCGCATATGTAGCAGAAATTATCACTGCTGTTGAGACACTGACGTGACATTTCAAAATAACTCTTCAGTTTTTAAAATGAAAAGTATTCAGGCGAATCGCATATATGATAGTATCGGGCCTCCATCTAGTTACTATCGCATTGGGAGGGCGGTAATGTCATGATGAGGGCAGGCTTTGCAGCATTGAGAATCTCTCCCCCTCATGTGCTCACCCACCTATCCACTCTCTCTTTCCCCATGTGCTGACTTCTCCCATCTGTGCTATCTTGAGATCGCAGAGGCTACATTTTGTGAGGTAAAATATTGTACGGTCAGACACAGCCTGTTACGGAACTGCAGCACTGATCTAAGAGAGAAGGGGGAAAGCTGACCCTGCACTAAGACTAGGCTGATACCCTACGATGGAGTGGGCGACCCATTCCTTGCAAATAGACCCACCGATGATCCTAGTTTAAACTCAGCGAAGAACTATAGATAAGGGGAAGGAGGTCCCTAAAAGATCTAAGGACTGGGTATAAAAAACAGGTCACCTCCTAATAGGAAACACAGAGAAGGCTGCAGAAACAAACTGAATACAGAAAACAAAAGATGGCAGAACCAGAGATCTCAGAACTGTGCAATATCAAACACAGAAATCTGTCAAATCACCTAGCCAGAACTCTAGCGGATTAACACTGATGTCCAGCAAGGAATGGGAGGCAGGTGCTGGGTAATAAAGGGTGATACAATCACCTGACCTAAGGCAACCCAGCACCAGGGGAAAAAGACCAGCAGCCAGAAAACCACAACAAGATGGCGATGGTCAAAACAAAACAGATTCTAACAGTACCTCCCCTTTTACTAGGATCCTCCGTATCCTCTTGGCCAAGCCTTATTAGGAAATCTCCTGTGAAAAGTCTTAATCAGCCTTAAAGCCAAGACGTCCTCAGCTTTCACCCAGGAATTATCCTCGTGAGCGAATCCCTTTCCTCAACACGAGATACTGCAAACTTCCTCTGTGCCACCTGGAATCTAAAATGCGTGAAATCTCAAACTCGCCGTCCTCACTGGAGGAACAGTAGGCATAGGTTCCTTATCTGGTGTGTCAACATTCTTCAGTAAAGATACATGAAAAGCTGAATTAATTATCCAGGACGAGGGGATGTCTAATCTCACTGCTGCCGAGTTGACCACCTGAACCACTTTGAAGGGTCCTACAAACTTAGGCCCCAGTTTTTTAGAAGGGATCTTCAAACGCAGATTCCTGGAGGACAACCAGACCATGTCCCCAACTGCAAATAACGCCTCCCTTCTTTTCTTGTCAAAATATTTCTTTGACCTCCTATTTGCCTCTTTCAGATTATGGCGTACATTGGTCCAAACCCTGTCCAAATTTCCAGAAAAACTCTCCTCCTCAGGCACCACTGCCCCAATCTTTGAAAATGGACCAAAAGATGGATGCCTCCCTGTACAGCAAAAAGAGAACACCCAGCCGAGGAAGACGTATGATTATTAAGAGCAAACTCAGCTAGTGGTAGATATTCTGACCACATCTCCTGATTGTCTGTAACAAAACATCTCAAAAACGGCTCAAACTCCTGGTTCTTCCATTTGGTCTGTCCATGGGACTCCGGATGATAACCTGATGAAAATGATAAATGAACCTTTAATCTGTCACAAAAAGCACGCCAAAAGCGAGCCACAAACTGTGGTCCTCTATCGGAAACAATGTCCGTGGGAACCCCATGGAGCCTGACAATCTCTTTCACAAATGCCTTCGCTAGAGTCTTGGAGCAGGATAATTTATTGAATGGGACCAGATGACACATCTTACTAAACCGGTCCACAACAACCCAGATGACAGAAAAACTCTCAGAGACCGGCAGATCAGTGATAAAATGAATAGCAAGATGTGACCACGGTGAACTAGGAACCTCCAAAGGGCACAGCAACCCTGCAGGCGGGGCATGTGAGGTCTTTGCCCTAGCGCACACCGTTCACTGACGCACCCACTTGATGATTTCTCTTTGCCACCCTGGCCACCAGAAACTTTGAACAATCGACTTTCTAGTTTCCGAAATCCCTGGGTGACCCACCAACCGAGACTCATGACATTCAGCAAACAAAGCTCTCCGCAAGGCTCTAGGCACAAATAATGTACCATACGGAGTGTTAGTTGGTGCAGCATTCTGGGCCTCTAGGATGCTACTCTCCAACTCAGAACCCAATGCTGCCACCACCACCCCTCTCTGCAAAATACCTTCCTCCTTCTCAGTATTAACTGTTGGAGAGAAACTATGAGACAAAGCATCTGCTTTAACATTCTTTGTCCCAGGGATATATGTGACGGAGAAATGAAACCGGGCAAAAAACAGTGCCCATCTAGCTTGACGGGCATACAAACATTTAGCAGCATCCAGATATATCAGATTCTTATGATCAGTAAAAACCTGTATTGGATGTCTAGCCCCCTCCAAAAAATGTCGCCAATGCTCAAATGTGAGTTTAATAGCCAGCAACTCTCTTTTTTAGAAAAGAAAGCACAGGCATGCACTCCATCTTCTCCCTCCTAGGACAAAACTGCCCCCACCCCTACTGAAGAGGCATCAACCTCCACCAGAAATGGCTTGGTCTCATCTGTCTGGATCAAAACAGGAGCAGAGCTAAACCTCTCCTTGAGATGCTCAAAAGCCTTAACAGCCTCAGAGGACCATTGGACAGTATTAGATCCCTTCTTGGTGAGATCAGTGATAGGTTTAGCGATCACAGAAAAATTCTTTATTAATTTTCTGTAATAATTGGCAAACCCCAAATATCTCTGAACTGACTTCAAACATTCAGGCCTAGGCCACTCCAGCACTGCCTGAACCTTCACCGGGTCCATCTCAAACCCATCACTGGAGACAAGGTACCCCCAAAAACTTATTTTCTGTACCACAAACTCGCGCTTCTCCAATTTAACAAAGAGTGAATTTTTACTCAAAATCTTTAGAACTTCGCGGACTCTGTGCCAATGCGACTTCAGATCAGGTGAATAGATTAAAATATCATCCAAATAAACAATAACACTCCTACCGAGCAACGACCTCATCAGAATGTCATTAATTAAATTTTGAAAAAACGCAGGCGCAGTAGAAAGGCCAAAAGGCATCACCAGACACTCAAAGTGACCTTCCAGGGTATTAAAGGCTGTCTTCCATTCATCGCCCTCCTTCACCTGCAGAAAATATTATTCCCCCCAGAAGTTCAATCTTAGAGAACCACTTCGGTCCGGTTAGTTTGTTAAACAAATCCGGAATCAGCGGCAACGGGTAAGGATTGCGCACATTGATCTTATTAATCTCCCAAAAATCCAGACACGGCCTAAGGCCCCCATCCTTCTTTTTGACAAAAAAGAATCCTACAGCCACAGGGGATTTAGAGGGTCTTATATGACCTGCAGCTTTACTAGTCTGTAGGTATTCCTTTAAGGTCTCCCTCTCGGGAATCGTCAGATTAAATAAACGACTCTTAGGAAGTGTGGCACCTGGGACGAACTCAATAGTGCAGACATAATCTCTGGGGTGGTAGAGCTAGCTACTCGACCTCCGAAAATACCCTCCAGAAATCCTGAATGGCTTCAGGTAGCTCGTTCTTCACAACAGCAGCAATGTGAACATTACAACAATTACCATAACACCCCTGACCACAAGACTTTATTGTACTAGACGACCAGTCCAGCAAAGGATTGTGCATTTTTAACCAGGGTAAACCCAGGACAACTGGGCAAGGTAATTTAGCAAGAACAAACAAGTCTATACACTCCTGATGTTCCATATTCACAATAAGTGGGAACCCGGTAACCTTTGAGAAATACACCCATGTTCCAGAGGAGTGTTATCAATAGCCACAACAGGAATAGGAGATGAAAATGGTTCAGAATCAAACTTTAGGAATTGTTGATCAATCAAATTAAGTGCAGAACCACAATCCACCATTACCTGAAAGTCAATGGAATGACCATGATATGTGGTATTACCAGAAAAAACTCCTGCTGACCATAAAAACGCAATACGAACTGGAGTGTTACTCCTACTGACCTTTTTTTTCTTTCCTTATGCGAACCTCACATTGCTTAATAAAATGGTCAACCTTACCACAATACCAGCATAGCCCTTCAGCGAACCTCTTCTCCCTCTCCTGGGAACGAGAGGACATCGCCCCAAGTTGCATCGGTTCCCCGCTGTCGACGGGGCTATCCTGAGAGACTGGGTCCAGCATTATAAGAGCCTTCTCTTCATTTCGTCTGTCTCTCAATCTTCTGTCCACACAGATAGCTAACTGCAGGATATACATTGAGCAAAACTTTAACTCTTTCACTCAAACCTGCTATAAAACTGACTCTTGAGCGCTGGGTCATTCCATCTGACCTCTGTGGACCATCGTCTAAACAGGGTGCAATACCTCTCAGCATCCACAGAGCCCTGTTTAAGCCGTCTGAGCTGTTCCTCAGCTGATGTGACCCGATCAGGATCATCATATAACAACCCCATAGCAGAAAAAAAAGCTTCTACTGATGTCAAACAAAGATCTTCAGGATGTAATGAAAACGCCAAGATTTGGGGTTCACTTCGCAATAAAGACATAATAATCCCCACACGCTGTAATTCACTCCCTGAGGATCTGGATCTAAGCCGAAAATATAGTAAACATGCATTTTTAAACGTAAAAAATTCCTGCCGTTTACCAGAAAAAAACTCAGGTAATCCTGCCTTAGGTTCTTCTGTCTGTGTTTGATATTGTGCAGTTCTGGGATCTCTGGTTCTGCTATCTTTTGTTTGTGTTTTCAGTTTGTTTCTGCAGCCTTCTCTGTGTTTCCTATTAGGAGGTGACCTGTTTTTTATTCCCAGTCGTTAGATCTTTTAGGGTCCTTCTTCCCCTTGTCTATAGGTCTTCGCTGAGTTTAAACTAGGATCGTCGGTGGGTCCTAGACGCTGCACATATTGAAAGAATCCGGGAATTTTTTTGTTATATATATATATATGTGTGGCTGGACAAACCTTTACGGAACTGCAGCACAGAACTAGGAGAGAAGGGGGAAAGCTGACCCTGCACTGAGACTAGGCTGATACCCAACGATGGAGTGGGTGACCCATTCCTAGTGAATAGACCCAACGACGATCCTAGTTTAAACTCAGCACAGACCTATTGATAAGGGGAAGGAGGACCCTAAAAGATCTAACGACTGGGTATAAAAAAAACAGGTCACCTCCTAATAGGAAACACAGAGAAGGCTGCAGAAACAAACTGAAAACAGAAACAAAAGATAGCAGAACCAGAGATCCCAGAACTGCACAATATCAAACACAGAAAGCTATCAAAGCACCTAGCCAGAACTCTAGCGGATTAACACTGATGTCCAGCAAGGAATGGGAGGCAAGTGCTGGGTAATAAAGGGTGATACAATCACCTGACCTAAGACAACCCAGCACCAGGGGAAAAAGACCACCAGCCAGAAAACCACAACAAGATGGCGGATAGTCAAAACAAAACAGATTCTAACACAGCCATTACACAGTACACAGCAGGAGCATATTTACAAGATTATCTCAGCACATGTACATTTTATTTAAACACATCCAATTGTGGAAATTATTATTATTCAAAGATCTATTGATAAAAATGAACTTTTGTTTATGGGGAAAAAAAGACTTTTCATCAGTTTAAACATGTTAAATTGGCCACTACATGGAAAAGGACTGAAGAGCTGAATAAAACATAGGTTTTTTTTATTGTACACATTCACTAAGTGCCCAAATGCAGAGTGCGCTTAGGCTTTCGTCACACGTTGAGTTTTTGATGCAATTTTTCTTTCTGCAGGCAAAGCCTGCTTGAAGCTGCTACAAAAAAAGCAATTTTTTGCTGCTTAGTTGCTGTGTTTTTGTTGTCTGTTGTGCATGATGACAAAGTTTAGTGCCCCAAAAAATTATGATGCAAACTCCTTAAGGTTTTTGCACCAAAAACACAGTAAAAACTGATACCTGCGTTTTTTGCTGCGTTTTTGCACTTACTCATTGTTTCCCGAATGAAAAAAAATGCTGCACATAAGCAGAAACAATACTGAAAGAAGTGACATGCTGCAGCTTTCAAAAATGGATCAGTTTTCCCAATAAGTCAGGAAAAAGAAAACAATGTGTGTGCATGACATTTCTGAAATCTCGTAGACTTTGCTTGTAGTTTAAAACGCAGCTTAAAATTTGCATTAAAAAATGCTGCAAAAACGCAACGTGTGAACATAGCCTTAAACTTAAGAAATCCAGTGTACTGTTCATATATTTCATGTATTTTTTTTACTTGAAGATGTTTTGAAAAATGCCTGGTGGGAAAAAAAAAGTGCATATCACTTATTTGAAGAGATCCTAATGGAATATGCTCCAAACTAAGCCCAGTCCAATTAGACGGGTTGAAAAACGACAGGAAAACGCTTTCTGCAAACTTCCAAAATTGTTCAAAACTTTGTCAGGAACATCTTCATGAAAGAAAAACACCCAGAAATAATTAGCATTTCCTGAAGCAACTTACACATAATAAACCTCATTGGTTTTAAATTCCTCAAAATTCTCAGTGTAAAGATAGCCTTAGGGTGTGTGCATGTGTTCTGTTTCCTGACTTATTGGGGAAGAAATTAAGCCATTTTTGATGAGTTTTGAGTTTTTAGGAGAATTTTGGGAGTTTCCTCTCTAAAAATTCCTAAAAAGGTTAACTTTCACGCACTTCTTTTTTGGCAGACTTCACATGTGTTTTATTCCAATTTTTCAGTATTTCTTGTGTTTTAATATCTCTGCTTTTGTAGATGCATTTTTGAAACATCAAGTCATGCAGATCATTTGATTTGATGAAACCTCTTAGAACCACGTGGTTTATAATATAAAAAGTATGATAAACAATTGCCATCAAAAAATGCATTTTAAGTGCAGATTAAATAGCCTGGTTTTGCATTAAATAGATTGCAAGGGGGTGGATTCAGTACTATGAGGCATCAGAGTGCTACGCAGGTCTTTTCAGGAAAATTGGAATACCAGTGATGAATTTGAATTTCAAAAGATTTAATCATTTCGAGTCATTATGGGTCGAATATTGTACAGTTGTTACATTTTATTTTTTCAACCTTGTTGTTTTGCTTAAATTTTTCAGTCATTTTGCCTGCCTTTCTTCTAAGTACATGTGCCCAGGTGTACCAGCTGTTATGAGCACCCTCCTTGCCAATATTAATGCTTACTACGCTCATACCACCGCATCAACTAATAATGTATCTGCCTCAGATCGTTTTTCTGCCTCAAATTTTGGTGTAAGTTAATTTTTCACTATGTCATTCGTAAAAGAATTTGAAAAAACTGTTAAGTCAGTGTTTTGTTTAACACATATATTATATTTTCTGCTATGAATTGCAAACAAATGGCACATACAAACTAATCATATTACCTATTTTTATGTAAAAAGAAAGGTAACCTTTTAAATGTGGACAAGATTACCAAGACTATATTAGTGGATCTTGATTCTATTGATATGCTCCTTCCAAAATACTGTATAATATATAATGGCAAAGTCCAACAATTTCCTAATGTCCTAAATTAAGCGTAAAAAGGCTTGCACTGGATTTAAATCATACAAATCCTTTGAAGCTCAGACAGATAAGTGCTGGACAGATGCCTCTTTCCCTATGCAAAGAAACAAACATGCTTGGTCTGATTGTTCCCCCTACCAAAACATTGGGTACAATGATCCTAACATAGTCTGTGGTCTCAACTAGAGATGAGTGAATATGATTGGCTCCCTCCTTATTCGGGAAGCTATGGCACTTACCGAAGAAGCTGCAGAGGGAACCCGGGTACATGGAGCGCGCCGGCTGCTCAGCTGTCCGACGCCGCAGCTGCATGTGTCAAGGCTGTGTCAGTGTCACAACACATGCAAGGAGAGCCCAACAAACTTGCTCTCCGTGCATGTGTTGTGACTGTCATACAGCCGCGACACATGCAGCTGCGGCACCGGACAGCTGAATATCGGGGGTGCTTCAGGTATCCGGGTCTAGTCTGAACCTGGCCTAAAATAATAAATTCCTGTGTGCATGCAGCCGTCATTAGGGGGCGTTTATGTTCACTGCATATGTTGATATATTTTCATGCACTTTAACTCTGCAATAAAGATATCGTATATTTGATAACAAAATTAAATTCACCACGGAATTTTGAACCAAATTTGACACACAAAATTACAACATTACATGTTCAAGTGTAGACTTTCATTTTAAGAGAGTAATAGCCCATCTATAACTATTTTGTGGTTTTCTTAATAAAAGTAAAATTGACAGTACTGTGCAAAACATTTTCGCAGGTGTGGAAAAATGTTGCGAAGTAAGAATTTTAAAAAATAAAAGTGTTGGCAAAATACAAAGAGAATGAACAAAAGAGAAATCTAAATCAAATCAATATTTGGTGTCATCACACTTTGCCTTCAAAACAGCATCAAAGCATTAACTCTTCGGCCGGAGTCACACTACAGCGAGATACGGCCGAGTCTCGCAGGTTAAAACCAAGCTCTGGCACCGGCACTCCAGAGCGGAGCGTGCAGCTCCATGTATTGCTATGCGGCCGCACGCTGCGCTCTGGAGTGCCGGTGTCAGAGCTTGTTTTTAACCTGCGAGACTCGGCCGTATCTCTTTATAGTGTGACTCCGGCCTTCCAGGTACACTTGTGCACAGGTTTGGAAGGAACTCAGCAGAGAGATTGTTCCAGGCATCTTGGAGAACCAACCACAGATCTTCTCAAATTATCTATCACTTCGTGTAGTCCCAGACAGACTGGATGATGTAGAAATCAGGGCGCTGCAGTGACCATATCATGACTTCCAGGACTCTTCATTCTTCTTTACGCTGAAGATATTTCCTAATAACTTTGGCTGTATTTTGGGGAATATTAAATTTGAAAATATACATAATTTATTAATTTATGTAATACAATAAAGTTTTAACGAGCCTGACAAATTGCCCCCTGAAAGCATATTATTTTGATTCATTTATACAGAAGGAGAGATTTGTGAAGCTTCTTGATCAACTGCACAACTCGTTGCGTATTGACCTTTCAATGTATCGGGTAAGAAGAAATTTCATTTTTTTCTTGTCACAACTGTTTTATTCCTGCCAAAACTATAATAATACTTATAATCTATAATGCTTCAAAAAAGTCAGAATTTTTTTTTTATTTACTCGTGTTATATCATTGCCTAAATATAACAAAACAATGAGCTGTAAAGAAATAGTGCTATGGGGGAAAAAGTGGAATTGTGGCAACAATTAGATCCAATTTCTCATTTGTTAGAGCCCCTTTGTGATATAAAATCAGGCTAAAAATAAACAAAGTGTTAAAAGGTGAGACGTCAGTCAAAAAGAATAAATAATTTAGAATCTGTTACAAAAACAAGAGCTGTTTTGGATACATTGTGAATGGAAAACAGCAGCTCAAAAATTTGTAAAATATTCAAAATTACATGTGACTTGTCCATTACCTAAGTGTTCAATAGTTGCCATTAGTTACCTGTTTTTAAGGCTTGGTGCACACTATGTCTGTGCTCTTTGCCTACAGTATAAGGCTAGGTTCACATCGCATTAGTACCATCTGTTTAACGGATCCGTTTCTAAGTGGCATTGACGTAATGTAACTGATTTGTTAACGCACCTATTGCCATCCATTATCGTAACGCATCCTAACGCATGTCAAAATCGGCATGCATTAGTGCTAGTCCATTACTTTGAGATGCACCTTCGAACGCAGTCTACCGCGCTTTCGGGTACATTACGTCTAACGCACATAGAATGGACGCGTTCCCTGTGCATAGACCTCCATTACTAACACATGCCGACGCAATGGTTCCATGCGTTAGCGCATGCGTTAACGCGATTGTAGAAAACAAAAGATTTTTGCCATCAGCGTCAGCGCATCCATTTAATGGATCCGTTAAATGGATGGCACTAACGCGCTGTGAACCTAGCCTAAGCAGGAGGTCCAGTCTCCCCGGTATGATCTTGCATGCTGATTGTTTTTAAAGCACAGCAGAGTGCGTTTTCTTGTACATATGGCCTCTGCTTAGAAAGAAATACCATGTGACCTATTTTTTCTTTTACTTATGTTAAAAGAATACCTTCACATACAACCTGACTATGGCCACTGTCAGGCACATACTTCCTGGGCATTGGGCACATTTGCCCCACAGTGGTGACACACTTAACTTATTCATAACCAAGGATGTATTGAAAGTCACTGTTTAATTACTTTCTTGCACCAATTTCTTTTTTGCTTTCTCATAGAATAATTTTCCAGCAAGCAGCCCAGAAAGACTTCAAGACCTTAAATCTACTGTTGATTTGCTTACCAGTATCACATTCTTCAGAATGAAGGTAAGAAGAATATACGGGTGCTTCTCACAAAATTAGAATATCCTCAAAAAGTTAATTTATTTCAGTTCTTCAATACAAAAAGTGAAACTCATATATTATATAGTGATCTATTTCAAGTGTTTATTTCTGTTTATGCTGATGATTATAGCTTACTGCCAATGAAAACCCAAAAATCATTATCTCAGTAAATTAAAATAATTAACAAAACACACCTGCAAAGGTTTCCTAAGCATTTAAAAAGGTCCCTTAGTCTGTTTCAGTAGCCTCCACAATCATGGGGAAGACTGCTGACTTGACAGATGTCCAGAAGGCAGTCATTGACACACTCCACAAGTAGGGTAAGCCACAAAAGGTAATTGCTACAGAAGCTGGCTGTTCACAGAGTGCTGTATCCAAGCATATTAATGGAAAGTTGAGTGGAAGGAAAAAGTGTGGTAGAAAAAGGTGCACAAGCAACTGGGATAACCGTAGCCTTGAAAGGATTGTTAAGAAAAGTCCATTCAAAAATTTGGGGGAGATTCACAAGGAGTGCTGGAGTCATTGCTTCAAGAGCCACCACACACAGATGCATCCAGGATATGGGCTACAAGTGTTGCATTCCTTGTGTCAAGCTGCACATGACCAATAGACAACGTCAGAAGTGTCTTACCTGGGCCAAAGAGAAAAAGAACCGAACTGTTGCTCAGTGGTCCAAGCCTTGTTTTCAGATGAAAGTAAATTTTGCATTTAATTTGGAAATCAAGGTCCCAGAGTCTGGAGAAAGAGTGGAGAGGCCACAATCCAAGCTGCTTGTGGTCTAGTGTGAAGTTTCCACAATCAGTGATGGTTTGGGGAGCCATGCCATCTGCTGGTGTAGGTCCACTGTGTTTTATCAAGACCAAAGCTAGCGCAGCCGATTACCAGGAAATTTTAGAGCAGTTCATGCTTCCCTCTGCTGACAAGCTTTTTGGAGATGGAAATTTCATTCTCACACAGGACTTGGCACTGCCAAAAGTACCAATTCCGGGTTTAAAAACAACAGTATCACTGTGTTTGATTGGCCAGCAAACTCGCCTGGCCTTAACCCCATAAAGAATCTATGGGGTATTGTCAAGAGGAAGATGAGAGACATGAGATCCAACAATGCAGACAAGCTGAAGGCTGCTATCAAAGCTACCTGGGCTTCCATAACACCTCAGCAGTGCCTCAGGCTGATCACCTCCAGGCCACACCGCATTGGTGCAGTAACTGATGCAAAAGGAGCCCCGACCAAGTATTGAGTGAATTTACTGAACATATACAGTGGGGCAAAAAAGTATTTAGTCAGTCAGCAATAGTGCAAGTTCTACCACTTAAAAAGATGAGAGGCGTCTGTAATTTACATCATAGGTAGACCTCAACTATGGGAGACAAACTGAGAAAAAAAAATCCAGAAAATCACATTGTCTGTTTTTTTAACATTTTATTTGCATATTATGGTGGAAAATAAGTATTTGGTCAGAAACAAAATTTCATCTCAATACTTTGTAATATATCCTTTGTTGGCAATGACAGAGGTCAAACGTTTTCTGTAAGTCTTCACAAGGTTGCCACACACTGTTGTTGGTATGTTGGCCCATTCCTCCATGCAGATCTCCTCTAGAGAAGTGATGTTTTTGGCTTTTCGCTTGGCAACACGGACTTTCAACTCCCTCCAAAGGTTTTCTATAGGGTTGAGATCTGGAGACTGGCTAGGCCTCTCCAGGACCTTGAAATGCTTCTTACGAAGCCACTCCTTCGTTGCCCTGGCGGTGTGCTTTAGATCATTGTCATGTTGAAAGACCCAGCCACGTTTCATCTTCAATGCCCTTGCTGATGGAAGGAGGTTTGCACTCAAAACGTTTGACCTCTGTCATTGCCAACAAAGGATATATTACAAAGTATTGAGATGAAATTTTGTTTCTGACCAAATACTTATTTTCCACCATAATATGCAAATAAAATGATAAAAAAACAGACAATGTGATTTTCTGGATTTTTTTTTCTCAGTTTGTCTCCCATAGTTGAGGTCTACCTATGATGTAAATTACAGACGCCTCTCATCTTTTTAAGTGGTGGAACTTGCACTATTGCTGACTGACTAAATACTTTTTTGCCCCACTGTATATCAGTAGGCCAACATTTCAGATTTTAACCCCTTCATCCCCGGAGCTTTTTCCGTTTTTTCATTTTCGTTTTTCGCTCCCCTCCTTCCCAGAGCCATAACTTTTTTATTTTTCCGTCAATATGGCCATGTGAGGGCTTATTTTTTGCGGGACGAGATGTAATTTTGAACGATACCATTGGTTTTACCATGCCATGTAACAGAAAACGGGAAAAAATTCCAAGTGTGATGAAATTGCAAAAAAAGTGCAATCTCACACTTGTTTTTTGTTTGGCTTTTTTGCTAGGTTCACCAAATGCTAAAACTAGACACCTAACATGTCTAGGTTATTTTTTATCTAAGTGGTGAAAAAAAAAATTGTGCGATTTTCCGATACCTGTAGCATCTCCAATTTTCATGATCTGGGGTCAGGTGAGGGCTTATTTTTTGCGTGCCGAGCTGGCATTTTTAATGATACCATTTTGGTGCAGATACGTTCTTTTGATCGCCCATTATTGCATTTTAATGCAATGTCGCGGCGACACACAAAAAAAAATTGGGGCGTTTTGATTTTTTTTTCTCGCTACGCCATTTAGCGGTCAGGTTAATCCTTTGTTTTTATTGATAGATCGGGCGATTCCTAACGCGGCGATACCAAATATGTGTATGTTTAATTTTTTTTTTTATTTGTTTTATTTTGATTGGGGCGAAAGGGGGGTGATTTGAACTTTTATATATTTTTTTCTTTTTTTATATTTTTAAACACTTTTTTTTTTAATTTTGGCATGCTTCAAAAGCCTCCATAGGAGGCTAGAAGCATGCACTACTCGATCGCCTCTGCAACATAGAGGTGAAGTACAGATCACCTCTATGTAGCAGAAATGCAGGTGTACTTTGAACGCCGACCACAGGGTGGCGCTCAAAGCAATCGGCCATCAACAAACATAGAGGTTTCAAGGAGACCTCTGGTTGTTATGGCAATGCACCGCTGACCCCCGATCATGTGACAGGGGTCATCGGTGTAAATACTCCCGGCCGCGCGGCCGGGAGCGCTAGTTAAATGCCGCTGTCAGCGCTTGACGGCGGCATTTAACTAGTTAATGGGCGCGGGCGGATCGCGATTCCGCTCGCGCTCATTGCGCGCACATGTCAGCTGTACAAAACAGCTGACATGTCGCGGCTTTGAGGTGGGCTCACCGCCGGAGCCCACCTCAAAGCAGGGGATCTGCCAGCTGACGTACTATTCCGTCAGCTGGCAGAAAGGGGTTAAGGAGTTTGAATGTTCTCCCCGTGTTTGAATGGGTTTCCTCCGGGTACTCCGGTTTCCTCCAACATTCCAAAGACATACTGATAGGGAATTTAGATTCTGAGCTCCATCGGGGACAGTGATGATAATGTGTGCAAAACTGTAAAGCGCTGCGGAATATGTTAGCACTATATAAAAATAAATATTATTATTATATTATGCATGGCACCCTCATCCCCATCATGGCATGCATGGCCCCGTCATCCCTATCCTAGTGTGCATGGCCCCCTCATCCCTATCCTGGTATGCATAGCCCCCTTATCCCTATACTTGTATGCATGGCTCTCTCATCCCCATCCTGTTATGCGTGGCCCCCTTATCCCTATCCTGGTATGCATGCCACACTCATCCTCATATTCATTCCCATCCTGGTATGCATGGCACACTCATCCCCATGCTGGTATGCATCAAGCCCCCATCAGAAAAAAAATAAAAAACATAAACTATCCTACTTGCCTTCCCTACACTCCCTTGCAGCGTCCAGTTCTGATGCCAGCTGCTGATTTATGCTTGTAAACAGCGCATAGCAGGGACGTTATGCGCTGCTTACAAGCAGAGGACAGGTGCCGGAATACTCACTGTTCTCCATGCCGGGACTATGGGTGTGTGGAGCAGTGGATATTCATTGATCTTTAAGTAACCTCAGCCATTGGCTTTCTGCAGCAGCAGGGCCATTGTGTGTGCCCGCTACTAAAAGGAATGAATGTAAAGGAGGGTAGAGAGTCTCAACGCAGAAATCCAGATTTGGAGTGGTGGCAAAATGGAGCTGGAGGGTGCTAATCCTGCTGGTGAACACAGCACTGAGTAACAGGAAGGGGAGGATTTGATTCCAGCACTCCGTCCAAGTAAAATCAAACAAGTTTATTTTGTCCATAGTTAAAACAGAAAAAATGCATAAAAACAACCTGACGCATTTCTGGTTCAATGAGCACCCTTAGTCATAAGGGTGTCAGTAAGTGAATGAGAAAATATTATATAGATGATAAGATCCAATCACAGTGTGATCGTTAATTAACAATTGCATGCAGCAGGTGATAACATACTGAGAACAAATTACATATGCAATATATCATTGATAAATATAAAACAAATTGTGTTTAAAATTCATTCCATTGGGAAACTTTGTGTTTAAACGTAGGATCCAAATATCTCCCTCATCATCAAAATTCTCTGCCAATCACCATCCCTTCTTGAAAGTTCTACTTTTTCCAACCCAAAAAACGCAAAAGTGAAAGGTCACCTTTGTGAGTACACACAAAATGTTTGGTTGCTCTTGAATAAGAGCTGCTCTTCCAGTTTATATTGGACATATGTTCTGCAATCCTTTCCTTTAGTTTGCAAATTTTGCAACCAACATAACTGATCTGACAATGCAGACATCTGATACAATATACCACATAGTTCGTATCACAATTAATGAAAAAGTTGATATTATGGTTAGAGGTGGGTGATATGGGAAAGGATTTAGTTTTATTGAGAACTTATTGACATACATTACACCTGTTTCTCCCACATTCATGGAACTCCTTAATAGAGAGCCAATTTGAAGAAAGACTTCAATGTTTTAATAAACTAGGGGATAACATGTTACCAAGGGAAAGTCCCCTTTTGGCAAAACATCTACAACCTTGGTTGGTGATGGTGTGCAAGATATCTTCCTGGGTGGTAACAGGTAAGTATTTGCAGATAATGTTACTAATTTTATAGAAATGAGGGCTGTAAGGAGTAAAGAATGTTAAATTGGACTGGGTCTATTGGAGATGGTTTTGAGAGCCATTTATTTTCATGGTTATTGTAGCCTCTGTGTCACAACCCACAAGGGAAATGCCACGACCCCAAAGGGTCAGTCCAGCGGATGGCACAACGAACACCAACAATGGGGATGGAAAAAGGGGGAGGAAGGCCCTCACAATAGGGAATGAGGGATGGGTCACCTCCTAACTCAGCCTGTGCCTATCCCTAAGCTCCCACTTCATCGGCTGGTCTCCAGAGAAAAACTATATCACGAACAGTTAGCTGATGCATCATGTGGCTAATTAAAGGATGGTGGGAGTGGTCACCACCCTCATCAGCTGACCAGCAACCTGCCAGCAAAGAAACTGACATTAACCCTTACTGGCACGAAAGCAAAAACAAAGTTTAAATTACACCAGAGGCAGAGCTATCACGAATCAAAAAATGAATCGTGACACTCTGTCAGTAAGGTGTTTGTAGATAGTCGCACTTTCCTCTATAAATGATGTGGTGGAACAGATGCGTTTTGCTCAATTCAGTTCACCATTAGGTATTGCTTGATGGTGTGAGGAGGATGGGAACTAGAATGGTGTAAAACTGCAATACCTCAAAACAGCGATGTTTCCACTTTATGTGTAACTGAGTTGCCAGACAATTTGATGTCCCAAAAGGAAGTCTCTTTGGAGGGGCTATTTACTGTGAATTTTATGAGAAAACTACTGTTTGGGCGCACAGCAGGGATCGGAAGGGAAGGAGCGTCATTTGACTTTTTGAATGTAAAATTTCCTGGAATCATTACCAGACGTCATGCTCCATTTGGAGAGCCCCTGATATGCTTAAACAGTGGAAACCCACCACAAGTGATCCCATTTTGGAAACTAGACCCCTCAAGGAATGTATTTAGATGTGTGGTAAGCACCTTGAACCCCCAGGTGCTTCACAGAAGTTTATAATGTTGAGCCGTGAAAATAATAAAATCACATTTTCCTCACAAAAATATTATTTTAGCCCCAAATTTAGCATTTTCATAAGCGTAACAGGAGAAAACACACCAAACAATTTGTATTGCAATTTCTCATGAGTATGCCCATACCTCATATGAGGGAGAAAACTACTGTTTGATCACACGGCAGGGCTCAGAAGGGAAGGAGCGTCATTTGACTTTTTGAATGTAAAATTTCCTGGAATCATTAGCGGATGTCATGTCCCATTTGGAGAGCCACTGTTGTGCCTAAACAGTGGAAACCCCCACAACTAACCCCATTTTGAAAACTAGACCCCTCAAGGAATGTGTTTAGGTGCGTGGTGAGTACCTTGAACCCCCAGGTGCTTCACAGAAGTTTATAATGTTGAGCCGTGAAAATAATAAAATCACATTTTCCTCACAAAAATGTTATTTTAGCCCCAAATTTAGCATTTTCATAAGGGTAACAGGAGAAAACGCACCATACAATTTTATTGTGGAATTTCTCATGAGTATGCCGATACCTCATATGAGGGAGAAAACTACTGTTTGGGCGCATGGCAGGGTTCAGAAGGGAAGGAGCGTCATTTGACTTTTTGAATGTACAATTTCCTGGAATCATTAGCGGACGTCATGTCCCATTTGGAGAGCCCCTGATGTGCCTAAACAGTGGAAACCCCCCACAACTGACCCCATTTTGGAAACTAGACCCCTCAATGAATGTATTTAGATGTGATCCCCAGGTGCTTCACAGAAGTTTATAAACATTGCGCTGTGAAAATAATAAAATCACATTTTTCCCATAAAAATATTATTTTAACCCAAAATTTGGCATTTTCCTAAGGGTGACTGGAGGAATTGCACCATACAATTTGTACTGCAATTTCTCCTGAGTATGTCAATACCCCATATATGGGGGAATACTACTTTTGAGGCACACTGCAAAGCTCCGAAGGGAAGAGGTGCCATACTGAAGTTCAGATTTTGCTGTAATTTCTTGAGGGTGCCATGTCACACTGGCAGAGCCCATGAGGTGCCAGAACTACATATGAACTCATTTTACAAACTATACTCCCCAATGAATTAATCTAGGGGTGCATTTTTTTTTTACAACAAACTGAGGTCCATTTTTTCCTGAGTGCACCAATACTCTACATGTAATCGGGAAATATTTTTCAGGCACAGCGCAAAGCTCAGAATGCAAGGAGCACGAGATTTTACTGTCACGATATGCGCACATGTTCATGATTTTTCATGTTTTTTTCACGTTTTTCGCTATAAAAACGCGATAAAACGCATACATTAAGCATCCTATTATTAGAATGCAATCAGCAATTTTTGGGCACATGCTGCGTTTTTTTCCGCTGCAGAATTGCATTCCAGAAAAAAAGCATCATGTTCATTCCTTGTGCGGAATCGCCAGGATTACGCAAACATAGGAATGCATTGATCCACTTACTTTCCGCATGTGGCTATACCCACCATGCGGGAAGTAAGCGGATCATGTGTGGTTGGTACCCAGGATGGAGGGGAGGAGACTCTCCTCCAGGCCCTGGGAACCATATAATTGTTTAAAAAAAGAATGAAAATAACAAATCGTGATATTCTCACCTTCTGGCGTCCCTCGCAGTGTTCTCGCTCCTTGCGATGCTTTCGTTCCCAGTGATGCTTTGCGGCAATGACCTGTGATGAGGTCATTGCCGCTAGGCATTATTGGTAACAAGAGCATCACGAGGAGCGGAACACTGAGGGAGACGCCGGAAGGTGGGAATATCACAATTTATTATTTTTTTTATTATTTTTAACATTAGATATTTTTACTATTGATGCTGCATAGGCAGCATCAATAGTAAAAAGTTGGTCACACTTGTCAAACACTATGTTTGACAAGTGTGGCCAACCTGTCAACCAGTTTTCCAAGCAATGCTACAGATCGCTTGGAAAATGCTAGCATTCTGCAAGCTAATTATGCTTGTAAAACACTAGTATTTAGCGGGAAAATGCATGCCAATTCCGCATGCATTTTACCCATGGCACAGTTGCGGAATTGCCGCGGAAATCTCCGCAGCAATTCCGGACGTGTGCACATTGTTAGGACTGGCGGAACGCACCAAGACAGATGGTATAGATGCGTTCGCAGTCCGGGGTCCACCGTGCAGGTGAAAACCTGCTGCTAGCAATTAGCAGACTATATGGCGGTACACTAGAGTATACACGCGTGGGTTAACCTCACCCAGCGTGAAAGAAGCAATCCTGTTAAGGCACAGGACCGCGGTACCGCACCTAAAGCGCGAGCAAGTAGTCAGCGAACTCAACCCCAACTGGGATTGAAGTCCGATTAGACCCTTGCTGGCGCAACACCGCAACTGGGTGTGAAATGAAACAGAAGAGCATGCGGTGCCGCACTGACGAACGCCACTAACCACCCAGGCTTGGGTAAGGAAAGCACAGAGGAAGTGCACGGCGCCGTACTGGCGGTCACAGCAACTGGACGCTATAATGTGTGACTAGTGCTGTAGGATAAGTCGGGCGCTAGGTAGCAGCCATACACCTTCCGCGAACAGTCATACTATAGGGTAGGGGTATCCAAGAACGACTTGCTCTCACAACATACACACATTAGCAATTGTTTGACAATACTAGCGCATGGCCGTGCGGTCATGCGCAGTTTATATAGCAGCAGCACAGGAAGTGGCCACAGCACTTTTGCCCTTCTAGGACCTGCCAAGAGGACCAATGGAATGTGCTGCAGAGCCTGAGCACATGACCCTCGATCTCCAACGGGAGACCTTACGCTGGGCATGCTCAGTACGTGCAGACAAGGACTTAGTCCCAGAGAAGTCCGCTCGCTGCTGACCAGCACAGACTTTAATAGCAGAGACTTTAGAAGCAGCAGTAACTCTCAGAACAGAGTGAGAATGAGCAAGACGCTGGGACCGACGTCCTTGCTGAGCAGACTCCACTGCGGCTGGACAAGAATGGGAGACCGCAGCGGAGGTGGCTCGAGATTCCCCCTGTGCAGAAGCGGGAACTCGACCCCTAACACACATAGCCTCATAGTTTCCTGGTGCCATGACCCACTGGGAAAGCCCATGAGGTGCCAGAACAGTAGAACCCCCGTAACTAACCCCATTTTACAAGCTACACCTCTCAACTAATTCATCTAGGGGTGCAGTGATCATGTTGATACCACAGGTGTGTCACAGAATTATATACCATTGAGCCATTGAGTGGTGAAGAAAAAATAACTACATTTTTACCACCAAAATAATGTTTTCGCCCCAGATTTTACATTTTCACACTGTGAAATATGTGACTGTACAGTACGGCTTAGCCATACGGCGAGACTAGGGACAAACTGGTATTTGCCTCCTGGAGGGCAGATTTTCGTAGAATAGTTTGTGGACTCCATATACAGAGCTCCTAAGGCTAGGGTCACATTGCGTTAGTGCAACCCGTTTAGCGCTAGCGGGTTGCGCTAACACAATGTTTTTAATGTGGCCGCCTCCCGGGGTCGCGGTAACGTCCCCGCTCTCGCAGATCCCCGATCTGCGAGAGCGGGGATCGGACCGCGGGCGCGCCTCGGACGCTGCGAGCAGCATCCGCGGCGCGCCAGGAAACACCGGTTTCGGTACGCGCTAGTGCTGCGCGTTTCCATTGCCGTGAATGGGCGCGCTAACGGACGCGTTGCACGGCGTTAATTTCGCCGTGCAACGCTGTCCGTTAGCGCTTTCCCATTAACGCAATGGGAACCAAGCCTTAGTGGTAGAAGAGCAGCATCCCCCTTTCAAGTGACCCACTTTTTCAAATTATACCCCTTTGGAAATTTGTTTGGATGTTTTCCAGAACCAAACAGCAGTGGAAGTTGTTGAATGAAAATTTCAAACTGCCATTGTAGTGCCCAGTACGTTTTAGTCACCAGTCCATTGTAGTGCCCAGCTCATATTTCTGGAGACACACACCCATAAATTAAGCAGGCTTTCATTGCTACAGAAATGCCAAACATGTGGATGTAGTTTAGGCACACTGTGGGGCTCAGAAGGGAGGGTAGCATTTGGATTTGGAAGCTCAGAATTTGATGGGGGGTTTTTTTGCGGGGCAAGTGGCCATAGCCCTTTTTTGAAAGACTTTGTGCTACCAGTAACGTGGAAACCCCCTATATTTCTAGTGACCGATAACTGATCTGAGTGGGAGCATTCTTTATTTGTCAATAACATTTTGGGTCACGTTTTTCACGCGCTTTATGTTGATCACTTACATCCAGTTTCCATCTAATTTAGATAAAACCCCTGAGGGATCCATTCACTATAATGATGTAGCAGCATTACTCAGGAATCCATCTGACCTCTTATCAGCGGTGTCCTTTTCAGATGTGCACAACTGTGGTCGACCGCGCTTTTATGCATGCTTAAAAACACGGATCATAGGCCAGACAGCGTCCACAGTGTCTCCATCTGCCTCATTATAGGGAATCTTCCACAAGGCTTTCTGTCAATCACTTATTTCAGATATTTACATGGAAACCCCAGTGTAAGCGCTCAGCGCAGAGCGCACGATAAATTGAGCCGGGCCTCACTGCGATCTTTGGGAGGCAGAATGAAAAAATCAATAGCAGGTGAAAAATTGGTTTTATTTATTTTTTATGCTATTTCTTGTGCGATATAAGGGATTAGATGACTTTATTCTTCAGATCGCTTACAGCGATACCAGATTTACATAGTTTTTTTATGTTTTGCAACTGTCACACACTAAGGGTAAGTTCACATTAGGCGTTTTTTCAGCGTTTTTTTACTGCTGCAAAACCTGATCTTTTGGCAGGAAAGTTGCTGCAGGGATAAAGCAGGTTTTGGTTGTTTTTTCTGGTTTGGTTACTTTTTTGCTGTTTTTTGGCATGCTAGATTTGTCTCTTGTGCATGCTGATAAAGTTTAGTGCAAAAAAAATTCTATTCTACAGAATTACAATTTGGCAAAAAAAACGCAGCAAACCTGCATTTTTGCTTTGGATTTACAGCTGAAAAAAACATGAAGGAAGTGATATTCTCTATTGTGCAAAAAACGATGCAAATTACAAAATACTGATGACAAAAAAACAAGGTGTGTGCATGAGATTTCTGAAATCGCATTGGCATAGCTGGTACTGTAAAATGCAGCTGAAAATTTCCATTAAAAAATACATAAAAAAATAAGCTGAAAAAACTCCTAGTATGAACTTAACTTAAAAGATGCTTTTTATTGCAAAAACAAGTTTTTGCATCACCATAGTTTGATAGCTATATTTTTTCAATATTTTGTCCAACAGAGTCATGTCATGGCTTGTTTTTGCAGGACATAAGGAAGGAAGCGATATTGATCCCAGGTGTGCTATTTTGGACGGCCAATTGCATTATTGTCTTGGAGATAAGCTGCCAGTCAATGTGCTAGCTGTCTTTCTCATAGAGCACACAGGGGCTAACAGGCAAACAGGAGCTCCAATTTATAGGAGAGTTGGCTAATATGGCTGTTGGCCAAATGATCGGCTGGAGAATCGTTCAGCCGACGGCCTTCTAATGTGTATGGCCAGCTCAAAGCTGCAGAGTATTCAATCTACTGTACATAAGCCTATAGTTTTCTATGTGAGAAATAAATTTGTTAATTAAATGCAATTATCAAGTTTTCCAGTGGGGCCCTATTATTTCTCTGTAAGCACCTGCATAAAGGCCTTTAATTTTATTCACACTGAACTTTGGAGAGTACTTTGGAGGGATACATCTGGAAGATTAGCTAGCATAACAAGATTCCTTTCCCATGTATTTTGCCCTCTTCTACATCTCAATGATACATAAATTGGAAAATGGGGATTTAGTAATCTCTCTAGCTTAGTGATAATTGGTTGACCTCTTTGTTCATTTGACCTATGGGCATAGAAGACATCTACTAGAGGAATCATATATAAAGAAAATACCGATGTAAAGCTCTCAGAATATATAAAGCATGAAGGTGCAGGAAGACACCAGAAAATGGTGCTCACATTACATATGTGAATGGTATTACCTTGTCTTACCTTTGACATTTATAAATTGATTAACTATTTAAAAAGCGTTTTCTTATAATTTCTTTCAGGTGCAAGAGCTTCAGAGTCCACCTAGGGCAAGCCAAGTTGTTAAAGATTGTGTGAAGGCCTGTCTCAATTCCACTTATGAATACATCTTCAACAACTGTCATGAACTGTACAGTCGTGAATATCAAAGTGACCCGGTAATTTGTAGAGTATGGTGCCTAATATAATGTATATGATAAACCCCACATGTTTGATAGGTGTGGATCTGACTTTTAGAGTTTTCATTATTAAGAAAATGGGATCCTGACGACACCCACTGTCCATCTGTTCACAGAAGTAGTCTTTTCAGTAGACTGCAATGTAAAGGAGGCTGTGGCCTTTCCCCATCAAAATCAAATGTGTGTGTATGGGTGGGACAAGGCATGGCAAGGACCACCTGACAAATTCCTCATAGTGGTGTATCTTAGGCCAGAAATGTACTCCAGTAGCAGAAATGTACTCCACTCTAGAACAAAATGCCAATCTTAATGAACTGGGCCCTTAGTGTTAGGCTATATTCACATATGCTTTTCATTTTTTTCTCGAACAGCAAAATTACCCATACCGTTTCATTGGTCCAGACACACATCAGTTTTAAAAACGTGTCTGAATCTCTGATCAGTCATTAAATTCTACAGGGATCTTTGTAAAATGGATAAAACACAGTCAACGTACACTGTACTTTGTACCGTACTTTATTGTTCGATTTCAGTTTCATCCATTTTAATTGATTTATTATTAAGAGTCAAAAAATATAAAATGTTCAGACAGTTTACCTGCTTCAGTGCAAAAAGGGGATGAGAAATAAACCGATGCAACATGTATTTAAAAAGAAGACAAAATGGATAACGCATAATCTATTTTACACAGAGGCAGAAATAGACACGGATGTGTGAATGCAACCTTACCATTTGGAGGTGTATCTCTACACACATTTCGAAAAAAGTGAATGACATTTTCTCATATAATTATTTTCATCCTTTTTATCCATCACAGGCTAAGAAAGGGGAGGTACCACCTGAGGAGCAAGGCCCAAGTATCAAGAATCTGGATTTTTGGTCAAAACTAATTACTTTAATAGTTTCCATAATAGAAGAGGATAAAAATTCATACACACCATGTCTAAACCAGTAAGTGTTACTTCTTACAGGAAACCAAATACTGCTGGGAGACCTGAACAACCACCCAATGCCACCATAAGACACCTTACTGACTTGAATGTTGGATGGGTGTCAGTCATAGCTTTATTAACCCCTTCCCGACATTGGACGTATCAGTATATCCTATTTTGCAGTGCGGTCCGACAAATGGATCTACCGATACATCCTGGCTATCGAGCGGGCATAGGAGTGCTGCTCGCCCGATCACCGCTGAGAGCTTGGCATAAGTGATAGTCAAGCCCAAGCTGTCACAGCCAGGGATGGTGTCTGCACCACCACCCTCGGCTGTTTAACAATCGCAGAATTTAGAAGGCTAGAATAGAGAGGGGTCTCTCTCTACCGTCTACTCAGCCCCTCGCGACGTCATCGGAAGGCTCCGATCAATGTCATGACAACCCAAGGTCAAATAACGACTTCCGGTTTTGCCAGCTAAATGGCCTAAAAGGCGTTCTGTCAGTGTGACACTTACATGTATAATGCATTGCAGTACTGGAGCATAGCAATGCATTATGCCAGAGATCAGAGTAATAAAAGTTAAAGTCCCATAGAGGGACTAAGTAAAAAAGTGAAAAAAAACGTTTAACAAAAATTGTAAAAATATCTTTAAAAAGTCACAAAAAATTATATATATATGTATATATATATTATACCAATAAATACGTCTATATATATATATATATATATATATATATAGACGTATTTATTGGTATAATATATATATATATATTTATATATATATATATATATAATTTATATATATTTATATATTTATATATATATATATAATTTATATATATATATATATATATATATATATATATATATATATATATATATATAAAGAAAAAAAATTAAAGTACATACACACTTGGTCAAAATTGTTGGTACCCCTCGTTTAATGACCGAAAAGCCCACAATGGTGACAGAAATAACTTGAATCTGACAAAAATAGTAATAAATAAAAAATCTATGAAAATGAACAAATGAAAATCAGACTTTGCTTTTCAACCATGCTTCCACAGAATTAAAAAAAAAATAAAACTCATGAAATAGTCCTGGACAGAAATAATGGTACCCTTAACTTAATATTTTCTTGCCCAACCTTTTGAGGCAATCACTGCAATCAAACGATTCCTGTAACTGTCAATGAGACGTCTTCACCTCTCGACGGGTATTTTGGCCCACTCCTCAAGAGCCGACTACTCCAGTTGTCTTTTGTTTGAAGGTTGCCTTTTCCAGACGGCATGTTTCATCTCTTTCCAAAGATGCTCAATAGGATTTAGGTCAGGGTTTATAGAAGGCCACTTCAGAATAGTCCAGTGTTTTCCTCTTAGCCATTCTTGGGTGTTTTTAGCTGTGTGTTTTGGGTCATTATCCTGTTGCAAGACCCATGACCTGCGACTGAGACCAAGCTTTCTGACACTGGGCAGCACATTTCTCTCTAGAATCCCTTGATAGTCTTGAGATTTCATTGTATCCTGCACAGAATCTAGACACCCTATGCTAGATGCAGCAAAGCAGCCCCAGAACATAACAGAACCTCCTCCTTTCACAGTAGGGATAGTGTTCTTTTCTTGATATGCTTCATTTTTCTATCTGTGAACATAGAACTGATGTTCCTTGCCAAAAAGTTCCATTTGTGTCTCATCTGTTCATAGGAGATTCTCCCAGAAGGTTTGTGGCTTGTCAACATGTAGTTTGGCAAATTCCAGTCTGGCTTTTCTACAATTTTTTTCAACAATGGTGTATTAGGTGTCGAGTTCCCGCCGCTGAACAGGGGGAATCTCAAACCATGTCCTCTGTGGTCTCCCATTCTTCCCCAACCGCAGTGGAGTCTGTTCAGCTCAAGCTGATACTGTGCAGCTGGTTACGGCTGCTGCCCCTGGTTCAGCCTTTGTAACCAGCATTGATCAGCGGCGAACAGACGTTCCAGGGACTAAGTCCTGCTTTTCATCTACTGAGCATGCCCGTGGGACGACCTCTCATTGGAGGTCGGAAGTCACATGCTCAGGTCCTGTAGCTGCTCTGATTGGACTACTAGGAAGGTCCCGGAAGGCTACATCTATAAAAGGCTTGCATGGCCGCTCGACTATGCGCTAGTATAGAACTGAAATTGTGTGTGTGTGGATGTATGACTGAAACTGGTGAAAGCTCCTTAATCATTCCCATCCCTAGTGTTGTTGAAAGTAATTGCGTGATTGAACTATCTAGCTCCAGATTGTGCCATCCAGCACTAGATATGAATTACTGCATCAATTAGCAGCCACCACCAGTGTGGCACCGTGCGCAACCAGTGCGCTTTCCTAGCCCTAGTTAGGGTGGTAAGTGGCATCCGCCAGAGCGGCACTGTGCGCACTCTGTGGTAAATCTTTAATAAGTCCTGACAACCGGTCAGTGCAGGGTGGGAACTTCAGCTTGGACTCAGCATCTGACTCAGGGAGTCCTCAGGCTCGGGCTCAATCACCAGCATAGAGGGGGTGAATAATAGGGATCCCACCAGCATCCACCAGCTGCACCTTGTGACTATTAACAGGGCACAGCGTTCATTTAAGCTACTCTGTGAAGCAACAGAGTTCGCTTCCATTCACACTGGGTGAGGTCTAACCCACGTGTGAGCAAGTCTTCATCCGCCATTACACAGCAGCAGGTTCCATCTCTGCACGGTGGACCCCGGGCTGCGAACGCACCTCATATCTCCCTTTATATTATTTGGTACGTTCCGCTAGCCCTAACATGATGTCCTCCTTGGTCGTCTCCCATGAAGTCCACTTTGGCTCATACAACGACGGATGGAGCGATCTGACGCTGATGTTCCTTGAACTTGAAGTTCACCTTTTATCTGTTTAGAAGTTTTTTTTGGCTCTTTTGCTATTATTCATATTATCCATCTCTTTGATTTGTCATCAATTTTCTTCCTGCGGCCACGTCCAGGGAGGTTGATGTTATGATCTGGTGGTTTAGGAACAACATGAGACAAGCTCTGAAGGAGGTGGTATCTGTACTGACCGCAGACCCTGAACCCAGCAGCGCAACTAGAAATAGCCGTGGGGGGTACCTGACACTCCCTAGACCCCTCGGCACAGCCTAAGATCTAACTTCCCCTAAAGATGGAAACAGGAAACCTATCTTGCCTCAGAGAAAATCCCCAAAGGAAAGATAGCCCCCCACAAATATCGACGGTGAGAGGAGGGGAAAATAACATACGCAGAAATGAAATCAGATTTTAGCATAGGAGGCCAGTCTAGCTTGATAGATAGGACAGGAAAGGATACTGTGCGGTCAGTATAAAAACTACAAAACAATCCACACAGAGTTTACAAAATCTCCCCACCTGACTAAAGGTGTGGAGGGTAAATCTGCTTCCCAGAGCTTCCAGCTAACAGAAAAAATCCATAATGACAAGCTGGACAAAAATAGAATGCACAAAACAATAAGTCCACAACATGTGGACTGAAATGAGCAAAGCCAGAACTTATCTTTGCAGAACTGGTCAGGAAACCAGGAGAATCCAAGCAGAGATGTGAATCCAGCCTGAAAACAATGACAAGTGGTATAGGCTGAAGACTAGAACCAGGTTAAATAGCAGAGCCAGGAGAGACGATTAGTGAAAGCAGCTGCTAAAGCTAAACCCAAGGAGCGGCAGTTCCACTCAAAACCACCAGAGGGAGCCCAAGGGCAGAATTCACAAAAGTGCCATTTACAACCACCGGAGGGAGCCCAAGAACGGAATTCACAACAGTACCCCCTTCCTTGAGGAGGGGTCACCAAACCCTCACCAGAGCCCCCAGGCCGATCAGGACGAGCCAAGTGAAAAGCACAAACCAAATCGGTAGCATGGACATCGGAGGCAACAACCCAAGAATTATCCTCCTGGCCATAACCCTTCTACTTGACAAGATACTAGAGCCTCCGCCTCGAAAAACGAGAATCCAAAATCTTCTCAACCTCATATTACAACTCTCCCTCAACCAACACCGGGGCAGGAGGGTCAACCGAGGGAACAACGGGCACCACATATCTCCGCAACAAAGATCTATGGAAAACAGGTTGACTACAGTCCCATAGATCTTAAATTTCTTGTATAAATCATTTTATTGGTCACAGCAATAAAGATTAAAGGTAAACATTACAAACTGGTAAATCTGTGCAATGGTAGGCGGTAATTACAAGTCGAACAAGAGGAGCATTGTTGCATCAATTAAATCTTATACTTTAACTGTCTGGTTAATAATGCTATTGGCTGTCCCGAGAATATGAGATAATAATAATAGAAAACATCTGGGATAGTTGGTAACCATTGATATGTTCTTTTGTATTCATTTAAAATACTATATATATATATAATCAAACTGGATATGGGGAAGACAAACATAGAAAGTCAGAAAAGGGGAAAGGAAGAAGGACAAGAAGAAGAAGGGAGGGATGGAAGAGGGTGGGGGAAATTCGGGGAAGGAGTGTGGCTGCCTCCGTACCCCAGCGGACAGAACACACGTCAAGAAACGGCCCGGATGTACACGAGAACAAGCTATACAATGTGTCGGGTTCTGGAAACCCAGAGGTCTAGTTCAGGAGTTTCCCTAAAAGCGATCCAGGGGGCCCATATGTTGTAGGTTTTTTCTGCGTTACCTGGTGACTGGTTTATCAGCTGCTCCATTCTATAGATGTTATTAAGTTCTGCCACAAATTCTGTACGGGAAGGAAATTTTTCTTGTTTCCAAAACCGAGGAATTAGATTTCTGACTGCAGTAAGAAAGTGTCTAAGGATACCCTTCTTGAACCTAGATATTGACAAGTCGCATAGAGACAACAATGCTAGACCTGCTGAAGGTTGGATCTGTATGATAGACAGCTTATTATGAAGTTCAAAGACAGCCAACCACAAATCCTTTATGGGGGGGCAGTCCCACCAGATATGCATGTAAGAGCCTATCTCCTTTAGACATCTCCAGCAGGTGTCAGGGGTCGTGGGGAACACCGCATGCACCATGGAGGGGCATCTGTACCATCTTGCTAGAATCTTATAGCTCCTCTCCTGTGATACCGCACATAATGACGATCTAGACGAGAAGAGAAGAATTTTTCCCCTGTCTTCAGATGACAAGGGCCTTCCCAGATCGCCCTCCCATTTCGAGAAAAACAATGGCCAACCCTGCAGTGGAGCCCTCCCCTCTTGGAAGATTTTATACAGCAGCGAGACAGTATGATCCGGGGGATTTGCTGATATACAAAGCATCTCAAAGGGAGTTAGCGGCCTGCTGATATTGGTTTGTTTAGAGATTGAGTGGATATAACTTTTTAGTTGTTCATAGAAGAACCAATCAACAGAGTGTGATTCCTCCTCTGGGAATAATTCCCGAAGGGACTTCATACCAGTTTCTTTTAAGTAGTCATGGATGATGGGATTGGAATCTTTTCTCTTATGTAGAAATGTCTCTCTATTCAGCCCCGCCGGAAAAGCAGAATTGTCATAAATTGGAATTAAGGGGCCCGGGAGAGTTGTGATCTGAAGGTCTTTGTTTCGGTTTTTAATAAGAAGCAGTATGTTTCGTGTGAGGAAGGGTATGTAAGTGCCTGATCCTAGCCCCCTGCCTCCTGTCCAAAGAACAGCTCGGGAGTCACATCCGTTAAGATCGTTTTCTAGGTTTACCCATTTTTTGTTGTTTATACTGTGATAAAGGTCTAGAATACAAGTTCCCATTGATGCGTAACTATAAATCGCGAGATCCGGGAGACCCAATCCACCCGTCAGTTTAGATCTACTTAATGTTGTATATGAAATACGTGCCCGGTTGTGAGACCAAATAAAACGAGTAATCATTTGTTTGAGGCGGGAAAAGAAAGAAGCCGGTAGGTATAGGGGGATTGTTTGAAAAAAATATAAGAGGCGAGGCAGGAGGTCCATCTTAACTGCATTGATCCTACCCAGCCAGGACAATTGGAGTCTGTGCCATTTCTCTAAATCTGAGTTTGTTTACTGTAGGGTTGGTGCTAGGTTGGTTTCGAACAGCTTAGATGTTTTGCTTGTAATTTTAATACCTAAATAAGTAAGGGAATCAAAGCACCATTTAAATGGGAAGGTCTTCCTAAGATGATCTACCAAAGGGAGTTGGAGTGAAATGTTTAGGATTTCGGATTTATGGGAATTTATTTTGAAGTTGCTTAGAAATCCGAATTTATGTAGCTCCGAAATGATGTTTGGTAGACTCGTAGAGGGGGCCGTAATATATACCAGGATGTCATCTGCAAAAAGCGCTAGCTTATGTTCTTCGGAACAAAGTTTTATACCAGTGATTGATGGGTTGTTTCTCAAGGCCACAGCTAAATGCTCCATTGTTAGAATATATAAGAGGGGAGAGAGAGGGCACCCCTGCCTTGTACCATTCCTGATCGGGAACATTTCCGATAATGTGCCATTTACCTTGACCTGAGCACTAGGGGAAGAATACAGGGCGGAGATCCTACGCAGCATGTTCTCTTTTAGGCCAATTTCCTCTAGAGTCTGAGAAATAAATTCCCAATGGACCCGGTCAAAGGCCTTTTCAGCATCAATTGACATGATACACAGGGGGTCCCCCTCTCTGCCCGCTCTGTCAATTAGAGAGATGGTTCGGATTGTGTTGTCTCTCGCCTCCCGCCCTGGAACGAAGCCTACCTGGTCCTGGTTTATTAGTTTCTGTAAAAGGGGACATATTCTATTGGCTAACATTTTTGCATATATTTTAATGTCTAGGTTTATTAAGGAAATCGGACGGTAATTGTCGCATGTAGAAGGATCCTTGCCCGGCTTAGGGAGAACTGTTATGTGAGCGATGAGTGCCTGTGTAGGGAACGAGCCCCCAAGAGAGACATAATTACAGGCCTTCAGGAATATTGGACTAAGCAGTGAGTTGAATGACTTGTAAAAGCCTGCTGAGAACCCATCGGGGCCTGGGCTCTTGCCCTGTTTCAGGGCGCTGATGGTTTCAGACACCTCCTCCACTGAGAATTCCTTTTCAAGATCAAGTAGATCACCTTCAGGCAGAGTGGGTAGTTTATGTTCCTGTAAATATGATTTGATTTTATTACGGAGAAAATGTAATGGAGCCTCTTTATAGTGTCCTGCTATGTTATATAGAGATTTGTAGTACTCGCTGAAGTTGGAAAGAATATCTCTGGTATTAAAAACTTTCTTCCCCTCTTTGTTTTTAATAAAAGGGATGTAAGTATTGGGATTACGTTGATTGAGAGCTCTGGCCAAGAGTCTACCACTTTTATTACCGAGCTGGTAAAAGCGGCTCTTAAGTCTTTCTCTGAGGCATTTGGATTTTTGGTCTATTATAGATAGCAGTTTTTGTCTAGCCGAGGAGAGCCTAGCAAATGTGCTGGCCTCAAGGTCTCGTTTATGTTTGTTTTCTAATTGGTGTATTTGTTCTGTTAAGCTAAGTATTTCCGCCGCTCTTTCTTTTTTTAGCCTAGCGCCATGAGAAATGAGGACGCCTCTTATTACACTTTTCAACGCCTCCCATTTTACAGTGGGGGACGTGGTGTCTTCCTCGTGGTCAGACAGGAAATCTGTGATTGTTTGATCAATCTTGGATTTACATATGGGATCCTGTAACAGGTTTTCATTCAAGTGCCATGAGAAACCTGGTCTTGAGGCAGAATGAAGTGAGATTGTTAAGTAAATAGGAGCGTGATCTGACCACAGTATCGACCCCACGTCCGCCTTTACCTGCATGTCAAGCAACCTATGAGAAACGAAAAAGTAATCTATTCTACTGTAGGTGTTATGTATTTTTGAGAAGAAGCTATAGTCCTTGGTTGTTGGATTAAGAACCCTCCAGACATCTACCAGTCTCATGCTGCGCAGCTGGGATCTTATTTTTTTAATAGAAGATGCAGGATATGAAGACTTACCCGAAGAGACATCCACCGCAGGGTTCATAGGAATATTAAAGTCGCCCCCAAGTATCACAGGAGAGGAACCAGCAAACTCCTCGAGGCGTCGTTTGCATTCAGCTCCAAACTTCTGTTGCCCTTGGTTTGGAAAATAAACGTTAGCGATTACAAGTTTATGAGCTGCCCATGTGATGAGTAGGAAGATATATCTGCCATTTTTGTCAATTTGTGAATCTAAGATCTCAGGCACAAAGGATTTGTGGAAGGCTATTGAGACACCTTTTGACTTTGAAAATGGATTTGGGCAGTGATACCATTTAGGGTAATTTTTCGTGATACAGTGTGGCACCACACCAGTTTTGAAATGTGTCTCTTGGAGCAGTAACACAGATACCCCCTGTTTGTGGCTATCAAATAGGACCCGTCTTCTTTTTTCCGGTATGTTTAGCCCCTTAACGTTGAAGAAGCAAAATTTAATTTCCTCCATTATCAAATACCTTTACGCCATTCCGTAATACCATGCGCCCCATCCGCCAGAACACGCGACAGCCATGGGAAGTAGGGAGGAAACAATAGGAAGGAAGGGAAAAAGGCAGGGTAGAGAAGAAATAATAGAACATGGAAAACATAAAAGAAGGTGCGTTGGGATTGACGCACCGGGTCATACTTTACATCTGTGTAGTTAGGGCAAAAGAATGGAGGAGAGGTCTCCTCCCCTACCTTTACCCGTGCACCTTAGGTGAGTAAGGGAAGCCAAGGGAAACACTGACCCCCCCAGCCCCCCCGAACCCAGTAGGTCCCATAAACAAGAACTTGAAAACACGTAACGTTTGGTTAAACATAGTAATAGTCCCTGCACCGGCGAGATGTCCCGCATGCCATCAGCGAATACAAAAAAAAAAAAAAAAAAAGGGGGGGGAGGGAAGGGGTGGGAATTTAGGGGGGAGGGAAGAAGGACAAATTCACCAATGACAGGCAGGACACCACGCGCCCAGGTGCTTAAAGAATAGAATCAAACCTTCAAGGCGAGCCCATGGTAAGACATGCCGCCTCGCCAGGAGACTCATCCGTTTAACAATAAGTGTTCATGAGACTACTCAACTGCAGTAGAGTATCTGAGTGCATTGCAGCAATGAATAAAAACTACTTGGGACTAAGAAGAAACTGAAACAAGAAAAGAGAAAAAAACTTCATGGAGGCTCTGAGGAGCCTTCGGTAGTATGACGATTCTTGGAACGGGGAACCTTGAGCCACTTTGGAGGAGCATCTGGGAGTGTCGGGGCCAGAGGCCAATCCGGAAGATTTATTAATGGAAGTTCAAACGTGCCCAGGAAGTTAGCCAGATCCCCAATCCGGCGGAAATATGCGCTTTTGCCACCTTTGGATGCTGATAGTTGGAATGGGAACCCCCACCTGTAGGGAATATCTCTTTCCTTGAGAACCTCCAGCAAGGGCTTCAGAGCTTTGCGCAAAAATAGAGTGCGCCTGGATAGATCTGATAGGAGTAGGATTGGTTGACCTTCAAACTGGAGGGATCCCTTTTTCCTAGAGGCCATCATGATGGCCTCCTTAACTCTGAAGTAATGTACCCTGCAGATGACGTCTCTGGGGCGCGACTCAGACGTGGGTTTAGGACCAAGGGATCTATGAATCCTATCGAACTCGATGGTGTTGTCCTCGTGGTCGCCGAGAATGTCCAGAAATATTCTCTGAACTGTACGGTCTAGGTCCTGAGGACTGACAGATTCTGGTAGGCCACGTATACGGATATTGTTACGCCTATTGCGATTTTCCAGGTCCTCAAGACCAGATGACATTTCCTCCAGTTTCATGGTGTGGTCCATTAAGATTTCTCTGTGTGCCTGAAGTTCCTGTGAGATATTCTCCTGGGTCTTTTCCACATCTTCTATACGCGATGTGAATTCTGTCTGCAGATTATGTATCTCCTTTTTGTACGAGTTCTCAAGCCTACACGCAAAACTTTCCAAGTCTGTTTTGGTTGGAAGAGCTTTAATGTATTTACTCAATTCAGCTATATTCATGTTCTCCGGCATGTCTTCATCTCCGCCACTGTTGTCTGTTCATTTTTTAGGGGAGATATGTGAGGTCTGTGGCTCTTTTGAGGAGGAACTATTTTTATGCGGTGTTTGCGACATTGCTGATCTGGTGTTCCTTGTTTGGAGTGGCTGGTTTAAGGCTCCTTGTGTAAGCTTATGGGTTGCCCAGAAGTCTTCTTAGTTTTACCCATATATGTCTGCTGCTATTAATCGCCCGTGGTAGAGTTCAGGGGAACATGGGGGTGCAGCGATCACCGCATCAGGCAGAGCCCCCCATTAGCAAGCCCCCTCCGAGGTGCATTTAATTATAATCTTTAAGTTAGTGGGGCATATACAATGTCCTGAGCCAGAAAAAGGAACATCTAGATGTGATAAACAGTTCCAGCACTAGGTGTCACCAGAGGTCTAAGTTTGTAAATTATAAGCTTGTTAGGTAGAGTGCTGAGGTTCTGTTTTCTGATGTAATGTAGCTAAGACACAATGACAGCCCAGTAAGGGGCTATGGTAGAGTGACTGCTCCGCTTCTGCAGCAAGGATGGTATGCAGGGTAAGATGCAGCAGTGCCGAGTATCTTAGGTGTGTCTGCCCTGATATGGTGCTTCTCTATGAGGTGCTCCGACCCCAAGATGGCGTCTACCCTCCCAGTGGCGGGAAAACAGTCGGCACTGACGGAGCAAAGGCGCATTCGCGGCAATCTCACTGATGGTGCTTCAGGGGATCAAAGGATGGGACTGCCTCTCCTGTCATGATCCCAATGGTAGGGGATCACAAAAGGACAAGCACAAAAACCAAACAAGCTCTAGGGTGATGGAACCTGAGCTGACCGCGATCCTGAACCTAAACACACAACTAGCAGTAGCCGGGGAACGTGCCTACGATGATTCCTAGACGTCTCGCGCCAGCCGAAGGATTAACTTCCCCTATTAGAAGAAACACAGACCTAACTTGCCTCCAGAGAAACACCCCACAGAAATAGCAGCCCCCCACATGTAATAACAGTGAAATGAGAGGAAAGCACATACGTAGTTATGAAAATAGAATCAGCAAAAATGAGGCCCGCTAAAGCTAGATAGCAGAGGATACAAAAGTGAACTGCGCGGTCAGCGAAAAACCCTTCAAAAAACCATCCTGAAATTACTTGAACTCATGTGCCAACTCATGGAACATGAGGAGTAATTTCAGCCCACTAGAGCAACCAGCAGCAAGGAATCACATATCTGCAAGCTGGACTAAGACAAAAATAAAGCAAAACGTGGAACAGGAAAATCAAAACTTAGCTTGTCCTGAAGATAACAGACGCAGGGAGCAGAGGTAAAAAGACACGCTGATTACATTGATAGCCGGCGAGGAAATGACAAAAAAGCCAGGTTAAATAGGAAACTCCCATAACCTGATGGAACAGGTGGACACCAGAGACCGCAGAGAACACAAGTCACCCAGTACCATCAGTAACCACCAGAGGGAGCCCAAAAACAGAACTCACAACAGTACCCCCCTTGAGGAGGGGTCACCGAACCCTCACGAGAACCACCAGGGCGACCAGGATGAGCTCTATGAAAAGCACGGACCAAATCGGCAGCATGAACATCAGAGGCAATCACCCAAGAATTATCCTCCTGACCATAACCCTTCCACTTGACCAAATACTGGAGTTTCCGTCTGGAAACACGAGAATCCAAGATCTTCTCCACAACATACTCCAATTCACCCTCCACCAGCACCGGAGCAGGAGGCTCAAGCGAAGGAACAACAGGTACCTCATACCTCCGCAACAACGACCGATGGAACACATTATGAATAGCAAACGATGCCGGGAGATCCAAACGAAACGACACAGGGTTAAGAATTTCCAAGATCCTATAGGGACCGATGAACCGAGGCTTGAACTTAGGAGAAGAGACCTTCATAGGAACAAAACGAGAAGACAACCACACCAAGTCCCCAACAAGAAGTCGAGGACCCACGCGGCGACGGCGATTAGCAAACTGCTGAGCCCTCTCCTGGGACAACTTCAAATTGTCCACCACATGACTCCAAATCTGATGCAACCTATCCACCACCATGTCCACTCCAGGACAATCAGAAGGCTCCACCTGACCAGAGGAAAAACGAGGATGAAACCCCGAATTACAAAAGAAAGGAGAAACCAAGGTAGCAGAACTAGCCCGATCATTAAGGGCAAACTCAGCAAGCGGCAAAAAGGAAACCCAGTCATCTTGATCAGCAGAAACAAAACACCTTAAATAAGTTTCTAAAGTCTGATTAGTTCGTTCCGTCTGGCCATTCGTCTGGGGATGGAATGCAGACGAAAAGGACAAATCAATGCCCATCTTAGCACAGAACGTCCGCCAAAATCTAGACACAAACTGGGATCCCCTGTCAGAAACGATGTTCTCCGGAATGCCATGCAAACGGACCACGTTTTGAAAAAACAGAGGGACCAACTCAGAGGAGGAAGGTAACTTAGGCAAGGGTACCAGATGAACCATCTTAGAAAAGTGGTCACACACAACCCATATGACGGACATTTTTTGAGACAGGGAGATCCGAAATAAAGTCCATGGAAATATGCGTCCAAGGCCTCTTCGGGATAGGCAAAGGTGACAACAATCCACTGGCCCGAGAACAGCAAGGCTTAGCCCGAGCACAAACTCCACAAGACTGCACGAAAGAACGCACATCCCTCGACAAGGAAGGCCACCAAAAAGACCTGGCCACCAAGTCTCTAGTACCAAATATTCCAGGATGACCTGCCAACACAGAAGAATGGACCTCGGAGATGACTCTACTGGTCCAATTATCCGGAACAAACAGTCTTTCCGGCGGACAACGATCAGGTTTCTCCGCCTGAAACTCCTGCAAAGCACGTCGCAAGTCTGGGGAGACAGCCGACAAAATCACCCCATCCCTAAGGATACCAGTGGGCTCAGAATTTCCAGGGGAGTCAGGCACAAAACTCCTAGAAAGAGCATCCGCCTTCACATTCTTTGAATCTGGCAGGTATGAAACCACAAAATTGAAACGGGAGAAAAACAGTGACCAACGAGCCTGTCTAGGATTCAGACGCTTGGCAGACTCAAGGTACATCAGATTTTTGTGATCAGTCAAGACCACCACACGATGTCTAGCACCCTCAAGCCAATGACGCCACTCCTCAAATGCCCACTTCATGGCCAAAAGCTCCCGATTACCAACATCATAATTCCGTTCAGCGGGCGAAAATTTTCTAGAAAAGAACGCACATGGCTTCATCACTGAGCCATCGGAGCTTCTCTGTGACAAAACCGCCCCCGCTCCGATCTCGGAAGCATCAACCTCAACCTGAAAAGGAAGCGACGTATCTGGCTGACGCAACACAGGAGCAGAAGAAAACCGGCGCTTAAGTTCCTGAAAGGCCTCCACAGCCGCAGGAGACCAATCAGTAACATCAGCACCCTTCTTAGTCAAATCCGTCAAAGGCTTAACAACACTAGAAAAATTAGTTATGAAGCGACGATAAAAATTAGCAAAGCCCAAGAACTTCTGTAGACTCTTAAGAGATGTAGGCTGCGTCCAGTCACAAATAGCCTGAACCTTGACGGGATCCATCTCAATAGTAGAAGGGGAAAAAATATACCCCAAAAAAGAAATCTTCTGGACTCCAAAGAGACATTTAGAACCCTTTACAAACAAAGAATTGGCCCGCAGGACCTGAAACACCTTCCTGACCTGCTGAACATGAGACTCCCAGTCATCAGAAAAAACCAAAACATCATCCAAATACACGATAATAAATTTATCCAGATATTCACGGAAAATATCGTGCATAAAAGACTGGAAGACAGAAGGAGCATTAGAAAGTCCAAAAGGCATCACCAAATACTCGAAATGGCCCTCAGGCGTATTAAATGCGGTTTTCCACTCATCACCCTGCCTAATCCACACAAGATTATACGCACCCCGAAGATCAATCTTAGTGAACCATTTAGCCCCCTTAATGCGAGCGAACAAATCAGTCAACAATGGCAAAGGATACTGATATTTAACTGTAATCTTATTCAAAAGACGATAATCTATGCAACGCCTCAAGGAACCATTTTTTTGGCCACGAAAAAAAAACCTGCTCCCAAAGGGGACGAAGATGGAGGGATATGTCCCTTTTCCAAGGACTCCTTAACATAATTCCGCATAGCAGTATGCTCTGGCACTGACAGATTGAACAAACGACCTTTAGGGAATTTACTGCCAGGAATCAAATCTATAGCACAATCGCAATCCCTGTGAGGAGGAAGCGAACTGAGCTTAGGCTCCTCAAAAACCTCCCGATAATCAGACAAAAATACCGGAACCTCAGAAGGAGTAGATGAAGCGATAGAAATCGGAGATGCATCATCATGAACCCCCTGACATCCCCAGCTTAACACAGACATTGTTTTCCAGTCCAGGACTGGGTTATGAGTTTGTAACCATGGCAGACCAAGCACTAAGACATCATGTAAATTATACAGTACCAGGAAGCGAATCACCTCCTGATGAACGGGAGTCATACGCATGGTCACTTGTGTCCAGTACTGAGGTTTATTCATAGCCAAAGGTGTAGAATCAATTCCTTTCAAAGGAATAGGAACTTCCAGAGGTTCCAGACTAAACCCACAGCGATTGGCAAATGACCAATCCATAAGACTCAGGGCAGCGCCTGAATCCACATAGGCATAGACGGAAATGGATGATAATGAACAAATCAGAGTCACAGACATAGTAACATAGTAACATAGTTAGTAAGGCCGAAAAAAGACATTTGTCCATCCAGTTCAGCCTATATTCCATCATAATAAATACCCAGATCTACGTCCTTCTACAGAACCTAATAATTGTATGATACAATATTGTTCTGCTCCAGGAAGACATCCAGGCCTCTCTTGAACCCCTCGACTGAGTTCGCCATCACCACCTCCTCAGGCAAGCAATTCCAGATTCTCACTGCCCTAACAGTAAAGAATCCTCTTCTATGTTGGTGGAAAAACCTTCTCTCCTCCAGACGCAAAGAATGCCCCCTTGTGCCCGTCACCTTCCTTGGTATAAACAGATCCTCAGCGAGATATTTGTATTGTCCCCTTATATACTTATACATGGTTATTAGATCGCCCCTCAGTCGTCTTTTTTCTAGACTAAATAATCCTAATTTCGCTAATCTATCTGGGTATTGTAGTTCTCCCATCCCCTTTATTAATTTTGTTGCCCTCCTTTGTACTCTCTCTAGTTCCATTATATCCTTCCTGAGCACCGGTGCCCAAAACTGGACACAGTACTCCATGTGCGGTCTAACTAGGGATTTGTACAGAGGCAGTATAATGCTCTCATCATGTGTATCCAGACCTCTTTTAATGCACCCCATGATCCTGTTTGCCTTGGCAGCTGCTGCCTGGCACTGGCTGCTCCAGGTAAGTTTATCATTAACTAGGATCCCCAAGACAGAATGAACTTAGACTGTAAAGTACCAATGGCAACAGACTTATCAAGCTTTTTTGTGCGTTTAGAGCATGCTGATATAACATGAGCTGAATCACCACAATAAAAACACAATCCATTTTTCCGCCTATAATTTTGCCGTTCACTTCTGGACTGAATTCTATCACATTGCATTATCTCAGGTGCCTGTTCAGAAGACACCGCCAAATGGTGCACAGGTTTGCGCTCCCGTAAACGCCGATCAATCTGAATAGCCATAGTCATGGACTCATTCAGACCTGTAGGCGCCGGGAACCCCACCATAACATCTTTAATGGCCTCAGAAAGGCCATCTCTGAATTTTGCAGCCAGAGCGCACTCATTCCACTGAGTAAGCACCGACCATTTCCGAAATTTCTGACAATATATTTCTGCTTCATCTTGCCCCTGAAAGAGAGCCAATAAAGCTTTTTCAGCCTGAATCTCTAGGTTAGGTTCCTCATAGAGCAAACCCAATGCCAGAAAAAACGCATCCACATTGAGCAACGCAGGATCCCCTGGTGCCAATGCAAATGCCCAATTCTGAGGGTCACCCCGCAGGAAAGATATAACAATCTTGACCTGCTGAGCAGGGTCTCCAGAGGAGCGAGATTTCAAGGAAAGAAACAACTTGCAATTGTTCCTAAAATTCAGAAAACTAGATCTATCTCCAGAAAAAAACTCTGGGATAGGAATTCTAGGTTCAGACATAGGCGTATGTACAACAAAATCTTGTATATTTTGAACCTTAGCAGCAAGATTATTCAGGCTGGAAGCCAAACTCTGGATGTCCATGATAAACAGCTGAGGTCAGAGCCATTCAAGGATTAAGAGGAGGAAAGAAGCAGCCAAGCTGCAATTAAGGCTAGGCAGCAAACACTGAGGAGGGAAAAAAAAAAAAAAAAAAAAAAACTTCCTCAGACTACTTTTCCTCCTACTTCAGCCAAAATGATGACCAATTTTTTTTTAGGCCGGCTATACTGTCATGATCCCAATGGTAGGGGATCACAAAAGGACAAGCACAAAAACCAAACAAGCTCTAGGGTGATGGAACCTGAGCTGACCGCGATCCTGAACCTAAACACACAACTAGCAGTAGCCCGGGGAACGTGCCTACGATGATTCCTAGACGTCTCGCGCCAGCCGAAGGATTAACTTCCCCTATTAGAAGAAACACAGACCTCACTTGCCTCCAGAGAAACACCCCACAGAAATAGCAGCCCCCCCACATGTAATAACGGTGAAATGAGAGGAAAGCACATACGTAGTTATGAAAATAGAATCAGCAAAAATGAGGCCCGCTAAAGCTAGATAGCAGAGGATACAAAAGTGAACTGCGCGGTCAGCGAAAAACCCTTCAAAAAACCATCCTGAAATTACTTGAACTCATGTGCCAACTCATGGAACATGAGGAGTAATTTCAGCCCACTAGAGCAACCAGCAGCAAGGAATCACATATCTGCAAGCTGGACTAAGACAAAAATAAAGCAAAACGTGGAACAGGAAAATCAAAACTTAGCTTGTCCTGAAGATAACAGACGCAGGGAGCAGAGGTAAAAAGACACGCTGATTACATAGATAGCCGGCGAGGAAAAGACAAAAAAGCCAGGTTAAATAGGAAACTCCCATAACCTGATGGAACAGGTGGACACCAGAGACCGCAGAGAACACAAGTCACCCAGTACCATCAGTAACCACCAGAGGGAGCCCAAAAACAGAACTCACAACACTCTCCCTCAACACCCCGGTGGCTCGGCAGGGGGTCTGCAGACTTTTTACTGCCGCCGCTCTCCTCACCACGCGCCGCCTGCCTGCAGGGGTTCCGGGTAAGCACGCCTGCGATGCTCTCTCTGTGGGTGTAGCGGGGAATACAGGGGCGGGAGGGTCTCTCCTTCACTACCCTCTTAGCTTGGCGGGGGGTCCGCAGACTTTTTGCTGCCGCCGCTCTCCTCACCACGCGCCGCCTGCCTGCAGGGGATCCGGGTGTGCACGCTCGCGGTGCTCTCTCTGCGGGTGCCGCGGGGAATACGGGGGCGGGGGGTCTCCCCTTCACTACCCCCTTAGCTCGGCGGGGGTCCGCAAACTTCTTGCTGCCGCCACTCACCTCGTCACACGTCGCCCGCCGGGCCTCCCTGATCCGTTTGCTGAGCCTGAGGAGTCTTCTCTGTGTTGGCCTAAGCTCGATGCGCTGTGCTGCAGAGCCTCTCTGTGCCTGCGGATCCGGTATAACTTCTCCGGGGCACAGCTGGGGGTCTCCCTTAATCCAGGCTCGTTGCTAGGGAATTTCGGGTGGTCTGTGATCGATCTTAAATTTCTGAATAATAAGTGCAACTGTACTCACAGGAACATCAAGCTGCTTGGAGATGGTCTTATAACTTTTACCTTAAACATGTTTGTCTATAATTTTCTTTCTAATCTCCTGAGTCCTGAGACAACTCTTTCCTTCACTTCCTCTGGTCCATGTTGAGTGTGATACACACCATAACACCAAACAGCACAGTGAGTATCTGTAGCCCTATATACAGGCCCACTCACTGATTCCAAGACTGTAGACACCTGTGATGCTAGTTAGTGGACACACCTTGATTTAACATGTCCCTTTTGTCACATTATTTTCAGGGGTACCATCATTTTTGTCCAGGCCTATTTCATGGGTTTTATTTATTTTTTTTATTCTGTGGAAGCATGGCTGAAAAGCAATGTCTGAATTTAATTTGTTCATTTGCATAGATTTTTTATTTAGCATTACTTTTGTTGTCAGATTCAAGTTATTTCTGTGACCACTGTGGGTTTTTCTGTCATTAAACGAGGCATACTAACAATTTTGACCACGTGTGTATATTTGGTATCACCGCATCTTGAACGACCTTAACTATACAACTGTTACACTAGTTAGTTCCTTAAGTATACAGCATTAAAAACAATACAGGCAAAAAGTGGAATAAAACACGATTAAAAGGCAAATGTAAATAAAAATGGTATAGCTGAATACACCATCTTGCTCTGCAATAAAAACAAGCCACCATACAACTCCATCAGTGGACAAATAAAGAAGCTATATAGCTCTCAGCAATGCAAAAAACAGTTATTTTTTTCTAAAAAAATGTTTTTTATTGTGTAAAATGAGCAAAAAAATTAAAAAATATATAAATGTGGTATCATTATAATTGTACTTACCCAAAGGACAAGACTGTCTTATCACTTTTACCATATGGTGAACAGCATAAAAAAAACAACAACAAAAAACAATTCCTGAAATGATGGTTTTTGTTTATTCTGCCTAACAAAAATCAAAATAGAATACAATCAAAGAATGTTATGGGCCCAAAATAGTACCAATAAAACGTCAACTCGTCCCACTAAAAACAAGCCCTCACATGGCAGAAATATAGAAAAATTATAGCTCTCAAAATATATGAATGCAAAAAATGTTTTTATAAATCTGGTATCACTGCACCAAAACAAAGAATACATTTGTCTAATCACTTATGTTTCTTGAGAAACAGCATTAAAAATAAATAGAACAAATTCTTGACATGCTGTTGATTTGTTCATTCTGCCTCCCAAAGATCACAGTAGGGCTCAGCTCACATACCCGCTTACACTGGGTTTTCCATGTACTGTAAATCTCTGAAATTTGTGACAGAACTTCTGATACAAGATTCCCTATAATGGGAATAATAATATAATATCTATGAAAATGAACAAATGAAAGTCAGACATTGCTTTTCAACCATGCTTCCACAGATTTAAAAAAAAAATAAAACTCATGGCACGTTATGAACATAATACCAAAATCAAAAATGATATGGCAGCCAATTGATTTTCCTCGGGCATGTCAGCCTTTCAACCTACACATCAACATTTTATGTATAACTAACTTCCTGTTGTGACTTGAAACATGAAGAACAAGCATGCTGCAAAACAGAACAGAATCAGCAAAAAAGTAATATACAGCAATGGTTTAAAAATTACAACATGGAGGGAGGGCAGGACAGCAAGTCAAAAGCAGTCCAAAGGGGTGCTCCAAAAGAGAAAGCATACAGGACAAGATCCTCTATGTATAGTGTAAATAGGCATGAAATTCTGTATTTTACCACTACTGAAGAAAGGAAATGTGTTAAAGAGGCAATAAATATCAAAAGGTGGTATGATCATCTAAGAATTTTTATTCTATATCATTGACTTATTAAAAAAGGTTCTACTCTGTATTGGAGGTGGGAGTATTGCCAATAGCCTCAGAAACAGGTAGTGTTTTATGCAATATGGAGCACAACTGAGAGGCACTCCTATTGATTACTGTGCTTAACATTGGTTATATTTAGGAACAATATTAAATATTACATCAAGCACTGACTGCATGGCATCACCGTACATATGATTGCCAGCTATATACAATATTATTCCATACAAGCTTGCTCTGTCATGGAATGATATGACATATTTGTCATGATAGACCACCAAACATATTTGACCTACAAATCCATTACAGTGGGCTGATTGTCCATATGGAATTAGTGGCCATTTAATTAAGGGACATTGGCCAAAACCTTATTTAGACAGGAATAAATTACAATACACTATACATTGGGACCGTATTTGATCCACCTTTGTGGCATATTTACTAGTGATGAGCGAACGTGCTTGGAAAAGTTGTTATCTGAGCATTCTTGGGTGCTAACAGTGATTTTGGCAAGCTCGAATAATATGTTTGAGTCCCTTCGGCTCCATGTCGACATGTGTCGCGGCTGTTGAACAGCCGAGAGACATACAGCTGCAAGGACTCAAGCATATTATTCGAGTCCACCAAAGTCACTCGGTTAGCACTCGAATGCTCAGATAACACCTTTTCCAAGCATGTTCTCTCATCACTAATACTTATGATACACAATAGTAGTCCAATATATATGTTCTCCATTTTAACATATATTGCCACTATAGTTATTTTGTTTTTAATCTCACTATTTTAGAATTTACCAATCTAGGTTACATTTTATTCCACATTCTAGTCCTCCCTTCTCCCTTCCCTATGGCAACTATAACATGAGAATACCCTTTAATCTTCCTTGTTAGGAGACTGACATTATAACCATATTTAGTGCTTAGTTTTTTTTATATACCCTTCTCTGACTAATTCTCTCTATCTACTTAGGTTCCCTCAGGAGCTTAATGTTGGTAAAATTAGTGCCGAAGTGATGTGGAGTCTCTTTGCTCAGGATATGAGATATGCTATGGAAGGTAACTTCTTTTCCATATATGAAGATCACAGAGCTAGTCTTACTATTACATCATACCAATTCCTATATGTATTGTGTTGCTTCTATTCTGTTCTCAATATTTTGTTTATTCACTACATGCCAGATAGGAGTTGAGGGCTGTTTCCAGAGGTTCTTTGTATGTATAGCTCTAGGCAGCCTGTTGACTGCTGATATACAAAGACTTCGCAGTATGACAGCAGTTAAGATGAATACATTAAACTGCATGCATATGTTAATTGTATGAGATTTTCATCCATCTGTGCATACCAAATATCCAGAAAGACTATCAGTTGTGCCTATACGTCTGATTTGAGTCAATTCTGCAAAATGTGTGCTACTGGTTCTTTAAAAAAATGTTGGAGTCCTATAGGTGGAACCCATCAGACCTTTATGACATATCTTCTGGACATGTCCTGAATATACAGTATATGAATAGAACAAACACATGTGCCAGTAAATAAGCTGTGAATATGCCATAAATGTTTAAGATAGGAATAAAGGCTTTTATACTGTAAGGGCAGATCATGTTGTGTTTACAGGGCCTTTAGGGATGGAAAATTGTCCCAAGGGTCATGGATATGGTGTACAAGTGAAGTACACATCATACCATTCTGTCTAGAGTGGTAAAACTGTTGTGTGCCCTCTATTCCTTAGCTATGGTAGTAGATAGAAATACCACTTATATCTCTGTAAATCTTGGGAAAAGGTAGAAATAGTGCCAGATATGGTAGATTACATTTCATATATATCCAGAGGAGCTAACCTACTATGTTTTTTTTAATATTTTTAGAGCATGACAAGCACCGCTTGTGTAAGAGTGCCGACTATATGAACTTACACTTTAAGGTGAAATGGCTATACAATGAATATGTGACAGATCTTCCATCTTTTAGGAGCAAAGTTCCTGAATACCCTGCGTAAGTATAATGCACATATTGGATCTTTTCGTTCTGAGAATTTTGCGAATTAATCTGGCCTAACTTTTAAAAAAAAGGTATGGCTTCAGAAAATACAGTTTTCAATTACACATTATTCCTAATGTTTCTGCAGTTGGTTTGAGCCATTCGTCATCCAGTGGTTGGATGAAAATGAAGAAGTTTCACGGGATTTTCTTCATGGTGCCTTGGAAAGAGACAAAAAAGATGGGGTTAGTGCTGTTTTATTGAACTATAGGCCTAAACAGCACTTTAAGATGAGAGAATTTATAACATTTATTAATAGTGGCATATGCCTGAAATGACACAAATATCAAATTAAGCCATTTTGTATTTTGCATATTTTATTATGTCTTTATGCTAACAAAAGTGTATATTATTTTAAATAGTATTTTCAAATTAGACATTGCATCCAAAAATATTAGTAAAATGCATTATCAATGCAAATCTTTTCTAAATTTGGTATTGATGGAAACACAGCAGGAAGACCAGATATATCAATGTTCTCTTATCTTAAGCTAGCACTATGCATAAGGCTCTATTCAATTGCCCATTTATTATTTCCATTTTTTTCTGTTACATTTAGAACAGATAATTATCATTCATTAGTGTTTCACAAGGAAGCAGAGGGTCCCCATTGATTTATATATGGGCCTTTTGGTTTCCTGCGTGCAGAACTTTTTCATCCAAGGTGACCAACAAATGGAAATCAAACAGGCCCCCATATATGTCAATGTGACCCTCGGCTTCCGTTTTGAAACAGGAATGCGCATGATGTTAATTCTGTTCTCCTCTTTGTCTCTTCTAAACAGAACAGAGAGATGGAAAGTATAAATGGACATATGAACAAAGCATAAGAGTAGAGAAAATTTCCAAGAGAGTGTCAATTTAAATTGAGCCAATAGAGTTCCCCAGACAGGTGTGCAACTGATTCTCGCCATTCACAAGCTCTTGTTGGCTGAGCTTTCATGTTTTTTTCACAGGGGAAGAGAAGAAAGCTGTTTCCAGACCTTTCTGGTAGCAGCTTATCTTCTAGTCAATCTGCTGGACCCTTATCTTCCTTGACATCTGTAAATGGAGAGTTAGGAAATAAACATTAGGCTGTCAGCTGATCATGCTGATATCGGTGGATTCTGATTACTTTAGTCTAATTTGTATGGGTGCCTATATTTGGAATTTAATAGAACTAGTATTATTTGTACCTAAAGGTGGTGATATGGTACAACTTGTAATTAGGACTAATTATGCTCTGTATGTGCTTGGAATTTAGCACTACTAAACATGTGTAACATGTCTGATTCATGCCAGTCACTGTCTGGGGTTCCAAGTTTGTGTAGGACAATGGAAGTAGACGTTCCTGTTTCTTTCATCATATGGAACGTGTCTGTTCTCTGTTGCAGCTATTAGCCAACTCTGTCCAGCTACACAAAAGAGTTTTGACAAATCACAGAGATAGTCCGCTTTTAAAAAGTAGTACTGATTTGTAAATTATGTATTCTAAAGACACCCATAGATATTAGACAATGCTTCAGTCAATTGTTTGGCCAACAGTCAACATGGCTCTCTCTCCCATTGACAGGAGCACTCATTCTGCCAATCCCATCTTCTGTTCTCTATGAGAATATCTCTGCCAGCGGCATATCTCAAGGAGAATAAAGTGATCGGCACTCCGAATGCACGGACACCCCATACACATTTTTAGTATCGACCAAACCCGTCAATATCAGCACGTGCAGCCAACATTAATTTAATGTGTGTGGTAGGCTTAAGATGCTCGACTAGACAGAACCCCTCTTGAATCTTCTATGGGAGACTGACAAATGAAGACTAGAAGGATCACATAAAAACAAGAGATGACCGCATTTGGATTGTGGTTTAAAGATGTATGCCAGTCTGGTGAAAGCCAAAATTACTCTTATTGACCTCTGTAAGGTGACTAGGGTCCTATGGCTATGTTTAATATACTGTAGGAGCTGACTGGAAACTATTACAATGAAGTAAATAAAGATTTAGCTCAAGAGAGTCACTCCCCCATAAAAATATTTCTGGTATCAGTACCAATGCCATTAAAAAATCTACACAATTTAGAATAAATGGCTTGAACTGCAATCCTTAACCTGTAATGGTGATTCATTGCCGCACTCTTGTGATGGGGGTACACATTTAGAAGGTCACTCACTAAAGCCACTTTCCCAGTGCAGACTTGATCATTGTTTTTCACCCAAAACCAAGACTAGAGAAAATAAATTGGAAAGATTAATATTTCTCTTTTTCACTGCACTCCTTGTATTCTTAAGCCACTATTTCAAATTTTTGGATACTGTCTCTACTTGCATTACAGTTTCAGCAGACCTCCGAACATGCTCTCTTTTCTTGCTCCGTGGTGGATGTTTTCTCACAACTTAATCAGAGCTTTGAGATAATTAAAAAATTGGAATGTCCAGATCCTCAAATTGTTGGCCATTATATGCGCAGATTTGCCAAGGTATGCACACGCCTTTTTCATACTTTGCTTGGTATCACATATGTATGAGTTTATTCTTTAAGCCTTTAGCTAAGTGTTTTCATATAGTTGAATTTTAATTTTACAGTTATTTGTTGTTAATTTACATGTAAATAGCCTTAATTTACAGAGTGTGCTGTGGTTTTTCCAAATCATAATTTTTTCACTCATAAATTAAGAAGTTTTCACTATTCTATTTTAATTTGCATTAATTTAGGTTTTTATTTTTACATGTGATTTTGCATTTACACTATAAAATAGTAGAAAAGAGGTAGAATAGTGCACTTCTAAATCTTATATAGCTCTGCAGAAATGCTACTTTGGCAAAACTCTGTTTTGGTTGTGGACGTCTTTCTTCTGTCTTTCTTTCTATGAATTGCCATAACTTTTTGATCACACTTATGTGCACCCTAATCTTTTCATGTTTTCTGTCCAGACAATCAGTAATGTGCTTCTTCAGTATGCAGAGATAATCTCCAAAGATTTTGCTTCACATTGCTCCAAAGAGAAGAAAGAAGAGAAAGTGGTAATGTGTCCATATCAATACACAATATATGCTAATAATTGTTAAATGTATTGTTCAGCAGAAAAATGTTACTACTGTGTATTAAAGGGATAGTCTCAAGTTTGGAAGTTATTCATTTTCTGGATAAGGCATAACTTCCCCTGTGAGACCCTCAACGATCCCAATCTCTGTTTTCGGAATGAGATATCCCAGTGGTCGGACCCTCAATTATAGGAAAGATATTCCCTCCTATTCGAAGAATAGGGGATAAATTCCAAACTTGAGAATACCTCTTTAAATTTAAAATGTTTTCACATACTAATATACTTTATTGATAAAATGTGTGCTTGTTCTTAGCTTTTGGAATCAGTTTCAGGGTAGGCTACCTCCATTGAGTTTCAAAACAAAGAATCGCTCCCCTCCACTCTGTATTTGGGGGGTGACGTGCTTGCAGGGGGCTCATTTCAAATCCATCCTGTAATGATTGCCGGTGCCCCTGCATGGTCCCCCACATGCAGGGACACTGACATACTCACCGCCCTGGCTGCGTAGCGTGGTCCCCGGGGGACTCCCTGTCTCCAGCTGTCTGCACATTGCTCTTGAAGGGGCAGTGCACGTACATAGTTAAATGCTCCCAGTCAATGGTTGGAAGGCATTTAGTATTACAGTGCACCTGCAAGATGGCTCCCAGTCAATAGCTGGGAGACATCTTGTTTAAAAGGCACCCTCCCCAATGGGGAGGTGTCAAGCAACACAGTGAATCATTAGTGAGTGAGGTGGTCTCCTAGTGAAGTTGTGAGGTCCCCTGGGCCTGGTGTGGCCAGAGTCCTGAAACCCAAAGTCCACTGATCCTGTTGTGTCAATTCCTGAACCCGAAGGCGGTGGTCCTTGTGTGGCCAGTCCTGAACTCGAAGTCCCTGGTCCTATTGTGGCCAGTGCCTGAACCTCATTCCCTAGTCCATGTGCAGCCAGTCCCTGAATCAGTGTCCCTGATCTGTGTGCCTGAGTATGTGCCTATCAGATTACCCTGTATATCCGGACTGTTACAACCAGTCTCCGAATCAGCACTATCTGAGACTTCATGTCAGTAACCGTTTTTCAGAGGATCCTGAACCTAGTAGTCTGAGCAGAGCCCGAGTCCGTGTCCATGTCAGTTACCGTTATAAAGAGGATCCAGAACTTAGTAGTCTGAGTGGAGCCCTAGACCTATTCATGTCTGCATATTTGACCCCTGGGGTCAGCAGCTGCAGTACCGGGGACTGCCTAGGAGTGGTACCTGCAGCCAAGCATGACTCCACCATCAGGAGATCCAGTGAACACCTAGTAGCCGTTTAGCTACACTCCTCCTAAGTAAGCCCAGCCCCATGGGGGCTATGATAAAAAAGGAAACTGCAGTGAACCAGCCCCCGGATTGTATACATCTTATATTATAACCCAGTAAGACAGGAATGCACTGTTTGATGTAAGACAAGAGTAAGCCGTGAGTAAATGCCAGATTAAAACTACTTTGTGTGATAAAGCTAGAAGAATAATAGACCTAGCTTTCATTTTGGTGACCGAGTTATCTTTAACAATTCTAATGCAGTGATAATAGTTGTACCCAAGATAGCTGATAAAAAAAACATTGATACTATTCAACCTTTCTAAAATTAATCTGAATGTATTTCAATCAGTATTGGTCTCTTTACAGCCATGTATATTAATGAATAACATCCAGCAACTTCGGGTCCAGCTGGAGAAAATGTTTGAAGCGATGGGTGGCAAAGAAGTAAGTCTATTACATGACATTTTATCTACAATAACTACTATTGTTAAAAATACATATATATGGTGGAATTTGTCTAAATACAATGAGACTTAGGCTAAGTTCAGTGCTGACCTTCTATGTACTCGTCTGCACAGGAGATAAACTTTTAGCCAGCCTGCTATTTACATACAGTATTTTTAAGGATTTTATCCTTGTGCATCTGAAGACTGTTGAAAAAGAAAAAAACATATGCAATAGCATATAGGCTAACACTGGTCTGTGTACTAACCACGTGCAATCTGTTGTGTTCAAGTCTACAGTCACTTTATATGACTGCAGACTTGCGAATCCTCACAGCGTGTGTAGTACATGCTGTTAGAATTCTCCAGTGTCGGCACCTTGCGCGGACAGGCACCTGAGTGCAAGTATGTAATTTGCATACATGTGGTCATGTGCTTGAGTTAGGTCGGACTCGTCTAGTCAGATTGTGGCTGGACATGTATCGCATACCTTGCCCGCTCCCAGCACCAAGGAATCTTGACAGTACGAATAAGTCTACAGTCAAGTCACAGGGACTGCCAAATTGAAATACAAGCCTGGACAACCCCGTTAAAGCAAGTCTATCACTAGATTTGACAATACTAAGTGAATATATTGCTGATAAGAATGCTATATTCACTATGAAAATCCATGTCATAATGGCCATGTAATCATTATCCCACCGAGTCTGATTGACAACTCATCTGTGTCCCTCCTGCTGTGGAGATCTCACACTGCTCTTCACAAGAAGCAGCTGTCAGTCAAGCTGGGAGGGCGGAGACTGAGTACACTTGAATTCAAAAGCCATTTCATTCTATAGTTTTACTCATAAAATTGTTAATATCATTCTGACATGAAAGTTTGTATTGTGCAATCTTGAGACATATCCACTTTAAAAATAAGACAGAAAAACCCTGACTTCCCACTAAATCACAACAAATGAAGATTGAGGATTGCAGTTCAGGATTATATTGTTTTTGTTTTATGCATTTGGGTCAATTCGAGTCCAGTCTAGCTATACACATTTCTTGGTCTACATTGTATCTTCATATGTTAACATGTTGCATCTTTAGTTGGATCCAGAAACAAGTGACATACTCAAGGAGTTGCAGGTGAAACTCAACAATGTGCTGGATGAGCTCAGCCGAGTGTTTGCCACAAGGTAAGTAAATTTACAGTTTCTTAATCTTAATGCAAATATGCATACTGTAGATTATTTAATGTCGTTTTTTTCTATAGTTTTACCAAAATTGAACTTACGCCTTAAAGAATACCCTTGACCTTATTCACCTCCTGTGATACTTTATTAATAGTGGTGAGCAAACATGCTCTGACAAGGTGTTACCCGAGCATGCTCAGCATACTCGGGTGCTAATCGAGTGTCCTCGGCGTGCTCAAAAAATTTGTTTCGAGTCCCGGCAGCTGTATGTCTCACGACTGTTCGACGTCCGCAAAACCTGAAGGGATTGCCTGTTTGTTCACCGGCCGCGATACATGGAGTCGCAGGGACTCAAACATATTATTCGAGAACACCAAAGACACTGGGTTAGCACACGAGTATGCTCGGATGACATCGTATCCCAGCACGTTTGCTTCTCACTATTTATTAAGTATGAGACCAATATATAAAACCTTTCTCAAATGTACTGTGTATAATTAGTAATTAGTAAAACTAAAAAGAAAACTATTGTGACAACTAATATGAGACGCTCTGCTTTGTGCTTGGAGATACCACTGTATGATGGGAGCCTGGGAGTGAGGAGCATGGAAATACAAGGGGGATCTGTGCTACTATCTTACTTCATGATGGATGAAGAGATGGAAGACATCTCTGTGTATTATGGAGTATCAGTAGGAGAAGGCTAGAAACAGCAACTGAGATAAATCCTGTCCCAACCTTTTCTGCCGATTGTAGCTGTGGCTATCTAATTATAGTATGTAGTGAAAGACTAGGAATGACCCTTTACAGATAGCCAACTCCTTCCTTTTTAAATTAATTATGATTAATTATTAACTAGGAGGTATGTCTTCCAAGCACCTATGTGCTTCTCTTGTAGATTAACACTATAGGAAACTTTTTAATGATCTTTTATACACACTCCGTAGGGAAGAAGATTTTTGGTGATTCTTTACAGTAAAAGTAGTGAGGTCATGGAAAACTCTGCAACAGCATGTTGTAATAGTCATTTCACTAAACAAGTTCAAGTACAGCATGGATGCAGTTCTTTGAAAATATAATATTACGGTATATGCAAATTACATTTTAGAAGTAGGACATTTATCTGATTGCCATATATATGTAGTCAGAAAATATTTTTTCCATAGTATGGGCAATTAGCATCTGCTTTAACATGGTAAGCTATAGGTTGAACTTTATGGACTTTTAAGGTTGTCTATTTTCAACCATAAAACCATGAAACTATTAAACCCTTTATAAGCAGATGCATCCTCACCGTTTGTCTGGGCTGCATATTACACAGGGACGTGACTGATAAATAACACTATTCAGGATGAAGTACAGTTCAGGCTCATTGATGGAGGGGAGTGTCATGAACCGGGGTTGTTAGTTGGCCCCGGTTCCTTTCTGAAGGGGGTTTTTCTATATCCCACTTCCCAGTTCCAGTTTGGAACTTGCAGCTCTCTGGCGCCCCCTTACCCTCAGGTCAAACAGGGTACTGCACCTAGGATAATTAGTCGCCAGAAAGCTGCCTTACTATGTACTGGCTAATGGGCACACTGCAGTGAGGGCAATATAACTACTCCCACTCAGGCGGGACCAATATTTATCAATGCCGTCCATCGCTACCAGTTTTCCCAGTTTCTCAGGACACTTCCGCTGCCACCAACTCCTATTCCTGACTTAATAATGGGTCAGGAGCCAACCTAATTAGTAGCATAATTTACTTCAGAGGACGTGACAGTACGTTATAGAGCAAGGAGAAACGAAGCTAGTAATTTTATATGTGTTACTCCAAAAGGTAGGCAGTGTTTACAAAAGTATAACAAGATATTATAAAAGGATACAGGTAGCGTATATACAGACGATTACAAAAATAAAGGGGATTAAAGATGAAAATAGACTTACAGTTCTATCATATCATTTCATAGCAGACCATGCGGTGCGGGGGAGGGGCGATACATCAAGATGTATTACAGAGCGTCTCCAGCTAGCCTCCTGGACAAAAGCTAGTGAAAAATGAAGTCTCACTATCTTATACCTGTGCCAAAACAAAACCAAGGCTGACCTGTGCTGACCTCACTCGGTGCCTGAATACTCCCCTTTTTCAAAGTTATGAAAAGCCATCTCTAACCATATCTCGGTGTATGAACCTCGTAGAAGAAAGACAAAGTTATCAGTATGCTCAGCATGACATGGGAGTTCATTTAAGTATAAACACAAAGTGGGTATGAGCCCCGGTTAAGCAGTAATCTGTTTCTCTGTTTCTGATTGGGCACTGTGCTTAGAAAATGCACAGGTGGGTAGCCCTATTGTTGCACATCCCAAATATATAACTGTCATATCTCTGACACCACCTGAGGTCGAATTATTCATCATGAATCATTCTCACACAACTCAGAAGAGGCATGGCTGCAAACAAAAGCATTCCTGAGGGAGGGGAAAGGAGTATAGGATTACACAGAGCTGACAGGCAGTGTGAGGAGGGGGGTCAGAAAGCCCACAGCATGTGTCTGGGCCGCATGTCACTTACACACGCAGGAAGATGCAGCAGAGCTCAGTGTGTGATCGAACAATAAGACATTACGTCATATTTCCTGACTGGGAGGTAAATTTTCACCTGATTTGCGTTTCACTGTTTCACGTCACTTTCGCATACATTGGTGAATTTACCATGTTTGTGATTCTCTTTTGGTGAATTTATGAGAGAAGACAAAACTGTGAAACGGGCCAAAATGCTGCCAGATCTGGGCACAAGGTACCACTTTGCCATTAATATCTTGAAAAAAACAAAACAATAGCCTTAAAGTTTTTGTCTCCCACATGAGGAAATCTCTGTAGATTTAGCACTCATTCTAGTTAAGAGAAAGAAAAACATGCATCCCTATAATACTGGGGAAAATTGCTTCATTTGCTAATAACATTTATTTGAGAAAAGTCTTATCAATTAATCGACTTGCACTTTATTTTTTTCTGATAACAGATGAGTCCTCTTTAAAGGGACTCTGTCACCTGAATTTGGCGGGACTGGTTTTGGGTCATATGGGCGGAGTTTTCGGGTGTTTGATTCACCCTTTCCTTACCCGCTGGCTGCATGCTGGCTGCAATATTGGATTGAAGTTCATTCTCTGTCCTCCATAGTACACCCAAAACCAGTCCCGCCAAATTCAGGTGACAGGTTCCCTTTAAGAAGAAACATAAAACTTGTCTTGCATCTTTTACAATAAAAAATATTGTGTTTTTTGTCTTTCCTTTTAGTTTCCAACCACACATAGAGGAATGTGTGAAACAAATGGGAGACATCTTGAGTCAGGTCAAAGGGACTGGGAATGTTCCTGCCAGCAACTGCAGCAGTGTGGCTCAAGATGCTGACAATGTCTTACAGCCCATTCTGGATCCATTAGACAGCAAGTGAGAAGGGAATGTTATATACTGATAAGGATTTGCCTTCAATGTGTAGTTAGTGCTGGAATAATGGGCCTGTATATTTCCACTCTGTAAATTTCTGCAGCAATTGTACTATAAATTGCAGAGACATACTGGATAGCGGCACCAAATTGTGTGGATGTTGATGCTGATTTGTCTATGGATCTGTCGATGCGAGGATGGCAAAATTAAAAAACAGTATACTCACGTTCCCAACACTCACATGGGTTCCTTGCCTTGTGTCTGTGCACAACTGAACTTCCTGTATTAACCCCTTCATGACCCAGCCTATTTTGACCTTAAAGACCTTGCCGTTTTTTGCAATTCTGACCAGTGTCCCTTTATGAGGTAATAACTCAGGAACGCTTCAACGGATCCTAGCGGTTCTGAGATTGTTTTTTCGTGACATATTGGGCTTCATGTTAGTGGTAAATTTAGGTCAATAAATTATGCGTTTATTTGTGATAAAAATGGAAATTTGGCGAAAATTTTGAAAAATTTCGCAATTTTCACATTTTGAATTTTTATTCTGTTAAACCAGAGAATTATGTGACACAAAATAGTTAATAAATAACATTTCCCACATGTTTACTTTACATCAGCACAATTTTGGAAACAAAATTTTTTTTTGCTAGGAAGTTATAAGGGTTAAAATTTGACCAGCGATTTCTCATTTTTACAACGAAATTTACAAAACCATTTTTTTAGGGACCACCTCACATTTGAAGTCAGTTTGAGGGGTCTATATGGCTGAAAATACCCAAAAGTGACACCATTCTAAAAACTGCACCCCTCAAGGTACTCAAAACCACATTCCAGAAGTTTATTAACCCTTCAGGTGCTTCACAGCAGCAGAAGCAACATGGAAGGAAAAAATGAACATTTAACTTTTTAGTCACAAAAATTATCTTTTAGCAACAATTTTTTTATTTTCCCAATGGTAAAAGGAGAAACTGAACAACGAAAGTTGTTGTCCAATTTGTCCTGAGTACGCTGATACCTCATATGTGGGGGTAAACCACTGTTTGGGCGCACGGCAGGGCTTGGAAGGGAAGGAGCGCCATTTGACTTTTTGAATCAAAAATTGGCTCCACTCTTTAGCGGACACCATGTCACGTTTGGAGAGCCCCGGTGTGCCTAAAAATTGGAGCTCCCCCACAAGTGACCCCATTTTGGAAACTAGACGCCCCAAGGAACTTATCTAGATGCATAGTGAGCACTTTGAACCCCCAGGTGCTTCACAAATTGATCCGTAAAAATGAAAAAGTACTTTTTTTTCACAAAAAAATTCTTTTAGCCTCAATTTTTTCATTTTCACATGGGCAACAGGATAAAATGGATCCTAAAATTTGTTGGGCAATTTCTCCTGAGTACACTGATACCTCATATGTGGGGGTAAACCACTGTTTGGGCACATGGTAAGGCTCGGAAGGGAAGGAGCGCCATTTGACTTTTTGAATGAAAAATTATCTCCATCGTTAGCGGACACCATGTCGCGTTTGGAAAGCTTCTGTGTGCCTAAACATTGGCGCTCCCCCACAAGTGACCCCATTTTGGAAACTAGACCCCCCAAGGAACTTATGTAGATGCCTAGTGAGCACTTTAAACCCTCAGGTGCTTCACAAATTGATCTGTAAAAATGAAAAAGTACTTTTTTTTCACAAAAAAATTCTTTTCGCCTCAATTTTTTCATTATCACATGGGCAATAGGATAAAATGGATCCTAAAATTTGTTGGGCAATTTCTCCCGAGTACGACGATACCTCATATGTGGGGGTAAACCACTGTTTGGGCACACGGCAGGGCTCAGAAGGGAAGGCGCGCCATTTGACTTTTTGAATGGAAAATTAGCTCCAATTGTTAGCGGACACCATGTCGCGTTTGGAGAGCCCCTGTGTGCCTAAACATTGGAGCTCCCCCACAAGTGACCCCATTTTGGAAACTAGACCCCCCAAGGAACTTATCTAGATGCATATTGAGCACTTTAAACCCCCAGGTGCTTCACAGAAGTTTATAACGCAGAGCCATGAAAATAAAAAATAATTTTTCTTTCCTCAAAAATGATTTTTTAGCCTGGAATTTCCTATTTTGCCAAGGGTAATAGGAGAAATTGGACCCCAAATGTTGTTGTCCAGTTTGTCCTGAGTACGCTGATACCCCATATGTGGGGGTAAACCACTGTTTGGGCGCACGGCAGGGCTCGGAAGGGAAGGCACGCCATTTGGCTTTTTAAATGGAAAATTAGTTCCAATCATTAGCGGACACCATGTCACGTTTGGAGAGCCCCTGTGTGCCTAAACATTGGAGATCCCCCAGAAATGACCCCATTTTGGAAACTAGACCCCCAAAGGAACTAATCTAGATGTGTGGTGAGGACTTTGAAACCCCAAGTGCTTAACAGAAGTTTATAACGCAGAGCCATGAAAATAAAAAAAAAAAATTATTTTCTCAAAAATGATCTTTTAGCCTGCAATTTTTTATTTTCCCAAGGGTATCAGGAGAAATTTGACCCCAAAATTTGTTGTCCAGTTTCTCCTGAGTACGCTGATACCCCATATGTGGGGGTAAACCACTGTTTGGGCACATGCCGGGGCTCGGAAGTGAAGTAGTGACGTTTTGAAATGCAGACTTTGATGGAATGCTCTGTGGGCGTCACGTTGCGTTTGCAGAGCCCCTGATGTGGCTTAACAGTAGAAACCCCCACAAGTGACCCCATTTTGGAAACTAGACCCCGAAAGGAACTTATCTAGATGTGTGGTGAGCACTTTGAACCCCCAAGTGCTTCACAGAAGTTTATAATGCAGAGCCGTGAAAATAATAAATACGTTTTCTTTCCTCAAAAATAATTATTTAGCCCAGAATTTTTTAATTTTCCCAAGGGTAACAGGAGAAATTTGACCCCAATATTTGTTGTCCAGTTTCTCCTGAGTACGGTGATACCCCATATGTGGGGGTAAACTACTGTTTGGGCACATGCCGGGGCTCGGAATTGAAGTAGTGACGTTTTGAAATGCAGACTTTGATGGAATGCTCTGCGGGCGTCACGTTGCGTTTGCAGAGCCCCTGATGTGGCTAAACAGTAGAAATCCCCCACAAGTGACCCCATTTTGGAAACTAGACCCCGAAAGGAACTTATCTAGATGTGTGGTGAGCACTTTGAACCCCCAAGTGCTTCATAGAAGTATATAATGCAGAGCCGTGAAAATAATAAATACGTTTTCTTTCCTCAAAAATAATTATTTAGCCCAGAATTTTTTATTTTCCCAAGGGTTACAGGAGAAATTGGACCCCAAAAGTTGTTGTTCAGTTTCTCCTGAGTACGCTGATACCCCATGTGTGGAGGTAAACCACTGTTTGGGCACACGTCGGGGCTCAGAAGGGAAGTAGTGACTTTTGAAATGCAGACTTTGATGGAATGGTCTGCGGGCGTCACGTTGCGTTTGCAGAGCCCCTGGTGTGCCTAAACAGTAGAAACCCCCCACAAGTGACCCCATTTTAGAAACTAGACCCCCCAAGGAACTTATCTAGATATGTGGTGAGCACTTTGAACCCCCAAGTGCTTCACAGACGTTTACAACGTAGAGCCGTGAAAATAATAAATCATTTTTCTTTCTTCAAAAATGATGTTTTAGCAAGCATTTTTTTATTTTCACAAGGGTAACAGGAGAAATTGGTCCCCAGTAATTGTTGCGCAGTTTATCCTGAGTATGCTGGTACCCCATATGTGGGGGTAAACCACTGTTTGGGCACACGTCAGGGCTCGGAATTGAGGGAGAACCATTTGACTTTTTGAATACGAGATTGGCTGGAATCAATGGTGGCGCCATGTTGCGTTTGGAGACCCCTGATGTGCCTAAACAGTGGTAACCCCTCAATTCTACCTCCAACACTAACCCCAACACACCCCTAACCCTAATCCCAACTGTAGCCATAACCCTAATCACAACCCTAACCCCAACACACCCCTAACCACAACCCTAACCCCAACACACCCCTAACCCTAACCACAACCCTAATTCCAACCCTAACCCTAACCCTAAACACAACCCTAATTCCAACTGTAGCCATAACCCTAATCACAGCCCTAACCCTAACCCTAACCCCAACACATCCCTAACCCTAATCCCAACTGTAGCCATAACCCTAATCACAGCCCTAACCCTAACCATAACCCCAACACACCCCTAACCCTAATCCCAACTGTAGCCATAACCCTAATCACAACCCTAACCACAACACACCCGTAACCCTAACCACAACCCTAATTCCAACCCTAACCCTAAGGTTATGTGCCCACGTTGCGGATTTGTGTGAGATTTTTCAGCATCATGTTTTAAAAATCCGCAGGTAAAAGGCACTGCGTTTTACCTGTGGATTTTCCGTGGATTTCCAGTGTTTTTTGTGCGGATTTCACCTGCGGATTCCTATTGAGGAACAGGTGTAAAACGCTGCGGAATCCGCACAAAGAATTGACATGCTGCGGAAAATACAACGCAGCGTTTCCGCCCGGTATTTTCCGCACCATGGGCACAGCGGATTTGGTTTCCATATGTTTACATGTTACTGTACACCTGATGGAACACTGCTGCGAATCCGCAGCGGCCAATCCACTGCGGATCCGCAGCCAAATCCGCACCGTGTGCACATAGCCTAATTCTAAAGGTATGTGCACACGCTGCGGAAAACGCTGCGGATCCGCAGCAGTTTCCCATGAGTTTACAGTTCAATGTAAACCTATGGGAAACAAAAATCGCTGTAGACATGCTGCAGAAAAACTGCACGGAAACGCAGGGGTTTACATTCCGCAGCATGTCACTTCTTTGTGTGGATTCCGCAGCGGTTTTACAACTGCTCAAATAGAAAATCGCAGTTGTAAAACCGCAGTGAAATGCGCAGAAAAAACGCGGTAAATCCGCAGCGGTTTAGCACTGCGGATTTATCAAATCCGCAGCGGAAAAATTCGCAGAGGACCAGAATACGTGTGCACATACCGAAACCCTACCCCTAACCCTACCCCTAACCCTACCCCTAACCCTAGCCCTAACCCTAGCCCTAACCCTAACCCTACCCCTACCCCTAACCCTACCCCTAACCCTAGCCCTAACCCTACCCCTAACCCTATTCTAACATTAGTGGAAAAAAAAAATTCTTTATTTTGTTATTGTCCCTACCTATGGGGGTGACAAAGGGGGGGGGTCATTTATTATTTTTTTTATTTTGATCACTGAGATAGATTATATCTCAGTGATCAAAATGCACTTTGGAACGAATCTGCCGGCCATTTTGGAAGATGGCGGCTCCCGGGGAGAAGACGGACGGACCCCGGCAGGATCGGTAAGTATGATAGGGTGTGGGGAGGGAGCACGGGGGGGGGGGATCGGAGCATGGGGGGGTGAATCGGAGCGCGGGAGGGGTGGAAAGGAGCACGGGGGGTAGAACGGAGCACGGGGGGGTGGAACGGAGCACGGGGGGTGGAACGGAGCACGGAGGGGGGTGGATCGGAGTGCAGGGGGGGGTGATCGGAGCACAGGGGGGTGATTGAAGCACGGGGGGAGCGGACAAAAGCACGGGGGGAGCCGGAGCACAGGACAGAGGGGAGCCAGAGCAGTGTACCGGGCAGATCGGAGGGCTGGGGGGGCGATCGGTGGGGTGGGGTGGGGGCACATTAGTATTTCCAGCCATGGCCGATGATATTGCAGCATCGGCCATGGCTGGATTGTAATATTTCACCCGTTATAATAGGTGAAATATTACAAATCGCTCTGATTGGCAGTTTCACTTTCAACAGCCAATCAGAGCGATCATAGCCACGGGGGGGGGTGAAGCCACTCCCTGGGCTAAACTACCACTCCCCCTGTCCCTGCAGATCGGGTGAAATGGGAGTTAACCCTTTCACCCGATCTGCAGGGACGCGATCTTTCCATGACGCCACATAGGCGTCATGGGTCGGATTGGCACCGACTTTCATGACGCCTACGTGGCGTCATGGGTCGGGAAGGGGTTAATATCACATCTCACCTGACTGCTGTAGACTGGTTGGCTGCAGCAGTCACATGTGATGAAACATCACCATAGGAGGTTGGGACATAAGGAGACCAGCAGAGGGTGGGGCAGGAAAGCCACCAAAGTGTCATGGAAGGTCAGTATATTTTTTCTTTTTTTTCACTGCTCTGCAGAAATAATCTGCAGACGTTTGGGTTTGGTGCAGATTTCAACTTGCCTATTCAACCCAACAAAGAATATCCTCAACTGATCTGCATTTTTAAATTGACATGGTATGGATTTGCTGAGCTCCTATAGCAATACTTTTTGAAATTTCTCTAAAACCAAGACAGAAAAATTCACACATGAAGAATTTTGGTAGTATGGAATTACAGGTTCCATCTTTCCTGGATCACCCAACACTGGCCAAAAAATTGCAAGCTGATTTTTTTAATCTGCATACAGGTTATAGGTGATGAAAAAACCTATCTGTGTACAATACATTATTTTTCTTTTCTTTTTTTATTTTTTTCTTACTTTACTTTTTACATATTTTTTATTACGCATTTCTAATAAAAATTTATCATAAACAGGAAAAAAAAAATCTGCTTTCTGATTTCCCATATAAATACTCTTTTGAAGTTATCAATTTTCAAATGCATGGATTCCGTGTTGGCAATTTAGATATACTTATGAAAAGTAACATACACAATATATAACATATTTACACTATAAAATATACTTGCATAACATCAAAAATTGATCCAGCGATTGCATAAGATTGAAATTATCAAGCCCTTGACAAAAAGACATATAGTTTCGAAACATGTTGGTAGGAGTGCATCTTATGTGAACCATGACAGCTGGCAAATCACTTGTGGGCTTTTTATGCAAGTTGGGAAATAAAGAGTATTTCTTTTTTGGGGGGAACTGTTGCATCAATGTTTGTTGTTTATGTGATTTCATTACTAATATCTTATCTTGAATATCTGTATTGTAACAAATCACCATCATTATATACAGTGGGTACGGAAAGTATTTAGACCCCTTTAAATTGTTCACGCTTAGTTTCATTGCAGCCAATTGGTAAATCAAAAAAGTTCATTTTTTCATAAATGTACACTTTGCACCCCATCTTCACGGAAAAAAAACTGAAATGTAGTAATTTTTGCAAATTTAAAAAAAAAGAAAAACTGAAATATCACATGGTCATAAGTATTCAGACCCCTTGCTCATTATTGAGTAGAAGCACCCTTTTGAGCTAGTACAGCCATGAGTCTTCTTGGGAATGATGCAACAAGTTTTTCACACCTGGATTTGGGGATCTTTTGCTATTCTTCCTTGCAGATCCTCTCCAGTTCCGTCAGGTTGGATGGTGAATGTTGGTGGACAGCCATTTTCAGGTCTCTCCAGAGATGCTCAATTGGGTTTAGGTAAGGGCTCTGGCTGGGCCAGTCAAGAATGGTCACAGGGTTGTTCTGAAGCCACTCCTTTGTTATTTTAGCTGTGTGCTTAGGGTCATTGTCTTGTTGGAGGGTGAATCTTCGACCAAGTCTGAGGTTTTCATCCAGAATATCTCTGTACTTGGCCGCCTTCATGTTTCCTTCAATGGCAACCAGTCATCCTGTCCCTGTAGCTGAAAAACACCACCATAGCATGATGCTGCCACCACCATGTTTCACTGTTGGGATTGTATTGGGCAGGTGATGAGTAGTGACTGGTTTTCATCACACATACCGCTTAGAATTATCACCAAAAAGGTCTATCTTTGTCTCATCAGACCAGAGAATCTTATTTCTCACAGTCTGGAAATCCTAGCAAACTCTATGTGGGCTTTCATATGTCTTGTACTGAGGAGAGGCTTCCGTCGGGCCACTCTGCCATAAAGGCCCGACTAGTGGAGGGCTGCAGTGATAGTTGACCATGTGGAACTTTCTCCCGTCTCCCTACTGCATCTCTGGAGCTCAGCTACAGTGATCTTGGGGTTCTTCTTTACCTCTCTCACCAAGGCTCTTCTCCCACGATTGCTCAGTTTGGCTGGATGGCCAGGTCTAGGAAGGCTTCTGCTGGTCCCAAACTTCTTCCATTTAAGGATTATGGAAGCCACTGTGCTCTTAGAAACCTTGAGTACTGCAGAAATTCTGTTGTAACCTTGGCTACATCTGTGCCTTGCCACAATTCTGTCTGAGCTCCTTGGTCAGTTCTTTTGACCTCATGATTCTCATTTGGTCTGACATGCACTGTGAGCTGTGAGGTTATATAGACAGGTGTGTGCCTTTCCAAATCAAGTCCTATCAGTTTAATTAAACACAGCTGGACTTCAATAAAGGAGTAGAACCATCTCAAGGAGGATCACAAGGAAATGGACAGCATGTGACTTAAATATGAGTGTCTGAATACTTATGACAATGTGATATTTCAGTTTTTCTGTTTTATTAAATTTGCAAAAATGTCTACATTTCTGTTTTTTTCAGTCAAAATGGGGTGCAGAGTGTACATTAATGTGAAAAAAATTAACTTTTTTGAATTTACCAAATGGCTGCAATGAAACAAAGAGTGAAAAATGTAAATGGGTCTGAATACTTCCCGTACCCACTGTATTCCCAGAAACATTGATTAAGCAAATAATTCACATTTATTGTACATATAAAAGGGACAAAATCTACCTCCTGACATTAAAAAATGCATTTTAACCTACTGTGAAAAATAATCCTAAATGTAGAACATGCTTTATAAGTCTGAAACATAAAAAAATAATCTGCTCACCACCTCAAGATAACAATAGTAGCTTGTTGGGTGCAGTGCACAGATAAAGGTGTGGGCCGGTTCCCAGGATGTGAAGAAAGTAAAGTGGATAATTCCACTAAAGGTACCGTCACACTAAGCGACGCTGCAGCGATACCGACAACGATCCGGATCGCTGCAGCGTCGCTGTTTGGTCGCTGGAGAGCTGTCACACAGACAGCTCTCCAGCGACCAACGATGCCGGTAACCAGGGTAAACATCGGGTTACTAAGCGCAGGGCCGCGCTTAGTAACCCGATGTTTACCCTGGTTACCATCGTTAAAGTAAAAAAACAAACGCTTCATACTTACCTACCGCTGTCTGTCCTCGGCGCTCTGCTTCTCTGGTCTGGCTGTGAGCACAGCGGCCGGAAAGCAGAGCGGTGACGTCACCGCTCTGCTTTCCGGCTGCCCGGTGCTCACAGCCAGACCAGAGAAGCTGAGCGCCGGGGACAGACAGCGGTAGGTAAGTATGTAGTGGTTGTTTTTTTACTTTAACGATGGTAACCAGGGTAAACATCGGGTTACTAAGTGCGGCTCTGCGCTTAGTAACCCGATGTTTACCCTGGTTACCAGCGAAGACATCGCTGAATCGGCGTCACACACGCCGATTCAGCGATGTCAGCGGGAGAGCCAGCGACAAAATAAAGTTCTGGCCTTTCTTCCCCGACCAGCGATGTCACAGCAGGGGCCTGATCGCTGCTGCCTGTCACACTGGACGATATCGCTAGCCAGGACGCTGCAACGTCACGGATCGCTAGCGATATCGTCTAGTGTGACGGTACCTTAAGGGGCATGCATGGGCTTGAAACGCGTAGGCCAAGTGTTTCTTTTAATCTTTGGTCTTTGAAATTTTAAAGCGATCAACTAAATATGTTTAACTTTTTGAATTGTGCGTGCTGGAATTATCACTTTATCTTATGAAACAGAAGACTCAGGAATGACTTTAATTTAAAACTGATGTATATCATGCTGATCCAACAATGCGAAAACAAGACAAACATAATACACTGTTTACTAAGTATGTCCCTAAGAGCAGATCTCCACAACTAAATTGACCGGGCTTTATATTTTCAGCTAAAACATTTAGGATGCGTTCATTTCTTTGACTAAATACTGCTTTAAAAGAGACCAGTCACCTACAAAGCGCTATTTACCTGCAGATATAGTGGTAATCTGCAGGTAAATAGGTTACCGGAAACCCAACATTTGGTATTCAATCATTTGGTATATCATTTCCTCCCCGCTGTATTCGGCTGCGTGCAGGCGCTGGACAGCATCATAACGCTGTTAACCTCCAGATTTACCCCATATCTGCAGGTTAACAGCGTTATTCCTGGTGACAGGTTCCCTTTAAGTTTGGTATCGCCGTTATTGTACTTACCAGGAGAATCATATTACCTGGTTATTTTTACAGCACAATGAATGCCACAAAAACATTTATCAGTTTATAGTATAGTAATATGAATAGTGCAGTTCAAAACTACAGTTTGTCCCACAAAAAGACAAGCCTTCATAGGCTATGTCAAGTGGGAAAATAAAAAAGTTCTGGCTATTGGAGGAACCGGAAGAAAAAAAAAAGCATAAAAATGAAAATGCTTGAGTCCTGAAAGCATTAATGTACTTATAATATACTTCTGTTTTTTGTCTTACTCAGCCTTACTCTTTTTGCTAAAATTTGTGAGAAGACTGTTTTGAAACGTGTTTTGAAGGAGCTTTGGAAGCTTGTAATGAACACTATGGAGAAAACTATTGTATTACCACCACTGACGGACCAAACGGTAAGTCTATATCAGATGGATCATAATTTAGTTACCACAAGTCGTGATTTCTGAATGAAAGTAGAAGAAAGCATCTGATGAGTTGTGACGTGTAACTAGTGCCCTGGCTCACTACATATTCTGGAGAAGAATTGGCTAATCAACACATTTTTTCATTGAATTATCTTAAAGGGAGCCTGTCACCAGGTTTCTGCCTGTCCATCTGAGAACAGCATAATATAAGGGGAGAAACCCTTAATCCAACGATGTATATCATCTGCTACCAGGTAATTCAATTGCCTTGACTACTGATTGGCAGCTTTCTGTGTACACTGTGCATAGCCAGAAAGTTTCCAATCAGTAGTTAGGGTGTGGTTGGACTACATGGCAGGAAGTTTATGTCATGCTCGCAGGTAGCGCATGTGGTTCGTGGACCCACTGTGCCGCAAGGCCAGCTCTGCCTCAGAATGGGCGTAGCTAAGCAGCTACCTGGTCTTCACTGGAGCTCCTGATGGTGGAGTCATACTAGGCTGCAGGTAGCCACCAGGTACCACTCCCAGGCAGACGTCAGTACTGCAGCTGCCGATCCCAAGTGGTCGGGTTTGCTGGATGGGGCGACGTGACCAGAGACACTGCAGAGCAGGATACGGAGACAGATGGGCTGTACAGGTCCTTCTCAAAAAATTAGCATATAGTGTTAAATTTCATTATTTACCAAAATGTAATGATTACAATTAAACTTTCATATATTATAGATTCATTATCCACCAACTGAAATTTGTCAGGTCTTTTATTGTTTAATACTGATGATTTTGGCATACAACTCCTGATAACCCAAAAAACCTGTCTCAATAAATTAGCATATCAAGAAAAGGTTCTCTAAACGACCTATTACCCTAATCTTCTGAATCAACTAATTAACTCTAAACACATGCAAAAGATACCTGAGGCTTTTATAAACTCCCTGCCTGGTTCATTACTCAAAACCCCCATCATGGGTAAGACTAGCGACCTGACAGATGTCAAGAAGGCCATCATTGACACCCTCAAGCAAGAGGGTAAGACCCAGAAAGAAATTTCTCAACAAATAGGCTGTTCCCAGAGTGCTGTATCAAGGCACCTCAATGGTAAGTCTGTTGGAAGGAAACAATGTGGCAGAAAACGCTGTACAACGAGAAGAGGAGACCGGACCCTGAGGAAGATTGTGGAGAAGGACCGATTCCAGACCTTGGGGAACCTGAGGAAGCAGTGGACTGAGTCTGGTGTGGAAACATCCAGAGCCACCGTGCACAGGCGTGTGCAGGAAATGGGCTACAGGTGCCGCATTCCCCAGGTAAAGCCACTTTTGAACCATAAACAGCGGCAGAGGCGCCTGACCTGGGCTACAGAGAAGCAGCACTGGACTGTTGCTAAGTGGTCCCAAGTACTTTTTTCTGATGAAAGCAAATTTTGCATGTCATTCGGAAATCAAGGTGCCAGAGTCTGGAGGAAGACTGGGGAGAAGGAAATGCCAAAATGCCTGAAGTCCAGTGTCAAGTACCCACAGTCAGTGATGGTGTGGGGTGCCATGTCAGCTGCTGGTGTTGGTCCACTGTGTTTCATCAAGGGCAGGGTCAATGCAGCTAGCTATCAGGAGATTTTGGAGCACTTCATGCTTCCATCGGCTGAAATGCTTTATGGAGATGAAGATTTCATTTTTCAGCACGACCTGGCACCTGCTCACAGTGCCAAAACCACTGGTAAATGGTTTACTGACCATGGTATTACTGTGCTCAATTGGCCTGCCAACTCTCCTGACCTGAACCCCATAGAGAATCTGTGGGATATTGTGAAGAGAAAGTTGAGAGACGCAAGACCCAACACTCTGGATGAGCTTAAGGCCGCTATTGAAGCATCCTGGGCCTCCATAACATCTCAGCAGTGTCACAGGCTGATTGCCTCCATGCCACGCCGCATTGAAGCAGTCATTTCTGCCAAAGGATTCCCGACCAAGTATTGAGTGCATAACTGAACATTATTATTTGATGGTTTTTTTGTTTGTTATTAAAAAACACTTTTATTTGATTGGATGGGTGAAATATGCTAATTTATTGAGACAGGTTTTTTGGGTTATCAGGAGTTGTATGCCAAAATCATCAGTATTAAAACAATAAAAGACCTGACAAATTTCAGTTGGTGGATAATGAATCTATAATATATGAAAGTTTAATTGTAATCATTACATTATGGTAAATAATGAAATTTAACACTATATGCTAATTTTTTGAGAAGGACCTGTATAGAGAACTTGGGTCCACAAGATAGGTTCTTGTTCACACTCGCAGTTATCAGGACAGTCCTGGAGTTGGCTGCACTAGGACTAAGAACCACAGACTCAGGACTGGCCGCACAGGGACCAGGGATTTGTGTTCAGGTATCAATGACGCGGTTTCAGGATTAGGATACCGCCGAAGTGGTCACAGGAACATTGACAAACTACACTAAACTTAACGGGAACACAGTATAAGGGAATAACTACAACAGACTAAGGACACAGGACCTGGCAACATACAGTTGGAGACTCCAACACACTAAGACTCAATTATAGTGGATGCTCAGGCACCTACGTGAATGTGAAAAAAAAATGAACTTTTTTGAATTTACCAAATGGCTGCAATGTAGCAAAGACTGAAAAATGTAAAGGGGCCTGAATACTTTCCGTACCCACTGTATCAGCCAACATGTTATTTTTATTACAAGGTAGAAAATGGGTTCAAGACATACAGTATGTGGCTCTATTTATCACAATTTTTGGTCATTAATTTGCAAAAACAAAACAAAAAAATATATAATCAAAGATCAGTTGAAACAAGAAGAAACAAGTGATAGTTTGGTACACAATATGTTATTTCACTAAGTATCACCTCGCAACAACCTTGTTAGCCAATTCCAGAGAATTAAAATTGACTGAGCATTTGGGTAAGGATAGCCACATTTATGCCCAAGACATAGTGAAAGAACTGCATATTAGTAATATCATGTGGCAGCAGGATCAATTTTGATACTTAATTTGACAGGAAGTTAGAATGGCGAATAAGAGGGCTAAGTGAGGGGGAGTCTTGAATAATGCCATTATTCACAGTTCTTTTCACAAGGTTCTGAATCAACCAGTAAGTTTGGTTCTTTTGGTAAATATATTGTGTTGTTCATTTAGCCTTATCTATCCTATGACTAAGGGCGCAGTTAACGCCCTACATTTTTTTGTATTATCATCGGGTTGGAGTGCTGATTCTCTTCCTTTTTTTTCGCACTAGCGCCTCATTCTATACTAATCATTTAGTTTTCCTGCGCATGTGCACTAACACTTCCATGTTGCCCGCACAAGCGCACCAACACTCTACTTATTCGGCAGCTCGGGTCTTTCATTCGCTCATGCGCAGTTGCACTTTTGAGGATCTCGGCTTTCTCCGCTGTCCTAACCACTCCCTTCTTATAGACTAATCACTGCATCCAAAAATGACGACACCATCATACTGGCACAAATACATGGCGTCTCTGCACAGTTTTTATGTTACTGAGCAGTACTTCACATGGATCCTGTGCTCTGCCGACTGATTCACCTGCAGGCACTATGTCATCAACTCAAGTCTCTCCACTGTTTTTCTATTTTTCTATTCATTTACTTGTGGTTCTCCTCTGAGACTGTCACATGACCACTAGTATATGGATGTGGTTTTTTCTTATTATTCACTTGTATAAACTTTTCCTGCAGCCTCCGGACTCTTCCTCTCTCATTGAGTTATGCTTAAAGCTTCTCTAGGACATTGAGGCAGGCATTAAATATGTATTAACAAGTATTATATGACTGAACTAGTCGGGTTCTCTTTTTTGGCCAGATATCATGGTAAACGTGAAGCAGAAAGAGACACAGTACTGGCACCATGTATCCCATTTATGATATATATCCTGTAAGGAAATGGTTCACACCCAAATTCTGAAAGGAATTGAATACTGAAATACTGGATAAAGTTCTGAATAGATAATGATTTATCAGAGATTGTAAAGAAGTTGAAATATGGTTGATTTTGTTTAGATTGTAATTTACTTATGAGAATCTTTACAAATACTATTATTTTCTGTTTTCTCACATGTATAGATATCCTTGATAAAGACATCATTGCCGAAACGTTGGATGGATTATAATTTTCTGTTTTACTCACGAGTCGCTTGTCAATAATATTACACTTTATTTCACCTTCACTCAAAATCTCTTAACTTTGTGCCGAAGGTTCTCTGTTTACTATTACTACGTTCAGTTTTCAGTCATAGGGTCGCGCCGACACAGTTTCCATGACCGCTCTGTGTATAGAGAAAACCTATGCCAGGCCAATATATATAAGGGACACTTCCAATTAGACATACTGGTAACTAAACTATTGACACATGTTCCTTCAGTACACCAACTACTACATATAAGGAGCTCAATACAACAAAATCCAGACTCCAAAAGTGACGCAATTGATTGCATATTACTCCAAAAACATCATATCTCAAAAAGGAGGACAGGTGGAGTTTTTTTTTTTTTTTAAATGTGCAAAAATCTTTATTGACACAATAATGAGCATACAAAAATACAGATAAAACCATGTGCTATAAAGGACACCACAAAAAGTGGTGGTGTTTAGTACAAAGTATAGCTCAATTCACAGTAACGAACAAAGTAGTAGTAAGATGAGGACTTGCTGGTTGAGCTCAGAGAGTCACATTACAATGCCCCCTGCTGTAAGCTAAAAATTGCCATCAGTCATTATACTATTCCTATGTCTATGCTAATGCCCATGGTTGCATGGTTTGTGGTCAAGAGCCCAAGGTTCAAAACCATTCTGACATTACAATCATCAAAGGTTCCCCAAATTCATTTGTATGATGCACAGTAAGAAAATCATCTTACCCAGTACTAAAACGCCAGCACCCAAACCCTGACACGCGTTTCGCTGTCTGTTGACTCTGCTTCCTCTTGAAACGCGTGTCAGGGTTTGGGTGCTGGCATTTTAGTACCGGGTAAGATGATTTTCTGACTGTGCATCATACAAATGAATTTGGGGAACCTTTGATGATTGTAATGTCAGATTGGTTTTGAACCTTGGGCTCTTGACCACAAACTATGCAACCCTGTGCATTAGTATAGACATAGGAATAGTATAATGACTGATAGCACTTTTTGCTTACATCAGGGGGAATTTTTGTGATTCTCTGAGCTCAACCAGCAAGTCCTCATCTTACCATTACTATGTTTGTTACTGTGAATTGAGCTATACTTTGTACTAAACGCCACCACGTTTTGTGGTGTCCTTTATAGCACATAGTTTTATCTGTCTTTTTTGTATGTTCATTATTGTGTCAATAAAGATTTTGTACATATTTTGTACAAAAAATATGTACATCTGTCCTCCTTTTTAAGATACGTATAAGGAGTGCAACTGTATGGAGGTGGCGGGGACCCTTAACTGCCTCCTGTCTCCTACACATTGAGCCCATGCAGCACCCCAATGGTTCCCTCATGTTTTATATGGTGATGTTATGTATTAATGTGTAATTTTTTACCAATGTAATGTGCTGTGCTTGTCATGCCTGGTCTTGTACTATGTATGCTGTAATGTGCTGTGTTTGTTATACACAAACTTAGGGATAGAAAGGCAACATAAAGTTAAACTGTTGGGAGGAGTTCAGCTAAGAAGCTGTGCAACAGGTTTACAGGTAAAGGATTTCCTGGTCTTGTAGCAGAGCTCGGGCAGGCTTGCCTGAGGCAAGACGCTCTTCACTGCCAGGAGCAGAGGGTGCCCCAGTCGGGGGTGACACCGACGGTCGGGCAAAGTGGACAGGTCCTGGTGCCGGGGTGCTCACTAACTGTGTCTTAGTGAACTCAGCCATGACTATCTTCCCGTGCCATCGTGTTTCACTTGGCGTAGTCAGCAGCATCAAATCCAGAAGCCCTGCAGCTACAGAACTAGTGGATAAGAGACCTGAGACTTGTTGACTGTTGACGGCTGTGAAAGAGTTAAAGATGGTGACTTTAAGATGGCACCAACTGCTGACAAGGAAACAGTGGTCAGTAGCACAAAAATGGAGAGTGGTGCCGCCTTTCATGGGCATCATAAAAGGAAATTGGCGCCAAAAGGAAGGAGGCCACATCCCACTGTGAGTAATGCCCGAAATAGGTGCGGGCGGAGAAGAAGCTTCAGCCGTCCTAACAGAGTGTGAGGAAATGGGTGGAGAAGCCAGAAGTAACTCCAACCATGAACAGGAGGAGCTCGGAAGGCCAAGACAGGTTGTCTGAAGAGAAGACGCCATTGTCTGGCAACATGCAGAGGCGAAGCACGTCCTATCATGGTGGCATCGGACGCCAGGACTGGAAGCTCTCTGTGGCCCGGGCGGAGAAGGGCCCCCTGCTCTTTGAAGCCTGGTGGATGAGCGAGTAAGAGGAGTGGCTTCCTTTTCGACGGACAGACAAGCAGGCCATCGAGGACGAGGATATCGCGGGACCGGAAACAGCCCAAAATACCTTGGAGGCTGCGCTGAGGAAGGTCATCACCGTCGTGGTTCCCGGCTCACACGGTCGAGCGAGGAGATCATCACCGAATTCAGCGGCGGTGAGTAGGGGACCGGCGTCTGATTAGATGGCCGCACCAGCTCCTACCCTCTCACCCCCTTCGGCCCTGCCATCATCTCCGACTCACGCTGCTTCTTCCTTCCGGCGTATGACTGGAGAAGCCCAGAGTATGCTCTCTCTCTCGAGGAGGCCTGGTGGATCCAGAGAGTCATCAAAGAGAAGAAGCAGCTAGAGCACCGCATAGTGAAGGAACTGCAGTGCCCCAGCGGGAAAGCTATGGCTGGACAGGTGAATAGCGGCATTGTCCACCACTTTGACTCCAGGAGGGGTTACGGATTTATCCTGGAGACCAGCACTGGAGATAAAGTTTACATGAACGCTGGAGCCATTGCTAATCGAGGTCCCCTTCACCTGTGGGAACGTGTCACCTTTGTGAAGGAGCAAGGGCCCCGAGGGCCATATGTGTTGGCTGTAAAAAAGGCCTCCAGTATGGAGGAAGGACGAACATGGGAGGCCCAGAGTTCTGAGCGGCCAACTGAAACGGTCACAGCTCCTGCAGCTAGACAGGAGAAAGCGGCGCCTGAACAGGATGTAGTGGCCGCAGATGAGTCACCAGAGCAGGCAGGGAGCCATGGGGCCACCGCTGGAGGGGGCACAGAGTAGGAGAAGCAGCGGGGACTCCTCCTTCAGTGGGTCCTTGGCCCATAAATATATCATTGTGCAGGGCCCAAATGCGGCCCATTATTCTAACTCACGGCCGTGTATTGATTGATGCGGCCTCTTTGAGAAAGTTGTGCCGGTTGCACTAAAGTGAAAAAAAATGTGTGGAAAGAGTCTGTTCCACCTCTCTGAAAGGGCAGTGAGCCTTATGTGACTTTAAGGACTGGGTGTCGGTGGTGATCATCACGGTCACAGTTGAATAACTTTGTTTTTTTTCCCCCTCCTCCAAGTTTCAGTTTTCCACTGCTGGATCACAGGGCTGAAACCCTATAAGGGTTGGTTACTATGGACTATGTCTGCGGCTGCTTTAAGAACTGAACTGTTTTTAACCTTGAACTTTACCCATTCGACCCTGAACTGACCCCTGCTAAAAGCAGCCCACCTGTGTTTAAAGGCCCGTGATCTGCTCAAAGGAGGGAGGGGGAGAGAGCTGTGCAGGATGACCTGATGAACAAGCCGGGTCAGGACTACGTGGACTAGTGTTAAGTGGCCACCGGGCCAGTATGTATGTTCCGGATGGGTCCCAGGAGCAAAGGGACCGGGGTCAGACTGACTCACCTTACAGGAACTTGGACTAAGCCGTGGTCATGTTGACCCATAGTTGGTATTAAAGACTCTTGGTTTTATTGACATTTTACTAAATGTTTTGTGTTTACAGGTGCTACCATGGTCGAGCACAACCATATTTTAAGAGGGAGGAGTGTAAGGAGGTGGTGGGGACCCTCGATGGCCTCCTTTCTCCTACACACCGAGCCCATGCGGCACCCCAATGGTTCCCTCATGTTTTATATGGTGATGTTATGTATCAATGTGTAATTGTTTACCAATGTAATGTGCTGTGTTTGTCATGCCTGCCCTTGTACTGTATATACTGTAATGTGCTGTGTTTGTTTTGCACAAGCTAAGGTGTATATAAAGGCAACATAAGGTTAAACTGTTGGGAGGAGTTCAGCCAAGAGGCTGTGCAACAGGTTTACAGGAAAATTATTTCCTGGTGTGGTAACAGAGCCCAGGCAGGGTTGCCTGAGGCAAGACGCTCTTCAATGCCAGGAGCAGAGAGTGCCCCGGTCGGGGAGGGACCGGCTGCCACAGACTGTCGGGCAGTGTGAACAGGTTCTGATGTTGTAGGACTGACTCCAGAAGGACTTCTGTAGTTCCCAGCCTGGATGGGAGCTGTTGAGATGGTGCCATCTCATGAAGTTGCAGGAACAGAGCAGGAAGCATTGTGTTGTTTACAGTAAAGTTTTCCCTTTGGAACAGAACTGCAGCCTGTGGTGTTTTCCTGAATACTCATCCCCAGCAGCTGAAGTGAGCATGTGTTGAAGGTAAATGACTGTACTGCAGGACTGGGACTTCACTTGTCTGTTTGTGTGCAAGGGACCGGGGTGCTTACTGACTGTGTCTTAGTAAACTCGGCCATGACTACCACCCCGTGCTACCTTGTTACACAACACTTCTAAGTTTTAATACATTGAAAACTGAGTGCTGCTAGAGGAAATAAATTTAATTTCCTCCCAGCATCGAGGCTATCAGTGATAGTGTGCCCCAGTGTCAAAACACTATTAACCTGCAGATTCACCATATCTGCAGGTGAATGGTGTTATTTCACATGACAGGTTCCCTTTAAGTGTTAATTTTTATGGTCTTTACTAAGGGGGTGTTACCCAGTGAGTCATTATGCAGAGCATCCTAAATACACACTCCCAAAGAATCCTGTGAACCACACCTTGTTGTACAGGGCATAAAAATTAGCACCAAATCCAAAGGCCTAAATCTCTGGAACTGTCTGGCCAATTAAAAAAAAAGTAACATACTTAGAAGAGCAACGGAAATGCAGTAAGAGCAAAAACTGACCACTTTTAACCTGTTGAAATGTACTCTTTAAGGATAGGTAGAGAGTAGTAATGAAGTGATGAGCGAGCATGCTCGTGTATTCGGCGTGCCCGAATACTATGTTTGAGTCTCGCGGCTGTTAGACTGCTGCAACACATTCAGGGATAGCCTGTCAGGAAATCTCTGCATGTGTTGCTGCTGTCAAACAGCCGCGAGACATGCAGGTGCGGGGACTCAAACATATGTTTTTAGCGTTCCGAAGACACTCAGGAACTTATCTCAGCATGTTCACTCATCACTAGTACAGAGGTATGAGGTTGAGAAAATATATGGAGCACATATTCTGTAATAAGCATTCAATTTGTGCTGCCTGGTATGAAGCTGATCGGTTGGGGGTTTGGTGGTGGTGCAGCTCTTGTCTATACTATGTCTCAGCTTGGTTTGTATTTTTGGGCTTTTTGTTCTTATGTTCCACACTTTATTACTTGATGTGCTTTTCCACATTTTTATTGGAGTCTATGGAATTTTATTACTTTACAATAAGGTCTGTATTGTATGGGTGGTGCATTTGAGCCTATTATATGCTTAACATCTTGACAATTTTGCACTTTTTTCATTTTTTTCTCCCCATTTTTTCTGCAGTAACCATTTCCTTCTTTATTCTGTTACTAGATGGTGGCCCGATTCTAACGCATCGGGTATGCTAGAATATGTATGTATGTATGTACGTTGCGCTGTGAGTGGGGGTTAAATTCCACGCCAATATCGCTGATTGGTCGCGCCCGGCTGCCCGCGACCAATCAGCAAAGCGTGGTTGAAATCCCGCACCAGTTCGCGGCCGGACTGCGTTTCGCTGATTGGTCGCCGGTCGCCGGGCACGACTAATCACCAAAGCGGTGTTTAAATTCCGCATCAATATCGCTGATTGGTCGCGGCCTGCCACGTAGTATATAGCACAGCCACGTAGTATATAGAAGCCACGTAGTATATAGCACAGCCACGTAGTATATAGCAGCCACGTCGTATATAGCAGCCACGTAGTATATAGCACAGCCATGTAGTATATTGCACAGCCACGTAGTATATATCACAGCGATGTAGTATATAACACAGCCCACGCAGTATATAGCACAGCCATGTAGTATATTGCACAGCCACATAGTATATAGCACAGGCAAGTAGTATATAGCACAGCGACGTAATATATAGCAACCACGTAGTATATAACACAGACAGCCACGTAGTAAATAGCAGTCACGTAGTATATAGCAGCCACATAATATATAGCAGCCACGTAGTGCATAGCACAGAGATGTAGTATATAGCAGTCACGTAGTATATAGCACAGTGATGTAGTATATAGCAGCCATGGAGTATATAACACAGCCCACGTATTATATAGCACAGCCACATAGTATATAGCAGCCACGTAGTATACAACACAGACAGCCACGTAGTATATAGTACAGCCATGTAGTATATAGCAGCCACGTAGTATATAGCACAACCACGTAGTACATAGCACAGTGATGTAATATATAGCAGCCAAGTAGTATATAATACAGACAGCCACATAGTATATAGCGGTCACATAGTATATAGCGGTCACATAGTATATAGCAGCCACGCAATATATAGCAGCCACGTAGTATATAACACAGCCATGTAGTATATAGCACAACGATGTAGTATATAGCAGCCATGTAGTATATAACACAGCCCACGTAGTATATAGCAGCCACATAGTATATAGCACAGACAGCCACGTAGTATATAGCAGTCACATAGTATATAGCCGCCACGTAATATATAGCCGCCACGTAATATATAGCAGCCACATAGTGTATATCACAGCCCACGTAGTATATAACACAGCCCACATAGTATACACCAGTGTGGGCACCATATCCCTGTGAAAATAAAAGAATTAAAATAAAATATAGTTATATACTCACCTTCCGTCGTCCACCGAAGCTGTCCCGCTCCTCGCGTTGTGGCCGGCAGCTTCCGTTCCCAGTGATGCATTGCGAAATTACCCAGATGACGTAGCGATCTCGCGAGACCGCTAAGTCATCTGGGTAATTTCGCAATGCATCTCTGGGAACAGAAGCTGCCGAGAGCATCAGGAAGAACGGGAAAGCTGCGGAGGCGACGGAAGGTGAGAATAGCAAGATTTTTTATTTTTTTTATTATTTTTAACATTATATCTTTTTACTATTGATGCTGCCTAGGCAGCATCAATAGTAAAAAGTTGGTCCGGGATGGGGCGACACACTGGCACTGACTGGAGGGGAGTAGGGAGGGGGCACTGACTGGACGGAAGTAGGGAGGGGCCAATTCGTGGCTGGACTGTGTCTGTCGCTGATTGGTCGCGGCCTGCCGGCCGGGACCAATCAGCAACACATGATTTCCATTACAGACAAACAGACAGACAGACAAACAGACGGAAGTACCCCTTAGACAATTATATAGATAGATTAATTATTTTTATTTTGGCTCAATTGTGGTGAAAACAGATTCATTTTATTGTATAGAACTTTCGGTACAAATTCTAGCTGAACCACTTTGTTTTATATTACAGAAAACATTGCAAGTAGGACACAGGAAAGAAAGGTCTCTGTTAGTGATGAGAGAGTATGTTCGTTACTCAAGATTTCCGAGCATGCTCGGGTGTTCTCCGAGTATTTTGGGCGTGCTCATAGATTTAGTTTTTGTCACCGCAGCTGCATGACTTGCGGCTGCTAGATAGGCTGAAAACATGCAGGGATTGCCTGTTTGTTAGGAAATTCCCACATGAATGTGCAACTTTTCTATTAGGATGTGAAAATCCAGTGTATATTCTGCCTAAGATCTTGATCCCAGGGCTACTTTTGCCTTACAGCATTCAATTGCCCTTCCTATCAAACATTTAGTAGAGGGAATTAAAGGGAACCTGTCAGCAGGACTGTGCACAGTATCTTACAGACAGTGTCAAGTTAGCGCCATTATGCTGATTAAAATGATACCTTGGTTGATGAAATCTGTCTTGTGGTTGTTGTTTAATCTTTATTTTCAGTTTTCAGTTAATGATATGCCAGTGTCCTGGGGAGGCCTGTGGGGGGTCTTCATGTGGTGCTCTGCTTACATTTTCATATGTATGGGCTGATGGCTAACTGATCCCTCACTGATCTGCACCCTATTTTACCTACTGCATAGAGTATCGTGTGGAAAAAAAAGAGCATTCATCACTTTGGCTCCATCAAAATGACAGCAGCACCTGTGCAGTAGCATTTATCGGCAATAGATACTACTGTGCAGGCTCCGCTGGTGACATTTTCATGGATCCAATTTGTCTTTTCTCCGGCAAAATGGTACTGCCGGCGGCGCTTGCGCAGTAGCATCTATCAGAACGTGCTAGATGCTACTTCGCATGCGCCACCGTCGCCATTTTGATAAATATATATTTTTTTCTCCCCACAATACTATATGACTAAATTATAAATGAATATGTGCATATTATCCATTGCATCGTGCTACAGCACCGGTACCTGCGTGATGAATTTAATATTTTTTTTCCCACACAATATTCTATGCAGTATGTAAATAGGGGGCAGGTCACTAAAGGATCAGTGACCTGTTATAAGCCATACAGATGAATATATAAGCAGAGCACCACATAAAGACGCCCCCACAGGCCGCCCGAATCACGAAAATCTCATTAACTGAAAACGTCAAATACAGTTCAAACAACAACCACAAGACGGATTTCATCACCCCAGATATCATTTTAATCAGTACAACAGCGCCGACATGACAGTGTCTGTAGTTTACTGAGCACAACCCTGCTGACAAGTTCACTTTAAGTGTTAGCAGCAGCTCAATTAACGCTTTACATGCCAGAGTAAATAGCGGCCACTGCATTTAAAGAGTATGACAAAAGGATCTGTCACTCCATGCTGCCTGTTGTGTAATTCCAGTGTGCTGGTTATTGCTATGGAAAGGAGTGGCCTAACAATGGCCTCTTTGTCTGTGATAGATAAACTCCTAGTGGATCATGCCAGAATCATACAGTAAATTTGTCTCCAGTCAAAATGACAGCCTTAAGGTACCTTCACACATAACGATATCGTTAATGATATCGTTGCTTTTTGTCACGTAGCAACGATATCGTTAAGGAAATCGTTCTGTGTGACAGCGACCAACGATCAGGCCCCTGCTGGGAGATCGTTGGTCGCTGAGGAAAGTCCAGAACTTTATTTCGTCGCTGGACTCCCTGCAGACATTGCTGGATCGGCGTGTGTGACACCGATCCAGCGATGTCTTCACTGGTAACCAGGGCCGCGCTTAGTAACCCGATGTTTACCCTGGTTACCATCCTAAAAGTAAAAAAAAAACAAACACTACATACTTACCTACTGCTGTCTGTCCCCCAGCGCTGTGCTCTGCTCTCCTCCTGTACTGGCTGTGAGCGTCGGTCAGCCGGAAAGCAGAGCGGTGACGTCACCGCTCTGCTTTCCGGCCTCTGTGCTCACAGCCAGTGTAGGAGGAGTGCGACATCCAGCGATGTCTTCACTGGTAACCAGGGCCGCGCTTAGTAACCCGATGTTTACCCTGGTTACCCGGGGACTTCGGGATCGTTGGTCGCTGGAGAGCTGTCTGTGTGACAGCTCTCCAGTGACCAAACAGCGACGCTGCAGCGATCGACATCGTTGTCGGTATTGCTGCAGCGTCGCTGAGTGTGAAGGTACCTTTACTGCAAAAAAATAAACCCTCACACAACTTTGTGTACGGAAAACTAAAAAGTTATGGCCTTCATAAAATGGTACAAAAAAATGATTTTTTTGTTTGTTTGCTATCCTTTAAAGTGTTTTTTTCCCCAATAGTTGTAAAAGATCCAAAAATGAAATAAATTTGCTATTTGTATTATCATATCGACCTTCAGAAAAGAGTGACATTTAACTTTTCCGATTAGTGAGTGGTGTTTATGAAAATATCCCAAATTACTTGTTAATTCCACCTCCCAAAAAGTGTAATAAAAAGTCATAGGTATTGGATCCAATAAAAACTGCTCCTTGTTACAGGAAAATAAGCCTCTCATATAGCTCTGTAGCCAGAAAATGTTTAACTTACTTCATATAACTCTGAGAATATGGTAGCACAAAAACAGATGATGTTTTCAAACAGTATTTATTGTGTAAAAGTAGTGTAACTTTTATAAAATGCAAAGTTTTTTTTGTAAAACTATCTAAACTTAGTATCATCATAATTTTGCTGACACACAGAAGCACCACTCCAGCATTTTTTTTATTTCACCTCAGGAATGGTGTTACTAATGCAAGTTCCCTGCACCTGGTAATATGCTCATCAGCCGCCGTCTTCTTCTGTTCTTAGCGGCGCTCCGGTGATCTTCTGCAGATTGTGAGTCTGCCGGATCACTCCAGTATTTGGTGGGCAAGCAGGAAGTCACTTCTTAATATAAGCCTATGAGAGCCTCGTTCTGGCTCTCATAGAATCACTTTCGGTCAGTCAGAAGCTCCAGTCATAAGATGGCAGAAAGGAAGTGGAACGGAGCTGGGAAAAGCTGAAGATAGCGACTCATGAGTTAAAGGGAACCTGTCACCCCCAAAATCAAAGGTGAGCTAAGCCCACCGGCATCAGGGGCTTATCTACAGCATTCTGTAATGCTGTAGATAAGCCCCCGATGTATCCTGAAAGATGAGAAAAAGAGGTTAGATTATACTCACCTGGGGGGGTGGTCCGATCCGATGGGTGTCGCAGGGCCAGTCCGGGGCCTCCCATCTTCATAAGATGTCGTCCTCTTGTCTTCACGCTGCGGCTCCAGCGCAGGCGTACTTTGTCTGCCCTGTTGAGGGCAGAGCAAAGTACTGTAGTGCGCAGGCGCCGGGCCTCTCTGACCTTTCCCAGCTCCAGCGCACTGCAGTACTTTGCTCTGCCCTCAACAGGGCAGACAAAGTACGCCTGCGCCATAATCGCAGCATGAAGACCAGAAGAGGACATCATCGTAAGAAGATAGGAGGCGCTGGACCGGAATGTGACGCCCATTGGACCAGACCGCAGCGGGGCCGCCTCTGGGTGAGTATAATCTAACCTCTTTTTCTCATCTTTCAGGATACATCGGGGGCTTATCTACAGCAAGTGGGCTTAGCTCACCTTCGATTTTGGGGGTGACAGGTTCCCTTTAAATACTAGGAGGATGGAACATGGATTAGTGATACTACTCCAGTGCTGAAATAAAAAAAATGCTGGAGTGGTGCTTTAACCTTTTATTCGTGCAGAAAATGAAAAGCGTAAAATCTAAATTGTCAAAAAGCAACAGCAGAATTGTTTTTTTTTTCATTTTTTCCCCATAAGGTTATAAAAGTTAAATATTAGGCTGTATGTACCCCAAACCCAGGCCACAATTAGCCCCCTTTGCCTCCAGCAAGCATAGCATTAGGGAAGAACCGGATGGCATAATGGAATATTTTAAACATTTCTCATCTTGGTCACAGCAGAATAATGTTACCTCTAGCAGTGACACCATCAGTTTGAGTTAGTAATCTACAAAGAATGGTCTGCCTGGTCTCAAGTGATTAAAAAAAGATAATTTTTTGAGTGTTTTTGTATTTTAAAAAGTTTCTCAGTACATTGTTATTAAATGGGCTGTAGTAAATTGTTTACCCTCTGTTTCTGTGATGAGGTCACTTTAGCTGTGCTCACGTTAAAGAGCTTGAAGGGGCTTGGATACAGTCCTAGGAGACCTCAGAGTGTTATATACATGTTATCAGGAAAATTACAGTACAGTATTTGTGGCAAATGTATTTGACTCAAATAAAATGTTTTGGAAAAATTCTCCAAGTATTTTTCCTTTTTTGGAAGTTAATAACATTTTGCTAAACTGTTTCTTTGTTATTTGTTTTGTAGAAACAAGAGACTTTTCTAGGTTCTTAGATAATAAAACTGTCTAATTATGTAGACTATGACTATAGAAAGCCTAGCAGCTCTGCTTCCAGGTATATTAAAGCAGTGTATGCATTGACAACCCATTCAGTGCAGATAATTGAAATCCTCTTTTTGTATAATACTATTATGGGTGAAGGTTCAGAAAAATCTAAGCTCTTTTAATACAACATTCTTCATTTATCTATTCTTGTCTATATGCATGTATGTATGTGCAATGGTCTGGCTCGCCATTTAAATTATTGTGTCATATAAAGTATCTTGTGGAAGGGAATCTGTTACCAGCTTTTTGCTACACCATCTGAGAACAGCATGATATAGAAACGGATTATATTTATAGTGATGTGTTACTAGGTGCTGCAGCTTTGATTAAAAATTGTTTTATCTGCTGCAGATCTAGCAGTTTTCTGATTGCTGAGCTCTGTATAACCCCACCCACACAGTGCACAAAAAAGCTGCCAATCAGTGGTGGGGGCATGGTAGGACTACCTGGCGGCAGGTTTACTATAGTGATTGTCTCCTGCTAATAAATCAGTGATTTTATGAAAACTACAGCAACAAGACCAGTAAGTGACATACAGAGTAGGACTGGAACACCTTGAGCCCACCAGAGAAAATCATTCTTTGGGCCCACTATGTAGCTACATAGAAATAAATACAAGACCACCAATTGTGTGATAAAACACGCTAATATCAGAGTATAATATAAGGAAGTACATATCTTAATTATGTACCAGGGGTTGGGGTAGCCCCCTCACAGAATATAAAGTAGCCCCCCTCATAGAATATAAAGTAGTTCCCTCATAGAATATAAAGTAGCCCCCTCATAGAATATAATGTAGCCTCCCTCATGTAATATAATGCAGCCCCCCTCATAGAATATAATGTAGCCCCCCACCACAAAATATAATGCAACCCCCTCATAAGGTATAACGCAGCCCCCATAGAATATAATATAGCCCCCTCATAGGGTATAATCCAGCCCTCCTCATATATTATAATGTAGCCCCTCCACAGAATATAATGTAGCCCCCCAGAATATAATGCAACTCCCTCATAAGGTATAAGGCAGTCCCCCATTGAATATACTGTAGCCCCCTCCCCTCATATAGTATAATGTAGCCCCAAGAATATAATGTAGCCCCCTGAGAGAATAATGCAGCCCCCACACAGAATATAATGCAGTCACCCCACAGAATATAATGCAGCCACCCCACAGAATACAGAATATAATGTAGCCCCTTCATAAAGTATAATGCAGCCCCCTCATATAGTATAACACAGCCCCCCTCAAGGGTATAATGCAGCCCCCCTCATATGGTATAATGCAGCATCCCTCATAGGGTATAATGCAGCCCCCCACCTCCATCATTGTTCTCCACCTCCACCCCATCATTGTCCTCATCACCACCTCCATAATTGCCTTCTCACCCACCACCCCTATCATTGTCCTTTCAACCACCTCCATCATTGCTTTCTCCCCCACTACCCCATCATTGCCCATTCCATCACCTCCATCATTGCCTCCTCCCCCACCAACACCATCATTGTCCTTTCCACCACTACTATCATTGTCCTTTCCACCACAACCATCATTGCCTTCTCCCCCACCACCCCATAATTGCCCATTCCACCACTTATATCATTGGTTTCCCCCCCACCACTTCCATCATTGCCCTCTCCATCTCCACCATCATTGCCTCCCCCCACCACCCCATAATTGCCCTTTCCACCACTTATATCATTGGTTTCCCCCCCACCACTTCCATCATTGCCCTCTCCATCTCCACCATCATTGCCTCCCCCCACCACCCCTATCATTGTCCTTTCCACCATCTCCATCATTGCCTTCCCCCCACCACCCCATCATTGCCCTCTCCATCTCCTCCATCATTGCCTCCTCCCCCACCACCCCATCGTCCTTTTCACTTCCACAAACATTGCCTTCTCCCCCACCAACCCCATCACTGCTCTCTCCATCACCCACATCATTGCTCTCTCCAATACACACACAGCACAACTCTCTCACACAGCACCGCACCACTCGCTCTCTCTCACACACACACACACACAGCACCGCACCACGCACACACACACACAGACAGACACACTCACCTCTCCGCACGTTTCCCGCAGCCGCAGCACATCCCAGCAGTATCTTCGTCGCTGGCAGATTTCTCGTTGGAGCTAGAATGTATGGGCTCCTTCCAGGTCCTGACTACAGCCCATACATTCTAGCTGTCTCCAGGAAATGACATCATACCTGGAAGCAGCCCATACATTCTAGCATCTACCCTGCAGGCAGTATTAGCCTCAGTCTGCGGCTAACACTGGCCCTGTATGCCAGCAGGTGTAAGTGCCTGGGCCCACCGGAGAATCCTCTGATTTTCTGGCGGTCCAGTCTGACCGTGATGACAGATCACTGGAAACAGGAGCTCTGCTCATATACTATGTTGCTCACAAATTAGATCCCGGTGACAGATTCCTGTTAAAATATTAATGAAAAGGTAATTTTAATCAGTGGGGGATTCATTTCCATGACCTTTGTCAATCAGCAGAATTAGGAAGCACACTGCAATCTTTCAAGAACCACTTTGCTTTAATTGTCATCACTTCCATTCGCACAGTAAATACACCGTACATAGGTTTGAGGCTGTGCCTGGTGCATCACTCCATGTGATTTAATATGCCAAGGAAACCACAAGCAGTTGTACTATGATGAGACATTTACACTTGAGAAGCTGATAATAAGTTTGGCGCCATGATTGCTTTTACTGTCTGTATAACCAGTGTAGAAGACCTAAATGATACACAGCTCATTTCTGCTCACTTTGAACAATATGGATCTTGTCATTAACTCCCCATAAAATTTGGGCATGGCAAAAAGGTCCTACATAGGGTTTACTTGATATCATCAATGAATAGCTGCTATTAACTAGACGTACTGCCTTGAGTTAATATTTCAGCTGCCGTAGTTCTGAAATAATATCTATTACCACCATATATGTATTATGAAAAAATTAAGCAATTTATTATTCTATATAGTCATCTCAGTTACAAGTGACTGAATCTCATTGGTTTTTTACTTGACTGCTTTGCATATATATTCCAAATAAATATTGTACAGTGCAGTAATTGATTTGGTAAGCCAGTTGGTGAATATGTTGGCATCATGATACAGGCCCATCAAGTCTTACAAATAACAAAACAAAAAGGACAATAAACAACAAAAACTGTCCTGAGCAGGGTGGAAGATGTTGCTATATGTATTGAATTACTTATTGTTGTTTATTTCTCACTGCTCACCTTTCGTGCAGATGATAGTAAGTAGATGTTGTGTGTCTCTGTCTCTCCCAGTTAGCTGATCTGTGTCATGTGTGAAGCTGCAACCTTCTCCTTGTTTCCTTCTGCTCTGGTCCTGTGTCTCTCTCAGCTATATTAGTTGCTATCCCTTTTATCTGTAACATGTGGGTCACCATGCTTAGTCCACATTTCCTCATCTCAATTGTTGATGTGAACAGTCCTCTGGGTAACAGAGGAGGAAGAACAGGAGTTTATAGGCGACAGACGCAGTTGTATTTGTAGTTCATATATCGATAATTACTATACAAATCTTGGGAGAAATGGGGAGTAATAAAAAAAATAAAGTCAAAGCTGTGTTGGAGGGGAAATGTTATTGTTTAACATAGATTTATAATGAATATCTAAACAAATAAATAGCTAATTAACGTAATTCATTTTGTACAAATTCTATGTTACAGCATGTGTTAAAGGTCACAGCTGCATTCATAGTACTGGAGGCTTCAAAAAATAAATTCTTCCAGTATTCCTTTCTGGTATAATGACATATGCCTAAGGGCTCTTTCACATATCCTGATATTTCTGGTACTGAAAAAACAGTACCCAAGATATCTGTGTCCGCGTGTACGTGTGTTTAATACGTGTCGAATACGTGTGGCAACTGTGTGCTGCCCATGTGCCGCATCAGTATCACACGTACTGGCGCCTAGGAATCAGCAGTACAGTTCGCACTGTTCCCCAGCGCCGGGTGCTGTAGACAGGTCACATCATTGTCCCCTACTCGCTCTGATCAGCAGTAGCAGGAGAGAATGTTGAGAGTTGTATTCAAGTAATAACAGCAAGAGCAAGCAATGGCAGATGAGAGTATTCATCAGCTTGCACTATGAATGAATAAATAAAAAAGGGCTGTATTTTTGATAACTAGCCATGCAAAACTGACAGCTGGTGAAGTGAGTTCATTAGCTCTGAACTCCCAGGACCTGTCTGACGGCACAGCGAGCAGGAGAACTTTCTCACGCTCGCGATGCGCTCAGACAGGGAATATGAGTTCACAGGGAGCCACTGAGCACAAGCTGCTCAGTCTCTCTGCTGGATGACAGGTTGTATGGTCTCATCATGCAACCATGCAGTCTGCCATCTAGATGAAGCAGAGCTAGACCCGTCGTGTGACTAATGGATTATCATCTCTGCGGAAAGGTGACGGATATTGTTATTATTTTTTTATTTTTAACTCTGTTGCAGATGACAATGGCGTCTGTGGAATGGGGGAGGTCATAAGTAAGGTTTTATTAAGATTTATTAAAGGAGTCTGTGTCATTCTTTCCATTAAAGGACTTTATTCTAGGTGTGTGTGTTTGCATACAATGTGACAATGGGGTTAGTAATGGGGGCATCTTATTGACACCTCTCCATTACTAACCTCGAGGCTTAATGTCACCTGACAATACAAAGATGACATCAATCTCCCCAACTATCACCCCACTTGCCACTGTTACAGGGCAAGGGGGAAGAGCGAGGCTAAGTGCCAGAATTGGTGCATCTTAGGGATGCGCCTTTTCTGGGGTGACTGAGAGCTGATGCTTTTAGCCTGGGGGGCCAGTATATTACTATCATCCCGCAGCTGTCTGCATAGCCTTTGTGGTTATTAATTATAGGGGGACTCTACATAATTTTTTTTTAGGGTCTCCCATTTTAATAGCCAGTAAAGGCTAAGTATACAGTGGTGAGCTGATGTTAATAGCCTGGGAAGCTCCATTGGTATTACCCTCTTCCCAGGTTATAAACATCGGCCCCCATCAGCTTTCCCTCTGCTGGTTACGAAAATTATGCGGGAGCCCACGCCATTTTTTTCAGAAAAATTATCTTTTATTAAATACATATACAGTAAGCTGCACACTCACTGTAATACATATATAGATGTCAGTGACATATATAATTATCTATTCTATGTGTATATACTGTATGAAATCCATCTCTTCCATCCTGTTGGCTCCTGCTGCAATTTTACTGTATACGGCAGATGAATTCATAGCTTTTCTTCTATCTACCTATCTATGTAATATATATACATATATATGTGTGTTCTACTGACATCTATATATCTATGTATCCTATTCCATCTATTCTATTCTAATCTATCACTCTGTGATTTTAATGTATGCGGCACATGAATTGCCAGCTTTAGAAAGGACAACGGTTTGTAAAAATTGGACAGCACTCTCGAATGTTGTGTGATTTTTTTTTTCTCTCACTCATAGTCTTGCATTGGTGAGTCTCGGCTGAGTCTCTTTGACAATCACAGCATGCTGCAATTTTATACGCACGCTGAATATGGCTCAGAAAATTAATGCTGATGTGAGCTGCCCCATAGATTAACCCCTTTACCCCCAAGGGTGGTTTGCACGTTAATGACCAGGCCAATTTTTACAATTCTGACCACTGTCCCTTTATGAGGTTATAACTCCGAAACGCTTCAACGGATCCTGGTGATTCTGACATTGTTTTCTCGTGACATATTGTACTTCATGATAGTGGTAAAAATTTTTTGATAGTACCTGCGTTTATTTGTGAAAAAAACGGAAATTTGGCGAAAATTTTGAAAATTTCGCAATTTTCAAACTTTGAATTTTTATGCAATTAAATCACAGAGATATGTCACACAAAATACTTAATAAGTAACATTTCCCACATGTCTCCTTTACATCAGCATAATTTTGGAACCAATTTTTTTTTTTGTTAGGGAGTTATAAGGGTTAAAAGTTGACCAGCAATTTCTCATTTTTACAACACCATTTTTTTTTAGGGACCACGTCTCATTTGAAGTCATTTTGAGGGGTCTATATGATAGAAAATGCCCAAGTGTGACACCATTCTAAAAACTGCACCCCTCAAGGTGCTCAAAACCACATTCAAGAAGTTTATTAACCCTTCAGGTGTTTAATAGGAATTTTTGGAATGTTTAAATAAAAATGAACATTTAACTTTTTTACACAAAAAATTTACTTCAGCTCCAATTTGTTTTATTTTACCAAGGGTAACAGGAGAAATTGGACCCAAAAAGTTGTTGTCCAATTTGTCCTGAGTACGCTGATACCCCATATGTGGCAGTAAACCACTGTTTGGGCGCATGGGAGAGCTCGGAAGGGAAGGAGCGCTATTTGACTTTTCAATGCAAAATTGACAGGAATTGAGATGGGACGCCATGTTGCGTTTGGAGAGCCACTGATGTGCCTAAACATTGAAACCCCCCACAAGTGACACCATTTTGGAAAGTAGACCCCCTAAGGAACTTATCTGGATGTGTGGTGAGCACTTTGACCCACCAAGTGCTTCACAGAAGTTTATAATGCAGAACCGTAAAAATAAAAAATCATATTTTTTCACAAAAATTATATTTTTGCCCCCAATTTTTTATTTTTCCAAGGGTAAGAGAAGAAATTGGACCTTAAAAGTTGTTGTCCAATTTGTCCTGAGTACGCTGATACCCCATATGTGGCAGTAAACCACTGTTTGGGCGCATGGGAGAGCTCGGAAGGGAAGGAGCGCAGTTTGACTTTTCAATGCAAAATTGACAGAAATTGAGATGGGACGCCATGTTGCGTTTGGAGAGCCACTGATGTGCCTAAACATTGAAACCCCCCACAAGTGACACCATTTTGGAAAGTAGACCCCCTAAGGAACTTATCTAGAGGTGTGGTGAGCACTTTGACCCACCAAGTGCTTCACAGAAGTTTATAATGCAGAACCGTAAAAATAAAAAATCATATTTTTTCACAAAAATTATATTTTTGCCCCCAATTTTTTATTTTTCCAAGGGTAAGAGAAGAAATTGGACCTCAAAAGTTGTTGTCCAATTTGTCCCGAGTACGCTGATACCCCATATGTGGCAGTAAACCACTGTTTGGGCGCATGGGAGAGCTCGGAAGGGAAGGAGCGCCGTTTGACTTTTCAATGGAAAATTGACAGGAATTGAGATGGGACGCCATGTTGCGTTTGGAGAGCCACTGATGTGCCTAAACATTGAAACCCCCCACAAGTGACACCATTTTGGAAAGTAGACCCCCTAAGGAACTTATCTGGATGTGTGGTGAGCACTTTGACCCACCAAGGGCTTCACAGAAGTTTATAATGCAGAGCCATAAAAATAAAACAAAATTTTTTTCCCACAAAAATTATTTTTTAGCCCCCAGTTTTGTATTTTCCCTAGGGTAACAGGAGAAATTGGACCCCAAAAGTTGTTGTCCAATTTGTCCTGAGTACGCTGATACCCCATATGTGGGGGGGAACCACCGTTTGGGCGCATGGGAGGGTTCGGAAGGGAAGGAGCGCCATTTGGAATGCAGACTTAGATGGAATGGTCTGCAGGCGTCACATTGCGTTTGCAGAGCCCCTAATGTACCTAAACAGTAGAAACCCCCCACAAGTGACACCATTTTGGAAAGTAGACCCCCCTAAGGAACTCATCTTGATGTGTTGTGAGAGCTTTGAACCCCAAAGTATTTCACTACAGTTTATAACGCAGAGCCATGCAAATAAAAAATATTTTTTTTTCCACAAAAATTATATTTTAGCCCCCAGTTTTGTATTTTTCCAAGGTTAGCAGGAGAAATTGGACCCTAAATGTTGTTGTCCAATTTGTCCTGAGTACGCTGATACCCGATATGTGGGGGGGAACCACCGTTTGGGCGCATGGGAGGGCTCGGAAGGGAAGGAGCATCATTTGGAATGCAGACTTAGATGGATTGGTCTGCAGGCGTCACATTGCGTTTGCAGAGCCCCTAATGTACCTAAACAGTAGAAACCCCCCACAAGTGACCCCATATTGGAAACTAGACCCCTCAATGAACTTATCTAGATGTGTTGTGAGAACTTTGAACCCCCAAGTGTTTCACTACAGTTTATAACGCAGAGCCGTGAAAATAAAAAATCTTTTTGTTTTCCCACAAAAATTATTTTTTAGCCCCCAGTTTTGTATTTTCCCAAGGGTAACAGGAGAAATTGGTCCACAAAAGTTGTTGTCCAATTTGTCCTGAGTACGCTGATACCCCATATGTTGGGGTAAACCCCTGTTTGGGCACACAGGAGAGCTCGGAAGGGAAGGAGCACTGTTTTACTTTTTCAACGCAGAATTGGCTGGAATTGAGATCGGACGCCATGTTGTGTTTGGAGAGCCCCTGATGTGCCGAAACAGTGGAAACCCCCCAATTATAACTGAAACCCTAATCTAAACACACCCCTAACCCTAATTCCAACGGTAACCCTAACCACACCTCTAACCCTGACACACCCCTAACCCTAATCCCAACCCTATTCCCAACTGTAAATGTAATCTAAACCCTAACCCTAACTTTAGCCCCAACCCTAACTGTAGCCCCAACCCTAACCCTAACCCTAGCCCTAACCCTAGCCCTAACCCTAGCCCTAACCCTAACCCTAGCCCTAACCCTAGCCCTAACCCTAGCCCTAACCCTAGCCCTAACCCTAACCCTAACCCTAGCCCTAACCCTAGCCCTAACCCTAGCCCTAGCCCTAACCCTAGCCCTAACCCTAGCCCTAACCCTAGCCCCAACCCTAACCCTAGCCCTAACCCTAGCCCTAGCCCTAACCCTAGCCCTAACCCTAACCCTAGCCCTAGCCCTAACCCTAGCCCTAACCCTAGCCCTAACCCTAGCCCTAGCCCTAACCCTAGCCCTAACCCTAGCCCTAATGGGAAAATGGAAATAAATACATTTTTTTTTATTTTTCCCTAACTAAGGGGGTGATGAAGGGGGGTTTGATTTACTTTTATAGCGAGTTTTTTAGCGGATTTTTATGATTGGCAGCCGTCACACACTGAAAGACCCTTTTTATTGCAAAAAATATTTTTTGCAATACCACATTTTGAGAGCTATAATTTTTCCATATTTTGGTCCACAGAGTCATGTGAGGTCTTGTTTTTTGCGGGACGAGTTGACGTTTTTATTGAAAACATTTTTGGGCACGTGACATTTTTTTATCGCTTTTTATTCCGATTTTTGTGAGCAAGAATGACCAAAAGCCAGCTATTCATGAATTTCTATTGGGGGAGGCGTTTATACCGTTCCGCGTTTGGTAAAATTGATAAATCAGTTTTATTCTTCGGGTCAGTACGATTACAGCGATACCTCATTTATATCATTTTTTTATGGTTTGGTGCTTTTATACGATAAAAACTATTTTACAGAAAAAATAATTATTTTGGCATCGCTTTATTCTCAGGACTATAACTTTTTTATTTTTTTGCTGATGATGCTGTATGGCGGCTCTTTTTTTGCGGGACAATATGACGCTTTCAGCGGTACCATGGTTATTTATATCTGTCCTTTTGATCGCGTGTTATTCCACTTTTTGTTCGGCGGTATGATAATAAAGCGTTGTTTTTTGCCTCGTTTTTTTTTTTTTTTTCTTACGGTGTTTACTGAAGGGGTTAACTAGTGGGACAGTTTTATAGGTCGGGTCGTTACGGATGCGGCGATACTAAATATGTGTACTTTTATTGTTTTTTTTTTTTTATTTAGATGAAGAAATGTATTTATGGGAATAATATATATATTTTTTTTTCATTATTTTGGAATATTTTTTTTTATTTTTTTTACACATTTGGAAAATTTTTTTTTTACTTTTTTACTTTGTCCCAGGGGGGGACATCACAGATCAGTGATCTGACAGTTTGCACAGCACTCTGTCAGATCACTGATCTGACATGCAGCGCTGCAGCCTTCACAGTGCCTGCTCTAAGCAGGCTCTGTGAAGCCACCTCCCTCCCTGCAGGACCCGGATCCGTGGCCATCTTGGATCCGGGGCTCGAGCAGGGAGGGAGGTGAGGAGACCCTCGCAGCAACGCGATCACATCGCGTTGCTGCGGGGGGCTCAGGGAAGCCCGCAGGGAGCCCCCTCCCTGCGCGGTGCTTCCCTGCACCGCCGGCACATCGCGATCATCTTTGATCGCCGTGTGCCAGGGGTTAATGTGCCGGGGGCGGTCCGTGACCGCTCCTGGCACATAGTGCCGGATGTCAGCTGCGATAAGCAGCTGACACCCGGCCGCGATCGGCCGCGCTCCCCCCGTGAGCGCGGCCGATCGGCTATGACGTACTATCCCGTCCAGGGTCAGATAAGCCCAGGGCACCTCGACGGGATAGTACGTCTAAGGTCACAGAGGGGTTAACACTTTGGCAAGTGCTATGCGTTGTTTTCTCGCATAGCACACGGCCGTATTCTACAGTAGTGTGACTCTGGCCTTAGAGTCTTTTCAGTTGTTTTCTTTGCCATCAACGATTTTTGTTAACTCGAGTGAGAGAGCGCACTGTCACTATACACTGAGAAGAACAGTGCCCATACGGTATAAAATCTTACTGAATTGACATTTGACACATGGTCAGTAGATACTTTGTTTCAGGGAGGGGGAAAAGGCTGCAGCAGTGACCGCAGCTGCTGCCCTCTGGTGATGACTCGTTTATGTATCCCACAATGCACTAGGGATTCTCAAATGAAGCATCATCAAGAAGGAAGTAGTAGAAAAAACATAAAGCAATTAGATAGTGTAGTGAAGGAAGGATAGGGAACTTTTGAAGTATATTAGAAGAAAAGGTTAGATTATGACATTAAATAGAGATTTAGAAGTAAAATAAAATTTACTTTCAGACCATCCCTTTAAAGGGGTATTCCCATGTTTAAGATTCTATCCCAATATGTAGTATGTCTCTTTCCTCATGTGCAGGCATTGCAGGACCTTAGGTGTCCATGGCTACGACCACTCATATAATGACGGTTAGTTTACATTATTCATCTTCTGTTGTCACTAAAAATCACTTTTGCCATTTACAATAAATGCTGTCAGAAATGAAGAAAATATACAAAAAAATAGTGGCAAGGTCCTCCGTACAGACTTTTTGCACCATTTTCATTTGAATGCCAGATTTGTTAAAGTAAAGATAACGTGGCCATCTAGTATTTTGTATGACCTGCACGATTTTTAAGGACAAAACCGAGATTTATTTAAAATAGCTCATATAAAAATATATTTTAATTATTCATGCCTGTCATTTAGGTGTGTACATGTTAATGATGGTGGGAATAATGCTTTAAAAGCATGTTCATCTTTACAGATTGTATGTTAAATTTGTGACATTTTGGGATCCCTTTTAGAGGTGCCCCGCTTTGATGATAAAGACCTTTAATACAGTAAATATGGACACTCGTTGTTCTCCACTTTTATTTTTCTGTTTGCAGCTAAATGCCTGCACCTTTTTTCAGTAAATCTTCTTCATGACATGCACCGCACATGTTTTGAACAGCTGACATGTGCCTCTAACAGCTGCAGGTGGAATTCCGATCCACCCACGGCTGTTAACCTGTTTAATGTCAATCTCTGACAGCGGCATTTAATGTGATAGCGCCGGAAGTGTGTCTGCAGCAGACCTCTGTAGCTGTCATTGCCGGATTGCTATTGCTCTTAGCAAGTGAGTATTTCTGCTACACACAGGCGATCTGATCATCACCTGTGTTTAGCAGAGGCGATCGGATTATTGGAGCTTCTGGTCTCCCATGGAGACTATTGAAGCAAGTGAAAAGTAAACAAAAATGTTAAAAATATGAAAAAAATAAAAAAATTATAAAAGTTTAAATCATCCCCCAATCGCCCAATTCAAAATATAACAATTAAAAAAGTAAAAATTACACATATTTGCTATCGCCACGTTCAGAATCGCCCAATCTATCAAGATATAAAAAGAATTAATCTGATCGGTAATCAGCGTAGCGGAAAAAAAAGTCAAAATGCTAGAATTAGGATTTTTTGGTCGCCACAACATTGCATTCAAATTCAACAACGGCGATCAAAAGTCCGTATCATCACCAAAATGGTATCATTAAGAACTACAGCTCGGCACACAAAAAATAAGCCCTCACCCAGCCCCAGATTACGAAGAATGGAGACGCTACGGGTATTGGAAAGTAGCACCATTTTTTTTTTAACAAAATTTGGATTATTTTTCACCACTTAAATAAAAAATAACATAGACATGTTTCGTGTCTATGGACTCGTAATGACCTTGAGAATCATAATGGCAGGTCAGATTTAGCATTTGGTGAACATGTTAAAAAAAAATCCTAAAAAAGTAGTGAAATTTCACTTTTTTTGTAATTTCACTGCACTTGGAATTTTTTTCTCGTTTTCCAGTACACGATATGGTAAAACCAATAGTGTCATTCTAAAGTACAACTCATCCTGGAAACAAGCTCTCACATGGCCATATTGACAGAAAAATAAAAAAGTTATAGGTCTGGGAAGAAGGGGAGCAAAAAACAAGAACGCAAAAACAAACGGGCTGTGATGTGAAGGGGTTAATATAATTTTTGTATAAACACTATACATTTGAAGATTGTGCTCTTGATTTCTCAGTTTTTGATGGTGTATTTGTGAAGTTGAACGAAATTTATTGGTTATTTTAAATTTTTGTGGAAATTCAAAAACTGAAAAGTGGGGCGTGCAATATTATTCCGCCCCTTTAACTTAATACTTTATTGTGCCACCTTTTGCTGCGATTACAGCTGCAAGTTGCTTGGGGTGTGTCTCTATCAGTTTTGTACATCTAGAGACTGAAATTCTTGCCCATTCTTCCTTGGCAAACAGCTCGAGCTCAGTGATGTTTGATGGAGATCGTTTGTGAACAGCAGTTTTCAGCTCTTTCCACAGATTCTCTATTGGATTGAGGTCTGGACTTTGACTTGGCCATTCTAACACCTGGATACGTTAATTTGTGAACCATTCCATTGTAGATTTTGCTTTATGTTTGGGATCATTGTCTTGTTGGAAAACAAATCTCCATCCCAGTCTCAGGTCTTTTGCAGACTCCAGCAGGTGTTCTTCAAGAATGGTCCTGTATTCGGCTCCATCCATCTTCCCATCAATTTTAACCATCTTCCCTGTCCCTGCTGAAGAAAAGCAGGCCCAAATCATGATGCTGCCACCAACATGTTTGACAGTGGAGATGGTGTGTTCAGGGTGATGAGCTGTGTTGCCTTTACGCAAAGCATATTGTTTGGCATTGTTGCAAAAAAGTTCGATTTTAGTTTCATCTGACCAGAGCACCTTCTTCCACATGTTTCGTGTGTCTCCCAGGTGGCTTGTTGCAAACCTTAAACAACACTTTTTATGGATATCTTTGAGAAATGGCTTTCTTCTTGCCACTCTTCCATAAAGGCCAGATTTGTGCAGTGTACGACTGATTGTTGTCCTATGGCCAGACTGTCCCACCTCAGCTGTAGATCTCTGCAGTTCATCCAGAGTGATCATTGGCCTCTTGGCTGTATCTCTGATCAGTCTTTTCCTCGTTTGAGATGAAAGTTTAGAGGGACAGCCGGGTCTTGGTAGATTTGCAGTGGTATGATACTCATTCCATTTCAATATGATTGCTTGCACAGTGCTCCTTGGGATGTTTAAAGTTTTGGAAATAATTTTGTATCCAAATCCGGCTTTAAACTTCTCCACAACAGTATCACGGACCTGCCTGTTGTGTTTCTTTGTCTTCTTGATGCTCTCTGTGCTTCAAACAGAACCCTGAGACTATCACAGAGCAGGTGTATTTATACGGAGGCTTTATTACACACATGTGGATTATATTTTTCATCATTAGGCATTTAGGACAACATTGGATCATTCAGAGATCCACAATGAACTTCTGGAGTGAGTTTGCTGCACTGAAAGTAAAGGGGCCGAATAATATTGCACGCCCCACTTTCCAGTTTTTGAATTTCAACAAAAATTTGAAATAACCAATAAATTTCTGTCAACTTCACAATTGTGTTCCACTTGTTGTTGATTCTTCACCAAAAATGTACATTTGGTACCTTTATGTTTGAAGCATGATATGTGGGAAAAGTTTGAAAAGTTCAAGGGAGCCGAATACTTTCGCAAGGCACTGTACTTTGTGTTATATTAACCACCTGGCACTGTTGTAATATATTCATTTGAGTTAATTCATTGAAAATTATTGCATAAACTCAGATATAAAGCAGGCAGTATGATATCATGTGTATTCTACTTCTGTTTTAAATGTGCTGGCTTTTTGCAGCTATTATAATCCCGTAGACTCTTGTTCAAACATTCAGTTTCGGCATATTTGTAGAATTAGCCAGAAATGCCTGATCAGTAGAGGCAATAAACACTGGGACGACCACAAAATATTGCGTGCACTTGTATTGTAATCTCTCTTTGCTGTATAAGAAGTGGCCTCACTCTCTCATAGTTTATTATTGCTGAATAGCATATAAATGTTACAAGACACCTATAGACTATGGCATCTTTGGCCACAACATAACATCTCAACCTCATTCACTTGTATTGCGCTGCCATGTTACAGTGGCACTGAGCGAACCTTGGTCGCGTATCAGGTGTTACAACCAAAGTCGCTGTGTAGCCCTAGACAATTCTCAATATTATTTAAAGAATATGTTAATTTTTCCAAAAAAATGTTAGCTGAACCAAAATCTAACTGAAATAACACACTCATTCTAAAGACACAGTTAGAGGGCCATATTACTCATGCGAGGATCTCATTGCAATTCTCGGACTGGCCGTAGGCTCTCCTGATTTGAGCTTGACAGCATGCATTTCTATGCAACTGTCATGCTCAGGTCAGGAGAGGCGACGGCCAGTCTGAGGATTGTGATGACTCGTGCTAATAATACTGCGCCATAAACACTGTATTATGGGTGCTTTTTAGCATCAGTATAACAGTGCAAAGTCCCAATCCAAAATAAAAATATCATAGGGATCGATGATTCTAATGTCCAATCTGTGGGCTCGTAATCAAGCACTGAAATAATGCAGACTAGTATGGATGCTAAAATCCATCATATTACAACCGTTCAAATGAAGTCTTATTTTCCCATGGCACACAGTTGCTTCTTGTTGCTCTTGTCATCATTGATATCTATGAGCCCTAAAAGTCAAAATAGATTTATGAAGCTAAGTGTGCCAGAATTCTGGCAAAATTTACACCAAATTTGCACAATATTTGTTAGGACATTTTTATCACGAGGGAGTATGACTTTCCTAAAAAAGGCATGGTTTAATTGCCACCACTGTGCGCCACAAAGGTGCCAGAAGTAAGCCTACTAAAAAGTGGTGTAAACTTAGATTAGAAAATCTTAAAATACACTTATTAATAATTCTGCTCCAATGTCTTTGGTTGAGAAATGACTACAGTTATATGACTTATTCTCATGTCAGTAAGCCAAAGCCAGGACTGGAACCTCCAGAGAGATAGATAATTGAAAATTCAAATCTGTTTTGGAACCACTTCTTGACTTGGCTTACACAAAATACAGTTAAAGATGACCAGTCAACAGACCAAAAGTAGACAGTTTTTGTTTATATATTCCAGCTACTCCTCTGAGTTTTTGGTTTATTTGTTTCTTTTTTATTTTAATCCATCAATTCTTATGATCTTTACCAAAGGGTCGTTGCTCACATGAAGTGCAAATGGCTTTTGGGTAATTAGTTACAAGATTATGAAGGTGATTCATCAAAGCTGTTACGTTAGAATACTATAATACAATACTTTGAAAAGTATCATTGTTTTTTACTCTTGGTGTTTTCACACCACTTTGAAGAAGTTCCACTAAATGGGCAAAGCTGGGAAGCAGTCGAATCAGGAAGTGGCATGGCAGTAAAGTCGCCTGACAAATTCAGGAAAAGTGCAGTAGCATTTCTGGTGAGGAGCACGGAGGTGACAGCTCTGAGAAGATGTATTGAAATCATTAAGTGCTCTTAATCAATTTGGTGCATCGTAATCCAGAGAGCTTTCCATTAAGACTAGCATGCACAATGCCAGTCTTAATGAAATGGCACCTATGTATCAAGCCAGGGGCAGACACGCACAGACTGAGAAGGGCCCCTGTGCAAAAACAGAATATGGGCTTGCAGTCCAATAGCTCATCGTAATGTACAAGTCCTCCTGCTTCAGAAGTGGAAATGGGCCCCCTTACTTCATGGTCCCCTGTGCAGATTGCACCAATTGTATGTCCCTGCCTGGAGCTTTTCCTGACATACAATGTAACTTCAGCATAGGCTGCCATTTACCAGATGTGAGACAACAGCTTGTTGCATTCCTTGTATTGTTTTTTTAATTGTATAGAAAGCACGGCAAAATAAAATTATTGCATACTGTGCAGTACATATAATTGTGCAGTGTTTCTTTAAAACACATCATCTGTCCAGACTGTTGCCACAGTCATATACCATATACCGTATATACTTGAGTATAAGCCAACCCGAGTATAAGCCGAGACCCCTAATTTTTCAACAAAAAAACTTGGAAAACGTATTGACTCAAGTGCAAGCCTAGGGTGGGAAATGCAGCAGCTACTGGTAAATTTCAAAAATAAAAATAGATACAAAAAAGTAAAATTGATTGAGACATCAGTAGGTTGTGTTTTTGAATATCCATATTGAATCAGGAGCCCCATATAATGCTCCATATAGTTCATGATGGGTCCCATAAGATGCTTCATACAAAATACGCCCCATATAATGCTCCATCAAGTTCTTGATGGTCCCCATAAGATGCTCCATAGAATATTATTCCCCATATAATGCTGCACAAATGTTGATGGCCCCATAAGATGCTCCATAGTATATTATGCCCCATATGCTGCTACTGCCCCGATAAAAAAAAAATGACATACTCACCTCTCATCGCTCAGGCCGCCGACACTTGCGATATTCACCTATCCCCGTTCCACCGCCGCACGCCACTGTCTTCCGGCTCTCTGCAGTGACTGTTCAGGCAGAGGGCGCGCACTGAACACGTCATTGCGCCCTCTGACCTGAACATCACAGCCAGAGGATGCGGAAGACGGAGACTGGCGGTGGAACGGGGACAGGTGAATATCGCAATGCTCACCCTCCCCTGTGATACTCACCCCCTCCTGACGTGGTCCCTGCTTCTCCGATGCGATGTTCTCTGGCGCCGGCAGCTTGTTCCTGTGTTCAGCAGTCACATGATACCGCTCATTAAAGTATTGAATATGCGCTCCACCCCTATGGGAGTGGGGTTGCGTCCATATTCAATACTTTAATGAGTGTTACCATGCGACTGCTGAACACAGGAACAAGCTGCCGGCTTCAAAAACCATCGGAGAAGCATTGACCGCGCTGGAAGCAGGTGATTATGATGTGACAGCCACCACTCCCCCTCCCCCGCTTATCCCCTGGGACAATGACTCAAGTATAAGCCGAGAGGGGCACTTTTAGCCTAAAAAAATGGGCTGAAAATCTCGGTTTATACTCAAGTATACACGGTACCCTCTGATTATACAGGTGCTTCTCACAAAATTAGAATATCATCAAAAAGTTAATTTATTTCAGTTCTTCAATACAAAAAGTGAAATCCATATATTATAAAGAGTCATTACAAACACAGTGATCTATTTCATGTATTTATTTCTGTTAATGTTGATGATTATGGCTCACAGCCAATGAAAACCCAAAAGTCATTGTCTCAGTAAATTAGAACAATTAGCAAAAAACACCTGCAAAGGTTTCCTAAGTGTTTAATAAGGTCCCTTAGTCTGTTTCGGTAGGCTCCACAATTATGGGGAAGACTGATGACTTGACAGATATCCAGAAGGCAGTCATTGATACAGTCCACAAAGAGGGTAAGCCACAAAAGGTCATTGAAGCTGGCTGTTCACAGAGTGCTGTATCCAAGAATATTAATGGAAAGTTGAGTGGAAGTAAAAAGTGTTGTAGAAAATGGTTCACAAGAAACCGGGACAACAGCCTTGAAAGGATTGCTAAGAAAAGGCCATTCAAAAATTTGGTGGAGATTCACAAGGAGTGGACTGCTGCTGGAGTCATTGCTTCAAGAGACACCACTCCCAGATGTATCCAGGACATAGCCTACAAGTGTCTCATTCCTTGTGATAATCCACTCATGACCAATAGACAATGCTAGAAGCATCTTAGGCGTAAATTTAGCATTTCATTTGGAAATCAAGGTCCCAGAGTCTGGAGGAAAAGTGGAGGGGCACACAATCCAAGCTGCTTGAGGTCTAGTGTGAAGCTTCCACAATCAGTGGTAGTTTAGCAAGCCATGTCATCTGTTGGTGTAGGTCCACTGTGTTTAATCAAGAACAAAATCAGCGCAGCCATTCTTCAGCAGGACTTGGCACCTATCTACACTGCCAAAAGTACCAATACCTGGTTTAAAAACAATGGTATCACTCTGCTTTATTGGCCAGCAAACTCACCTGACCTTAACCCCATAGAGAATCTATGGGGCATTGTCAAGAGGAAGATGAGACACCAGACCCAACAATGCAGACGAGCTAAAGGCAGCTGTCAAAGCAACTTGGGCCTCCATAACACCTCAGCAGTGCCACAGGCTGATCGCCTCCATGCCACACCACATTGATGCAGTAATTGATGCACAAGGAGCCCCAACCAAGTATTGAGTGCATTTACTGAGCATAATATATTTCTCCCCAAAATTTGGGAGGAAAATGGGGGTGCATCTTATAGTGCGAACGCAGGCTTACCGGGGGGTTGCGGGAGAGGTGTGGTGATGCTGCAGCTGTGCGGAGTGCACCTGAGCAGGGTCCCTTCTTCAGGATGCTGACTGCAGAAATGTGGCAGCGCCGCGGCCCAGTGTCCATGGTGAGCAGAGTGCATCACCAGTTGAGATCTCGTCGGCCATCTTCCTGAAGCTAAGTGCTGCCGAGATTTCAATCTGTGCACGTGTGGCATCTGGTGGCCATTTTCCTGAAGCCTCCAGCGGCCCACGGTTTCAGGAAGATGGCCACTGGGAAACCGGTGATGCACTCTGCTCACCGTCGACACTGGCCACAGCACCTCCACATTTCTGCCGCCGGCATCCTGAAGAAGGGATCATGCTCAGGAGCAATCCGCACTGCCCACTGCCGCAGCATCACCACACCTCTGCTGCCACCGGAATCCTGAGGATGGGACCCTGCTCCAGCTTTGCCTCATTGCCGACACCGGACCCGCAGCATCGCACCCCATGACTGCAGCATTGCCCCACTTCTGCCGACACCAGCTTCCTGAGGAAGGGACCCTGCCTTCTGTGACCCCGCTGTACCACCGCCGGCTCTCAGGTAAGATACCTGAAATTTGGACAATAAGATGGACCCCCATCTTATAAAATTCTTTTTTTCTGCTATTTTCCACCCTAAAATTTGATGTGCGTCTTATGGTCCGGTGCGTCCTATAGTCCGAAAAATATGGTACATTTCAGTAAGCCAACATTTCAGATTTTAAAATCATTTTTCAAGCTTGTGTTACAAAGTATTCTAATTTACTGAGATAATGACGTTTGGGTTTTCATTGGCTGTAAGCCATAATCATCTACATTAACAGAAATAAACACTTGAAATAGATCACTCTGTTTGTAATGACTCCATATAATACATGAGTGCCAGTTTTTGTATTGAAGAACTGGAATAAATTAAAGGGAATCTGTCACCCCAAAATTGGTCTATAAACTAAGGCCACCGGCATCAGGGGCTTATCTGCAGCATTTTGTAATCTTCATATGATGACGTCCTCTACTTGTCTTCCTGCCACGGGCATACTTTGTCTGCCCTGTTGAGGGCAGAGAAAAGTACGGCAGAGCACAAGCACTGGGCCTCTATGACCTTTCCCGGCGCCTGCGCACTGCAGTACTTTGCTCTGCCCTCAACAGGGCAGACAAATTATGCCTCTGCAGGAGCCGCAGGTCACCTGATGCCGGTGGCCTTAGTTTATAGGCCAATTTTGGGGTGACAAATTCCCTTTAACTTTTTGATGACATTCTAATATTGTGAGAAGTGGCCACAGCAAACCTCGCAAAACCAGGCACACACAAGATTAGCAGAGACTTTTTCAAATGAAAAAGTTAATTTTTTCTTGCAAAAAAGCTACAGTGGTTAATATTTATTCTACAACTAAAAGATGAATGTTGCTGAAAAAAAAACATTACTTATAATACTTAAATAAGTAATGCTATTAACAAGATGTGTATTTTTGTTCTAGAAAAAAAATTCAGAAAGCCAAGCTAGCTAAATGTATGAGAGCATATCAAATGAAAGAATTAAGGCAATAAAAAATTAAAAAAATGTATTTAGCCAATACTTAGGTCTTAAGCACATTGTCCTTTTTGTTGTAGAGAACTGTAATCAGTCACCTGTAGGCAGAAGTGGATTAAGGGGAGCTAGGACCATTGGCAATTGAGACTGTGGCGCTTATCTATGGTAACTTGATGGGTGAAATGACATTAGGGATGCCAGATATCAGGTGATAATTCTAACAGTAGGTCATGTGCTACAGGTGTCCTCGCTACAGAAACCATTTGAGGTGATGTACTATGTAGTAAACGCTTCATTAATATCCAGTTTTTTAGAAGTTTCATTTGTAACGTTTATACTTGGCATCTTCCTAGGTCTATTGCATAGCATCCATCTTATACTTACTTATAAGGGTCTATATATTTTTCATCTATTGCTCTGAGCACTTTTTGTGATTTCATAGAGGTGGGTATATAGGTGGAAGCTACTTTATAATGTAGGCACTAAGCACTTTATTCATAATATTAGCAGGTTTCTTTCGTATATATGCTGCATCGACCACCTTGTAACTGCTCACTTAACCCATAGGAATTTTTTTATAAGCAAGTACAGTTTTATAGAAGGCCTTCATGCAAGGACCTGAGGTAACGCGCTTATTCTTTTTGCACCTCCTCCCATTGGAGGTCTTTGTTCCCACCGTTTTGTATTTTTTTTTAATTATATGTTTTGATAAAGTATATTATTTATTTTAGCTAGAATCTTTTTGTTTCTTGCGCCAATATTCACAGCTGCTAGGAATTGTCTATGGTTATACTTTGAAGTGTCTAGTATCTTAGATGTTGCATTCGAGACATATGTGATTTATAATGTATGGTGCTATACATTTAAAGCCCCACTCCAGCTTTTTTTTTATATTATAGCACTGGATTGGTACTACTAATGTAAATTTCCTGCCCTACTCTTATACTTACCTGCTGCCATCTTCATTCGTTATATGTGCTTCTCCAGTTGGTCAGTTTGTGTACTTGGCGTATTGCTGGGGGAGCCGGAGGTTACTTTCAAAGTAAGTCTATGAGAGCCAGAATGAGGCTCTTATAGACTTTTATTGAGAGTTTGTGTCCATTACCTCTGACTTTCGGTTAATAAGAAGCTGCGGTCACAAGACTGTGGCGTTGGAAGAGCTGAAGACAGAGGGAGGCAAGTAATAATAATACTAATAACAATCTTTATTTATATAGCGCCAACATATTCCACAGCGCTTTACATAAGTAATAACGTTAGCAATGCAATAATTAAAGCAAAATAAGATGACCCTGCTCGTGAGAGTTTACAATCTACAATGAGGTGGGGGAGATACAAAGTACAGGTGTGTATTTACAATTATGTATTTACAATGATGGTCCAGCCATCTTCAGGGGGTGGGGGATAGATGGGGATAGTGAATGGGCAACACACACATACAAACATAAAATTACTTTGATTAGGAAACGTGATAGGCCGCTCTGAACAAATGTGTTTTGCGGGAGCGCCTAAAACTATGTAAATTGTGGATGGTCCTAATATCTTGGGGTAGAGCATTCCAGAGGATTGGTGCAGCGTGGGAGAAGTCTTGGAGTCGGGAATGGGAGGTATGGATTAGTGCAGAGGTTAGTCGAAAGTCATTTGCAGAGCGCAGAGGTCGGTTAGGCCGATAGACCGAAATGAGGGAGGAGATGTAAAGGGGTTCCACACTGTGGAGAGCTTTGTGGGTGAGAACAAGTACTTTGAATTGTATCCTGTAATGAATAGGCAGCCAGTGTAACGACTGGCAAAGAGCGGACGCGTCCGAGTAACGATTAGCTAGATGGGCAACCCTGGCTGCTGCATTAAGGATAGACTGGAGAGGGGAAAGTAGAGTAAAGGGGAGGCCAATTAGTAGAGCATTGCAGTAGTCCAGGCAGGAGTGGATGAAGGCGACAGTGAGGGTTTTTGTTGTTTCCATGGTGAGAAAAGGACGGATTCTAGAGATATTCTTTAGGTGTAAGCAGCACGAGCGGGCAAGAGATTGTATATGTGATGTGAAGGAAAGATTGGAGTCAAACATAACGCCCAGACAGCACCCCTGCTGCCAGGGTGTTATTATGGTGCCACCTACGGAGAGGGAAATGTCAGATTTAGGGAGGTTAGTAGATGGCGGGAGCAGAAGAAGTTTTGGAGAGGTTGAGTTTCCAATAGAGAGTGGACATGATGTCAGAGACTGCGGACAGACAGTCAATGGTGTTCTGTAGTACAGCAGGAGTAAGGCAAGGGGATGATGTGTATAGTTGTGTGTCATCAGCATAAAGATGGTACTGAAACCCAAATCTGCTGATGGTCTGTCCAATTGGGACCATGTAGAGGGAGAAGAGAAGTGGGCCAAGGACTGAGCCCTGAGGTACCCCGACAGTGAGAGGAAGAGGAGATGAAGTGGAGCCAGCAAACAGAACACTGAAGAGCGGTCAGAAAGATAGGAGGAGAACCAGGAGAGAGCAGTGTCCTTAATGCCTAGTGACTGGAGCCTAGAGAGTAGGAGAGGGTGGTCAAAAGTGTTGAAAGCTGCAGAAAGGTCGAGAAGAATGAGCAGAAAGTGGTCACTGTTACATTTTGCTGTCAGAAGGTCATTGGTCACCTTGATGAGTGCCATCTCTGTCAAATGTAGGAAATGAGACTGTGAAGGGTCTAGGAGGGAATCAGTGGAGAGGTAATGGGTAAGGCAGGAGTAGATCAGGCACTCCAAGAGTTTAGAGATGAAGGGGAGATTGGAGACTGGTCTGTAGTTGTTTGTGCAGGATGGATCGAGGGAGGGTTTCTTTAGAAATGGAGTAATGATAGAGTGTTTGAAGGAGGAGGGGAAAATGCCAGAGGAGAGGGAGAGATAAAAGATTATAGTTAGGTGAGTTGTGACGACTGGAGAGAGAGCCTGGAGGAGATGTGAGGAAATGGGGTCGGTAGTGCATGTACTCGGATGAGAAGAAGAGAGGAGCCTGGAGACTTCTTCTGTGATGGGATCGAATGTGGAGAGTGAGCCAAGGGAAATGCAGGGAGGGATAGGAGTTGCTGCGTTTGGTGTCTGGGAGCGGATTTCCTGGCGGATGTTATCTATTTTCTCTATAAAGTGGGAGGCCAGGTCATCAGCACAAATGTCTGTGATAGGGGCTTGTGCTTTTGGCCTGAGGAGGGAGTGAAAGGTGTCAAAAAGTTTCTTGGGGTTGTTGGAAAGTGAGGAGATCAGAGTGGTGAAGTAGGTCTGTTTGGTGAGGTGAAGGGTAGAGTTATATGTTTTTAACATAAATTTGAAGTGTATGAAGTCTTCTGGTGTGCGAGTTTTCCTCCATAAGCGTTCAGCACTCCTAGAGCATCGCTGGAGAAATCGGGTTTATGATGTGAGCCAAGGCTGTTTTACTCTGTGCTTGAAGGTTCTGATGGTGAGGGGCGCCACTTGGTCCAGGGTGCTTCTAAGAGTGTCATTGTAGTGATGTACAGCCAGATCAGGACAGGAAAAAGAGGAGATTGGAGACAGTGATGAGTGTAGGGAGTCTGAAAGTGTGTGATGGTTGATAGCATGTAGATTTCTGAATGTGTGATAGGTAGGAGGGTGCTGGGGTGGGCGAGGAATTGTGAGTGTGAAGGAGAGAATGTTGTGGTCAGAGAGGGGAAGCAGTGAGTTATCTAGGTAGGAGAGTGAACAGAGCCGGACGAAGACCAGGTCAAGGGTGTTACCATCTTTGTGTGTTTCAGAGGTTGAGAGCTGTGAGAGGCTAGGGAAGTGGTTATTGATAGAAGCTAAGATGCAGATGTAGAAGTGGGGCTGTTTATGGGGATGTTGAAGTCTCCCAGGATAAGGGTTGGGAGTTCTGAGGACATGAAGTGCGGCAGCCAGGCAGAGAAATGGTCCAGGAAGTGGGTGGGTGAGCATGGGGGCCGGTATATGACCGCTACTCTGGGGGAGAGGGGATGAAAGAGCCTGATGGTGTGGACCTCAAAAGAAGGGAATGAGAGTGATGGAGCTAGGGGGATGACCTGGAAAGTGCATTGTGGGGACAAGAGTATGCCGACTCCACCACCATGTCTGTTTGTGGGTCTCGGGGAATGTGAGAATTGTAAGCCACCATGGGAAATGGCAGCAGGAGAGATAGTGTCGGAATCCTGAATCCAGGTTTCCGTGAGGGCCAACAGATTAAGAGAGTTTTTCAGAATGTAATTGTGTACGAAAGGAAGCTTGTTACATACAGACCGTGGATTCCAAAGGGCACAATTAAAAGAAGGAGATGAAGGAGTGCAAATGATATTAGTAAGATTATTAAGGTTTCGATGTGAAGTAGAGTAGGGACCAAGGTTGGGGGAGATGTCCCCTGAAATCAGTAGGAGTAGGAAGATAAAGAGCAAGTAGTTTTTGGAATTGTATGAAGTTTTTTTGGGCAGTGTGTTTGGGCACGATGGGCTGAAGTTTTTCAGGAAGGTGAGAATCGCATGGGAGCTGTACATGGGAGAGGGAAGCAGTGAGGAGCTGATGTATATGAGTTGTGATGGAGGGGGGATTGGGCGGTGAATGTGAATTGCAAGGGAACACAGGAGGATTGGAATAAAGCACATGGAAAGAAGGGAGAGCAGAGTGTGGGTTACCTGACTCCTGCCCTGACTAACTGCCATGGAATAACTGCTGTATCACGACGCTTATCTTCGTGACGCTTTGCTTCGGGATGCTTGCGTGCACCCCCACATGCGTGTACCCCTAAGGATGTTTCTAAATTTATAGTCCAGAATGCTGGGTCAGAAGAGATGGATTGTGGGCACTGGTTGGGGATAATTGGGCAAGTATAATATTAGGTCAAGGGACTTTACATTAGTAGCAGTACACCTGCCCTGAGATAAAAAAAAATTCTGGAGTGGTTGTGTAAAGAGAATACTATGTAATAATGGAGGTTGTTTTACATAATAAAGTAGGTCACTAAATAGTAAGAGATGCCAGTATACATAAGGAAGAACAGCATGTAATAATAAATGATGATATACATAATAATATGCAATAATAGAAAACAATATACATAGTAAGTTAGATAGCTATTTAATAAGGGATGGTACTATACATAATAAAGGAGGCTACCATACATAATAAAGAAGGACAGTATGTAATATTGGGTAGCACTGTAAATAAGGGAGGACACTGTGTAATAATGGATGACACTATACATAATAAGAGCGGCACTATGTAATAAGGGATGATGATATACAGTACTGTGCAAAAGTTTTAGGCAGGTGTGGAAAAAATGATGCAAAGTAAGAATACTTTAAAACACTGAAGTGTTAGTTTATTTTTATCAATCAACAAAAGGCTAAGTGAATGAACAAAAGAGAAATCTAAATCAAATCAATATTTAGGCTATGTGCACACGCTGCGGATTTTGCTGTGGATCCGCAGTGGATTTGACGCTGCGGATCTGTAGTAGTTTTCCATGAGTTTACAGTACCATGTAAACCTATGGAAAACAAAATCCGCAGTGCACATGCTGTGGAAAAAAAGCGTGGAAACGCAGCGGTTTATATTCCGCAGCATGTGAATTCTTTGTGCGGATTCCGCAGCGGTTTACACCTGCTCCTTAATAGGAATCCACAGGGGTAAAACCGCAGGTGGAATGCGCACAAAAAACGCGGTTTACCTGCGAATTTATCAAAATCAGTGCCGAAAAATCTGCACACCATTCCGAAGCGTGTGCACATACCCTTAGTGTGAGCACCCTCCGCCTTCTAAACAGCATCAAAGCAGAAATTCTTTTAAGTACACATGAATGCAGTTTTTGAAGAAACTCAGCAAGAAGGCTTTTCCAAACATCTTGGAGAGTTTCTGTGGATTTAGACTTATGCAAATTCTTCTACCAGAAAGACTCAAGGAAGCTGAGATCACAGCTTTGTGGGAGCCATATCATAACAACCAGGACTCCTTGTCCTTCTTAACTCTAAGATAGTTTTTAATGACATTGGCTGCGTGTTTGGGGTTGTTGCTCTAATGGTGAATATATTTGGAGCCAACGAGATGCCTCCTTGGTTGATATTGCATGATCGAAAACTTGACTATATTCACCAGCATTGAGAATACTATTATTCTTGTACAATTGCCCAACTCCATTTGCTGAAATGCAGCCACAGACCTGCAAGGAATCTCTGCCATGCTTCAATGTTGCTTGCTATCATTATCCAGCCCTTTTGCTAACAAACTGCTTTCAGTTAGAGCCAAATATTTAATGTTTTGACTGATCAGTCCAGAGCACCTGCTGCCGTTTTTCTGTACCCCAGTTCCTATGTTTTCATGCATAGTTAAATAGCTTGGTCGTGTTTCCATGTTGTTCTTTTTGGCCACAATCATTCCATGAAGAGTTATTCTTGCCAGATTTCTTCGAACATTAGATGGATGCAGTTGTGTCATACTGGTTGCTGATAGTTCTGAGATGATGACACTGCTGGACATCTTCAAACTTTGATGGAAACATGCATGATGTGTTTTTCATCTGCTGCACTAATTTTCCTTGACCGACCGCTGCATATAGGGTCCTCAACATTGCATATTTCCTGACGCTTCTTCTAAAGAGAATGAACAGAACATCTTGAAACTCCAGTCTGCTTTGAAATCTTTGGCTTGGAGAGCCCTTTCTGTGTCTTGTTGATGTGCCCTGTTGTGAATTCTGTGGCAGAGCCCCCTCCTGTGGTCACAAGTGGTACTTCGGCTGATTCTCTCTATGAGCTTCCGTTGGTGTGGAGGAGAGTGGTACTGCGGCTTCTGAGTTTCCTTCCTCAGGTGATGTGGTGAAGTCGTTAGGTGCTGCTCTATTTAACTCCACCTAGTGCTTTGATCCTGGCCTTCAGTCAATGTTCTAGTATAGGACTTGCTTCCTCCTGGATCGTTCCTGTGGCCTGCTGCTCTGCATAGCTAAGTTCCGCTTTTGTTATTTTGTTTGCTGTTTTTTTCTGTCCAGCTTGCTTATTTGGTTTTTCTTGCTTGCTGGTAGCTCTGGGACGCAGAGGGTGTACCTCCGTGCCGTTAGTCGGTACGGAGGGTTTTTTTGCCCCCTTTGCGTGGCTGTTTGTAGGGTTTTGTGTTGACCGCAAAGTTACCTTTCCTATCCTCGCTCTGTTCAGAAAGTCGGGCCTCACTTTGCTAAATCTATTTCATCTCTACGTTTGTCTTTTCATCTTAACTCACAGTCATTATATGTGGGGGCTGCCTTTTCCTTTGTGGTATTTCTCTGAGGCAAGGTAGGCTTATTTTCTATCTTCAGGCTATCTAGTTTCTCAGGCTGTGCCGAGTTGCATAGGGAGCGTTAGGCGCAATCCACGGCTGCCTCTAGTGTGGTTGGAGAGGATTAGGGATTGCGGTCAGCAGAGTTCCCACGTCTCAGAGCTCGTTCTATGTTTTTGGGTTATTGTCAGGTCACTGTATGTGCTCTGACTTCTATGTCCATTGTGGTACTGAATTACCAGATCATAACAGTGCCCATTCCTGCCGTGATATATGATCTGTGACATGGAAACTGTGTTTCACAACCTCACCTTTGGAACAGAGTTTAGCTGTTTCTTATCCATTTTTAAGCCTTCTTAAGACTGTTTCAAACTACATAATAAAGTATTGATCATCACCTATTTATAATTGGTTACTCATACACTGGAATATAATCCTACAAAATCCCTGCAATGGGTGGTCACACCAAATATTGATATGATTTAGATTACTATTTTGTTCATTCACTGTTCATTTTATTAGTAAAAACTTTTGCACACTACTGTATATATACAGTGATGGCCCTTGAAATTGTTCCAGAAAATGAAGTATTTCTCCCAGAAAATTATTGCAATGATACATGTTTTGTGATACACATGTTTATTTCCTTTGTGTGCATTGCAACAACACAAAAAAACAGAAAAAAGGCAAATTGGAGATAATTTCACACAAAATTCCCAAAATGGGCTGTACTACATTGTTAGCTCCCTCAATTTAGTATTTGGTTGCACACCATTTGGAATAAATAACTGCAATCAATCGCTTCCTATAAACGTCTACAAGCTTCTTACACCTCTCAACTGGAATTTTGGACCACTCTTCTATTGCATACTGCTCTAGGTCTCTCATATTTGAAGAGTGCATTCTCCCTACTGCAACAGGTGTTCAATAGGATTTAGATCCAGACTAATTTCTGGCCAATTCAGGACTCTACAGCACTTTGTTTCCAAAACATTTCTGGGTGCTTCTTGAAGTATATTTGGTGTGATGATCCTGCTGGACCTAGGATGCAAACCCAGCTTTCTGACACTGGGCAATACATTGCGAAGCAAAATTCTGTGGTAATCTTGAGATTTCATGATAACTTGCACACAGTCAAGGTACCCAGTGTTGTCCAGTCAGCAAAACAACCCCAAAACATCTTTGAACAGCCACCATATTTGACTTTACAGTGGCATGTAAACCTTTGGGCACCCCTGGTCAAAATTATTGTCATTGTGAACAGTTAAGCCAGTTGAAGATTAAATGATCTCTAAAAGGTCTAAAGTTAAAGATGACACATTTCCTTTGTATTTTAGGCAAATACATTTATGAATATTTTCATGTTTTCCATTTTAAAAATTACAAAAGGAATAAAAGTTTGGGCACCCTGCATGGTTAGTACCTAGTAGCACCCCCTTTTGAAAGTATCACAGGTTGTAAATGCTTTTTTGCATTCAGAAAGAGTCTTTCAATTCTTGTTTGAGGGATTTTCATCCTCGCTTCCTTGAAAAATTGTTCCAGTTCTGTGAGATTCCTGGGTCGTCTTGCATGCAGTAGCAGTTTGAGGTCTAGCCACAGATTTTCAATGATGTTCAGATCAGGGGACTGTAAGGGCCATTGTAAAACCTTCAGCTTGCACCTTTTATGGTAGTGTATTGTGGATACTAACGTTTGTTTAACATCATTTTCCATTTGTAGAAGCCATCCTCTTTTCAACTTCAGCTTTTTTACAGATGGTGTTATGTCAAGAATTTGTTGAAATTTCATTGAATCCATTCTTCCCTCTACCCATTCCCCCTGTTATTGGCTGCAACACAACCCCAAAGCATGATTGATCCACCCCCATGCTTAATGGTTTATTTTCCTGAAATTCTGTGCCCTTTTTCTTTACACATACCTTTGATCATTGTGGCAAAATAGGTTTATTTTAACCTCGTCTGTCCACAGAACTTGTTCCCAAAATGCATCAGGCTTGTTTAAATGTTCTTTTGCATACTGCTGAAGCTGAATTTTATGGTGAGGATGCAGGAGAAGTTTTCTTTTGTTGACTCTTCCATGATGGTCATATTTGTGCAGATGTCTCTGAACAGTAGAAAAATGTGCCACAACTCCAAAGTCTACTAAATCTTTCTGAAGGTCTTTTGCAGACAAGTGGGAGTTCTGATTTGCCTCTCTAGCAATCCTACGAGCAGCTCTTGCTGAAATTTTTCTTGGTCTTCCAGACCTTATCTTGACCTCCACTGTTCACATTAACTGCCATATCATAATTACGTTTTGAACTTGATCAACTTGAAAAGGCTTTATTATCTTCTTATAGTCTTCTCAGGCTTTGTAGGTCTCCATCAATTTCATTTTCAGTGTGCTAAGTAGCTGCTTAGAAGAACCCAAGGCTGCTGGATTTATTTGGTACAAGTTTAAAGGAGGCTGGGTTTTTATAAAGCTGGGAAATTTGCATCACCAGGCCTTTCTTAATGAGGATGGTGAACAAGCCATAACCATAACCGGCTAAATATGGTCTTAAACCTTGGTCAAAGTTATCTGAGCACACAAATCTCCAAGGGTGACAAAACTTTGGCATTAGCCCATTTTCCTATTTGTGTTTTTAAAAATGTAAATAATGACAATTTTTTTTCATATCATGCAAATGTAGATGGACAGTTCATACTGACACTGATGCACCCTGCAGCTGTCCAGGCAGCTTCAAATGTTTTGGAACTTGATTGAGGCTGCTTATCTACCACCCAAACTACCCTATGTTGCAACATTTCATCAATTTTTGCCTGCTGTCCACATCCAGGGAGATTAGTTACAGTGCCATGGGACATAAACTTCTTGATTATGTTGTGCACCGTGGACAAAATAACACCAAGATCTCTGGAGATGGAGTTGTAACCTTGAGATTGTTGATATTGTTCAATAGTTTGGGTATCAAGTCCTCAGACAGTTCTCTTCTCCTCTTTCTATTCTCCATGCTTAGTGTGGTACACCCAGACACACCATGTAAAGATTGAGTCAACTTCTCCCCTTTTTATCTGGTTTCTGGTGTGATTTTCATATTGCCAACACCTGTTGCTTGCCACAAGTGAGTTTGAATGAGCATCACATGGTTGAAACAAAGTTGTCTACCCACAATTTTTAAAAAGTGCCACCAAGTTTTGTCCGGACTATTTTTGGAGTTTTGTGTGAAATTATGTCCAATTTGTATTAATTTTCTGGGAGAAATACTTATTTTTCTAGAACAATTTCAAGGATGCCAACCATTTTGGCCATGACTGTGTGTGGTGTGGTGTGTGTGTGTGTGTGTGTATATATATATATATATATATATATATTATATACATATAATTCCTTCCGTTTCATCAACATAATTTTTAGAATGAGTCTGCCAATTTTAGAATTACGTAAAGCATAAAGTAAAAAATAAGAGAAAAAGATAAGATAAAATAGGTAAAGGGCAAAGTGTAAGCACTACTGGAACCTTGTAAGTTACTAGCAGTTTTTTGTCTATGAAAATACCTTAATAGCTCAGTAGAAATGATTTTGGCAATCATGGAAAAATTTAATTTTAGTACAAACCAATGGTGACAAGGCTATGGTTTTTTGGAAAACTACAGTTAGTGTTAAACTGCTACAAAGGTTGGAAACCATGGCTCTAAAACAATTTTGTCTATTGCTTACATTGAATTATATACTTCCTATGGTAAAGTCTAGTTCAGCACATGCTAATTGGAGTCTTTTTGATGCATCATGACTCTTACCCTTCCTGGCATCACTGTATGTTATTTTTGCTTGTGCCTTACTGTCCTTTTTGTGCGTGTCCTGCCATCAATTTATACTGTATTGTGGTGTTACATGTATTAGGTGGCATGTATTTACATTGAGTGTTGCTGAATTTTAATAATTTATCCAGGCACGTAATCACAAACAGATATCACAATCATTTATATTTATCTCTACCTTGACGAGCCATGTTCTGCTCTTGGCTATTAACACATTCTTATAATTACTTTTGACCAACCATATTCCCTTGCCCACACCATATATTGCACATTATACAAATTAAGTGTAACAAACCTCAGCACAACAGTTTATGCGATCACTTAGTCAAACACTTGACTGCCCCAAAAAAAATGCTTGTTCCAAAGCAGTGACCGATTGTGACATGTTTCTGCAGGGGACGTTGCTGAGAAAACATGGCAAAGGGCTAGAGAAGGTAAACAAGTATGCAGACCCTTCAAGTCTCGTGTATTGCAAGCTTACAAACTTAATTAAAGGGAACATGTTACCTCCAGAAACGCTTTTTATCTCTAGATATAATGTTAATCTGCAGGTAAATAGCAACTAAATCATGTTTGACTGGCTTACTGGAGCAGCAGCTGCAGGGAGAAAAGGTATATTTACCCTGCAGCTGCTCACTTTTAGTTACTGGGCTGTTACAGGGAATGGTTAGTTATTGTTCACTACACAGTAAGTGTGATGGAATTACTCACCTACACATTGATTGACAGCTTGCTCTGTGGCATGTGTTCAGCCCCTGTGTGCAGAGCAGTCTGTCAGTCGATTTGCAAGGGAGTGATTACAGCCATGCTCACAGTTTAGTAAGTGATGACTTTAGCCACTCCTTGCCCAGTGACTGGTAGCGAGCATCCAGATGTGATTTCACTGTTAGATTATGACTATATCTGCAGGTAAATCGCATTTCTGAAGGTGACAGATTTCCATCAAACATAGCAAGAATCCATAAACCTAGAAATGCTGTATCAGCATTAAAACTTGTCAAGCGTTTGCTGTGAAGTACTGTATATGGAGGAACTTGTGTAGTTGTGGTCTGTTGTATTGCTTATACTTGATGTTCACTTAATTACCAAGTGAAGCTGAATATTATATATCCATAAGTGAATAAATGCATATTTGGTGTGGGTCTGTGCAGTCTGTATGTAGCTGTGCTGTATATGTACACTCTGTTTAGACATAAACTGGCTGTTGTTGTTTGGTTCTTTTTTTCACACCCACACTCATATGTTAATCTCACACTTCTCTCTCCAGAGCAGGGTGAAGCTGCCGTACCATGCAGATGTAAGGACACTGTGTGTGTGTCTGTCTTTCTGCACTCTTTGTTTTTCTCTATATGTCTCTTTGTACAATCTGCCCCTGTGACCTGTGTCCTAAACTTGTCCCCTTTTACGTGTTATCTGCAATTGTGATGTCTATAATGTTCAGTCAAGCTGTGTATGCCAAACTGTATTTTTTTGATAGTTTAGTGAAAAAAGATCAGAATAACTATAAAAAAAAAGGATGATTTTCCTTTGGTGAGCATTGTCATGCTGTCCTTTTCTCCATAAGCAAAAATTCATTTTCCAGAGCTACAGTTTAGTGCAATGTGGTTTTACGTAATTATTTCTTTTGTATCCCCTTAATTCTTTGGTGCCATGCATATGAAAACAACACATAATCATTTAGCAATACATAACCCAAGAACAACTGAACACGGCTAAGTGACAGACAGGTGCAATGGCAAAGCTGTCCCTGCCCACGAGGGCTAACAATCTACTACGGAAGAGGGTATGATAAAATAGGAGAGAGTGGAAGCTGCTGATATAAAAGTAGGGTGCATGTGCTCTTGAAGACGTTGGTTCTCAACTTGTGTTGGAAAGCTTTAAAGTTGGGGAGAGGGTATCGATTAACCAAGTGCCGGGAGGCACAGAAGACATTTTTGATACAGTTGTTTGAGGAGCAGATATGAAGAGAGCAAAGAAAGAGTTCTTATAAAGACCATAGACTTTGTGTGGGTAGGAAGCAAGAGTGTAGATCAGACATATATGAGGGGACAGGTTATTGGAGGTGTAGCAAAGAGGAGTGGAACAATCAAGCAGTGGAGTTAAGGCTGAAATGAAGGGGTGGAAGGGATGATGGGAGATGATGTCGGGCACGCAGTGACACTTTTGTTGGTTCAAAGCTGAGAAATTAGTGGCTTTGAGAAATGTTTTTTGATTTGGAGGTGGCAGGAGTTAATAATGTGTTTGCAATGCATGTGATGATTGAAGGATAGTCAGAGTGAAAGGTTACCCCAAGAGAGACTGGGTAAATTGTGGAGCCAGATGTAGTGGTTGTTAGGTCTGGTGGGGGATTTGAGTGAGGTGGTGGAAAGATTAATTAATTTTTCTCCATTTTGAGAAAGCAGAAAGAGATGATAGACACTCCAAAATTTTGAACATCAGAGAAGTAAACTTGCATAGTATGCCGTGGGATTCCATACGCTGTCACAGTCCAAAAGTATACCAAGAGAAGAGTAGAGGTCTCAGGACAGAACTTTAGTGGATATCAACAGAGAGAAGAAAAGTAGTTTAACTCCTTCACGACCTTTGACGTATAAGTACATCAAAGGTCATGAACCTGCCTTTGATGCGGGCTCCGACGCTGAGCCCGCATCTTTCCCCCGCACTGATCTGAAGCCCTGCTATGTGTAGCACAAGCGATCGAATGATCACAGCTTCAAGTCTCCTAAGGGGACAATTGACGCCAGTAAAAAAAAAGTTTTAAAAAGTATATAAAAAAAAAGTTCAAATCAACCCCCTTTTGCCCCATTGATAATAAAACTGAAAAAAATGCACATATTTGGTGTCGCTGAGTTCAGAAATGTCCGATCTATCAAATTATAAAAACAATCTGATTGATAAGTGGCATAACAAGAAAAAAATAGAAACGCTAGAATTACTTTTTTTAGCCACCCCAACATTGCAATAAAATGCAGAAACGGGAGATTAAAACATTGTACCGTATGTACCCTAAAATGGTATCAATAAAAAACGTCAGCTTGGGGCACAAAAATATATATATATATATATTTTACAATTCCTGCTAATACACAATTTAGGGGCTTAAACGAGATCACTCATCCCTGACATGACTATTTGAGTAAATACTGGAATTCCCTAGAAAAGAATGCTGGAGTTTTTCTTTTTCTTCCTAGAAATGTATTAATATATTGATCACCAGGCATTACTACCCCTTCTTGTTAGCAAGAAGCATCCCTATAAACTCTGCCTAATCAATGCTGAATAGTAAATGCCCCATCGAAAATGTAATTATTCGTTTCCATTAGGATTAACATGGTGACGATAGAAAGCGGAATTGCTCCACAATAGTTATTTAAAGGTATTTACTAATACAAGAAATGTCAGAAGAGTTGACAAGTCCTCTATAAAGAAGCACTCCATCAAAGTTTTTATCCTCTTAATGTATTGCCGTCATCATATTATACAGCACTGTGTACTTACAATTGCTCATTTTGCCCTTTTACCCAGTAAATTCTTCTGATTTCCAGTAGGTCAATGACATCATATGATTAAAAACAGAGTAGCTGAATGTTTCTGAGCTCTATGTAGAAACAAGAAGTCTCTTTTCCCTTCATGAGTCATCATTAGACCTACAATCCTATGTCACTGACAAAAGGACATAAGGATGAAAGATAAAAGCAAGGGGGTGGACTGTTGTGAATTCTGTGGCGGAGCTCCCTCCTGTGGTCACAAGTGGTACTTCGGCTGGTTCTCTCTGTGAGCTTCCGTTGGTGGAGGAAAGTGGTACTGCGGCTTCTGAGTTTCCTTCCTCAGGTGATGTGGTGAAGTCGTTAGGTGCTGCTCTATTTAACTCCACCTAGTGCTTTGATCCTGGCCTCCTGTCAATGTTCTAGTATTGGACCTGTTTCCTCCTGGATCGTTCCTGTGGCCTGCTGCTCTGCATAGCTAAGTTCCTCTTTGCTATTTGTTTGCTGTTTTTTTCTGTCCAGCTTGTCAATTTGTTTTTACTGCTTGCTGGTAGCACTGGGACGTAGAGGGTGTACCTCCGTGCCGTTAGTTCGGTACGGAGGGTCTTTTTGCCCCCTTTGCGTGGTGTTTGTAGGGTTTTGTGTTGACCGCAAACTTACCTTTCCTATCCTCGCTCTGTTCAGAAAGTTGGGCCTCACTTTGCTAAATCTATTTCATCTCTACGTTTGTCTTTTCATCTTAACTCACAGTCATTATATGTGGGGGCTGCCTTTTCCTTTGGGGTATTTCTATGAGGCAAGGTAGGCTTATTTTCTATCTTCAGGCTAGCTAGTTTCTCAGGCCGTGCCGAGTTGCATAGGGAGCGTTAGGCGCAATCCACGGCTGCCTTTAGTGTGGTTGGAGAGGATTAGGGATTGCGGTCAACAGAGTTCCCACGTCTCAGAGCTCGTTCTTGTTTTTTGGGTTATTGCCAGGTCACTGTATGTGCGCTGATCTCTATGTCCATTGTGGTACTGAATTACCTTTCATAACAGTGGACCATCTTAGTTAGGAGATGAAGAGGAGGTGGAGCTGGTCTGGTTAGTGACTTTTCACTGACATAGGATCTAATGCTAACTCATGCAGGGAAAAGAGACTTCCTGTTTCTATACAGAGGAGAGAAAAAGGAATAATTAACTGGGTAGAAAGGCAAAATGAGCAATTGTAAGTACACAGTTCTATATATGTTTAACAATATCTGATAGCTTTATTAAAGGCTTTGATTCAAAGAGTTTTCTCCCAAAGTTTGGCATAAAACTGTCTAAAATATCGCAAAGCTTTCGAACAATTCATAACTGCACAGACATTTTACTTCATTCCAGTCCAGCTCTGCTACCTTTTTGAAAAAATAGAGTTTTAGTGAGGACAACTGACAAGTACATAAAAATTAACTCCATAAAAGTTGTGTAGGTTACAATATAAATGTACTCTAGTGCATTACTAGATTACATTTTATATGCCGGCACATACCAGATGAAAGATGGTCAAATTTATTTATGGAGCACACCTCTTAGGGAATTTGTAGCTTCATACTCCATGCACCATTCATTAATTCAGGCATGCAAAACACCAGTCTAGATGAATGGGGGGCCAAGGGTTAATGAGCTAAATATAATTATTCACTATGTTATTCTTATAGTTCTGTAGAAACTAATATCTGAGTGGACCTCCATTGAATTTCACACTTGCTAGACACACACAGTATCTACAAAGACCTATGGGAACATGGCATAATAGTATAGCATTTGGCAATCCACCCCCACACACAAACAGAAAGAAAGGGGAGAACAGAGGCTTTTAAGAATGTTCTATATAGAAACACTTATTGTGTACCCATTGGTAACACTGATTGGTTAGCCTCTATTAGTCTCTGTGTAACCATTCCGGTGGTTCTTCTTTCCTAACAGGGGACTCATCTCATCATTAATGCTGCTAAAGAGTTGGGACAACTTTCCAAACTCAAGGTACAGATTCAAGAGTCTAATTTATTTTTCAGTAATCACCTTTTTCAAACAAATTGACTAATATTATCTCATTATTTGAAATTAGTGATGAGCGAGTGTGCTTGTTACTCAAGATTTTCGAGCATCCTCGGGTGGTCTCCGAGTATCTTGGGCATGCTCAAAAATTATGTTTGATTCGCCGCAGCTGCATGATTTGCGGCTGCTAGACAGGCTGAATACATGTGGGAATTACCTAACAAACAGGCAACCCCCACATGTATTCAGGCTGTCTAGCAGCTGCAAATCATGCAGCTGCGGCGACTCAAACATAATTTTTGAGCTTGCCCAAAATACTCGGAGAACACCCGAGCATGCTCGGAAATCTAGAGTAATGAGCACACTCGCTCATCATTATTTATAATATAATATAATCATACATTCATTTTATTTTTTCTCTAGGATCACATGGTAAGGGAAGAAGCAAAGAGCTTGACCCCAAAGCAATGTGCTGTAGTGGAGCTCGCACTGGATACTATTAAGGTAATGGTATATCTCTAGTTTAAATAAATCTTTATTTTTATATAGCGCTATCATATTCCACAGCACTTTACATACACTGACTGTCCCGATGGGGACAGTCTAAATTCCATATCAGTATGTCTATGTCTTTGGAATGTGGGAGGAAACCCACGCAAACACAGGGAGAACATACAAACTCCTTGCAGATGTAGTCCTTGGTGGGATTTGAACCCAGGACCCCAGTGCTGCAAGACTGCAATGCTAACCACTGAGCCACCGTGCTGCCCTATAGCTAGACCTTCTGTATATACCCTCCACAACTGTCCCAGATTCTCATGTGCCCACTTAGGAAAATCAATTGCCTATTCCTGGTGGACCAACCCCTTTAAGTCATGATGTCCTTTTTTACATTTTAGGGAGCTGTGAATGTATTATGTTTGCCTTAGTAGATGTAAGATATTAGGGTGGTGCCTTAAACAGTGCTAATTTCTCTTGTCTTACTTTACAGCAATATTTCCATGCTGGAGGTGTTGGTCTGAAAAAGACTTTCTTGGAGAAAAGTCCTGACCTACAGTCTCTACGCTATGCACTGTCTCTTTATACACAGGCTACGGATACACTCATCAAAACTTTTGTCCAAACACAGTCTGCTCAGGGTGAGATCTTTTATTCCTATCAGTTTGGCAGTGGTTCTTTGTGTTTGAAGCTATGATCACACCTAGATATATATATATTTTAATTTTAGTTTTATTTGTTAGATATAAAAAAGATGTAACAGATTTTTTTTATTAGATTATATAATCTGTTCCTATCCACCCTGGGATGGGCATATTAGAAGCACCCTTTTTTTTAGTAGATGGTGTCCCAGTTTACTTTAGTATTAACCTGACCTATAGTACCTGGGAATGACTACTAGACATAGTTTATGTATGAAAAAAACTAACTTTTATTCCATTCTTAAAATCACATAGCGATGTACAACATTGAAGTAGACAAGACAACTTTTTGGCCAAAATTGGCTTTTACCAAGCCAGAAAAAAGTTAAAAAATACAGCTGTAAAGTGCAGGTTACAATAGTGAGGCTTTTTATGTATCGGAGGAATTGGGGCTCCATCTCTTCCTCCTCTTCAATGTACATCTCGGTTGCCATGACAGCCATCTAATCATCAGATGAATCATTAAAGCATGATAAAATCAATCGTAATTACAAACATATATATATATATATACAGTTGTGCTAAAAAGTTTACATACCCCGGCAGAATTTTTGCTTTCTTGGCAACTGTATGCTGTATCAAAGAGAAGTTGGAGTATCATTCATACCCAAATGTCAAGAGTTCAAGAAGTAATTCATTACTCATATATATAATACTTATCAAAGTTATATATTGCTATAAACCTAAAAAGGACCTTGTTATTGTAAGTTACCCAAACACATACCTAAGGGAGGCTAGATTGCACTCTCACTATAGTTAGGGCTTCCCAGAATATATACCAAAAATCTTCACGCATTATGATAATCCAAAGGAGTACATCGCCGTCATCATCCAATTAGATAGCTATGGTGGGAAGAAGAGAGGGACAATGGGTGGTGCCTTACCCCATACAATTAGACTGGGAACAGCACGTATTAATATCACGTGACCACAGTCATGTGGTGGCATTTCAGTGCGTCAAGAAGTCTTGTGACCAGAGTCATGTGATCATGCAACGCATCACTTTGGATAAGTCTGAGCTTTCCATATCTTGCCACTGGGATTTTTGTGTATTCCTCAAGACAAAACTGTTCCATCTCCTTCAAGTTAGATGGTTTCCTCTGGTAAGCAGCAATTTTCAAGTCTGGCCACAGATTCTCAATTGGATTAAGGTCTGAGCTTTGACTGGGCCACTCTATTTACACATTTCCACTTAAACCACTTGAGTGTTGCTTTAGCAGTATGCTTTGGGTCATTGTCTTGTTGGAAGGTGAACCTCCGTTCCAGTCTCAAACCACTGACAAACTGAAATAGGTTTTTCTTAAGAATATTCTTGTATTTTGCACCATCCATCTTCCCCTCGACACTGACCATTTCTCCTGTCCTTGCTGCTGAAAAACATCCCCAGAGCATGATGCTGCGACCATTATGTTTCACTGTGGTGATGGTGTTCTTGGGATGATGAGCTGTGTTGGCCAAAAAGTTCAATTTTGGTCTCACCTGACTGCAGCACCTTTCCCCATACATTTGGGGAGTCTCCCACATGTCTTTTGGCCAACTTAAAATGAGCCTTACAATTTTTGTGTGTAAGTAAAGACTTTTTCCTGCCCACTCTTTCTTAAAGACCACCTCTATGCAGTGTACAGCTTATTATGGTCACTCCAGTCTCTGCTTGCTTGGAAATTATGCAGCTCCTTCAGGGTTACCTGTGCTGCCTTTCTGATTAATGCCCTCCTTGCTTAGGCTGAGAGTTTTGGTGGGTGGCCATCTCTTGGCAGGTTTGTTGTGGTGCCATATTCTTTCCATTTGATAATAAGAGATTTGATGGTGCTCTGGGAGATCATCAGAGAAATTGGGATATTTATTTTTATAACCCAACCCTCACTTGTACTTCTCAACAACTTTGTCCCTGACTTGTTTTGAGATCTCTTTTGTCTTCTTAGGGTACCGTCACACAGTGGCACTTTTGTCGCTACGACGGTACGATTCGTGACATTCCAGCGATATCCATACGATATTGCTGTGTCTGACACGCAGCAGCGATCAGGGATCCTGCTGAGAATCGTACGTCGTAGCAGATCGTTTGGAACATTCTTTCGTCGCTGGATCTCCCGCTGTCATCGCTGGTTCGGTGTGTGTGACACCGATATAGCGATGCGTTCGCTTGTAACCAGGGTAAACATCGGGTTACTAAGTGCAGGGCCGCGCTTAGTAACCCGATGTTTACCCTGGTTACCAGCGTAAATGTAAAAAAAACCAAACAGTACATACTTACATTCCGGTGTCCGTCAGGTCCCTTGCCGTCTGCTTCCCGCACTCACTGACTGCTGGCCATAAAGTGAAAGCAGAGCACAGCTCTGTGCTGTGCTTTCACTTTACGGCCGGCAGTCAATGAGTGCGGGAAGCAGACGGCAAGGGACAGACACCGGAATGTAAGTATGTACTGTTTGTTTGTTTTTTTACGCTGGTAACCAGGGTAAACATCGGGTTACTAAGTGCGGTCCTGCGCTTAGTAACCCGATGTTTACCCTGGTTACCCGGGGACCTCGGCATCGTTGGTCGCTGGAGAGCTGTCTGTGTGACAGCTCTCCAGCGACCACACTACGACTTACCAACGATCACGGCCAGGTCGTATCGCTGATCGTGATCGTTGGTAAATCGTATAGTGTGACGGTACCCTTAGTGTTGCAGCCCCTGTGGCCTTTCAAAAAAGGTAAAGTGTATATACTACACACCATGTGACACTTAAATTGCACACAGGTGGACTTTCCTTTCACTAAGCATGTGACTTATGAAGGTAATTGCTTGCACCAGAAATCTTTAATGGCTTCATAGCAAAAGGGGTGAATTCATATGGACATGCCAATTTTCATTTAGTTTATCCCATAAATTTTGTTTCTTCCTAGATTTTTCGCACTTCATTTCACTAACTAAAGGTACCTTCACACATAACGATATTGTTAACGATATCGTTGCTTTTTGTGACGTAGCAACGATATCGTTAATGAAATCATTATGTGTGACAGCGACCAACGATCAGGCCCCTGCTGGGAGATCGTTGGTCGCTGAATAAAGTCCAGAACTTTATTTCGTTGCTGGACTCCTGCTGACATCGCTGGATCGGCGTGTATGACACCGATCCAGCGATTTCTTCACTGGTAACCAGGGTAAACATCGGGTAACTAAGCGCAGGGCCGCGCTTAGTAACCCGATGTTTACCCTGGTTACCAGCGTAAAAGTAAAAAAAAACAAACACTACATACTTACCTACCGCTGTCTGTCCCCGGCGCTGTGCTCTGCTTCTCTGCTCTGGCTGTGAGCGTTGGTCAGCCGGAAAGCAGAGCGGTGACGTCACCGCTCTGCTTTCCGGCCGCTGTGCTCACAGCCAGTGCAGGAGGAGTGCAGAGCACAGCGCTGGAGGACAGACAGCGGTAGGTAAGTATGTACTGTTTGTTTTTTTTACTTTTAGGATGGTAACCAGGGTAAACATCGGGTTACTAAGCGCGGCCCTGCGCTTAGTTACCCGATGTTTACCCTGGTTACCGGCATTGTTGGTCGCTGGAGAGCTGTCTGTGTGACAGCTCTCCAGCGACCAAACAGCGACGCTGCAGCGATCCGGATCGTTGTCGGTATCGCTGCAGCGTCGCTTAATGTGAAGGGGCCTTTAGACTATTTAGTGCTGATGCGTCACACACAGATTGGATTACAAAAATATTTAAATACAGGTTGTAATGTAAGAAAATAGGTAAAAAGCCAAGGGTTTGAATACTTTCACAAGCCATTGTAATAAGTGGTTCCTGGAAGATGTCAATGGTGTCATGTTGCTGATTTCTATATTCAGGCTTTTGATCATATTTTAACCATTTCAGGTCTATAATTATGCCAAGGGTGTGAAAAAGACGTCCAGAAGATGAACAGATGTATTTTGGAGTGTTTTGCCATTGTTTTTGTTTAAGAAACTACTAGCTATTTCTTCATTCCTAAATGAAGTGCAAAAAAAAAAATACATCTGAAAACAATAGCAGAAAAAACCATAACAAAACCATGGAAAAACTTTCCAAAAAAAGTATGCTGAAAAAGTTAGAAAATAATGACACAAAAGATTTTCAGGAAAAATAACTCCAGAGGTTCTTCTGCTTAAAAAACTTGTCGAGTTTACCTGAGTTTAAAAGATGTTGTGTCCACATAGGCAGTCAGTAGAAACTCTCCAAATCATTAGATCACCTGTATGTAGCAGAAATGCTCATCGCCATGAGCATCGACCATCGGGCAGCGCTCCTAGAAATCTGGCTATGACAACCATAGAGGTCTGCTGGAGACCTCTGGTTGTCATGCCGACTAATAGGTGACCCGCAATCACGTGACAGGGTTACCGGTGGGCGGGATTTCCGGCGTACTTCCCAAAAGCGCGAATTAAAAATGCTGATGATACCGGCATTCAACTAGCTAACAACCACAGGTGGATCGCGATTGCACCCCCGGCTGTTGCGGGCACAAGTCAGCTGTATATATCAGCTGACATGTGCCCAGAAAAGTGCTGGCTCCAGCTTAGGGGGAGTCTGACATCAGCGTTCTATTACGCCCAATGTCGGAAAGGGGTTAACAACTAATCCACATACACGTGAAGCCTATTCCCCCTTCTACCACGGCCTTGCTTTTTCCCACTCCTGTTTCACAGTCTAAGGCACACACCTGTCTGTCACATGTCACTAAATGAACATTCACTATTTATTTTCTTAGATAGTGTGCCTGAACAACACTGTTCTGATTTCTCACTGAAACACAGTTTTATTACAATTGATTTGGATTAGTAAATTGGGGCCTCCTGAGACTGCCACACAGTTTTAGCACAATCTGGTTGGATGCTGGAAGATCAATTTCACACAGGACAGGATCCTATCTATCTAACTGATAAGTTCACTTTCAGCAGCAGCACTAGCAGGAGTGCCTTGTCTGCACTGTGACACTGAGAAAATGGAACAGCAAAACAAGATGTCCACTTTTTATATGGCCAGGGACATATGACTTAGGCAGCCAATCACAGAAGACCTTGTGTCATGATGTTGTGGATGGTTTCTGTATCCCGATTGTCTTCCGGAATGTACACACATTAAGCTATTAAAGAAAAAATAAATAAAAAACGGAAAAAACAAATTGCACTCCGCAGCTCCTCTGACCTAGACACATCCCCTCCCCTTATCAAACAAGTCCCCCATGTTGCAGAGGTTAACACGTGAGGAGTGGATAGAAATTGTGTTGATGTCTGGTGAACGCAGCCCCAGGGTCATTGCAGCAGATTTCAATGCAAGACATCCTACGCAAGAAAACTGTCACCATTCCCATGTTATTTAGGTGTATCCATATAAATGTCCCACCCAAAAAAAGTTTGCCTCATCACTGATCATAATGTTTGGTATAAACTGAAGGTCCTGTTCCAATTTTTGTTTTGCCCATTCTGCAAATTCAGCATGCCATTCTGGCATCAGTCGAACATTCCTTCAGTGGATATTAGCTTCTCACAAATGGCACCCTTACAAAATCCAGCTGCTGCAGCATCTCCACAAGGATTACCCAGATTGGCACGCTGAATTTGCAGAATGGGCAAAACAAAAGGATGGTGGGAGTGGTCACCACCCACATCAGCTGACCCAGCAGCAATGCAATTACACCAGCAGGCCACCGGGGAAACTGCGTTAACTCCCAATGACCTGAAAGGAAAAAAGTTTTAATCTGAAGAAAACCAGATCTGCCACAAATCCAAACATAGATTGTGACACCTTGTCTGCATGGCTCCTTATTCCCATCCTTGTCTGCATGGCTCCTTATTCCCATCCTTGTCTGCATGGCTCCTTATTCCTATCCTATATGCATGGCTCCTTGTTCTCATCCTTGTCTGCATGGCTCCTTATTCCCATCCTTGTATGCATGGCTCCTTATTCCCATCCTTGTATGCATGGCTCCTTATTCCCATCCTTGTATGCATGGCTCCTTATTCCCATCCTTGTATGCATGGCTCCTTATTCCCATCCTTGTATGCATGGCTCCTTATTCCCATCCTTGTCTGCATGGCTCCTAATTCCCATCCTTGTCTGCATGGCTCCTTATTCCCATCGTTGTCTGCATGGCTCCTTATTCCCATCCTTGTCTGCATGGCTCCTTATTCCCATCCTTGTCTGCATGGCTCCTTGTTCTCATCCTTGTCTGCATGGCTCCTTATTCCCAACCTTGTATGCATGGCTCCTTATTCCCATCCTTGTATGCATGGCTCCTTATTCCCATCCTTGTATGCATGGCTCCTTATTCCCATCCTTGTATGCATGGCTCCTTATTCCCATCCTTGTCTGCATGGCTCCTAATTCCCATCCTTGTCTGCATAGCTCCTAATTCCCATCCTAGAGTTGAGCGACCTTGACCTTTTTAGAGTCGAGCCGGGTTTCGCGAAACCCGACTATCTCAAAAGTCGGGTCGAGTGAAATCGGCCGATTATGACGTAAAGTCGGGATCGACCGAAACACGAAACCCAATGCAAGTCAATGGGGCAGCATAGTCGGCAGTGAGTGGGGGCCAGGAAAACACCTAGAGTGCCCATTTTAATGTCAAAACCATCCATTCTTCTTAATGAAGCTTGTCAAGCGTAATTTACCTTATAATAATTGGAAGGCATTTGAAATTGGGGGTCATTTGGCTAAAGTTGTGGTGGGTAGGGCTGGTTCAAGTAATTAGTGGGCCCAGGAAATCTGGACCACGTCACGGCAGTGGAGCAGGGAGAGGTAAGTATTTCAACTTTGCAAGTGCTGTGAACCTGAGCAAGCAGGGGGGGCCCACTCGTTGGCATTGGCACTGGCACAGGGCCCCTCAAAGTACAGCGGTGTGTTTGCACGGCGGGGGCGCCTCCCACCGGCAGCAACACTTTTGCGTACTATGAGAGGCCCTGTGCCAGTGACGTCGCCAACTAGTATTCCTCCCCCCACCTGATGAAGGAACCTGCACTTTCATCTGCACCTTCCTCTTTGTCCCCGTGTAAGGTGGTATGGTATGCGGGAAGAGCAACCTGACTTTCAGCAGGGTCACAATGTTGTTGTGTAGCGTGCACGGGGAATGTTGCGTTATGGGTCAATGTACCAGCAGACTCATCTATCACTGGCTGGGCAATGGGCAGGATGAGGAGGAAACACAGATATAGGCCCAAAGAATAAAGTTGGCTAAATGCAGTTCAAAATTGGTAACACAGGAATAACCAGGGGGCATTGCAGTGGAGGACAACTGGAATGAGAGGCTGACACAGAGAGTAGGCCCAAATCAGTAAGTAGTCGAAATGCAGTTCAAAATTGGCAACCGTAGTAAACAGGCGGCACAGCTTTGTTCAGTGGAGGAGAACAGCAAGGAGTGGCAGACACCGATAGTAGGCCCCAACCCAACTAGTAGGCCAAATGCAGTCTAACATTAACAACTACTTAACGAGCGCCTGAAAACGGAATTTCAGGACAGGAAACCAGGAGAACAGCAAGGAGCGGCAGACACTGTTAGTAGGCCCCAAACCAACTAGTACGCCAAATGCAGTTGTTCCATTTAACCACAATTTAACGAGAGCCTGAAGATAGAAGCTCAGGAAAGGCAACCTGGAGAACACCTTGGAGTGGAACACACCATCTCTCTCCACCCCATACCCATTTTGTAGGCCTAATGCAGTGTAGTTTTCTACAACTACTAAACGAGAGTCGGAAGACCGAAGCAATGGCAAGGAAACCTGGGGAACACCTTGGAGTGTAACACACCATCTCTCTCCACCCGATACCCATTTTGTAGGCCTAATGCAGTGTAGTTTTCTACAACTACTAAACGAGAGTCGGAAGACCGAAGCAATGGCAAGGAAACCTGGGGAACACCTTGGAGTGTAACACACCATCTCTCTCCACCCGATACCCATTTTGTAGGCCTAATGCAGTGTAGTTTTCTACAACTACTAAACGAGAGTCGGAAGACCGAAGCAATGGCAAGGAAACCTGGGGAACACCTTGGAGTGTAACACACCATCTCTCTCCACCCGATACCCATTTTGTAGGCCTAATGCAGTGTAGTTTTCTACAACTACTAAACGAGAGTCGGAAGACCGAAGCAATGGCAAGGAAACCTGGGGAACACCTTGGAGTGTAACACACCATCTCTCTCCACCCGATACCCATTTTGTAGGCCTAATGCAGTGTAGTTTTCTACAACTACTAAACGAGAGTCGGAAGACCGAAGCAATGGCAAGGAAACCTGGGGAACACCTTGGAGTGTAACACACCATCTCTCTCCACCCGATACCCATTTTGTAGGCCTAATGCAGTGTAGTTTTCTACAACTACTAAACGAGAGTCGGAAGACCGAAGCAATGGCAAGGAAACCTGGGGAACACCTTGGAGTGTAACACACCATCTCTCTCCACCCCATACCCATTTTGTAGGCCTAATGCAGTGTAGTTTTCTACAACTACTAAACGAGAGTCGGAAGACCGAAGCAATGGCAAGGAAACCTGGGGAACACCTTGGAGTGTAACACACCATCTCTCTCCACCCGATACCCATTTTGTAGGCCTAATGCAGTGTAGTTTTCTACAACTACTAAACGAGAGTCGGAAGACCGAAGCAATGGCAAGGAAACCTGGGGAACACCTTGGAGTGTAACACACCATCTCTCTCCACCCGATACCCATTTTGTAGGCCTAATGCAGTGTAGTTTTCTACAACTACTAAACGAGAGTCGGAAGACCGAAGCAATGGCAAGGAAACCTGGGGAACACCTTGGAGTGTAACACACCATCTCTCTCCACCCCATACCCAATTTGTAGGCCTAATGCAGCCTACTTTCCGACAACTACTAAACGAGAGCATGAAGATCGAAGCTCAGGAAAGGCAACCTGGGGAACACCTTGGAGTGTAACACACCCTCTCTCTACACCACGGAAGGGCTGATTCTTAGGAAGGAAGGCTGTCGGAAAGAAGCAGGGCGCGTCCGAGGGTGATTATATTCTTATTAGGTATATACTCACCCTCGGACGCGCCCTGCTTCTTTATTTGTAATGAATGTTTATTTGCAATGTGGTTTTGACTTACTCTATTTTTTTGGTAAATAATGATTTTATTATTTTCATTGTTTTGCATCTTCTTGGCAATAATATAAAGAAGACGCGACAGGACAACACTCGGTGGATGCCATATCTGTGTTTTAAATTGAAAAAAACTTTCAGTTAACTACTTGCAGGAGAAAGTTATTGTAGCTGGTGGCCATTTTTAGTACTGTACCAGATTTTTGTTGTATGTGTTTGTTTTTAATGTTAAAATGTCTGCATTTGATATCTCTCCAGTATTTTCTTTTTTATAAGCAAAATACTTATTTTTATATTTTCTGATGTTGGTTCAAGGGCTACACGGGCAGCAGTAGACAGGTCAGTGGAGGCCTAGTGGAAGGAGGGACCGCAGACAGGCTTTGAAGGCCTAACATAATAAATTGGGCTGGCTGTAGGCAATTTAAAATTGGTTCCAGGGGAACACGGGCAGCAGTGGCCTGGTCAGTGTAGTAGTAGTGGAAAGAACGGGCCGCAGACAGGCTTCGAAGGCCTAACATAACAAAAATTGGGATGTAGGCAATTTACAATTGGTTCCAGGGGAACACGGACAGCAGTAGACAGGTCAGTGGAGGCCTAGTGGAAGGAGGGACCGCAGACAGGCTTCGAAGCCCTAACATAATAAATTGGGCTGGCTGTAGGCAATTTAAAATTGGTTCCAGGGGAACACGGGCAGCAGTAGACAGGTCAGTGGAGGCCTAGTGGAAGGAGGGACCGCAGACAGGCTTCGAAGCCCTAACATAATAAATTGGGCTGGCTGTAGGCAATTTAAAATTGGTTCCAGGGGAACACGGGCAGCAGTAGACAGGTCAGTGGAGGCCTAGTGGATAGAGGGACCGCAGACAGGCTTCGAAGCCCTAACATAATAAATTGGGCTGGCTGTAGGCAATTTAAAATTGGTTCCAGGGGAACACGGGCAGCAGTAGACAGGTCAGTGGAGGCCTAGTGGAAGGAGGGACCACAGACAGGCTTCGAAGCCCTAACATAATAAATTGGGCTGGCTGTAGGCAATTTAAAATTGGTTCCAGGGGAACACGGGCGGCAGTAGACAGGTCAGTGGAGGCCTAGTGGAAGGAGGGACCGCAGACAGGCTTCGAAGCCCTAACATAATAAATTGGGCTGGCTGTAGGCAATTTAAAATTGGTTCCAGGGGAACACGGGCAGCAGTAGACAGGTCAGTGGAGGCCTAGTGGAAGGAGGGACCGCAGACAGGCTTCGAAGCCCTAACATAATAAATTGGGCTGGCTGTAGGCAATTTAAAATTGGTTCCAGGGGAACACGGGCAGCAGTAGACAGGTCAGTGGAGGCCTAGTGGAAGAAGGGACCGCAGACAGGCTTCGAAGCCCTAACATAATAAATTGGGCTGGCTGTAGGCAATTTAAAATTGGTTCCAGGGGAACACGGGCAGCAGTAGACAGGTCAGTGGAGGCCTAGTGGAAGGAGGGACCGCAGACAGGCTTCGAAGCCCTAACATAATAAATTGGGCTGGCTGTAGGCAATTTAAAATTGGTTCCAGGGGAACACGGGCAGCAGTAGACAGGTCAGTGGAGGCCTAGTGGATAGAGGGACCGCAGACAGGCTTCGAAGCCCTAACATAATAAATTGGGCTGGCTGTAGGCAATTTAAAATTGGTTCCAGGGGAACACGGGCAGCAGTAGACAGGTCAGTGGAGGCCTAGTGGAAGGAGGGACCACAGACAGGCTTCGAAGCCCTAACATAATAAATTGGGCTGGCTGTAGGCAATTTAAAATTGGTTCCAGGGGAACACGGGCGGCAGTAGACAGGTCAGTGGAGGCCTAGTGGAAGGAGGGACCGCAGACAAACTTCGAAGCCCTAACATAATAAATTGGGCTGGCTGTAGGCAATTTAAAATTGGTTCCAGGGGAACACGGGCAGCAGTAGACAGGTCAGTGAAGGCCTAGTGGAGGGAGGGACCGCAGACAGGCTTCGAAGCCCTAACATAATAAATTGGGCTGGCTGTAGGCAATTTAAAATTGGTTCCAGGGGAACACGGGCGGCAGTAGCCAGGTCAGTGTAGTAGTAGTGGAAAGAACGGGCCGCAGACAGGCTTCGAAGGCCTAACATAACAAAAATTGGGCTGTAGGCAATTTAAAATTGGTTCCAGGGGAACACGGGCGGCAGTAGACAGGTCAGTGGAGGCCTAGTGGAAGGAGGGACCGCAGACAGGCTTCGAAGCCCTAACATAATAAATTGGGCTGGCTGTAGGCAATTTAAAATTGGTTCCAGGGGAACACGGGCAGCAGTAGACAGGTCAGTGGAGGCCTAGTGGAAGGAGTGACCGCAGACAGGCTTCGAAGGCCTAACATAAGAAAAATGTCAATACAATGGTATTGACAGTGCCAGGCATTGAAGGATGTCAGCGCATAGACTAAACATTGGTGGAGCTGTGAGAGAAAATTTTGCAAGTCGTAGAGCACTGTTTGACCTGGGGGGGGGGACTGTCTTGTGGCCGGCGGTACAGGCCCAGGGCCCCTTATATTACAACGGTGTGTCTGACGTTGGGTGCGCACCACCACCGCCAGACACTTTATTGTACTATGAGGGACCTAGTGGCAGTGCCATCGACCAAAAGCGGGCACACCCACCTCTTCAGACAAACAGTACTCTCACGGGTGCTGGCGCCAAGTGGCGATACCACGGCCCCGTGTGGGGACTTTGGCCATTTAGGGAGGTGTTAACATGTCGGATGCTGGACAATCAGGTGCTGCAAATTACGAGATTGGAAAAGTCGTTCAGAATAGTCCACAGGCAAGACCTTTACATAGGAAAGCTAGGTGTCAGCCGGGCAAGGTGGGGCAAAAGATTTCGAAATCCAGTTGTGGTTCATTTTAATGAAGCTTAGATCATCTACATTTTGGGTAGCCAGACGAGTCCTTTTTTCTGTTAGTATTGAACCTGCAGCACTGAATACTCTTTCTGATAGGACACTAGGTGCCGGGCAAGCAAGCTCCTGCAATGCATATTCTGCCAATTCTGGCCAGGTGTCTAATTTTGATGCCCAGTAATCAAATGGGAATGTCGGTTGAGGGAGAACGTCGATAAGGGATGAAAAATAGTTAGTAACCATACTGGACAAATGTTGTCTCCTGTCACTTTGAATTGATGCTGCAGTACCTGTCCTGTCTGCGGTCATAGCAAAATCACTCCACAACCTGGTCAGAAAACCCCTCTGGCCAACGCCACTTCTGATTTCTGCCCCTCTAACACCTCTGGTCTGCTGGCCCCTGCAGCTCGTGTTAGAACGATCACGGGCGCTGTGTGCAGGGAATGCCAGAAGCAAACGGTCAATAAGAGTTGATTGTTTGGTTGCTAATATTAGTTCCAAGTTCTCATGTGGCATTATATTTTGCAATTTGCCTTTATAGCGAGGATCAAGGAGGCAGGCCAACCAGTAATCGTCATCGTTCATCATTTTTGTTATGCGTGTGTCCCTTTTGAGGATACGTAAGGCATAATCCGCCATGTGGCCCAAAGTTCCAGTTCTCAAATCTGTGGTTGTGCTTGGTTGAGGGGCAGTTTCAGGCAAATCCACGTCACTTGTGTCCCTCCAAAAACCAGAACCCGGCCTTGCCGCGCCAACAATTTCCACTGGCCCCGGAAAAGCTTCCTCATTAAAAATATAATCATCCCCATCATCCTCCTCGTCCTCCTCCTCCTGTTCGCCCGCTACCTCGTCCTGTACACTGCCCTGGCCAGACAATGGCTGACTGTCATCAAGGCTTTCCTCTTCCTCAGCTGCAGACGCCTGATCCTTTATGTGCGTCAAACTTTGCATCAGCAGACGCATTAGGGGGATGCTCATGCTTATTATGGCGTTGTCTGCACTAACCAGCCGTGTGCATTCCTCAAAACACTGAAGGACTTGACACATGTCTTGAATCTTCGACCACTGCACACCTGACAACTCCATGTCTGCCATCCTACTGCCTGCCCGTGTATGTGTATCCTCCCACAAAAACATAACAGCCCGCCTCTGTTCACACAGTCTCTGAAGCATGTGCAGTGTTGAGTTCCACCTTGTTGCAACGTCTATGATTAGGCGATGCTGGGGAAGGTTCGAAGAACGCTGATAGGTCTGCATACGGCTGGAGTGTACGGGCGAACGGCGGATATGTGAGCAAAGTCCACGCACTTTGAGGAGCAGGTCGGATAACCCCGGATAACTTTTCAGGAAGCACTGCACCACCAGGTTTAAGGTGTGAGCCAGGCAAGGAATGTGTTTCAGTTGGGAAAGGGAGATGGCAGCCATGAAATTCCTTCCGTTATCACTCACTACCTTGCCTGCCTCAAGATCTACAGTGCCCAGCCACGACTGCGTTTCTTTCTGCAAGAACTCGGACAGAACTTCAGCGGTGTGTCTGTTGTCGCCCAAACACTTCATAGCCAATACAGCCTGCTGACGTTTGCCAGTAGCTGCCCCATAATGGGAGACCTGGTGTGCAACAGTGGCAGCTGCGGATGGAGTGGTTGTGCGACTGCGGTCTGTGGACGAGGTCTCGCTTCTGCAGGAGGACGAGGAGGAGGAGGAGGGGGTGCGAACGGCTACAGCCAACTGTTTCCTAGACCGTGGGCTAGGCAGAACTGTCCCAAACTTGCTGTCCCCTGTGGACCCTGCATCCACCACATTTACCCAGTGTGCCGTGATGGACAGGTAACGTCCCTGGCCATGCCTACTGGTCCATGCATCTGTTGTCAGGTGCACCTTTGTGCTCACAGATTGCCTGAGTGCATGGACGATGCGCTCTTTAACATGCTGGTGGAGGGCTGGGATGGCTTTTCTGGAAAAAAAGTGTCGACTGGGTAGCTCGTAGCGTGGTACAGCGTAGTCCATCAGGGCTTTGAAAGCTTCGCTTTCAACTAACCGGTAGGGCATCATCTCTAACGAGATTAGTCTAGCTATGTGGGCGTTCAAACCCTGTGTACGCAGATGCGAGGCTAAGTACTTCCTTTTTCTAACCATAGTCTCATGTAGGGTGAGCTGGACTGGAGAGCTGGAGATCGTGGAACTAGCGGGGGTGCCGGTGGACATGGCAGACTGAGAGACGGTGGGAGATGGTATTGTTGCCGCCGGTGCCCTAGATGCAGTGTTTCCTACTACGAAACTGGTGATTCCCTGACCCTGACTGCTTTGGCCTGGCAAAGAAACCTGCACAGATACTGCAGGTGGTGCAGAAAATGGTGGCCCTACACTGCCGGAAGGGATGTTGCGTTGATGACTAGCTTCATTGGCCGAGGGTGCTACAACCTTAAGGGACGTTTGGTAGTTAGTCCAAGCTTGCAAATGCATGGTGGTTAAATGTCTATGCATGCAACTTGTATTGAGACTTTTCAGATTCTGCCCTCTGCTTAAGGTAGTTGAACATTTTTGACAGATGACTTTGCGCTGATCAATTGGATGTTGTTTAAAAAAATGCCAGACTGCACTCTTTCTAGCATCGGATACCTTTTCAGGCATTGCAGACTGAGCTTTAACCGGATGGCCACGCTGTCCTCCAACAGGTTTTGACTTTGCCACGCGTTTTGGGCAAGATACGGGCCCGGCAGATGGAACCTGTTGCGATGTTGATGCCTGCTGCGGCCCCTCCTCCTCCGCTTCAGAACTGCTGCCGCCTGCACCCTGTTCCCCCAATGGCTGCCAATCGGGGTCAAGAACTGGGTCATCTATTACCTCTTCTTGTAGCTCGTGTGCAACTTCGTCTGTGTCACCGTGTCGGTCGGTGGTATAGCGTTCGTGATGGGGCAACATAGTCTCATCAGGGTCTGATTCTTGATCAGCACCCTGCGAGGGCAATGTTGTGGTCTGAGTCAAAGGACCAGCATAGTAGTCTGGCTGTGGCTGTGCATCAGTGCACTCCATGTCAGATTCAACTTGTAATGGGCATGGACTGTTAACTGCTTCACTTTCTAAGCCAGGGACGGTATGTGTAAAGAGCTCCATGGAGTAACCCGTTGTGTCGCCTGCTGCATTCTTCTCTGTTGTTGTTTTTGCTGAAGAGGACAAGGAAGCGACTTGTCCCTGACCGTGAACATCCACTAACGACGCGCTGCTTTTACTTTTAGCAGTTTCACGAGAGGAGGCAAAAGAGCTAGAGGCTGAGTCAGCAAGATAAGCCAAAACTTGCTCTTGCTGCTCCGGCTTTAAAAGCGGTTTTCCTACTCCCAGAAAAGGGAGCGTTCGAGGCCTTGTGTAGCCAGACGACGAACCTGGCTCCACAGCTCGAGACTTAGGTGCAATATTTTTTTCCCACTACCACTACCCTCATTACCAGCTGACAATGAACGCACCCGGCCACGACCTCTTCCACCAGACTTCCTCATTGTTTTAAAAACGTTACCAAACTAACGATATTTGTTGCTGTCACACAACTTACACGGTGAGCTATAACTTCAGTATGATTTAGCTACCCCTTTACAGGTGGGTGAGACCACAACGAAAATCAGGCACAATGTTACACACTCTGTTGTTGGTGGCAACAAATGAGAGAGATGCCACACACGCAGGACTGTCACTGAAGCGCAAATGTAAATATTAATCTCCCACTGATTTGTTTTTTTTTTTTAAAAGGGAGACTTTAGAAAAAAAAAATAATAAAAAAAAATGATTTTTTAAGGAAGAATTTATAAACCAAATAAAATGAAATGATTGTTTCAGGGAGAATTTAGAAAACAAATAAAAAAAATTAAAAAAAATAGGCTTTCTATGGCCCACTGAGTGAGAGAGGACGCACACAGGAGTCAGGAGTGGCACACAAGCCCAGAGGCCAATATTTATCTCCCACTGATTGATTTAGTGATTTTTTCAGGTAGATTTTGGAACCCAAATCAAGCAAAAAAAATAAATAGGCTTTCTATGGCCCACAATTGGAGAGAGAGAGAGATGGCACACCCAGGAGTCAAGACTGGCACACAAGCAGAAAGGGCAATATTAATCTCCCACTGATTTGATTTTTTTTTTTTTTTTCAGGGAGACTTTAGAAAAAAAAAATACAAAAAAAATGATTTTTTCAGGAATAATTTAGAAACCAAATAAAATAAAATGATTTTTTCAGGGAGAATTTAGAAAACAAATAAAAAAAAAAATAGGCTTTCTAGGGCCCACTGAGTGAGAGATGACGCACACAGGAGTCAGGAGTGGCACACAAGCCCAGAGGCCAATATTTATCTCCCACTGATTGATTTAGTGATTTTTTCAGGTAGATTTTGGAACCCAAATCAAGCAAAAAAAGTAATAGGCTTTCTATGGCCCACAATTGGAGAGAGAGAGAGATGGCACACCCAGGAGTCAAGACTGGCACACAAGCAGAAAGGGCAATATTAATCTCCCACTGATTTGATTTTTTTTTTTTTTTCAGGGAGACTTTAGAAAAAAAAAATACAAAAAAATGAATTTTTCAGGAAGAATTTAGAAACAAAATAAAATAAAATGATTGTTTCAGGGAGAATTTAGAAAACAAATAAAAAAAAATAGGCTTTGTAGGGCCCACTGAGTGAGAGAGGACGCACACAGGAGTCAGGAGTGGCACACAAGCCCAGAGGCCAATATTTATCTCCCACTGATTGATTTAGTGATTTTTTCAGGTAGATTTTGGAACCCAAATCAAGCAAAAAAATAAATAGGCTTTCTATGGCCCACAATTGGAGAGAGAGAGAGAGAGATGGCACACCCAGGAGTCAAGACTGGCACACAAGCAGAAAGGGCAATATTAATCTCCCACTGATTTGATTTTTTATTTTTTTTTTCAGGGAGACTTTAGAAAAAAAAAATACAAAAAAATGAATTTTTCAGGAAGAATTTAGAAACAAAATAAAATAAAATGATTGTTTCAGGGAGAATTTAGAAAACAAATAAAAAAAAAATAGGCTTTGTAGGGCCCACTGAGTGAGAGAGGACGCACACAGGAGTCAGGAGTGGCACACAAGCCCAGAGGCCAATATTTATCTCCCACTGATTGATTTAGTGATTTTTTCAGGTAGATTTTGGAACCCAAATCAAGCAAAAAAATTAATAGGCTTTCTATGGCCCACAATTGGAGAGAGAGAGAGATGGCACACCCAGGAGTCAAGACTGGCACACAAGCAGAAAGGGCAATATTAATCTCCCACTGATTTGATTTTTTTTTTTTCTTCAGGGAGACTTTAGAAAAAAAAAATACAAAAAAATGAATTTTTCAGGAAGAATTTAGAAACAAAATAAAATAAAATGATTGTTTCAGGGAGAATTTAGAAAACAAATAAAAAAAAATAGGCTTTGTAGGGCCCACTGAGTGAGAGAGGACGCACACAGGAGTCAGGAGTGGCACACAAGCCCAGAGGCCAATATTTATCTCCCACTGATTGATTTATTGATTTTTTCAGGTAGAATTTAGAACCCAAATCAACCCAAAAAATAAATAGGCTTTCTATGGCCCACTATTTGTGAGAGAGATGGCACGCTCAGGACTGGCACACAAGCCCAGAGGCCAATATTAATCTCCCACTTTTTTTTTTTTTTTCCAAGGAAAATTTATAAACCCAATAAAAAAAATAATAAATAGGCTTTCTATGGCCCACTATCTGAGAGAGAGAGATGGCACGCTTAGGACTGGCACACAAGCCCAAAGGCCAATATTAATCTCCCACTGATTGATTTATTGATTTTTTCAGGTAAAATTTAGAACCCAAATCAACCCAAAAAATAAATAGGCTTTCTATGGCCCACTATTTGTGAGAGAGATGGCACGCTCAGGACTGGCACACAAGCCCAGAGGCCAATATTAATCTCCCACTTTTTTTTTTTTTTTCCAGGGAAAATTTATAAACCCAATAAAAAAATAATAAATAGGCTTTCTATGGCCCACTATCTGAGAGAGAGAGATGGCACGCTTAGGACTGGCACACAAGCCCAAAGGCCAATATTAATCTCCCACTGATTGATTTATTGATTTTTTCAGGTAGAATTTAGAACCCAAATCAAGCAAAAAAATTAATAGGCTTTCTATGGCCCACTGAGTGAGAGATGGCACACACAGGAGTCAGGAGTGGCACACAAGCCCTGAGGCCAATATTTTTCTCCCACTGATTGATGTTGTGATTTTTTCAGGTAGATTTTGGAACCCAAATCAAGCAAAAAAATAAATAGGCTTTCTATGGCCCACTGAGTGAGAGATGGCACACACAGGAGTAAGGAGTGGCACACAAGCCCTGAGGCCAATATTTTTCTCCCACTGATTGATGTAGTGATTTTTTCAGGTAGATTTTAGAACCCAAATCAAGCAAAAAAATAAATAGGCTTTCTATGGCCCACTGAGTGAGAGATGACACAGACAGGGATGGCACTCTAGCAGAAATGCCAATCTTAATCTCCCACAAAAAAAAAAAAAAGGAACTGTCCTTCAATTACTATCTCCCTGCAGTAATCTCAGCCAGGTATGGCAGGCAGCAATAAGGAGTGGACTGATGCACAAATTAAATAAAAAGTGTGGACAAACAAACAAGATAGCTGTGCAGAAAGGAAGGAACAAGAGGATTTGTGCTTTGAAAAAAGCAGTTGGTTTGCACAGCGGCGTACACACAGCAATGCAGCTATCAGGGAGCCTTCTAGGGCAGCCCAATGAGCTACAGCGCTGAGGAAAAAAAAAAATGTAGCTTCCACTGTCCCTGCACACCGAAGGTGGTGTTGGGCTGTGGAAATCGCTACAGCACAAGCGGTTTGGTGGTTAATGGACCCTGCCTAACGCTATCCCTGCTTCTGACGAAGCGGCAGCAACCTCTCCCTAAGCTCAGATCAGCAGCAGTAACATGGCGGTCGGCGGGAACGCCCCTTTATAGCCCCTGTGACGCCGCGGACAGCAAGCCAATCACTGCAATGCCCTTCTCTAAGATGGTGGGGACCAGGACCTATGTCATCACGCTGCCCACACTCTGCGTTTACCTTCATTGGCTGAGAAATGGCGCTTTTCGCGTCATTGAAACGCGACTTTGGCGCGAAAGTCGCGTACCGCATGGCCGACCCCGCACAGGGGTCGGATCGGGTTTCATGAAACCCGACTTTGCCAAAAGTCGGCGACTTTTGAAAATGAACGACCCGTTTCGCTCAACCCTATCCCATCCTTGTCTGCATGGCTCCTTATTCCCATCGTTGTCTGCATGGCTCCTTATTCCCATCCTTGTCTGCATGGCTCCTTATTCCCATCCTTGTCTGTATGGCTCCTTATTCCCATCCTTGTCTGCATGGCTCCTTATTCCCATCCTTGTCTGCATGGCTCCTTATTCCCATCCTTGTCTGCATGGCTCCTTATTCCCATCCTTGTCTGCATGGCTCCTTATTCCTATCCTATATGCATGGCTCCTTGTTCTCATCCTTGTCTGCATGGCTCCTTATCCCCCATCCTTGTCTGCATGGCTCCTTATTCCCATCCATGTCTGCATGGCTCCTTATTCCCATCCTTGTCTGCATGGCTCATTATTCCCATCCTTGTCTGCATGGCTCCTTATTCCCATCCTTGTATGCATGGCTCCTTGTTCTCATCCTTGTCTGCATGGCTCCTTATTCCCATCCTTGTCTGCATGGCTCCTTATTCCCATCCTTGTATGCATGGCTCCTTATTCCCATCCTTGTATGCATGGCTCCTTATTCCCATCCTTGTATGCATGGCTCCTTATTCCCATCCTTGTCTGCATGGCTCCTAATTCCCATCCTTGTCTGCATGGCTCCTTATTCCCATCGTTGTCTGCATGGCTCCTTATTCCCATCCTTGTCTGCATGGCTCCTTATTCCCATCCTTGTCTGCATGGCTCCTTATTCCCATCCTTGTCTGCATGGCTCCTTATTCCCATCCTTGTCTGCATGGCTCCTTATTCCCATCCTTGTCTGCATGGCTCCTTATTCCCATCCTTGTCTGCATGGCTCCTTATTCCTATCCTATATGCATGGCTCCTTGTTCTCATCCTTGTCTGCATGGCTCCTTATCCCCCATCCTTGTCTGCATGGCTCCTTATTCCCATCCATGTCTGCATGGCTCCTTATTCCCATCCTTGTCTGCATGGCTCCTTATTCCCAATCCTTGTCTGCATGGCTCCTTATTCCCATCCTTGTCTGCATGGCTCCTTATTCCCATCCTTTTATGCATGGCTCCTTATTCCCATCCTTGTCTGCATGGCTCCTTATTCCCATCCTTGTATGCATGGCTCCTTATTGCCATCCTTGTCTGCATGGCTCCTTATTCCCATCCTTGTCTGCATGGCTCCTTATTCCTATCCTATATGCATGGCTCCTTGTTCTCATCCTTGTCTGCATGGCTCCTTATTCCCATCCTTGTATGCATGGCTCCTTATTCCCATCCTTGTATGCATGGCTCCTTATTCCCATCCTTGTATGCATGGCTCCTTATTCCCATCCTTGTATGCATGGCTCCTTATTCCCATCCTTGTCTGCATGGCTCCTAATTCCCATCCTTGTCTGCATGGCTCCTTATTCCCATCGTTGTCTGCATGGCTCCTTATTCCCATCCTTGTCTGCATGGCTCCTTATTCCCATCCTTGTCTGCATGGCTCCTTATTCCCATCCTTGTCTGCATGGCTCCTTATTCCCATCCTTGTCTGCATGGCTCCTTATTCCCATCCTTGTCTGCATGGCTCCTTATTCCCATCCTTGTCTGCATGGCTCCTTATTCCTGTCCTATATGCATGGCTCCTTGTTCTCATCCTTGTCTGCATGGCTCCTTATCCCCCATCCTTGTCTGCATGGCTCCTTATTCCCATCCATGTCTGCATGGCTCCTTATTCCCATCATTGTCTGCATGGCTCCTTATTCCCATCCTTGTCTGCATGGCTCCTTATTCCCATTTTTGTATGCATGGCTCCTTATTCCCATCCTTGTCTGCATGGCTCCTTATTCCCATCCTTGTCTGCATGGCTCCTTATTCCCATCCTTGTATGCATGGCTCCTTATTCCCATCCTTGTCTGCATGGCTCCTTATTCCCATCCTTGTATGCATGGCTCCTTATTGCCATCCTTGTCTGCATGGCTCCTTATTCCCATCTTTGTATGCATGGCTCCATATTCCCATCCTTGTATGCATGGCTCCTTATTCCCATCCTTGTGTGCATGGCTCCTTATCCCCATCCTTGTCTGCATGGCTCCTTATTTCCATCCTTGTCTGCATGGCTCCTTATTCCCATCCTTGTCTGCATGGCTCCTTTTTCCCATCCTTGTCTGCATGGCTCCTTATTCCCATCCTTGTCTGCATGGCTCCTTATTCCCATCCTTGTATGCATGACTCCTTATTCCCATCCTTGTCTGCATGGCTCCTTATTCCCATCCTTGTATGCATGGCTCCTTATTCCCATCCTTGTCTGCATGGCTCCTTATTCCCATCCTTGTATGCATGGCTCCTTATCCCCATCCTTGTCTGCATGGCTCCTTATCCCCATCCTTGTCTGCATGGCTCCTTATTCCCATCCTTGTATGCATGGCTCCTTATTCCCATCCTTGTTTGCATGGCTCCTTATTCCCATCCTTGTCTGCATGGCTCATCTGTAAGATGCGCCTATTCTGGCACTTAGCCTCTCTCTTCCCACTCCCCTATAGCAGTGGGATATGGGGTAATGAAGGGTGAATGTCACCTTGCTATTGTAAGGTGACATTAAGCCAGGTTAATAATGGAGAGGCGTCAATTATGACACCTATCCATTATTAATCCAATAGTACGAAATGGTTAATAAAACACACACACACATTATTAAAAAGTATTTTAATGAAATAAAGACACATGGTGTTTTAATATTTTATTATATTCTTAATCCACCTGAAGACCCTTGTCACCTGAAACAAAGTAAAAAAATCAAACAACAATATTCCATACCTTCCGTCGTTCAGTCTTGTCCCACGCTGTAAATCCATCTGAAGGGGTTAAATCATTTTACACCCAGGAGCTCTGCTAATGCAGCTGTGCTCCTGACTGTAAAACTTGGTGAATTAATGGAATGCAGGGGAATGTACTGTAGTTACCTCGAGTCGCGGTGATGCGCCCTCTGCTGGATGTCCTCATATGAACTCGAGCCTGGGAACTTTTCAGAATATTTTTCCACGCTCGAGTTCATATGAGTTCATGCAGCAGAGGGCGTCTCACTGACATACTGTATATATATATATATATATATATATATGACTGTATATATGTTTTTAAGAATATTTGAGCCGATGGATCCATGATATGTCCATTTTGCAAGCCTGCAAGAAAATATCGCCGTACGGAAGCCATACGGATGCCATACGGACGACACACGGATACATTTGTGCGTAAAATTCGCATCCTCGCATTGAATACGGAACAGTGTTTTGGGACAATTACTGCGTATTACGGCCGTAAAAAACGGACCGTATTTACTTACGCCTAGTGTGATGCCGGCCTAACCGGTATTTTTATTCACCCATGTTGATTTTTTAAGCCTCAGCTGCATCAGAGATAGTTTCCAGAAACTTCTAGACAAATATTCTCCAGTATGCCTTGTTTTCTGCTTTACTTAGTAGATTTGATTGAGCAAATATTTCTCTGCACCAATCATAAATTGTAATGAATCTTAATAGTATCATTTTCATGAGTACACTATTCCTTTATATGTTTTTGATGTTGTATGCTGCCAACCCATTGTTGTGTATTTCATGTCTAAACCTTAATTTCAAGTCACGTCAAGTAGAAGCTTTTACCATTGCCATCATAAATGCATAATTTCTCTTGGCATACAAATTATTTTAGGTTGAATTAGTGCCAATCAACATTAGAAAAATATTTTTAAATATTTTACCAGATGGTGGATATTTATTGCATCCTAAAGAGGAACTTTCACCAAATTTATCATATTGAACTGGACACTAGTTGTAAAAGTGTCTGGTTCTTTTTTTGTTATTTCGCTTCACTATTTAGTAAATTTTACCAATCAAAGTCCAAGTGGGTGTTATGAGACAGTTTCTATTGGGAGTGTGTACTTGCTGGGCAATCATAAGGAGACAGCAATGCTTAAAGTCTATAAGTTTTAGGGCAATGATCAAAGTAGGGCAAGTTACAGCAGCACAACCCCACAGCTTCTGTTACCACCCTCAAACAAGTCATCATACAGAGGTGGCACTGGTGTCACTTACACTGCTTCTATCACCTAACCTTACGACAATTTGCTTCAGGTAAAGAGACTGCAGTGTTAGAAGCAGTGATTGTGACAGCAGCGACTGAAGGTGCGATGACTGCTCATTTACCTCTACTGAACCAGGGGATGGTGGTGAGAGCTGCTCTTGCAAGTGACTGCAGCACCCCCACCTAGTGTCATCCTGATAAAAGGAGCAATGATAGATGCTGCAGAGGAGCTCTGGCAGTACAAGCATTCTGTGACATCCACAAAAGTGGTTAGGTCTCAAAGATAGGTATATATCAAGGGCTTTTGTGTTTTAAGTGGATGTAACCCTAAATACAAAACTATATAGAAGTTTCCAAAAAGTTTAAAACCTTAACATTTGTTCAGGTGTGTATTTATGTTACTGTATATACAAGTTATCTATGTTGTGAGAGTATGAGTATATGATGTATGTTAATAACCTGGAAAAAATATTAAAATAGGGTCTTATTTTTTATGCTAGTGCTAAATAATTTCCTGTATACCTTTACATAATAAAAGAAGGAGTTAGACATTATTTGCCTCTTGCATTCGAATAATGTAGTATGTTTTTGTATCATGCATCATGAACCTAATCGGTCTGGTCAGAGTATGTAAAGCACCTCTCCTTTCCTCTCTTCCCATCACTCTGCACCTTCATCCTCATACCTCTTCCATACTTTGCTTTTTCCCATTCTTTATCCCAAAGTCCATGGTGGAAAAGGTATTAGGTTTACTCTTAGTGAAGAGATTTATCCAGAAAAGGGTATGTCTTTGGTGCGAAGGCTTTTGGAAGCATGTCCTATCCTGCTCTGTCAATAGTCAGTTTACTCAAATTTACTACCAGTGAGAGCTACTTTTCCAGCTGATGAGGAGCAGTAGAAGGAAAGCATGGACCAACTCCAGTCCCACTTGTCAGGATATGCTATACCCATTGATGCCTTTTACATATGTTTCATTCTCTAAATTAAAAAAAAAGTTTACGTAGATGAGTATTTCCTGACCTCTCCAAGCATTACGTTAAAATAACTGAGAACGTGGCATGGGGCATGCAGTGTAGCTGCTTCATTTTTAAGTTAAATTGATATGCCAGCTTCTGCCATTCTGTTTACCTGTATAAGTGGGACTGAAGTGCTAACTCTTCTGGTGGTAAGACCATATAGCACGTTCTTGGACTCCGTTTTACCCACACTGAATGTGATATCACCTTGCAAAACTTCACAAGGTGGCCCTTTGCCTGTAAAAAGCATGCACTGCATCAGAATGTCCTGTCTATTACAATCAGAACTTGCAAGTTAACTGCTTTATCACTCTCACAATTGTTTTTTTCAATTATTGAGACTCTATAGATGGTAGTATTTAGGTTTAGTTTGTATGCTACAGAGGTAAATGGTAAGAAAGTGAAAAAGAGTCTCCATGATGGTGAGTATGTCAGAGCTCAAGCAGTGAACATCAGCTTTCTTTGGGAGGGTTATCTTAACAAATGCTTTTGAATTAACATTAAATGCAATAATATTAAGATGCATGTTGCACTTGGCAAGCATGGAATACAGTGGCCCTATAGCATATCATCAGCATTAACTGCTGGACTTGGGTTACAAACAAAATAGTAACACAATTCCTTAGAAGTTAAAACACTCCTCAGAATAAATGACTGCTGGCAGGACAAAAATTAGAACAAGTTCATTAGTTTTTTTTATGAAAATACAAGAAAATTGCAGAATGGTCTCACTGTTCAGAGGCCAGTCATACCCTGCCAGCAGTTGTACTCAAGGATTTTGCTGGGATCTCAAATCAAAGGCTTTGATTTACCGTAATTATAAGTACTTTTTATTTCTAGGATCTGGTGTGGACGACTCAGTAGGAGAAGTTTCTATCCATGTTGAGCTGTTTACACACCCTGGAACAGGAGAGCACAAGATCAGTGTCAAAGGTAACATATATGAATGACAAGAAAATTAGGCATTATGACGAAATTAGAAACTAATTGCATTAACTCTATTTTTTTAAAACTGTGTAAGCTGCCTGAGCGAGGTAGTTGTGGGCGAGCTGCTGCTTCTGCTCTCTCTGGCATCCTACAGACAAAATGTGTCCCTGTCCCGGTGTGCAGCTGTGTGTGGGGTGCATCACACATACTTGTGGCCCATAGACCGTCACTGGCTCCAGGCTTTCATCTTCAAGAACCTTCGCAGCAAACAATCCAGGGGACACTGAATTCATTAAAAGGGCTCATACTCACATGTGAGAAACTCGGATGAGTCTCGCACGTCAATTCCCGACACTGCACCCGGCACTCAGGAGTGGAGCATGCGGCTGCATGTATTCCTACGCGGCCGCATGCTCCTATCCGAGTGCCGTGTGCAGTGCTGGGTATTGACGTGCGAGACTCATCCAAGTTTCTCGCATGTGAGTATGAGCCCAAACAGTCAAACTTTTACTTGACAGCTTTCGGTCATTATAATCAGACATATAGTATAGGGCACAACGGGTTACAGTCTTTCCCACAGGTACCCGACATAACTTCAGCCCTAGTTCTCGGTATGGGTAGAGCATCCCTCTTGCTAACTTCTTTAGCACTAGAAATCCTTCTCCACCACAAGCAGTGCACCCGGATTCCATCGCCTCTCACCCCTGAGAGTTTGAGTCCATCATTCCCTGCAGCTCACCAGGCTTAGTGTGCCCAAGGGCCCTGACATCCATCTCAAGGTTCCCAGGCAGACAGACAAATTCGCACGGAAGGGTTCTTTGGCAATCCACTTCCCCAAGTAACAGGCTCAGGTTGTCACTAGCAGCCTACTGCCTATGACCACTCCTCCCACACTTTACCTAACTGCTCTTGATACTTCCTCAACTTGGCACCAACCCTCAGTTCCCCCTCCTTAACCCCTTCCCGACCTTTGACGCATACGCTGCGTCATGAAAGTCGGTGCCATTCCGACCCATGACGCAGCATATGCGTCATGGAAAGATCGCGTCCCTGCAGGCCGGGTGAAAGGGTTAACTCCCATTTCACCCGATCTGCAGGGACAGGGGGAGTGGTAGTTTAGCCCAGGGGGGGTGGCTTCACCCCCTCGTGGCTACGATCGCTCTGATTGGCTGTTGAAAGTGAAACTGCCAATCAGAGCGATTTGTAATATTTCACCTAAAAAACTGGTGAAATATTACAATCCAGCCATGGCCGATGCTGCAATATCATCGGCCATGGCTGGAAACACTTATGTGCACCCACCCCACCCCCCCGATCGCCCCCCCAGCCCCCCGATCTGTGGTCCGCTCCCCTCCGTCCTGTGCTCCGCTCCCCCGTCCTCCTGTCCGCTTCCCCGTGCACCAATCACACCCCCTGTGCTGCAATCAAACCCCCCCGCACTCCGATCCCCCCCCCCGCACACAGCGACCCCCCCCCCGTGCTCCGATCCACCCCCCCCGCACAGCGATCCCTCACCCCGTGCTCCAATCCTTCCCCGTGCTCCAATCCTCCCTCCCGTGTTCCGATCCAACCCCCCCATGATCCGATCCACCCCCCCTGTGCTCCGACGCCCCCCCCGTGCCCTGATCTCCCCCCCCTTATACTTACCTGGCCGCCCGAGGTCCGTCCGTCTTCTTTCCTGGGCGCCGCCATCTTCCAAAATGGCGGGCGCATGTGCAGTGCGCCCGCCGAATCTGCCGGCCGGCAGATTCGTTCCAGAGTGAATTTTGATCACTGAGATATATCCTATCTCAGTGATCAAAATAAAAAAAATAGTAAATGACCCCCCCCTTTGTCACCCCCATAGATAGGGACAATAAAAAAAAGTAAAGAATTTTTTTTTTTTCACTAAGGTTGGGGTAAGAACTAGGGTTAGGGTTAGGGGTAGGGTTAGGGTTAGGGGTAGGGTTAGGGTTAGGGTTAGGGGTAGGGTTAGGGTTAGGGGTAGGGTTAGGGGTAGGGGTAGGGTTAGGGCTAGGGTTAGGGGTAGGGGTAGGGTTAGGGCTAGGGTTAGGGCTAGGGTTAGGGTTTCGGTATCTGCACACGTATTCTGGTCCTATGCGGATTTTTCCGCAGCGGATTTGAAAAATCCACAGTGCTAAACCGCTGCCGATTTATCGTGGATTTACCGCGGTTTTTCTGCGCATTTCACTGCGGTTTTACAACTGCGATTTTCTATTGGAGCAGTTCTAAAACCGCTGCGGAATCCGCAGAAAGAAGTGACATGCTGCGGAATGTAAACCGCTGCGTTTCCGTGCAGTTTTTCCGCAGCATGTGTACAGCGATTTTTGGTTCCCATAGGTTCACATTGAACTGTAAACTCATGGGAAACTGCTGCGGATCCGCAGCGTTTTCCGCAGCGTGTGCACATACCTTTAGAATTAGGCTATGTGCACACGGTGCGGATTGGCCGCTGCGGATCCGCAGCAGTGTTCCATCGGGTTTACAGTACCATGTAAACATATGGAAAACCAAATCCGCTGTGCCCATGGTGCAGAAAATACCGCGCGGGAACGCTGCGTTGTATTTTCCGCAGCATGCCAATTCTTTGTGCGGATTCCGCAGCGTTTTACACCTGTTCCTCAATAGGAATCCACAGGTGAAATCCGCACAAAAAACACTGGAAATCCACGGTAAATCCACAGGTAAAACGCAGTGCCTTTTACCCGCGGATTTTTCAAAAATGATGCTGAAAAATCTCATACGAATCCGCAACGTTGGCACATAGCCTTAGAGTTGGGTTGGAATTAGGGTTGTCGTTAGGGTTAGGGGTGTGTTGGGGTTAGGGTTGTGGTTAGGGGTGTGTTGGGGTTAGGGTTGTGATTAGGGTTACGGCTACAGTTGGGATAAGGGTTAGGGGTGTGTTGGAGGTAGAATTGAGGGGTTTCCACTGTTTAGGCACTTCAGGGGGTCTCCAAAAGCAACATGGCGCCACCATTGATTCCAGCCAATCTTGTATTCAAAAATTCAAATGGTGCTCCCTCACTTCCGAACCCCGACGTGTGCCCAAACAGTGGTTTACCCCCACATATGGGGTACCAGCATACTCAGGACAAACTGCGCAACAATTACTGGGGTCCAATTTCTCCTGTTACCCTTGAGAAAATAAAAAATTGCTTGCTAAAACATCATTTTTGAGGAAAGAAAAATGATTTTTTATTTTCACGGCTCTGCGTTATAAACTTCTGTAAAGCACTTGGGGGTTGAAAGTGCTCACCACACATCTAGATAAGTTCCTTTGGGGGTCTAGTTTCCAAAATGGGGTCACTTGTGGGGGGTTTCTACTGTTTAGGCACACCAGGGGCTCTGCAAACGCAATGTGACGCCCGCAGACCATTCCATCAAAGTCTGCATTTCAAAAGTCACTACTTCCCTTCTGAGCCCCCACGTGTGCCCAAACAGTGGTTTACCCCCACACATGGGGTATCAGCGTACTCAGGAGAAACTGGACAACAACTTTTGTGGTCCAATTTCTCCTGTAACCCTTGGGAAAATAAAAAATTCTGGGCTAAAAAATTATTTTTGAGGAAAGAAAACGTATTTATTATTTTCACGGCTCTGCGTTATAAACTTCTGTAAAGCACTTGGGGGTTGAAAGTGCTCACCACACATCTAGATAAGTTCCTTTGGGGGTCTAGTTTCCAAAATGGGGTCACTTGTGGGGGGTTTCTACTGTTTAGGCACACCAGGGGCTCTGCAAACGCAATGTGACGCCCGCAGACCATTCCATCAAAGTCTGCATTTCAAAAGTCACTACTTCCCTTCTGAGCCCCCACGTGTGCCCAAACAGTGGTTTACCCCCACACATGGGGTATCAGCGTACTCAGGAGAAACTGGACAACAACTTTTGTGGTCCAATTTCTCCTGTAACCCTTGGGAAAATAAAAAATTCTGGGCTAAAAAATTATTTTTGAGGAAAGAAAACGTATTTATTATTTTCAATGCTCTGTGTTATGAACTTCTGTGAAGCACTTGGGGGTTCAAAGTGCTCACCTCACATCTAGATAAGTTCCTTTCGGGGTCTAGTTTCCAAAATGGGGTCACTTGTGGGGGGTTTCTACTGTTTAGCCACATCAGGGGCTCTGCAAACGCAACGTGACGCCCGCAGAGCATTCCATCAAAGTCTGCATTTCAAAACGTCACTACTTCACTTCCGAGCCCCAGCATGTGCCTAAACAGTGGTTTACCCCCACATATGGGGTATCAGCGTACTCAGGAGAAACTGGACAACAACTTTTGGGGTCAAATTTCTCCTGTTATCCTTGGGAAAATAAAAAATTGCGGGCTAAAATTCATTTTTGAGAAAATAATTTTTTTTTTTTATTTTCATGGCTCTGCGTTATAAACTTCTGTGAAGCACTTGAGGGTTCAAAGTGCTCACTACACATCTAGATTAGTTCCTTTGGGGGTCTAGTTTCCAAAATGGGGTAATTTGTGGGGGATCTCCAATGTTTAGGCACACAGGGGCTCTCCAAACGCGACATGGTGTCCGCTAATGATTGGAGATAATTTTCCATTTAAAAAGCCAAATGGCGTGCCTTCCCTTCTGAGCCCTGCCGTGCGCCCAAACAGTGGTTTACCCCCACATATGGGGTATCTGCATACTCAGGACAAACTGGACAACAACATTTGTGGTCCAATTTCTCCTATTACCATTGGCAAAATAGGAAATTCCAGGCTAAAAAATCATTTTTGAGAAAAGAAAAATTATTTTTTATTTTCATGGCTCTGCATTATAAACTTCTGTGAAGCACCTGGGGGTTTAAAGTGCTCAGTATGCATCTAGATAAGTTCCTTGGGGGGTCTAGTTTCCAAAATGGGGTCACTTGTGGGGGAGCTCCATTGCATAGGCACACAGGGGCTCTCCAAATGCGACATGGTGTCCGCTAACAATTGGAGCTAATTTTCCATTCAAAAAGTTAAAAGGCGCGCCTTCCCTTCCGAGCCCTGCCGTGTGCCCAAACAGTGGTTTACCCCCACATATGAGGTATCGGCGTACTCGGGAGAAATTGCTCAACAAATTTTAGGATCCATTTTATCCTATTGCCCATGTGAAAATGAAAAAATTGAGGCGAAAATAAATTTTTTGTGAAAAAAAAGTACTTTTTCATTTTTACGGATCAATTTGTGAAGCACCTGAGGGTTTAAAGTGCTCACTAGGCATCTAGATAAGTTCCTTGGGGGGTCCAGTTTCCAAAATGGGGTCACTTGTGGGGGAGCTCCAATGTTTAAGCACACAGGGTCTCTCCAAACGCGACATGGTGTCCGCTATCGATGGAGATAATTTTTCATTCAAAAAGTCAAATGGCGCTCCTTCCCTTCCGAGCCTTACCATGTGCCCAAACAGTAGTTTACCCCCACATGTGAAGTATCGGTGTACTCAGGAGAAATTGCCAAACAAATTTTAGGATCCATTTTATCCTGTTGTCCATGTGAAAATGAAAAAATTGAGGCTAAAAGAATTTTTTTGTGAAAAAAAAGTACTTTTTCATTTTTACGGATCAATTTGTGAAGCACCTGGGGGTTTAAAGGGCTCACTATGCATCTAGATAAGTTCCTTGGGGCGTCTAGTTTCCAAAATGGGGTCACTTGTGGGGGAGCTCCAATTTTTAGGCACACGGGGGCTCTCCAAATGTGACATGGTGTCCGCTAAAGAGTGCAGCCAATTTTTCATTCAAAAAGTCAAATGGCGCTCCTTCCCTTCCAAGCCCTGCCGTGCGCCCAAACAGTGGTTTACCCCCACATATGAGGTATCAGCGTACTCAGGACAAATTGGACAACAACGTACGTGGTTCAGTTTCTCCTTTTACCATTGGGAAAATAAAAAAATTGTTGCTGAAAAATCATTTTTGTGACTAAAAAGTTAAATGTTCATTTTTTCCTTCCATGTTGCTTCTGCTGCTGTGAAGCACCTGAAGGGTTAATAAACTTCTTGAATGTGGTTTTGTGCACCTTGAGGGGTGCAGTTTTTAGAATGGTGTCACTTTTGGGTATTTTCAGCCATATAGACCCCTCAAACTGACTTCAAATGTGAGGTGGTCCCTAAAAAAAATGGTTTTGTAAATTTCGTTGTAAAAATGAGAAATCGCTGGTCAAATTTTAACCCTTATAACTTCCTAGCAAAAAAAAATTTTGTTTCCAAAATTGTGCTGATGTAAAGTAGACGTGTGGGAAATGTTATTTATTAACTATTTTGTGTCACATAACTCTCTGGTTTAACAGAATAAAAATTCAAAATGTGAAAATTGCGAAATTTTCAAAATTTTCGCCAAATTTCCGTTTTTATCACAAATAAACACAGAATTTATTGACCTAAATTTACCACTAACATGAAGCCCAATATGTCACGAAAAAACAATCTCAGAACCGCTAGGATCCATTGAAGCGTTCCTGAGTTATTACCTCATGAAGGGACACTGGTCAGAATTGCAAAAAACGGCAAGGTCTTTAAGGTCAAAATAGGCTGGGTCATGAAGGGGTTAATCTGAGCTGGCTGATACAGTTAACTGTTGTGAATTCTGTGGCTGAATTCATTCCTGTGGTCACAAGTGGTACTGCAGCTTCTGAGCTTCCTCCCTCAGGTGTTCTGGTGAGCTCGTTAACTGCTTCATTACTTAACTCCGCCTGATGCTGCTATCCTTGCTCCTTGTCAATGTTTCAGTGTTGGATCTGAGCTTCTCCTGATTGTTCCTGTGACCTGCTGCTCTGTATAGCTAAGTGCTTTTTGCTTTTTTGTTGCCTTTTTTCTGTCCAGCTTGTCTTTTGTTTTGCTGGAAGCTCTGAGACGCAAAGGGTGTACCGCCGTGCCGTTAGTTCGGCACGGTGGGTTTTTTTTGCCCCCTTTGCGTGGTTTTGCTTTAGGGTTTTTGGTAGACTGCAAAGTTCGCTTTACTGTCCTCGCTCTGTCCTAGAATATCGGGCCCCACTTTGCTGAATCTATTTCATCCCTACGTTTTGTCTTTTCATCTTACTCACAGTCATTATATGTGGGGGGCTGCCTTTTCCTTTGGGGAATTTCTCTGGGGCAAGTCAGGCCTATTTTTCTATCTTCAGGCTAGCTAGTTTCTTAGGCTGTGCCGAGTTGCCTAGGTAGTTGTTAGGCGCAATCCACAGCCGCTTTTAGTTGTGTTTAGGATAGGATCAGGTGTGCAGTCTACAGAGTTTCCACGTCTCAGAGCTCGTTCTTGTATTTTTGGGTATTTGTCAGATCACTGTGTGCGCTCTGATCGCTAAGCACACTGTGTTTCTGGATTGCCTTCATAACACCTGTCATTAGCAAACATAACAGTTAATCCTGTCTAGGCTAAACTGCCCAAGAGGGTTTTGCTTTCAGATAACATACATTACACATTTAAACACTTGGGGGGTCAGAGAATAGAGCACCCTCTCCAACACTCCTACAACTGTGCTTTTCTTCTAATGATAGGTACAAATTGCAGTTAGGAACAGTTAGGATATCCACCTGAATAAGACGGCGCACGCCATTGAAACGCGTTGTGGTTTTACCCTAACTGGTGTCTGTGATCTCCTTCTGCGCTCCTGAGACCAGCTATTCTGTTCCTGTTGCAAATCAAGGAGGGTAAGGCAGTGCAAGGCATTAAAAACTGAAGAAGAGAGATAGACACTTCTTCAATTTTCAATGCCCTGCTTCGCCCTACTCTCCTCTCCTCTCTTATTTCCATATAGAAAGCAAGATTTCTCAACTATAGAGCAATGATTTGGGACGAAAGAGATGATGCTTTAACTTTTTAACCTTGACCAAAAAAAACACGAACACTTATTGTCACACTAAATTGCTACTGACAGGTTTTAGCTTACATCTTGAAATTGCTTGACTCCTACCTTTAACCCGTTTTTGATGTGTGATGCACGTTTCACACAGCCGGAATCTGCATGTAACAGAACCAATCAGAACTAGGTTACACTCACCACTGTTAACCCTTTAATGTCTACATCAGAGATTGATTCAAGATGCATCATTTGGACACCCATATGACCAGCACAATGTGATTATGTTGCGCCGAAGGGTCTCATGGCAGCCAAAAGCCTAATGAAAGCCCCACTGGCTGTCATGTCAATATTCCCGTGAACCCAATGCTGGGTTTTATAGGAAACTGGAGATTATTTATTTTGTATTTTTGCCATACTCCTTCCATATTTGGATGATGGATTGAATAGTGCTCTGTGACATGTTCAGAGCTTGGGCTATTTTTTTTATTATCTAAGGCTAGATTCACATTATGTTATGTGAACCCGTTTAACGGACTACGTTACACCGCGTTATGTTGCGGTGTAACGTAGTCCGTTAACGCCGCCATTGTTTGTAATGGCGAACGCATGGCTAGCGCACGCCCACATTGGGCGTGTGCTAGCGATGTGCCGTCATTTGAGTGACGGACCGCGAACGCTGCTTGCAGCATTCGCGGTCCGTTCCTCGCTAGCACAGATCGGACATCTGCGCTAGCGGGATCGGCAAACGCGATCCCTTTTGGGACATTGCGTTAGCGCAGTCCGTAGCACTATGCGCTAAACGGACTGCCCTAACGCAATGTGACCCTAGCCTAACCCTGCTTATTTCTGACCTCCTTAACTGTCTGGTGTGTTCCTTAGTTTTCTTGATGCTGTTTGATCCCTAATGTTCTCAAACAGACCTCTGAGTCCTTCACTGAACAGCTTTAGGCTTTGCTCACAAGTAGCGTTTTTGCTGCGTTTTTTTTTTCTGCAGGCAAAACCTGCTTGAAGCTGCTACAAAAAAGCAGGTATTGCTGCTTTTTTGCTGTGTTTTTGTTGTCTCTTGTGTGTGCAGATAAAGTTTAGTGCCCCCCAAAATATCATGACGCAACTTCCTAAAGGTTTTTTGCCGCAAAAACGCAGCAAAACCTGATACATGCATTTTTTGCTGCATTTTTGCACTTACCCATGATTTCCTATGGGTGAAAAAAAACACAGAAAGAACGTTTTCCAAATCAGTCTGAAAAATAAAACCAATGTGTGTGCATGAGATTTCTGAAATCTCATTGGATTGCAGATTCTGTAAAACACAGCTTAAAATTTGCAAAAAGAAGCGCAGCAAAAACGCAAAATGTGAACATAGCTGTAGTTATACTGAGCATAAATAACACATATTTGGACTCAAATTTACTAATTATGTGACTTCTGGAGGCAATTGATTACTAGAGATTTTATTTAGGTGTATCAGACTACAGGGAGCTGAATACAAATGGTTGTCACAATTTTCATATTTATATTTTTAAAATAAGTAGAGAACCATGTGTCATTTCCTTTACACTTCACAAATACTTGCTACATTGTGTTGGTAACTAGTGTTACATGTCAAAATGTGGAAAAGTTACCTGTATTATTGCAAGGTGAATGATTTCCATTGTCACTGGTTCGTTAGTTTGATACTGAGAAAAGCATGGATGAAAATGGCTGAAAAATAATTAATAACACCAATGTAATAGTAAACATTATAACCTATGTATTTTGTTTGTATAGTTGTGGCAGCAAATGATCTCAAGTGGCAGACCTCAGGAATTTTCCGTCCCTTCATTGAGGTTAATATGATTGGGCCAAATCTGAGTGACAAGAAGAGAAAGTTTACAACGAAATCCAAGAATAATAGCTGGGCCCCAAAATACAATGAGAGCTTCCAATTGTGAGTATGCACACAAAACAGTGGAAAATTGAAAGGAGAATAATTATTTGTATGTGTGTAATTAATGTAAGGTTAATAAAATAGTACTGGTGAAGAGACACAAGTTCATATAATACATTCTAATGTCATGGCTCATTTAGACATGCATATTTTTTGTCCTGTCCATCTCCTTAACGGATAGCATGCAAACAGCAGTCAAATTAGGTAGTTAGCATCAATTTAATGGTTTACGTGTAAAAAAATTGTAGCGTACATGACTTAGATTTGTTTTCTAAATCAGACTCGAACACTGAAACTCAATAGGTGCTTTAAAAAATGGATGACACATAGACACAGTCCATTTGGCATTCGTTTTTACTTATCCACTCCAATTGGTTACATACAGTAGGTAAGTGTATTTCGACATTTATTATTTTTTTAATTGCTGATTTAGAAAAAGAGATGCCATACAGATGACAATTCCAATGAAAAATGTACTAGCTTTCATACACACACACTTAAATCTGGTGTTAGGCTTACTTAGTGAGGTGGATTCACAAATCTGCCAGTCCGGATAGATATATGGACCCATGGCATAGCAGGCTGAGAGGTACATGGAACTATAAGCATCTGGACAAACGGCTATCCTCGAATGTTGGAAGGCATTCAAACAAGTGCGGTAGGACACACTGGAAGCCATAGAACCAGGAGGATAGATGAAGAGGAAAACAGCAGGTATAAAGCAGCACTCAGATGTAGATAGGAAAATACGCAGCAAATCTTAATGTAATGGAAACATACTCTAACAACAGTTTGTGATGCTTATAGAAAATGATCGGTTAACCAGGTGCAGCTAGTACGTTATCGAATCCACAGAACATTACAATGCAATGAGAACTGCCTTTAAGAACAGTTAGTGATGCTTACAGCAAATGATGGGTTAACCAGCAGCAGATGGTATGTAATGTGAACAGACTCTAATAACAGATTGTGCTATTCACGAGATTTTTGCCCATTCCTCAAGGCAAAACTGCTCCAGCGCCTTCATGTTAGATGGTTTCCTTTGGTGAACAGCAATCTTCAAGTCTGACCACAAATTCTCAATTGGATTAAAATCTGGGCTCTGACTAGGCCACTCCAAAAACCTGTTTCCCCGTAAACCACTTGAGTGTTGCTTTAGCAGTATGCTTTGGGTCATGGTCCTGTTGGAAGGTGAACCTCTGTCCCAGTTTCAAATCACTGACAGACTGAAATAGGTTTTCCTCAATTTCGCTTCATTCATCTTTGCCCTTGACTCGGACCATTTTCCCTGTCCCTGCTGCTGAAAAACATCCCCACAGCATGATGCTGCCACCACCATGTTGTAGTGTGGGAATTGTGTTCTTGGAGTGATGAGCTGTGTTTGTTTGGTACCAGAAATAACGTTTACTTTGGTGGCCAAAAAGTTCAATTTTTGTCTCATCTGATTTGTGACTTGTACTATTCAAATACTTTGTCCCTGACTTCTTTGGAGGTCTTCTTGTTGTTGTTTGGTTAGTGGTGCCTGTTGCTTAAAGGGGTACTCAGTGTAGATAAAAAAAATTGTACTGCTCTTGCACTCATACACTATAAAGATGAGATTCCCAGTGCACATTAATTATCTTTATAAACCTTGTAATTCCGTGTGACAGCAGCTGCTCCTCACTGCTCCCCCCTCCTGTCTGGAACATTCCATCACACACCAGTGCACAGCTACTTCTCTGTGAGGAACAGCCAGTTTGTTGATAATAGTAGGGAGCATGGCATGTTTCGGGCTGTTCCTAGCTGCCCGTCCCCGATTTCTATGCAGTGCTTTCAGTGCTTCTGCAATACAGAATATAATACACTCCCCATAGTCCTTCATATGGTATAATACTTTCCATAGTCCTCCATATAGTATAATACACTCCCCATAGTCCTCCGTATGGTATAATACACTTCCCATAGTCCTTCATTTGGTATAATACACTCCCGATAGTCCTCCATATGGTATAATACACTCCCCACAGTCCTCTATATAGTATAATACATTCCCCATTGTCCTCCATAGTATAAGTGTGCCCGGGACACAGCATGGTGCACGATGAAGTGATGTCATTGCGCACCCACAGTGTCAGAGGCAGAGGGGAATGATGGGGAGTGAGCGTCAGCTGACACTCTCCTCCATATTCCTTTCAGCTGTATCGGCATCTATGATGCTGACACAGTTGAATGTGGCATGTGTGTGGGGGGGGGGGGGGGGGGGTGCACTGACAATTTTCAGTTATTCGATCCCATAAATTTAATTTATGCCTAGATTTTCCTCACTTCATTTCACCAGTTTAGACTATTTAGTGGTAAAAAAACAAAGGGGTGAATACTTTCACAAGTCACTGTAAGCTATAAGCACTGACCAGCCTCACCTCTGACCCATGCTATGTATACTTTCAGGTGTTCCCGTTACTATATGCGTTAGGTAGGCGCCCATTTTCTACAGTGTCTGGAGCATTTATACTGCATAAATGTATATTGCCACAGATAGCATTATTAACTCCATATAAGTAAGCATTGAAAGGAGAACCCCTTGTTTTAATTCTAGTTTTATTGGTTAGATAATGGTTCAAATAGAAGAGACATTTTTTTCTGTTAATGTTGTAATCATTTATTTTTCTATTCTTAAACACTTCTCTGGGGTACAACAAATGGAATAAAATTGGCAGAGACCCAAGAAGTGACAGGGAGGCTGCACACAGGCGTTGTGTGTGTCGCTTTCCTGCATTTTCTTGGCATCCAGCAGTACAGTAGATTTGATTGCTATTTTTAGGAAAGGGTAGTCAGTTGCATAAAAAATGAAAACACCAAATCAAAAGAAAAAATTGTAAAGTAAAAACATAAAAACTTTTTTTTTTTTTTTTTAAATTCAGGTGATGATTCTCTACAAAATCTTTCTTTTGCTAATCGGTACAAGGAGATGGACACGACTTAAATAAAATCATAATAAATCATAATCAAATCAAATGAATTGAAGCCTATTATTGACGTATATTATCATAAATGAATATTATATTGTGTTTTTGTATCTCCTTAGCACGCTAGGCAATGAAAATGGCCCCGAGTGCTATGAACTGCAGGTTTGTGTGAAAGATTACTGCTTTGCTCGAGAGGACCGGACGGTCGGCACAGCTGTTATGCAGCTAAAGGATCTGGCACAAAGGGGCAGTTGTGCCTGCTGGTTGCCTCTTGGCCGGCGCATTCATATGGATGAAACAGGACTGACCATTTTGAGGATCTTGTCCCAGCGCAACAATGACGAGGTCGCCAAAGAGTTTGTGAAACTGAAATCTGACACTCGCTCTCCTGAAGAAGGCAGCTAGAGTGCAGGACCGTTTACACCTCCATTACACGGATACAAAGATGACCCTTCGTCACTGCCTTGCACCCCAGGCCCAGACTGTAAATAGTTTGAATACATTGTGAAATCCACTTTCCACCATGTCATTGCCAGCAGTGCTCCCTGGGTTCTGCTTATTGCTCGCTGGTGGCTTGCTGGCAGTGACATGGGTAAAGTGTACATGAAAACACACACCAAGGGCTGCGTTCGTATGTGCCATTGTGTTAATGTTCTCCCTGCCGGACCACATAAGCACAGTTGTTAGGGGGGCTTTGCTATTGTCCTGCATTAAACTGCTGGGCAGTTAATAGCACCCTAGCAGTTGGAGGATTGCCTGTTTAAGAGACCATGTTTCCCTACAAATGAAAAAAATGGACACATCCCCTCCTTTGACCTGTCTGTTAAAGTTGCCTGCACCCCAACTGCTGTGTTTCTAGGATCTTCCTGTACCAGTGTCTTATTCTGTGCAATGGTGCTGCATGGGTATTATTTTTCCAAGAAACAGCCCCCTTCTTCACCCCAAACCTCTTAGTATATGCCAGTCACCACATGCCTGTTGCAATGCCTTGAATTGGACAGTCACCCACTTGCACGGTGCAGCAAAACAAAAAGGACACTGCCAGCTGCTTCGCACTTCTGTCCTTTCCTCAAACTGCCTAAATTATCTAGCAAAAATGGGATTACAAATCCCCAATTCCATTCAGGGCAGGACAGCAAAAGCATCCTAACCCCCGCCCTCACATGAATACCGCACAAGGACTAAAACGCCAACATAAGAAAAAAAAAAGTGTGGCACGCTGTTTTGGGGAGAGGTGCCGCAGTTATCCCACGTCCTTATTTACCTGCCCAAAATGTATAGAAAGTTCCTTTTCCTTTACCTCCCTCTTGGGTGCATGTGAAGAAGTTTTGCACTAACTTGGACATTTTGGTCTCTGTAAAAATATTTTATTATAACAGCCATTAAATACAAATAAGAAAGACAATGTGTGTTTGATTATTGGTATGATCGGTCATTCAAACCAATGTTGGTCTATTCTGATAAATGCAGAATTCATACTTAAAGTGGCGTTTCATTCATTTAGTTAATTCATTATCTTTATTTATCAAATCGGTGACCACATAATGTTCTATTCATACACTGAGCTTGATAATAAAAGAGAATACGTTGTGGTGGCAACAATAAGCAAGATATTATTTGACTATATGTATATGCTGAGGATTTGGAGCTCTAAAGCAGAAAAACACAAATTTGTACCTGTTTAAGTAAAAAAAAAATAGTGGATATTAATTTAAAATGGATTTTCTAATTAAAGAAATGTATTTTATTTGTGTTAAACAGAATCTGTCAGCTGCATGATGCACGTGCAGAGCCCCTGATTCCAACAATGTATCACTTACTGGGCTGCTTGTTGTAGTTCCAATTAAATCAGTGTTATACCATCAGGAGATTATTACTAGAGGACTGGTTCTCTCGTGCCATGTAGTCCTTCTGCTCTGCATCTATGCACAGTGTACACAGAAAGCTGCCAATCAGTGGTGTGGGCGGGATTACTCAGAGCCCAGCATTCAGAGAACTGCTAGATCATGGGAGAGAACTGTTTTTATCAAAATGACCAGTTAGTGATACAACGTTGGAATCGGGGTTGTCTGCCCCTACATTATGCTGTTCTAAGATTACATAGCAAAAACAAGGAAACAGGTTGCTTCATAGTATAACCTCCTTCAATATTAGTTTTAAAGTGATCCTCACATGAATCCCCAGTTTCTATTTTGCACACTTCTGTTAAGAATACATCACATCATCATAAAGGATTTATCTAGCCGCTGCTGTCTACTCTTTGTTTATGGTCTTAATGTGTCCATACTTCAATCAGCAAAAACAATAAGGAAAAGCTTGGATCAGCGGTGCTACTAGGCAGAAAAAAAGTATAATAAAATATGCGATATTGGCATTTTGAATATGTACACACTTCTACACCCAACTGGTCTCTGTAGCAGGATTAAAATACAATATATTTATGGCATAATGGCAGCATATGCCAGAAATTTCTGTTAGGTGGGGTGCCAAATAAGTGTATGTGCACAACACATCGCTTTCCGGAATTTTTCAGCAGAAATCCATCTTGAAAAGTACTAAATGCTAAAAAGAATGAACTTTTGAATTATTATGTCAAAACGACTTGCTGTGCATATGTTAAGTGTTCTTTTAAGTGCTTCAGGCTTTGGAAGTGACCTGACCATTCTTCCAACAGCTTTGTTTATATCTATAATTTAAAAAAAAAAAGATGCCAACTGCAAGGCCCCTGCACAACAACCACAGAGATGCCAAAGAGGAAGTTTCAGGAAACACTCCACCGATGTTTTTCTGAATCGTCTTCTGCTTCCAAAACTCAGCGGCTTGGTTAGCACCTAAAAAATGATGTGTGAACAATGTCATGACTAGAGTGTTGTTGAGGCTGTCCTTCCTCCACAACTTGTTTCCTCTAACAAGCTTTTACCAATCATGAAATAACTACCAACCCGAGTGTTGGATTAAATTGACCAAATCGGTTTTTATTATAACAATAATAATAACTTTTGGTTGAAGGATTTTCTTGGAGCTGACATTGCCCCAAATATTCTTAAATCTTCCGGCATTACCCCAAGCCGCGACCACCAGTTCAGGGCATCTTCGTTGACAGAAAACCTTCACCATGCCACCCATTCCCCAGTGACCCAACCCTGAAGAGTTCCAAACACTCTGCCAGGCTATTCCCAAACACAATTGGAGGGTGCCATCTAATTGATGCACAAACTCCCCACCACAATTTTCCACCAACTTCAAGAAGCTCTACCAAGCTGAAATGATACAATGATTATCCTAACTATGCCAATTTACCACTAGCAAAATGAAAAAAACAGGGCAGGCAGGTCCTTTTCCTGCGGCACCTCTTGTGGTTCCTCAGTAGGGATGAATGTCCCACAGCCCCACCCTCTCTATTTAAATGTATCTGCTCACTTAAAAATAACCACCCCTAGATACCTCCTCCTTAAACTTTTGACCCCACTTCCTCCAGCTACGTGCAGAGTATTTGACCCCTTGCCAGCCCTACAAAGCCTTAACTTGAATATTGTAGAGGCTGTCCTTTCTCCCCAACTTCTTTCCTCTAACAATATTTTACCCCTCATGAAATAACAACAAACCCGAGTGTTGGATAAAATTGGCCAAATCGGCCTTTATTATAACAAACATAACATTAATAAGGAGGTTCTTGGAGCTTCATAAGGCCTGATGTTACCCAAAATATTTTTAAATCTTCCGGCATTACCCTTAGCTGCAACCATCAGCTCGAGGGCACCTTCGTCACTGGAAAACCTGCACCATGCTGCCGACTCCCTAGGGATTCCACCATGAAGAGTCACAAAAACTCCACCAGGCAATTCCCAAATCCCAAACACAATTGCAGGGTGCCAGCTACTTGATGCACAAGCTCCCACCATAATTTTCCACCAACTCCTAAAACCCCTTCACACCACCATAGCGAGCATCAATCGACTCATCAATGATGCAAGTCACTCCACCAATAGAAGCGCCCTCAAGGTCCAGAGCTTAATGCCGACTGCATTCAGATGCATGTCATTGTTGCGCCAAAAAAATTCCGTCCTTTGCCTTGAAATCCGCATGTTTAATCACTATATCACCATTTCTTGCTATAAAATTCCCAACTTGCCTATTTACCTTAATTCTTATTTTATTAATCTTTTCAATGGATCTAGCAGCGTGCCACACTCGTCTAGGCACAATGTCTGACCAAATGATTTTCAAATTTGAATAGGATAACCATAGGCGCAGCACATCGTGACATATGTCCCTATTCAAATCCCAGCAACACCAAAACCTCTGGATAATGATAACTGAGTGAAATGATGAAATAGCGCCAACGTATTCCGCAGCGCTTTACAGTTTAACAGTATCAAACACAACAAACATAAGTAACAACGTTAGCAATACAATAATTAAAGCGAAGTAAAACAACCCTGCTCGTGAGAGCTTACAATCTACAAGTATACAGTGGGGCAAAAAAGTATTTAGTCAGTCAGCAATAGTGCAAGTTCCACCACTTAAAAAGATGAGAGGCGTCTGTAATTTACATCATAGGTAGACCTCAACTATGGGAGACAAACTGAGAAAAAAAAATCCAGAAAATCACATTGTCTGTTTTTTTAACAATTTATTTGCATATTATGGTGGAAAATAAGTATTTGGTCAGAAACAAAATTTCATCTCAATACTTTGTAATATATCCTTTGTTGGCAATGACAGAGGTCAAACGTTTTCTGTAAGTCTTCACAAGGTTGCCACACACTGTTGTTGGTATGTTGGCCCATTCCTCCATGCAGATCTCCTCTAGAGCAGTGATGTTTTTGGCTTTTCGCTTGGCAACACGGACTTTCAACTCCCTCCAAAGGTTTTCTATAGGGTTGAGATCTGGAGACTGGCTAGGCCACTCCAGGACCTTGAAATGCTTCTTACGAAGCCACTCCTTCGTTGCCCTGGCGGTGTGCTTTGGATCATTGTCATGTTGAAAGACCCAGCCACGCTTCATCTTCAATGCCCTTGCTGATGGAAGGAGGTTTGCACTCAAAATCTCACGATACATGGCCCCATTCATTCTTTCATGTACCCGGATCAGTCGTCCTGGCCCCTTGGCAGAGAAACAGCCCCAAAGCATGATGTTTCCACCACCATGCTTTACAGTAGGTATGGTGTTTGATGGATGCAACTCAGTATTCTTTTTCCTCCAAACACGACAAGTTGTGTTTCTACCAAACAGTTCCAGTTTGGTTTCATCAGACGATAGGACATTCTCCCAAAACTCCTCTGGATCATCCAAATGCTCTCTAGCAAACTTCAGACGGGCCCAGACATGTACTGGCTTAAGCAGTGGGACACGTCTGGCACTGCAGGATCTGAGTCCATGGTGGCGTAGTGTGTTACTTATGGTAGGCCTTGTTACATTGGTCCCAGCTCTCTGCAGTTCATTCACTAGGTCCCCCCGCGTGGTTCTGGGATTTTTGCTCACCGTTCTTGTGATCATTCTGACCCCACGGGGAGGGATTTTGCGTGGAGCCCCAGATCGAGGGAGATTATCAGTGGTCTTGTATGTCTTCCATTTTCTAATTATTGCTCCCACTGTTGATTTCTTCACTCCAAGCTGGTTGGCTATTGCAGATTCAGTCTTCCCAGCCTGGTGCAGGGCTACAATTTTGTTTCTGGTGTCCTTTGACAGCTCTTTGGTCTTCACCATAGTGGAGTTTTGAGTCAGACTGTTTGAGGGTGTGCACAGGTGTCTTTTTATACTGATAACAAGTTTAAACAGGTGCCATTACTACAGGTAATGAGTGGAGGAAAGAGGAGACTCTTAAAGAAGAAGTTACAGGTCTGTGAGAGCCAGAAATCTTGATTGTTTGTTTCTGACCAAATACTTATTTTCCACCATAATATGCAAATAAATTGTTAAAAAAACAGACAATGTGATTTTCTGGATTTTTTTTTCTCAGTTTGTCTCCCATAGTTGAGGTCTACCTATGATGTAAATTACAGACGCCTCTCATCTTTTTAAGTGGTGGAACTTGCACTATTGCTGACTGACTAAATACTTTTTGCCCCACTGTACAAACAAATGCCCTAAAATCCAAACTAAATGCGGACTATCGAACAATACAAAGAAAAAATGAGAGGGGAAGGAAAGAATAAATTGTAAGTACAATGGCCACTAAATTATAATTTTTTTTTTATATAGACAATACCAAGATGTATCTTATGTCAACCAAAATAAAACAGACAAGACCTTTTTAACCACTTATTTCACAAAATTTGGGCGCACATAAAGCTTATATGTCTTCGATTCCCACCTGCCTATTTTTTGTATTATCTTTGAAGGAAGATACCTAGATTCTGCCTCTTTCGCCGCTTCAATTCTGAACAAATCTATCTGCTTCTAAACTCTCAACTCTATTAGGCACTTTTTGAAAAGGAGTTGACACACTTAGCTGCTTCATCAGGTAGACTAAAGGCCCCTTCACATTAAGCGACGCTGCAGCGATACCAACCAGCGACCAACGATGCCGGTAACCAGGGTAAACATCGGGTAACTAAGCGCAGGGCCGCGCTTAGTAACCCGATGTTTACCCTGGTTACCATGCTAAAAGTAAAAAAAAACCAAACACTAGATACTTACCTACCGCTGTCTGTCCTCCAGCGCTGCGCTCTGCTTCTCTGCTCTCCTCCTGTACTGTCTGTGAGCCGGAAAGCAGAGCGGTGACGTCACCGCTCTGCTTTCCGGCTCACAGCCAGAGCAGGAGGAGAGCAGAGCACAGCGCTGGAGGACAGACAGCGGTAGGTAAGTATGTAGTGTTTGTTTTTTTTTACTTTTAGCATGGTAACCAGGGTAAACATCGGGTTACTAAGCGCGGCCCTGCGCTTAGTTACCCGATGTTTACCCTGGTTACCAGTGAAGACATCGCTGGATCGGTGTCACACACGCCGATCCAGCGATGTCTGCAGGGAGTCCAGCGACGAAATAAAGTTCTGGACTTTATTCAGCGACCAACGATCTCCCAGCAGGGGCCTGATCGTTGGTCGCTGTCACACATAACGATTTCATTAACGATATCGTTGCTACGTCACAAATAGCAACGATATCGTTAACGATATCGTTATGTGTGAAGGTACCTTTAGGAATTGTTCTTGTAGAACAGCGGTTCTCAACCTGGGGGTCGCGACCCCGAGGGGGGTCGAACGACCAAACCACAGGGGTCGCCACCTCTCTCACCTCCCCATCCACCTTCCCAGTGGCGCAGGAAGGAGGTGCGGGGGGAGCGGGCCGCCCCGGGCGGCACACTGCGGGGGACGGGTCGGCCGGCGCTGCAGAAGGAGGAGAAAAAAAAAAACCGTGGGCCCTTTAAGTCTTCGGGCGCCCGCCCCCTTCCCCCGATGCCAGCGCTAATACTCACCTCTCCTGGTTCCTGCGGCTGCGCGGTAGCTGCAGCCAGCGTCTTCAGCGCCCTCTGACTCTGCGATGTCTCAGGGTAGAGGGTGCGATGACGTCATCACTGCGCGCTCTGCCTCTCTGTCCTGAGCGTTGCAGAGCCGGAGAGACGCTGACTGCACCGGACCTGCACTGGGAACGGGAGAGGTGAGGATTTTACTTTTTTTTTTTTTTTCTTTATGTCTGTCTGGGGGCAATGCTGGAGACCCTGGGGCAGATTTCTGGACAGACTGGGGCAGATTTCTGGACAGACTGGGGCAGATTTCTGGACACACTGGGCAATGCTGGACACTGGGGCAGATTTCTGGACAGACTGGGGCAGATTTCTGGACACACTGGGCAATGCTGGACACTGGGGCAGATTTCTGGACAGACGGGCAGATTTCTGGACAGACGGGCAGATTTCTGGACACACTGGGCAATGCTGGATACGGGCAGATTTCTGGACACTGGGGCAATGCTGGACACTGGGGCAGATTGCTGGACACGCTGGGGCAATGCTGGACACAGGGGCAGATTGCTGGACACACTGGCGGCAATGCTGGACACACTGGGGCAATGCTGGACACACTGGGGCAATGCTGGAGACCCTGGGGCAGATTGCTGGGCACACTGGGGCAATGCTGGACATACTGGGGCAGATTGCTGGACACACTGGGGGTAATATGCTGGACACACTGGGGCAGATTGCTGGACAACCTGGGGGTAATATGCTGGACACACTGGGGCAGATTACTGGACACACAGGGGCAGATTGCTGGACACACTGGGGGCAGGACTTGAGGCATGGGCAGAATGTAGATACGGGGCATGATTGGAGACACGGGGCAGAATGAAAGACATGGAGCAGGATGGATACGATGGAGACTGATGGGGCAGGATGGGGAGATCATATGGGGTAGAATGGATACTCATGAGGGCAGGATGCGAGAACATATGGCTGGAGCCAGGAATGAGATAAACGGGGCCAGGGTGGGGAATATTATTACCATAGGGGCTAATTAAGGGATATTATTACTGCAGTGATGTATTTATTTTATTTTTTGAGTATACTGTTTTAAATGGGGGGCGGTCCTGTTACTGTGCAGAGTGACACTATATCGCCTTTTTTTCTTCGTGGTGTAATGTAGAAGTTGTTAAAAATTAAGTAATGTGTTCTACAAGCGGAGCTCGAGATAACTGTGTTATTTCCTGCAGAAACGAGTCCTGGCTAGAAGAAATGATGGCGGTCTGTGCTGGATGAAAGATGAAGGACTTCACCTAGAGACGTCACTGGTGAGTCAGTGTTACCTATACACTGACACTATACACTGTATACTATATAGAGGTCCTGTGTATAATGTCACCAGTGATCTCTGTATTACCTCTCTACACAGACACTGCATACTAAGTACAGATCTCCTGTGTATAATGGCACTTATGGTGATAGTATTGTGTTTTTTTTTATTACTGATCAGTATTGTAGTATTCAGTCACTATGTGGTGATAATATGTTGTCTGGAAATGGTGTTGTGGTATTTGTCCCTTGTATGTGCTATTTGGTCACCAAGTGGTGGTAATATGTGATCTGGTCATGGTGAGGCGGTATTTGTCCCTTGTATATAGTATTATTTGGTCCCTATGTGGTCTGGTCATGGTGTGGTGGTGTTTCTTCCTGTGTGATATTATTGGTCTTGGTATAGTGGTGCCGCAGCCTCCTCGAGTATATACGGTAATTGTTTTTGTGATTATTTATTATGTTTGATTTGTAGCAATGAGAATACAATACATAATGCATATCAGATATTTACATTCCGAATCATAACTAATAAAATTACAGTTTTAAAGTAGCCACCAAAATTATTTTTTGGGTTGGGGGTCACCGCAACATGAGGAACTGTATTGCGGGGTCACGGCATTAGAAAGGTTGAGAACCACTGTTGTAGAAGATCACCTGCTGGTTTATTGTGAATGACATAAACCTTGGCAAGGTTCAGCGAAATAAACAGAGTCTTGCTGGCATAATGGTAAAGCAAACAAAAACACAGTCCTTAGTCCATTCCCTGCAGGGTTCACCAGCAGTTATCCCGCATAGTCCTCAGCTCCTCCAGGAGCTACAGTATGTGGGAGTACCTGCACTCCCAATACACAACCCACACTGACTCTCATGTCCAGGTATTTAACACCCAAGTGATGGTCACATGACCATAACATCACACAGGCCTTGTCAAGACTCTGCATGTGGAGATACGGTGGACCACCGCCCACCCACTCTATGAAGGTCCACTAAAACCAGCCAATAACATAGGCTCCTATTATCCCTCTCAGCACTTAGTGCGCTGGAGGCAAAAACACTCTGGTTTTACATCACTGACCGTAGTATGTGCAGTGACACGTATCTCCCTGCACATACTATGCCAGTGACTCTGTCACATATTCCCCCCTCTGCCCAAAGCCGGGGGTTTTGGCACCTTCAGATACCTTCAGATTCAGAGCACCCGCATCGCCATGTAACTTCCCTTGCCTGAAACGCCATAACCTGCTTCACGGAGAATGGATGCGGCCACTCCTGAATTGCCTCTATTTTATTCAACTGGGGCTTGATTTGGCCTCTCCCAACAATGTAGCCTAAGTACCTGGCCTCTTCATTCCCTCTGGCACACTTCTTGGGATTTATGGTGACTCCCGCTTTCCTCAATGCATCGAGGATCGCCTGTACTTTGAGCAGGTGCGAACTTCAGTCAGGGCTAAGGATGACAATGTCATCCTAGTAGGTTGTGGCTTATTTTTTATGTGGAGCCAAGATTCGATTCATCACCCTCTGGAAGGTAGCTGGGGTCCCCTGCAGTCCGAAGGGCATCCTGGTGTACTGGAAGCAATCATCTGGCATCAAGAAGACCGTCTTCTCCTTGGCGCTCTGGGACATGGGGATCTGCCAGTACCCCTTTGTCAGGTCGAGGGACGTGATGTACCTTGCGGGTCCCAGTCGCTCAATGAGTTCATCCACGCGGGGCATCAGGTATGCGTCAAAACGGGACACTTCATTGAGCTTGCGGTAGTCATTAAAGGGAACCTGTCACCCCCAAAATCAAAGGTGAGCTAAGCCCACCAGCATCAGGGTCTTATCTACAGCATTCTGGAGTGCTGTAGATAAGCCCCCGGTGTATCCTAAAAGATAAGAAAAAGAGGTTAGATTATACTCACCTAGGGGCGGTCCCGATATGATGGCCATCGCGGTCTGGTCTTCTTACGATGATGTCCTCTTGTCTTCACGCTGCGGCTCCGGCGCAGGCGTACTTTGTCTGCCCTGTTGAGGGCAGAGCAAAGTACTGCAGTTCGCAGGCGCCAGGAAAGGTCAGAGAGGCCCGGTGTTGTGAATTCTGTTGTCGGGCTCCCTCCTGTGGTCATGAATGGTACTTCGGCTGGTTCTGTCCATGGACTTCCTCTGGTGGGTGTTTCTGAGTTTCCTTCCACAGGTGACGAGGTTAATTCGTTAGCTGGCTGCTCTATTTAACTCCACTTAGATCTTTGCTCCATGCCACCTGTCAATGTTCCAGTATTGGTCTAGTTCTCTCCTGGATCGTTCTTGTGACCTGTCTTCCCAGCAGAAGCTAAGTTCCAGCTTGTATTTCTTGGGTTTGCTATTTTTCTGTCCAGCTTGCTATTTTTATTGTTGTCTTGCTTGCTGGAAGCTCTGGGACGCAGAGGGAGCGCCTCCGCACCGTGAGTCGGTGCGGAGGGTCTTTTTGCGCCCTCTGCGTGGTCTTTTTGTAGGTTTTTGTGCTGACCGCAAAGTAACCTTTCCTATCCTCGGTCTCTTCAGTTAGTCGGGCCTCACTTTGCTAAATCTATTTCATCTCTGTGTTTGTATTTTCATCTTTACTCACAGTCATTATATGTGGGGGGCTGCCTTTTCCTTTGGGGAATTTCTCTGAGGCAAGGTAGGCTTTATTTTTCTATCTTCAGGGCTAGCTAGTTCCTTAGGCTGTGCCGAGTTGCATAGGGAGCGTTAGGCGCAATCCACCGCTATTTCTAGTGTGTTTGATAGGATTAGGGATTGCGGTCAGCAGAGTTCCCACGTCCCAGAGCTCGTCCTTTATTATCAGTAACTATCAGGTCATTCCGTGTGCTCTTAACCACCAGGTCCATTATTGTCCTGACCACCAGGTCATAACAGCCCGGTGCCTGCGAACTGCAGTACTTTGCTCTGCCCTCAACAGGGCAGACAAAGTATGCCTGGGTCAGAGCCGCAGTGTGAAGACAAGAAGAGGATGTCATCTGATGAAGATAGGAGGCGCCGGACCGCGACACCCATCGGACCGGACCGGGACCGCCCCTGGGTGAGTATAATATAACCTCTTTTTCTCATCTTTTAGGATACATCGGGGGCTTATCTACAGCATTCCAGAATGCTGTAGATAAGCCCCTGATGCTGGTGGGCTTAGCTCACCTTCAATTTTGAGAGTGACAGGTTCCCTTTAACCCCTTTCTGACATTAGACGTACTATCCCGTCGAGGTGACCTGGGCCCGTATGACCATCGATGGAATAGAACGTCATATGCTATCATCTGCGCTCACAGACCTCTTACTGGGCTTACTGATTATCACAGCTTATCCGGCACTATGAACCAGGGCTGGGGGCACCCTGCGTGCTTCACTGAGACCCTCAGAACAACATGATGTGATTGCGTTGTTCCGAGCATCTCCTCCCTGCAGGCCCCCAGATCCAAGTGGCCGAGGGGGGGTCCTTCTGGGTCCTGCAGGGAGGCCGGCAAGCCTCCAGCACTGTCTGTCAGATCGCTGATCTGACACAGTGCTCTGCAAAGTGTCAGATCAGCGATCTGACTTTATATAGTGATGTCCCACCCTGGGACAAAGTAATAAAGTTCAAAAAATAAATATTACACTGTGTAAAAATATTTAAAAAAAATACTAAATAAAGTAAAAATAAATAAATATTGTTCCAATAAATACATTTCTTTATGTAAATAATAAAAAATCAATAATAGTACACATATTTAGTATCGCCGCGTCCGTAACGATCCGACCTATAAAAATGTCCCATTAGTTAACCCCTTCAGTAAACACTGTAAAAAAAATAAAAAAACGAGTCAAAAAACAATGCTTCATCATCATACCGCCGAACAAAAAGTGGAATAACACACAATAAAAAAGACGGATATAAATATTATAAATAAACATGGTACCGCTGAAAACTTCATCTTGTCCCACAAAAAACGAGTCGCCATACAGCATCATCAGCGAAAAAATAAAAAAATTATAGCCCTCAGAATAAAGCAATGCAAAAATAATTGTTTTTTATATAAAAGTTTTTATTGTATAAAAGCGCCAAAACATAAAAAAAGATATAAATGAGGTATCGCTGTAAACGTACTGACCCGAAGAATAAAACTGCCTTATCAATTTTACCAAATGCGGAATGGTATAAACGCCCCCCAAAAAGAAATTCATGAATTGCTGTTCTTTGTTCATTCTGCCTAATAAAAATCTAAATAAAAAGCGATCAAAAATCACGTGCCTGAAAATGGTACCAATAAAAACGTCAACTCGTCCCGCAAAAAATCAAGACCTCACATGACTCTGTGGACCAAAATATTATAGCTTTCAAAATGTGGTGACGCAAAAAAATTTTTTGCAATAAAAAGCATATTTTAGTGTTTGACAGTTGCCAAACATAAAAGCTCGTTATAAATAGTAAATCAAACCCCCCTTTATCACCGTCTTAGTTGGGAAAAAATAATAAAATTAAAAAAATGTATTTATTTCCATTTTCCCATTAGGGTTAGGGTTGGGGCTAAAGTTAGTGTTGGGGCTAAAGTTAGGGTTAAGGTTGGGGTAAGGGTTTGGATTACATTTACGGTTGGGTTAGGGGTGGGGTTAGGGTTATGGTTGTGGTTAGGTGAGTGTTGGGGTTAGGGGTATGGTTAGGGTTGAGATTAGGGTTCGGGGTGTGTTGGGGTTAGGGTTTTAGTTAGAATTGGGGTTTTTCACTGTTTAGGCACATCAGGGGCTCTGCAAAAACAATGTGATGCCCGCAGACCATTCTGCATTCCAAAAAGCGACTTCTTCCCTTCTGAGCCCCGACGTGTGCCCAAACAGTAGTTTTCTCCAACATATGGTGTATCAGTGTACTCAGGACCAATTGGACAACAAATTTTGGGGTCCAATTACTCCTGTTACCCTTGGGAAAATACAAAACTGGGGACTAAAAAAATGATTTTTGTGGAAAAAAAATGATTTTTTATTTTCACGGATCTGCGTTATAAACTTCTGTGAAGCACTTGGGGGTTCAAAATGCTCACCACACATCTAGATAAGTTCCTTAGGGGGTCTACGTTCCAAAATGGTGTCACTTCTGGGGGGTTCCCACTGTTTAGGCACATCAGGGGCTCTCCAAACACTACATGGCATCCTATCTCAATTCCAGTCAATTTTGCATTGAAAAGTCAAATGGCGCTCCTTCCCTTCCTAGCTCTGCCATGCGCCCAAACAGTGCTTTAACCCCACATATGGGGTATCGGTGTACTCAGGACAAATTGTACAACTTTTGGGGTCCAATTCCTCCTGTTACCCTTGGTAAAATAAAACAGATTGGATCTGAAGTAATTATTTTGTGAAAAAAAGTTAAATATTCATTTTTTTAAACATTCCAAAAATTCCTGTGCAGAACCTGAAGGTTTAATAAACTTCTTAAATGTGGTTTTGAGCACCTTGAGGGGTGAAATTTTTAGAATGGTGTAACTTTTTGTATTTTCTATCATATAGACCCCTCAAAGTGACTTCAAATGTGATGTGGTCCCTAAAAAAAAATGGTGTTGTAAAAATGAGAAATCGCTGTTCAACTTTTAACACTTATAACTCCCTAACAAAAAAAAGTTTTGGTTACAAAATTCTGCTTATGTAGAGTAGACATGTGTGAAATGTTACTTATTAAGTATTTTTTGTAACATATCTCTGTGATTTAAGGGCATTAACATTCAAAGTTGGAAAATTGCAAAAGTTTCCAAATTTTCACCAAATTTCCATATTTTTCACAAATAAACGCAAGTTATATCAAAGACATTTTTACCACTATCATGAAGGACAATATGATCTGAGAAAACAATGTCAGAATCACTGGGATACGTTGAAGCGTTCCAGAGTTATAACCTCATAAAGAGACAGTAGTCAGAATTGTAAAAATTGGCCCAGTCATTAATGTGCAAACCACCCTTGCGGGTAAAGGGGCTAAAAAAAAACGCTTTGGGCTTTGGTACGAGGATTGTTATGATACGGTGGTCTAGGAACAACATGGAACGAGCTCTGAAGGACGTGGTAACTGTACTGACCGCAGTCCCTAAGCTCAACACAACACTAGAAGTAGCCGTGGAATGCTCCTAACTCTCCCTAGGCATCTCGTCACAGCCTAAGAGCTAACTACCCCTAAAGAAAGAAGCAGGAAAGCTATCTTGCCTCAGAGAAAATCCCCAAAGGATAGATTAGCCCCCCACAAATAATGACTGTGAGTGGAGAGAGAAAAGACATACACAGAATGAAACCAGGATGAGCACAGGAGGCCAGTCTAGCTAAATAGATAGGACAGGATGGAATACTGTGCGGTCAGTATAAAACACTACAAAAATCCACGCAGAGTTTACAAAAAAAACCTCCACACCTGACTAAAGGTGTGGAGGGCAAATCTGCCTCCCAGAGCTTCCAGCAAGACAGAATTAATTCACACTGATAAGCTGGACAAACATAGAAAGCACAGAATGGATAAGTCCACAAACTATGGACAGAAAAGAGCAAGCAAAAACTTAGCTTAGCTGAACTGGTCAGGATAACAGGGAACTCCAAAGAGATGTGAATCCAACCAGGAACCATTTACAAGTGGCACTGGCAGAAGACAGAGCCAGACCTAAATAGCCGAGCAGAAGAGAAGATAAGTGGAGGCAGCTGATGACAGCTAACTCCAAGGAGCAGCCATACCACTAGAAACCACAAGAGGGAGCCCAAGAGCAGAACTCACAAAAGTGCCACTTACAACCACCGGAGGGAGCCCAAGAGCGGAATTCACAACAGTACCCCCCCCTTGAGTAGGGGTCACCAAAGCATCACCAGAGCCCCCAGGCCGATCAGGACGAGCCAAGTGAAAAGCACGAACCAAATCGGTGGCATGGACATCGGTGGCAACAACCCAAGAATTATCCTCCTGGCCATAACCCTTCCACTTGACAAGATACTGAAGCCTCAGCCTCGAAAAACGAGAATCCAAAATCTTCTCAACCTCATATTCCAACTCTCCCTCAACCAACACCGGGGCAGGAGGGTCAACCGAGGGAACAACGGGCACCACATATCTCCGCAACAAAGATCTATGGAAAACATTATGAATGGCAAAAGAGGCAGGAAGAGCCAAACGAAAAGACACCGGATTAATAATTTCAGAAATTTTATAAGGACCAATAAACCCAGGCTTAAACTTAGGAGAAGAAACCTTCATAAGAACATGACGAGAAGACAACCAAACCAAATCCCCCACACGAAGCCGGGGACCAACACACCGACGGCGGTTAGCAAAACGTTGAGCCCTTTCCTGAGACAACGTCAAATTGTCCACTACATGAGTACAAATCTGCTGCAGCCTGTCCACCACAGAATTAACACCAGGACAATCAGAAGGCTCAACCTGCCCAGAAGAAAAACGAGGATCAAAACCAAAATTACAAAAGAAAGGTGAAACCAAAGTAGCTGAACTAGCCCGATTATTAAGGGCAAACTCGGCCAACGGCAAGAAAGACACCCAATCATCCTGATCAGCAGACACAAAGCATCTCAAATAGGTCTCCAAGGTCTGATTAGTTCGCTCAGTTTGGCCATTAGTCTGAGGATGAAACGCCGAAGAAAAAGACAAATCAATGCCCATCCTAGCACAAAAGGCCCGCCAAAATCTAGAGACAAACTGAGAACCTCTGTTAGACACAATATTCTCCGGAATGCCATGCAAACGAACCACATGCTGAAAAAATAATGGAACCAGATCTGAGGAGGAAGGCAACTTAGGCAAAGGTACCAGATGGACCATTTTAGAGAACCGGTCACAAACAACCCAGATAACAGACATCTTCTGGGAAACAGGAAGATCCAAAATAAAATCCATGGAAATATGCGTCCAGGGCCTCTCAGGGACCGGCAAAGGCAAAAGCAACCCACTAGCGCGGGAACAGCAAGGCTTGGCCCGGGCGCAAGTCCCACAGGACTGCACAAAAGCACGCACATCGCGCGACAAGGAAGGCCACCAAAAGGACCTAGCAACCAATTCTCTGGTACCAAAAATCCCAGGATGACCAGCCAACACTGAACAATGAACCTCAGAAATTACCTTACTTGTCCATCTATCAGGAACAAACAGCTTCCCCACTGGACAGCGGTCAGGCTAATCAGCCTGAAATTCCTGAAGCACCTGCCGCAAATCAGGGGAGATAGCAGAAAGAATCACCCCCTCCTTAAGAATGCCAACCGGCTCAAGGACTCCAGGAGAATCAGGCGAAAAACTCCTAGAGAGGGCATCAGCCTTAACATTCTTAGATACCGGAAGATACGAGACCACAAAATCAAAACGGGAGAAAAACAGGGACCATCCCGCTTGGCCGACTCGAAGTAAATCAGATTCTTATGATCGGTCAGGACTAGTGTTGAGCGATACCTTCCGATATCGGAAAGTATCGGTATCGGATAGGATCGGCCGATATTCAAAAAATATCGGATATCGCCGATACCGATACCCGATCCCAATGCAAGTCAATGGGACCAAAATATCGGAATTAAAATAAACCCTTTCTTGCCTTGTAGGTTCATTCTACATGAAGGAAAACAACTAAGAATAATGCCGGATGTATTTGGGGAGGTGGCGGAGACATTAAAGTCATAGAGGTTTATCCCAATCAAATAGAATAGCATGTTTTTTGTTTTTTTTTAAGACGTTCGGAGTGACAAAGATATTGACTATGTAAATTTTTATTTTTATTTTGTCAGATATTGATGTTTCACTATTCCACGCCCTTCCCCTTCTTTTTTTTCTTTTTTTTTTTTTCTTTTCCCACACTTTCATCTTCATCATCATCAGCATCTTTGACATCAACTTCTTCTTCACCTTATTCATCTTCTTCTTCATCCTTTACCTTTTTTTTTTTTTTTTTGATTACATTCTTCATATTCATTTTATTCAACTATTATTATTCTTCCTATTCTACATATTCTTTTTATTCCACTGTTATTATTCTTCCTATTCTACTTCTTCATCATATTCTCATTTGTGACAGGCATTCCCGTAGTTGTTATCTATAAAAGTTGGAAGATTACACCTTCCGTTCTGCCAGTCACAAAAGTTACATTTGTCCGCGTTCAGTTTGGCCTGCAGCATCAGGCTTTATCCAGGGGCACCACGAGGAGGAACGGACTCACCCCCATACACTGCTTAGTCTTCTTCTGCATATAATTTAGATAATATCTTTTGCTCTGATATTAAGTCTTATGCTTAATGTTCTTCTGCTCTTTGTTCTGCAGCCTCTTGTTCTTCTGCTTCTCGGTCTTCCATGTCGTCGTCTCCAGGGTCGTCGTCTCCAGTGTCGTCATCTCCGCTGTCGTCGTCTCAGCCGTCGTCGTCTCCGCCGTCGTCGTCTCCGCCGTCGTCGTCGTCGTCGTCGTCATCGGGGTGGTCTTCCGGGTCGTCGTCGTCGTCATCGGGGTGGTCTTCCGGGTCGTCGACTTTAGGGTCTTCAACTTGGAAATGTAGCAGAAGGTACAAGAAGGCTGAGAAAATGCCAAGAACCAGCTGATGGAACTGGAACTCGGATGGCTACCCGAAGGTTCAAGAGCCTATGGAACTACCGAGGACCAGCTGACGTTACTGGAACCCGGTTACTAAGCAGGAGGTACCCGTGCTAAAAAGCACTACCAAGGACCGCTTGACGTTGGCGGAACTCGGATACCCAGAAGGAGGCACCTAAGCCAAAGGCTCTGCCCGGAACCAGCTGACGGTACTGGAACCAGGATGGGGAGCAGAAGGTACAAGAGCAAAAGACACTGCCGAGAACCAGCTGACGGTACTGGAACCCGGATGGGTAGCCGAAGGTCCAAGAGCCAATGGAACTACCGAGGACCAGCTGACGTTACTGGAACCCGGTTACTAAGCAGGAGGTACCCGTGCCCGAAAGCACTACCAAGGACCACCTGACGTTGGTGGAACTTGGATACCCAGAAGGAGGCACCTAAGCCAAAGGCTCTGCCCGGAACCAGCTGACGGTACTGGAACCAGGATGGGGAGCAGAAGGTACAAGAGCAAAAGACACTGCCGAGAACCAGCTGACGGTGCTGGAACCAGGTGGTGGACCTGAAGGTCCACAGGAGAGGAGAGAACAGCTAGGCCGCGAGGCAGCCGCAGTTACCGAACCCCAACAGTCTTACAGGGGGAGCTGGGCCTACTGGCACTACAGAACCAGCCTTGACTACCAGTTCACGCAGCCCACATAGGAAGCTCCTAAACTGGAGGCACCCTGGAGTTGGCTAACCCGACCGCACCACGACGGGGCAAGCATAGGCGTCTCAGTGAGCTTGACACAACCCGGAAACAGCTGACGGTGCTGAAACCAGGCTTGGCACGAGGGAGTACCTGTGTCAAGAACACTGCCGAGAACCAGCTGGCGGTGCTGGAACCCAGATGCGTTGCCCCAGTGTGCAAGAGCCAATGGCACGACCGAGGACCAGCTGGTGGTGCTGGAACCCGGTTACTAAGCTGTAGGTGCCCGCGCTTAAAAGCACTACCAAGGACCGCCTGACGTTGGCGGAACTCGGATACCCAGGAGGAGGCACCTAAGCCAAAGGCTCGGCCTGGAACCAGCTGACGGTGCTGGAACCAGGTGGTGGACCCCAAGGCCCACAGGAGAGGAGAGAACAGCTAGGCCGCGAGGCAGCCGCAGTTACCGAACCCCAACAGTCCTACAGGGGGAGCTGGGCCTACTGGCACTACAGAACCAGCCTTGACTACCAGTTCACGCAGCCCACATAGGAAGCTCCTAAACTGGAGGCACCCTGGAGTTGGCTAACCCGACCGCACCACGACGGGGCATAGGCGTCTCAGTGAGCTTGACACAACCCGGAAACAGCTGACGGTGCTGAAACCAGGCTTGGCACGAGGGAGTACCTGTGTCAAGAACACTGCCGAGAACCAGCTGGCAGTGCTGGAACCCAGATGCGTTGCCCCAGTGTGCAAGAGCCAATGGCACGACCGAGGACCAGCTGGCGGTGCTGGAACCCGGTTACTAAGCTGTAGGTGCCCGCGCTTAAAAGCACTACCAAGGACCGCCTGACGTTGGCGGAACTCGGATACCCAGGAGGAGGCACCTAAGCCAAAGGCTCGGCCCGGAACCAGCTGACGGTGCTGGAACCAGGTGGTGGACCCGAAGGCCCACAGGAGAGGAGAGAACAGCTAGGCCGCGAGGCAGACGCAGTTACCGAACCCCAACAGTCCTACAGGGGGAGCTGGGCCTACTGGCACTACAGAACCAGCCTTGACTACCAGTTCACGCAGCCCACATAGGAAGCTCCTAAACTGGAGGCACCCTGGAGTTGGCTAACCCGACCGCACCACGACGGGGCAAGCATAGGCGTCTCAGTGAGCTTGACACAACCCGGAAACAGCTGACGGTGCTGAAACCAGGCTTGGCACGAGGGAGTACCTGTGTCAAGAACACTGCCGAGAACCAGCTGGCGGTGCTGGAACCCAGATGCGTTGCCCCAGTGTGCAAGAGCCAATGGCACGACCGAGGACCAGCTGGCGGTGCTGGAACCCGGTTACTAAGCTGTAGGTGCCCGCGCTTAAAAGCACTACCAAGGACCGCCTGACGTTGGCGGAACTCGGATACCCAGGAGGAGGCACCTAAGCCAAAGGCTCGGCCCGGAACCAGCTGACGGTGCTGGAACCAGGTGGTGGACCCGAACGCCCACAGGAGAGGAGAGAACAGCTAGGCCGCGAGGCAGCCGCAGTTACCGAACGCCAACAGTCCTACAGGGGGAGCTGGGCCTACTGGCACTACAGAACCAGCCTTGACTACCAATTCATGCAGCCCACATAGGAAGCTCCTAAACTGGAGGCACCCTGGAGTTGGCTAACCCGACCGCAACACGACGGGGCAAGCATTGGCGTCTCAGCGAGTTTGACACAACCCGGAAACAGCTGACGGTGCTGAAACCAGGTTTGGCACGAGGGAGTACCTGTGACAAAAACACTGCCGAGAACCAGCTGGCGGTGCTGGAACCCAGATGCGTTGCCCCAGTGTGCAAGAGCCAATGGCACGACCGAGGACCAGCTGGCGGTGCTGGAACCCGGTTACTAAGCTGTAGGTGCCCGAGCTTAAAAGCACTACCAAGGACCGCCTGACGTTGGCGGAACTCGGATACCCAGGAGGAGGCACCTAAGCCAAAGGCTCGGCCCGGAACCAGCTGACGGTGCTGGAACCAGGTGGTGGACCCGAAGGCCCACAGGAGAGGAGAGAACAGCTAGGCCGCGAGGCAGCCGCAGTTACCGAACGCCAACAGTCCTACAGGGGGAGCTGGGCCTACTGGCACTACAGAACCAGCCTTGACTACCAATTCATGCAGCCCACATAGGAAGCTCCTAAACTGGAGGCACCCTGGAGTTGGCTAACCCGACCGCAACACAACGGGGCAAGCATAGGCGTCTCAGCGAGTTTGACACAACCTGGAAACAGCTGACGGTGCTGAAACCAGGTTTGGCACGAGGGAGTACCAGTGACAAAAACACTGCCGAGAACCAGCTGGCGGTGCTGGAACCCAGATGCGTTGCCTATTAAAGATTGTCTTCCTAGAGCCCCAACTAGCGGTGCTGGAGCAAAGGGTAAGCAGGGGGAGCAGAGTGTAGGCCGAAGCCTGCACTGGAGGCAGCTTTGTGTCAGCGTTGCGTTTGCAGGACACTTTGCCGGCTACACAGTGTGGGAACAGCTAGCGTTGCTGAACCCCACTAACACAATGGCGGGTGTTTTTCTCTGTGCAGCTAGCACTTGCGGGCAAAAACTAGCGATGTTAGAGCCCGTGGTGAAGCAGGAGGAGGAGGAGAGGAGCAGAGTGTAGGCCGAAGCCTAGTTGAACCAATTTCAAAGGAAACCTTTAACCCCCCCTCAGGTGTTACAAAGTACAAGAGACACACCTTGTGCAGTATTAATGCTGCACAAGTGAAAGGTTGCTCTATTAATTTGTCTACTTGCACACGCTGAATGAAAGACGTACACAATTTAGCCCATTCTACAGTCAAACTGTAGTGGATGCGTGACTTGGCTTTTTAAGGAGACGCAGCACAGGTGTCCCAAATAACGCCTTGGTGCTTGGAGCAGCTTCCTGAGCGTTGTTATTTGCTGTACAGGAGTCTGCACTCTTGTGTTATCCCTTGGCAATGCCCTGTTAGAGCTGCCCGTCTTATGACCTCATTTCATGTTGGCCGGTGCGGTTAACGATGGCCATAAATCCCAGACCCACAGTGCCTTTTCATAAAGTCACACTGCGGTGCTGGGATTCGTGGCCTTGAGCAGTAAATATTTTGGCCGCTCACACACGTCCTTACACCTGCTTCAGACTGGGCGGCCTCTGCTGATCCCTTCTCGCATGCCGCGGCCATGAGGCTGCACAGTCTGAAGAAGGCGGAAGGAGATGAGTTAAGACAGGCGAAGATATGCACTGCTCGTGCCCATCAATCACACCCTCGCAGTCAAAATAAGTAAGACAACGAGGAGCATTGTTTCAGGCAGGGCGGACGCACAGGCGCAACAAGCCAACCAATGATGTCAGAAGACGGGCAGCGCTAACAATGGGGGTGCTGCGTGTCATTAGAAAGGAAAGTCACACCTCAGGGACAGTGGAATGGTCTCTAATGAGACACATTTTGTACGTGTTGAGTTCCACGTGGGCAAGGAGAAAAAGTCAGCCACCTTGTACAAATTCAGCAGTACTGCTGTACAAGGTGGCTGTTATACATAGAAACACCTGGGGGTGGGGGGCAGGCTCCCTTTAATTTCAGTTCATGTGCCTGCGTGGTGTTTGCAGGACACGTTGCCGGCTACACAGCAGGGGAACAGCTGGCGGTGCTGAACCCCACTAACACATTGGCTGGTGTTTTTCTCTGTGCAGCTAGCACTTCCGGGCAGAAACTGGAGGTGTTTGAGCCCAGGGTCAGCAGGAGGAGGAGAGGAGCAGAGTGTAGGCCGAAGCCTGCACTGGTGGCAGCTTTTGGTCAGTTGTGCCAGCGTGGCTTGTGCTGGACACGATGCCGGCTACACAGCGGGGGAACAGCTGGCGGTGCTGAACCCCACTGACACAATGGTGGGTGTTTTTCTCTGTGCAGCTAGCATGTCTGGGCAGAAACTGGCGGTGTTTGAGCCCAGGGTCAGCAGGAAGAGGAGAGGAGCAGAGTGTAGGCCGAAGCCTGCACTGGTGGCAGCTTTTGGTCAGTTGTGCCAGCGTGGCTTGTGCTGGACACGATGCCGACTACACAGCAGGGGAACAGCTGGCGGTGCTGAACCCCACTGACACAATGGTGGGTGTTTTTCTCTGTGCAGCTAGCAGTTCTGGGCAAAAACTAGCGGTGTTTGAGCCCAGGGTCAGCAGGAGAGGAGCAGAGTGTAGGCCGAAGCCTAGTTGAACCAATTTCAAAGGTTACCTTTAACCCCCCCTCAGGTGTTGCAAGGTACAAGAGCCACACCTTGTGCAGCATTAATGCTGCACAAGTAAAAGGTTGCTCTATTTAATTTGCTCCTTGCACACGCTGAATAAAACACGTACACTATTTAGCCCACTATACTGTCAAACAGTAGTGGAGGCGTGACTTGTCTTTTTAAGGAGATGCAGCACAGGTGTCAAAATTTACACCTAGCTGCTGGGCGCAGATTCCTGAGCATTGTTATTTGCTGTACAGGAGTCTGCGCTATTGTGATCCCTTGGTCATGCGCTGTGAGCACTTCCTGTCTTCTGACCTCATTTCATGTCGGCCGTTGTGGTTAGCGATGGACATGAATCCCAGACCCACAGTGTGTTTTCAAAAAATCACACTGCGTGGCTGGGATTCGTGGCCTTGTGCAGTAAATATGTTTGACACTCACACATGTCCTTACACCAGCTTCAGACTGGGCGGCCTCATCTGATCCCTTATCGCCTGCCGCGGCCATGAGGACACCCAGTCTGAAGAAGGCGGAAGGAGATGAGTGAACACAGGCAATCATATGCACTGCACATGCCCATCAATCACACCCTCGCTGTCCAAAAAAATAAGACACCGAGGGGCGTTGTTTCGAGCAGGGCAGACGCACAGGCGCAGCCAGCTAACCAATGATGTCAAAAGACGGGCAGCGCTAACAAGGGTGGTGCTGTGTATCATTAGAAAGGAAAGTCACACCTCAGGGACAGTGGAATGGTCTCAATGAGACACATTTTGTACGTGTTGAGTTCCACGTGGGCAAGGAGAAAAAGTCAGCCACCTTGTACAAATGCAGCAGTACTGCTGTACAAGGTGGCTGTTATACATAGAAACACCTGGGGGTGGGGGGCAGGCTCCCTTCAATTTCAGTTCATGTGCCTGCGTGGCGTTTGCAGGTCACGTTGCAAGCTACACAGCAGGGGAACAGCTGGCGTTGCTGAACCCCACTGACACATTGACTGGTGTTTTTCTCTGTGCAGCTCGCATGTCCCAGCAAAAACTGGCGGTGTTAGAGCCCAGGGTCAGCAGGAGGAGGAGAGGAGCAATGTGTAGGCCGAAGCCTGCACTGGTGGCAGCTTTTGGTCAGTTGTGCCAGCGTGGCTTGTGCTGGACACGATGCAAGCTACACAGCAGGGGAACAGCTGGCGTTGCTGAACCCCACTGACACATTGACTGGTGTTTTTCTCTGTGCAGCTCGCATGTCCGGGCAAAAACTGGCGGTGTTAGAGCCCAGGGTCAGCAGGAGGAGGAGAGGAGCAATGTGTAGGCCGAAGCCTGCACTGGTGGCAGCTTTTGGTCGGTTGTGCCAGCGTGGCTTGTGCTGGACACGATGCAAGCTACACAGCAGGGGAACAGCTGGCGTTGCTGAACCCCACTGACACATTGACTGGTGTTTTTCTCTGTGCAGATCGCATGTCCGGGCAAAAACTGGCGGTGTTAGAGCCCAGGGTCAGCAGGAGTAGGAGAGGAGCAGAGTGTAGGCCGAAGCCTAGTTGAACCAATTTCAAAGGTTACCTTTAACCCCCCCTCAGGTGTTGCAAGGTACAAGAGCCACACCTTGTGCAGCATTAATGCTGCACAAGTAAAAGGTTGCTCTATTTAGTTTGCTCCTTGCACACGCTGAATAAAACACGTACACTATTTAGCCCATTATACTGTCAAACAGTTGTGGAGGCGTGACTTGTCTTTTTAAGGAGACGCAGCACAGGTGTCAAAATTTGCACCTAGGTACTGGGCGCAGATTCCTTTGCTGTACAGGAGTCTGCGCTATTGTGATCCCTTGGCCATGCGCTGTGAGCGCTTCCTGTCTTCTGACCTCATTTCATGTCGGCCGTTGCGGTTAGCGATGGACATGAATCCCAGACCCACAGTGTGTTTTCAAAAAATCACACTGCGTGGCTGGGATTCGTGGCCTTGTGCAGTAAATAGGTTTGCCGCTCACACATGTCCTTACACCTGCTTCAGACTGGGCGGCCTCAGCTGATCCCTTATCGCCTACCACGGCCAGGAGGCCGCACAGTCTGAAGAAGGCGGAAGGAGATGAGTTAAGACAGGTGAACATATGCACTGCTCGTGCCCATAAACCACACCCTCGCTGACAAAATAAATATGACAACAAGGGGCGTTGTTTCTAGCAGGGCGGATGCACAGGCGCAGCCAGCTAACCATGATGACAAAAGACGGGAAACGCTACCAAGGGGGGTGCTGCGTATCATTAGAAAGGAAAGTCACACCTCAGGGACAGTGGAATAATCTCAATGAGACACATTTTGTACGTGTTGAGTTCCACGTGGGCAAGGAGAAAAAGTCAGCCACCTTGTGCAAATGCAGCAGTACTGCTGTACTAGGTGGCTGTTATACATAGAAACACCTGGGGGGGTGGGGCCAGGTTCCCTTTAATTTCAGTTCATGTGCCTGCGTGGCATTTGCAGGTCACGTTGCCGGCTACACAGCAGGGGAACAGCTGGCGTTGCTGAACCCCACTAACACATTGGCTGGTGTTTTTCTCTGTGCAGCTAGCTCTTCCGGGCAAAAACTAGCGGTGTTTGAGCCCAGGGTCAGCAGGAGGAGGAGAGGAGCAGAGTGTAGGCCGAAGCCTGCACTGGTGGCAGCTTTTGTTCTGTTGTGCCTGCGTGGCTTGTGCTGGACACATTGCCGACTACACAGCAGGGGAACAGCTGGCGGTGCTGAACCCCACTGACACATCACCTAGTGTTTTTTCTGTGTAGACAACACTTCCAGGTGGCAACTGACAGTGTTGAAACCCAGGGAATCAAAGAGGAGCAGAGTGTAGGCCGAAGCCTGCAGTGGAGCAAGTTCAAAGGGAACCTTTAACCCCCCCCAGGCATTTGTTGCTGAAAGAGCCATCTTGTACAGCAGTAATACTGCACATGGAAAATGGTGGCTCCGAAAATTATGCTCCTTGCAAACGCTGAAGTACACACTCATATAATGTGTCCCCTCACACCGTCAAACCATCCCGGAAGTGGGACTTTCCTTTGTAATGTGACACAGCGCAGCCGTCATTCCAACCCCCTTGGTGCCGGGCGCCACCTCCTCAACGTTGTTTGGTTCTGTCATGGAGCCCGCGCTGTAATGTTATCCCTTGGCCATGCACAGTTAGCGGTGCCCGTCTTCTGACATCATGTAGGTGTCAGGCTGGCAGTGCCTGTGCGTCCAAGCTGCCCGAGATCCAACCTTGCAGTGTCATCTAATGTAGTCCCACTGCGGGCCAGGGATCCATGGGCATGCGCAGTGCATATCATCGCCTCTCACTCACCTCCTTCCTGCTTCTTCAGACTGTGCGGCGTCACGGCCGTGGCATGCTATTAGGGATCAGCTGACGCCGCCTAGTCTGAAGAAGCGTGAAGAAGGGGAGTGAGAGGCTAGTAGATGCACTGCGCATGGCCATGGATACCAGGCCCACTGTGGGATCACATTAGACGACACTGCGAGGTGTGATTTCGGGCAGCGTGGACGCACAGGCGCAGCCAGGACGACAACAAATGATGTCAGAGGACGGGCAGCGCAAACTGTGCATGGCCAAGGGATAACATAACAGCGCAGGGTCCATGACGGAATCAAACAACGCTAAGGAGGCAGCGCACGGTGCCAAGGGGGTAGCAATGACGGCTGTGCTGCATCACAGTACAAAGGAAAGTCCCACCTCCGGGACGGTTGGACGGTGTGAGGGGACACATTACATGAGTGTGTAGTTCAGCGTTTGCAAGGAGCATAATTTCAAGAGTGACCTTTCCCTTGTGCAGTATTAGTGCTGCACATGGTGGCTCTTTCAGTAACAAACGCCTAGGGGGGGGGGACAGGTCCCCTTACATTTTAGTTATGCCAGCATGGCGGTCGCATGACACGTTGCCGGATACACAGCTGGGGATCAGCTGACGTTACTGAACCCCAATAACAGAGGAGCGACTGTTGACTGTGCACACAGCACTTCCAGGCACCAACTGGCGGTGTTAGAGCCCAGGGACAGCAGGAGGAGCAGATTGGAGGTATTGCCGCACACACAGCTGGGGATCAGCTGACGTTACTGAACCCCAATAACAGAGGAGCGACTGTTGACTGTGCACACAGCACTTCCAGGCACCAACTGGCGGTGTTAGAGCCCAGGGACAGCAGGAGGAGCAGATTGGAGGTATTGCCGCACACACAGCTGGGGATCAGCTGACGTTACTGAACCCCAATAACAGAGGAGCGACTGTTGACTGTGCACACAGCACTTCCAGGCACCAACTGTCGGTGTTAGAGCCCAGGGACAGCAGGAGGAGCAGATTGGAGGTATTGCCGCACACACAGCTGGGGATCAGCTGACGTTACTGAACCCCAATAACAGAGGAGCGACTGTTGACTGTGCACACAGCACTTCCAGGCACCAACTGGCGGTGTTAGAGCCCAGGGACAGCAGGAGGAGCAGAGGAACAGAGTGTAGGCCGAAGCCTGATTGGAGCAAGTTGAAAGGGAACCTTTAACCCCCCCCAAGACGTTTGTAGCTGAAAGAGCCATCTTGTGCAGCTCTAACGATGCAAAAGGAAAAGGTGGTTCTTTTAATTATGCTCCTTGCAAACACCGAAGTAAACACTAAAAATGTGTCCCCTTATACCGTTAAACCGTCCCGGAGGTGCGAATTTCCTTCGTAATTGGACACAGCACAGCTGTCATTCCTATCCCCTTGGTGCCGTGCGCTGCCTCCTCAGCGTTGTTTTAAGCTGTCACGGAGCCTGCGCTGTTCTGTTAGCCCTTGGCCATGCCCAATTAGCGCTGCCTGTCTTCTGACATAATTTGGTGTCAGGCTGTCACTGCCTGTGCGTCCACGCTGCTCCAGATCCCACCTCGCAGTCTCGTCCAACGTAATCCCACTGCGGGCCTTGGAACCATGGACATGCACAGTGCATATCCTCGACTCTCACTCCCCTCCTTCCCTCTTCTTCAGACTGTGCGGTGTCACGGCCATGGCATGCTATTAGGGATCAGCTGACGGCGCACAGTCTAAAGAAGGCGGAGGGAAATGAGCGAGAGCCCGAGGGGATGCGCATGCCCATGGATCCCAGGCCCGCAGTGTGACTCAATCAGAAGACACAGAGAGGCGGGATCTCGGGCAGCGCGGCCGCACAGGCGCAGCCAGCCTGACACCAAATTATGTCAGAAGACAGGCAGCGCAAATAGGGCATGCCCAAGGGATAACAGAACAGCGCAGGCTCCGTGACAGCTTAAAACAACGCTGAGGAGGCAGCGCATGGCACCAAGGGGGTAGGAATGACGGCTGTGCTGCGTCACATTGCGAAGGAAAGTCCCAGCTGCGGGACAGTATAACGGTATCAGTGAACACATTTTATAAGTGTTAAGTTCTGCGTGTGCAAGGAGCTAAAAAAAAAGAGCTACCTTTTCCTTGTGCAGCATTACTGCTGCACAAGATGGCTCTTTCAGTAACAAACGACGGGGGGGGGGGAACAGGTTCCCTTACATTTAGGTTGTTGTGCCAGCGTGGCGGTCGCAGGACACATTGCCGGCTACACAGCTGGGGATCAGCTGACGTTACTGAAACCCAATAACACTGGGTCGTATGTTTTTACTGTGCAGCCTGCACTTCTGAGCCGCAACTGGCGGTGTTGGAGCCCAGGAATAGCAGTTCAGGTGGTAGAAAGATGAACACAGCAGGAGACCTGGATGACACCCAATTACTTAATCAGGCAGAGGAGTGGCAAATTCCTGCGAGATCCAGGCCTGGTTCATTTTCAGGAAAGTAAGCCGGTCAACGTTATCGGAGGATAGTCGCATGCGACGGTCTGTTAGTACACCACCTGCGGCACTAAAGACACGTTCCGATAAGACACTAGCCGCAGGTCAAGCCAGCACCTCCAATGCATACTGGCTTAGCTCTGGCCATGTATCCAGCTTAGAGACCCAAAACTTGAACGGGGAAGAGCCGTCTAGGAGTACAGTAAGAGGGCAAGCCATGTAGTCTGTCACCATCTGACGGAACCGTTGCCTCCTGCTGACTGGAGCCGCCGGTGATGGTGTAGACATTTGGGGCGGGCACACAAAAGTGTGCCAGAGTTGTGCCATACTGGGCTTGCCTTGGGCAGAGGCACTGCTTCTGCTCCCTCTTTGGGCAGAGCCTCCCCCACTGCCTCGACGCACTGAGCTGCTTTGTAAAGCACTAGCAGCACTCCTCTCAGTTGGACAGGAGAAGATGATGGAATTCACCAGTGTGTCGTGGTACTCCCGCAATTTACGCTCCCGGGTTAACGCAGGGATGAGGTTTTGGACGTTGTCCCGGTAGCGAGGATCGAGGAGGGTGAACACCCAATAATCAGGCATGTTGAGAATGTGGTCGATGCGGTGGTCGTTTCTCAGGCACTGCAGCATGAAATCCACCATGTGCTGCAGAGTGCCAACTGGCCCAGAAACGCTGTCCCCTGCTTGAGACATGATCTCTGCCCGCTCGTCATCACCCCACCCTCGCTGTACACACTGACCACTGGACAATTGTGTCGCTCCCTCCTCTGGACGGAGCTCTTCCTCCTCCATTGACTCCTCCTCATCCTCCTCACAAATTGGCCCCTGCGTACCCCTTTGTGAGGAACCACGTGGCGCTGACTCTCCAGAAGCTGATGGAAAAGGTGACTCCTCATCCTCCACCTCTTCCACAACATCATCCCTTAACCCTTGCAAAGTTTACTGAAGCAGGCAGATAAGGGGGACAGTCATGCTGACTAGTGCATCATCTGCACTTGCCATCCGCGTGGAATAATCAAAAGGACGCAAAACCTGGCAGACGTCCTTCATAGTGGCCCACTCTGTGGTTGTGAAGTCTGATCGGCGCTGACTGCGACTTCTTTGCGCCTGATGCAGCTGGTACTCCATAACTGCTTGCTGCTGCTCACACAACCGCTCCAACATATGTAACGTGGAATTCCACCGGGTAGGTAGGTCACATATGATGCGGTGTTCCGGAAGGCGGAATCGGCGCTGCAGAGCAGCAATGCGGGATCTGGCCAAGCTGGAACGCCGCAAGTGAGCACACTCTAGGCGGACCTTGTGCAGCAGGGCATCAAGATCCGGATAGTCCCTCAGAAAACTCTGCACAACCAAATTGAGCACATGTGCCAGACATGGGATGTGAGTGAGGTTGCCAAGGGCCAAAGCTGCCACCAGATTTCGGCCATTGTCACACACTACCATGCCTGGCTGGAGATTCGCTGGCAGTAACCACACATCGCTCTCCTGCTTGATGGCATTCCAGAGCTCCTGCGCTGTGTGGCTTCGATGCCCCAATGACACTAGTTTCAAGACGGCCTGCTGACGTTTGGCCACGGCTGTGCTCATGTCGGTCATAGGTAAACGTTCACGGGTCCATGTGGAGGTGGACTGTGACGGATCCTGCAGAGAGGAATCTGAGGAACTGGTGTAAGAGGAGGAGTCGATGCGTACAGACTGGATTCCTGCAATCCTTGGAGTGGGCAGGACACGTCCTGCGCCACTCGCACGATCTGTACCTGGCTCAACAACATTAACCCAATGGGCAATGAGGGAAACATATCACCCCTGTCCATGCTGACTGGTCCACGCATCGGTGGTGAGGTGGACCTTGCTACTGACGGCGTTCAGTAGCGCATGTTTTATGTTTGCCTCAACATGCCTGTGCAGGGCAGGGACAGCCTGCCTGCTGAAGTAAAAGCGGCTGGGCACCTTGTACTGTGGGACTGCCAATGCCATCAAGTCACGGAAGCTGTCAGTCTCCACCAGCCTGAACGAGAGCATTTCCAGGGACAACAGTTTGGCAATGCCTGCATTCAGAGCCTGTGCTCGGGGGTGGTTGGCCGAGAATGCCCGCCTTTTCTCCCATGCCTGTACTACCGATGGCTGTAGAGTAGACTGGGAGTGTGAGGATGACTGGGAAGGTGGTGCTGTGGGTGGAATTACACTAGGTCTCTGGACAACAGTGGAGGAAGAGGCAACACGAGATGAAGAGGTGGTAGCTGCCGCTGTTGGTTGGCCTACGTCTTCACTGTGTTTCTGTAACTCCACCGCGTGCCTGGTCCGCACATGTTTCCACATATTTGTGGTATTGAGGTTGCTGACACTTTTACCTCTTTTTACTTTCTGATGACACAGCTTGCATTTGACAAAACAAATGTCATCTGCAACTGTGTCAAAAAAGGACCAGGCACTGCAAATCTTGGGAGCGCCCTTTTTGGCTTTGGAAAGAGACAGGCTCCTAACGGGTGCCAAAGTGGAGGCTACAGGCTCCACAGTCTTCCCCCTCCCTCTCCCTCTTTGGCCCGTAAGGGGAAGCTCTTCCTCAGAGCTGCTCCCACCACCTTCCTGTTCCTCACGCCACGATGGGTCAAGGACCTCATCATCTCCACTACCCTCTGCCACCAACTGCTCCTCCTGGGTAGTCTCGGCAGCACAGTACGCATCAGAAAGCGGCACCTGAGTTTCATCATCAGATGCATACTGCGCTGTGGTCACCGGAGGCACTGGCCCACCTGCCTCTTCAGAGTCAGAGAGAAAAAGCTGTTGGGCATCACTGCACACTGCCTCTTCTTCCATTTCTCCAATGCTGCTTGGCTGGCCCCCTGTTTCCAAGCCAAGAGATTCAGAGAACAGAAGTAGAGACGGCTCCTGTCCTGGGCTCTCTGACTGCCTGGCCAATTAGGCAGGTGGTGAAGAGACAGATGGCTGCTCTCCAGTGCTCTGTGCCTGAGAGGATGTGGCACTAACTGAAGTCGATGCCGAGGCGTTAGCTGCCATCCACCCGACAACGGCTTCAATTTGGTCTTCACGCAGCAGCGGTGCACGGCGCTCTCCGACAAAGCTGCACATGAAGGACTGTTCCCTGCTGAAACTGAGTGACGACGAGTCACCGGCGCCCGCAGCAGGCACAGAATCACCACGTCCTCTCCCTGCTCCTCTCCCTGCTCCGCGCCCACGCCCACGTGCCTTACTCCCTGCCCTCTTCATCTTGGTTGACAGAAAAAGATAAGCAGAAAAGTACTAAGGCCTTAGCGTGCTTATTCCTGAAATGCTCCTCCTAACAGGTGTAAGAAACACTAATGTTGTAAAGTGTGGACTAAACTTTATTATTTTTCAAATGTGGCCTACACAAGTGTTAAGTTGTGTTTGGTGAACTTTACTTTTTTTTTTGTGCAGATCGGGCTACAGAGCTAGTTTAAATCACACGGAGACCGTGCAGACAGCCGTAAACGGCGCTGCAAGGCCAAAAAACCCTCCTCTAGGTTATCCTATGTAGTGTTTTTCCACTATTTAGCTGGAGACGGGTGGAAAGACACTAATAGGATTTTTTTTTTTTAAATTTTAAACAGGCTGCACTATTTGAAAAAAAGGAAATTGTTTTTCAAGGTATGAGGCAGTAACGCACCCTGAGCTGAATCCAACCGGCTATAGCTGCACACAGACTACAGGGCGAGCTGCGCTCACACAGAGACCGTGCAGACAGCCGTAAACGGCGCTGCAAGGCCAAAAAACCCTCCTCTAGGTTATCCTATGTAGTGTTTTTCCACTATTTAGCTGGAGACGGGTGGAAAGACACTAATAGGAATTTTTTTTTTTACATTTTAAACAGGCTGCACTATTTGAAAAAAAGGAAATTGTTTTTCAAGGTATGAGGCAGTAACGCACCCTGAGCTGAATCCAACCGGCTATAGCTGCACACAGACTACAGGGCGAGCTGCGCTCACACAGAGACCGTGCAGACAGCCGTAAACGGCGCTGCAAGGCCAAAAAACCCTCCTCTAGGTTATCCTATGTAGTGTTTTTCCACTATTTAGCTGGAGACGGGTGGAAAGACACTAATAGGAATTTTTTTTTTTAAATTTTAAACAGGCTGCACTATTTGAAAAAAAGGAAATTGTTTTTCAAGGTATGAGGCAGTAACGCACCCTGAGCTGAATCCAACCGGCTATAGCTGCACACAGACTACAGGGCGAGCTGCGCTCACACAGAGACCGTGCAGACAGCCGTAAACGGCGCTGCAAGGCCCAATAAACCCCCTCTAGGTTATCCTATGTAGTGTTTTTCCACTATTTAGCTGGAGACGGGTGGAAAAACACTAATAGGGAATTTTTTAAAAATTTTTTAAACAGGCTGCACTATTTGAAAAAAAGGAAAATTTTTCTCAAGGTATGAGCCAGTAACGAACCCTGAGCTGAATCCAACCGGCTATGGCTGCACACAGACTACAGGGCGAGCTGGGCTCACACGGAGACCGTGCAGACAGCCGTAAACGGCGCTGCAAGGCCTAAAAACCCCCCTCTAGGTTATCCTATGTAGTGTTTTTCCACAATTTAGCTGGAGACGGGTGGAAAAACACTAATAGGGAATTTTTTTTTAAATTTTTAAACAGGCTGCACTATTTGAAAGAAAGGAAAATTTTTCTCAAGGTATGAGCCAGTAACGAACCCTGAGCTGAATCCAACCGGCTATGGCTGCACACAGACTACAGGGCGAGATGGGCTCACACGGAGACCGTGCAGACAGCCGTAAACGGCACTGCAAGGCCCAAAAACCCCCCTCTAGGTTATCCTATGTAGTGTTTTTCCACAATTTAGCTGGAGACGGGTGGAAAAACACTAATAGGAAATTTGAGAAAAAATGTGCAGCAGGCTGCACTATGAGCAAAAAAGGACAACTGTGTGAGGCAGTGTGAACCCCCCCTGAGCTGAATACAACCGGGTATATGGCTGCACACAGACTACAGAGTGAGCTGCACACACACACACACACACAGACCTTGCAGAACGCTGTTAAAACAGCGCTGCAAGGCAAGAGCAAGGTGAACAGTGAAGAACACACAGCGTTTTGCTAAATTAGCCTTTGGAAAGGAAAATAAAGCAATTAGCTAGCTCAACTGGCCCTCAGTTAGAACACAGCGTCCTGTCCCTAACTGAAATCACAGCAGAGTGAGCGCAAAATGGCGGCAGCGTTTTTTATAGTGCAGAGTGACATCATTTCAGCAGCCAATCACAGCCTTGCCAGTACTTACATGCCCACCATGCTAAACAGGATGTGCCCACACTTCCAATCATTCCTCATTGGCTGCTGCGTTCTGTTTGAATTCTGGGAACTTCCGATTCCGGTATCCGATACGCGGGAAGTATCGGAATTCGGTATCGGAATTCCGATACCGCAAATATCGGCCGATACCCGATACTTGCGGTATCGGAATGCTCAACACTAGTCAGGACCACAACACGGTGTTTAGCTCCCTCAAGCCAATGTTGCCACTCCTCAAACGCCCACTTCATAGCCAACAACTCCCGATTGCTGACATCATAATTGCGTTCCGCAGGTGAAAACTTTCTGGAAAAAAAAGCACACGGTTTCATCAAAGAACCATCAGTCTCCCTCTGAGACAAAACGGCCCCTGTCCCAATCTCAGAAGCGTTGACCTCAACCTGAAAAGGAAGAGAAACATCCGGTTGACGCAACACAGGGGCAGAAGTAAATCGGCTTTTAAGCTCCTGAAAGGCCTCAACAGCCTCAGAGGACCAATTAGTCACATCAGCACCTTTCTTCGTCAAATCAGTAAGGGGCTTAACCACACTGGAAAAGTTGGCAATGAAACGGCGATAGAAATTAGCAAAGCTATAAATACAATAGTGTATACACTAGCGGCGCTTGTGAGATGAAAGAAGGTAGCTGCGGGTACTGCTCCTCACCACACCGAGGAGGAAGGGAGAGGCTATAGAACACAAAACTGTATATGACAGTATATGTACCTGCGCTTAACCTTATAAGGGAACTATAGTACACAACCACGATAGGTAATTACCTTATGGGCGGATAAACAGTAGTAAGTCCGTCTAGGGCACATATACCAGAACTGAGAATAGCCGGTGTGCAGGGACTTGCTAGTAGAAAAACAATTATGAATACGTCTAGGATACGTGTAGCAGGACTGGAATGGTCGGTGTGCAGGGACTAGAGTGGGGGAACAGTAGCAATGTCACAATAAATATGTGAATAAAAGAGACGTACATAAAATTACTTAACACCCCGGACAGTGCACAACCTCACATAGATAATGCGTGTGTATATGGACTTAAGAGCAGTACCTAAGATATATAATAGGGATCAAGTACCTGTCATGTAGTAAGCCTCGGGGAGGAAGTAAAATAAAATGGTACTAAAAGAAATCCGCAACTTGTTGGTACTTGTAGCACATGAAAGCGTTGCACTTTAGCTAAATGGAGCGTTGTAGCGTTATATTTAAAAGCGTAGTACTTAGCTCAATCAGGCGTTTGTAGATGAAATGTCCTCAGGCGGCTAGAGCGGGCGCCGTCCCGGCCGGTGACGAGCGCTCGCGCGGCCTGTATGAAGTCCTGTAGGATGCTGTGCAGGACCTGCGGTGACGTTCGGGTCACGTGCTGAAGAGTCACGTGGTGCCCTGGATGATGCTACGGTGCGCTGTGGGAGCCAAACCAATGCGTTTCGGAAAAAACTTCGGTTTCCTTCATCAGGGTAGGCTCCCCCTGCGCGTGCTGGTTATTTATAGCGATGGTCTCCTCTCCCATTGGTTCAATTGAAAGCAAAGAGTTACACCTCATTATTCAGGCCCCTTGGTTTTAACGTGTCCAGTTCAAATATATGTCTGGTCTCCTCCCGAGACATTTGCTTAATATAGTCCCCATTTCGCCAGTCCTGTTGGACCACTTTGATTCCCATGACCTTGATACCCCGCACCCGAGGATGTCTGTTTTCTACTATCTTCCTAAGATCCATAAGGATATCAATAATCCACCAGGCCGCCCGATCATTTTGGGCATAGGTAACCTAACCTCCAATCTGTCGCACTATGTGGACTGCTTCCTACAGGATATAGTTCCTTCTCTACCTGCTTATTTGAAGGACACTAAACACATCCTACAGATATTAAGTGATTTTCAATGGCAGAATCATTATACCCTTGGGACCCTAGATATCGCATCATTATATACGGTGATACAACATGAGAAAGGAACAGAGGCAATGGGACACTTTTTAAATAAGTCACAGCATCTATCAAAAAATAAAGTGAATTTTATTAAGGAATGTGCTACTTTTATTCTTACTCACAATTTTTTTAAAAACGAGGCGGACTACTACACCCAGCAATGGGGCACAGCCATGGGGACCAGATTCGCGCCCAGCTATGCAAACCTCTACGTTGGTAGATGGGAGGAGTTATACATCTACCCGTCTATACATATATTTGAACTGGACACGTTAAAACCAAGGGGCCTGAATAATGAGGTGTAACTCTTTTCTTTCAATTGAACCAATGGGAGAGGAGACCATCGCTATAAATAACCAGCACGCGCAGGGGGAGCCTACCCTGATGAAGGAAACCGAAGTTTTTTCCGAAACGCGTTGGTTTGGCTCCCACAGCGCACCATAGCATCATCCAGGGCACCACGTGACTCTTCAGCACGTGACCCGAACGTCACCGCAGGTCCTGCACAGCATCCTACAGGACTTCATACAGGCCGCGCGAGCGCTCGTCACCGGCCGGGACGGCGCCCGCTCTAGCCGCCTGAGGACATTTCATCTACAAACGCCTGATTGAGCTAAGTACTACGCTTTTAAATATAACGCTACAACGCTCCATTTAGCTAAAGTGCAACGCTTTCATGTGCTACAAGTACCAACAAGTTGCGGATTTCTTTTAGTACCATTTTATTTTACTTCCTCCCCGAGGCTTACTACATGACAGGTACTTGATCCCTATTATATATCTTAGGTACTGCTCTTAAGTTCATATACACACGCATTATCTATGTGAGGTTGTGCACTGTCCGGGGTGTTAAGTAATTTTATGTACGTCTCTTTTATTCACATATTTATTGTGACATTGCTACTGTTCCCCCACTCTAGTCCCTGCACACCGACCATTCCAGTCCTGCTACACGTATCCTAGACGTATTCATAATTGTTTTTCTACTAGCAAGTCCCTGCACACCGGCTATTCTCAGTTCTGGTATATGTGCCCTAGACGGACTTACTACTGTTTATCCGCCCATAAGGTAATTACCTATCGTGGTTGTGTACTATAGTTCCCTTATAAGGTTAAGCGCAGGTACATATACTGTCATATACAGTTTTGTGTTCTATAGAAATTAGCAAAGCCCAATAATTTTTGAAGACCCTTCACAGATGTGGGTTGGATCGAGTCATGAATAGCTTGGACCTTAACAGGATCCATTTCTATAGACGAGGGAGAAAAAATAAAACCCAAAAAAGAGACCTTCTGAACTCCGAATAGGCACTTAGACCCCTTCACAAATAAAGCATTATCACGAAGGATCTGGAACACCATCCTGACCTGCTTCACATGAGACTCCCAATCATCGGAAAAAATCAAAATATCATCCAAATATACGACCATGAATTTATCAAGATAATTGCGGAAAATATCATGCATGAAAGACTGGAACACAGATGGAGCATTAGAGAGCCCAAATGGCATCACAAGGTATTCAAAATGGCCTTCGGGCATATTAAATGCAGTTTTCCATTCATCACCCTGTTTAATACGAACAAGATTATATGCCCCTCGGAGGTCAATCTTAGTAAACCAACTAGCCCCCTTAATCTGAGCAAACAAATCAGTAAGCAAAGGCAAGGGGTATTGGAATTTGACCGTGATCTTATTAAGAAGACGATAATCAATACCGGGTCTCAAGGAGCCATCCTTCTTGGCAACAAAAAAGAAACCCGCTCCCAATGGTGATGAAGAGTGCCGAATATGCCCTTTCTCCAAAGATTCCTTAACATAGCTCCACATGGCGGCATGCTCTGGCACAGACAGATTGAAAAGTCGGCCCTTAGGGAACTTACAACCAGGAATTAAGTTAATAGCACAATCACAGTCCCTATGTGGAGGAAAGGAACTGGACTTGGGCTCATCAAATACATCCTGGAAATCCGACAAAAACTCAGGGACCTCAGAAGAGGGGGAAGAGGAAATTGACATCAAAGGAACGTCACTATATACTCCTCGACAACCCCAACTAGTCACCGACATAGTTTTGCAATCCAGCACCGGATTATGTTCCTGTAACCATGGAAATCCCAGTACAACAACATCATGCAGGTTATGCAACACCAGAAAACGGCAATCTTCCTGATGAGCAGGAGCCATGTACATAGTCATCTGTGTCCAGTACTGAGGTTTATCCTTGGCCAAGGGTGTAGCATCAATGCCCCTCAAAGGAATAGGGCTCTGCAAAGGCTGCAAGGAAAAACCACAGCGCCTGGCGAATTCTAAGTCCATTAAGTTCAGGGCAGCGCCTGAATCCACAAATGCCATGACAGAAAAGGACAACAATAAGCAAATCAGGGTCACAGATAAGAGAAATTTAGGCTGTATAGTACTAATGGTAACAGACCTAGCGACTCTCTTAGTACGCTTAGGGCAATCAGAGATAACATGAGCTGAATCACCACAGTAAAAACACAGCCTATTCTGACGTCTGAATTCCTGCCGTTCTGTTCTAGTCAAAATCCTATCACATTGCATAGGTTCAGGACTTTGCTCAGAGGACACTGCCATATGGTGCACAGCTTTGCGGTCGCGCAGACGCCGATCAATCTGAATGGCTAGAGACATAGATTCGCTCAAACCGGCAGGCGTAGGAAAGCCCACCATAACATCTTTAAGAGTTTCAGAAAGACCTTTTCTGAAAATAGCAGCCAGAGCCTCTTCATTCCATTTAGTGAGCACAGACCATTTTCTAAATTTCTGGCAGTATAACTCTGCCGCTTCATGACCTTGACACAAGGCCAACAGGATTTTTTCTGCATGATCCACAGAATTAGGTTCATCATACAATAATCCGAGCGCTTGAAAAAATGCGTCTACATTCAATAATGCCGGATCCCCTGCTTCAAGAGAAAAAGCCCAGTCTTGAGAGTCACCACGCAGCAAGGATATGATGATTTTTACTCGCTGAATGGGATCACCAGAAGAACGGGGTCTCAAAGCAAAAAACAATTTGCAGTTATTTTTAAAGTTCAAAAACTTGGATATGTCCCCAAAAAACAAATCAGGAGTAGGAATTCTGGGCTCTAAAGCCGGAGTCTGGACAACATAGTCCTGGATACTCTGTACTCTTGCAGCAAGTTGATCCACACGAGAAAACAAACCCTGAACATCCATGCCAAAGCATATATCCTGAACCACCCAGATATCAAGAGGAAAAGAAAAAAAAAAAAGACAAACCAAGGCACAGAAAAAAAAATGGTTCAGAACTTTCTTTTCCTTCTTTTGAGATGCATTTAATTCATTTTTGGCCACTTGTACTGTCATAATACGGTGGTCTAGGAGCAACATGGAACGAGCTCTGAAGGACGTGGTAACTGTACTGACTGCAGTCCCTAAGCTCAACACAACACTAGAAGTAGCTGTGGAATGCTCCTATCTCTCCCTAGGCATCTCGTCACAGCCTAAGAGCTAACTACCCCTAAAGAAAGAAGCAGGAAAACTATCTTGCCTCAGAGAAAATCCTCAAAGGATAGATTAGCCCCCACAAATAATGACTGTGAGTGGAGAGGGAAAAAACATACACAGAATGAAATCAGGATGAGCACAGGAGGCCAGTCTAGCTAAATAGATAGGACAGGATGGAATACTGTGCGGTCAGTATAAAACACTACAAAAATCCACGCAGAGTTTACAAAAAAAAACCTCCACACCTGACTAAAGGTGTGGAGGGCAAATCTGCCTTCCAGAGCTTCCAGCAAGAATTAATTCACACTGATAAGCTGGACAAACATAGAAAGCACAGAATGGATAAGTCCACAAACTATGGACAGAAAAGAGCAAGCAAAAACTTAGCTTAGCTGAACTGGTCAGGATAACAGGGAACTCCAAAGAGATGTGAATCCAACCAGGAATCATTTACAAGTGGCACTGGCAGAAGACAGAGCCAGACCTAAATAGCCGAGCAGAAGAGAAGATAAGTGGAGGCAGCTGATGACAGCTAACTCCAAGGAGCAGCCATACCACTAGAAACCTGTTGTGAATTCTGTTTTCGAACTCCCTCCTGTGGTCATGAATGGTACTTCGGCGAGTTCTGTCCATGAACTCCCTCTGGTGGCTGTGAGTGGAGCTGATGCTTCTGAGGTTCCTTCCACAGGTGACGTAGTTTATTCTTTATAAAGGCACAGATGATTGGCCTCGAGGAGACCAAAACATCCAACACCGCGGAGACATCATCACGTGTTTCTCAACGCAGTGATTCCAGAACACTGCCCCCATCCCTTATGGGAAATATGCAGATGTATGTAAAGAAGCTGCGGAGACACCATCACGTGTTTCTCGACGCAAGCAGTGAATAGCCAGGCCTTTCCCCGGGAAGGAACAACCACGGAAAGGGCAGCATCCTATGAAGGAAAGCCACCTATGCCAAGCATGGTATCCATCCACAGACAGCTGTTTCGGGGTTTTTGCCCCTCATCAGTGTGGAGTAGGAATCTGGCTATTAGGAGCAGTGCCTAGTAAAAAGGCTATAAAGGCACAGATGATTGGCCTCGGGGAGACCAAAACATCCAACACCGCGGAGACACCATCACGTGTTTCTCAACGCAGTGATTCCAGAACACTGCCCCCATCCCTTATGGGAAATATGCAGATGCATGTAAAGAAGCTGCGGAGACACCATCACGTGTTTCTCGACGCAAGCAGTGAATAGCCAGGCCTTTCCCCGGGAAGGAACAACCACGGGAAGGGCAGCATCCTATGAAGGAAAGCCACCTATGCCAAGCAAGGTATCCATCCGCAGACAGCTGTTTCGGGGTTTTTGCCCCTCATCATTGTGGAGTAGGAATCTGGCTATTAGGAGCAGTGCCTAGTAAAAAGGCTACAAAGGCACAGATGATTGGCCTCGGGGAGACCAAAACATCCAACACCGCGGAGACACCATCACGTGTTTCTCAACGCAGTGATTCCAGAACACTGCCCCCATCCCTTATGGGAAATATGCAGATGCATGTAAAGAAGCTGCGGAGACACCATCACGTGTTTCTCGACGCAAGCAGTGAATAGCCAGGCCTTTCCCCGGGAAGGAACAACCACGGGAAGGGCAGCATCCTATGAAGGAAAGCCACCTATGCCAAGCATGGTATCCATCCACAGACAGCTGTTTCGGGGTTTTTGCCCCTCATCAGTGTGGAGTAGGAATCTGGCTATTAGGAGCAGTGCCTAGTAAAAAGTTTATTCTTTGGCTGGCTGTTCTATTTAACTCCACTCAGATCGTTACTCCATGCCAGCTGTCAATGTTCTTGTACTGGTTCAGTTCGCTCTTGGATCTTTCTGGTGACCTGTCTACTCCAGCAGAAGCTAAGTCCCTGCTGGCTAATTATTTGTTCATTGTTTCCATGTCCAGTTGGCTATCATGATTTTGTCTTGCTAGCTGGAAGCTCTGGGATGCAGAGTGGCACCTCCGCACCGTGAGTCGGTGCGGAGGTCTTTTTGCACACTCTGCGTGGTTTTTTGTAGTTTTTTGTGCTGACCGCAAAGATACCTTTTCTATCCTCAGTCTGTTTAGTAACTCTGGCCTCCCTTTGCTGAAACCTGTTTCATCTCTGTGTTTGTGACTTTCATCTTTACTCACAGTCAATATATGTGGGGGGCTGCCTTTTCCTTTGGGGAATTTCTCTGAGGCAAGGTAGGCTTTATTTTCTATCTCTAGGGCTAGTTAGCTCTTAGGCTGTGAAGAGGCGTCTAGGTCGTGTTAGGTACGCTCCACGGCTATTTCTAGTTGTGTGACAGGATTAGGGGTTGCAGTCAGCAGAGTTCCCACTTCCCAGAGCTTGTCCTGTGTGAGTTTAACAATCAGGTCGTTCCGGGTGCTCTTAACCATCAGGTCATAACAGTACAGCTGGCCCAAAGTATTAATGCATCTCAATAGAGGGATAAGAGAAGTTCTGAGAACATTTTTTTTTCTCTGCAGTGTTTTTTGTCTTTCTATTCTCCTTAACCTCTGGGTGGTTCAGAACACAGGTGTAGATATGGACATTCAGGGTCTGTCCTCTTGTGTGGATCATCTCACGGCAAGGGTACAAAACATTCAAGATTTTGTGGTTCAGAATCCGATGTTAGAGCCTAGAATTCCAGTTCCTGATTTGTTTTCTGGGGATAGATCTAAATTCCTGAATTTCAAAAATAATTGTAAACTGTTTCTAGCTTTGAAACCCCGCTCCTCTGGTGACCCCGTTCAACAAGTAAAAATCATTATTTCTTTGTTGCATGGTGACCCTCAAAACTGGGCATTTTCCCTTGCGCCAGGAGATCCTGCATTGTGTGATGTTAATGCGTTTTTTCTGGCGCTTGGATTGCTTTATGATGAACCAAATTCAGTGGATCAGGCAGAGAACATCTTGCTGACTTTGTGTCAGGGTCAGGATGAAGCGGAGGTGTATTGTCAGAAGTTTAGAAAGTGGTCTGTGCTTAGTGGAATGAGTGTGCCCTGGCGGCAATTTTCAGAAAGGGTCTTTCTGAAGCCCTTAAGGATGTCATGGTGGGATTTCCCACGCCTGCTGGTCTGAATGAGTCTATGTCCTTGGCCATTCAGATCGATCGGCGCTTGCGTGAGCGCAAAGCTGTGCACCATTTGGCGGTATTCTCTGAGCATAGGCCTGAGCCTATGCAATGTGATAGGACTTTGACCAGAGCTGAACGGCAAGAACACAGACATCGGAATGGGCTGTGTTTTTACTGTGGTGATTCCACTCATGCTATCTCCGATTGTCCTAAGCGCACTAAGCGGTTCGCTAGGTCTGCCACCATTGGTACGGTACAGTCTAAATTTCTTTTGTCCGTTACTCTGATTTGCTCTCTCTCGTCCTATTCTGTTATGGCATTTGTGGATTCAGGCGCTGCCCTGAATTTGATGGACTTGGAGTTTGCCAGGCGCTGTGGTTTTTTCTTGGAGCCCTTGCAGTATCCTATTCCATTGAGAGGAATTGATGCTACGCCTTTGGCCAAGAATAAGCCTCAATACTGGACTCAATTGACCATGTGCATGGCTCCTGCACATCAGGAGGATATTCGCTTTTTGGTGTTGCATAATCTGCATGATGTGGTCGTTTTGGGGTTGCCATGGCTGCAGGTCCATAATCCAGTATTGGATTGGAAATCTATGTCTGTGTCCGGCTGGGGTTGTCAGGGGGTACATGGTTATGTTCCATTGCTGTCAATTTCACCTTCCCCTCCTTCTGAAGTCCCTGAGTTTTTGTCAGAGTACCGGGATGTATTTGAAGAGCCCAAATCCGGTGCCTTACCTCCTCATAGGGATTGCGATTGTGCTATTAATTTGATTCCTGGTAGTAAGTTTCCTAAGGGCCGACTGTTTAATTTATCTGTGCCAGAGCACGCCGCTATGCGGAGTTATATAAAGGAATCCTTGGAGAAAGGTCATATTCGCCCGTCGTCATCACCGTTGGGAGCAGGGTTCTTTTTTGTGGCCAAAAAGGATGGCTCTTTGAGACCTTGTATTGATTACCGCCTTCTTAATAAGATCACAGTCAAATTTCAGTACCTTTTGCCGCTGCTGTCTGATTTGTTTGCTCGGATTAAGGGGGCTAGTTGGTTCACCAAGATAGATCTTCGAGGGGCGTATAATCTTGTGCGAATTAAACAGGGCAATGAATGGAAAACAGCATTTAATACGCCCGAGGGCCATTTTGAGTACCTGGTTATGCCATTCGGGCTTTCTAATGCTCCATCTGTGTTTCAGTCCTTTATGCATGACATCTTCCGAGAGTACCTGGATAGATTCATGATTGTATATTTGGATGATATTTTGGTCTTTTCGGATGATTGGGAGTCTCATGTGAAGCAGGTCAGAATGGTGTTCCAGGTCCTTCGTGCAAATTCCTTGTTTGTGAAGGGGTCGAAATGTCTCTTTGGGGTTCAGAAGGTTTCATTTTTGGGTTTCATTTTTTCCCCTTCTACTATCGAGATGGACCCTGTTAAAGTTCAGGCCATTTATGATTGGACTCAGCCGACATCTGTGAAGAGCCTGCAGAAGTTCCTGGGCTTTGCTAATTTTTACCGTCGCTTCATCGCTAATTTTTCTAGTGTTGTTAAACCATTGACTGATTTGACCAAGAAAGGTGCTGATGTGGTCAATTGGTCCTCGGCGGCTGTAGAGGCTTTTCAGGAGTTGAAGCATCATTTTTCTTCTGCCCTTGTGTTGTGCCAGCCAGATGTTTCGCTCCCGTTTCAGGTCGAGGTTGATGCTTCTGAGATTGGAGCAGGGGCTGTTTTGTCGCAAAGAAGTTCTGATGGCTCGGTGATGAAACCATGTGCCTTCTTTTCTAGAAAATTCTCGCCTGCTCTGCGCAATTATGATGTTGGCAATCGAGAGTTGTTGGCCATGAAGTGGGCATTTGAGGAGTGGCGACATTGGCTTGAAGGAGCCAAGCATCGCGTGGTGGTCTTGACGGATCACAAGAATTTGACTTATCTCGAGTCTGCCAAACGGTTGAATCCTAGACAGGCTCGATGGTCGCTGTTTTTCTCCCGTTTTGATTTTTTGGTTTCGTACCTTCCGGGCTCTAAGAATGTGAAGGCTGATGCCCTGTCAAGGAGTTTTGTGCCTGACTCTCCGGGTGTTCCTGAGCCGGCGGGTATTCTCAAAGAGGGGGTAATTTTGTCTGCCATCTCCCCTGATTTGCGGCACGTGCTGCAGAAGTTTCAGGCTGATAGACCTGACCGTTGTCCAGCGGAGAAACTGTTTGTCCCTGATAAAAGGACTAGTAGAGTTATCTCTGAGGTTCATTGTTCGGTGTTGGCGGGTCATCCTGGAATCTTTGGTACCAGAGATTTGGTGGCTAGATCCTTTTGGTGGCCTTCTTTGTCACGGGATGTGCGTTCTTTTGTGCAGTCCTGTGGGATTTGTGCTCGGGCTAAGCCCTGCTGTTCTCGTGCCAGTGGGTTGCTTTTGCCCTTGCCGGTCCCGAAGAGGCCCTGGACGCATATTTCCATGAATTTTATTTCAGATCTCCCTGTCTCTCAAAGGATGTCGGTCATTTGGGTGGTTTGTGATCGCTTCTCTAAGATGGTCCATTTGGTACCCTTGTCTAAATTGCCTTCCTCCTCTGATTTGGTGCCATTGTTTTTCCAGCATGTGGTTCGTTTGCATGGCATTCCGGAGAACATCGTCTCGGACAAAGGTTCTCAGTTTGTTTCGAGGTTTTGGCGGTCCTTTTGTGCTAAGATGGGCATTGATTTGTCTTTTTCTTCGGCTTTCCATCCTCAGACAAATGGCCAAACCGAACGAACTAATCAGACTTTGGAGACATATCTGAGATGCTTTGTTTCTGCTGATCAGGATGATTGGGTGTCCTTCTTGCCTTTGGCTGAGTTCGCCCTTAATAATCGGGCCAGCTCGGCTACTTTGGTTTCACCTTTTTTCTGTAATTCTGGTTTCCATCCTCGTTTCTCTTCAGGGCAGGTTGAGCCTTCGGACTGTCCTGGTGTGGATACGGTGGTGGACAGGTTGCAGCAGATTTGGACTCATGTGGTGGACAATTTGACATTGTCCCAGGAGAAGGCTCAACGTTTCGCTAACCGCCGGCGCTGTGTTGGTCCCCGACTTCGTGTTGGGGATTTGGTTTGGTTGTCATCTCGTCATATTCCTATGAAGGTTTCCTCTCCTAAGTTTAAGCCTCGTTTCATTGGGCCATATAAGATTTCCCACTTCCCAGAGCTTGTCCTGTGTGAGTTTAACCATCAGGTCGTTCCGGGTGCTCTTAACCACCAGGTCATAACAGAAACCACAAGAGGGAGCCCAAGAGCAGAACTCACAAAAGTGCCACTTACAACCACCGGAGGGAGCCCAAGAGCGGAATTCACAACAGAGGATGATGGGACTTGATCAGCCTCTTCTTGATTCTTCTATCACCCCGAGGTCCAGCATTCTCTTCAACCCTTCGGGGAGACTGTAACATAGTAACATAGTAACATAGTTAGTAAGGCCGAAAAAAGACATTTGTCCATCCAGTTCAGCCTATATTCCATCATAATAAATCCCCAGATCTACGTCCTTCTACAGAACCTAATTGTATGATACAATATTGTTCTGCTCCAGGAAGACATCCAGGCCTCTCTTGAACCCCTCGACTGAGTTCGCCATCACCACCTCCTCAGGCAAGCAATTCCAGATTCTCACTGCCCTAACAGTAAAGAATCCTCTTCTATGTTGGTGGAAAAACCTTCTCTCCTCCAGACGCAAAGAATGCCCCCTTGTGCCCGTCACCTTCTTTGGTATAAACAGATCCTCAGCGAGATATTTGTATTGTCCCCTTATATACTTATACATGGTTATTAGATCGCCCCTCAGTCGTCTTTTTTCTAGACTAAATAATCCTAATTTCGCTAATCTATCTGGGTATTGTAGTTCTCCCATCCCCTTTATTAATTTTGTTGCCCTCCTTTGTACTCTCTCTAGTTCCATTATATCCTTCCTGAGCACCGGTGCCCAAAACTGGACACAGTACTCCATGTGCGGTCTAACTAGGGATTTGTACAGAGGCAGTATAATGCTCTCATCATGTGTATCCAGACCTCTTTTAATGCACCCCATGATCCTGTTTGCCTTGGCAGCTGCTGCCTGGCACTGGCTGCTCCAGGTAAGTTTATCATTAACTAGGATCCCCAAGTCCTTCTCCCTGTCAGATTTACCCAGTGGTTTCCCATTCAGTGTGTAATGGTGACATTGATTCCTTCTTCCCATGTGTATAACCTTACATTTATCATTGTTAAACCTCATCTGCCACCTTTCAGCCCAAGTTTCCAACTTATCCAGATCCATCTGTAGCAGAATACTATCTTCTCTTGTATTAACTGCTTTACATAGTTTTGTATCATCTGCAAATATCGATATTTTACTGTGTAAACCTTCTACCAGATCATTAATGAATATGTTGAAGAGAACAGGTCCCAATACTGACCCCTGCGGTACCCCACTGGTCACAGCGACCCAGTTAGAGACTATACCATTTATAACCACCCTCTGCTTTCTATCACTAAGCCAGTTACTAACCCATTTACACACAATTTCCCCCAGACCAAGCATTCTCATTTTGTGTACCAACCTCTTGTGCGGCACGGTATCAAACGCTTTGGAAAAATCGAGATATACCACGTCCAATGACTCACCGTGGTCCAGCCTATAGCTTACCTCTTCATAAAAACTGATTAGATTGGTTTGACAGGAGCGATTTCTCATAAACCCATGCTGATATGGAGTTAAACAGTTATTCTCATTGAGATAATCCAGAATAACATCCCTCAGAAACCCTTCAAATATTTTACCAACAATAGAGGTTAGACTTACTGGCCTATAATTTCCAGGTTCACTTTTAGAGCCCTTTTTGAATATTGGCACCACATTTGCTATGCGCCAATCCTGCGGAACAGACCCTGTCGCTATAGAGTCCCTAAAAATAAGAAATAATGGTTTATCTATTACATTACTTAGTTCTCTTAGTACTCGTGGGTGTATGCCATCCGGACCCGGAGATTTATCTATTTTAATCTTATTTAGCCGGTTTCGCACCTCTTGGGTTAGATTGGTGACCCTTAATATAGGGTTTTCATTGTTTCTTGGGATTTCACCTAGCATTTCATTTTCCACCGTGAATACCGTGGAGAAGAAGGTGTTTAATATGTTAGCTTTTTCCTCGTCATCTACAACCATTCTTTCCTCACTATTTTTTAAGGGGCCTACATTTTCAGTTTTTATTCTTTTACTATTGATATAGTTGAAGAACAGTTTGGGATTAGTTTTACTCTCCTTAGCAATGTGCTTCTCTGTTTCCTTTTTGGCAGCTTTAATTAGTTTTTTAGATAAAGTATTTTTCTCCCTATAGTTTTTTAGAGCTTCAATGGTGCCATCCTGCTTTAGTAGTGCAAATGCTTTCTTTTTACTGTTAATTGCCTGTCTTACTTCTTTGTTTAGCCACATTGGGTTTTTCCTATTTCTAGTCCTTTTATTCCCACAAGGTATAAACCGCTTACACTGCCTATTTAGGATGTTCTTAAACATTTCCCATTTATTATCTGTATTATTAGTTCTGAGGATATTGTCCCAGTCTACCAGATTAAGGGCATCTCTAAGCTGGTCAAACTTTGCCTTCCTAAAGTTCAGTGTTTTTGTGACTCCCTGACAAGTCCCCCTAGTGAAAGACAGGTGAAACTGTACAATATTGTGGTCGCTATTTCCTAGATGCCCGAGCACCTGCAGATTTGTTATTCTGTCAGGTCTATTAGATAGTATTAGGTCTAAAAGTGCTGCTCCTCTGGTTGGATTCTGCACCAATTGTGAAAGATAATTTTTCTTGGTTATTAGCAGAAACCTGTTGCCTTTATGGGTTTCACAGGTTTCTGTTTCCCAGTTACTATCCGGGTAGTTAAAGTCCCCCATAACCAGGACCTCATTATGGGTTGCAGCTTCATCTATCTGCTTTAGAAGTAGACTTTCCATGGTTTCTGTTATATTTGGGGGTTTGTAACAGACCCCAATGAGAATTTTGTTACCATTTTTCCCTCCATGAATTTCGACCCATATGGACTCGACATCCTCATTTCCTTCGCTAATATCCTCCCTTAAAGTGGACTTTAGACAAGACTTTACATAGAGACAAACCCCTCCTCCTCTCCGATTTTTACGATCCTTTCTAAACAGACTGTAACCCTGTAAGTTAACTGCCCAGTCATAGCTTTCATCTAACCATGTCTCGGTTATTCCCACTATGTCAAAGTTACCTGTAGATATTTCTGCTTCTAGTTCTTCCATCTTGTTTGTCAGGCTTCTGGCGTTTGCAAGCATGCAGTTTAGAGGATTTTGTTTTGTTCCAGTCTCCTCGCTGTGGATTGTTTTAGAAATGTTCTTACCTCCCTTCTGAGTATGTTTTCCTGGATCTTCTTTGTTCAAGTCTAATGTTTTTCTTCCCGTCCCCTCTTCTTCTAGTTTAACGCCCTCCTGATGAGTGTAGCGAGTCTTCTGGCGAATGTGTGTTTCCCAGGTTTGTTGAGGTGTAGTCCGTCTCTGGCGAGGAGTCCATCGTACAAGTAATTCACACCGTGGTCCAGGGTCCGTGGTGTAGGGTTTGAGGTTTACCATTATATGCGGTTATCACATCGTGTTCCACGACCTGTGTGCGCCCTGGCAACTCCGAGAACAGGTCATGGTTCTGTTGCAGCAGTTCTCGACATTGATGATTTTGGGCCGGCGTTACCGTCTCAGCAATCACGACCTACTCAATCTTGTCTTTGGGACGGACTTCCAGGCCTGCGGGAATCTACTTTCAGGTGCTTTTTCCGGTAACTTTTTAATGCTCGGTCTACCAAAAAATTTTAGCAAAATCCCTAACTCCTCTAAACTTATTGCCAAAGGCTATCCTAGAGACCTATCTTAGACAGCAAAGCCCCTACAGATCCTCTTTAGATATGACATTGCCTACCCAGTCCCTTCAAGCTGCTTCATACGTCGTCCACATATTATCTGCCAAGGAAGCCTGTGAGGCTAGTCACTTTTCACGGCCAAGATGTGAGTCAGGATAGTCAAGGAGTCCAAGGTCAGAAGCCAGGAAGGTTCTTAACGGTGATAGTGTTAAGACCCCTGTAGTCTATGCATGGACGTAGTTCCCCATTCTTCTTCTGCATGAAAAAGAACCCTGCCCCAGCAGATGACACAGACTTCCTGATGAACCCTCTTGCCAGATTCTCTTGAATGTACTGAGACATTGCCTCCGTCTCCGGGAGAGATAAAGGATAGACTCGACCCCGGGGAGGCTCAGCACCAGTCAAGAGATCAATAGGACAGTCATAGGGGCGATGGGGCAGAAGGGTCTCCACTGCCTTTTTGGAGAACACGTCTGCATAAGACCAATATTGCTTGGGGAGAGAGGATAGATCTGCGGGTACCTCTGTAGTAGCAACCTGAACGCACTCCCTCTGACACCTACCCCCACAAGATTATAATAATAATAATAATAATTTTATTTATATAGCGCCAACACATTCCGCAGCGCTTTACAATTTATAGAGGGGACTTGTACAGACAATAGACATTACAGCATAACACAAATCACAGTTCAAAATAGATACCAAGAGGAAAAGGGGAGACACGAGAGGTGGATGATAACAATTGCTTTAGTTATTCGGACCAGCCATAGTGTAAGGCCATGTTCACACGTTGTGGTTTTTACCGCGGAACCGCAACGATTTTGTCGCTGCGGGTCCGCTGTAGTTTCCATTGTGTTTACATTTACATGTAAACCAATGGAAACTGCAAACCGCTGTGCACATGCTGCGGGAAAAAACGCGCAGAAACGCAGCGGTTAAAAACCCGCAGCATGTCACTTCTTTGTGCAGAATCGCAGCGATTCTGCACCCATAGAAATGCATTGATCCGCTTACTTCCCGCATGGGGCTGTGCACACCATGCGAGAAGTAAGCGGATAATGTGCTGGTTATACCCGGGGTGGAGGAGAGGAGACTCTCCTCCAGGCCCCGGGAACCATATTTGAGTAAAAAAAAAAAGAATTAAAATAAAAAAATAATGATATACTCACCTCTGAAGTCTCAGCGCTGCACGCGGCCGTCAGGTCTCAGGTTTGCTATGCGACCAGGACCTGCGGTGACGTCGCGTTCACATGACGAGGAGATCGGGACGTCAAAGGGTGAGTATATCATGATTTTATTATTTTTAACATTACTATTGATGCTGCATATTGCTGCATATGCAGCATCATTACTAGGAGTAAAATCCTGCAGCGGAACCCGCAGGACAAACCGCGATAAATCTGCAGGGATAACTGCAGCGGGTTTGCCCTGCAGATTTATCAAATCCGCTGCGGGAGAACCCGCAGGGACAGGACGCAATGTGTGAACATAGCATAAGGATCGGGTGTTCATGTAAAGCTGCATGAACCAGTTAACAGCCTAAGTATGTAGAAGTACAGACACAGAGGGCTTTTAACTGCATGAAGTGTATGAGAACATGATCCAAGGAACCTGATTATGTTTTTTTTTGAATGGGCCACACAGGGATAGTTAGGTTAATGCATTAAGGCGGTAGGCCAATCTGAACAAATGAGTTTTTAGGGCGCACTTAAAACTGTGGGGATTGGGGATTAATCGTATTAACCTGGGTAGTGCATTCCAAAGAGTCGGCGCAGCACGTGTAAAATCTTGGAGACGGGAGTGGGAGGTTCTGAAAATAAATGTGAATATTTCTTATAATAAAGACCTGGAGATTAATCTACAATTCTGTGATTATTACATGTATAGAACCTGGGAACTCATGTACTGTATTGACAAGTGCTGAGGACCAGAGCAGCTCATTTATAAATATACCGTACATGATATAGCTGCAAGCATGTTTGAGATAAAAAACTAGTTATTATTTGTTTTATCATTGTAAAAAGTATACACATAATTAAATGGGAGTATTTGTGCCGCCATCACTGCACCCAAAGTGAATTATACCCCAGAAACACAAGAACATCAATTTTAAACCTAAAGGACACAGGTTTGGAGAAACATGACTTGCATTGAGAACAACTTTTCCCTTTTAGATGAATATAAAGATGACACAAGGAAGAAAAACATTTGAATTACATTCAAGTTTTATTGAAATAACAAGTTTGGCAAAATTATCAATATATACAGAGGATTTAAGTGTCTTCAGTTTCAGCTCATGGTACTAAGTCCAGGTGCCGATGTGTTCATAAATAAGATGCTTTGGGGGAAACTGGCAGAGAGAGTTCATACGGATTGGATCCAGAATTCGTTTTCAAAATTCTGTTGCCTCCGGTTCTTCTGTCTTCTCCATCAGCAAGGAAATGATTTCATCTGACGGAAAAGGATAAAATATAGATATTACACCACTATGAAATGCAGCAATAGGCAAAACTCTGCTAAATGTACCTATTTTTAATCAAATAAACTGGAATAATCTGAGTTTTTTGGAAATTGCCATGTTTTAGATATCATTGGCATCAATAATAATAAAAGTTTTAAGATCTATTCTGCCCCAAACTCATCCCGATCAATGCTGGCTCATATTTTGTGCTGTAGATTATAAGATTTGAGCTTGCAAAAAAGTCACAATAAATAAAAGTTAATATCAAGTTGGTCATGACTCTTTACCATTTGTCCCAAGAACAGATATGGTATCTGGAGACCCTGGTAATGAATGGTGAAGTGCATTGTCCTCTTACCTGTTACTTTTTCTATGATCCATCTTGGCGTTCTTAAATATCCGGTCTTGGATTTCCTTGAGGTGACCAGGATAGTCCATGAAAATATTGCTTTGCAGAAGGCAGTTGCAGCAGAGACGTGATATGATACCTTCCTCATGTTCCACCATCATCCTTCTATTATTGCTCATTGACATGTCCGAATACGAAATTATTGCTTCTGAGTTTCCTAATGTGCATCTTTCTGGTAGATGCAGGAGACCACCATCAGAGGAGAACGGGTCTTCTCTCAGCCTGACCATGAAAGACCAGTTCCCGGTCCAAAAGCCAAAACAATTTCAGATCTTGGTTGGACCTTTCAACACGGTGCAGAAGCAGCTCAAGTATTCAGCGACCTCCATCCCTGTTGTATGAGGATTTTGCACTGATACTATCACTTCTGTTTCCTTTATATTAGTGGTGCAGTCAGAGGAGGCAGATTCTGGTCTTGATAATTTCTCCATTCTCTATTCTTCCCAATGATAGATGTATGGCAGAAGATTTCAGAAGGGTCTTCTCCAGGAGAATGTATGAGGGAAGAGCAAAGGCCCCAATTTATATCAGACTGGGGAGGGGCTCATGGATTTCCTGTCAATGTCTTCACTATCTTGGGTGTCAGGTAGAGTAAATCTGATTTACATAACAAAAGTCTATTCAGTAGGTGAAGACCTCACACAAAACTTCTCAGAAAAGAGCTTCCCTCCAAATCTCTCCCCATGGTCATATGTCTGGATATACATTTATCTATTTATCTGTAATGTATCTCATATTTTATCATTTCACACATTTAGCTTTCCTGTTGACTATTTACTAAGTAATCATTTACCTGTGTATAAATGTCCAAAACTAGTATGATTAATTTGTATTTTTCTCTATCGTGCATCGGTATTTAAGGGATTTATTCATCAGAGGAGCTATTAGAAAAATGTATAGATAGATCTAAAAAATGTAAAATAATTCTAAATATCTTCAAAACTTCACATAATAATAATTTGCTATACTTCTATCAGTTGTCAAAAACAAACATAAAAGATTCCGATGCACATTGCAGACTGACCAACAGTACAAGAAATGTGTCTTTGGTTGCAGACCCTCCTGATAAAAGTTCCACTTCTCCTCCGTACAAGACCCTTGTATATATTAATGTAGATATGTGGTGTGTGCATTATCTGTATGTATTTGTCCATATACAGTACAGACCAAAAGTTTGGACACACATTTACATTTAAAGATTTTTCTGTATTTTCATTACTATGAAAATTGTATATTCACACTGAAGGCATCAAAACTATGAATTAACACATGTGGAATTATATACTTAACAAAAAAGTATGAAACAACTGAAATTATGTCTTATATTCTAGGTTCTTCAAAGTAGCCACCTTTTGCTTTGATGACTGCTTTGCACACTCTTGGCATTCTCTTGATGAGCTTTAAGAGATAGTCACCGGGAATGGTCTTCCAACAATCTTGAAGGAATTCCCAGAGATGCTTAGCACTTGTTGGCCCTTTTGCCTTTGACTCTGCGGTCAGGGTTCATGTCTGGTGACTGTGGAGTCCAGGTCATCTGGCGTAGCACCCCATCACTCTCCTTCTTGGTCAAATAGCCCTTATACAGCCTGGAGGTGTGTTTGGGGTCATTGTCCTGCTGAAAAATAAATGATGGTCCAACTAAACACAAACCAGGTGGAATAGCATGCCGCTGCAAGATGCTGTGGTAGCCATGTTGGTTCAGTATGCCTTCAATTTTGAATAAATCTCAAATAGTGTCACCAGCAAAGCACCCCCACACCATCACAACTCCTCCTCCATGCTTCACGGTGGGAACCAGGCATGTAGAGTCCATCCGTTCACCTTTTTTGCGTCACACAAAGACATGGTGGTTGGAACCAAAGATCTCAAATTTGGACTCATCAGACCAAAGCACAGATTTCCACTGGTCTAATGTCCATTCCTTGTGGTCTTTAGCCCAAACAAGTCTCTTCTGCTTGTTGCCTGTCCTTTGCAGTGGTTTCCTAGCAGCTATTTTACCATGAAGGCCTGTTGCACAAAGTCTCATCTTAACAGTTGTTGTAGAGAATGATGTGTCTGCTGCTAGAACTCTGTGTGGCATTGACCTGGTCTCTAATCTAAGCTGCTGTTAACCTGCGATTTCTGAGGCTGGTGACTCGGATAAACTTATCCTCAGCAGCAGAGCTGACTCTTGGTCTTCCTTTCCTGAGGCGGTCCTCATGTGAGCCAGTTTCTTTGTAGCGCTTGATGGTTTTTGCTACTGCACTTAGGGACACTTTCAAAGTTTGCCCAATTTATTCAGACTGACTGACCTTCATTTCTTAAAGTAATGATGGCCACTCGATTTTCTTTACTTAGCTGCTTTTTTCTTGCCATAATACAAATTCTAACAGTCTATTCAATAGGACTATCAGCTGTGTATTCACCAGACTTTTGCACAACACAACTGATGGTCCCAACGCCATTTATAAGGCAAGAAATCCCACTTATTAAACCTGACAGGTCACACCTGTGAATTGAAAACCATTCCCGGTGAAAACCTCTTGAAGCTCATCAAGAGAATGCCAAGAGTGTGCAAAGCAGTCATCATAGCAAAAGGTGGCTACTTTGAAGAGCCTACAATATAAGATATAATTTCAGTTGTTTCACACTGTTTTGTTCAGTATATAATTCCACATGTGTTAATTCATAGTTTTGATGCCTTCAGTGTGAATGTACAATTTTCATAGTCATGAAAACACAGAAAAATCTTTAAATGAGAAGGTGTGTCCAAACTTTTGATCTGTACTGTATATTTAATGATAAATATATAGAGACAGCTTTCCAGGTCAATAAGGTGCAAAAATAATTAATCATTCAATAGTGATCATAATTCACATTTATACATCCATAAAAGTACAAGTGACTGCAGAAATAATATAAATCAGCATAATACATGAAATAAACAGAAATACATATAGATATGCATCATATAAGATGTGAAGTGCATGAATTCAGAATGATGCTCAAGAGTAAGAATAATTAAGGAAGATGACACCCAACCAAATATAAGCATATAACAAAATAAGTGATGTGTGAATTTATAATAGATATTTAAAATGTTTGCCCAGTTTGGTGCAGCCATTACTCTCTAAAACCTATAATCCAGTATTAAGTTCTAATTTTCATTTGTATGAGTGCAGAATTGTTAGATGTATAATCCAGTCAATAATTTGGAAAGACTATATATATATGAATCTTGGGTAGAAGATCCAAGACCTAAAACATTATACAATTAGGTCTTTTTATTGTCTCCTGGATAATGTCCATATTTCTCAGTAAAAATATTTATTTGGTTAGGGTCCTACACTAATAAATGTCATCTTTTATCAAGGACACATATTTCTTTCTTTGTATGATCTCTGGTGTAATCATTCTTGATAATGACATATTATCTCAATGCACATTAATCGATTATGAAAGGGGTTTACAGCACATGCACTACCAGAACTTACTGCAGTATTTCACAACAAAATGCTTTTGCATGTCTTAATATTTGTTATAATAAATTTTTATGTTAAGTAGTAATTTATTTTGTTTAATTAAGGGTACCGATATGGGGTCCAATTTAGTGGCTAATAAATTTGTGAGGGCGGAGGGCACCGCTGAATATATAACTGTTGGGGCTCACTGTGGACTTGGAAACATAGCAACTAAACCCATAGAGAAAGATCAAGTCCACACGGAAGGGAGCACCATAACCATATGAAAAAATACAAAATCTTTTATTAGTAAGCTTTTACAAAAAATAATGCAACACACAAAAAGATAAATCACACAGAAAACCGGATAAAAACATTAAAAGTGCAACAACAGCACAAATCTTGTACACAAGTCATATCCTAATATGATAATGTAGGAAAAGAAAATTTCTTTAAAAAAATAGCAATTGTTGCTAAACTTTAAAGAGCTCTAACATCCTAACAAAATAAAATTTGAAAAATGATGCACATGTAACGTAGGCATATGAGAAATGTTATTTATTATTTTGTACAGCATGACTAACTAGTTAAGGATATAAAGATTGAAAGTTTGAAAATTGCTACTTTAACACAAATTTTCACGACATTTTTTTTTTTTTTTCCACAATTGAACGCAAAACATATCAACCTTATTTTACCACTAACATAAAATATAAAGTGTCAGAAAAAAATAATTTCAGAATCACATATACAATGATAAACATTAAAGCGTTCCAGAGTTGTCACAACATGAAGTCACACTGGTCTGAATTAAAAAAGTTGGCCTGGTCATTAGGGTTAAAATTGTCTCCTTCACTAAGAGGTTCACTAAGGCTACGTTCACATTAGCGTTGCGCCGCCGTGCGTCGGCGACGCAATGCGCGACGCACGCTAAAACGCGCGCAAACGCGCGCAAAATCGCGCGCGTTTTGCGACGCGTGCGTCGTTTTCCGACGAAAATCGGACGCACAGAAAATGCTACATGTAGCGTTTTCTTGCGTCCGACGCTAGCGTCGGAAACGACGCACGTGGCGAAAAACGCCACCAAAACGACGCACGCGTCCCCTATGTTAAACATAGGGGCGCGTCGCCGCTGCGTCGCCGCTGCGTCGCCGCTGCGTCGCCGGCGCAACAGCGACGCACATTGGCGGAACGCCAATGTGAACGTAGCTTAAGAGGTTAAAGAAATCAGTCTGGTTTTGGGTGTATTGTCCTGTGATAAAACTATTTGTTCAATTGAATAATAATGAATGGCCCTGTTTATGAGATACAATAGACTGCAAAGGTAACACTTCTGTGGAGCCTTGCAAGGACCACCTAAGCCAACTGTGAACACAGAACATTTCTTATGTAAATGACAGGGTTAATTGTATAGAAAGCAACATGAAATGAAATGGATACAAGTAAATTGAAGATCCCCATTTATATTTTGTAATCCTTGTCCAACTCAGCAAAATGTGATCACTATCTAATGTAAATGAAGGAGTCCTGATTCCTTGACAAGATACACATGAATGTGTAAATAGATATGAAATAGAAAAAAAAGTTAAATAGTTAGAACTTAAGGTACCGTCGCACTAAGCGACGCTGCAGTGATACCGACAACGATGTCGATCGCTGCAGCGTCGCTGTTTGGTTGCTGGAGAGCTGTCACACAGACAGCTCTCCAGCGACCAACGATCCCGAGGTCCCCGGTAACCAGGGTAAACATCGGGTTACTAAGCACAGGGCCGCGCTTAGTAACCCGATGTTTACCCTGGTTACCAGCGTAAACGTTAAAAAAACAAACACTACATACTTACCTTCAGCTGTCTGTCCTCCGGCGCTCTGCTTTCCTCTGCACTGTCAGCACCGGTCAGCCGGAAAGCAGAGCAGTGACATCAGCGCTCTGCTTTCCGGCTGGCTGGCGCTGACACAGGATGCAGGAGGAGTGCAGAGAAGCACAGCGCCGGGGACAGACAGCTGAAGGTAAGTATGTAGTGTTTGTTTTTTTAACGTTTACACTGGTAACCAGGGTAAACATCGGGTTACTAAGCGAAGCCCTGCGCTTAGTAACCCGATGTTTACCCTGGTTACCAGTGAAGACATCGCTGGATCGGTGTCACACACGCCGATCCAGCGATGTCAGCGGGAAGTCCAGCGACGAAATAAAGTTCTGGACTTTCCTCAGCGACCAACGATCTCCCAGCAGGGGCCTACGTCACAAAAAGCAACGATATCGCTAATGATATCGTTATGTGTGACGGTACCTTTAGAATTTTGTAGACATTGAGTTTGAGCTCATCACAACTCATGTCATTTCTGGTATCAGCAAAGATTAATAACGATTTTCTTCCTCAAAGTATCAGACCACAGGGATAAACATTTTCTCAAAACTTAGTGGTGTCAGCTATTGTAAAGGAAATATTCCCGTAAGTTTAACAAAATTGTACTTAACCTAAGTTATATTTAAAAACTTGATGGAATGAGGGACAGAAACCAAACTTAATTTCATCTTAGGGTCTATATGAATGATGTAAGTATGGAATTCATTGACTTCTTCAGTGGAGCCCATCACTATGAGTAAAATATTATCAATATATCGCAAAAAAATCAGAACTCAGTTGAAATTGTGGGTTAGCCTTTACATTAGACCCCATTGGGGTACCTCTCTATTAAACAAAAAAATCACTTCTGACATAAAGATATTTTAAAAGCAACAATTATCAAGAGGTAAAAATTATTGCTGGAAAATACTGTTGTGAGTTCTGATAGTGTTTGTGTGGCAGACCTTAGCCATCCCCTTTCATAATCAATAAACATGCAATAAGTTATTATGTCGAAATAAATTAATGTCATCACTAATAGTTATTTCACCAGAGATGATAGTAAGAACGCCACATTTTTTTTGATAAGTTGACATTAATTTGTGTAGGACGCTGTACCTGTAATTTGCTTTACTAGAAAATATGGAACCCATCCAAGAGAAAATAGAATGAGCTGATTGTGTTGTTTCAGGTATTGTCTTTTCTACCCAAGATTTATTTCTATCATCCTACCCATTTAGGGAATGATCTTCTATCTAATAATTATGCACGCAGCATACAAATGAAAAGGTAAACTTGGATTGTCGGTATATGAAAGAGTACTGACTGCACAAAACTGGATACACTTGTTAAATAGACATTATAAATCAATACATAACTTGTTTTGTGATACACTATTAACCCCTCTTACCCATCTATGTTGATTTTCATATATCAAAATGTAATAGTAGCAAAATCTATGACAATATTAGAAAAACAGACATAAAATAGAACATTTAAATTGTTCCTTATTGGTATCACATTATAACTTTAATTTAAAAAATAAATATGTATAATACACATGAGAGGAAGAAAGAGTAAAAATAAATATTTATAACTAAAATTCTAAATAAAATTAATGTTTTCACCTTTTTTCACTCCATAACCAAGTCAGGAATAATAATAATAATAATAATAATAATAATAATAATAAATAATAGGCTTTTTTAATATCATCCAGTTGACTCTGCAGGGATCACACTAGTCCTGATCCTTGTAATCACTCCAGCAACTCAGCATGAGAAGAGACATGAATTTACCCAGAACTCAACTAACTAAGCCAACTGATCACAAAGGGTATTTATATATAGATAAATGGGTTAATCACCCCAGGAATAGGCATATTGTAAGTGTGATAAAATAATAGCTAAATAGGTACAAAATACATAAATAAATGGCCACCATATGTTTTATGATCCTTGTTCAATTCTCTCATGGAAATCAAAGTTGATAAGTAAAAATTATATGCAGCATATAACATGTAACACATTTGTTTATTTTGGTGAAATAATTACTGATTCAAATAACTATAATCAAAGTTTTAATTCTAATTTTCAACTGTGCACAAATTTTATATGACGGATTTAATAGTTAGGTCAATAGATGAGAATTTTGGAAAGGAGATACTCAAAAATAATAGACAGATAAGTTCAATAGCTAGATGGAAATGATCATTTGGTACAAAATACAAGACCTGAGACATTACACAATCCACCCACCAAGTCATCCTATTTTGTCCTGGATGGGGTCCATGTTTTCCTGTATAACCATTTACCTTAACAGAATCCCGTACATCTTTTCAACTACTATTATATCCTCGTCTATTAAGGACATATCTGACTTTCTTATTATGATCTCTGTTCTAATTACTTTTTACAATGGCAATCTAATATAATTTGACATACTAACTCTTCACATAATTGAATGATATTTTTAGCTAAGGCCAGAGGCACACTCACCACCAACACTTTCCATTTTCCAGCAATAATAATAATAATAAATAATAATCTTTATTTTTATATAGCACTAACATATTCCACAGCGCTTTACAGTTTGCACACATTATCATCACTGTCCACGATGGGGCTCACAATCTAAATTCCCTATCTGTATGTCTTTCGAATGTGGGAGGAAACCGGAGTACCCAGAGGAAACCCACGCAAACACGGAGAGAACATACAAACTCTTTGCAGACGTTGTCCGGAGTGGGATTAGAACCCAGGACTCCAGCACAGCGGCCGGAAAGCAGAGCGGTGACGTCACCGCTCTGCTTTCCGGCTGCCCGGCGCTCACAGCCAGACCAGAGAAGCAGAGCGCCGGGGACAGACAGCGGTAGGTAAGTATGTAGCGTTTGTTTTTTTTTACTTTAACGATGGTAACCAGGGTAAACATCGGGTTACTAAGCGCGGCCCTGCGCTTAGTTACCCGATGTTTACCCTGGTTACCAGCGAAGACATCGCTGAATCGGCGTCACACACGCCGATTCAGCGATGTCAGCGGGACCTCAACGATCAAAAAATGGCCCAGGCCATTCAGACACGACCAGCGATCTCACAGCAGGGGCCTGATCGCTGGTACGTGTCACACATAGCGAGATCGCTACTGAGATCGCTGTTGCGTCACAAAACTTGTGACTCAGCAGCGATCTCGCTAGCGATCTCGCTATGTGTGACGGGGCCTTAAGACCATGGAGAGATACTTGGAGGGAAGCTCCTTATGTAGATGTTTTCTTTGGGCCTTCACCTATTGAATAGACTTGTATTATGTAAATCAGATTAACTCTACCTGACACCTAAGATGGTGTAAACAATGATAGGAAAAGCCCTCCCCCTTCCCTGACTGATATAAAGGAGGGTCTTCTCTCTACCCTCTTACATTCTCCTAAAGATTATTCTCCAGCACTCTACTATTCACATCCTGCAGCTACAATCAGAAGGAATAAAATAATGGAGAAGTCTACAACACCTGAATCCCTCTCCGCCAACTGTCCAGCTAGTACTGATGAAATGGAAATATTTGTAATCATGCAAAACCCACAAATTCCAGAGAAGGAGATTGCTGAAGACCTGGGACAACTCTGCACCGTCTTGAAAGGTCCCACCAAGGCCCTCAATACTTTTGGATTTTGGACTGGGAATTGGTCTTTGCTGGTCAGACTGAGGAAAGATGATTCCTCATTTGATGGACTTTGGCATCTACCAGACAGATGTACATTGGGAAGCTCAGATGCCATCATTTCTTACTCAGACACTTCATCGAGTGAGGAGAATGTGAATCACAAGAAGGGCAAAAAAACACCTTTCTGTGAAAGCTGCTTCAGACTAGGCCATGATTTTGTGGACTGTCCTGTCATCCCGGAAGACCTGGAGAGGAGATCCAAGGTCAAGAAGCTTCTGAAGAAGAAGCGTAACAGGTAAGGTGACAATGCACTCCTCAATCCATGACTAGGGTCTCCAAACCTTGGACACATTTTGGGACAATTTAGTGATAATCAATTTAATGTCAGACAGACTTTTATTTATTGTGATTTTTCTTGCAAGCTTGAAATCTTCTAATCTACTGCACACAATTTGAGCCAGGATTGATCGGGATGAGTTTGGGGCAGAATATATCTTACTTTCTTTATTATTGAGACAAATGTCTAAAATGGGACCAGGATATATTAGAAAACCTGATACAGTTGACAAATGTATTGCCTATTGTTTCATTTCATTGTGGTGTAATATCTTTATTTTATCCTTATTTTCCCACAGAAAAAATAATGATTTCCTTGCTGGTGGAGATGACAGAAGCACCAGTGGCAACTTAATTTGAAAACTAACTCCGGATCTGATTTGTATGAACTCTCTCTGCCAGTTTTCCTCAACTTTTTTATCATCACATCGGCACCTGGACTTAGTAAGGTGGGATGAAACCGAAGACACTTTAATCCACTGTATATTTTGATGATTTAGTCAAACTTGTTACTTCAATAAAACTTGAATTTAATGACATTTTTTTCTTTCTTGTGTCATCTTTATATTCATCTAAAAGGGAAAAGTTTTTCTCATTGTAAGTCCGGTTTCTCCAAACCTGTGTCTTTTAAAGTTAAAATTGATGTTTTGGTGTTTCTGGGTTATAATTGACTTGGGTGCACTAATGGGGGCATGAATACTCCCTGTCTATTATGATTATGCATTTTACAAGCATAAAACAAATAATTTTTAACTCATTCATTCTCCCAGCTATATAATCTATATATGAGCTGCTCTGGTTCTCTGTACATGTCAGAACACTACATGTGTTCCCAATTTCTTCACATAGGGTCACTTTGGGGGTCACTGAAAGTTTGGGGTCGATACCCCCAATCAAGGCTGAACAGTGACCCCCCAAAGTGACCCTTTTTAACATGGGCGCCTATGATGGAGATTCCACAAATTTGGTCATTTTTCGGGGGTCACTGTTAAGCCTGGTTTGGGGCAATCAACCCCAAACTTTCGGGGGGTAGAGGAATACCATCTCTAGAGGGCCAAGGGTGTCCAAATTTTAGGGGCCCCCATTGACCGCCAAAATTCTGAAAAAATTACCCCACACTGATGAAGTCCATCTACAGACACCCTAAGAATTTGGGGTTGATACCCTCAAATGGCGCTGAATGGCGAGACCCCAAACTGAGCCAACTGTGCCCATAGGTGTCCATGTTAAACAGGGTCACTTTGGAGGGTCACTGTTCAGCCCGGTTTTGGGGTATCAACCCCAAATTTTCAGGGGTGTTAGAAGAGGACTTCATAAGTGTGGGTTAATTTTTTCAGAAGTTTTGGGGTCAATGTGGCTGCGGGGATGTTGCTAGAGTTTTGACACATTTGGGGGACCCCAATGAGCTCCCCAATATGTTTAGACCCCTGGACCCCTATAGTGATTGTTCCTCTACCCCCCTAAAAGTTTGGGGCAATTGCCTCAAGCCAGGCTCAACAGTGACCCCCCAAAAATGACCACATTTGTGGAAACTCCAGCATGTTAAACAAGGACACTTTGAGGGTCACTGTTCGGCTCGACCCCAAATGCCCCCAAAACAGAGCCAACGTGCTCTGTAAAGCTCCTGCCATTTTCCAAGACGTTGTGAATGATATGGATATGCTCACCACCTCAGTCGTAGATTATCTGGATGATATTTCCATCTACAGATATGGACTCCCACCGGAGAGATGTTTGCAAAGTCTTCGACCTCCTACAGGCAAACTCCCTCTATGCCAAGTTGGATAAGTGTGTTTGAGCAGGAGTCCTTGCCTTTCCTTGGCTATATCATCTCCACCCAGGGATTGGCTATGGATCCGGCCAAGCTACAGGCTGTGATGGACTGGCAGGAACATCACTCTATCAAAGCGGTGCAGAGCTTTATGGGGTTCATTAACTATTATTGCCAGTTTATTCCCCACTTCTCAACTTTGGTAGCCCTCACCAAGAAGGGAGCACATCCCAAATTGTGTTCGGAGGAGGTCTCCAAGGCCTTCCTCTCTATTAAGTCTCATTTTGCTAGTGCTCCCATCCTACATCGCCCAATGTAGATAAACCATTTATAATGGAGGTGGATGCCTCATCCGTCGGTGCCAACCACAAAAATTTGCTTTATTTACAGACTGCCCAGCGGCTAAACTCTCGCCATGCTAAATGGTCCTTGTTCTTCTCCCGCTTCCACTTCACCCTCCATTATTTTTCCGGGGAGAACATCTGTGCCGATGCTCTCTCCTGCTCCATAGTGTCATCAGTAGAGGAGGAGGAGCCTCAGTTAATTGTCCCTTCGGAGAGCCTGTGGACCATGGCCCCAATTTCGCTAGAGCCTCTGCCCCGGGCAAGACCTTTGTGCCATTTAACTTGTGACTGGAGGTTCTCTCTTGGGCTCACTCGTCCAGGGTGGGTGGACATTTTGGGACCGAGAGGACATCAAAGCTTCTGGCGAGAACGCACTGGTGGCTGCATATGGCCCGTGATGTCGGAGACTATATTCAAGCGTCTGTCTCCTGCTCCAAGAATAAGTCTCCTTGACAACAGCCTGCTGGGCTACTTTACCCCCTGTCGGTGGCAGACAGGCCCTGGGAAATGGTCGGGATGGACTTTGTGATGGGCTTGCCCAAGTCCCACAGCGGCACCATTATTTGGGTAGTCACCGACCATTTTTCCAAAGTGGTGCACTAGGTGCCTCTTCCACAACCACCTTCTGCACGGGCCTTGGTGGTGTTGTTTATTAAGCATGTTTTCCACCTACACGGTATGCCAGACAAAATTGTCAGTGAACGAGGTCATCAGTTTGCATCTCGGTTCTGGAGAGAGATTTGTCATCTTCTCAGCATCGAGCTGAATCTCTCTTCAGCATACCATCCAGGAGATGAATGGGTTGGTAGAGAGGGCCAACTAGACCCTGGTCACATACCTTCGACATTTTGTCTCAGCCAGGCAGGATGACTGGGCATCCTTGCTACCATGGGCAGAGTTTGCGCTGAACAGCGCCGTGGCCGACTCCACTGGGCAGACCCCATTCCTCCTTAATTACAGCCAGCATCCGCAGGTTCCTGTACCCATGCACTTTTCTAACGCAGACTCCAAGGTGGCAGACTGGGCTGTGGAGGCACTTGACATTTGGGACTGCACACAGGATGCTATCCGGGCCTCCAAGGAGAGAATGAGTGTCTCTGCCGATGTACATAGGCTCCCCGCTCTGACCTTTGCTCCTGGTGATTTAGTGTGGCTCTCCGCCCGTAATATCAGGCTGCGAGTTGAGTCCACTAAGTTTGCGCCTCACTACCTCAGTCCCTTCAAGATCCTGGAACAGGTTAATTCTGTGGTCTACAGTCTGCCCCTTCCTCCACACCTAGACATCACCAAAACCTTTCATGTCTCCCTCCTAAAGCCCGTCCACATGTCCCGGTTTTCTGATCCATCTACCGGGACATCAGGTTCATCCACAGATGAATACAAGGTGAATGCCATCGTGGGGTGTAAGGTGGTAAGTGGCAAAAAATTCTATTTGGTGGATTGGAAGGGTCTTGGCCCAGAGAACAGGTCCTGGGAGCCTGTTGAGCAAATTCAGGTTCCGCAGCTCGTTGAGATGGGTAGTACCATTCTGCAGCTCATTGAGAGAGGTAATGTTAGGTGTCGAGTTCCCGCCTCTGCACAGGGGGAATCTCAAACCATCTCCGCTGTGGTTTCCCATTCTTCTCCAGCCGCAGTGGAGTCTGGTCAGCGGAGACGTCAGTCCCAGCGTCTAGATCAGGCTGATACTGGACAACTGGTTACTACTGCCCTTCCAGGCTCTGTCCTTGTAGCCAGCAAGGCTCAGCAGCAAGCATGTCTTTCTCGGACTGAGACCTGCTTTTCACAAACTGAGCATGCCCACGGAATGACCTCTCATTGGAGGTCAGGGGTCACATGCTCAGGTCCTGTTGCGACTCCTATTGGTCCATCTGGAAGGTCTTGAAGCACTGCCGCTCTAAAAGGTTCACATGGCCACTGGGCCATGCGCTAGTGTACACTTGTGAACGTGTGTGTTGATGAGAGAAAGTCGCTCTTTAATTATCCCCTCCCTTGTGTTTGACTGCTCGTGAAAGGTGGATGATTGCTATCTAGCGCCCGACTTGCTATCAGCACAAGAACACACAAAACAGCGTCTATTTGCTGTGACCGACAGTACGGCCCCGTGCGCTATCAGAGTGCTTTCCTAACCCAAATCTGGGTGGTTAGTGGCGTCCGTCAGTGCGGCACCGCATGCACTCTCGGGCATCTTAATTATTATCTCTGTTACTCTGACACACCAGTTGCAGTGTCGAGCGCCAGAGGTCTAGTTGTACTCTATCCTGAGTCTTGTGGTAGAGTTCAGTGACCGAAACTCCGCCCCCTTCTCCCCGCTCATCACAATGGGCAGCGGATGCGTTGTAAAACTGCATCCGCTGCCCACATTGTGCTAAATATAGCTATATAGCACGTGAGCAAACGTGGCTAGTTAAACTTGATGAGATGTTTGGGGAGGAACCACCCGTGGTTTCTCATGTGAGGGAGACTGGTGATGCTATAACTAGGCTTAAGCATCTGTACAACAAGAAGACACGAATCTGGTGGAATAAGTCGTTCTTAGAACGATATATTTCAAAGGGACTGATACCAAGGGGCCTTAGGGTCCAAGTGTTCCCGTCTTTCTCTATTGATAATGAAAGTTTCAAAAAAGAATGGGAAGACTTTTCTACCAACTGCTCGAGGGGATTCATGGGTTTACTTATTAAATCCAATGAGTCCACTTTGGGTGAACTGGAGTTAGAGATCAACACAATAGAGAATGATCTGAGGAACAATATGTCTAATGAAGCTATTGCCAAACTTAATAAGGAGTTGGAAGGTGATTTTGCTAAATGGGAAAAGGAGATCTTGTCCTCAAAAACAAAAAAATACCAACGTGATGTATCAGATTTCTCGAACAACCGGGTATATAGATGGAGGAAGAAACAGGTGATACCCTCTACTAATGTTAGACCTCATCGCAATTCTTTCTCCTCGGCCTCATCAATGGATGAAGAGGTGTCTGTGGGTAGCCATTCCATGGTCCAACAAAATTTGCGTTTGGGGATTGGTAAACATCCCTTCAAGAAAGGGCCGATGCAAAATAAAAGGAAATTGACACCCCCACAATCATTGGAGAAAAAATCCAAAACAACTACAAGGTTAGAGGTAATTAATCTCTCAAAATATGTTTTATCTAGGTCCCAGGAAGAAGTTTTGAGACTGGGTCTGACATTTGTTCCTAATAATAATTTTGATTACTTTGTAGCTATGAAGGATTTACAGTTATTCCTACGGAAGGTTTTACTCCGCAAACTTCATGCAAGACCTTCCGAGGCGGATAGTCCGGATACCACAATAGATCCTGAAATTCTGGCTGTTTTGGAAGAACTGGAGAATGAAAGCCGGACCCCTACTCAAGGTACCTTTCCTACTTCCGTTGTCCCGAGGTCTTCCACATTCCCCCCCTTCTCTATATGCCCACAAATTGAGATTTTTAACAAGTTAGTTTTGGCTGATTTTAAGTTGATATCACAGAAAAGGGGTCGTGATAATTTAACAAGATCCCAACGCCAAGCTTTGAAGGAGTTAAAATCTATGCAGGATGTTGTTATTAAGCCGGCTGACAAGGGGGGGAATGTGGTCATCTGGCCAGCGGAAATGTACGAGAGGGAAGCCTTCCGTCAACTTAGGGACAAGGAGGGTTATACCCTGCTACCTAAAAACCCAGTGACGGCATTCTCCAGATCTTTATTTGAAATATTAGATAGGGCATTCCAACAGGGTATCATTCCTAAGAAAATCTTTGAGGGGCTATGTGTGAAGACCCCGGTTATACCAACTTTATACCTTTTACCTAAGGTTCATAAGGACCCCATCACTCCCCCAGGGCGTCCGATTGTCTCTGGCATAGGGGGGCTTTGTGATCCAGCTTGCAAATTTATTGAATATTATCTGCACCCCTTAGTCGAGACGCTGCCCTCCTATGTTAGGGACACGACGGACGTCCTGGGTAGGTTGGATGGTGTGGTGATGGAACCGGATATGCTGCTCGCTACAATTGATGTGGAATCATTGTATACAAGCATCAGACACGCTGATGGCATTGGAGCTGTTAGATTCTATTTAGAATCGAGTAACCTTGACCCTGACCTGTGCTCCCTCGTCCTGGAACTGCTGGATTTTATTTTGAAACACAATTTTTTCACCTTTAAGGACCGTTTCTTTTTGCAACAACGCGGCACTGCGATGGGCGCGGCGTGTGCGCCATCCTACGCAAACCTCTTTCTCGGTTTTTGGGAGAGGGAGGTTTTCGGGGATGGCGCGCGCGCCGCCTCCCAGGCGCAGTGCTGGTATAGGTACATTGATGATGTCCTTACAATTTGGCAGGGTGACGAGTCGGGGCTTCGGCATTTCATCCATGAACTTAACCAGAATCAATATAACATCAGATTAACGTATAAAATTGCGTCCAGAATAATTGACTTTTTGGACATCAAAATTCTGGTTGATGACCTTGGAATGCTGCAGACTGATGTCTTTCGCAAGGAGACATCAGTCAATGCATTATTGCATGCCTCAAGTGCACATATTTCTTCAACTATACGGGCTGTCCCAATTGGACAGTTTTTGCGTATGAAAAGGATATGTTCATTGGATGGAATGTTCGAGGCCCAGGCTCGGGATTTATCCAGCAGATTCCGGGAGAGGGGGTACAGTAATAGAAACATCAAACAAGGCTACCAGCGTGCCAAGCGGGTACCAAGAGAACAACTTCTTTGTACTATTAAAAAGGATGCCAAGAGAGAGCAGCCTCTTCGTTTCATCACCACATTTAACGATCAATGGGGTTCGATTCGTAATATTTTGTCTAAACATTGGCCTATCCTTAAGACTGAATCCACCTTAGGACACCTTATTCCCGACAACCCCCTTTTGACAGCAAGACGGGGCAAGAACCTAAAAGACATCTTAACAAGAAGCCACTATGTGGCAAAAATTCCCACTCCCTTTGGGACAGGTAAACAGAAATGGGGTTTTTTTCCTTGCGGCTCTTGTGCAGCGTGTCGTAACTTCGAGAGAGCAACGTCTTTTTCATCGGTGAATGGTGATAAGGAGTACCGTATTACTCATTACATCACTTGTAATACCACTTATGTGGTTTATTATGCACGGTGCTCCTGTAATTTGGGATATGTGGGCCTTACATCCCGCGAGCTCAGGATTAGGACACGTGAGCACGTGCGGGACATCGTTGCTGCTAAACAGGTTGAGGAGATTGATGAGCTCAAAACGATCCCCCGACACTTCAAACTGCGCCATGATTCTGACCCCTCATCTTTTAAAGTACGTGGAATTGATAGGGCCCGCTGTGGCATCAGGGGGGGTGATCAGAAACGTGTTTTGGCGCAGATGGAGTGTCGGTGGATCGTGACTCTCGGCACGATGTCCCCGCATGGGCTAAATGAGAAATTGTCCTTTGCCCCATTCCTTTAGCCTTCCCCCTGTTTGAGTCAATAGCTCCATCTTATTTTATAATTGTCTTCGACCCTGGTTGTATATTGAGTGATTTTTCACTCACATCCCACTATCAGTCTCTCTCGCATATGTGTTGTATGTGCTTTTATTCATTGCTTTTGTTCTTTCTCTTCTCTCTTTTATTATTTTGTACAGTCACATACTGGTTGGAAGAATTTTTCCCATGCGATTCTTATCATGTCCCACGTGAACCATCATGGAAGGGCACTTATTTATTTCACCATGGAAACAACATATCCTATGGAGCACATAGAAGGAATCGTATTTGGGGATCACTATATATTTGGAACAGATGATATGAACAGACAATATTAAGAAGATACCCCTTATTGTATGATTACCTCCTAACTGTAGCTCCTTTGTATCAATGCCCTGTTGTTGTTTTTTGTCTCTTCCTTTGCCCTTATGTGTCTGTACGTGTATTATGTTATTGTTTATGTTCATAATTACTTTTGGCCACATACCGCACTTTTCTATGAAACCGTAGTGCTCCGTGGTGCTGCCCATAGTTCATCCAGCATTCAAGATGACTGCTGCGCCGCGCGCTTGCGCAGTGTGACCCCGTGCGTGCTCGCGTCGCTGAAGGCGTCCATTAAGGCCGGGCGCGGGTTTCTGACGTCACAGGAAAATGTTTTCCTTTACCCGCTCCCGGCCTGGACTGCCGGAAGTGACGGTGGACGCTGGGGGGTGCACACGGCGCATGCGCCACACCGGGCGCGCATTTTTTCAGCACCAATGATCTCTCTATATATATACGGGGCACTGAAGGGTTTGACATACGGCCCCCCGAGGAAGCCAACTACGCGAAACGCGCGTCGGGGTCTCTCGGTGTCTTCAGCCATCCGCGGTCTCTCTCCCACATGGGTAAGATTGTGTTACGTTCTTAACTAGCTGGCGGGCTTATACACTTCTTGTGCCTATTAGAACCAGCAGTGTGCTGGTATGGGCTCCCTAGTACCAGATGGGATATACAATTATTGGGATGCTCTTTTACTTATTGAACCACATTTAGCTCCAGGCTTTTTTCTAATAGGGAGACATGTTGAGTGGCTGATCACACATGGTTTTTAACTGTGTTTTTGTCCCTTTCATTCTCGTCATGTTGTAACATTGGCTTTTGGCCATTATTTATTGTTATTGAGCCTTTTTGTACCAATTAAACTTTTTTTGATATGATATTACTGATACCTGAGCTCGATTTATTTACTGTATCCACACTATTGAGAGTATAGACTCCTGTCTTTCTTGTAGGTTTATCTTATATTTTGGAGTAGCGTTCAGCACTCTCACTCTAGATCCTGGTGCACAGGATCAGTATTTTCTTAAGTGTTTTCCAATATGTCAGTGGTTGTTAATCTCAGTATCATTCTGTGTATTTTCACAGCTTCTTTGACTGACTCCATGGATCACAAAGCACGTGAGCAAACGTGGCTAGTTAAACTTGATGAGATGTTTGGGGAGGAACCACCCGTGGTTTCTCATGTGAGGGAGACTGGTGATGCTATAACTAGGCTTAAGCATCTGTACAACAAGAAGACACGAATCTGGTGGAATAAGTCGTTCTTAGAACGATATATTTCAAAGGGACTGATACCAAGGGGCCTTAGGGTCCAAGTGTTCCCGTCTTTCTCTATTGATAATGAAAGTTTCAAAAAAGAATGGGAAGACTTTTCTACCAACTGCTCGAGGGGATTCATGGGTTTACTTATTAAATCCAATGAGTCCACTTTGGGTGAACTGGAGTTAGAGATCAACACAATAGAGAATGATCTGAGGAACAATATGTCTAATGAAGCTATTGCCAAACTTAATAAGGAGTTGGAAGGTGATTTTGCTAAATGGGAAAAGGAGATCTTGTCCTCAAAAACAAAAAAATACCAACGTGATGTATCAGATTTCTCGAACAACCGGGTATATAGATGGAGGAAGAAACAGGTGATACCCTCTACTAATGTTAGACCTCATCGCAATTCTTTCTCCTCGGCCTCATCAATGGATGAAGAGGTGTCTGTGGGTAGCCATTCCATGGTCCAACAAAATTTGCGTTTGGGGATTGGTAAACATCCCTTCAAGAAAGGGCCGATGCAAAATAAAAGGAAATTGACACCCCCACAATCATTGGAGAAAAAATCCAAAACAACTACAAGGTTAGAGGTAATTAATCTCTCAAAATATGTTTTATCTAGGTCCCAGGAAGAAGTTTTGAGACTGGGTCTGACATTTGTTCCTAATAATAATTTTGATTACTTTGTAGCTATGAAGGATTTACAGTTATTCCTACGGAAGGTTTTACTCCGCAAACTTCATGCAAGACCTTCCGAGGCGGATAGTCCGGATACCACAATAGATCGTGAAATTCTGGCTGTTTTGGAAGAACTGGAGAATGAAAGCCGGACCCCTACTCAAGGTACCTTTCCTACTTCCGTTGTCCCGAGGTCTTCCACATTCCCCCCCTTCTCTATATGCCCACAAATTGAGATTTTTAACAAGTTAGTTTTGGCTGATTTTAAGTTGATATCACAGAAAAGGGGTCGTGATAATTTAACAAGATCCCAACGCCAAGCTTTGAAGGAGTTAAAATCTATGCAGGATGTTGTTATTAAGCCGGCTGACAAGGGGGGGAATGTGGTCATCTGGCCAGCGGAAATGTACGAGAGGGAAGCCTTCCGTCAACTTAGGGACAAGGAGGGTTATACCCTGCTACCTAAAAACCCAGTGACGGCATTCTCCAGATCTTTATTTGAAATATTAGATAGGGCATTCCAACAGGGTATCATTCCTAAGAAAATCTTTGAGGGGCTATGTGTGAAGACCCCGGTTATACCAACTTTATACCTTTTACCTAAGGTTCATAAGGACCCCATCACTCCCCCAGGGCGTCCGATTGTCTCTGGCATAGGGGGGCTTTGTGATCCAGCTTGCAAATTTATTGAATATTATCTGCACCCCTTAGTCGAGACGCTGCCCTCCTATGTTAGGGACACGACGGACGTCCTGGGTAGGTTGGATGGTGTGGTGATGGAACCGGATATGCTGCTCGCTACAATTGATGTGGAATCATTGTATACAAGCATCAGACACGCTGATGGCATTGGAGCTGTTAGATTCTATTTAGAATCGAGTAACCTTGACCCTGACCTGTGCTCCCTCGTCCTGGAACTGCTGGATTTTATTTTGAAACACAATTTTTTCACCTTTAAGGACCGTTTCTTTTTGCAACAACGCGGCACTGCGATGGGCGCGGCGTGTGCGCCATCCTACGCAAACCTCTTTCTCGGTTTTTGGGAGAGGGAGGTTTTCGGGGATGGCGCGCGCGCCGCCTCCCAGGCGCAGTGCTGGTATAGGTACATTGATGATGTCCTTACAATTTGGCAGGGTGACGAGTCGGGGCTTCGGCATTTCATCCATGAACTTAACCAGAATCAATATAACATCAGATTAACGTATAAAATTGCGTCCAGAATAATTGACTTTTTGGACATCAAAATTCTGGTTGATGACCTTGGAATGCTGCAGACTGATGTCTTTCGCAAGGAGACATCAGTCAATGCATTATTGCATGCCTCAAGTGCACATATTTCTTCAACTATACGGGCTGTCCCAATTGGACAGTTTTTGCGTATGAAAAGGATATGTTCATTGGATGGAATGTTCGAGGCCCAGGCTCGGGATTTATCCAGCAGATTCCGGGAGAGGGGGTACAGTAATAGAAACATCAAACAAGGCTACCAGCGTGCCAAGCGGGTACCAAGAGAACAACTTCTTTGTACTATTAAAAAGGATGCCAAGAGAGAGCAGCCTCTTCGTTTCATCACCACATTTAACGATCAATGGGGTTCGATTCGTAATATTTTGTCTAAACATTGGCCTATCCTTAAGACTGAATCCACCTTAGGACACCTTATTCCCGACAACCCCCTTTTGACAGCAAGACGGGGCAAGAACCTAAAAGACATCTTAACAAGAAGCCACTATGTGGCAAAAATTCCCACTCCCTTTGGGACAGGTAAACAGAAATGGGGTTTTTTTCCTTGCGGCTCTTGTGCAGCGTGTCGTAACTTCGAGAGAGCAACGTCTTTTTCATCGGTGAATGGTGATAAGGAGTACCGTATTACTCATTACATCACTTGTAATACCACTTATGTGGTTTATTATGCACGGTGCTCCTGTAATTTGGGATATGTGGGCCTTACATCCCGCGAGCTCAGGATTAGGACACGTGAGCACGTGCGGGACATCGTTGCTGCTAAACAGGTTGAGGAGATTGATGAGCTCAAAACGATCCCCCGACACTTCAAACTGCGCCATGATTCTGACCCCTCATCTTTTAAAGTACGTGGAATTGATAGGGCCCGCTGTGGCATCAGGGGGGGTGATCAGAAACGTGTTTTGGCGCAGATGGAGTGTCGGTGGATCGTGACTCTCGGCACGATGTCCCCGCATGGGCTAAATGAGAAATTGTCCTTTGCCCCATTCCTTTAGCCTTCCCCCTGTTTGAGTCAATAGCTCCATCTTATTTTATAATTGTCTTCGACCCTGGTTGTATATTGAGTGATTTTTCACTCACATCCCACTATCAGTCTCTCGCATATGTGTTGTATGTGCTTTTATTCATTGCTTTTGTTCTTTCTCTTCTCTCTTTTATTATTTTGTACAGTCACATACTGGTTGGAAGAATTTTTCCCATGCGATTCTTATCATGTCCCACGTGAACCATCATGGAAGGGCACTTATTTATTTCACCATGGAAACAACATATCCTATGGAGCACATAGAAGGAATCGTATTTGGGGATCACTATATGTTTGGAACAGATGATATGAACAGACAATATTAAGAAGATACCCCTTATTGTATGATTACCTCCTAACTGTAGCTCCTTTGTATCAATGCCCTGTTGTTGTTTTTTGTCTCTTCCTTTGCCCTTATGTGTCTGTACGTGTATTATGTTATTGTTTATGTTCATAATTACTTTTGGCCACATACCGCACTTTTCTATGAAACCGTAGTGCTCCGTGGTGCTGCCCATAGTTCATCCAGCATTCAAGATGACTGCTGCGCCGCGCGCTTGCGCAGTGTGACCCCGTGCGTGCTCGCGTCGCTGAAGGCGTCCATTAAGGCCGGGCGCGGGTTTCTGACGTCACAGGAAAATGTTTTCCTTTACCCGCTCCCGGCCTGGACTGCCGGAAGTGACGGTGGACGCTGGGGGGTGCACACGGCGCATGCGCCACACCGGGCGCGCATTTTTTCAGCACCAATGATCTCTCTATATATATACGGGGCACTGAAGGGTTTGACATACGGCCCCCCGAGGAAGCCAACTACGCGAAACGCGCGTCGGGGTCTCTCGGTGTCTTCAGCCATCCGCGGTCTCTCTCCCACATGGGTAAGATTGTGTTACGTTCTTAACTAGCTGGCGGGCTTATACACTTCTTGTGCCTATTAGAACCAGCAGTGTGCTGGTATGGGCTCCCTAGTACCAGATGGGATATACAATTATTGGGATGCTCTTTTACTTATTGAACCACATTTAGCTCCAGGCTTTTTTCTAATAGGGAGACATGTTGAGTGGCTGATCACACATGGTTTTTAACTGTGTTTTTGTCCCTTTCATTCTCGTCATGTTGTAACATTGGCTTTTGGCCATTATTTATTGTTATTGAGCCTTTTTGTACCAATTAAACTTTTTTTGATATGATATTACTGATACCTGAGCTCGATTTATTTACTGTATCCACACTATTGAGAGTATAGACTCCTGTCTTTCTTGTAGGTTTATCTTATATTTTGGAGTAGCGTTCAGCACTCTCACTCTAGATCCTGGTGCACAGGATCAGTATTTTCTTAAGTGTTTTCCAATATGTCAGTGGTTGTTAATCTAAATATAGCACAACGTCCGTCGGTACATCAGGCCGACGGTTTGCAACGGCCCCGTACCGACAGAAGTGTGAAAGTAGCCTTAGCTGCACGGTGGACCCCGGACTGCAAACACACCTTATATTATCTCTAATTATTATTTGGTGCGTTCGCCAGTCCTAACCACGTATGCCTGCTAAAATACAATTTTTCAAAAACAGATACACCAGGACTCAGCCTGAGTTAACCCATTACTTGCCAAATTAAAATTTTTACAAGTACGGATTTTTCAGAAAAGGCCGTCCCAATATTCAATTAAAAATGACAATGACATGATTTCCCATTTTGAAAACATTCATTTTACAAACACAACACAAACAATTGGACCTAATTACAAAAATTATAATCCTAGTTGTTAGAAGCTAAAGATTAGGCGTCCCAAAAAAAGGACATTGGTAGATAATGGGTAAACAGACTTTATTAATGTGGTTTTTGCATTTTGGTGAATTTAACAAAATTTAACAAAAAAAAAGTGGCACAAGACTAGCACACAGAACTTTGCTACGCATGCCTGAGGAAATACGATTTTTCTAAAACATATACACCAGGACTCAGTCTGACTTAACAGACTGTATAAATGTGTTTTTTGCTTTTCGGGGTATTTAAAAAAAAGAGTAGAACGAGGCTAGCATACAGAATTATGCTACGTATGCCTACAAAACTAAGATTTTTAAACAGATACACCAGGCCTCAGTCTGACAAAACAGACTGTATACATTTTTTTGGGGGGGTGAATTTTTGAAAAAAAAAAAAAAGAAAACTGCAGCTAGGTATACAGTAAATAAGCAGCAGCGGACAGTTATGGAGCTTTGGGAGGGATGCACTGGGAGCTATGTATGCACATACAGAGCCTGCAGGCCTTGCACTGATGTGGATATGCCGTGCCCTGCCTACCTGGCGCTGCAATCTGGGGACCCAAGAATTAGCCCTAATAAGGACCGTTGGTTTCTCAGAAGTTGTGGACTGAACAGTTGCAGACCTACACTAACTATTAAAGTCGCAATCTCTGCAGCAGCTCTCCCTACTCTCGCTAAATCCGGAACAGAATGCGGCGAGCAGGGCGGCGCCGGGTCTCTTATACTCGGGATGATGGTGTGTGGCCAAGTCAATTACTGCACGACCACAACAAAGATGGGTGCAGCGTTTCATGGCTTGGCAGACAATCCCTGCACCGTGATTGGGTCTCTAAAGTCCGCCAAAAATGCTGGGTGGAGACACCAGTTCCCGCCGAGTAATCCCGGAAATGCTCGGTGCTTGCCGAGTATGATGAGTACTGTGATACTCGGGCGAGTAACGAGTAGTGGCTAGCACATTCGCTCATCACTATTTATAACATTTAGATATGACAAGAAAAAAAATACATTTTTTCCACCAAAAAACACTGTTTTAGCATCAAATGTATAATTCCACAAGGGATAATAAGAGAAAGTGGACCCCAAAATTTGTTACGCAATTTTTATGGAACCTGGCAGTGCCCTATATGTGGTTGTATACTATTGTTTGAGCACAGGGCACAGGTCGGATGGGAAAGAGAGCCACTTGGCTTCTTGAAAGCTGATTCTGTTTGAATAGATTGTGGGCTCCATTAGTCGAGCCCCTAAAGTGTCAGAACAGCAGAGACCCCAACAAGTGACCTCATATTGTAAACTGTAAACTTCACTGCTTAAGGAATTGATCTAGGGGTTTAATGAGTATTTTTAACCACACACAGTATATAATAAGGAATAAGGAAGATTTTGCTAGAATAGCTTGTGGGCAATATTTACGGAGCCCCGAATGTGCCAGAACAGCAGAAAAATCGCATAAGTGACCCCATTGTAGAAACTGCACCTTCCAATGAATTAATCTACGGCTGCAATGACTATTTTGTAACATCCATGCCAAGCTTTATTCTGGAGAATTGCAAGTATGACGGTTAGCGCCCATCCATTGTGCTCCCATACATTTTAGCACCTCCATATATTGTGCCCAGCTTGTGCTTCTAGAGACACACACCCCGTAATGTTTAATCTGCCTTCTTTTGAACTGAATCCCTGCATGGAGGTCTCCCCAGTTCTACCGCAACAGACTCAAAGATATAGGGGGTTTATATACTGTACAGAAATGTCACACGTAGGGTTGAGCGAAACGGATCGTTCATTTTCAAAAGTCGCCGACTTTTGGCACAGTCGGGTTTCATGAAACCCGACCCGATCCCTGTGTGGGGTCGGCCATGCGGTACGCGACTTTCGCGCCAAAAGTCGCGTTTCAATGACGCAAAAAGCGCCATTTCTCAGCCAATGAAGGTGGACGCAGAGTGTGGGCAGCGTGATGACATAGGTCCTGGTCCCCACCATCTTAGAGAAGGGCATTGCAGTGATTGGCTTGCTGTCTGCAGCGTCACAGGGGCTATAAAGGGGCGTTCCCGCCGACCGCCATGTTACTGCTGCTGATCTGAGCCTAGGGAGAGGTTGCTGCCGCTTCGTCAGAAGCAGGGATAGCGTTAGGCAGGGTCCATTAACCACCAAACCGCTTGTGCTGTAGCGATTTCCACTGTCCAACACCACCTTTGTTTGCAGGGACAGTGGAAGCTACATTTTTTTTTCCTCAGCGCTGTAGCTCATTGGGCTGCCCTAGAAGGCTCCCTGATAGCTGCATTGCTGTGTGTACGCCGCTGTGCAAACCAACTGCTTTTTTTTAAAGCACAAATCCTGTTGTTCCTTCCTTTCTGCACAGCTATCTTTTTTGTTTGTCCACAACACTTTTGATTTAATTTGTGCAGCAGTCCACTCCTTGTTATTGCTGCCTGCCATACCTGGCTGAGATTACTGCAGGGAGATAGTAATTGTAGGACAGTCCCTGTTTTTTTTTTTTTTAATTCTCCCTGAAAAAAAATAAACAGTGGGAGATTAATATTGGCCTTTGTGCTTGTGTGCGCGCCAGTCCTGTGTGCCATCTCTCAAATATTGGGCCACAGAAAGCCTAGTGTCTGTTTTTTTTTTTTTTTTTTTTTAATTTTATTTTGGTTTTAAAATTCTCCCTGAAAAAAAAAAAAAACAGTGGGAGATTAATATTGGCCTTTGTGCTTGTGTGCGCCAGTCCTGGGTGCCATCTCTCAAATATTGGGCCACAGAAAGCCTAGTGTCTGATTTTGGTTTTAAAATTCTCCCTGAAAAAAAAAAATAAACAGTGGGAGATTAATATTGGCCTTTGTGCTTGTGTGCGCCAGTCCTGTGTGCCATCTCTCAAATATTGGGCCACAGAAAGCCTAGTGTCTGGTTTTTTTTAAATTTTTTTATTTTGGTTTTAAAATTCTCCCTGAAAAAAAAAAATAAACAGTGGGAGATTAATATTGGCCTTTGTGCTTGTGTGCGCGCCAGTCCTGTGTGCCATCTCTCAAATATTGGGCCACAGAAAACCTAGTGTCTGATTTTGGTTTTAAAATTCTCCCTGAAAAAAAAATAAACAGTGGGAGATTAATATTGGCCTTTGTGCTTGTGTGCGCGCCAGTCCTGTGTGCCATCTCTCAAATATTGGGCCACAGAAAGCCTAGTGTCTGTTTTTTTTTTATTTTTTTATTTTGGTTTTAAAATTCTCCCTGAAAAAAAAATAAACAGTGGGAGATTAATATTGGCCTTTGTGCTTGTGTGCGCCAGTCCTGGGTGCCATCTCTCAAATATTGGGCCACAGAAAGCCTAGTGTCTGTTTTTTTTTATTTTTTTATTTTGGTTTTAAAATTCTCCCTGAAAAAAAAAATAAACAGTGGGAGATTAATATTGGCCTTTGTGCTTGTGTGCGCCAGTCCTGGGTGCCATCTCTCAAATATTGGGCCACAGAAAGCCTAGTGTCTGTTCTTTTTTATTTTTTATTTTGGTTTTAAAATTCTCCCTGAAAAAAACAAATAAACAGTGGGAGATTAATATTGGCCTTTGTGCTTGAGTGACAGTCCTGCGTGTGTGGCATCTCTCTCATTTGGTGCCACAGAAAACCGAGTGTGTAACATTGTGCCTGATTTTCCTTGCAGTCTCACCCACCTATAAAGGGATATCTGAATCCTACATAAGTTTGAGTTCACCTTGTAAGTTGTTTTACAGTAACATATACCGTTACTTTGGTTACGTTTTTAAAACAATGAGGAAGTCTGGTGGAAGAGGTCGTGGCCGTGGGCGTTCATTGCCAGCTGGTAATGATGGTAGTGGTGGTGGAGCATCAGGTGGTCGTGGGAAAAACAATATAGCACCTAAGTCTCGAGCTGTGGAGCCAGGTTCATCATCTGGCTACACAAGGCCTCGAACGCTCCCTTTTCTGGGAGTAGGAAAACCGCTTTTAAAGCCGGAGCAGCAAGAGCAAGTTTTGGCTTTCCTTGCTGACTCAGCCTCTAGCTCTTTTGCCTCCTCTTCTGAAAATGGTAAATGTAAAAGCAGCGTGTCGTTAGTGGATTTTCACGGTCAGGGACAAGTCTCTTCCTTGTCCTCTTCAGCAAAAATAACAACAGAGAAGGATGCGGCAGGCGACACAACGGATTACTCCATGGAGCTCTTTACACATACTGTCCCTGGCTTAGAAAGTGAAACAGTTAACAGGCCATGCCCATTACAAGTTGAATCGGACATGGAGTGCACTGATGCACAGCCACAGCCAGATTACTATGCTGTTCCTTTTACTCAGACCACAACATTGCCCTCGCAGTGTACTGATCCAGAATCAGACCCTGATGAGACTATGGTGCCCCGTCACGAACGCTATACCACCGACTTACATGGTGAAACAGACGAAGTTGCACACGAGATAGAAGAGGAGGTTATAGATGACCCAGTTGTTGACCCCGATTGGCAGCCATTGGGGGAACAGGGTGCAGGCGGCAGTAGTTCTGAAGCAGAGGAGGAGGGGCCGCAGCAGGCATCAACATCGCAACAGGTTCCATCTGCCGGGCCCGTATCTGGCCCAAAACGCGTGGCAAAGCCAAAACCTGTTGGAGGACAGCGTGGCCATCCGGTTAAAGCTCAGTCTGCAATGCCTGAAAAGGTATCCGATGCTAGAAAGAGTGCAGTCTGGCATTTTTTAAACAACATCCAATTGATCAGCGCAAAGTCATCTGCCAAAAATGTTCAACTACCTTAAGCAGAGGTCAGAATCTGAAAAGTCTAAATACAAGTTGCATGCATAGACATTTAACCACAATGCATTTGCAAGCCTGGACTAACTACCAAACGTCCCTTAAGGTTGTAGCACCCTCGGCCAATGAAGCTAGTCAGCAATGCAACATCCCTTCCGTCACTGTAAGGCCACCATTTTCCGCACCACCTGCAGTATCTGTGCAGGTTTCGTTGCCAGGCCAAAGCAGTCAGGGTCAGGGAATCACCAGTTGCGTAGTAGGAAACACTGCATCTAGGGCACCGGCGGCAACAATACCGTCTCCAACCGTCTCTCAGTCTGCCATGTCCACCGGCACCCCCGCTAGTTCCACGATCTCCAGCTCTCCAGTCTAGCTCACCCTACATGAGACTCTCGTTAGAAAAAGGAAGTACTTAGCCTCGCATCCGCGTACACAGGGTTTGAACGCCCACATAGCTAGACTAATCTCGTTAGAGATGATGCCCTACCGGTTAGTTGAAAGTGAAGCTTTCAAAGCCCTGATGGACTACGCTGTACCACGCTACGAGCTACCCAGTCGACACTTCTTTTCCAGAAAAGCCATCCCAGCCCTCCACCAGCATGTTAAAGAGCGCATCGTCCATGCACTCAGGCAGTCTGTGAGTACAAAGGTGCACCTGACAACTGATGCATGGACCAGTAGGCATGGCCAGGGACGTTACGTGTCCATCACGGCACACTGGGTGAATGTGGTGGATGCAGGGTCCACAGGGGACAGCAATTTTGGGACAGTTCTTCCTAGCCCACGGTCTAGGAAACAGTTGGCTGTAGCCGTTTGCATCCCCTCCTCCTCCTCCTCGTCCTCCTGCAGAAGCGAGAGCTCGTCCACAGACCACAGTCGCACAACCACTCCATCCGCAGCTTCCACTGTTGCACACCAGGTGTCCCATTATGGGGCAGCTACTGCCAAGCGTCAGCAGGCTGTATTGGTTATGAAGTGTTTCGGCGACATCAGACACACTGCGGAAGTTCTTTCCGAGTTCTTGCAGAAAGAAACGCAGTCGTGGCTGGGCACTGTAGATCTTGAGGCAGGCAAGGTAGTGAGTGATAACGGAAGGAATTTCATGGCTGCCATCTCCCTTTCCCAACTGAAACACATTCCTTGCCTGGCTCACACCTTAAACCTGGTGGTGCAGTGCTTCCTGAAAAGTTATCCGGGGTTATCCGACCTGCTCCTCAAAGTGCGCGGACTTTGCTCGCATATCCGCCGTTCGCCCGTACACTCCAGCCGTATGCAGACCTATCAGCGGTCTTTGAACCTTCCCCAGCATCGCCTAATCATCGACGTTGCAACAAGGTGGAACTCAACACTGCACATGCTTCAGAGACTGTGCCAACAGAGGCGTGCTGTTATGTATTTGTGGGAGGATACACATACACGGGCAGGCAGTAGGATGGCAGACATGGAGTTGTCAGGTGTGCAGCGGTCGAAGATACAAGACATGTGTCAAGTCCTTCAGTGTTTTGAGGAATGCACACGGCTGGTTAATGCAGACAACGCCATAATAAGCATGAGCATCCCCCTAATGCGTCTGCTGATGCAAAGTTTGACGCACATAAAGGAGCAGGCGTCTGCAGCAGAGGAAGAGGAAAGCCTTGATGACAGTCAGCCAATGTCTGGTCAGGGCAGTGTACAGGACGAGGTAGCGGGCAAACAGGAGGAGGGGGAGGAGGATGAGGAGGATGATGGGGATGATTATTTTTGTAATGAGGAAGCTTTTCCGGGGCCAATAGCAACTGGTGGCGTTGCAAGGCCGGGGTCAGGTTTTTTTAGGGAGACAAGTGACTTAGATGTGCCTGAAACTGCCCCTCAACCCAGCACAACGGCAGATTTGACAACTGGAACTTTGGCCCACATGGCGGATTATGCCTTACGTATCCTCAAAAGGGACACACGTATTTGTAAAATGATGGCCGATGACGATTACTGGTTGGCCTGCCTCCTTGATCCTTGCTATAAAGGCAAATTGCAAAATATTATGCCACATGAAAACCTGGAACAAATATTAGCAACCAAACAATCAACTCTTGTTGACCGTTTGATTCAGGCATTCCCAGCACACAGCACCAGTGATCGTTATCACACGAGCTGCAGGGGGCAGCAGGCCAGAGGTGTTAGAGGTGCACAAATCAGAAGTGGCGTTGGACAGAGGGGTTTTCTGACCAGGTTGTGGAGTGATTTTGCTATGACCGCAGACAGGACAGGTACTGCAGCATCAATTCAAAGTGACAGGAGACAACATTTGTCCAGTATGGTTACTAACTATTTTTCATCCCTTATCGACGTTTCCCCCTCAACCGTCATTCCCATTTGATTACTGGGCATCCAAATTAGACACCTGGCCAGAATTGGCAGAATATGCATTGCAGGAGCTTGCTTGCCCAGCAGCTAGTGTCCTATCAGAAAGAGTATTCAGTGCTGCAGGTTCAATATTAACCGAAAAAAGGACTCGTCTGGCTACCAAAAATGTTGTTGATCTAACCTTCATTAAAATGAACCACAACTGGATTTCGAATTCTTTTGCCCCACCTTGCCCGGGTGACACCTAGCTTTCCTATGAAAAGGTCTTGCTTGTGGACTGCTCTGACTGACTTTTCCAATCTCGTAATTTGCAGCAGCTGTTTGTCCAGCATACGACATGTTTACACCTCCCTAAATGGCCAAACTCCCCCCACGGGGCCGTGGTCTCGCCACTTGGCCGAAGCACCCGTGAGAGTGCCGTTTGTCTTAAGAGGTGGGTGTGCACGCTTTTGGTCGCCGGCACTGCCACTGGGTCCCTCATAGTACAATAAAGTGTCTCTGGTGGTGGTGGTGCGCACCCAACGTCAGACACACCGTTGTAACATGAGGGGCCCTGGGCCTGTACTGCTGGCCACAAGAGAGTTCCCCCCCAAGCTCAAACAGTGCTCTACCGCTTGCAAAATTATCTCCCACAGTTCCACCAATGTTTAATCTATGCGCTGACATCCTTCAATGCCTGGCACTGACAATACCAATGTGTTAACATGTATGATGGTACTTTAAATAGTCAGGGGCAGTGTCCTATATTTACACCAGTAAATACTCAGCGCCAAATTACTAGGTCTGCAACTCAGCAGAGTAGCGCACCCCTGTACCTAATTATTCCATCCTTTTGTGTTTTCGTTTTGTTGTATTGCGAGGCATTAACATTTATTTATTTTTTGGGAGTACTAACTGTCAGACACTCATTACAATTGGCCTCCGCTGACAACACCAATGCTGCCTGTGTACCCCTGCAAGAGAATTCAAAGTGTCTACAGCCCACTTTTGTTATGTTAGGCCTACTAAGCCTGTCTGCGGTCCATCCTTCCAATAGTCCTCCACTGACCACACCACTGCTGCCCGTGTACCCCTGGAACCTTTTTTAAAGTGCCTACAGCCTAATTTTGTTATGTTAGGCCTACTAAGCCTGTCTGCGGTCCATCCTTCCAATCGTCCTCCACTGACCACACCACTGCTGCCCGTGTACCCCTGGAACCTTTTTTAAAGTGCCTACAGCCTGAGCCCACTTTTGTTATGTTAGGCCTACTAAGCCTGTCTGCGGTCCCTCCTTCCTCTAGTCCTCCACTGACCAGACCACTGCTGCCCGTGTACCCCTGGAACCTTTTTTAAAGTGCCTACAGTCTAATTTTGTTATATTAGGCCTACTAAGCCAGTCTGCGGTCCATCCTTCCAATAGTCCTCCACTGACCAGACCACTGCTGCCCGTGTACCCCTGGAACCTTTTTTAAAGTGCCTACAGCCTGAGCCCACTTTTGTTATGTTAGGCCTACTAAGCCTGTCTGCGGTCCCTCCTTCCACTAGTCCTCAACTGACCAGACCACTGCTGCCCGTGTACCCCTGGAACCTTTTTTAAAGTGCCTACAGCCCACTTTTGTTATATTAGGCCTACTAAGCCTGTCTGCGGTCCCTCCTTCCACTAGTCCTCCACTGACCAGACTACTGCTGCCCGTGTACCCCTGGAACCTATTTTAAAGTGCCTACAGCCAACTTTTTTTATTTATTTTATAATTATAAAGCCAAGATGGACTACGCTGTACCACGGTACGAGCTACCCAGTCGTCACTTCTTTTGCAACAAAAGCCATCCCAGCCCTCCACCATCATGGTCCACAGGGGACAGCCTACTAAGTCTGTCTGCAGTCCCAAATTGAAATTGTCCTCCGCTTACCACACCAATGCTGCCTGTGTACCCCTGGAACATTTTATAAACTGCATTGAGCCAAATTTTTGTTTTAAGGCCTACTGTTGTGAATTCTGTTATCGAACTCCCTCCTGTGGTCAGGAATGGTACTTCGGCGAGTTCTGTCCATGGACTCCCTCTGGTGGCTGTGAGTGGAGCTGCTGCTTCTGAGGTTCCTTCCACAGGTGACGTAGTTTATTCTTTGGTTGGCTGCTCTATTTAACTCCACTTAGATCGTTACTCCATGCCAGCTGTCAATGTTCTTGTACTGGTTCAGTTCGCTCTTGGATCTTTCTGGTGACCTGTCTACTCCAGCAGAAGCTAAGTCCCTGCTAGTTAATTATTTGTTCTTTGTTTCCTTGTTCAGCTAGCTATCATGATTTTTCCTTGCTAGCTGGAAGCTCTGGGATGAAGAGTGGCACCTCCGCACCGTGAGTCGGTGCGGAGGTCTTTTTGCACACTCTGCGTAGTTTTTTGTAGTTTTTTCTGCTGACCGCAAAGATACCTTTCCTATCCTCTGTCTGTTTAGTAAGTCTGGCCTCCCTTTGCTGAAACCTGTTTCATTTCTGTGTTTGTGACTTTCATCTTAACTCACAGTCAATATATGTGGGGGGCTGCCTTTTCCTTTGGGGAATTTCTCTGAGGTAAGGTAGGCTTTATTTTCTATCTCTAGGGCTAGTTAGCTCTTAGGCTGTGAAGAGGCGTCTAGGCAGCGTTAGGTACGCTCCACGGCTATTTCTAGTTGTGTGATAGGATTAGGGGTTGCGGTCAGCAGAGCTCCCACTTCCCAGAGCTTGTCCTGTGTGAGTTTAACCATCAGGTCGTTCCGGGTGCTCCTAACACCAGGTCCATAACAGCCTACTACCAGTGTCTGCCGCTCCAAGGTGTTCTCCAGGTTGCCTTTTCTGAGCTTCGATCTTCAAGCTCTTGTTAAACAGTTTTTTAATCAAACTGCAGTGGGGATAGTACTTGGGTTGGGGCCTACTACCAGTGTCTGCCGCTCCAAGGTGTTCTCCTGGTTGCCTTTCCTGAGCTTTGATCTTCAGGCTCTCGTTAAATAGTTTTTAAATCAAACTGCAGTGGGGCTAGTACTTGGGTTGGGGCCTACTACCAGTGTCTGCCGCTCCAAGGTGTTCTCCGGGTTGCCTTTCCTGAGCTTCGATCTTCAGGCTCTTGTTAAACATTTTTTAAATCAAACTGCAGTGGGGCTAGTACTTGGGTTGGGGCCTACTACCAGTGTCTGACGCTCCAAGGTGTTCTCCTGGTTGCCTTTCCTGAGCTTCGATCTTCAGGCTCTTGTTAAACATTTTTTTAATCAAACTGCAGTGGGGCTAGTACTTGGGTTGGGGCCTACTACCAGTGTCTGACGCTCCAAGGTGTTCTCCTGGTTGCCTTTCCTGAGCTTCAATCTTCAGGCTCTTGTTAAACATTTTTTTAATCAAACTGCAGTGGGGCTAGTACTTGGGTTGGGGCCTACTACCAGTGTCTGCCGCTCCAAGGTGTTCTCCAGGTTTCCTCTCCATAGCTTCGAGCTTCTAGCTCTCGTTTAGTAGTTGTTGAAAACAACACTGCATTAGGCCTACAAGTTGGGTCTGGGTTGTAGAGACGGTGTCTTCCACTCCAAGGTGTTCCCCAGGTTTCCTCTCCATTGCTTCAATCTTAAAGCTCTCGTTTAGTAGTTGTTGAAAACAACACTGCATTAGGCTTACAAGTTGGGTCTGGGTTGTAGAGACGGTGTCTTCCACTCCAAGGTGTTCCCCAGGTTTCCTCTCCATAGCTTCGAGCTTCTAGCTCTCGTTTAGTAGTTGTTGAAAACAACACTGCATTAGGCCTACAAGTTGGGTCTGGGTTGTAGAGACGGTGTCTTCCACTCCAAGGTGTTCCCCAGGTTTCCTCTCCATTGCTTCGATCTTCTAGCTCTTCTTAAGTACCGTATATACTCGAGTATAAGCCGACCCGAGTATAAGCCGACCCCCCTAATTTTGCCACAAAAAACTGGGAAAACTTATTGACTCGAGTATAAGCCTAGGGTGGAAATGCAGCATTTACCGGTGAATTTCAAAAATAAAAATAGATCATTATTTCCCCATAGCTGTGCCATATAGTGCTCTGCACCGTTCATATTTCCCCATAGGTGTGAACCATATAGTGCTCTGCACCGTTCATTGTGCCCCCTAGCTGTGCCATATACGGTGCTCTGCACCGTTCATTGTGCCCCATAGATGTGCCATATACGGTGCTCTGCACCGTTCACTGTGCCCCATAGCTGTGCCATATACGGTGCTCTGCACCGTTCACTGTGCCCCATAGCTGTGCTGTGCCATATACGGTGCTCTGCACCGTTCACTGTGCCCCATACATAGCTGTGCTGTGCCATATACGGTGCTCTGCACCGTTCACTGTGCCCCATAGCTGTGCTGTGCCATATACGGTGCTCTGCACCGTTCACTGTGCCCCATAGCTGTGCTGTGCCATATACGGTGCTCTGCACCGTTCACTGTGCCCCATAGCTGTGCTGTGCCATATACGGTGCTCTGCACCGTTCACTGTGCCCCATAGCTGTGCTGTGCCATATACGGTGCTCTGCACCGTTCACTGTGCCCCATAGCTGTGCTGTGCCATATACGGTGCTCTGCACCGTTCACTGTGCCCCATAGCTGTGCTGTGCCATATACGGTGCTCTGCACCGTTCACTGTGCCCCATAGCTGTGCTGTGCCATATATGGTGCTCTGCACCGTTCACTGTGCCCCATACATAGATGTGCTGTGCCATATACGGTGCTCTGCACCGTTCACTGTGCCCTATAGCTGTGCTGTGCCATATACGGTGCTCTGCACCGTTCACTGTACCCCATAGCTGTGCTGTGCCATATACGGTGCTCTGCACCGTTCACTGTGCCCCATAGCTGTGCTGTGCCATATACGGTGCTCTGCACCGTTCACTGTACCCCATAGCTGTGCTGTGCCATATATGGTGCTCTGCACCGTTCACTGTGCCCCATAGATGTTCCACATAAATTTGTGCCGCCGCTGCCGCAATAAAGAAAAAAACACACATACTCACCTCCCTTGATTGCAGCTCCCGGCGTCTCGTTCCGGCGCCTCCATCTTCCCGGCGTCTCTGCTCTGACTGATTAGGCAGAGGGCGCCGCGCACACTGTATGCGTCATCGCGCCCTCTGCCTGAACAGTCAGAGAGCAGAGACGCCGGGAAGATGGAGGCGCCGGCCGGGAAGATGGATCGGCGCCCGGCGGCTGGAACGAGGACAGGTGAATATAACATACTCACCTAGTCCTGGCGATCCTCGCGCTGTCCCCTCCTGTCTTCGGTGCCGCAGCTTCTTTCTCTATCAGCGGTCACCGGCACCGCTGATTAGAGAAATGAATAAGCGGCTCCGCCCCTATGGGAGGTGGAGCCGCTTATTCATTTCTGTAATGAGCGGTCCCACGTGACCGCTGAAGAGAGGAAGAAGCTGCAGCGCCGAAGCCCGTGGGACGGCAGGGACAGCGCGAGGATCGCTGGGACTAGGTAAGTATACCTCAGCGCCCTCTCCCCCTCACCCGCCGACCCCACCGCTACCGTGACTCGAGTATAAGCCGAGGGGGGCACTTTCAGCCCAAAAATTTGGGCTGAAAATCTCGGCTTATACTCGAGTATATACGGTAGTTGTTGAAAACAACACTGCATTAGGCCTACAAGTTGGGTCTGGGTTGTAGAGACGGTGTCTTCCACTCCAAGGTGTTCCCCAGGTTTCCTCTCCATAGCTTCAATCTTAAAGCTCTCGTTTAGTAGTTGTTGAAAACAACATTGCATTAGGCCTACAAGTTGGGTCTGGGTTGTAGAGACGGTGTCTTCCGCTCCAAGGTGTTCCCCAGGTTTCCTCTCCATAGCTTCAATCTTAAAGCTCTCGTTTAGTAGTTGTTGAAAACAACACTGCATTAGGCCTACAAGTTGGGTCTGGGTTGTAGAGACGGTGTCTTCCACTCCAAGGTGTTCCCCAGGTTTCCTCTCCATAGCTTCAATCTTAAAGCTCTCGTTTAGTAGTTGTTGAAAACAACACTGCATTAGGCCTACAAGTTGGGTCTGGGTTGTAGAGACGGTATCTTCCACTCCAAGGTGTTCCCCAGGTTTCCTCTCCATTGCTTCGATCTTCTAGCTCTCGTTTAGTAGTTGTTGAAAACAACACTGCATTAGGCCTACAAGTTGGGTCTGGGTTGTAGACACGGTGTCTTCCACTCCAAGGTGTTCCCCAGGTTTCCTCTCCATAGCTTCAATCTTAAAGCTCTCGTTTAGTAGTTGTTGAAAACAACACTGCATTAGGCCTACAAGTTGGGTCTGGGTTGTAGAGACGGTGTCTTCCGCTCCAAGGTGTTCCCCAGGTTTCCTCTCCATAGCTTCAATCTTAAAGCTCTCGTTTAGTAGTTGTGAAAACAACACTGCATTAGGCCTACAAGTTGGGTCTGGGTTGTAGAGACGGTGTCTTCCACTCCAAGGTATTCCCCAGGTTTCCTCTCCATAGCTTCAATCTTAAAGCTCTCGTTTAGTAGTTGTTGAAAACAACACCGCATTAGGCATACAAGTTGGGTCTGGGTTGTAGAGACGGTGTCTTCCGCTCCAAGGTGTTCCCCAGGTTTCCTCTCCATAGCTTCCATCTTAAAGCTCTCGTTTAGTAGTTGTTGAAAACAACACCGCATTAGGCCTACAAGTTGGGTCTGGGTTGTAGAGACGGTGTCTTCCACTCCAAGGTGTTCCCCAGGTTTCCTCTCCATAGCTTCAATCTTAAAGCTCTCGTTTAGTAGTTGTTGAAAACAACACTGCATTAGGCCTACAAGTTGGGTCTGGGTTGTAGAGACGGTGTCTTCCGCTCCAAGGTGTTCCCCAGGTTTCCTCTCCATAGCTTCAATCTTAAAGCTCTCGTTTAGTAGTTGTGAAAACAACACTGCATTAGGCCTACAAGTTGGGTCTGGGTTGTAGAGACGGTGTCTTCCACTCCAAGGTGTTCCCCAGGTTTCCTCTCCATAGCTTCAATCTTAAAGCTCTCGTTAAGTAGTTGTTGAAAACAACACTGCATTAGGCCTACAAGTTGGGTCTGGGTTGTAGAGACGGTGTCTTCCGCTCCAAGGTGTTCCCCAGGTTTCCTCTCCATAGCTTCAATCTTAAAGCTCTCGTTTAGTAGTTGTTGAAAACAACACTGCATTAGGCCTACAAGTTGGGTCTGGGTTGTAGAGACAGTGTCTTCCACTCCAAGGTGTTCCCCAGGTTTCCTCTCCATAGCTTAAATCTTAAAGCTCTCGTTTAGTAGCTGTTGAAAACTGCAATGCATTAGGCCTACAAGTTGGGTCTGGGTTGTAGAGACGGTGTCTTCCGCTCCAAGGTATTCCCCAGGTTTCCTCTCCATTGCTTTAATCTTCTAGCTCTTCTTAAGTAGTTGTTGAAAACAACACTGCATTAGGTCTACAAGTTGGGTCTGGGTTGTAGAGACGGTGTCTTCCACTCCAAGGTGTTCCCCAGGTTTCCTCTCCATAGCTTCAATCTTAAAGCTCTCGTTTAGTAGTTGTTGAAAACAACACTGCATTAGGCCTACAAGTTGGGTCTGGGTTGTAGAGACGGTGTCTTCCACTCCAAGGTGTTCCCCAGGTTTCCTCTCCATAGCTTAAATCTTAAAGCTCTCGTTTAGTAGCTGTTGAAAACTGCAATGCATTAGGCCTACAAGTTGGGTCTGGGTTGTAGAGACGGTGTCTTCCGCTCCAAGGTATTCCCCAGGTTTCCTCTCCATTGCTTTAATCTTCTAGCTCTTCTTAAGTAGTTGTTGAAAACAACACTGCATTAGGTCTACAAGTTGGGTCTGGGTTGTAGAGACGGTGTCTTCCGCTCCAAGGTGTTCCCCAGGTTTCCTCTCCATAGCTTCAATCTTAAAGCTCTCGTTTAGTAGTTGTTGAAAACAACACTGCATTAGGCCTACAAGTTGGGTCTGGGTTGTAGAGACGGTGTCTTCCGCTCCAAGGTGTTCCCCAGGTTTCCTCTCCATAGCTTCAATCTTAAAGCTCTCATTTAGTAGTTGTTGAAAACAACACTGCATTAGGCCTACAAGTTGGGTCTGGGTTGTAGAGACGGTGTCTTCCACTCCAAGGTGTTCTCCAGGTTGCCTTTCCTGAGCTTCTATCTTCAGGCTCTTGTTAAATAGTTGTTAAATGGAACAACTGCATTTGGCCTACTAGTTGGGTTGGGGCCTACTAACAGTGTCTGCCGCTCCTTGCTGTTCTCCTGGTTTCCTGTCCTAAAATTCCATTTTCAGGCTCTCGTTAAGTAGTTGTTAATGTTAGACTGCATTTGGCCTACTAGTTGGGTTGGGGCCTACTATCGGTGTCTGCCGCTCCTTGCTGTTCTCCTCCACTGAACAAAGCTGTGCCGCCTGTTTACTACTGTTGCCAATTTTGAACTGCATTTAGACTACTTACTGATTTGGGCCTACTCTCTGTGTCAGCCTCTCATTACAGTTGTCCTCCACTGAACAAAGCAATGCCCCCTGGTTAGTCCTCTTACCAATTTTGAACTGCATTTAACCCACTTTATTCTTTGGGCCTATATCTGTGTTTCCTCCTCATCCTGCCCATTGCCCAGCCAGTGATAGATGAGTCTGCTGGTACATTGACCCAGAACGCTACATTCCCCGTGCACGCTACACAGCCAGAATGTGACCCTGCTGAAAGTCAGGTTCCCCTTCCCACATACCATAACACCTTACACGGGGACAAAGAGGAAAGTGCAGATGAAAGTGTAGGTTCCTTCATCAGGTGGGGGGGATACTCGTTGGCGACGTCACTGGCACAGGGCCCCTCATAGTACGCAAAAAGTGTCGCTGCCGGTGGGAGGCGCCCCCGCCGTGCAAACACACCGCCGTACTTTGAAGAGCCCTGTGCCAGTGCCAATGCCAACGAGTGGGCCCCCCCTGCTTGCTCAGGATCACAGCACTTGCAAAGTTTAAATACTTACCTCTCCCTGCTCCACTGCCCTGAGGTGGTCCAGATTACCTGGGCCCACTAAATACTTGAACCAGCCCTACCCCCCACAACTTTAGCCAAATGACCCCCAATTTCCAATGCCTAACTATTATTATAAGGGAAATTAAGATTGACAAGCTTCATTAAGAAGAATGGATAGTTTTGCCATTAAAATGGGCACTCTAGGTGTTTTCCTGGCCCCCACTCACTGCTGACTATGCTGCCCCATTGACTTGCATTGGGTTTCGTGTTTCGGTCGATCCCGACTTTACGTCATAATCGGCCAATTTCACTCGACACGACTTTTGAGATAGTCGGGTTTTGCGAAACCCGACTCGACTCTAAAAAAGTCAAGGTCGCTCAACCCTAGTCACACGTGTATTCTATTTTCAGAAACAAATAAATTGCTTATAATAAAGACCTGGAGATTAATCTACAATTCTGTGATTATTATATGTAAGAACCTGGGAACTCATGTACTGTATTGACAAGTGCTGAGGGCCAGAGCAGCTCATTTAAAAATATACCGCATTTTTCGCTTTATAAGATGCACCCCCAAATTTGGTGAAGAAAAAGAGAAAAAAATAATTTCATGTTAAATGAGGGTCTGTCTTATATATGATTTGAAAGATGGACGCTGGCATTATATGTCCCTCATCCTTGTATTTATATAACCCCCATCCTGGCCCATGCCCCCTCCCCCCCCCCCGTGCTGGTACATTGCCCCGTGTGCTGCTGGCTGGCATATCATCCTGGATATGGCCCCCCCATCACTATAAGCCCCCCTGCAGGCATGCACATAGCAGTGGTGATGGACAGCGGGTGCACTGAATATTACATGAGTCTAATGAGCGGGAGCACAGGACCTCCTGCTGTCTCTGCTGCAGCCAGACCACTCCAACCCCCTGACACCACTTCAGAGCCGCCCCCCTCCTCTACAGCACAGCGATTCAGATTATAAAACGCACCCCCCACTTCCCCCAAAATTTCGGGGAACAAAAGTGCGCCTTATAATCCGAAAAATAGGTACATGATATAGCTGCAAGCATGTATGAAATAAAAAAACTAGTTATTTGTTTTATTGTTGTAAAAAGTATACACATAATTAAATGGGAGAATTTGTGCCCCCATCACTGCACCCAAAGTCAATTATACCCCAGAAACACAAGAACATCAATTTTAAACCTAAAAGACACAGGTTTGGAGAAACATGACTTGCATTGAGAACAACTTTTCCCCTTTAGATGAATATAAAGATGACACAAGGAAGAAAAACATTTGAATTACATTAAAGTTTTATTGAAATAACAAGTTTGGCAAAATTATCAATATACACAGAGGATTTAAGTGTCTTCAGTTTCAGCTCATGGTACTAAGTCCAGATGTCGATATGTTCATAAATAAGATGCTTTGGGGAAAACTGTCAGAGAGAGTTCATACAGATTGGATCCAGAATTTGTTTTCAAAATTCAGTTGCCTCCGGTTCTTCTGTCTTCTCCATCAGCAAGGAAATGATTTCATCTGACGGAAAAGGATAAAATATAGATATTACACCACTATGAAATGCAGCAATAGGCAAAACTCTGCTAAATGTACCTATTTGTAATCAAATAAACTGGAATAATCTGAGTTTTTTGGAAATGGTCATGTTTTAGATATCATTGGCATCAATAATAATAAAAGTTTTAAGATCTATTCTGCCCCAAACTCATCCCGATCAATGCTGGCTCATATTTTGTGCAGTAGATTATAAGATTTGAGCTTGCAAAAAAAAATCACAATAAATAAAAGTTAACATCAAGTTGGTTATGATCCTTTACCATTTGTCCCAAGAACAGATATGGTATCTGGAGACCCTGGTAATGAATGGTGAAGTGCATTGTCCTCTTACCTGTTACTTTTTCCCTGATACATCTCGGCGTTCTTAAATATCCGGTCTTGGATTTCCTTGAGGTGACTAGGATAGTCCATGAAAATATTGCTTTGCAGACGGCAGTTGTAGCAGAGACGTGATATGATACCTTCCTCATGTTCCACCATCATCCTTCTATTATTACTCATTGACGTGTCGGAATAAGAAATTATTGCTTCTGAGTTTCCTAATGTGCATCTTTCTGGTAGATGCAGGAGACCACCATCAGAGAAGGATGGGTCTTCTCTCAGCCTGACCATGAAAGACCAGTTCCCGGTCCAAAAGCCAAAAAAAATTCGGATCTTGGTTGGACCCTTCAACACGGTGCAGAAGCAGCTCAAGTATTCAGCGACCTCCATCCCTGTTGTATGAGGATTTTGCACTGATACTATCACTTCTGTTTCCTTTACGTTAGTGGTGCAGTCAGAGGAGGCAGATTCTGGTCTTGATAATTTCTCCATTTTCTATTCCTCCCAATGATAGATGTATGGCAGAAGATTTCAGAAGGGTCTTCTCCAGGAGAATGTATGAAGGAAGAGCAAAGGCCCCAATTTATATCAGACTGGGGAGGGGCTCATGGATTTCCTGTCAATGTCTTCACTATCTTGGGTGTCAGGTAGAGTAAATCTGATTTACATAACAAAATTCTATTCAGTAGGTGAAGACCTCACACAAAACTTCTCAGAAAAGAGCTTCCCTCCAAATCTCTCCCCAAGGTCATATGTCTGGATATACATTTATCTATTTATCTGTAATGTATCTCATATTTTATCATTTCACACCTTTAGCTTTCCTGTTGACTATTTACTAAGTAATCATTTACCTGTGTATAAATGTCCAAAACTAGTATGATTAATATGTATTTCTCTCTATCGTGCATCGGTATTTAGGGGATTTATTCATCAGAGGAGCTATTAGAAAAATGTATAGATAGATCTAAAAAATGTAAAATATTTCTAAATATCTTCAAAACTTCACATAATAATAATTTACTATACTTCTATCAGTTGTCAAAAACAAACATAAAAGATTCCGATGCACAGTGCAGCCTGACCAACAGTACAAGAAATGTGTCTTTGGTTGCAGACCCTCCTGATGAAAGTTCCACTTCTCCTCACACATCTTTCTTTCTTTGTATGATCTCTGGTGTAATCATTCTTGATAATGACATACTATCTCAATGCACATTAATCGATTATGAAAGGGGTTTACTGAGGTCTCCAGCACATGCATTACCAGAACTTACTGCAGTATTTCCCAACAAAATGCTTTTGCCTGTTTTGATGTTTGTTATGAAAAGATTTTTATGTTAAGCAGTAATTTTTTTTAAATAAAGGGTACCGCCAAGGGGTCCAATTTAGTGGCTAACCCACAATTTCAGCTGGGTTCTGAGTTTGTTGTGGGATGTAGATAACATTTTCCTCATATTGATGAGTTTTTTTTTAAGAATTTAATGTGTTTCATACTTATCTCATTTGAATAGTTCAAGGTAAAATTAGCTCTGACGTCTGTCACTAATTCCAGCCTGTTTTTAGATGTAACTGTATTGATTTATAACAATAGGTTAAATACCTGCATTATGACAAGATTCCTGACCAGAATAATCTTTACTTTTGCAATAGCTGACATTACTGAGTTTTGACAATTTTTATCCCTGTGGTCTGTTCATTTTAAAGTAGAAATTTCTTATCATTGGATTCTTTACTGTTACCAGACTTGACATGACTTCTGCTCAGTTCTAAATGAATATCAACACAGTTCTAACTATTTACCTTTTCTCTATTTCATTTCTATTTACCCACCTATATCATGTACATTTGTCAAGGAAGAGACAGGACACCATCATATGTTGAGTTTGGACAAGGATTATAAAATTTATATGGGGATCTTCAACTTAAGGTACCTTCACACTCAGCGACGCTGCAGCGATACCGACAACGATGTCGATCGCTGCAGCGTCGCTGTTTGGTCGCTGGAGAGCTGTCACACAGACAGCTCTCCAGCGACCAACGATCCTGAGGTACCCGGGTAACCAGGGTAAACATTGTGTTACTAAGCGCAGGGCCGCGCTTAGTAACCCGATGTTTACCCTGGTTACCAGCGTAAAAGTAAAAAAACCAAACACTACATACTTACCTACCGCTGTCTGTCCCCGGCGCTCAGCTTCTCTGCACTCCTCCTGCACTGACTGCATATCGTTATGTGTGAAGGTACCTTTACTTTGAATCCATTTCATTTCTAACATGCTCCTGATACAATTAATTTGTCCTGGGCCTCTTAACTCTGACATCTACATATAAAATGCCCTGTGTATACCTTTGGCTTGGGTGGATCCTGGGTTTGTGCTCATTTCTATTCATGCAAAATTCGTGATGTGTTTACAAAACTTCCCAAAGGTGTGAACTCTGCAGACTCCATTGTTTCCCATTTATAATACAACTAGTTCCCTTGGATAATAATAACAGTGACCTCCATTATTTTGCAAGTGAACTAATACATGTACCTATACCAATGTGTCCAAAACCAGACATTTTTTTGGAAATAGCAATGAATACAAAGTATTTTATCTGGAACTTAAATTATAGATAAACAATACAGAAATATAATGTCATTTTTTCTTTCTTTATCACTCTGATGTATAGATTTGTTTATTAAAAAGAAATTGACAAATGACATCATCTGCTTCAAATCTGTTCATTTATCTATACTATATAACTGGTCTATTAATTTTTCTTTATCTCCATATCTTAGTAGATATATGAGTCCTTTTGACAAGTAGAGAACAATTTCGTCGACATTTGGGGGTAGAAGTGATTGACGCTGACACTTGGAGGTACAGGATAAAAGAGAACCAGACAAATGGGGTCCTGAATAATGACACAATCTTGGGGTACAAGATAATGATGCTTACACGTGGGGGATAGGATGAAAATACACGCTTAGGTAAAATGTGTAAAAATCATCAAATAATATAAGTGATGTATGAATGTATAATGGCTATTTAACAAGTGTTTCCAGATTATTGAAGTCATTACTCTTTCTTATACCTATAGTACAGGTTTAAGTTATGCTCATTTGTATGACAGCAGAATTGTTCTATATATGATACATTCACTATATTGGCAGGATGATGGATATGAATCTTGTGTAGTAGATACAAGTCCCGAAACATCACACAAGGAGGTTACTGTATTGTCTCCTGAATGAGGTCCATATTTTCCATTAAAGCAATTTACCAGGACAGGATTCCATGCCATCTTTTATCAATGACTTATCTGCCTTTTACTATGATCTTGGGTCTAAAAATTCTTGATAATGAAATACAAGTGTAGTTAGACCTAATAAATTATTACACGTTTATTGATTATGAAACTGGTTCCCTAAAGTCGTGGCACACTCACTACCAGAAATTATAGCAGTATTTTCCAGCAATAATTTGCCTCTCTTGATAATTGTTTTTTTAATGAAATATCATTATAAAAATGTTAGTGATTTTTTTGTTCAATAAAGGGATGCCACCGTGGGTGGATTATAATGAGGGAAATAATAATAATTATAATAATCTTTATTTTTATATAGCGCTAACATATTCCGCAGCGCTTTACACACATTATCATCACTGTCCCTGTTGGGGCTCACATTCTAAACTCCCTATCAGTATGTCTTTGGAATGTGGGAGGAAACCGGAGTACCAGGAGGAAACCCACGCAAACACGGAGAGAACATACAAACTCTTTGCAGATGTTGTCCTTGTTACTTCAATAAAACTTGAATTTAATGACATTTTTTTCTTTCTTGTGTCATCTTTATATTCATCTAAAAGGGAAAAGTTTTTCTCATTGTAAGTCCGGTTTCTCCAAACCTGTGTCTTTTAAAGTTAAAATTGATGTTTTGGTGTTTCTGGGGTATAATTGACTTGGGTGCACTAATGGGGGCATGAATACTCTCTGTCTATTATGAGTATGCATTTTACAAGCATAAAACAAATAATTTTTAACTCATTCATTCTCCCAGCTATATAATCTATATCTGAGCTGCTCTGGTTCTCTGTACATGTCAGAACACTACATGTGTTCCCAATTTCTTCACATAGGGTCACTTTGGGGGTCACTGAAAGTTTGGGGTCGATACCCCCAATCAAGGCTGAACAGTGACCCCGCAAAGTGACCCTTTTTAACATGGGCGCCTATGCTGGAGATTCCACAAATTTGGTCATTTTTCGAGGGTCACTGTTAAGCCTGGTTTGGGGCAATCAACCCCAAACTTTCGGGGGGTAGAGGAATACCATCTCTAGAGGGCCAAGGGTGTCCAAATTTTAGGGGCCCCCATTGACAGCCAAAATTCCGAAAAAATTACCCCACACTGATCAAGTCCATCTACAGACACCCTAAGAATTTGGGGTTGATACCCTCAAATGGCGCTGAATGGCGAGACCCCAAACTGAGCCAACTGTGCCCATAGGTGTCCATGTTAAACAGGGTCACTTTGGAGGGTCACTGTGCAGCCCGGTTTTGGGGTACCAACCCCAAATTTTCAGGGGTGTTAGAGGAGGACTTCATAAGTGTGGGTTAATTTTTTCAGAAGTTTTGGGGTCAATGGGGCCGCGGGGGTGTTGCTAGAGTTTTGACACATTTGGGGGACCCCAATGAGCTCCCCAAAATGTTTACACCCCTGGACCCCTATAGTGATTGTTCCTCTACCCCCCTAAAAGTTTGGGGCAATTGCCTCAAGCCAGGCTCAACAGTAACCCCCCAAAAATGACCACATTTGTGGAAACTCCAGCATGTTAAACAAGGACACTTTGAGGGTCACTGTTCAGCTCGACCCCAAATGCCCCCAAAACAGAGCCAACGGGCTCTGTAAAGCTCCTGCCATTTTCCAAGACTTTGTGAATGATATGGATATGCTCACCACCTCAGTCGTAGATTATCTGGATGATATTTCCATCTACTCTCCAGATATAGACTCCCACCGGAGAGATGTTTGCAAAGTCTTCGACCTCCTACAGGCAAACTCCCTCTATGCCACGTTGGATAAGTGAGTTTGAGCAGGAGTCCTTGCCTTTCCTTGGCTATATCATCTCCGCTCAGGGATTGGCTATGGATCCTGCCAAGCTACAGGCTGTGATGGACTGGCAGGAACATCATTCTATCAAAGCGGTGCAGAGATTTATGGGGTTCATTAACTATTATTGCCAGTTTATTCCCCACTTCTCAACTTTGGTAGCCCTCACCAAGAAGGGAGCACATCCCAAATTGTGTTCGGAGGAGGTCTCCAAGGCCTTCCTCTCTATTAAGTCTCATTTTGCTAGTGCTCCCATCCTACATCGCCCAATGTAGATAAACCATTTATAATGGAGGTGGATGCCTCATCCGTCGGTGCCGACCACAAAAATTTGCTTTATTTACAGACTACCCAGCGGCTAAACTCTCGCCATGCTAGATGGTCCTTGTTCTTCTCCCGCTTCCACTTCACCCTCCATTATTTTTCTGGGGAGAACATCTGTGCTGATGCTCTCTCCTGCTCCGTAGTGTCATCAGTAGAGGAGGAGGAGCCTCAGTTAATTGTCCCTTCGGAGAGCCTGTGGACCGTGGTCCCAGTTTCGCTAGAGCCTCTGCCCCGGGCAAGACTTTTGTGCCATTTAACTTGTGACTGGAGGTTCTCTCTTGGGCTCACTCGTCCAGGGTGGGTGGACATTTTGGGACCGAGAGGACATCAGAGCTTCTGGCGAGAACGCACTGGTGGCTGCATATGGCCCGTGATGTCGGAGACTATATTCAAGCGTGTGTCTCCTGCACCAAGAATAAGTCTCCTTGACAACGGCCTGCTGGGCTACTTTACCCCCTGTCGGTGGCAGACAGGCCCTGGGAAATGGTCGGGATGGACTTTGTGATGGGCTTACCCAAGTCCCGTAGCGGCACCATTATTTGGGTAGTCACCGACCATTTTTCCAAAGTGGTGCACTTGGTGCCTCTTCCACAACCACCTTCTGCATGGGCCTTGGTGGTGTTGTTTATTAAGCATGTTTTCCGCCTACACGGTATGCCAGACAAAATTGTCAGTGAACAACGTCCTCAGTTTGCATCTCGGTTCTGGAGAGAGATTTGTCATCTTCTCAGCATCGAGCTGAATCTCTCTTCAGCATACCATCCAGGAGATGAATGGGTTGGTAGAGAGGGCCAACTAGACCCTGGTCACATACCTTCGACATTTTGTCTCAGCCAGGCATGATGACTGGGCATCCTTGCTACCATGGGCAGAGTTTGCGTTGAACAGCGCCGTGGCTGACTCCACTGGGCAGACCCCATTCCTCCTTAATTACAGCCAGCATCCGCAGGTTCCTGTACCCATGCACTTTTCTAACGCTGACTCCAAGGTGGCAGACTGGGCTGTGGAGGCACTTGACATTTGGGACCGCACATAGGATGCTATCCGGGCCTCCAAGGTGAGAATGAGTGTCTCTGCCGATGTACATCGGCTCCTCGCTCTGACCTTTGCTCCTGGTGATTTAGTGTGGCTCTCCGCCCGTAATATCAGGCTGCGAGTTGAGTCCACTAAGTTTGCGCCTCACTACCTCAGTCCCTTCAAGATCCTGGAACAGGTTAATTCTGTGGTCTACAGTCTGCCCCTTCCTCCACACCTAGGCATCACCAAAACCTTTCATGTGTCCCTCCTAAAGCCCGTCCACATGTCCCGGTTTTCTGAGCCATCTGCCGGGACATCAGGTTCATCCACGGATGAATGCAAGGTGAATGCCATCGTGGGGTGTAAGGTGGTACGTGGCAAAAAATTCTATTTGGTGGATTGGAAGGGTCTCGGCCCAGAGAACAGGTCCTGGGAGCCTGTTGAGCAAATTCAGGTTCCGCAGCTCATTGAGATGGGTAGTACCATTCCGCAGCTCATTGAGAGAGGTAATGTTAGGTGTCGAGTTCCCGCCTCTGCACAGGGGGAACCTCAAACCATCTCCGCTGCGGTCTCCCATTCTTCTCCAGCCGCAGTGGAGTCTGGTCAGCGGAGACGTCAGTCCCAGCGTCTAGCTCAGGCTGATACTGGACAACTGGTTACTACTGCCCTTCCAGGCTCTGTCCTTGTAGCCAGCAAGGCTCAGCAGCAAGCATGTCTTTCTGGGACTGAGACCTGCTTTTCACAAACTGAGCATGCCCACGGAATGACCTCCCATTGGAGGTCGGGGGTCACATGCTCAGGTCCTGTTGCGACTCCTATTGGTCCATCTGGAAGGTCTTGTAGCACTGCCGCTCTAAAAGGTTCACATGGCCACTGGGCCATGCGCTAGTGTACACTTGTGAACGTGTGTGTTGATGAGAGAAAGTCGCTCTTTAATTATCCCCTCCCTTGTGTTTGACTGCTCGTGAAAGGTGGATGATTGCTATCTAGCGCCCGACTTGCTATCAGCACAAGAACACACAAAACAGCGTCTATTTGCTGTGACCGACAGTACGGCCCCGTGCGCTATCAGAGTGCTTTCCTAACCCAAATCTGGGTGGTTAGTGGCGTCCGTCAGTGCGGCACCGCACGCACTCTCGGGCATCTTAATTATTATCTCTGTTACTCTGACACACCAGTTGCAGTGTCGAACGCAAGAAGTCTAGTTGTACTCTATCCTGAGTCTTGTGGTAGAGTTCAGTGACTTCTTGCTTGCACTCTTTATGTGCTACCACGGCCCTGTGACGCAAGAAGGTTCACTTTCTTCATACTGGGTGAAGTTAACCTGTGTGTGAATTCATATTATACCACCATATAGTCCGTCATTACTTAGCAGCAGGTTCCATCCCTGCATGGTAGACCACGGGCTGCGAACACACCTTACACTATCTTTCTAATTATTTGGTGCATTCCACTAGCCCTAATACTGTATAATGTAAGTCCGGGTTTGCTTCCTTCATACCGGGTGAAGCTAGCCTGTGTGTGTACTCACATAATACTGCCATATAGTCCGTGATTACCAAGCAGCAGATGTCTTAGGCTACTTTCACACTTCCGTCTTTTTTCTTCAGTTGCAATCTGTCGTTATGGGCAAAAAACGGATCCTGCAAATGTGCTTACAGGATGCGTTTTTTGCCCATAGACTTGCATTAGAGACGGATGGGCACATGTCGCATCTGTCGTGCGACGGATCCATCGTGTTTTGGTGGACGTGACGCACAAAAAAACGTTCAATGTAACTTTTTTTGTGCGACATGTCCGCCATTTTCGACTGCGCATGCGCGGCCGAAACTCCGCCCCCTTCTCCCCGCTCATCACAATGGGCAGCGGATGCGTTGTAAAACTGCATCCGCTGCCCACGTTGTGCTAAATATAGCACGTCCGTCGGTACATCAGGCCGACGGTTTGCGATGGCCCCGTACCGACGGAAGTGTGAAAGTAGCCTTAGCTGCACGGTGGACCCCGGACTGCGAACACACCTTATATTATCTCTAATTATTATTTGGTGCGTTCGCCAGTCCTAACCACGTATGCCTGCTAAAATACGATTTTTCAAAAACAGATACACCAGGACTCAGCCTGACTTAACCCATTACTTGCCAAATTAAATTTTTGACAAGTACGGATTTTTCAGAAAAGGCCGTCCCAATATTCAATTAAAAATGACAATGACATGATTTCCCATTTTGAAAACATTCATTTTACAAACACAACACAAACAATTGGACCTAATTACAAAAATTATAATCCTAGTTGTTAGAAGCTAAAGATTAGGCGTCCCAAAAAAAGGACATTGGTAGATAATGGGTAAACAGACTGTATTAATGTGATATAAGTGTAATTGAATTTTATACTAGTAGGATTTGTACGGTGTTTTTATGATACCTGAAGAAGGATATATACTGTATCCGAAACGCGTTGTATCTCTTCTATTTTAAGTTATGAAATAAAAAAATATGAAATATCATCTTTGAATGTGAGTCCTGGGAAGCGCTGCCATTCATGGGCTGGATGTGCTTTTCTTGAACTACTCATCCTGTGTGAGCCTTACTCTGGCTCTCTCACTTGGATCCACCCGAGGCAAGCTGCAAGCCCTGTATATTGAAAAGTATCTCAGAGGGAATTTGGAGGATACACGATCTAAAGCCATTTTAGTCTTTTATCAGGTGAGTGCATAAAATTGTGCACCCTTTAAAGACTATAATATTGTGTTTACGCACTTAGGGCGCCGCGATTTGTCTGTTCTTCTCTCCCAAACAGGGTTTTTTTGTTAACCCATTACTTGCCAAATTAAATTTTTGACAAGTACGGATTTTTCAGAAAAGGCCGTCCCAATATTCAATTAAAAATGACAATGACATGATTTCCCATTTTGAAAACATTCATTTTACAAACACAACACAAACAATTGGACCTAATTACAAAAATTATAATCCTAGTTGTTAGAAGCTAAAGATTAGGCGTCCCAAAAAAAGGACATTGGTAGATAATGGGTAAACAGACTGTATTAATGTGATTTTTGCATTTTGGTGAATTTAACAAAATTTAACAAAAAAAAAGTGGCACAAGACTAGCACACAGAACTTTGCTACGCATGCCTGAGGAAATATGATTTTTCAAAAACATATACACCAGGACTCAGTCTGACTTAACAGACTGTATAAATGTGTTTTTTGCTTTTTGGTGAATTTAAAAAAAAAAAGAGTAGAACGAGGCTAGCATACAGAATTATGCTATGTATGCCTACAAAACTAAGATTTTTAACCCCTTCCTGTTATGGCTGGCAATCAGGCAACACAGCGTGCAGTAATCAGCGCACATACAGAGATCTGGCAATAACCAAAAACAATAGGACGAGCTCTGAGACGTGGTATCTGTAGACTGCAGTACCTGATCTATCCTCACACAACTATAAGCAGCAGTGGATTGCGCCTATCACTACCTATGCAACTCGGCACTGCCTGAGGAGCTGACTAGCCTGAAGATAGAAATACAAGCCTGACTTACCTCAGAGAAATACCCCAAAGGAATAGGCAGCCCCCCACATATAATGACTGTTAGCAAGATGAAAAGACAAACGTAGGAATGAAATAGATTCAGCAAAGTGAGGCCCGATATTCTAGACAGAGCGAGGATAGCAAAGAGAACTATGCAGTCTACAAAAAACCCTAAAACGAAAACCACGCAAAGGGGCAAAAAGACCCACCGTGCCGAACTAACAGCACGGCGGTGCACCCCTTTGCTTCTCAGAGCTTCCAGCAAAAGTAAATAGCAAGCTGGACAGAAAAAACAGAAAACAAACTAGAAGCACTTATCTAGCAGAGCAGCAGGCCCAAGGAAAGATGCAGTAGCTCAGATCCAACACTGGAACATTGACAAGGAGCAAGGAAGACAGACTCAGGTGGAGCTAAATAGCAAGGCAGCCAACGAGCTCACCAAAACACCTGAGGGAGGAAGCCCAGAGACTGCAATACCACTTGTGACCACAGAAGTGAATTCAGCCACAGAATTCACAACAGTACCCCCCCCTTGAGGAGGGGTCACCGAACCCTCACCAGAACCCCCAGGCCGACCAGGATGAGCCACATGAAAGGCACGAACAAGATCTGGGGCATGGACATCAGAGGCAAAAACCCAGGAATTATCTTCCTGAGCATAACCCTTCCATTTGACCAGATACTGGAGTTTCCGTCTAGAGACACGAGAATCCAAAATCTTCTCCACAATATACTCCAATTCCCCCTCCACCAAAACAGGGGCAGGAGGCTCCACAGATGGAACCATAGGTGCCACGTATCTCCTCAACAACGACCTATGGAATACATTATGTATGGAAAAGGAGTCTGGGAGGATCAGACGAAAAGACACCGGATTGAGAATCTCAGAAATCCTATACGGACCAATAAAACGAGGTTTAAACTTAGGAGAGGAAACCTTCATAGGAATATGACGAGAAGATAACCAAACCAGATCCCCAACACGAAGTCGGGGTCCCACACGGCGTCTACGATTAGCGAAAAGCTGAGCCTTCTCCTGGGACAAGGTCAAATTGTCCACTACCTGAGTCCAGATCCGCTGCAACCTGTCCACCACAGAATCCACACCAGGACAGTCCGAAGACTCAACCTGTCCTGAAGAGAAACGAGGATGGAACCCAGAATTGCAGAAAAATGGAGAGACCAAGGTAGCCGAGCTGGCCCGATTATTAAGGGCGAACTCAGCCAACGGCAAAAATGACACCCAATCATCCTGGTCAGCGGAAACAAAACATCTCAGATATGTTTCCAAGGTCTGATTGGTTCGTTCGGTCTGGCCATTAGTCTGAGGATGGAAGGCCGAGGAGAAAGATAGGTCAATGCCCATCCTACCACAAAAGGCTCGCCAGAACCTCGAGACAAACTGGGAACCTCTGTCAGAAACAATATTCTCAGGAATGCCATGTAAACGAACCACATGCTGGAAGAACAAAGGCACCAAATCAGAGGAGGAAGGCAATTTAACCAAGGGCACCAGATGGACCATTTTAGAAAAGCGATCACAGACCACCCAAATGACCGACATTTTTTGAGAAACGGGAAGGTCAGAAATGAAATCCATCGAAATATGTGTCCAAGGCCTCTTCGGGACCGGCAAGGGCAAAAGCAACCCACTGGCACGTGAACAGCAGGGCTTAGCCCTAGCACAAATTCCACAGGACTGCACAAAAGCACGCACATCCCGCGACAGAGATGGCCACCAGAAGGATCTAGCAACCAACTCCCTGGTACCAAAGATTCCTGGATGACCGGCCAGCACCGAACAATGAAGTTCAGAGATAACTTTACTAGTCCACCTATCAGGGACGAACAGTTTCTCGGCCGGACAACGATCAGGTTTATTAGCCTGAAATTTCTGCAACACTCTCCGCAAATCAGGGGAGATGGCAGACACAATGACTCCTTCCTTGAGGATACTCGCCGGCTCAGATAACCCCGGAGAGTCGGGCACAAAACTCCTAGACAGAGCATCCGCCTTCACATTTTTAGAGCCCGGAAGGTATGAAATCACAAAATCAAAACGAGCAAAAAATAACGACCAACGGGCCTGTCTAGGATTCAAGCGCTTGGCAGACTCAAGATAAGTAAGGTTCTTATGATCAGTCAAAACCACCACGCGATGCCTAGCACCCTCAAGCCAATGACGCCACTCCTCGAATGCCCACTTCATGGCCAGCAACTCTCGGTTGCCCACATCATAATTACGCTCAGCAGCAGAAAATTTCCTGGAAAAGAAAGCACATGGTTTGAACACTGAGCAACCAGAACCTCTCTGTGACAAAACCGCCCCTGCACCAATCTCAGAAGCATCAACCTCGACCTGGAACGGAAGAGAAACATCAGGTTGACACAACACAGGGGCACAGCAAAAACGACGCTTCAACTCCTGAAAAGCTTCCACGGCAGCAGAAGACCAATTAACCAAATCAGCACCCTTCTTGGTCAAATCGGTCAATGGTCTGGCAATGCTAGAAAAATTACAGATGAAGCGACGATAAAAATTAGCAAAGCCCAGGAATTTCTGCAGACTTTTTAGAGATGTCGGCTGAGTCCAATCCTGGATGGCCTGAACCTTAACCGGATCCATCTCGATAGTAGAAGGGGAAAAGATGAACCCCAAAAATGAAACTTTCTGCACACCGAAGAGACACTTTGATCCCTTCACGAACAAGGAATTAGCACGCAGTACCTGGAAAACCATTCTGACTTGCTTCACATGAGACTCCCAATCATCTGAGAAGATCAAAATGTCATCCAAGTAAACAATCAAGAATTTATCCAGATACTCACGGAAAATGTCATGCATAAAAGACTGAAAAACAGATGGAGCATTGGCAAGTCCGAACGGCATCACCAGATACTCAAAATGACCCTCGGGCGTATTAAATGCCGTTTTCCATTCATCTCCCTGCCTGATTCTCACCAGATTATACGCACCACGAAGATCAATCTTAGTAAACCAACTAGCCCCCTTAATCCGAGCAAACAAGTCAGAAATCAATGGCAAGGGATACTGAAACTTAACAGTGATCTTATTAAGAAGGCGGTAATCAATACACGGTCTTAGCGAACCATCCTTCTTGGCTACAAAAAAGAACCCTGCTCCCAATGGTGACGACGATGGGCGAATATGTCCCTTCTCCAGGGACTCCTTCACATAACTGCGCATAGCGGTGTGTTCAGGTACGGACAAATTAAATAAACGACCCTTAGGGAATTTACTACCAGGAATCAAATCGATAGCACAATCACAATTCCTATGCGGAGGTAGGGCATCAGACTTGGACTCTTCAAATACATCCTGAAAGTCCGACAAGAACTCTGGGATGTCAGAAGGAATGGATGATGAAATAGACAAAAATGGAACATCACCATGTACTCCCTGACAACCCCAGCTGGTTACCGACATAGAGTTCCAATCCAATACTGGATTATGGGTTTGTAGCCATGGCAACCCCAACACGACCACATCATGCAAATTATGCAGTACCAGAAAGCGAATAACTTCCTGATGTGCAGGAGCAATGCACATGGTCAGCTGGGCCCAGTACTGAGGCTTATTCTTGGCCAAAGGTGTAGCATCAATTCCTCTCAACGGAATAGGACACCGCAAAGGCTCCAAGAAAAATCCACAACGTTTAGCATAATCCAAATCCATCAGATTCAGTGCAGCGCCTGAATCCACAAACGCCATGACAGAATACGATGACAAAGAGCACATTAAGGTAATGGACAAAAGGAATTTGGACTGTACAGTACCAATAACGGCAGAGCTATCGAACCGCCTAGTGCGTTTAGGACAATTAGAAATAGCATGAGTAGAATCACCACAATAGAAACACAGTCTGTTCAGACGTCTGTGTTCTTGCCGTTCTACTTTAGTCATAGTCCTGTCGCACTGCATAGGCTCAGGTTTACTCTCAGACAATACCGCCAGATGGTGCACAGATTTACGCTCGCGCAAGCGACGACCGATCTGAATGGCCAAGGACATAGACTCATTCAAACCAGCAGGCATAGGAAATCCCACCATTACATCCTTAAGAGCTTCAGAGAGACCCTTTCTGAACAAAGCCGCTAGTGCAGATTCATTCCACAGAGTGAGTACCGACCACTTCCTAAATTTCTGACAATATACTTCTACATCATCCTGACCCTGGCATAAAGCCAGCAGATTTTTCTCAGCCTGATCCACTGAATTAGGCTCATCGTAAAGCAATCCCAGCGCCTGGAAAAATGCATCAACATTACTCAATGCAGAATCTCCTGGTGCAAGAGAAAACGCCCAGTCCTGTGGGTCGCCGCGCAAAAAAGAAATAATAATCAAAACCCGTTGAATAGGATTACCAGAAGAATGAGGTTTCAAGGCCAAAAATAGCTTACAATTATTTCTGAAGCTCAGGAACTTAGTTCTGTCACCAAAAAACAAATCAGGAATCGGAATTCTTGGTTCTAGCATCGATTTCTGATCAATAGTATCTTGAATCTTTTGTACATTTACAACGAGATTATCCATTGAGGAGCACAGAGCCTGAATATCCATGTCCACAGCTGTGTCCTGAAGCACTCTAATGTCTAGGGGAAAAAAAAAACTGAAGACAGAGCTAAGAAAAAAAAATGCTGTCAGGATTTCTTTTTTCCCTCTATTGGGAATCATTGGTGTGGCTCCTTGTACTGTTATGGCTGGCAATCAGGCAACACAGCGTGCAGTAATCAGCGCACATACAGAGATCTGGCAATAACCAAAAACAATAGGACGAGCTCTGAGACGTGGAATCTCTGTAGACTGCAGTACCTGATCTATCCTCACACAACTATAAGCAGCAGTGGATTGCGCCTATCACTACCTATGCAACTCGGCACTGCCTGAGGAGCTGACTAGCCTGAAGATAGAAATACAAGCCTGACTTACCTCAGAGAAATACCCCAAAGGAATAGGCAGCCCCCCACATATAATGACTGTTAGCAAGATGAAAAGACAAACGTAGGAATGAAATAGATTCAGCAAAGTGAGGCCCGATATTCTAGACAGAGCGAGGATAGCAAAGAGAACTATGCAGTCTACAAAAAACCCTAAAACGAAAACCACGCAAAGGGGCAAAAAGACCCACCGTGCCGAACTAACAGCACGGCGGTGCACCCCTTTGCTTCTCAGAGCTTCCAGCAAAAGTAAATAGCAAGCTGGACAGAAAAAACAGAAAACAAACTAGAAGCACTTATCTAGCAGAGCAGCAGGCCCAAGGAAAGATGCAGTAGCTCAGATCCAACACTGGAACATTGACAAGGAGCAAGGAAGACAGACTCAGGTGGAGCTAAATAGCAAGGCAGCCAACGAGCTCACCAAAACACCTGAGGGAGGAAGCCCAGAGACTGCAATACCACTTGTGACCACAGAAGTGAATTCAGCCACAGAATTCACAACACCTTCCCGACCCATGACGCCACGTAGGCGTCATGAAAGTCGGTGCCAATCCGACCCATGACGCCTATGTGGCGTCATGGAAAGATCGCGTCCCTGCAGATCGGGTGAAAGGGTTAACTCCCATTTCACCTGGCCTGCAGGGACAGGGGGAGTGGTAGTTTAGCCCAGGGGGGGTGGCTTCACACCCTCGTGGCTACGATCGCTCTGATTGGCTGTTGAAAGTGAAACTGCCAATCAGAGCGACTTGTAATATTTCACCTATTATAACTGGTGAAATATTACAATCCAGCCATGGCCGATGCTAAAATATCATCGGCCATGGCTGGAAATACTAATGTGCCCCCACCACACCCCACCGATCGCCCCCCAGCCCCCCGATCTGGCCGGTACACTGCTCCGGCTCCCCTCCGTCCAGTGCTCCGCTCCCCCCCGTGTTCTTGTCCGCTCCCCCCGTGCAATCACCCCCCCTGCACTCCGATCCACCCCCCCCCGGTGCTCCGTTCCACCCCCCCGTGCTCCATTCCAGCCCCCCCGTGCTCCGTTCCACCCCTCCCGCGCTCCGATTCCCCCCCCGTGCTCCGATCCCCCCCCCGTGGTCCCCCCCCCACCCCATCATACTTACCGATCCAGCCGGGGTCCCGTCCGTCTTCTCCCTGGGCGCCGCCATCTTCCAAAATGGCGGGCGCATGCGCAGTGCGCCCGCCGAATCTGCCGGCTGGCAGATTCGTTCCAAAGTGCATTTTGATCACTGAGATAGATTATATCTCAGTGATCAAAATAAAAAAAATAATAAATGACCCCCCCCTTTGTCACCCCCATAGGTAGGGACAATAAAAAAATAAAGAAATTTTTTTTCCCACTAATGTTAGAATAGGGTTAGGGTTAGGGGTAGGGTTCGGGTTAGGGGTAGGGTTAGGGTTAGGGGTAGGGTTAGGGGTAGGGTTAGGGGTAGGGTTAGGGGTAGGGTTAGGGGTAGGGTTAGGGTTAGGGTTAGGGGTAGGGCTAGGGTTAGGGCTAGGGGTAGGGTTAGGGCTAGGGTTTCGGTATGTGCACACGTATTCTGGTCCTCTGCGGATTTTTCCGCTGCGGATTTGATAAATCCGCAGTGCTAAACCGCTGCGGATTTATGGCGGATTTACCGCGTTTTTTTCTGCGCATTTCACTGCGGTTTTACAACTGCGATTTTCTATTGGAGCAGTTGTAAAACCGCTGCGGAATCCGCACAAAGAAGTGACATGCTGCGGAATGTAAACCGCTGCGTTTCCGTGCAGTTTTTCCACAGCATGTGTACAGCGATTTTTGTTTCCCGTAGGTTTACATTGAACTGTAAACTCATGGGAAACTGCTGCGGATCCGCAGTGTTTTCCGCAGCGTGTGCACATACCTTTAGAATTAGGCTATGTGCACACGGTGCGGATTGGCCGCTGCGGATTCACAGCAGTGTTCCATCAGGTTTACAGTACCATGTAAACATATGAAAAACCAAATCCGCTGTGCCCATGGTGCGGAAAATACCGCGCGGAAACGCTGCGTTGTATTTTCCGCAGCATGTCAATTCTTTGTGCGGATTCCGCAGCGTTTTACACCTGTTCCTCAATAGGAATCCGCAGGTGAAATCTGCACAAAAAACACTGGAAATCCGCGGAAAATCCGCAGGTAAAACGCAGTGCCTTTTACCCGCGGATTTTTCAAAAATGGTGCGGAAATATCTCACACGAATCCGCAACGTGGGCACATAGCCTTAGGGTTAGGGTTGGAATTAGGGTTGTGGTTAGGGTTGTGATTAGGGTTATGGCTACAGTTGGGATTAGGGTTAGGGGTGTGTTGGGGTTAGTGTTGGAGTTAGAATTGAGGGGTTACCACTGTTTAGGCACATCAGGGGTCTCCAAACGCAACATGGCGCCACCATTGATTCCAGCCAATCTCGTATTCAAAAAGTCAAATGGTGCTCCCTCACTTCCGAGCCCTGACGTGTGCCCAAACAGTGGTTTACCCCCACATATGGGGTACCAGCATACTCAGGACAAACTGCGCAACAATTACTGGGGTCCAATTTCTCCTGTTACCCTTGTGAATCTAAAAAAATGCTTGCTAAAACATAATTTTTGAGGAAAGAAAAATGATTTTTTATTTTCACGGCTCTGCGTTGTAAACGTCTGTGAAGCACTTGGGGGTTCAAAGTGCTCAACACATATCTAGATAAGTTCCTTGGGGGGTCTAGTTTCTAAAATGGGGTCACTTGTGGGGGTTTCTACTGTTTAGGCACATCAGGGGCTCTGCAAACGCAACGTGACACCCGCAGACCATTCCATCAAAGTCTGCATTTCAAAAGTCACTACTTCCCTTCTGAGCCCCGACGTGTGCCCAAACAGTGGTTTACCTCCACACATGGGGTATCAGCGTACTCAGGAGAAACTGGACAACAACTTTTGGGGTCCAATTTCTCCTGTAACCCTTGGGAAAATAAAAAATTCTGGGCTAAATAATTCTTTTGAGGAAAAAAACGTATTTATTATTTTCACGGCTCTGCATTATAAACTTCTATGAAGCACTTGGGGGTTCAAAGTGCTCACCACACATCTAGATAAGTTCCTTTCAGGGTCTAGTTTCCAAAATGGGGTCACTTGTGGGGGGTTTCTACTGTTTAGGCACATCAGGGGCTCTGCAAACGCAACGTGACGCCCGCAGAGCATTCCATCAAAGTCTGCATTTCAAAACGTCACTACTTCAATTCCAAGCCCCGGCATGTGCCCAAACAGTAGTTTACCCCCACATATGGTGTATCACCGTACTCAGGAGAAACTGGACAACAAATATTGGGGTCAAATTTCTCCTGTTACCCTTGGGAAAATTAAAAAATTCTGGGCTAAATAATTATTTTGAGGAAAGAAAACGTATTTATTATTTTCACGGCTCTGCATTATAAACTTCTATGAAGCACTTGGGGGTTCAAAGTGCTCACCACACATCTAGATAAGTTCCTTTCAGGGTCTAGTTTCCAAAATGGGGTCACTTGTGGGGGGTTTCTACTGTTTAGGCACATCAGGGGCTCTGCAAACGCAACGTGACGCCCGCAGAGCATTCCATCAAAGTCTGCATTTCAAAACGTCACTACTTCAATTCCAAGCCCCGGCATGTGCCCAAACAGTAGTTTACCCCCACATATGGTGTATCACCGTACTCAGGAGAAACTGGACAACAAATATTGGGGTCAAATTTCTCCTGTTACCCTTGGGAAAATTAAAAAATTCTGGGCTAAATAATTATTTTTGAGGAAAGAAAACGTATTTATTATTTTCACGGCTCTGCATTATAAACTTCTATGAAGCGCTTGGGGGTTCAAAGTGCTCACCACACATCTAGATAAGTTCCTTTCGGGGTCTAGTTTCCAAAATGGGGTCACTTGTTGGGGGTTTCTACTGTTAAGCCACATCAGGGGCTGTGCAAACGCAACGTGACGCCCACAGAGCATTCCATCAAAGTCTGCATTTCAAAACGTCACTACTTCACTTACGAGCCTCGGCATGTGCCCAAACAGTGGTTTACCCCCACATATGGGGTATCAGCGTACTCAGGAGAAACTGGACAACAACTTTTGGGGTCAAATTTCTCCTGTTACCCTTGGGAAAATAAAAAATTGCAGGCTAAAAGATCATTTTTGAGAAAATAATTTTTATTTTTTATTTTCATGGCTCTGCGTTATAAACTTCTGTGAAGCACTTGGGGGTTCAAAGTCCTCACCACACATCTAGATTAGTTCCTTTGGGGGTCTAGTTTCCAAAATGGTGTCATTTCTGGGGGATCTCCAATGTTTAGGCACACAGGTGCTCTCCAAACGTGACATGGTGTCCGCTAATGATTGGAGCTAATTTTCCATTTAAAAAGCCAAATGGCGTGCCATCCCTTCCGAGCCCTGCCGTGCGCCCAAACAGTGGTTTACCCCCACATATGGGGTATCAGCCTACTCAGGACAAACTGGACAACAATATTTGGGGTCCAATTTCTCCTATTATCCTTGGCAAAATAGGAAATTCCAGGCTAAAAAATCATTTTTGAGGAAAGAAAAATTATTTTTTATTTTCATGGCTCTGCGTTATAAACTTCTGTGAAGCACCTGGGGGTTTAAAGTGCTCAATATGCATCTAGATAAGTTCCTTGGGGGGTCTAGTTTCCAAAATGGGGTCACTTGTGGGGGAGCTCCAATGTTTAGGCACACAGGGGCTCTCCAAACGCGGCATGGTGTCCGCTAACAATTGGAGCTAATTTTCCATTCAAAAAGTCAAAAGGGCGCTCCTTCCCTTCCGAGCCCTGCCGAGTGCCCAAACAGTGGTTTACCCCCACATATGAGGTATCGACGTACTCGGGAGAAATTGCCCAGCAAATTTTATGATCCGTTTTATCCTACTGCCCATGTGAAAATGAAAAAATTGAGGCGAAAAGAATTTTTTTGTGAAAAAAAAGTACTTTTTCATTTTTACAGATCAATTTGTGAAGCACCTGAGGGTTTAAAGTGCTCACTAGGCATCTAAATAAGTTCCTTGGGGGGTCTAGTTTCCAAAATGGGGTCACTTGTGGGGGAGCGCCAATGTTTAGGCACACAGGAGCTATCCAAACGCGACATGGTGTCCGCTAACGATGGAAATAATTTTTCATTCAAAAAGTCAAATGGCGCTCCTTCCCTTCCGAGCCTTACCATGTGCCCAAACAGTGGTTTACCCCCACATGTGAGGTATTGGTGTACTCAGGAGAAATTGCCCAACACATTTTAGGATCCATTTTATCCTGTTGCCCATGTGAAAATGAAAAAATTGAGGCTAAAAGAATTTTTTTGTGAAAAAAAAGTACTTTTTCATTTTTACGGATCAATTTGTGAAGCACCTGGGGGTTCAAAGTGCTCACTATGCATCTAGATAAGTTCCTTGGGGCGTCTAGTTTCCAAAATGGGGTCACTTGTGGGGGAGCTCCAATTTTTAGGCACACGGGGGCTCTCCAAACGTGACATGGTGTCCGCTAAAGAGTGGAGCCAATTTTTGATTCAAAAAGTCAAATGGCGCTCCTTCCCTTCCAAGCCCTGCCGTGCGCCCAAACAGTGGTTTACCCCCACATATGAGGTATCAGCGTACTCAGGACAAATTGGACAACAACTTTCGTGGTTCAGTTTCTCCTTTTACCATTGGAAAAATAAAAAAATTGTTGCTAAAAGATAATTTTTGTGACTAAAAAGTTAAATGTTCATTTTTTCCTTCCATGTTGCTTCTGCTGCTGTGAAGCACCTGAAGGGTTAATAAACTTCTTGAATGTGGTTTTGAGTACCTTGAGGGGTGCAGTTTTTAGAATGGTGTCACTTTTGGGTATTTTCAGCCATATAGACCCCTCAAACTGACTTCAAATGTGAGGTGGTCCCTAAAAAAAATTGTTTTGTAAATTTCGTTGTAAAAATGACAAATCGCTGGTCAAATTTTAACCCTTATAACTTCCTAACAAAAAAAAATTTTGCTTCCAAAATTGTGCTGATGTAAAGTAAACATGTGGGAAATGTTATTTATTAACTATTTTGTGTCACATATCTCTCTGGTTTAACAGAATAAAAATTCAAAATGTGAAAATTGCGAAATTTTCAAAATTTTCGCCAAATTTCCGTTTTTATCACAAATAAACGCAGAATTTATTGACCTAAATTTACCACTATCATGAAGCCCAATATGTCACGAAAAAACAATCTCAGAACCGCTAGGATCCGTTGAAGTGTTCCTGAGTTATTACCTCATAAAGGGACACTGGTCAGAATTGCAAAAAACGGCAAGGTCTTTAAGGTCAAAATAGGCTGGGTCATGAAGGGGTTAAACAGATACACCAGGCCTCAGTCTGACAAAACAGACTGTATACATTTTTTTGGGGGGGTGAATTTTTGAAGAAAAAAAAAAGAAAACTGCAGCTAGGTATACAGTAAATAAGCAGCAGCGGACAGTTATGGAGCTTTGGGAGGGATGCACTGGGAGCTATGTATGCACATACAGAGCCTGCAGGCCTTGCAATGATGTGGATATGCCATGCCCTGTCTACCTAGCGCTGCAATCTGGGGACCCAAGAATTAGCCCTAATAAGGACCGTTGGTTTCTCAGAAGTTGTGGACTGAACAGTTGCAGACCTACACTAACTATTAAAGTCGCAATCTCTGCAGCAGCTCTCCCTACTCTCGCTAAATCCGGAACAGAATGCGGCGAGCAGGGCGGCGCCGGGTCTCTTATACTCGGGATGATGGTGTGTGGCCAAGTCAATTGCTGCACGACCACAACAAAGATGGGTGCGGCGTTTCATGGCTTGGCAGACAATCCCTGCACCGTGATTGGGTCTCTAAAGTCCGCCAAAAATGCTGGGTGGAGACACCAGTTCCTGCCGAGTAATCCCGGAAATGCTCGGTGCTTGCCGAGTATGATGAGTACTGTGATACTCGGGCGAGTAACGAGTAGTGGCTAGCACATTCGCTCATCACTCTTTATAACATTTAGATATGAAAAGAAAAAGAATACATTTTTTCCACCAAAAAATACTGTTTTAGCATCAAATGTATAATTTCCACAAGGGATAATAGGAGAAAGTGGACCCCAAAATTTGTTACGCAATTTTTATGGAACCTGGCAGTGCCCCATATGTGGTTGTATACTATTGTTTGAGCACAGGGCAGGGGTCGGATGGGAAAGAGCTACTTGGCTTCTTGAAAGCTGATTCTGTTTGAATAGATAGTGGGCTCCATTAGTCGAGCCCCTAAAGTGTCAGAACAGCAGAGACCCCAACAAGTGACCTCATATTGTAAACTGTAAACTTCACTGCTTAAGGAATTGATCTAGGGGTTTAATGAGTATTTTTAACCACACACAGTATATAATAAGGAATAAGGAAGATTTTGCTAGAATAGCTTGTGGGCAATATTTACGGAGCCCCGAATGTCCCAGAACAGCAGAAACATCGCATAAGTGACCCCATTGTAGAAACTGCACCTTCCAATGAATTAATCTACGGCTGCAATGACTATTTTGTAACATCCATGCCAAGCTTTATTCTGGAGAATTGCAAGTATGACGGTTAGCGCCCATCCATTGTGCTCCCATACATTTTAGCACCTCCATATATTGTGCCCAGCTTGTGCTTCTAGAGCCACACACCCCGTAATGTTTAATCTGCCTTCTTTTGAACGGAATCCCTTCATGGAGGTCTCCCCAGTTCTACCGCAACAGACTCAAAGATATAGGGGGTTTATATACTGTACAGAAATGTCACACGTGTATTCTATTTTCAGAAACAAATAAATGAGAATATTGCTTATAATAAAGACCTGGAGATTAATCTACAATTCTGTGATTATTATATGTAAGAACCTGGGAACTCATGTACTGTATTGACAAGTGCTGAGGACCAGAGCAGCTCATTTAAAAATATACCGCATTTTTCGCTTTATAAGATGCACCCCCAAATTTGGTGCAGAAAAAGAGAAAAAAAATAATTTCATGTTAAATGAGGGTCTGTCTTATATATGATTTGAAAGATGGACGCTGGCATTATATGTCCCTCATCCTTGTATCTATATAACCCCCATCCTGGCACATGGCCTCCCATGCTGGTACATTGCCTCCTGTGCTGCTGCCTGGCATATCATCCTGCTTATGCCCCCCCATCACTATAAGCCCCCCTGCAGGCATGCACATAGCAGAGGTGATGGACAGCGGGTGCACTGAATATTACATGAGTCTAATGAGCAGGAGCACAAGACCTCCTGTGGTCTCTGCTGCAGCCAGACCACTCCAACCCCCTGACACCACTTCAGAGCCGCCCCCCTCCTCTACAGCACAGCGACTCAGATTATAAGACGCACCCCCCACTTCCCCCAAAATTTCGGGGAACAAAAGTGCGCCTTATAATCCGAAAAATAGGTACATGATATAGCTGCAAGCATGTATGAGATAAAAATAAACTAGTTATTTGTTTTATTGTTGTAAAAAGTATACACATAATTAAATGGGAATATTTGTGCCCCATCACTGCACCCAAAGTCAATTATACCCCAGAAACACAAGAACATCAATTTTAAACCTAAAAGACACAGGTTTGGAGAAACATGACTTGCATTGAGAACAACTTTTCCCTTTTAGATGAATATAAAGATGACACAAGGAAGAAAAACATTTGAATTACATTCAAGTTTTATTGAAATAACAAGTTTGGCAAAATTATCAATATATACAGAGGATTTAAGTGTCTTCAGTTTCAGCTCATGGTACTAAGTCCAGGTGCCGATGTGTTCATAAACAAGATGCTTTGGGGGAAACTGGCAGAGAGAGTTCATACGGATTGGATCCAGAATTAGTTTTCAAAATTCTGTTGCCTCCTTTTCTGTCTTCTCCATCAGCAAGGAAATGATTTCATCTGACGGAAAAGGAGAAAATATAGATATTACACCACTATGAAATGCAGCAATAGGCAAAACTCTGCTAAATGTACCTATTTTTAATCAAATAAACTGGAATAATCTGAGTTTTTCGGAACTGGCCATGTTTTAGATATCATCGGCATCAATAATAATAAAAGTTTTAAGATCTATTCTGCCCCAAACTCATCCCGATCAATGCTGGCTCATATTTTGTGCAGTAGATTATAAGATTTGAGCTTGCAGAAAAAAATCACAATAAATAAAAGTTAACATCAAGTTGGTTATGATTCTTTACCATTTGTCCCAAGTACAGATATATGATATCTGGAGACCCTGGTAATGAATGGTGAAGTGCATTGTCCTCTTACCTGTTACTTTTTCTATGATCCATCTTGGCGTTCTTAAATATCCGGTCTTGGATTTCCTTGAGGTGACCAGGATAGTCCATGAAAATATTGCTTTGCAGACGGCAGTTGTAGCAGAGACGTGATATGATACCTTCCTCATGTTCCACCATCATCCTTCTATTATTGCTCATTGACGTGTCTGAATAAGAAATTATTGCTTCTGAGTTTCCTAATGTGCATCTTTCTGGTAGATGCAGGAGACCACCATCAGAGAAGGACGGGTCTTCTCTCAGTCTGACCATGAAAGACCAGTTCCCGGTCCAAAAGCCAAAAAAATTTCGAATCTTGGTTGGACCTTTCAACACGGTGCAGAAGCAGCTCAAGTATTCAGCGACCTCCATCCCTGTTGTATGAGGATTTTGCACTGATACTATCACTTCTGTTTCCTTTATGTTAGTGATGCAGTCAGAGGAGACAGATTCTGGTCTTAATAATTTCTCCATTCTCTATTCTTCACAATGATAGATGTATAGCAGAAGATTTCAGAAGGGTCTTCTCCAGGAGAATGTATGAGGGAAGAGCAAAGGCCCCAATTTATATCAGACTGGGGAGGGGCTCATGGATTTCCTGTCAATGTCTTCACTATCTTGGGTGTCAGGTAGAGTAAATCTGATTTACATAACAAAAGTCTATTCAGTAGGTGAAGAACTCACACAAAACTTCTCAGAAAAGAGGCTCCCTCCAAATCTCTCCCCATGGTCATATGTCTGGATATACATTTATCTATTTATCTGTAATGTATCTCATATTTTATCATTTAGCACCTTTAGCTTTCCTGTTGACTATTTACTAAGTAATCATTTATCTGTGTATAAATGTCCAAAACTAATATAATTAATTTGTACTTCTCTCTATCGTGCATCGGTATTTAGGGGATTTATTCATCAGAGGAGCTATTAGAAAAATATATAGATAGATCTAAAAAATGTAAAATAATTCCGAATATCTTCAAAACTTCACATAATAATAATTTGCTATACTTCTATCAGTTGTCAAAAACAAACATAAAAGATTCCGATGCACATTGCAGACTGACCAACAGTACAAGAAATGTGTCTTTGGTTGCAGACCCTCCTGATAAAAGTTCCACTTCTCCTCACACATCTTTCTTTCTTTGTATGATCTCTGATGTAATCATTCTTGATAATGACATATTATCTCAATGCACATTAATCGATTATGAAAGGGGTTTACTGAGGTCTGCAGCACATGCATTACCAGAACTTACTGCAGTATTTCCCAACAAAATGCTTTTGCCTGTCTTGATGTTTGTTATGAAAAGATTTTTATGTTAAGCAGTAATTTTTTTTAGTAAAGGGTACCGCCAAGGGGTCCAATTTAGTGGCTAACCCACAATTTCAGCTGGGTTCTGAGTTTGTTGTGGGATGTAGATAACATTTTCCTCATATTGATGAGTTTTTTTGAAGAACTTAATGTGTTTCATACTTATCTCATTTGAATAGTTCAAGGTAAAATTAGCTCTGACGTCTGTCACTAATTCCAGCCTGTTTTTAGATGTAACTGTATTGATTTCTAACAATAGGTTAAATACCTGCATTATGACAAGTTTCCTGACCAGAATAATCTTTACTTTTGCAAAAGCTGACATTACTGAGTTTTGACAATTTTTATCCCTGTGGTCTGTTCATTTTGAAGTAGAAATTTCTTATCATTGGATTCTTTACTGTTACCAGACATGACATGACTTCTGCTCAGTTCTAAATGAATATCAACACAGTTCTAACTATTTACCTTTTCTTTATTTCATTTCTATTTACCCACATATATCATATACATTTGTCAAGGAAGAGACAGGACACCATCATATGTTGAATTTGGACAAGGATTATAAAATTTATATGGGGATCTTCAACTTAAGGTACCTTCACACTCAGCGACGCTGCAGTGATACCGACAATGATGTCGATCGCTGCAGCGTCGCTGTTTGGTCGCTGGAGAGCTGTCACACAGACAGCTCTCCAGCGACCAACGATCCCGAGGTACCCGGGTAACCAGGGTAAACATCGTGTTACTAAGCGCAGGGCCGCGCTTAGTAACCCGATGTTTACCCTGGTTACCAGCGTAAAAGTAAAAAAAAACAAACACTACATACTTACCTACCGCTGTCTGTCCCCGGCGCTCAGCTTCTCGGCACTCCTCCTGCACTGACTGTGAGCACAGCGGCTGGAAAGCAGAGCGGTGACATCACCGCTCTGCTTTCCGGCTGACCGACGCTCACAGCCAGTACAGGAGGAGTGCAGAGAAGCTGAGCGCCGGGGACAGACAGCGGTAGGTAAGTATGTAGTGTTTTTTTTTTTAACTTTTACGCTGGTAACCAGGGTAAACATCGGGTTACTAAACGAGGCCCTGCGCTTAGTAACCCGATGTTTACCCTGGTTACCAGTGAAGACATTGCTGGATCGGTGTCACACACGCCGATCCAGCGATGTCTGCAGGGAGTCCAGCGACAAAATAAAGTTCTGGACTTTCCTCAGCGACCAACGATCTCCCAGCAGGGGCCTGATCGTTGGTCGCTGTCACACAGAACGATTTCCTTAACGATATCGTTGCTACGTCACAAAAAGCAACAATATCGTTAACGATATCGTTATGTGTGAAGGTACCTTTACTTTGAATCCATTTCATTTCTAACATGCTCCTGATACAATTAATTTGTCCTGGGCCTCTTAACTCTGACATCTACATATAAAATGCCCTGTGTATACCTTTGGCTTGGGTGGATCCTGGGTTTGTGCTCATTTCTATTCATGCAAAATTCGTGATGTGTTTACAAAACTTCCCAAAGGTGTGAACTCTGCAGACTCCATTGTTTCCCATTTATAATACAACTAGTTCCCTTGGATAATAATAACAGTGACCTCCATTATTTTGCAAGTGAACTAATACATGTACCTATACCAATGTGTCCAAAACCAGACATTTTTTTGGAAATAGCAATGAATACAAAGTATTTTATCTGGAACTTAAATTATAGATAAACAATACAGAAATATAATGTCATTTTTTCTTTCTTTATCACTCTGATGTATAGATTTGTTTATTAAAAAGAAATTGACAAATGACATCATCTGCTTCAAATCTGTTCATTTATCTATACTATATAACTGGTCTATTAATTTTTCTTTATCTCCATATCTTAGTAGATATATGAGTCCTTTTGACAAGTAGAGAACAATTTCGTCGACATTTGGGGGTAGAAGTGATTGACGCTGACACTTGGAGGTACAGGATAAAAGAGAACCAGACAAATGGGGTCCTGAATAATGACACAATCTTGGGGTACAAGATAATGATGCTTACACGTGGGGGATAGGATGAAAATACACGCTTAGGTAAAATGTGTAAAAATCATCAAATAATATAAGTGATGTATGAATGTATAATGGCTATTTAACAAGTGTTTCCAGATTATTGAAGTCATTACTCTTTCTTATACCTATAGTACAGGTTTAAGTTATGCTCATTTGTATGACAGCAGAATTGTTCTATATATGATACATTCACTATATTGGCAGGATGATGGATATGAATCTTGTGTAGTAGATACAAGTCCCGAAACATCACACAAGGAGGTTACTGTATTGTCTCCTGAATGAGGTCCATATTTTCCATTAAAGCAATTTACCAGGACAGGATTCCATGCCATCTTTTATCAATGACTTATCTGCCTTTTACTATGATCTTGGGTCTAAAAATTCTTGATAATGAAATACAAGTGTAGTTAGACCTAATAAATTATTACACGTTTATTGATTATGAAACTGGTTCCCTAAAGTCGTGGCACACTCACTACCAGAAATTATAGCAGTATTTTCCAGCAATAATTTGCCTCTCTTGATAATTGTTTTTTTAATGAAATATCATTATAAAAATGTTAGTGATTTTTTTGTTCAATAAAGGGATGCCACCGTGGGTGGATTATAATGAGGGAAATAATAATAATTATAATAATCTTTATTTTTATATAGCGCTAACATATTCCGCAGCGCTTTACACACATTATCATCACTGTCCCCGTTGGGGCTCACATTCTAAACTCCCTATCAGTATGTCTTTGGAATGTGGGAGGAAACCGGAGGAAACCCACGCAAACACGGAGAGAACATACAAACTCTTTGCAGATGTCAGCGCTGCAAGGCTGCTGTGCTAACCACTGCGCCACCGTGCTGCCCTAATCTGCACTACTACCCAGTGTCTACGCTCCCATTGCTAGATAACCCTAACATCACATTGTGTGGTGGCCACATCTCAGAGCAGTTTGTGAATAACCTGTAGGTTACAATTGTTCAATACACCCCTAGATGAATTCCTTGAGGGGTGTATGGGGTCCCTTGTCGGGGTTTCTGCTGTTTTGGTACCCACAGGCTCTGCAAATAAGACATGATGTCTGAAATCTACTCCAGACAAATTCACGTTCCAAATACCAAATGTCGCTTCTTCCCTCCAAGCCTTGCCTTGTGACCAAACAGAATTTTTTTACTACATGTCCATTTAAATCTGAAGAGGTCCCTAAAGAAACAGGTTTTATAAATTTCGTGAAAAAATTAGCAATTGTTACTAAACTTTTAACAGCTCTAATATCCTAACAAAATAAAATTTGAAAAATTTAAAAAATGATGCACATGTAACGTAGACATATGAGAAATGTTATTTTTTACCAAAATTTGATATTTTTTCACAATTTACCGCAAAACATATTAACCTTAATTTACCTCTAACATGAAATACAGTGTCAGAAAAAAATAATCTCAGAATCACATATACAATGATATACATGAAATCACATATTTAATGATATACATTAAAGCGTTCCAGAATTGTCACAATATGAATTGACACTGGTCTGAATAAAAAAAGTTGGCCTGGTCATTAGGGTTAAAATTCTCCTTCACTAAAGGTACCGTCACACTGGACGATATCGCTAGCGATCCGTGACGTTGCAGCGTCCTGGCTAGCGATATCGTCCAGTGTGACAGGCAGCAGCGATCAGGCCTCTGCTGTGATATCGTTGGTCGGGGCAGAAAGGCCAGAACTTTATTTCGTCGCTGGCTCTCCCGCTGACATCGCTGAATCGGCGTGTGTGACGCCAATTCAGCGATGTCTTCGCTGGTAACCAGGGTCAACATCGGGTTACTAAGCGCAGGGCCGTGCTTAGTAACCCGATGTTTACCCTGGTTACCATCGTTAAAGTAAAAAAAACAACCACTACATACTTACCTACCGCTGTCTGTCCCCGGCGCTGTGCTTCTCTGCTCTGGCTGTGAGCGCCGGGCAGCCGGAAAGCAGAGCGGTGACGTCACCGCTGTGCTTTCCGGCCGCTGTGCTCACAGCCAGAGCAGAGAAGCACAGCGCCGGGGACAGACAGCGGTAGGTAAGTATGTAGTGGTTGTTTTTTTTACTTTAACGATGGTAACCAGGGTAAACATCGGGTTACTAAGCGCGGCCCTGCGCTAAGTAACCCGATGTTTACCCTGGTTACCGGCATCGTTGGTCGCTGGAGAGCTGTCTGTGTGACAGCTCTCCAGTGACCAAACAGCGATGCTGCAGCGATCCGGATTGTTGTCGGTATCGCTGCAGCGTCGCTTAGTGTGACGGTACCTTAAGAGGCTCACTAAGAGGTTTAAGAAATCAGTCTGGTTTTGGGTGTATTGTCCTTTGCTAAAACTATTTGTTCAATTGAATAATAATGAATGGCACTGTTCATGAGATACAATAGATGGCAAAGGTAACACTTCTGTGGAGCCTTGCAAGGACCACCTAAGCCAATTGTGAACACAGAACATTTCTTATGTAAATGACAGGGTTAATTGTATAGAAAGCCACATGAAATGAAATGGATACAATTAAATAGAAGATCCCCATTTATATTTTGTAATCCTTGTCCAACTCAACAAAATGTGATCAGTATCTAATGTAAATGAAGCTGTCCTGATTCCTTGACGAGATACACGAGTGTGTAAATAGATATGAAATAGAAATAAAAGTTAATTAGTTAGAACTTTGTAGACATTGAGTTGAGCTTATCACACATGATATCATGTCTGGTAATAGCAAAGATTGATAACTAGTGTTGAGCGATACCGTCCGATACTTGAAAGTATCGGTATCGGATAGTATCGGCCGATACCCGAAAAGTATCGGATATCGCCGATACCGATATCCGATACCAATACAAGTCAATGGGACACCAAGTATCGGAAGGTATCCTGATGGATCCCAGGGTCTGAAGGAGAGGAAACTCTCCTTCAGGCCCTGGGATCCATAGTGAGGTGTAAAATAAAGAATTAAAATAAAAAATATTGTTATATTCACCTCTCCGGCGGCCCCTGGAACATCACCGTGAGGAACCGGCGTCCGGCAGGCTTCTTTGTTCAAAATGAGCACCTTTAGGACCTGCGGAATGACGTCGCGGCTTCTGATTGGTCGCGTGCCGCCCATGTGACCGCCACGCAACCAATCAGAAGCCGCGACGTCATTCCACAGGTCCTAAAGGCGCTCATTCTAGGAATTTATCTGAGGAATGACGTCGCGGCTTCTGATTGGTCGCGTGGCGGTCACATAGGCGGCATGCGACCAATCAGAAGCCGCGACATCATTCCGCAGGTCCCAAAGGCGCTTATTTTGAACAAAGAAGCCTGCCGGACGCCGGTGACTCGCGGTGATGTTCCAGGGGCCGCCGGAGAGGTGAATATAACAATATTTTTTATTTTAATTCTTTATTTTACACCTCCGATACCGGTACCCGATACCACAAAAATATCGGATCTCAGTATCGGAATTCCGATACCGCAAGTATCGGCCGATACCCGATACTTGCGGTATCGGAATGCTCAACACTATTGATAACTATTTTCTTCCTCAAAGTGTCAGACCACAGGGATAAACATTTTCTCAAAACTCAGTAGTGTCAACTATTGTAAAGGAAAAATTCCAGTAAGTTTGACAAAATTGTACTTAACCGAAGTTATATTTAAAAACTTGATGGAATGAGGGACAGAAACCAAACTTAATTTCATCTTAGGGTCTATATGAATGAGGTAAGTATGGAATTCATTGACTTCTTCACTGCAGCCCATCACTATGAGTAAATGAGTAAAATATTATCTATATATCGCAAAAATCTCAGAACTCAGCTGAAATTGTGGGTTAGCCTTTACATTAGCCCCCATCGCGGTACCTCTTTAGTAAATAAAAAAAAAGGGCATCAACAGGGAAATAGACTGGCTGCTGTAATGCTCCACTAATTCTTTAACCCTTTTTTTTAGACACGTTGAGCCCACGGTTCACTAGGTGAGTTTCCCCTTATGCCCTTGTTCTTTCTCCCCCCCACTCCATCAGGATTCATTAGGATCTATCAGTTTAATAGGGTACATTCCCTCTGTACACATTTTTTGCCACGCTCTGTCGTTTTGGTCCTATCGCCCCACTTCTACAAGGGTCGCTCTCGTACATGCCCAGTAACACCCCTGGCATCCCTGATTTATCTATACACACATACATCACGTCCTCGGGCATCCACATATATATATATATATATACATATTTTTTTATATATACGTGCATACACTTATAGGCGCCTACAGCACGTTCCCAGGCTCATATATGGAGGCTCATAACAAACGCTCCCATTGGTGCATGTGACCACAGCCGAACACACCCATCTTCTGGCATCATGCCCTTACATACACACAGCGCCGAGTGCGCATGCGCGGTTGCTCTAGCACAGAGCGCCACATCACTTCCAGTTGGAGATGCCGTACTTCCGGTACGGCGGTACCCGCAGTAGCATTTGAACCGGCCGCCTCCCCCATACTCGCAGGCCACATCCAGCAGGGCGCAGGAGCGTCGCTCACATGGGACAACCAAATATAACAGGTACCTACTCTCCTCCCACCCTGCTGCGCCACCACTGTCTCTACCGACTATTCCTTATCACAAAATGTCTTCCACAGGCCCACCAAGGATGTGACAGTACCTCACTGGGAATCTATGTGTCCCCATCTTTATTCTTACCAAGGTAACGAGATCATCTTATTATGCTAACCCTCCAATTATCATAACACCAATGGGGACTAATAACCATGTAGTACTGTGGGGTAACTATGTAATACCAACTGGACAAACCACCATAGCGTCAGTGGGGGTCAGTAGCACTGTATAACATCGCATGCCACACTATATCCCATGCCTCTCCCACTGTACATTTTTTCCACAAAAAAACTTCCATCCGCACTCTGTATGCCAAGGGGACCCTACTTACACACAACATCTAGATACCCTACGTATTTTGTTCGCACTTATCCCTATGTAACTTTGTTGTTCTATCATCCATCACAGTGACAATTTATACGCCAAGGGATCTTTGCTCATACTCTACATCTGCCACTCCTATATGTGTCCAATCATAAAACAAGGTAACTAGCTTATATGACACCTTTTTCTCCAACATCCCCGGTTCAGGTTAATGTCACAAACAAACTTTGAACCAAAAGTGTTGCTCTGCAACGATAGTCTCTTACCATCTCTGGCTCCTCTCCCTTTGTAAATATACCTGTATATGTTTGTAAATATCATTTATGCTTGTCTAGTTATTTTATCCATTGGTGTGTGTATATTATGATTTAGTTTATTCTCACGTTATATCTTCTTTGCCTTCATCGATGATAGCAGATTTAAAACTGACATTATCTCTCTGTTTTCTGTAGTAACCCCATGAATAAGACCTGGGAGTGTCGAAACGTTGGGTTTCTATCAGCACATTTTCTTTTCTTTTGTGGCAACATTGACTGTGAACACAACAAACTTGTGTAATAATTTTTTGCATTATACCGGTTCTGAGTGTGCGGTGATTTCCAAGTACATGATTGTTGGGACCACACGGTCTGTTCTACCAGCACCTCCCTGTTCTTGACCTGAGTGCACACCATTATCTCTCCTATGTCTCTGCTGAGCAGTCTCCTCTGTAGCTGGGGAAGAATGGGAGACAGCAGAGGACATGGTTCGAGATTCCCCCTGTGCAGCGGCGGGAACTTGACACATAGTTACATAGTTACATAGTTAGTAAGGCCGAAAAAAGACATTTGTCCATCCAGTTCAGCCTATATCCCATCATATTAAATCCCCAGATCTACGTCCTTCTACAGAACCTAATAATTGTATGTTACAATATTGTTCTGCTCCAGGAAGACATCCAGGCCTCTCTTGAACCCCTTGACTGAGTTCGCCATCACCACCTCCTCAGGCAAGCAATTCCAGATTCTCACTGCCCTAACAATAAAGAATCCTCTTCTATGTTGGTGGAAAAACTTTCTCTCCTCCAGACGCAAAGAATGCCCCCTTGTGCCCGTCACCTTCCTTGGTATAAACAGATCCTCAGCGAGATATTTGTATTGTCCCCTTATATACTTAAGGTACCGTCACACATAGCGACGCTGCAGCGATATCGACAACGATCCGGATCGCTGCAGCGTCACTGTTTGGTCGCTGGAGAGCTGTCACACAGACAGCTCTCCAGCGACCAACGATCCCGAGGTCCCCGGTAACCAGGGTAAACATCGGGTAACTAAGCGCAGGGCCGCGCTTAGTAACCCGATGTTTACCCTGGTTACCATCCTAAAAAGTAAAAAAACAAACGCTACATACTTACCTACCGCTGTCTGTCCTCGGCGCTCTGCTTCTCTGGTCTGGCTGTGAGCGCCGGGCAGCCAGAAAGCAGAGCGGTGACGTCACCGCTCTGCTTTCCGGCTGACCGACGCTCACAGCCAGAGCAGGAGGAGTGCAGAGCACAGCGCTGGAGGACAGACAGCGGTAGGTAAGTATGTACTGTTTGTTTTTTTACTTTTAGGATGGTAACCAGGGTAAACATCGGGTTACTAAGCGCGGCCCTGCGCTTAGTTACCCGATGTTTACCCTGGTTACCAGCAAAGACATCGCTGAATCGGTGTCACACACGCCGATTCAGCGATGTCTACGGGGAGTCCAGCGACGAAATAAAGTTCTGGACTTTCTTCCCCGACCAGCGATCTCCCAGCAGGGGCCTGATCGCTGCTGCCTGTCACACTGGACGATATCGCTAGCGAGGACGCTGCAACGTCACGGATCGCTAGCGATATCGTCTAGTGTGACAGTACCTTTATACATGGTTATTAGATCGCCCCTCAATCTTCTTTTTTCTAGACTAAATAATCCTAATTTCGCTAATCTATCTGGGTATTGTAGTTCTCCCATCCCCTTTATTAATTTTGTTGCCCTCTTTTGTACTCGCTCTAGTTCCATTATATCCTTCCTGAGCACCGGTGCCCAAAACTGGACACAGTACTCCATGTGCGGTCTAACTAGGGATTTGTACAGAGGCAGTACAATGCTCTCATCATGCGTATTCAGACCTCTTTTAATGCACCCCATGATCCTGTTTGCCTTGGCAGCTGCTGCCTGGCACTGGCTGTTCCAGGTAAGTTTATCATTAACTAGGATCCCCAAGTCCTTCTCCCTGACACCTAACATACATTGATCAAAATTTGTTTGAGCTTGTCCAAGGATTATGAAACGTATAATTTTCTGATTATTAAAGCCACAGAAAAGTGCGACCTCTGCAGTCTGTTGAGTCTCATGGACAATTCCATTAGATCAATTAGATAATAACAACAGTGCATCCTTTATTATTCAATTCTAGCAATAAATTTATTAAAGATCAATATAGCCAAAGCTGACTGGTATCTTGAAAGCTTAATTAAGACAAAAATGTTTTACATTTGTAGCTTAAATTTTAGATAGAGAGAGAAACATATTGTTATTTAGTTAATTTTTCTTTCTTCATCCCTCTGATGTATTGATTTATGCATTAACATTATATCTGTTCATCTATCTATACTGTGTAACTGGCCTGTCTTTTACCTTTTCTATATCTTCCTGTCTTAACAGATTTATGAAATATTAACCCCTTCATGACCCAGCCAATTTTGACCTTAATAACCTGGCCATTTTTTGCAATTCTGACCAGTGTCCCTTTATGAGGTAATAACTCAGGAACGCTTCAACGGATCGTAGCGATTCTGAGATTTTTTGACATATTGGGCTTCATGTTAGTAGTAAATTTATGTCAATAATTTTTGCATTTATTTGTGAAAAAAAAACAGAAATTTGGCGAACATTGTGAAAATTTCACAATTTTCAAATTTTGAATTTTTATTCTGTTAAACCAGAGCTATGTGACACAAAATAGTTAAGAAATAACATTAATCCCAATAAAATAATGCACCTAAGTGCAAGTAGGTATGCGCTTGATAATAGCCAATAAAAACTGTGTGCAATAGAGAATAAAATAACCCCTATGGGTAATAAACTAAGGCGCAAGTAAGTGTGCGCTTGATAATAGCCAATAAAGTCTGTGTGCAATAGAGAATAAGATAACCCCTATGGGTAATAAGCTAAGGCGCAGTTTCTCAATATGTCCACCAGAGAATTGTCCTTATTTACACCGGTAATCAATAGTCAAAGTGCTAGGCATGAATGTTCCTACCTCCGGTGATAAGTCTGTGATGAATAATGAAACTGCCGTGCTGCCGCTGTATTTCCAAGGAACTTCAGGCACAACGTGCTGATGCAGAGTCCAGACTGGTGGCTGCCCCGGCCGGTAGCAGCCACCTGAAACTAACCTCCGGGTTGGAACGGGGTCCTGAGATGTCGGACGCCGCGTGGTGTGAGAGCGGTAGGTCCGAGTGAGGCGCAGGACCTGCGTGACGTGTCTAGTCACATGACCGTTACCGGAGCCCGAGAGTGAATACGGAACGTAGTGAGGGTCAAACAACCAACGCGTTTCTGAGACTGCTGTCTCCTTCTTCAGGGTTAACCCTTGTTCCGTACTCTCCATCCTTATATAGTCTCTCCTGACATAATCGTTTCACTGAAATCCAAAAATTTCCGAGTCGATATTTAAGCCTCTGGGTGCAATGGTATCCAACGTAAAGATCCATTTAGTCTCGGCTCTGGACATGGCTTTGATGTAATCGCCACCTCTCCAATGGTGTACTACTTTCGCTATACCTGACACTTTCATATAATTTGTCCTTCCTTCATGGTATTCAATAAAATGTTGAGAAAGTGGGTGACCCATGAATTTATTTTTAATATTACGAATGTGTTCCCCTATTCTTATTCTCAATGATTGTTTTGTCCTCCCTACATAAAATTTTCCACACGGGCATTCTATAATATATATTACCCCAGTAGTGGAGCACGTCACAAAGTCCATAATTGGGAATTCCCTATCCCCTTTTCTAATATTTGTACATTTTTGCGTAATAGTTTGGTTACACATGTTACATTTGCGACATGGGAAGAATCCTTTTAATGTAGTGTGGAAGATGGAGGACTGTATAAGGGAAGGCTTCTTTTGTATGGTAGGCGCAATCAAGTTCTTCAGATTTTGGGATTTTTTGTATGTAAATCGGGGTTTCTCCGTAATCAATTCTCCCAATATTTTATCATTTTTTAGGATATGCCAATGCTTCCCAACTATCCTACGTAAGATGTTAGAATTGGTATTATATTTAGTTATTATAGGAATAAAGTCTATGTTTTCTGTAGTTTTAGGAACGGGATTAATAACATAGTAACATAGTAACATAGTTAGTAAGGCCGAAAAAAGACATTTGTCCATCCAGTTCAGCCTATATTCCATCATAATAAATACCCAGATCTACGTCCTTCTACAGAACCTAATAATTGTATGATACAATATTGTTCTGCTCCAGGAAGACATCCAGGCCTCTCTTGAACCCCTCGACTGAGTTCGCCATCACCACCTCCTCAGGCAAGCAATTCCAGATTCTCACTGCCCTAACAGTAAAGAATCCTCTTCTATGTTGGTGGAAAAACCTTCTCTCCTCCAGACGCAAAGAATGCCCCCTTGTGCCCGTCACCTTCCTTGGTATAAACAGATCCTCAGCGAGATATTTGTATTGTCCCCTTATATACTTATACATGGTTATTAGATCGCCCCTCAGTCGTCTTTTTTCTAGACTAAATAATCCTAATTTCGCTAATCTATCTGGGTATTGTAGTTCTCCCATCCCCTTTATTAATTTTGTTGCCCTCCTTTGTACTCTCTCTAGTTCCATTATATCCTTCCTGAGCACCGGTGCCCAAAACTGGACACAGTACTCCATGTGCGGTCTAACTAGGGATTTGTACAGAGGCAGTATAATGCTCTCATCATGTGTATCCAGACCTCTTTTAATGCACCCCATGATCCTGTTTGCCTTGGCAGCTGCTGCCTGGCACTGGCTGCTCCAGGTAAGTTTATCATTAACTAGGATCCCCAAGTCCTTCTCCCTGTCAGATTTACCCAGTGGTTTCCCGTTCAGTGTGTAATGGTGATATTGATTCCCTCTTCCCATGTGTATAACCTTACATTTATCATTGTTAAACCTCATCTGCCACCTTTCAGCCCAAGTTTCCAACTTATCCAGATCCATCTGTAGCAGAATACTATCTTCTCTTGTATTAACTGCTTTACATAGTTTTGTATCATCTGCAAATATCGATATTTTACTGTGTAAACCTTCTACCAGATCATTAATGAATATGTTGAAGAGAACAGGTCCCAATACTGACCCCTGCGGTACCCCACTGGTCACAGCGACCCAGTTAGAGACTATACCATTTATAACCACCCTCTGCTTTCTATCACTAAGCCAGTTACTAACCCATTTACACACATTTTCCCCCAGACCAAGCATTCTCATTTTGTGTACCAACCTCTTGTGCGGCACGGTATCAAACGCTTTGGAAAAATCGAGATATACCACGTCCAATGACTCACCGTGGTCCAGTCTATAGCTTACCTCTTCATAAAAACTGATTAGATTGGTTTGACAGGAGCGATTTCTCATAAACCCATGCTGATATGGAGTTAAACAGTTATTCTCATTGAGATAATCCAGAATAACATCCCTCAGAAACCCTTCAAATATTTTACCAACAATAGAGGTTAGACTTACTGGCCTATAATTTCCAGGTTCACTTTTAGAGCCCTTTTTGAATATTGGCACCACATTTGCTATGCGCCAGTCCTGCGGAACAGACCCTGTCGCTATAGAGTCACTAAAAATAAGAAATAATGGTTTATCTATTACATTACTTAGTTCTCTTAGTACTCGTGGGTGTATGCCATCCGGACCCGGAGATTTATCTATTTTAATCTTATTTAGCCGGTTTCGCACCTCTTCTTGGGTTAGATTGGTGACTCTTAATATAGGGTTTTCATTGTTTCTTGGGATTTCACCTAGCATTTCATTTTCCACCGTGAATACCGTGGAGAAGAAGGTGTTTAATATGTTAGCTTTTTCCTCGTCATCTACACAGTTCCTGTCTAGTTCTAGATAGAGCCATTTCTTTAGACTTCTCCAACATATTTATATCATATCCCTTCTCTAAAAAATTTTTTGTTAATATTGACGCCTCCATTTCAAAGTCCTGGGGTCTCGAACAATTGCGATGAATCCTAATATACTGGCTCTTAGCATTACCCACATGTCTACTTTACATTAGCACAATTTTAGAAACAAAATTTTTTTTTGCTAGATAGTTCTAAGGGTTAAAATTTGACCACCGATTTCTCATTTTACAGCAAAATTTACAAAACCATTTTTTTTAGGGAGCACCTCACATTTGAAGTCAGTTTGAGGGGTCTATATGGCTGAAAATACCCCAAACTGACACCATTCTAAAAACTGCACCCCTCAAGGTGCCCAAAACCACATTCAAGAAGTCTATTAACCTTTCAGGTGTTGCACAGCAGCGGAAGCAACATGGAAGGAAAAAATAAACATTTAACTTTTTAGTCACAAAAATATTTTAGCAACAATTTTTTTTATTTTACCCAGGGTAAAAGGAAAAACTGGACCCTAAAAGTTGTGGTCCAATTTGTCCTGAGTAGGGTTGAGCGAAACGGGTCGAACATTTTCAAAAGTCGCCGACTTTTGGCTAAGTCGGGGTTTCATGAAACCCGATCCGACCCCTGTGCGGGGTCGGCCATGCGGTACGCGACTTTCGCGCCAAAGTCGCGTTTCAATGACGCGAAAAGCGCCATTTCTCAGCCAATGAAGGTAAACGCAGAGTGTGGGCAGCGTGATGACATAGGTCCTGGTCCCCACCATCTTAGAGAAGGGCATTGCAGTGATTGGCTTGCTGTCTGCGACGTCACAGGGGCTATAAAGAGGCGTTCCCGCCGACCGCCATCTTACTGCTGCTGATCTGAGCTTAGGGAGAGGTTGCTGCCGCTTTGTCAGAAGCAGGGATAGCGTTAGGCAGGGTCCATTAACCACAAAACCGCTTGTGCTGCAGCGATTTGCACTGTCCAACACCACCCTCGGTGTGCAGGGACAGTGGAAGTTTTTTTTTTTTTTTTTTCCCCTCAGCGCTGTAGCTCATTGGGCTGCCCTAGAAGGCTCCCTGATAGCTGCATTGCTGTGTGTACGCCGCTGTGCAAACCAACTGCTTTTTTCAAAGCACAAATCCTCTTGTTCCTTCCTTTCTGCACAGCTATCTTTTTTGTTTGTCCACACTTTTTATTTCATTTGTGCATCAGTCCACTCCTTATTGCTGCCTGCCATACCTGGCTGAGATTACTGCAGGCAGGGAGATAGTAGCTGCCTGCCATACCTGGCTGAGATTACTGCAGGCAGGGAGATAGTAATTGTAGGACATTCCCTGTTTTTTTTTTTTTTTTTTTTTTGGTGGGAGATTAAGATTGGCAATTTGGCATTTCTGCTAGAGTGCCATCCCTGTGTGTGCCATCTCTCTCACATAGTGGGCCATAGAAAGCCTTTTCATTTTTCTGTATTTTTTTTTGTGGGGTGTATAAATTCTCCCTGATAAAAATACAGTGGGAGATTAATATTGGCCTTTGGGCTTGTGTGCCAGTCCTGAGTGTGCCATCTCTCTCACAAATAGTGGGCCATAGAAAGCCTATTTATTTTTTTTTTTGGTTTTATAAATTCTCCCTGAAAAAAAGGGAGATTAATATTGGCCTCTGGGCTTGTGTGCCAGTCCTGAGCGTGCCATCTGTGCCAGCCCTGAGCGTGCCATCTCTCTCACAAATAGTGGGCCATAGAAAGCCTATTTAATTTTTTTTTTTGTTTTATAAATTTTCCCTGAAAAAAGGGAGATTAATATTGGCCTCTGGGCTTGTGTGCCAGTTGTGAGCGTGCCATCTGTGCCAGTCCTGAGCGTGCCATCTCTCTCACAAATAGTGGGCCATAGAAAGCCTATTTAAATATTTTTTTGGTTTTATAAATTCTCCCAGAAAAAAAGGGAGATTAATATTGGCCTCTGGGCTTGTGTGCCAGTCCTGAGCGTGCCATCTGTGCCAGCCAGCCCTGAGCGTGCCATCTCTCTCACAAATAGTGGGCCATAGAAAGCCTATTTAATTTTTTTTTTTGTTTTATCAATTTTCCCTGAAAAAAGGGAGATTAATATTGGCCTCTGGGCTTGTGTGCCAGTTGTGAGCGTGCCATCTGTGCCAGTCCTGAGCGTGCCATCTCTCTCACAAATAGTGGGCCATAGAAAGCCTATTTAAATATTTTTTTGGTTTTATAAATTCTCCCAGAAAAAAAGGGAGATTAATATTGGCCTCTGGGCTTCTGTGCCAGTCCTGAGCGTGCCATCTGTGCCAGTCCTGAGCGTCCCATCTCTCTCACAAATAGTGGGCCATAGAAAGCCTATTTTATTTTTTTTTTGGGTTTTAGAAATTCTCCCTGAAAAAAGGGAGATTAATATTGGCCTCTGGGCTTGTGTGCCAGTTGTGAGCGTGCCATCTGTGCCAGTCCTGAGCGTGCCATCTCTCTCACAAATAGTGGGTCATAGAAAGCCTATTTAAATATTTTTTTGGTTTTATAAATTCTCCCAGAAAAAAAGGGAGATTAATATTGGCCTCTGGGCTTCTGTGCCAGTCCTGAGCGTGCCATCTGTGCCAGTCCTGAGCGTCCCATCTCTCTCACAAATAGTGGGCCATAGAAAGCCTATTTTATTTTTTTTTTGGGTTTTAGAAATTCTCCCTGAAAAAAGGGAGATTAATATTGGCCTCTGGGCTTGTGTGCCAGTTGTGAGCGTGCCATCTGTGCCAGTCCTGAGCGTGCCATCTCTCTCACAAATAGTGGGCCATAGAAAGCCTATTTAAATATTTTTTTGGTTTTATAAATTCTCCCAGAAAAAAAGGGAGATTAATATTGGCCTCTGGGCTTCTGTGCCAGTCCTGAGCGTGCCATCTGTGCCAGTCCTGAGCGTCCCATCTCTCTCACAAATAGTGGGCCATAGAAAGCCTATTTTATTTTTTTTTTGGGTTTTAGAAATTCTCCCTGGAAAAAAAAAGGGAGATTAATATTGCCCTTTGGGCTTGTGTGCCAGTACTAAGCGTTCCATCTCTCTCTCTCTCTCAGTCAGTGGGCCATAGAACGCCTATTTTTGGTTTTATTTGTTTTCTAAATTCTCCCTGAAAAAATCATTTTATTTTATTTGGTTTCTAAATTCTTCCTGATAAAATCATATTTTTTTTATTATTTTTATTTCTAAAGTCTCCCTGAAAAAAAAAAAAAAAAAACAACCAAAAAAACAGTGGGAGATTAATATTGGCCTTTCTGCTTGTGTGCCAGTCTTGACTCCTGGGTGTGCCATCTCTCTCTCTCTCTCTCTCTCTCTCTCTCTCTCTCTCTCTCCAATTGTGGTCCATAGAAAGCCTATATTTTTTTTCCTTGATTTGGGTTCTAAAATCTACCAGAGAAAATAACTACATCAATCATTGGTAGAAAAATATTGGCCTCTGGGTTTGTGTGCCACTCCTGACTCCTGTGTGCGTCATCTCTCAGTCAGTGGGCCATAGAACGCCTATTTTTGGTTTTATTTGTTTTCTAAATTCTCCCTGAAAAAATCATTTTATTTTATTTGGTTTCTAAATTCTTCCTGATAAAATCATATTTTTTTTATTATTTTTTTTTCTAAAGTCTCCCTGAAAAAAAAAAAAAAAACAGTGGGAGATTAATATTGGCCTTTCTGCTTGTGTGCCAGTCTTGACTCCTGGGTGCGTCATCTCTCAGTCAGTGGGCCATAGAACGCCTATTTTTGGTTTTATTTGTTTTATAAATTCTCCCTGAAAAAATCATTTTATTTTATTTGGTTTCTAAATTCTTCCTGATAAAATCATATTTTTTTTATTATTTTTTTTTCTAAAGTCTCCCTGAAAAAAAAAAAAAAAAAACAACCAAAAAAAACAGTGGGAGATTAATATTGGCCTTTCTGCTTGTGTGCCAGTCTTGACTCCTGGGTGCGTCATCTCTCAGTCAGTGGGCCATAGAACGCCTATTTTTGGTTTTATTTGTTTTATAAATTCTCCCTGAAAAAATCATTTTATTTTATTTGGTTTCTAAATTCTTCCTGATAAAATCATATTTTTTTTATTATTTTTTTTTCTAAAGTCTCCCTGAAAAAAAAAAAAAAAAACAGTGGGAGATTAATATTGGCCTTTCTGCTTGTGTGCCAGTCTTGACTCCTGGGTGCGTCATCTCTCAGTCAGTGGGCCATAGAACGCCTATTTTTGGTTTTATTTGTTTTATAAATTCTCCCTGAAAAAATCATTTTATTTTATTTGGTTTCTAAATTCTTCCTGATAAAATCATATTTTTTTTATTATTTTTTTTTCTAAAGTCTCCCTGAAAAAAAAAAAAAAAAAACAACCAAAAAAAACAGTGGGAGATTAATATTGGCCTTTCTGCTTGTGTGCCAGTCTTGACTCCTGGGTGCGTCATCTCTCAGTCAGTGGGCCATAGAACGCCTATTTTTGGTTTTATTTGTTTTATAAATTCTCCCTGAAAAAATCATTTTATTTTATTTGGTTTCTAAATTCTTCCTGATAAAATCATATTTTTTTTATTATTTTTTTTTCTAAAGTCTCCCTGAAAAAAAAAAAAAAAAAACAACCAAAAAAAACAGTGGGAGATTAATATTGGCCTTTCTGCTTGTGTGCCAGTCTTGACTCCTGGGTGTGCCATCTCTCTCTCTCTCTCTCTCTCTCTCTCTCTCTCTCCAATTGTGGTCCATAGAAAGCCTACATTTTTTTTCCTTGATTTGGGTTCTAAAATCTACCAGAGAAAATAACTACATCAATCATTGGTAGAAAAATATTGGCCTCTGGGTTTGTGTGCCACTCCTGACTCCTGTGTGCGTCATCTCTCAGTCAGTGGGCCATAGAACGCCTATTTTTGTTTTTATTTGTTTTATAAATTCTCCCTGAAAAAATCATTTTATTTTATTTGGTTTCTAAATTCTTCCTGATAAAATCATATTTTTTTTATTATTTTTTTTTCTAAAGTCTCCCTGAAAAAAAAAAAAAAAAAAAAAAACAGTGGGAGATTAACCCCTTTCTGCCATCAGACGTACTATTGCGTCCATGGGGGGTGGGCCCTACTTCCCAAGGACGCAATAGTACGTCATATGCGATCGGCAGCGCTCACGGGGGGAGCGGCGCCGATCGCGGCCGGGTGTCAGCTGCCTATCGCAGCTGACATCCGGCACTATGTGCCAGGAGCGGTCACGGACCGCCCCCGGCACATTAACCCCCGGCACACCGCGATCAAAGATGATCGCGATGTGCCGGCGGTGCAGGGAAGCACCGCTCAGGGAGGGGGCTCCCTGCGGGCTTCCCTGAGACCCCCGCAGCAACGCGATGTGATCGCGTTGCTGCGAGGGTCTCACCTCCCTCCCTGCTCCCTCCAGCCCCGGATCCAAGATGGCCGCGGATCCGGGTCCTGCAGGGAGGGAGGTGGCTTCACAGAGCCTGCTCAGAGCAGGCACTGTGAAGGCTGCAGCGCTGCATGTCAGATCAGTGATCTGACAGAGTGCTGTGCAAACTGTCAGATCACTGATCTGTGATGTCCCCCCCTGGGACAAAGTAAAAAAGTAAAAAAAAAAATTTCCAAATGTGTAAAAAAAATTAAAAAAAAATATTCCTAAATAATGAAAAAAAAAAAAAAAAATTCCCATAAATACATTTCTTCATCTAAATAAAAAAAAAAAAAAACAATAAAAGTACACATATTTAGTATCGCCGCGTCCGTATCGACTTGCCCTATAAAACTGGCACACTAGTTAACCCCTTCAGTAAACACCGTAAGAAAAAAAAAAAAAAAACGAGGCAAAAAACGACGATTTATTATCATACCGCCGAACAAAAAGTGGAATAACACGTGATCAAAAAGACAGATATAAATAACCATGGTACCGCTGAAAGCGTCATCTTGTCCCGCAAAAAACGAGCCACCATACAGCATCATCAGCAAAAAAATGAAAAAGTTATAGTCCTGAGAATAAAGCGATGCCAAAATAATTATTTTTTCTATAAAATAGTTTTTATCGTATAAAAGCGCCAAAACATAAAAAAATGATATAAATGAGATGTCGCTGTAATCGTACTGACCCGAAGAATAAAACTGCTTTATCAATTTTACCAAACGCGGAACGGTATAAACGCCTCCCCCAAAAGAAATTCATGAATAGCTGGTTTTTGGTCATTCTGTCTCACAAAAATCGGAATAAAAAGCGATCAAAAAATGTCACGTGCCCGAAAATGTTACCAATAAAAACGTCAACTCGTCGCGCAAAAAACAAGACCTCACATGACTGTGTGGACCAAAATATGGAAAAATTATAGCTCTCAAAATGTGGTAACGCAAAAAATATTTTTTGCAATAAAAAGCGTCTTTCAGTGTGTGACGGCTGCCAATCATAAAAATCCGCTAAAAAACCCGCTATAAAAGTAAATCAAACCCCCCTTCATCACCCCCTTAGTTAGGGAAAAATAAAAAAATGTATTTATTTCCATTTTCCCGTTAGGGCTACGGTTAGGGCTAGGGTTAGGGCTAGTGTTAGGGTTAGGGCTAGGGTTAGGGCTAGGGTTAGGGCTAGGGCTAGGGTTAGGGCTAGGGTTAGGGCTAGGGTTAGGGCTAGGGTTAGGGTTAGGGTTAGGGTTAGGGCTAGGGTTAGGGCTAGGGTTAGGGTTAGGGTTAGGGCTAGGGTTAGGGCTAGGGTTAGGGCTAGGGTTAGGGTTAGGGCTAGGGTTAGGGTTGGGGCTAGGGTTAGGGCTAGGGTTAGGGCTAGGGTTAGGGCTACAGTTAGGGTTGGGGCTAAAGTTACAGTTAGGGTTTAGATTACATTTACAGTTGGGAATAGGGTTGGGATTAGGGTTAGGGGTGTGTCAGGGTTAGAGGTGTGGTTAGGGTTACCGTTGGAATTAGGGTTAGGGGAGTGTTTGGATTAGGGTTTCAGTTATAATTGGGGGGTTTCCACTGTTTAGGCACATCAGGGGCTCTCCAAAAGCGACATGGCGTCCGATCTCAATTCCAGCCAATTCTGCGTTGAAAAAGTAAAACAGTGCTTCTTTCCTTCCGAGCTCACCCGTGTGCCCAAACAGGGGTTTACCCCAACATATGGGGTATCAGCGTACTCAGGACAAATAGGACAACAACTGTTGGGGTCCAATTTCTCCTGTTACCCTTGGGAAAATACAAAACTGGGGGCTAAAAAATAATTTTTGTGGGAAAAAAAAGATTTTTTATTTTTACGGCTCTGCGTTATAAACTGTAGTGAAACACTTGGGGTTCAAAGTTCTCACAACACATCTAGATATGTTCCCGGGGGGGTCTAGTTTCCAATATGGGGTCACTTGTGGGGGGTTTCTACTGTTTAGGTACATTAGGGGCTCTGCAAACGCAATGTGACGCCTGCAGACCATTCCATCTAAGTCTGCATTCAAATGGCACTCCTTCCCATCCGAGCCCTCCCATGCGCCCAAACAGTGGTTTCCCCCCACATATGGGGTATCAGCGCACTCAGGACAAATTGGACAACACATTTTTGGGTCCAATTTCTCCTGTTACCCTCGGGAAAATACAAAACTGGGGGCTAAAAAATAATTTTTGTGGGAAAAAAATTTTGTTTTATTTTTACGGCTCTCCATTATAAACCTCTGTGAAGCCCTTGGTGGGTCAAAGCGCTCACCACACATCTAGATAAGTTCCTTAGGGGGTCTACTTTCCAAAATGGTGTCACTTGTGGGGGGTTTCTACTGTTTAGGTACATTAGGGGCTCTGCAAACGCAATGTGACGCCTGCAGACCATTCCATCTAAGTCTGCATTCAAATGGCACTCCTTCCCTTCCGAGCCCTCCCATGCGCCCAAACAGTGGTTTCCCCCCACATATGGGGTATCAGCGCACTCAGGACAAATTGGACAACACATTTTTGGGTCCAATTTCTCCTGTTACCCTCGGGAAAATACAAAACTGGGGGCTAAAAAATAATTTTTGTGGGAAAAAATTTTTGTTTTATTTTTACGGCTCTCCATTATAAACCTCTGTGAAGCCCTTGGTGGGTCAAAGCGCTCACCACTCATCTAGATAAGTTCCTTAGGGGGTCTACTTTCCAAAATGGTGTCACTTGTGAGTGGTTTCTACTATTTAGGTACATTAGGGGCTCTGCAAACGCAACATGGCGTCTCATCTCAATTCCTGTCAATTTTGCATTGAAAAGTCAAACGGCGCTCCTTCCTTTCCGAGCTCTCCCATCCGCCCAAACAGTGGTTTACCCCCACATATGGGGTATCAGCGCACTCAGGACAAATTGTACAACAACTTTTGGGGTCCAATTTCTTCTCTTACCCTTGGAAAAATAAAAAATTGGGGGCGAAAAGAAAATTTTTGTGAAAAAATATGATTTTTTTATTTTTACGGTTCTGCATTATAAACTTCTGTGAAGCACTGGGTGGGTCAAAGTGCTCACCACACCTCTAGATAAGTTCCTTAGGGGGTCTACTTTCCAAAATGGTGTCACTTGTGGGGGGTTTCAATGTTTAGGCACATCAGTGGCTTTCCAAACGCAACATGGCATCCCATCTCAATTCCTGTCAATTTTGCATTGAAAAGTCAAACGGCGCTCCTTCCCTTCCGAGCTCTCCCATCCGCCCAAACAGCGGTTTACCCCCACATATGGGATATCAGCTTACTCAGGACAAATTGTACAACAACTATTGGGGTCCAATTTCTTCTCTTACCCTTGGAAAAATAAAAAATTGGGGGCGAAAAGATAATTTTTGTGAAAAAATATGATTTTTTATTTTTACGGTTCTACATTATAAACTTCTGTGAAGCACTTGGTGGGTGAAAGAGCTCACCACACCTCTAGATAAGTTCCTTAGGGGGTCTACTTTCCAAAATGGTGTCACTTGTGGGGGGTTTCAATGTTTAGGCACATCAGGGGCTCTCCAAACGAAACATGGCGTCCCATCTCAATTCCAGTCAATTTTGCATTGAAAAGTCAAATGGCGCTCCTTCGCTTCCGAGCTGTGCCATGCGCCCAAACAGTGGTTTACCCCCACATGTGGGGTATTGGCGTACTCAGGACAAATTGTACAACAATGATTGCGGTCCATTTTCTCCTGTTACCCTTGGTAAAATAAAACAAATTGGAGCTGAATTAAATTTTTTGTGAAAAAAAGTTAAATGTTCATTTTTATTTAAACATTCAAAAAATTCCTGTGAAGCACCAGAAGGGTTAATAAACTTCTTGAATGTGGTTTTAAGCACCTTGAGGGGTGTAGGTTTTAGAATGGTGTCACACTTGGGTATTTTCTATCATATAGACCCCTCAAAATGACTTCAAATGAGATGTGGTCCCTAAAAAAAAATGGTGTTGTAGAAATGAGAAATTGCTGGTCAACTTTTCACCCTTATAACTCCCTAACAAAAAAAAATTTTGGTTCCAAAATTGTGCTGATGTAAAGTAGACATGTGGGAAATGTTACTTATTAAGTATTTTGTGTGACATATCTCTGTGATTTAATTGCATAAAAATTCAAAGTTGGAAAATTGCGAAATTTTCATAATTTTCGCCAAATTTCCGTTTTTTTCACAAATAAACGCAGGTACTATCAAAGAATTTTTACCATTGTCATGAAGTACAATATGTCACGAGAAAACAATGTCAGATTCACTGGGATCCGTTGAAGCGTTCCAGAGTTATAACCTCATAAAGGGACAGTGGTCAGAATTGTAAAAATTGGCCCGGTCATTAACGTGCAAACCACCCTTGGGGGTAAAGGGGTTAATATTGGCCTTTCTGCTTGTGTGCCAGTCTTGACTCCTGGGTGTGCCATCTCTCTCTCTCTCTCTCTCCAATTGTGGTCCATAGAAAGCCTACATTTTTTTTCCTTGATTTGGGTTCCAAAATCTACCAGAGAAAATAACTCCATCAATCATTGGTAGAAAAATATTGGCCTCTGGGCTTGTGTGCCACTCCTGATTCCTGTGTGCGTCATCTCTCACTCAGTGGCCCATAGAAAGCATATAGTTTGTTACATTTGTTTTCTAAATTCTCCCTGCAAAAATCTATTTTTTTTTTTTGGGGGGGTTTCTAAAGTGTTCCTGAAAAAAATAAAAATAAAAAAAAAATAATAGTGTGACATTAATATTAACATTTGTGCTTCAGTGACAGTCCTGCGTGTGGGGCATCTCTCTAATTTGCAGCCACCAAAAAAAGAGTGTGTAACATTGGGCCTGATTTTCGCTGTGGTCTCACCAACCTGTAAAGGGGTAGCTAAATCATACTGAAGTTATAGCTCACCGTGTAAGTTGTGTGACTGCAACAAATAACGTTAGTTTGGTTACGTTTTTAAAACAATGAGGAAGTCTAGTGGAAGAGGTCGTGGCCGGGGGCGTTCATTGTCAGCTGGTAATGAGGGTAGTGGTAGTGGTGGAGCATCAGGTGGTCGTGGGGGAAAAAATATTGCACCTAAGTCTGGAGCTGTGGAGCCAGGTTCGTCGTCCGGCTACACAAGGCCTCGAACGCTCCCTTTTCTGGGATTAGGAAAACCGCTTTTAAAGCCGGAGCAGCAAGAGCAAGTTTTGGCTTATCTTGCTGACTCAGCCTCTAGCTCTTTTGCCTCATCTCGTGAAACTGGTAAAAGTAAAAGCAGCGCGTCGTTAGTGGATGTTCACGGTCAGGGACAAGTCACTTCCTTGTCCTCTTCAGCAAAAACAACAACAGAGAAGAATGCAGCAGGCGACACAACGGGTTACTCCATGGAGCTCTTTACACATACCGTCCCTGGCTTAGAAAGTGAAGCAGTTAACAGTCCATGCCCATTACAAATTGAATCTGACATGGAGTGCACTGACGCACAGCCACAGCCAGACTACTATGCTGGTCCTTTGACTCAGACCACAACATTGCCCTCGCAGGGTGCTGATCAAGAATCAGACCCTGATGAGACTATGTTGCCCCATCACGAACGCTATACCACCGAACGACACGGTGACACAGACGAAGTTGCGCAGGAGGTACAAGAAGAGTTATTAGATGACCCAGTTCTTGACCCCGATTGGCAGCCATTGGGGGAACAGGGTGCAGGCGGCAGCAGTTCTGAAGCAGAGGAGGAGGAGGGGCCGCAGCAGGCATCAACATCGCCACAGGTTCCATCTGCCGGGCCCGTATCTTGCCCAAAACGCGTGGCAAAGCCAAAACCTGGTGGAGGACAGCGTGGCCATCCGGTTAAAGCTCAGTCTGCAATGCCTGAAAAGGTATCCGATGCTAGAAAGAGTGCAGTCTGGCATTTTTTTAAACAACATCCAATTGATCAGCGCAAAGTCATCTGTCAAAAATGTTCTACTTCCTTAAGCAGAGGTCAGAATCTGAAAAGTCTCAATACTAGTTGCATGCATAGACATTTAACCACCATGCATTTGAAAGCTTGGACTAACTACCAAACGTCCCTTAAGGTTGTTGCACCCTCGGCCAATGAAGCTAGTCATCAACGCAACATCCCTTCCGGCAGTGTAGGACCACCATTTAGCGCACCACCTGCTGTATCTGTGCAGGTATCTTTGCCAGGCCAAAGCAGTCAGGGTCAGGGAATCACCAGTTTCGTAGTAGGAAACACTGCATCTAGGGCACCGGCGGCAACAATACCATCTCCCACCGTCTCTCAGTCTGCCATGTCCACCGGCACCCCCGCTAGTTCCACGATCTCCAGCTCTCCAGTCCAGCTCACCCTACATGAGACTATGGTTAGAAAAAGGAAATACTTAGCCTCGCATCCGCGTACACAGGGTTTGAACGCCCACATAGCTAGACTAATCTCGTTAGAGATGATGCCCTACCGGTTAGTTGAAAGCGAAGCTTTCAAAGACCTGATGGACTACGCTGTACCACGCTACGAGCTACCCAGTCGACACTTTTTTTCCAGAAAAGCCATCCCAGCCCTCCACCAGCATGTTAAAGAGCGCATCGTCCATGCACTCAGGCAATCTGTGAGCACAAAGGTGCACCTGACAACAGATGCATGGACCAGTAGGCATGGCCAGGGACGTTACGTGTCCATCACGGCACACTGGGTAAATGTGGTGGATTCAGGGTCCACAGGGGACAGCAAGTTTGGGACAGTTCTGCCTAGCCCACGGTCTAGTAAACAGTTGTCTGTAGCCGTTCGCACCCCCTCCTCCTCCTCCTCGTCCTCCTGCAGAAGCAAGAGCTCGTCCACAGACCGCAGTCGCACAAACACTCCATCCGCACCTGCCACTGTTGCACACCAGGTCTCCCATTATGGGGCAGCTACTGGCATACGTCAGCAGGCTGTATTGGCTATGAAGTGTTTGGGCGACAATAGACACACCGCGGAAGTTCTGTCCGAGTTCTTGCAGCAAGAAACGCAGTCGTGGCTGGGCACTGTAGATCTTGAGGCAGGCAAGGTAGTGAGTGATAACGGAAGGAATTTCATGGCTGCCATCTCCCTTTCCCAACTGAAACACATTCCTTGCCTGGCTCACACCTTAAACCTGGTGGTGCAGTGCTTCCTGAAAAGTTATCCGGGGTTATCCGACCTGCTCCTCAAAGTGCGTGGACTTTGCGCACATATCCGCCGTTCGCCTGTACACTCCAGCCGTATGCAGACCTATCAGCGTTCTTTGAACCTTCCCCAGCATCGCCTAATCATAGACGTTGCAACAAGGTGGAACTCAACACTGCACATGCTTCAGAGACTGTGCGAACAGAGGCGGGCTGTTATGTTTTTGTGGGAGGATACACATACACGGGCAGGCAGTAGGATGGCAGACATGGAGTTGTCAGGTGTGCAGTGGTCGAAGATTCAAGACATGTGTCAAGTCCTTCAGTGTTTTGAGGAATGCACACGGCTGGTTAGTGCAGACAACGCCATAATAAGCATGAGCATCCCCCTAATGCGTCTGCTGATGCAAAGTTTGACGCACATAAAGGATCAGGCGTCTGCACCAGAGGAAGAGGAAAGCCTTGATGACAGTCAGCGATTGTCTGGTCAGGGCAGTGTACATGACGAGGTACCGGGCGAAGAGGAGGTGGAGGATGAGGAGGATGATGGGGATGAGTATATTTTTAATGAGGAAGCTTTCCCGGGGGCACGGGAAATTGGTGGCGTGGCAAGGCCGGGTTCTGGTTTTTTGAGGGACACAAGTGACGTAGATTTGCCTGCAACTGCCCCTCAACCAAGCACAACCGCAGATTTGACAACGGGAACTTTGGCCCACATGGCGGATTATGCCTTGCGTATCCTCAAAAGGGACACACGCATTACAAAAATGATGAACGATGACGATTACTGGTTGGCCTGCCTCCTTGATCCTCGCTATAAAGGCAAATTGCAAAATATTATGCCACATGAGAACTTGGAACTAATATTAGCAACAAAACAATCAACTCTTGTTGACCGTTTGCTTCTGGCATTCCCTGCACACAGCGCCCGTGATCGTTCTCACACGAGCTCCAGGGGCCAGCAGACCAGAGGTGTTAGAGGGGCAGAAATCAGAAGTGGCGTTGGACAGAGGGGTTTTCTGACCAGGTTGTGGAGTGATTTTTCTATGACCGCAGACAGGACAGGTACTGCAGCATCAATTCAAAGTGACAGGAGACAACATTTGTCCAGTATGGTTACAAACTATTTTTCATCCCTTATCGACGTTCTCCCTCAACCGTCATTCCCATTTGATTACTGGGCATCCAAATTAGACACCTGGCCAGAATTGGCAGAATATGCATTGCAGGAGCTTGCTTGCCCGGCAGCTAGTGTCCTATCAGAAAGAGTATTCAGTGCTGCAGGTTCAATACTAACAGAAAAAAGGACTCGTCTGGCTACCCAAAATGTAGATGATCTAACCTTCATTAAAATGAACCACAACTGGATTTCAAAATCTTTTGCCCCACCCTGCCCGGCTGACACCTAGCTTTCCTATGAAAAGGTCTTGCCTGTGGACTATTCTGAATGACTTTTCCAATCTCGTAATTTTCTTCACCTGATTGTCCAGCATACGACATGTTTCCACCTCACGAAATGGCCAAACTCCCCACACGGGGCCGTGCTATCGCCACTTTGCGCTTGGACCCTTGAGAGTGCTGTTTGTCTGAAGAGGTGGGTGTGGCCGCTTTTGGTCGATGGCACTGCCACTGGGTCCCTCATAGTACAATAAAGTGTCTCTGGCGGTGGTGGTGCGCACCCAACGTCAGACACACCGTTGTAATATGAGGGGCCCTGTGCCTGTACCGCCGGCCACAAGACAGTTCCCCCCCCCAGCTCAAACAGTGCTCTACCACTAGCAAAATTATCTCTCACAGCTTCACCAATGTGTAGTCTAGCCGCTGACATCCTTCAATGCCTGGCACTGACAATACCATTGTTTTGACATTTTTGTTATGTTAGGCCTTCGAAGCCTGTCTGCGGTCCCTTCTTTCTACAACTACTACACTGACCAGGCCACTGCTGGCCGTGTTACCCTGGAACCAATGTAAAAGTGCCTACAGTCAGCCCAATTTTGTTATGTTAGGCCTTCGAAGACTGTCTGCCGTCACTCCTTCCACTAGACTTCCACTGACCATACACTGCTGCCCATGTACCCCTGGAACCAATTTAAAGTGCCTACAGCCAGCCCAATTTTGTTATGTTAGGCCTTCGAAGCCTGTCTGCGGTCACTCCTTCCACTAGACTTCCACTGACCAGACCACTGCTGCCCGTGTACCCCTGGAACCAATTTAAAAGTGCCTACAGCCAGCCCAAGTTTGTTATGTTAGGCCTTGGAAGCCTGTCTGCGGTCACTCCTTCCACTAGACTTCCACTGACCAGACCACTGCTGCCCGTGTACCCCTGGAACCAATTTAAAAGTGCCTACAGCCAGCCCAAGTTTGTTATGTTAGGCCTTGGAAGCCTGTCTGCGGTCACTCCTTCCACTAGACTTCCACTGACCAGACCACTGCTGCCCGTGTACCCCTGGAACCAATTTAAAATTGCCTACAGCCATGTGTTATTATTTTAGGCCTTCGATGCCTGTCTGCGGTCCATTCTTTCAACTACTACTACACTGACCAGGTCACTGCTGCCCGTGTACCCCTGGAACCAATTTAAAATTGCCTACAGCCATGTGTTATTATTTTAGGCCTTCGATGCCTGTCTGCGGTCACTCCTTCCACTAGGCCTCCACTGACCACACCACTGCTGTCCGTGTACCCCTGGAACCAATTTAAAATTGCCTACAGCCATGTGTTATTATTTTAGGCCTTCGATGCCTGTCTGCGGTCACTCCTTCCACTAGGCCTCCACTGACCACACCACTGCTGTCCGTGTACCCCTGGAACCAATTTAAAATTGCCTACAGCCATGTGTTTTTATTTTAGGCCTTCGATGCCTGTCTGCGGTCCATTCTTTCAACTACTACTACACTGACCAGGTCACTGCTGCCCGTGTACCCCTGGAACCAATTTAAAATTGCCTACAGCCATGTGTTATTATTTTAGGCCTTCGATGCCTGTCTGCGGTCACTCCTTCCACTAGGCCTCCACTGACCACACCACTGCTGTCCGTGTACCCCTGGAACCAATTTAAAATTGCCTACAGCCATGTGTTATTATTTTAGGCCTTCGATGCCTGTCTGCGGTCACTCCTTCCACTAGGCCTCCACTGACCACACCACTGCTGTCCGTGTACCCCTGGAACCAATTTAAAATTGCCTACAGCCATGTGTTATTATTTTAGGCCTTCGATGCCTGTCTGCGGTCCATTCTTTCAACTACTACTACACTGACCAGGGCACTGCTGGCCGTGTACCCCTGGAACCAACATCAGAAAATATAAAAATAAGTATTTTGCTTATAAAAAAGAAAATACTGGTGAGATATCAAATGCAGACATTTTAACATTAAAAACAAACACACAACTAAAATCTGGTACAGTACTAAAAATGGCCACCAGCTACAATTACTTTCTCCTGCAAGTAGTTAACTGAAAGTTTTTTTAAATTGAAAACACACATATGGCATCCACCGAGTGTTGTCCTGTCGCGTCTTCTTTATATTATTGCCGAGAAGATGCAAAATAATGAAAATAATAAAATCATTAATTACCAAAATAATAGAGAAAGTCAACACCACATTGCAAATAAACATTCATTCCAAATAAAGAAGCAGGGCGCGTCCGAGGGTGAGTATATACCTAATAAGAATATAATCACCCTCGGACGCGCAATGCTTATTTCCAACAGCCTTCCTTCCTAAGAATCAGCCCTTCCGTCGTGTAGAGAGACGTTGTGTTACACTCCAAGGTGTTCCCCAGGTTGCCTTTCCTGAGCTTCGATCTTCCGGCTCTCGTTTAGTAGTTGTTGGAAACTACGCTGCATTAGGCCTTCAAATTGGGTATGGGGTGTAGCGAGAGGGTGTGTTACACTCCAAGGTGTTCCCCAGGTTGCCTTTCCTGAGCTTCGATCTTCCGGCTCTCGTTTAGTAGTTCTTGGAAACTACACTGCATTAGACCTTCAAATTGGGTATGGGGTGTAGAGAGAGGGTGTGTTACACTCTAAGGTGTTCCCCAGGTTTCCTTGCCATTGCTTCGGTCTTCCGACTCTCGTTTAGTAGTTGTAGAAAAGTACACTGCATTAGGCCATACAAAATGGGTATGGGGTGGAGAGAGATGGTGTGTTACACTCCAAGGTGTTCCCCAGGTTGCCTTTCCTGAGCTTCTATCTTCAGGCTCTCATTAAATTGTGGTTAAATGGAACAACTGCATTTGGCGTACTAGTTGGTTTGGGGCCTACTATCGGTGTCTGCCACTCCTTGCTGTTCTCCTCCACTGAACAAAGCTGTGCCGCCTGTTTACTACGGTTGCCAATTTTGAACTGCATTTCGACTACTTACTGATTTGGCCCTACTCTCTGTGTCAGCCTCTCATTCCAGTTGTCCTCCACTGCAATGCCCCCTGGTTATTCCTGTGTTACCAATTTTGAACTGCATTTAGCCCACTTTCTTCTTTGGGCCTATATCTGTGTTTCCACTTCATCGTGCCCATTGCCCAGCCAGTGATAGATGAGTCTGCTGGTACATTGACCCATAACGCAACATTCCCCGTGCACGCTACACAACAACATTGTGACCCTGCTGAAAGTCAGGTTGCTCTTCCCGCATACCATACCACCTTACACGGGGACAAAGAGGAAGGTGCAGATGAAAGTGCAGGTTCCTTCATCAGGTGGGGGGAGGAATACTAGTTGGCGACGTCACTGGCACAGGGCCTCTCATAGTACGCAAAAGTGTTGCTGCCGGTGGGAGGCGCCCCCGCCGTGCAAACACACCGCTGTACTTTGAGGGGCCCTGTGCCAGTGCCAATGCCAACGAGTGGGCCCCCCCTGCTTGCTCAGGTTCACAGCACTTGCAAAGTTGAAATACTTACCTCTCCCTGCTCCACTGCCGTGACGTGGTCCAGATTTCCTGGGCCCACTAATTACTTGAACCAGCCCTACCCCCCACAACTTTAGCCAAATGACCCCCAATTTCAAATGCCTTCCAATTATTATAAGGTAAATTACGCTTGACAAGCTTCATTAAGAAGAATGGATGGTTTTGACATTAAAATGGCCACTCTAGGTGTTTTCCTGGCCCCCACTCACTGCCGACTATGCTGCCCCATTGACTTGCATTGGGTTTCGTGTTTCGGTCGATCCCGACTTTACGTCATAATCGGCCGATTTCACTCGACCCGACTTTGGACATAGTCGGGTTTCGCAAAACCCGGCTCGACTCTAAAAAGGTCAAGGTCGCTCAACTCTAGTCCTGAGTATGCTGATATCCTATATGTGGTGGGAACCACTGTTTGGGCACACAACAGGGCTCAAAAGGGAAGGAGCGCCATTTGACTTTTTGAATGAAAAGTTGGCTCCAATCTTTAGTGGACACCATGTCACGTTTGGAGAGCCCCTGTGTGCCTAAAGATTGGAGCTCCCCAACAAATGACCACATTTTGGAAACTAGGCCCCAATAGGAATTTGTATAGATGCATAGTGAGCACTTTAAACCCCCAGGTGCTTCCCAAATTGATCCGTAAAAATAAAAAGTACTTTTTTTCGCAAAAAAGTTTAACCTCAATTTTTTTTCATTTTCACATGGGCAGCAGGTTAAAATGGGTTGTAAAATTTGTTGGGCAATTTCTCCTGACTACACCAATACCTAACATGTGGAGGTAAACCACTGTTGGGGCACACGGCAAGGCTCAGAAGGGAAAGAGCGCCATTTGACTTTTTGAATGAAAAATTAGCTCCAATCGTTCGCCGACACCATGTCGCGTTTGGAGAGCACCTGTATGCCTAAACATTGGAGCTCCCCCACAAGTGACCCCATTTTTCAAACTAGACCCCCCAAGGAACTTATCTAGATGTGTGGTGAGCACTTTGAACCCCTAAGTGCTTCACAGAAGTTTATAACGCAGAGCCGTGAAAATAAAAAATCATTTTTTACCTCAAAAATGATTTTTTTAGGCCGCAATTTATTATTTCACAAGGATAGTAGGAGAAATTGGACCCCAAAGGTTGTTGTCCTGAGTACTCTGATACCCCATATGTGGAGGTAATCCAGTATTTGGGCAGACGGCAGGGCTCGGAAGGGAAGTAGTGATGTTTTTAAATGCAGACTCTGATTTCATTGTCCGTGGGCATCACGTTGCATTTGCAGAGCCCTTGATGTGCCTAAACAGTAGAAATCTCCCACAAATGACCCCATTTTTGAAACTAGACCCCCCAAGGAACTTATCTAGATGTGTGGTGAACACTTTAAACCCCTGAAGTTTATAACGCAGAGCCGTGAAAATAAAAAATCATTTTTCTTTCCTCAAAAATGATTTTTTAGCCCTCATTTTTTTTAATTTTCACAAGGGTGAAAGGAAATGTTGTTGTCCAGTTTGTCCTGAGTATGCTGGTACCCCATATGTGGGGGTAAACCACTGTTTTGGCACACTTTGGGGTTCAGAAGGGAGGGAGCACAGTTGACTTTTTGAACACAAGATTGGCTGGAATCAATAGTGGCGCCATGTTGCGTTTGGAGACCTCCTGATGTGCCTAAACAGTGGAAACCTTCAATTATAACTCCAACACTAACCCCAACACGTCCCTAACCCAAATCACAACCCTAAGGCTAGGGTCACATTGCGTTAGTGCAACCCGTTTAGTGCTAGCGCTAGCGGGTTGCGCTAACGCAATGTTTTTACTGTGGCTGCGTCCCGGGGTCGCGGTAACGTCCCCGCTCTCGCAGATCCCCGATCTGCGAGAGCGGGGAACGGACCGCGGGCGCGCCTCGGACGCTGCAAGCAGCATCTGCGGCGCACCAGGAAACACCGGCGCGTCGCTAGCGCGTGCCGAACATGGCACGCGCTAGTGCTGCGCATTCCCATTGCCGTGAATGGGCGCGCTAACGGACGCGTTGCACGGCGTTAATTTCGCTGTGCAACGCTGTCCGTTAAGCGCGTTCCCATAACGCAATGGGAACCCAGCCTTACCCTAACCACAACCTTAATCCCAACCATAACCCTAAAAACAAACCTAACCCTAATCCCAACCCTAATTCCAACCCTAAGGCTATGTTCCCACGTTGTGGATTTCTGTGCGGAGTTTTCCGCACTGTTATTGAAAAATTCGCAGGTAAAACGCACTGCGTTTTACCTGCGGATTTACCGTGGATTTCCAGTGTTTTCTGTGTGGATTTCACCCGTGAATTCCTATACAGGAATAGGTATAAAACGCTACGGAGTCTGCACAAAGAATTGACATACTGCAGAAAATACCGAGCGGTATTTTCTGCACCATGGGCACAGCGGATTTGGTTTTCCATAGGTTTCCATGGTACTGTAAACATGATGGAAAACTGCTATGAATCTACAGCGGCCAATTCGCTGCGGATCCGCAGCCAAATCCGCACCATGTGCACATAGCCTAATTCTAACCCTAACCCTAACCGTAACCCTAATTGCAACCCTAAACCTAGTTATAACCCTAACCCTAGTTCTAACCCTAACCCTTGTGGAAAAATAAAATTAAATATATTTTCTTTATGTTCCCTACCTATGGGGGTGATAAAGGGGGGTTTATTTTCTGTTTTTATATTTTGATCACTGTGATATGATCTATCACAGTGATCAAAATGAATGAACGAATCTGCTGGCCTGCATATTCGGCGGGCACACTGCACATGCGCCTGCCATTTTGGAAGATGGCGGCACCCATGCAGAAGATGGAAGGATACCGGGAGGGACACCGGAGGTTGGTAAGTATGGAGGGGTGGGATCAGAGCATAGCAGGGTGGGATCGGAGTACGGGGGGAGTGGACAGGAGGACAAAGGGGAGCAGAGGAGAGGACGGAGGGGAGCAGATCGGTGGCGAAGGCAGATCGCAATCTCCAGCCATGGCCGATGATATTGCAGCATTGGCCATGGCTGGATTGTAATATTTCACCAATATTACAATTGCTGTGATTGAAAGTGAAATGTCACTTTCAACAGCCAATCAGAGCGATCGTAGCCACAGAGGGGGTTAAGCCACCCCCTGGGTTCAAGTACCACACCCCCTGTCCCTGCAGGTCGGGTGAAATTTCAATTAACCATTTCACCTGATCTGCAGGGACGCGATCTTGCCATGATGCCACATAGGCATCACAGGTCGGATTGGCACAGACTTTCATGACTCCTACGTGGCGTCACAGGTCAGGAAGGGGTTAAAGGCTTTAATAGTAGAGAACTTAGGTTAGAAGATGAGAAACCCAACACTTGGAGATACAGTAAAATGAAATACTGACAATTGTGGTTCAGGATATTACAATGTACCCAAGAATGACACAATGACACTTGGAGTACAGGGTAATAACACAATGAGATTTTGGGTACAGGACAATTACTTTGTGGGATTATCTCTTGGTGTTCTTGCATTTTCAGGTCTTTTCTGCCCTGTTTTAAATTGGATCCCTGCATGGAGGTCGTCTCCCCAGTTAGTATGTTGAAAAACATTAATATGAATCTGCAAAAACCCTAGTCCATGGTACATTGCCCCCTGTGCTGCTGGCTGGCATGTCATCCTGGATATGGCCCCACTCACTATAAGCCTCCCTGCAGGCACGCACATGGCGTGGCCACCCAGTCACTACATGCAACCTGAAATCACACACAGTCCCCCAGTCACTACATGCCCCCTGCAGCCACACACACAGCCCCCCTTCAGGCACACACATAGCCCCACAGTCACTACATGCCCCCTGCAGGGACACACATAGCCCCTTGGTCACTACATGCCCCCCTGCAGGCACACACATAGTGTAGTGACTGTGGGGGCTATGTGTGTGCCTGCAGGGGGGCATATTCATGATGGGAGGAGGGGGAGTGCAAGCAAATGTAATATGCACTGTTCCCCTGTCCAGCAACTCGGAGCGGCTTCAGCACTGAGGTGATGGACAGCAGGTGCACTGAATATTACATGATGCTAATGAGCAGGAGCACAGGACCTCCTGCTGTCTCTGCTGCAGCCAGGCCACTCCAGCCCCTGACACCACTTCAGAGTCGCCCCCCTCCTCTACAGCACAGCACACAGATTTAGATGATAAGACGCACCCCCCCACTTCCCCCAAAATTTGGAGAACAAAAGTGCACCTTATAATCCAAAAAATGCGGTACATGATATAGCTGCAAGCATGTATGAGATAAAAAACTAGTTATTATTTGTTTTATTGTTGTAAAAAGTATACACATAAATAAATGGGAATATTTGTGCTGCCATCACTGCACCCAAAGTCAATTATACCTCGGAAACACAAGAACATCAATTTTAAACTAAAAGACACAGGTTTGGAGAAACATGACTTGCATTGAGAACAACTTTTCCCTTTTAGATGAATATAAAGATGACACAAGGAAGAAAAACATTTGAATTACATTCAAGTTTTATTGAAATAACAAGTTTGGCAAAATTATCAATATATACAGAGGATTTAAGTGTCTTCAGTTTCAGCTCATGGTACTAAGTCCAGGTGCCGATGTGTTCATAAATAAGATGCTTTGGGGAAAACTGGCAGAGAGAGTTCATACAGATTGGATCCAGAATTTGTTTACAAAATTCTGTTGCCTCCGGTTCTTCTGTCTTCTCCATCAGCAAGGAAATGATTTCATCTGACGGAAAAGGATAAAATATAGATATTACACCACTATGAAATGCAGCAATAGGCAAAACTCTGCTAAATGTACCTATTTTTATAAATTAAACTGGAAAAATCTGAGTTTTTCGGAAATGGCCATGTTTTAGAAATCATTGGCATCAATAATAATAAAAGTTTTAAGATCTATTCTGCCCCAAACTCATCCCGATCAATGCTGGCTCATATTTTATGCAGTAGATTATAAGATTTGAGCTTGGAAAAAAAATCACAATAAATAAAAGTTAATATCAAGTTGGTCATGACTCTTTACTATTTGTCCCAAGAACAGATATAGGATATCTGGAGACCCTGTTAATGAATGGTGAAGTGCGTTGTCCTCTTACCTGTTACTTTTTCTATGATCCATCTTGACGTTCTTAAATATCCGGTCTTGGATTTCCTTGAGGTGACCAGGATAGTGTTTACAGTAGAAAAAAACCCCCCTTAAAAAGTTAGATACTTTATTAGATAACAATAATACGAGAAAAAAAAAAAAAGTAAAAACTTCAAAAAACCCCTATATAATCCGTCAGTCCTAAAAGGAAGAGGAATATAATCCCCTACAATGAACCCTGGTACATACTAATGGAATGCCTTATATACCAAAGAATGCAAATATACACGTGATTTAAACTACCAAATAGCAACTATAAGGGTGTTATGATATAAGTGTGAATATCCCTCACAGCTACAAAAAATAAACCTAAAAACTGATACTACCTAGATGCGGAGGTTGGCACCCTAAAAGAAATAACGAGAATGGCGCCCCCGCTCGTACGACGACTATCCCTGGTCTCCTGCCTACTCCCTATAAGGGATAGGTAGAGAAACAGAAGGCCAGATGGCTGGGAATAACTTGAGAATATATGTGATACCAAGAATACAGCAACTCAGGCCCTCCCCTCAAATGTGATGTGAGACCAAAGGATAGAAATACAAACTATAGCATCACTATATATACAGTGGGGCAAAAAAGTATTTAGTCAGTCAGCAATAGTGCAAGTTCCACCACTTAAAAAGATGAGAGGCGTCTGTAATTTACATCATAGGTAGACCTTAACTATGGGAGACAAACTGAGAAAAAAAAATCCAGAAAATCACATTGTCTGTTTTTTTAACAATTTATTTGCATATTATGGTGGAAAATAAGTATTTGGTCAGAAACAAACAATCAAGATTTCTGGCTCTCACAGACCTGTAACTTCTTCTTTAAGAGTCTCCTCTTTCCTCCACTCATTACCTGTAGTAATGGCACCTGTTTAAACTTGTTATCAGTATAAAAAGACACCTGTGCACACCCTCAAACAGTCTGACTCCAAACTCCACTATGGTGAAGACCAAAGAGCTGTCAAAGGACACCAGAAACAAAATTGTAGCCCTGCACCAGGGTGGGAAGACTGAATCTGCAATAGCCAACCAGCTTGGAGTGAAAAAATCAACAGTGGGAGCAATAATTAGAAAATGGAAGACATACAAGACCACTGATAATCTCCCTCGATCTGGGGCTCCATGCAAAATCCCACCCCGTGGGGTCAGAATGATCACAAGAACGGTGAGCAAAAATCCCAGAACCACGCGGGGGGACCTAGTGAATGAACTGCAGAGAGCTGGGACCAATGTAACAAGGCCTACCATAAGTAACACACTACGCCACCATGGACTCAGATCCTGCAGTGCCAGACGTGTCCCACTGCTTAAGCCAGTACATGTCCGGGCCCGTCTGAAGTTTGCTAGAGAGCATTTGGATGATCCAGAGGAGTTTTGGGAGAATGTCCTATGGTCTGATGAAACCAAACTGGAACTGTTTGGTAGAAACACAACTTGTCGTGTTTGGAGGAAAAAGAATACTGAGTTGCATCCATCAAACACCATACCTACTGTAAAGCATGGTGGTGGAAACATCATGCTTTGGGGCTGTTTCTCTGCAAAGGGGCCAGGACGACTGATCCGGGTACATGAAAGAATGAATGGGGCCATGTATCGTGAGATTTTGAGTGCAAACCTCCTTCCATCAGCAAGGGCATTGAAGATGAAACATGGCTGGGTCTTTCAACATGACAATGATCCAAAGCACACCGCCAGGGCAACGAAGGAGTGGCTTCGTAAGAAGCATTTCAAGGTCCTGGAGTGGCCTAGCCAGTCTCCAGATCTCAACCCTATAGAAAACCTTTGGAGGGAGTTGAAAGTCCGTGTTGCCAAGCGAAAAGCCAAAAACATCACTGCTCTAGAGGAGATCTGCATGGAGGAATGGGCCAACATACCAACAATAGTGTGTGGCAACCTTGTGAAGACTTACAGAAAACGTTTGACCTCTGTCATTGCCAACAAAGGATATATTACAAAGTGTTGAGATGAAATTTTGTTTCTGACCAAATACTTATTTTCCACCATAATATGCAAATAAATTGTTAAAAAAAACAGACAATGTGATTTTCTGGATTTTTTTTTCTCAGTTTGTCTCCCATAGTTGAGGTCTACCTATGATGTAAATTACAGACGCCTCTCATCTTTTTAAGTGGTGGAACTTGCACTATTGCTGACTGACTAAATACTTTTTTGCCCCACTGTAATATCAGGTAGAAGCTATAAGACATACAAAAATAAACAAATCAGTACCATTGTTGGTTAATATAAGATACCAAACCAACACAACTAAGGACTAACTAATGATGAACAAAACATACACACCACAAAGATATATAACACAGCACAACCGCATGCATCTTGAAAAACAATAAATAAATACATTCAGCAGTGTGGACAATGCAATGAATACATTGTATGGTCAAAATGATAATGATATACTTATCAATTGCATTAAATCATCCACAGCTGATAATGAATCCAGATGCCGCAGCTAAACCATGATGACCGGGCGATTAACACCTCCAGACAACCTCTCGACGCGTTTCCCCCACTAATCTGGGTTCATCAGGAGAGACAAGATGACGACATGGCAGGTTACAAAGATAGGGCTGCCGCCTTTGTAACCTGCCATGTCGTCATCTTGTCTCTCCTGATGAACCCAGATTAGTGGGGGAAACGCGTCGAGAGGTTGTCTGGAGGTGTTAATCGCCCGGTCATCATGGTTTAGCTGCGGCATCTGGATTCATTATCAGCTGTGGATGATTTAATGCAATTGATAAGTATATCATTATCATTTTGACCATACAATGTATTCATTGCATTGTCCACACTGCTGAATGTATTTATTTATTGTTTTTCAAGATGCATGCGGTTGTGCTGTGTTATATATCTTTGTGGTGTGTATGTTTTGTTCATCATTAGTTAGTCCTTAGTTGTGTTGGTTTGGTATCTTATATTAACCAACAATGGTACTGATTTGTTTATTTTTGTATGTCTTATAGCTTCTACCTGATATTATATATAGTGATGCTATAGTTTGTATTTCTATCCTTTGGTCTCACATCACATTTGAGGGGGGGCCTGAGTTGCTGTATTCTTGGTATCACATATATTCTCAAGTTATTCCCAGCCATCTGGCCTTCTGTTTCTCTACCTATCCCTTATAGGGAGTAGGCAGCAGACCAGGGATAGTCGTCGTACGAGCGGGGGCGCCATTCTCGTTATTTCTTTTAGGGTGCCAACCTCCGCATCTAGGTAGTATCAGTTTTTAGGTTTATTTTTTGTAGCTGTGAGGGATATTCACACTTATATCATAACACCCTTATAGTTGCTATTTGGTAGTTTAAATCACGTGTATATTTGCATTCTTTGGTATATAAGGCATTCCATTAGTATGTACCAGGGTTCATTGTAGGGGATTATATTCCTCTTCCTTTTAGGACTGACGGATTATATAGGGGTTTTTTGAAGTTTTTACTTTTTTTTTTTTTTCTCGTATTATTGTTATCTAATAAAGTATCTAACTTTTTAAGGGGGGTTTTTTTCTACTGTAAACAATATTATTTTCCCTTAGTATATTTAGTAGTGTAGTGAGTCGGTGACCAGGATAGTCCATGAAAATATTGCTTTGCAGACGGCAGTTGTAGCAGAGACGTGATATGATACCTTCCTCATGTTCCACCATCATCTTTCTATTATTACTCATTGACGTGTCCGAATAAGAAATTATTGCTTCTGAGTTTCCTAATGTGCATCTTTCTGGTAGATGCAGGAGACCACCATCAGAGAAGGACGGGTCTTCTCTCAGCCTGACCATGAAAGACCAGTTCCTGGTCCAAAAGCCAAAAAATTTCGGATCTTGGTTGGACCTTTCAACACGGTACAGAAGCAGCTCAAGTATTCAGCGACCTCCATCCCTGTTGTATGAGGATTTTGCACTGATACTATCACTTCTGTTTCCTTAATGTTAGTGGTGCAGTCAGATGAGGCAGATTCTGGTCTTAATAATTTCTCCATTTTCTATTCTTCCCAATGATAGATGTATAGCAGAAGATTTCAGAAGGGTCTTCTCCAGGAGAATGTATGAGGGAAGAGCAAAGGCCCCAATTTATATCAGACTGGGGAGGGGCTCATGGATTTCCTGTCAATGTCTTCACTATCTTGGGTGTCAGATAGAGTAAATCTGATTTACATAACAAAAGTCTATTCAGTAGGTGAAGAACTCACACAAAACCTCTCAGAAAAGAGGCTCCCTCCAAATCTCTCCCCATGGTCATATGTCTGGATATACATTTATCTATTTATCTGTAATGTATCTCATATTTTATCATTTCAAACATTTAGCTTTCCTGTTGACTATTTACTAAGTAATCATTTACCTGTGTATAAATGTCCAAAACTAGTATGATTAATTTGTACTTCTCTCTATCGTGCATCAGTATTTAGGGGATTTATTCATCAGAGGAGCTTTTAGAAAAATGTATAGATAGATCTAAAAAATGTAAAATAATTCCGAATATCTTCAAAACTTCACATAATAATAATTTGCTATACTTCTATCAGTTGTCAAAAACAAACATAAAAGATTCCGATACACAGTGCAGACTGACCAACAGTACAAGAAATGTCCTTATTTGAACCGGTGATCAATAGTCAAAGTGCTAGGCATGGATGTTCCTACCTCCGGTGACAAGTCTGTGATGGATATTGAAACTGCCGTGCTGCCGCTGTATTTCCAGGAGCTTCAGGCACAACGAACTGATGCAGAGTCCAGACTGGTGGCTGCCCCGGCCGGTAGCAGCCACCTGAAACCAACCTCCGGGTTGGAACGGGGTCCTGAAGTGTCGGACGCCGCGTGGTGTGAGCGTGGTAAGTCCGAGTGAGGCGCAGGACCTGCGTGACGTGTTTAGTCACGTGACCGTTACCGAAGCACGGGAGTGAATACAGAACGTAGTGCGGGTCAAACAACCGACGCGTTTCTGAGACTACTGTCTCCTTCTTCAGGGTTAACCCTTGTTCCGTACTCTCCATCCTTATATAGTCTCTCCTGACATAATTATTTCACTGAAATCCAAAAATTTCCGAGCCGATGTTTAAGCCTCTGGGTGCAATGGTGTCTAACATGAAGATCCATTTAGTCTCGGCTCTGGACATGGCTTTGATGTAATCGCCACCTCTCTAATGATGTACTACTTTCGCTATACCTGACACTTTCATAGAATTTATCTTTCCTTCATGATATTCAATAAAATGTTGAGAGAGTGGGTGACCCATGAATTTATTTTTAATATTACGGATGTGCTCCCCTATTCTTATTCTTAGTGATCGTTTAGTCCTCCCTACATAAAGTTTTCCACACGGGCATTCTATAATATATATTACCCCAGTAGTGGAGCATGTCACAAAGTCCGTAATTGGGAATTCCCTATCTCCTCTTTTGATATTGGTACATTTATGCGTAATAGTTTGGTTACACATGTTACATTTGCGACATGGGAAAAATCCTTTTAATGTAGTGTGGAAAATGGAGGGCTGTGTAAGGGAAGGCTTCTTTTGTATGGTAGGCGCAATCAGGTTCCCCAGATTTTGGGATTTTTTGTAAATAAATCGGGGTTTCTCCGTAATCCATTCTCCCAATATTTTATCATTTTTTAGGATATGCCAATGCTTCCCAACTATCTTACGTAAGATGTAAGAGTTGGTATTATATTTAGTTATTATAGGAATAAAGTCTATATTTTCTGTAATTTTAGGAGCAGGATTAATAAATTCCTGTCTAGTTCTAGATAGAGCCATTTCTTTAGACTTCTCCAGCATATTTATATCATATCCCTTCTCTAAAAAATTTTTTGTTAATGCTGACGCCTCCATTTCAAAGTCCTGGGGTCTCGAACAGTTGCGATAGATCCTAATATACTGGCTCTTAGGAATGTTAAGTAGCCAGTTCGGGAGATGGCAACTGTCTAAAGGGATGTAACTATTTATATCAGTGGGTTTACTGAAAGTACAAGTCTGGATTTTGTGTTCATCAATGAAAATTTTCAAATCTAAAAAATGAATATGTGTGGTACTGGTAGTGGAAGTGAATTTTAAAAAATGTTGATTTTTATTTATATCATTTAAAAATAGATTAAGAGAATCCCAACCACCAGACCATATAAAAATGACATCATCTATAAAACGCCGCCAGAGGACCAGGTTCGCGCGCAGACGGCCCCCCGGACCAGGACCAGGTTCGCGCCCAGTTACGCTAACCTCTATGTGGGTAGCTGGGAGAATTCATTTATCTACCCGGGGGGCCGTCTGCGCGCGAACCTGGTCCTCTGGTCCTCCTGATAAAAGTTCCACTTCTCCTCCGTACAAGACCCTAGTATATATTAATGTAGATATGTGGTGTTTGCATTATCTGTATGTATTTGTCCATATATATTTAATGATAAATATATAGACAGCTTTACAGGTCAATGAGGTGCAAAAATAATTAAGAATTCAATAGTGATCATAATTCACATTTATACATCCATAAAAGTACAAGTGATTGCAGAAATAATAGAAATCAGCATAATACATGAAATAAACATAAATACATATAGATATGCATCATATAAGATGTGAAGTGCATGAATTCAGAATGATGCTCAAGAGTAAGAATAATTAAGGAAGATGACACCCAACCAAATATAAGCATATAACAAAATAAGTGATGTGTGAATTTATAACAGATATTTAAAATGTTTGCCCAGTTTGGTGCAGCCATTACTCTCTAAAACCTATTGTTAGGGGTCAAGTTCCCGCTTCTGCACAGGGGGAATCTCGAGCCACCTCCGCTGCGGTCTCCCATTCTTGTCCAGCCGCAGTGGAGTCTGCTCGGCAAGGACGTCGGTCCCAGCGTCTTGCTCATTCTCACTCTGTTCTGAGAGTTACTGCTGCTTCTCCAGTCTCTGCCATTAAAGTCAGTGCTGGTCAGCAGCGAGCGAACTTCTCTGGGACTAAGTCCTTGTCTGCACGTACTGAGCATGCCCAGGGTAAGATCTCCCGTTGGAGATCGAGGGTCATGTGCTCAGGCTCTGCAGCACATTCCATTGGTCCTCTTGGCAGGTCTTGGAAGGGCAAAGGTGCTGTGGCCACTTCCTGTGCTGCTGCTATATAAACTGCGCATGACCGCACAGCCATGCGCTAGTATTGTCTTTCAATCGCTAATGTGTGTATGTTGTGAGTGCAAGTCGTCCTTGGATACCCCTACCCTATTGAATGACTGTTCGCGGAAGGTGTATGGCTGCTACCTAGCGCCCGACTTATCCTACAGCACTAGTCACACATTATAGCGTCCAGTTGCTGTGACCGCCAGTACGGCGCCGTGCACTTCCTCTGTGCTTTCCTTACCCAAGCCTGGGTGGTTAGTGGCGTTCGTCAGTGCCGCACTGCATGCACTCTTGTGCCTTAATATTGCTCTTCAGTCTCCTTACACACCCAGTTGCGGTGTTGTGCCAGCAAGGGTCTAATCGGACTTCAATCCTAGTTGGGGTTGAGTTCGCTGACTACTTGCTCGCGCTTTAGGTGCGGTACCGCGGTCCTGTGCCTTAACAGGATTGTTTCTTTCACGCTGGGTGAGGTTAACCCACGCGTGTATACTTTAGTGTACCGCCATATAGTCTGCTAATTGCTAGCAGCAGGTTTTCACCTGCACGGTGGACCCCGGACTGCGAACGCATCTATACCATCTGTCTTGGTGCGTTCCGCCAGTCCTAACACCAATAATCCAGTATTAAGTTCTAATTTTCATTTGTATGAGTGCAGAATTGTTAGATGTATAATCCAGTCAATAATTTGGAAAGACTATATATATGAATCTTGGGTAGAAGATCAAAGACCTAAAACATTATACAATTAGGTCTTTTTATTGTCTCCTGGATAATGTCCATATTTCTCAGTAAAAATATTTATTTGGTTAGGGTCCTACACTAATAAATGTCATCTTTTATCAAGGACACATCTTTCTTTCTTTGTATGATCTCTGGTGTAATCATTCTTGATAATGACATATTATCTCAATGCACATTAATCGATTATGAGAGGGGTTTACTGACGTCTGCAGCACATGCATTACCAGAACTTACTGCAGTATTTCCCAACAAAATGCTTTTGCATGTCTTAATATTTGTTATGAAAAAATTTTATGTTAAGTAGTAATTTATTTTGTTTAATAAAGGGTACCGATATGGGGTCCAATTTAGTGGCTAATAAATTTGTGAGGGCGGAGGGCACCGCTGAATATATACAGGTCCTTCTCAAAAAATTAGCATATAGTGTTAAATTTTATTATTTACCATAATGTAATGATTACAATTAAACTTTCATATATTATAGATTCATTATCCACCAACTGAAATTTGTCAGGTCTTTTATTGTTTTAATACTGATGATTTTGGCATACAACTCCTGATAACCCAAAAAACCTGTCTCAATAAATTAGCATATTTCACCCATCCAATCAAATAAAAGTGTTTTTTAATAACAAACAAAAAAACCATCAAATAATAATGTTCAGTTATGCACTCAATACTTGGTCGGGAATCCTTTGGCAGAAATGACTGCTTCAATGCGGCGTGGCATGGAGGCAATCAGCCTGTGACACTGCTGAGATGTTATGGAGGCCCAGGATGCTTTAATAGCGGCCTTAAGCTCATCCAGAGTGTTGGGTCTTGCGTCTCTCAACTTTCTCTTCACAATATCCCACAGATTCTCTATGGGGTTCAGGTCAGGAGAGTTGGCAGGCCAATTGAGCACAGTAATACCATGGTCAGTAAACCATTTACCAGTGGTTTTGGCACTGTGAGCAGGTGCCAGGTCGTGCTGAAAAATGAAATCTTCATCTCCATAAAGCATTTCAGCCGATGGAAGCATGAAGTGCTCCAAAATCTCCTGATAGCTAGCTGCATTGACCCTGCCCTTGATGAAACACAGTGGACCAACACCAGCAGCTGACATGGCACCCCACACCATCACTGACTGTGGGTACTTGACACTGGACTTCAGGCATTTTGGCATTTCCTTCTCCCCAGTCTTCCTCCAGACTCTGGCACCTTGATTTCCGAATGACATGCAAAATTTGCTTTCATCAGAAAAAAGTACTTGGGACCACTTAGCAATAGTCCAGTGCTGCTTCTCTGTAGCCCAGGTCAGGCGCCTCTGCCGCTGTTTATGGTTCAAAAGTGGCTTTACCTGGGGAATGCGGCACCTGTAGCCCATTTCCTGCACACGCCTGTGCACGGTGGCTCTGGATGTTTCCACACCAGACTCAGTCCACTGCTTCCTCAGGTTCCCCAAGTTCTGGAATCGGTCCTTCTCCACAATCTTCCTCAGGGTCCGGTCTCCTCTTCTCGTTGTACAGCGTTTTCTGCCACATTGTTTCCTTCCAACAGACTTACCATTGAGGTGCCTTGATACAGCACTCTGGGAACAGCCTATTTGTTGAGAAATTTCTTTCTGGGTCTTACCCTCTTGCTTGAGGGTGTCAATGATGGCCTTCTTGACATCTGTCAGGTCGCTAGTCTTACCCATGATGGGGGTTTTGAGTAATGAACCAGGCAGGGAGTTTATAAAAGCCTCAGGTATCTTTTGCATGTGTTTAGAGTTAATTAGTTGATTCAGAAGATTAGGGTAATAGGTCGTTTAGAGAACCTTTTCTTGATATGCTAATTTATTGAGACAGGTTTTTTGGGTTATCAGGAGTTGTATGCCAAAATCATCAGTATTAAAACAATAAAAGACCTGACAAATTTCAGTTGGTGGATAATGAATCTATAATATATGAAAGTTTAATTGTAATCATTACATTATGGTAAATAATGAAATTTAACACTATATGCTAATTTTTTGAGAAGGACCTGTAACTGTTGGGGCTCACCGTGGACTTGGAAACATAGCAACTAAACCCATAGAGAAAGATCAAGTCCACGTGGAAGGGAGCACCACAACCATATGAAAAAATACAAAATCTTTTATTAGTAAGCTTTTACAAAAAATAATGCAACACACAAAAAGATAAATCACACAGAAAAATGGATAAACACATTAAAAGTGCAACAACAGCACAAATCTTTAATACAAATAGTCCCAAACACATATTCATCTGATACCATGCATAGACTGGCATATAGACGCTAAGTAGCATATCTATCGAAGGCAAAACACGACTCGAAACATATAGAAGAAGGAAGGTGAAGAAGGTGAACCCGCACCGAAACGTGCGTTGGGGATTAAGGACCGGACGGACTGTCCCCTCTAGATATGGGTAAATACCGCTGTTAAACTCTTTGTTGTTGCGGCTCTGCTGCTTGAGTGTAATTTACCATATGGGTAATTTATATCTGGCAGGTTACGTGGTGAGGGTGTGCCTTAGAGCAGTGGAAGCCATATGACATATTTTGCTCTATATATGGACTCCCCTCCCCCCGTTTCCCTGCGTACCTTTACTATGTATAATACATTTAATTTATAATCTATTCTCGCTCAGCATACCGTGGGAGCCGTATACACTGTACCACACTGTGTGTGCCCATATGGAGGTTTAGTCCCACCGCTCCTTATTATTAGTTGGTATCTGTCCATAAACCCATTTTTATTATGCCGTTACTCATTATATTAACTGCTCCGCTGTTCTGTATATACACTATATAGTAGTTGTGTGTGTGTATGTTTTTATACTCATATTTAATAAAGCTTTTTTCACGTTTGTTTAAATGGTGGCTTACTCCTTTGACTCATTTGTTCTCCTGTTTTTCTATAACAGCACAAATCTTGTACACAAGTCATATCCTAATTAGAGTTGAGCGACCTTGACCTTTTTAGAGTCGAGCCGGGTTTCGCGAAACCCGACTATCTCAAAAGTCGGGTCGAGTGAAATCGGCCGATTATGACATAAAGTCGGGATCGACCGAAACACGAAACCCAATGCAAGTCAATGGGGCAGCATAATCGGCAGTGAGTGGGGGCCAGGAAAACACCTAGAGTGCCCATTTTAATGTCAAAACCATCCATTCTTCTTAATGAAGCTTGTCAAGCGTAATTTACCTTATAATAATTGGAAGGCATTTGAAATTGGGGGTCATTTGGCTAAAGTTGTGGTGGGTAGGGCTGGTTCAAGTAATTAGTGGGCCCAGGAAATCTGGACCACGTCACGGCAGTGGAGCAGGGAGAGGTAAGTATTTCAACTTTGCAAGTGCTGTGAACCTGAGCAAGCAGGGGGGGGCCACTCGTTGGCATTGGCACTGGCACAGGGCCCCTCAAAGTACAGCGGTGTGTTTGCACGGCGGGGGCGCCTCCCACCGGCAGCAACACTTTTGCGTACTATGAGAGGCCCTGTGCCAGTGACGTCGCCAACTAGTATTCCTCCCCCCCACCTGATGAAGGAACCTGCACTTTCATCTGCACCTTCCTCTTTGTCCCCGTGTAAGGTGGTATGGTATGCGGGAAGAGCAACCTGACTTTCAGCAGGGTCACAATGTTGTTGTGTAGCGTGCACGGGGAATGTTGCGTTATGGGTCAATGTACCAGCAGACTCATCTATCACTGGCTGGGCAATGGGCAGGATGAGGAGGAAACACAGATATAGGCCCAAAGAATACATAGTAACATAGTAACATAGTAACATAGTTAGTAAGGCCGAAAAAAGACATTTGTCCATCCAGTTCAGCCTATATTCCATCATAATAAATCCCCAGATCTACGTCCTTCTACAGAACCTAATAATTGTATGATACAATATTGTTCTGCTCCAGGAAGACATCCAGGCCTCTCTTGAACCCCTCGACTGAGTTCGCCATCACCACCTCCTCAGGCAAGCAATTCCAGATTCTCACTGCCCTAACAGTAAAGAATCCTCTTCTATGTTGGTGGAAAAACCTTCTCTCCTCCAGACGCAAAGAATGCCCCCTTGTGCCCGTCACCTTCCTTGGTATAAACAGATCCTCAGCGAGATATTTGTATTGTCCCCTTATATACTTATACATGGTTATTAGATCGCCCCTCAGTCGTCTTTTTTCTAGACTAAATAATCCTAATTTCGCTAATCTATCTGGGTATTGTAGTTCTCCCATCCCCTTTATTAATTTTGTTGCCCTCCTTTGTACTCTCTCTAGTTCCATTATATCCTTCCTGAGCACCGGTGCCCAAAACTGGACACAGTACTCCATGTGCGGTCTAACTAGGGATTTGTACAGAGGCAGTATAATGCTCTCATCATGTGTATCCAGACCTCTTTTAATGCACCCCATGATCCTGTTTGCCTTGGCAGCTGCTGCCTGGCACTGGCTGCTCCAGGTAAGTTTATCATTAACTAGGATCCCCAAGTCCTTCTCCCTGTCAGATTTACCCAGTGGTTTCCCGTTCAGTGTGTAATGGTGATATTGATTCCCTCTTCCCATGTGTATAACCTTACATTTATCATTGTTAAACCTCATCTGCCACCTTTCAGCCCAAGTTTCCAACTTATCCAGATCCATCTGTAGCAGAATACTATCTTCTCTTGTATTAACTGCTTTACATAGTTTTGTATCATCTGCAAATATCGATATTTTACTGTGTAAACCTTCTACCAGATCATTAATGAATATGTTGAAGAGAACAGGTCCCAATACTGACCCCTGCGGTACCCCACTGGTCACAGCGACCCAGTTAGAGACTATACCATTTATAACCACCCTCTGCTTTCTATCACTAAGCCAGTTACTAACCCATTTACACACATTTTCCCCCAGACCAAGCATTCTCATTTTGTGTACCAACCTCTTGTGCGGCACGGTATCAAACGCTTTGGAAAAATCGAGATATACCACGTCCAATGACTCACCGTGGTCCAGTCTATAGCTTACCTCTTCATAAAAACTGATTAGATTGGTTTGACAGGAGCGATTTCTCATAAACCCATGCTGATATGGAGTTAAACAGTTATTCTCATTGAGATAATCCAGAATAACATCCCTCAGAAACCCTTCAAATATTTTACCAACAATAGAGGTTAGACTTACTGGCCTATAATTTCCAGGTTCACTTTTAGAGCCCTTTTTGAATATTGGCACCACATTTGCTATGCGCCAGTCCTGCGGAACAGACCCTGTCGCTATAGAGTCACTAAAAATAAGAAATAATGGTTTATCTATTACATTACTTAGTTCTCTTAGTACTCGTGGGTGTATGCCATCCGGACCCGGAGATTTATCTATTTTAATCTTATTTAGCCGGTTTCGCACCTCTTCTTGGGTTAGATTGGTGACCCTTAATATAGGGTTTTCATTGTTTCTTGGGATTTCACCTAGCATTTCATTTTCCACCGTGAATACCGTGGAGAAGAAGGTGTTTAATATGTTAGCTTTTTCCTCGTCATCTACAACCATTCTTTCCTCACTATATTTAAGGGGCCTACATTTAATAAATAATAAATGAATAAAGTGGGCTAAATGCAGTTCAAAATTGGTAACACAGGACTAATCAGGGGGCATTGCAGTGGAGGACAACTGGAATGAGAGGCTGACACAGAGAGTAGGCCCAAATCAGTAAGTAGTCGAAATGCAGTTCAAAATTGGCAACAGTAGTAAACAGGCGGCACAGCTTTGTTCAGTGGAGGAGAACAGCAAGGAGTGGCAGACACCGATAGTAGGCCCCAACCCAACTAGTAGGCCAAATGCAGTCTAACATTAACAACTACTTAACGAGCGCCTGAAAATGGAATTTTAGGACAGGAAACCAGGAGAACAGCAAGGAGCGGCAGACACCGATAGTAGGCCCCAAACCAACTAGTACGCCAAATGCAGTTGTTCCGTTTAACCACAATTTAATAAGAGCCTGAAGATAGAAGTTCAGGAAAGGCAACCTGGAGAACACCTTGGAGTGGAACACACCATCTCTCTACACCCCATACCCAATTTGTAGGTCTAATGCAGCGTAGTTTCCAAAAACTACTAAACGAGAGCATGATGATCGAAGCATTGGCGAGGAAACCTGGGGAACACCTTGGAGTGGAACACACCATCTCTCTACACCCCATACCCAATTTGTAGGCCTAATGCAGCGTAGTTTCCAACAACTACTAAACGAGAGCATGATGATCGAAGCATTGGCGAGGAAACCTGGGGAACACCTTGGAGTGGAACACACCATCTCTCTACAGTGGAACACACCATCTCTCTACACCCCATACCCAATTTGTAGGCCTAATGCAGCGTAGTTTCCAACAACTACTAAACGAGAGCCGGAAGATCGAAGCTCAGGAAAGGCAACCTGGAGAACACCTTGGAGTGGAACACACCATCTCTCTACACCCCATACCCAATTTGTAGGCCCAATGCAGCGTAGTTTCCAACAACTACTAAACGAGAGCCGGAAGATCGAAGCAATGGAGAGGAAACCTGGGGAACACCTTGGAGTGTAACACACCATCTCTCTACACCCCATACCCAATTTGTAGGCCTAATGCAGCGTAGTTTCCAACAACTACTAAACGAGAGCCGGAAGATCGAAGCAATGGAGAGGAAACCTGGGGAACACCTTGGAGTGTAACACACCATCTCTCTACACCCCATACCCAATTTGTAGGCCTAATGCAGCGTAGTTTCCAACAACTACTAAACGAGAGCCGGAAGATCGAAGCTCAGGAAAGGCAACCTGGGGAACACCTTGGAGTGTAACAAACCCTCTCTCTACACCACGGAAGGGCTGATTCTTAGGAAGGAAGGCTGTCGGTAAGAAGCAGGGCGCGTCCGAGGGTGATTATATTCTTATTAGGTATATACTCACCCTCGGACGCGCCCTGCTTCTTTATTTGTAATGAATGTTTATTTGCAATGTGGTTTTGACTTACTCTATTTTTTTGGTAAATAATGATTTTATTATTTTCATTGTTTTGCATCTTCTTGGCAATAATATAAAGAAGACGCGACAGGACAACACTCGGTGGATGCCATATCTGTGTTTAAAATTGAAAAAAACTTTCAGTTAACTACTTGCAGGAGAAAGTTATTGTAGCTGGTGGCCATTTTTAGTACTGTACCAGATTTTTGTTGTATGTGTTTGTTTTTAATGTTAAAATGTCTGCATTTGATATCTCTCCAGTATTTTCTTTTTTACAAGCAAAATACTTATTTTTATATTTTCTGATGTTGGTTCCAGGGGTACACGGGCAGCAGTGGTGTGGTCAGTGGAGGCCTAGTGGAAGGAGTGACCGCAGACAGGCATTGAAGGCCTAAAATAATAACACATGGCTGTAGGCAATTTTAAATTGGTTACAGGGGTACACGGGCAGCAGTGGTGTGGTCAGTGGAGGCCTAGTGGAAGGAGTCACCGCAGACAGGCATCGAAGGCCTAAAATAATAACACATGGCTGTAGGCAATTTTAAATTGGTTACAGGGGTACACGGGCAGCAGTGGTGTGGTCAGTGGAGGCCTAGTGGAAGGAGTGACCGCAGACAGGCATCGAAGGCCTAAAATAATAACACATGGCTGTAGGCAATTTTAAATTGGTTCCAGGGGTACACGGGCAGCAGTGGTGTGGTCAGAGGAGGCCTAGTGGAAGGAGTGACCGCAGACAGGCATCGAAGGCCTAAAATAATAACACATGGCTGTAGGCAATTTTAAATTGGTTCCAGGGGTACACGGGCAGCAGTGGTGTGGTCAGTGGAGGCCTAGTGGAAGGAGTCACCGCAGACAGGCATCGAAGGCCTAAAATAATAACACATGGCTGTAGGCAATTTTTAATTGGTTACAGGGGTACACGGGCAGCAGTGGTGTGGTCAGTGGAGGCCTAGTGGAAGGAGTGACCGCAGACAGGCATCGAAGGCCTAAAATAATAACACATGGCTGTAGCCAATTTTAAATTGGTTCCAGGGGTACACGGGCAGCAGTGGTGTGGTCAGTGGAGGCCTAGTGGAAGGAGTGACCGCAGACAGGCATCGAAGGCCTAAAATAATAACACATGGCTGTAGGCAATTTTAAATTGGTTCCAGGGGTACACGGGCAGCAGTGGTGTGGTCAGTGGAGGCCTAGTGGAAGGAGTCACCGCAGACAGGCATCGAAGGCCTAAAATAATAACACATGGCTGTAGGCAATTTTAAATTGGTTCCAGGGGTACACGGGCAGCAGTGGTGTGGTCAGTGGAGGCCTAGTGGAAGGAGTCACCGCAGACAGGCATCGAAGGCCTAAAATAATAACACATGGCTGTAGGCAATTTTAAATTGGTTACAGGGGTACACGGGCAGCAGTGGTGTGGTCAGTGGAGGCTGTTATGTTTGCTAATGACAGGTGTTATGAAGGCAATCCAGAAACACAGTGTGCTTAGCGATCAGAGCGCACACAGTGATCTGACAAATACCCAAAAATACAAGAACGAGCTCTGAGACGTGGAAACTCTGTAGACTGCACACCTGATCCTATCCTAAACACAACTAAAAGCGGCTGTGGATTGCGCCTAACAACTACCTAGGCAACTCGGCACAGCCTAAGAAACTAGCTAGCCTGAAGATAGAAAAATAGGCCTGACTTGCCCCAGAGAAATTCCCCAAAGGAAAAGGCAGCCCCCCACATATAATGACTGTGAGTAAGATGAAAAGACAAAACGTAGGGATGAAATAGATTCAGCAAAGTGGGGCCCGATATTCTAGGACAGAGCGAGGACAGTAAAGCGAACTTTGCAGTCTACAAAAAACCCTAAAGCAAAACCACGCAAAGGGGGCAAAAAAAACCCACCGTGCCGAACTAACGGCACGGCTGTACACCCTTTGCGTCTCAGAGCTTCCAGCAAAACAAAAGACAAGCTGGACAGAAAAAAAGCAACAAAAAAAAAACAAAAAGCACTTAGCTATACAGAGCAGCAGGTCACAGGAACAATCAGGAGAAGCTCAGATCCAACACTGAAACATTGACAAGGAGCAAGGATAGCAGCATCAGGCGGAGTTAAGTAATGAAGCAGTTAACGAGCTCACCAGAACACCTGAGGGAGGAAGCTCAGAAGCTGCAGTACCACTTGTGACCACAGGAGTGAATTCAGCCACAGAATTCACAACAGTACCCCCCCTTGAGGAGGGGTCACCGAACCCTCACCAGAGCCCCCAGGCCGACCAGGATGAGCCGCATGAAAGGCACGAACAAGATCGGAAGCATGAACATCAGAGGCAAAAACCCAGGAATTATCTTCCTGAGCATAACCCTTCCATTTAACCAGATACTGGAGTTTCCGTCTAGAAACACGAGAATCCAAAATCTTCTCCACAATATACTCCAATTCCCCCTCCACCAAAACCGGGGCAGGAGGCTCAACAGATGGAACCATAGGTGCCACGTATCTCCGCAACAACGACCTATGGAATACATTATGTATGGAAAAGGAGTCTGGGAGGGTCAAACGAAAAGACACAGGATTGAGAACCTCAGAAATCCTATACGGACCAATAAAACGAGGTTTAAATTTAGGAGAGGAAACCTTCATAGGAATATGACGAGAAGATAACCAAACCAGATCCCCAACACGAAGTCGGGGACCCACACGGCGTCTGCGATTAGCGAAAAGTTGAGCTTTCTCCTGGGACAAGATCAAATTGTCCACTACCTGAGTCCAGATCTGCTGCAACCTATCCACCACAGAATCCACACCAGGACAGTCCGAAGACTCAACCTGTCCTGAAGAGAAACGAGGATGGAACCCAGAATTGCAAAAAAATGGAGAAACCAAGGTAGCCGAGCTGGCCCGATTATTAAGGGCAAACTCAGCCAACGGCAAAAAGGACACCCAATCATCCTGGTCTGCAGAAACAAAACATCTCAGATATGTTTCCAAGGTCTGATTGGTTCGTTCGGTCTGGCCATTAGTCTGAGGATGGAAAGCCGAGGAAAAGGATAGGTCAATGCCCATCCTACCACAAAAGGCTCGCCAAAACCTTGAAACAAACTGGGAACCTCTGTCAGAAACAATATTCTCAGGAATGCCATGCAACCGAACCACATGCTGAAAGAACAAAGGTACCAAATCAGAGGAGGAAGGCAATTTAGCCAAGGGCACCAGATGGACCATTTTAGAAAAGCGATCACAGACCACCCAAATGACTGACATCTTTTGAGAAACGGGAAGGTCAGAAATGAAATCCATCGAAATATGTGTCCAAGGCCTCTTTGGGACCGGCAAGGGCAAAAGCAACCCACTGGCACGAGAACAGCAGGGCTTAGCCCTAGCACAAATCCCACAGGACTGCACAAAAGTACGTACATCCCGTGACAGAGATGGCCACCAGAAGGATCTAGCCACTAACTCTCTGGTACCAAAGATTCCAGGATGACCAGCCAACACCGAACAATGAAGTTCAGAGATAAGTTTATTAGTCCACCTATCAGGGACGAACAGTTTCTCTGCTGGACAACGATCAGGTTTATTCGCCTGAAATTTTTGCAGCACCCGCCGCAAATCAGGGGAGATGGCAGACACAATGACTCCTTCCTTGAGGATAGCCGCTGGCTCAGATAAACCCGGAGAGTTGGGCACAAAACTCCTAGACAGAGCATCCGCCTTCACATTTTTAGAGCCCGGAAGGTACGAAATCACAAAGTCGAAGCGGGCAAAAAATAACGACCAACGGGCCTGTCTAGGATTCAAGCGCTTGGCAGACTCGAGATAAGTCAAGTTCTTATGATCAGTCAATACCACCACGCGATGCTTAGCTCCTTCAAGCCAATGACGCCACTCCTCGAATGCCCACTTCATGGCCAACAACTCTCGATTGCCCACATCATAATTACGCTCAGCGGGCGAAAACTTCCTGGAAAAGAAAGCACATGGTTTCATCACTGAGCAATCAGAACCTCTCTGTGACAAAACCGCCCCTGCTCCAATCTCAGAAGCATCAACCTCGACCTGGAACGGAAGAGAAACATCTGGCTGACACAACACAGGGGCAGAACAAAAATGACGCTTCAACTCCTGAAAAGCTTCCACAGCAGCAGAAGACCAATTAACCAAATCAGCACCCTTCTTGGTCAAATCGGTCAATGGTTTGGCAATGCTAGAAAAATTACAGATGAAGCGACGATAAAAATTAGCAAAGCCCAGGAACTTTTGCAGACTTTTCAGAGATGTCGGCTGAATCCAATCCTGGATGGCTTGGACCTTAACTGGATCCATCTCGATAGTAGAAGGGGTAAAGATGAACCCCAAAAATGAAACTTTCTGCACACCGAAGAGACACTTTGATCCCTTCACAAACAAAGAGTTAGCACGCAGGACCTGAAAAACCATTCTGACCTGCTTCACATGAGACTCCCAATCATCTGAGAAGATCAAAATGTCATCCAAGTAAACAATCAGGAATTTATCCAGATACTCACGGAAGATGTCATGAATAAAAGACTGAAACACAGATGGAGCATTGGCAAGTCCGAACGGCATCACTAGATACTCAAAATGACCCTCAGGCGTATTGAATGCAGTTTTCCATTCATCTCCTTGCCTGATTCTCACCAGATTATACGCACCACGAAGATCTATCTTAGTGAACCAACTAGCCCCCTTAATCCGAGCAAACAAGTCAGATAACAATGGCAAGGGATACTGAAATTTAACAGTGATCTTATTAAGAAGGCGGTAATCAATACACGGTCTCAGCGAACCATCCTTCTTGGCTACAAAGAAGAACCCTGCTCCCAGTGGTGATGACGATGGGCGAATATGTCCCTTCTCCAGGGATTCCTTCACATAACTACGCATAGCGGCGTGTTCGGGCACGGATAAATTAAATAATCGACCTTTAGGGAATTTACTACCAGGAATCAAATTGATAGCACAATCACAATCCCTATGCGGAGGTAGAGCATCGGACTTGGGCTCTTCAAATACATCCTGATAATCAGACAAGAACTCTGGGACCTCAGAAGGGGTGGATGACGAAATCGACAAAAATGGAACATCACCATGTACCCCCTGACAACCCCAGCTGGATACCGACATGGAATTCCAATCCAATACTGGATTATGGGTTTGTAGCCATGGCAACCCCAACACGACCACATCATGCAGATTATGCAACACCAGAAAGCGAATAACTTCCTGATGTGCAGGAGCCATGCACATGGTCAGCTGGGCCCAGTATTGAGGTTTATTCTTGGCCAAAGGTGTAGCATCAATTCCTCTCAATGGAATAGGACACCGCAAAGGCTCCAAGAAAAACCCACAACGTTTAGCATAATCCAAATCCATCAGATTCAGGGCAGCGCCCGAATCCACAAACGCCATGACAGAAAACGACGACAAAGAGCATATCAAGGTAATGGACAGAAGGAATTTGGACTGTACAGTACCAATGACGGCAGACCTAGCGGACCGCTTAGTGCGCTTAGGACAATCAGAAATAGCATGAGTGGAATCACCACAGTAGAAACACAGACCATTCAGACGTCTGTATTCCTGCCGTTCAACTCTAGTCATAGTCCTATCGCACTGCATAGGCTCAGGTTTAACCTCAGGCAGTACCGCCAAATGGTGCACAGATTTACGCTCACGCAAGCGTCGACCGATCTGAATGGCCAAAGACAAAGACTCATTCAAACCAGCTGGCATAGGAAATCCCACCATGACATCCTTAAGAGCCTCAGAGAGACCCTTTCTGAACAAAGCTGCCAGCGCAGATTCATTCCACTGAGTGAGTACTGACCATTTCCTAAATTTCTGACAATATACTTCTATATCATCCTGACCCTGGCACAAAGCCAGCAAATTTTTCTCAGCCTGATCCACTGAATTAGGCTCATCGTACAGCAATCCGAGCGCCAGGAAAAACGCATCGACACTACTCAATGCAGGGTCTCCTGGCGCAAGAGAAAATGCCCAGTCTTGAGGGTCGCCGCGCAAAAAAGAAATAATAATCAAAACCTGTTGAATAGGATTACCAGAAGAATGAGGTTTCAAGGCCAGAAATAGCTTACAATTATTTTTGAAACTTAGAAACTTAGTTCTATCTCCAAAAAACAAATCAGGAATAGGAATTCTTGGTTCTAACATAGATTTCTGATCAATAGTATCTTGAATTTTTTGTACATTTATAACGAGATTATCCATTGAAGAGCACAGACCCTGAATATCCATGTCCACACCTGTGTCCAGAATCACCCAAATGTCTAGGGGAAAAAAAAAAATGAACACAGAGCAGAAAGAAAAAAAAAAAAAAAATGATGTCAGAACTTTTTCTTTCCCTCTATTGAGAATCATTAGTTTTGGCTCCTTGTACTGTTATGTTTGCTAATGACAGGTGTTATGAAGGCAATCCAGAAACACAGTGTGCTTAGCGATCAGAGCGCACACAGTGATCTGACAAATACCCAAAAATACAAGAACGAGCTCTGAGACGTGGAAACTCTGTAGACTGCACACCTGATCCTATCCTAAACAGAACTAAAAGCGGCTGTGGATTGCGCCTAACAACTACCTAGGCAACTCGGCACAGCCTAAGAAACTAGCTAGCCTGAAGATAGAAAAATAGGCCTGACTTGCCCCAGAGAAATTCCCCAAAGGAAAAGGCAGCCCCCCACATATAATGACTGTGAGTAAGATGAAAAGACAAAACGTAGGGATGAAATAGATTCAGCAAAGTGGGGCCCGATATTCTAGGACAGAGCGAGGACAGTAAAGCAAACTTTGCAGTCTACAAAAAACCCTAAAGCAAAACCACGCAAAGGGGGCAAAAAAAACCCACCGTGCCGAACTAACGGCACGGCGGTACACCCTTTGCGTCTCAGAGCTTCCAGCAAAACAAAAGACAAGCTGGACAGAAAAAAAGCAACAAAAAAGCAAAAAGCACTTAGCTATACAGAGCAGCAGGTCACAGGAACAATCAGGAGAAGCTCAGATCCAACACTGAAACATTGACAAGGAGCAAGGATAGCAGCATCAGGCGGAGTTAAGTAATGAAGCAGTTAACGAGCTCACCAGAACACCTGAGGGAGGAAGCTCAGAAGCTGCAGTACCACTTGTGACCACAGGAGTGAATTCAGCCACAGAATTCACAACAGGAGGCCTAGTGGAAGGAGTGACCGCAGACAGGCATCGAAGGCCTAAAATAATAACACATGGCTGTAGGCAATTTTAAATTGGTTCCAGGGGTACACGGGCAGCAGTGGTGTGGTCAGTGGAGGCCTAGTGGAAGGAGTCACCGCAGACAGGCATCGAAGGCCTAAAATAATAACACATGGCTGTAGGCAATTTTAAATTGGTTACAGGGGTACACGGGCAGCAGTGGTGTGGTCAGTGGAGGCCTAGTGGAAGGAGTGACCACAGACAGGCATCGAAGGCCTAACATAACAAAAATGTCAATACAATGGTATTGTCAGTGGCAGGCATTGAAGGATGTCAGCGCATAGACTAAACATTGGTGGAGCTGTGAGATAATTTTGCAAGTGGTAGAGCACTGTTTGAGCTGGGGTGGGGGGAAACTGTCTTGTGGCCGGCGGTACAGGCCCAGGGCCCCTCATATTACAATGGTGTGTCTGACGTTGGGTGCGCACCACCACCGCCAGAGACACTTTATTGTACTAGGAGGGACCCAGTGGCAGTGCCGTCGACCAAAAGCGGGCTCACCCACCTCTTCAGACAAACTGCACTCTCACGGGTGCTGTCGCCAAGTGTCGGTACCACGGCCCCGTGTGGGGAGTTTGGCCATTTAGTGAGGTGTAAACATGTCGTATGCTGGACAATCAGGTGCAGAAAATTACGAGATTGGAAAAGGCATTCAGAATAGTCCACAGGCAAGACCTTTTCATAGGAAAGCTAGGTGTCAGCCGGGCAAGGTGGGGCAAAAGATTTCGAAATCCAGTTGTGGTTCATTTTAATGAAGGTTAGATCATCTACATTTTGGGTAGCCAGACGAGTCCTTTTTTCTGTTAGTATTGAACCTGCAGCACTGAATACTCTTTCTGATAGGACACTAGCTGCCGGGCAAGCAAGCTCCTGCAATGCATATTCTGCCAATTCTGGCCAGGTGTCTAATTTTGATGCCCAGTAATCAAATGGGAATGACGGTTGAGGGAGAACATCGATAAGGGATGAAAAATAGTTTGTAACCATACTGGACAAATGTTGTCTCCTGTCACTTTGAATTGATGCTGCAGTACCTGTCCTGTCTGCGGTCATAGCAAAATCACTCCACAACCTGGTCAGAAAACCCCTCTGGCCAACGCCACTTCTGATTTCTGCCCCTCTAACTCCTCTGGTCTGCTGGCCCCTGCAGCTCGTGTGAGAACGATCACGGGCGCTGTGTGCAGGGAATGCCAGAAGCAAACGGTCAACAAGAGTTGATTGTTTGGTTGCTAATATTAGTTCCAAGTTCTCATGTGGCATTATATTTTGCAATTTGCCTTTATAGCGAGGATCAAGGAGGCAGGCCAACCAGTAATCGTCATCATTCATCATTTTAGTTATGCGTGTGTCCCTTTTGAGGATACGTAAGGCATAATCCGCCATGTGGGCCAAAGTTCCAGTTCTCAAATCTGCGGTTGTGCTTGGTTGAGGGGCAGTTTCAGGCAAATCCACGTCACTTGTGTCCCTCAAAAAACCAGAACCCGGCCTTGCCGCGCCACCAATTTCCAGTGGCCCCGGAAAAGCTTCCTCATTAAAAATATAATCATCCCCATCATCCTCCTCGTCCTCCTCCTCCTCTTCGCCCGCTACCTCGTCCTGTACACTGCCCTGGCCAGACAATGGCTGACTGTCATCAAGGCTTTCCTCTTCCTCAGCTGCAGACGCCTGATCCTTTATGTGCGTCAAACTTTGCATCAGCAGACGCATTAGGGGGATGCTCATGCTTATTATGGCGTTGTCTGCACTAACCAGCCGTGTGCATTCCTCAAAACACTGAAGGACTTGACACATGTCTTGAATCTTCGACCACTGCACACCTGACAACTCCATGTCTGCCATCCTACTGCCTGCCCGTGTATGTGTATCCTCCCACAAAAACATAACAGCCCGCCTCTGTTCACACAGTCTCTGAAGCATGTGCAGTGTTGAGTTCCACCTTGTTGCAACGTCTATGATTAGGCGATGCTGGGGAAGGTTCAAAGAACGCTGATAGGTCTGCATACGGCCGGAGTGTACGGGCGAACGGCGGATATGTGAGCAAAGTCCACGCACTTTGAGGAGCAGGTCGGATAACCCCGGATAACTTTTCAGGAAGCACTGCACCACCAGGTTTAAGGTGTGAGCCAGGCAAGGAATGTGTTTCAGTTGGGAAAGGGAGATGGCAGCCATGAAATTCCTTCCGTTATCACTCACTACCTTGCCAGCCTCAAGATCTACAGTGCCCAGCCACGACTGCGTTTCTTTCTGCAAGAACTCGGACAGAACTTCCGCGGTGTGTCTGTTGTCGCCCAAACACTTCATAGCCAATACAGCCTGCTGACGTTTGCCAGTAGCTGCCCCATAATGGGAGACCTGGTGTGCAACAGTGGCAGCTGCGGATGGAATGGTTGTGCGACTGCGGTCTGTGGACGAGCTCTCGCTTCTGCAGGAGGACGAAGAGGAGGAGGAGGGGGTGCGAACGGCAACAGCCAATTGTTTCCTAGACCGTGGGCTAGGCAGAACTGTCCCAAACTTGCTGTCCCCTGTGGACCCTGCATCCACCACATTTACCCAGTGTGCCGTGATGGACACGTAACGTCCCTGGCCATGCCTACTGGTCCATGCATCTGTTGTCAGGTGCACCTTTGTGCTCACAGATTGCCTGAGTGCATGGACGATGCGCTCTTTAACATGCTGGTGGAGGGCTGGGATGGCTTTTCTGGAAAAAAAGTGTCGACTGGGTAGCTCGTAGCGTGGTACAGCGTAGTCCATCAGGGCTTTGAAAGCTTCGCTTTCAACTAACCGGTAGGGCATCATCTCTAACGAGATTAGTCTAGCTATGTGTGCGTTCAAACCCTGTGTACGCGGATGCGAGGCTAAGTACTTCCTTTTTCTAACCATAGTCTCATGTAGGGTGAGCTGGACTGGAGAGCTGGAGATCGTGGAACTAGCGGGGGTGCCGGTGGACATGGCAGACTGAGAGACGGTGGGAGATGGTATTGTTGCCACCGGTGCCCTAGATGCAGTGTTTCCTACTACGAAACTGGTGATTCCCTGACCCTGACTGCTTTGGCCTGGCAAAGAAACCTGCACAGATACTGCAGGTGGTGCGGAAAATGGTGGCCCTACACTGCCGGAAGGGATGTTGCGTTGCTGACTAGCTTCATTGGCCGAGGGTGCTACAACCTTAAGGGACGTTTGGTAGTTAGTCCAGGCTTGCAAATGCATGGTGGTTAAATGTCTATGCATGCAACTTGTATTGAGACTTTTCAGATTCTGTCCTCTGCTTAAGGTAGTTGAACATTTTTGACAGATGACTTTGCGCTGATCAATTGGATGTTGTTTAAAAAAATGCCAGACTGCACTCTTTCTAGCATCGGATACCTTTTCAGGCATTGCAGACTGAGCTTTAACCGGATGGCCACGCTGTCCTCCAACAGGTTTTGGCTTTGCCACGCGTTTTGGGCAAGATACGGGCCCGGCAGATGGAACCTGTTGCGATGTTGATGCCTGCTGCGGCCCCTCCTCCTCCGCTTCAGAACTGCTGCCGCCTGCACCCTGTTCCCCCAATGGCTGCCAATCGGGGTCAAGAACTGGGTCATCTATTACCTCTTCTTGTAGCTCGTGTGCAACTTCGTCTGTGTCACCGTGTCGGTCGGTGGTATAGCGTTCGTGATGGGGCAACATAGTCTCATCAGGGTCTGATTCTTGATCAGCACCCTGCGAGGGCAATGTTGTGGTCTGAGTCAAAGGACCAGCATAGTAGTCTGGCTGTGGCTGTGCATCAGTGCACTCCATGTCAGATTCAACTTGTAATGGGCATGGACTGTTAACTGCTTCACTTTCTAAGCCAGGGACGGTATGTGTAAAGAGCTCCATGGAGTAACCCGTTGTGTCGCCTGCTGCATTCTTCTCTGTTGTTGTTTTTGCTGAAGAGGACAAGGAAGCGACTTGTCCCTGACCGTGAACATCCACTAACGACGCGCTGCTTTGACATTTACCAGTTTCACGAGAGGAGGCAAAAGAGCTAGAGGCTGAGTCAGCAAGATAAGCCAAAACTTGCTCTTGCTGCTCCGGCTTTAAAAGCGGTTTTCCTACTCCCAGAAAAGGGAGCGTTTGAGGCCTTGTGTAGCCAGACGACGAACCTGGCTCCACAGCTCCAGACTTAGGTGCAATATTTTTTTTCCCACGACCAGCTGATGCTCCACCACTACCACTACCCTCATTACCAGCTGACAATGAACGCCCCCGGCCACGACCTCTTCCACCATACTTCCTCATTGTTTTAAAAACGTAAACAAACTAACGGTATTTGTTGCTGTCACACAAATTACACGGTGAGCTATAACTTCAGTATGATTTAGCTACCCATTTACAGGTGAGTGAGACCACAACGAAAATCAGGCACAATGTTACACACTCTGTTGTTGGTGGCAACAAATGAGAGAGATGCCACACACGCAGGACTGTCACTGAAGCACAAATGTAAATATTAATCTCCCACTGATTTGATTTTTTTTTTTTTTTTAAGGGAGACTTTAGGAAAAAAAAATAATAGAATAAAATGATTTTTTCAGGAAGAATTTAGAAACCAAAGAAAATAAAAGGATTTTTTCAGGGAGAATTTAGAAAACAAATAAAACAAAAAAAGGCTTTCTATGGCCCACTGAGTGAGAGATGACGCACACAGGAGTCAGGAGTGGCACACAAGCCCAGAGGCCAATATTTATCTCCCACTGATTGATGTAGTGAATTTTTCAGGTAGATTTTGGAACCCAAATCAAGCTAAAAAAAATAATAGGCTTTCTATGGCCCACAATTGGAGAGAGAGAGAGAGATGGCACACCCAGGAGTCAAGACTGGCTCACAAGCAGAAAGGGCAATATTAATCTCCCACTGATTTTTTTTTTTTTTTTTTTTTTTTCAGGGAGACTTTAGGAAAAAAAAAATAGAATAAAATGATTTTTTCAGGAAGAATTTAGAAACCAAATAAAATAAAATGATTTTTTCAGGGAAAATTTAGAAAACAAATAAAACAAAAAAAGGCTTTCTATGGCCCACTGAGTGAGAGATGACGCACACAGGAGTCAGGAGTGGCACACAAGCCCAGAGGCCAATATTTATCTCCCACTGATTGATGTAGTGATTTTTTCAGGTAGATTTTGGAACCCAAATCAAGCTAAAAAAAATTATAGGCTTTCTATGGCCCACAATTGGAGAGAGAGAGAGATGGCACACCCAGGAGTCAAGACTGGCACACAAGCAGAAAGGGCAATATTAATCTCCCACTGATTTGTTTTTTTTTTTGTTTTTTTTTCAGGGAGACTTTAGGAAAAAAAAAATAGAATAAAATGATTTTTTCAGGAAGAATTTAGAAACCAAAGAAAATAAAATGATTTTTTCAGGGAGAATTTAGAAAACAAATAAAACAAAGAAAGGCTTTCTATGGCCCACTGAGTGAGAGATGACGCACACAGGAGTCAGGAGTGGCACACAAGCCCAGAGGCCAATATTTATCTCCCACTGATTGATGTAGTGATTTTTTCAGGTAGATTTTGGAACCCAAATCAAGCTAAAAAAATAATAGGCTTTCTATGGCCCACAATTGGAGAGAGAGAGAGAGATGGCACACCCAGGAGTCAAGACTGGCACACAAGCAGAAAGGGCAATATTAATCTCCCACTGATTTTGTTTTTTTTTGTTTTTTTTTCAGGGAGACTTTAGGAAAAAAAAAATAGAATAAAATGATTTTTTCAGGAAGAATTTAGAAACCAAAGAAAATAAAATGATTTTTTCAGGGAGAATTTAGAAAACAAATAAAACAAAAAAAGGCTTTCTATGGCCCACTGAGTGAGAGATGACGCACACAGGAGTCAGGAGTGGCACACAAGCCCAGAGGCCAATATTTATCTCCCACTGATTGATGTAGTGATTTTTTCAGGTAGATTTTGGAACCCAAATCAAGCTAAAAAAATAATAGGCTTTCTATGGCCCACAATTGGAGAGAGAGAGAGAGAGATGGCACACCCAGGAGTCAAGACTGGCACACAAGCAGAAAGGGCAATATTAATCTCCCACTGATTTGTTTTTTTTTTTTTTTTTTTTCAGGGAGACTTTAGGAAAAAAAAAATAGAATAAAATGATTTTTTCAGGAAGAATTTAGAAACCAAAGAAAATAAAATGATTTTTTCAGGGAGAATTTAGAAAACAAATAAAACAAAGAAAGGCTTTCTATGGCCCACTGAGTGAGAGATGACGCACACAGGAGTCAGGAGTGGCACACAAGCCCAGAGGCCAATATTTATCTCCCACTGATTGATGTAGTGATTTTTTCAGGTAGATTTTGGAACCCAAATCAAGCTAAAAAAATAATAGGCTTTCTATGGCCCACAATTGGAGAGAGAGAGAGAGATGGCACACCCAGGAGTCAAGACTGGCACACAAGCAGAAAGGGCAATATTAATCTCCCACTGATTTTGTTTTTTTTTGTTTTTTTTTCAGGGAGACTTTAGGAAAAAAAAAAATAGAATAAAATGATTTTTTCAGGAAGAATTTAGAAACCAAAGAAAATAAAATGATTTTTTCAGGGAGAATTTAGAAAACAAATAAAACAAAAAAAGGCTTTCTATGGCCCACTGAGTGAGAGATGACGCACACAGGAGTCAGGAGTGGCACACAAGCCCAGAGGCCAATATTTATCTCCCACTGATTGATGTAGTGATTTTTTCAGGTAGATTTTGGAACCCAAATCAAGCTAAAAAAATAATAGGCTTTCTATGGCCCACAATTGGAGAGAGAGAGAGAGAGATGGCACACCCAGGAGTCAAGACTGGCACACAAGCAGAAAGGGCAATATTAATCTCCCACTGATTTGTTTTTTTTTTTTTTTTTTTCAGGGAGACTTTAGGAAAAAAAAATAGAATAAAATGATTTTTCAGGAAGAATTTAGAAACCAAAGAAAATAAAATGATTTTTTCAGGGAGAATTTAGAAAACAAATAAAACAAAAAAAGGCTTTCTATGGCCCACTGAGTGAGAGATGACGCACACAGGAGTCAGGAGTGGCACACAAGCCCAGAGGCCAATATTTATCTCCCACTTTTTTTTTTTGTTCCAGGGAAAATTTATAAACCCAATAAAAAAAATAATAAATAGGCTTTCTATGGCCCACTATCTGAGAGACAGAGAGAGATGGCACGCTTAGGACTGGCATACAGAAGCCCAAAGGCCAATATTAATCTCCCTTTTTTTTAAGGGAGAATTTATAAAACCAAAAAAAAAATAAATAAATAGGCTTTCTATGGCCCACTATTTGTGAGAGAGATGGCACGCTCAGGACTGGCACACAAGCCCAGAGGCCAATATTAATCTCCCACTTTTTTTTTTTTTCCAGGGAAAATTTATAAACCCATTAAAAAAAATAAAAAATAAATAGGCTTTCTATGGCCCACTATCTGAGAGAGAGAGATGGCACGCTTAGGACTGGCACACAAGCCCAAAGGCCAATATTAATCTCCCTTTTTTTTTAAGGGAGAATTTATAAAACCAAAAATAAATAAATAGGCTTTCTATGGCCCACTATTTGTGAGAGAGATGGCACGCTCAGGACTGGCACACAAGCCCAGAGGCCAATATTAATCTCCCACTTTTTTTTTTTTTTCCAGGGAAAATTTATAAACCCATTAAAAAAAAATAAAAATAAATAGGCTTTCTATGGCCCACTATCTGAGAGAGAGAGATGGCACGCTTAGGACTGGCACACAAGCCCAAAGGCCAATATTAATCTCCCACTGATTGATTTATTGATTTTTTCAGGTAGAATTTAGAACCCAAATAAAGCAAAAAACAAAAAAAATGGGCTTTCTATGGCCCACTGAGTGAGTGATGATGCACACAGGAGTCAGGAGTGGCACACAAGCCCTGAGGCCAATATTTTTCTCCCACTGATTGATGTAGTGATTTTTTCAGGTAGATTTTAGAACCAAAATCAAGCAAAAAAATAAATAGGCTTTCTATGGCCCACTGAGTGAGTGATGATGCACACAGGAGTCAAGAGTGGCACACAAGCCCTGAGGCCAATATTTTTCTCCCACTGATTGATGTAGTGATTTTTTCAGGTAGATTTTATAACCCAAATCAAGCAAAAAAATAAATAGGCTTTCTATGGCCCACTGAGTGAGAGATGGCACACACAGGGATGGCACTCTAGCAGAAATGTCAATCTTAATCTCCCACAAAAAAAAAAAAAAAAAACAGGGAGTGTCCTTCAATTACTATCTCCCTGCAGTAATCTCAGCCAGGTATGGCAGGCAGCAATAAGGAGTGGACTGATGCACAAATTAAATAAAAAGTGCGTACAAACCAAAAAGATAGCTGTGCAGAAAGGAAGGAACAAGAGGATTTGTGCTTTGAAAAAAGCAGTTGGTTTGCACAGCGGCGTACACACAGCAATGCAGCTATCAGGGAGCCTTCTAGGGCAGCCCAATGAGCTACAGCGCTGAGGGGGAAAAAAAAAAATGTAGCTTCCACTGTCCCTGCACACCGAAGGTGGTGTTGGGCAGTGGAAATCGCTACAGCACAAGCGGTTTGGTGGTTAATGGACCCTGCCTAACGCTATCCCTGCTTCTGACGAAGCGGCAGCAACCTCTCCCTAAGCTCAGATCAGCAGCAGTAACATGGCGGTCGGCGGGAACGCCCCTTTATAGCCCCTGTGACGCCGCAGACAGCAAGCCAATCACTGCAATGCCCTTCTCTAAGATGGTGGGGACCAGGACCTATGTCATCACGCTGCCCACACTCTGCGTTTACCTTCATTGGCTGAGAAATGGCGCTTTTCGCGTCATTGAAACGCGACTTTGGCGCAAAAGTCGCGTACCGCATGGCCGACACCGCACAGGGGTCGGATCGGGTTTCACGAAACCCGACTTTGTCAAAAGTCGGCGACTTTTGAAAATGTTCGACCCGTTTCGCTCAACCCTAATCCTAATATGATAATGTAGGAAAAGAAAATTTCTTAAAAAAAATAGCAATTGTTACTAAACTTTAAAGAGCTCTAACATCCTAACAAAATAAAATTTGAAAAATGATGCACATGTAACGTAGACATATGAGAAATGTTATTTATTATTTTGTACAGCATGACTAACTAGTTAAGGATATAAAGATTGAAAGTTTGAAAATTGCTACTTTAACACAAATTTTCACCACATTTTTATTTTTTTCACAATTGAACGCAAAACATATCAACCTTATTTTACCACTAACATAAAATATAAAGTGTCAGAAAAAAATAATTTCAGAATCACATATACAATGATAAACATTAAAGCATTCCAGAGTTGTCACAAAATGAAGTCACACTGGTCTGAATTAAAAAGTTGGCCTGGTCATTAGGGTTAAAATTGTCTCCTTCACTAAGATGTTCACTAAAGGTACTGTCACACTAGACGATATCGCTAGCGATCCGTGACGTTGCAGCGTCCTCGCTAGCGATATCGTCCAGTGTGACAGGCAGCAGCGATCAGGCCCCTGCTGGGAGATCGCTGGTCGGGGAAGAAAAGGCCCCTTCACATTAAGCGACGCTGCAGCGATACCGACAACGATCCGGATCGCTGCAGCATCGCTGTTTGGTCGCTGGAAAGCTGTCACACAGACCGCTCTCCAGCGACCTACGATGCCGGTAACCAGGGTAAACATCGGGTAACTAAGCGCAGAAATCGCTCCTGTCAAACCAATCTAATCAGTTTTTATGAAGAGGTAAGCTATAGACTGGACCACGGTGAGTCATTGGACGTGGTATATCTCGATTTTTCCAAAGCGTTTGATACCGTGCCGCACAAGAGGTTGGTACACAAAATGAGAATGCTTGGTCTGGGGGAAAATGTGTGTAAATGGGTTAGTAACTGGCTTAGTGATAGAAAGCAGAGGGTGGTTATAAATGGTATAGTCTCTAACTGGGTCGCTGTGACCAGTGGGGTACCGCAGGGGTCAGTATTGGGACCTGTTCTCTTCAACATATTCATTAATGATCTGGTAGAAGGTTTACACAGTAAAATATCGATATTTGCAGATGATACAAAACTATGTAAAGCAGTTAATACAAGAGAAGATAGTATTCTGCTACAGATGGATCTGGATAAGTTGGAAACTTGGGCTGAAAGGTGGCAGATGAGGTTTAACAATGATAAATGTAAGGTTATACACATGGGAAGAGGGAATCAATATCACCATTACACACTGAACGGGAAACCACTGGGTAAATCTGACAGGGAGAAGGACTTGGGGATCCTAGTTAATGATAAACTTACCTGGAGCAGCCAGTGCCAGGCAGCAGCTGCCAAGGCAAACAGGATCATGGGGTGCATTAAAAGAGGTCTGGATACACATGATGAGAGCATTATACTGCCTCTGTACAAATCCCTAGTTAGACCGCACATGGAGTACTGTGTCCAGTTTTGGGCACCGGTGCTCAGGAAGGATATAATGGAACTAGAGAGAGTACAAAGGAGGGCAACAAAATTAATAAAGGGGATGGGAGAACTACAATACCCAGATAGATTAGCGAAATTAGGATTATTTAGTCTAGAAAAAAGACGACTGAGGGGCGATCTAATAACCATGTATAAGTATATAAGGGGACAATACAAATATCTCGCTGAGGATCTGTTTATACCAAGGAAGGTGACGGGCACAAGGGGGCATTCTTTGCGTCTGGAGGAGAGAAGGTTTTTCCACCAACATAGAAGAGGATTCTTTACTGTTAGGGCAGTGAGAATCTGGAATTGCTTGCCTGAGGAGGTGGTGATGGCGAACTCAGTCGAGGGGTTCAAGAGAGGCCTGGATGTCTTCCTGGAGCAGAACAATATTGTATCATACAATTATTAGGTTCTGTAGAAGGACGTAGATCTGGGTATTTATTATGATGGAATATAGGCTGAACTGGATGGACAAATGTCTTTTTTCGGCCTTACTTACTAACTATGATGTTTACCCTGGTTACCATCCTAAAAGTAAAAAAAAACAAACACTACATACTTACCTACAGCCGTCTGTCCTCCAGCGCTGTGCTCTGCACTCCTCCTGTACTGGCTGTGAGCACAGCAGCCGGAAAGCAGAGCGGTGACGTCACCGCTCTGCTTTCCGGCTGACCGACGCTCACAGCCAGTACAGGAGGAGTGCAGAGCACAGCGCCGGGGACAGACAGCTGTAGGTAAGTATGTAGCGTTTGTTTTTTTTTACTTTTAGGATGGTAACCAGGGTAAACATCGGGTTACTAAGCGCGGCCCTGCGCTTAGTTACCCGATGTTTACCCTGGTTACCAGTGAAGACATCGCTGGATCGGTGTCACACACGCCGATCCAGCGATGTCAGCAGGAGTCCAGCGACGAAATAAAGTTCTGGACTTTATTCAGCGACCAACGATCTCCCAGCAGGGGCCTGATCGTTGGTCGCTGTCACACATAACGATTTCATTAACGATATCGTTGCTACGTCACAAAAAGCAACGATATCGTTAACAATATCGTTATGTGTGAAGGTACCTAAAGTCCAGAACTTTATTTCGTCGCTGGACTCCCCGTAGACATCGCTGAATCGGTGTGTGTGACACCGATTCAGCGATGTCTTCACTGGTAACCAGGGTAAACATCGGGTAACTAAGCGCAGGGCCGCGCTTAGTAACCCGATGTTTACCCTGGTTACCAGCGTGAAAAAACAAACAGTACATACTTACATTCAGCTGTCTGTCCCTTGCCGTCTGGTTCCTGCACTGACTGCTGGCCGTAAAGTGAAAGCAGAGCACAGCCACAGCGGTGAGTCACCGCTGTGTGACTCACCGCTGTGCTGTGCTTTCACTTTCACTTTACGGCCAGCAGTCAGTGCAGGAACCAGACGGCAAGGGACAGACAGCTGAATGTAAGTATGTACTGTTTGTTTTTTTACGCTGGTAACCAGGGTAAACATCGGGTTACTAAGCGCGGCCCTGCGCTTAGTTACCCGATGTTTACCCTGGTTACCGGGGACCTCGGGATCGTTGGTCGCTGGAGAGCTGTCTGTGTGACAGCTCTCCAGCGACCAAACAGTGACACTGCAGCGATCCGGATCGTTGTCGGTATCGCTGCAGCGTCGCTAAATGTGACGGTACCTTAAGAGGTTCACTAAGAGGTTAAAGAAATCAGTCTAGTTTTGGGTGTATTGTCCTGTTACAAAACTATTTGTTCAATTGAATAATAATGAATGGCCCTGTTTATGAGATACAATAGACTGCAAAGGTAACACTTCTGTGGAGCCTTGCAAGGACCACCTAAGCCAACTGTGAACACAGAACATTTCTTATGTAAATGACAGGGTTAATTGTATACAAAGCAACATGAAATGAAATGGATACAAATAAATTGATCCCCATTTATATTTTGTAATCCTTGTCCAACTCAGCAAAATGTGATCACTATCTAATGTAAATGAAGGAGTCCTGATTCCTTGACAAGATACACATGAGTGTGTAAATAGATATGAAATAGAAAAAAAAGTTGAATAGTTAGAACTTAGAATATTTGTAGACATTGAGTTTGAGCTCATCACAACTAATGTCATTTCTGGTATCAGCAAAGATTAATAACGATTTTCTTCCTCAAAGTATCAGACCACAGGGATAAACATTTTCTCAAAACTTAGTGGTGTCAGCTATTGTAAAGGAAATATTCCCGTAAGTTTAACAAAATTGTACATAACCTAAGTTATATTTAAAAACTTGATGGAATGAGGGACAGAAACCAAACTTAATTTCATCTTGGGGTCTATGTGAATGATGTAAGTATGGAATTCATTGACTTCTTCAGTGGAGCCCATCACTATGAGTAAAATATTATCTATATATCGCAAAAAACTCAGAACTCAGTTGAAATTGTGGGTTAGCCTTTACATTAGACCCCATTGCGGTACCTCTCTATTAAACAAAAAAATCACTTCTGGCATAAAGATATTTTAAAAACAACAATTATCAAGAGGTAAAAATTATTGCTGGAAAATACTGTTGTAAGTTCTGATAGTGTTTGTGTGGCAGACCTTAGCCATCCCCTTTCATAATCAATAAACATGCAATAAGTTATGTCGAAATAAATTAATGTCATCACTAATAATTATTTCACCAGAGATGATAGTAAGAACGCCACTTTTTTTGATAAGTTGACATTAATTTGTGTAGGACGCTGTACCTGTAATTTGCTTTACTAGAAAATATGGAACCCATCCAAGAGAAAATAGAATGAGCTGATTGTGTTGTTTCAGGTATTGTCTTTTCTACCAAAGATTTATTTCTATCATCCTACCCATTTAGGGACTGTATCTTCTATCTAATAATTATGCATGCGGCATACAAATAGTAACATAGTAACATAGTTAGTAAGGCCGAAAAAAGACATTTGTCCATCCAGTTCAGCCTATATTCCATCATAATAAATCCCCAGATCTACGTCCTTCTACAGAACCTAATAATTGTATGATACAATATTGTTCTGCTCCAGGAAGACATCCAAGCCTCTCTTGAACCCCTCGACTGAGTTCGCCATCACCACCTCCTCAGGCAAGCAATTCCAGATTCTCACTGCCCTAACAGTAAAGAATCCTCTTCTATGTTGGTGGAAAAACCTTCTCTCCTCCAGACGCAAAGAATGCCCCCTTGTGCCCGTCACCTTCCTTGGTATAAACAGATCCTCAGCGAGATATTTGTATTGTCCCCTTATATACTTATACATGGTTATTAGATCGCCCCTCAGTCGCCTTTTTTCTAGACTAAATAATCCTAATTTCGCTAATCTATCTGGGTATTGTAGTTCTCCCATCCCCTTTATTAATTTTGTTGCCCTCCTTTGTACTCTCTCTAGTTCCATTATATCCTTCCTGAGCACCGGTGCCCAAAACTGGACACAGTACTCCATGTGCGGTCTAACTAGGGATTTGTACAGAGGCAGTATAATGCTCTCATCATGTGTATCCAGACCTCTTTTAATGCACCCCATGATCCTGTTTGCCTTGGCAGCTGCTGCCTGGCACTGGCTGCTCCAGGTAAGTTTATCATTAACTAGGATCCCCAAGTCCTTCTCCCTGTCAGATTTACCCAGTGGTTTCCCGTTCAGTGTGTAATGGTGATATTGATTCCCTCTTCCCATGTGTATAACCTTACATTTATCATTGTTAAACCTCATCTGCCACCTTTCAGCCCAAGTTTCCAACTTATCCAGATCCATCTGTAGCAGAATACTATCTTCTCTTGTATTAACTGCTTTACATAGTTTTGTATCATCTGCAAATATCGATATTTTACTGTGTAAACCTTCTACCAGATCATTAATGAATATGTTGAAGAGAACAGGTCCCAATACTGACCCCTGCGGTACCCCACTGGTCACAGCGACCCAGTTAGAGACTATACCATTTATAACCACCCTCTGCTTTCTATCACTAAGCCAGTTACTAACCCATTTACACACATTTTCCCCCAGACCAAGCATTCTCATTTTGTGTACCAACCTCTTGTGCGGCACGGTATCAAACGCTTTGGAAAAATCGAGATATACCACGTCCAATGACTCACCGTGGTCCAGTCTATAGCTTACCTCTTCATAAAAACTGATTAGATTGGTTTGACAGGAGCGATTTCTCATAAACCCATGCTGATATGGAGTTAAACAGTTATTCTCATTGAGATAATCCAGAATAACATCCCTCAGAAACCCTTCAAATATTTTACCAACAATAGAGGTTAGACTTACTGGCCTATAATTTCCAGGTTCACTTTTAGAGCCCTTTTTGAATATTGGCACCACATTTGCTATGCGCCAGTCCTGCGGAACAGACCCTGTCGCTATAGAGTCCCTAAAAATAAGAAATAATGGTTTATCTATTACATTACTTAGTTCTCTTAGTACTCGTGGGTGTATGCCATCCGGACCCGGAGATTTATCTATTTTAATCTTATTTAGCCGGTTTCGCACCTCTTCTTGGGTTAGATTGGTGACCCTTAATATAGGGTTTTCATTGTTTCTTGGGATTTCACCTAGCATTTCATTTTCCACCGTGAATACCGTGGAGAAGAAGGTGTTTAATATGTTAGCTTTTTCCTCGTCATCTACAACCATTCTTTCCTCACTATTTTTTAACGGGCCTACATTTTCAGTTTTTATTCTTTTACTATTGATATAGTTGAAGAACAGTTTGGGATTAGTTTTACTCTCCTTAGCAATGTGCTTCTCTGTTTCCTTTTTGGCAGCTTTAATTAGTTTTTTAGATAAAGTATTTTTCTCCCTATAGTTTTTTAGAGCTTCAATGGTGCCATCCTGCTTTAGTAGTGCAAATGCTTTCTTTTTACTGTTAATTGCCTGTCTTACTTCTTCGTTTAGCCACATTGGGTTTTTCCTATTTCTAGTCCTTTTATTCCCACAAGGTATAAACGGCTTACACTGCCTATTTAGGATGTTCTTAAACATTTCCCATTTATTATCTGTATTCTCATTTCTGAGGATATTGTCCCAGTCTACCAGATTAAGGGCATCTCTAAGCTGTTCAAACTTTGCCTTCCTAAAGTTCAATGTTTTTGTGACTCCCTGACAAGTCCCCCTAGTGAAAGACAGGTGAAACTGCACAATATTGTGGTCGCTATTTCCTAAATGCCCAACCACCTGCAGATTTGTTATTCTGTCAGGTCTATTAGATAGTATTAGGTCTAAAAGTGCTGCTCCTCTGGTTGGATTCTGCACCAATTGTGAAAGATAATTTTTCTTGGTTATTAGCAGAAACCTGTTGCCTTTATGGGTTTCACAGGTTTCTGTTTCCCAGTTAATATCCGGGTAGTTAAAGTCCCCCATAACCAGGACCTCATTATGGGTTGCAGCTTCATCTATCTGCTTTAGAAGTAGACTTTCCATGCTTTCTGTTATATTTGGGGGTTTGTAACAGACCCCAATGAGAATTTTGTTACCATTTTTCCCTCCATGAATTTCAACCCATATGGACTCGACATCCTCATTCCCTTCGCTAATATCCTCCCTTAAAGTGGACTTTAGACAAGACTTTACATAGAGACAAACCCCTCCTCCTCTCCGATTTTTACGATCCTTTCTAAACAGACTGTAACCCTGTAAGTTAACTGCCCAGTCATAGCTTTCATCTAACCATGTCTCGGTTATTCCCACTATGTCAAAGTTACCTGTAGATATTTCTGCTTCTAGTTCTTCCATCTTGTTTGTCAGGCTTCTGGCGTTTGCGAGCATGCAGTTTAGAGGATTTTTTTTTGTTCCAATCTCCACACTGTGGATTGTTTTAGAAATGTTCTTACCTCCCTTCTGAGTATGTTTTCCTGGGTTGTCTTTGTTCGAGTCTAATGTTTTTCTTCCCGTCCCCTCTTCTTCTAGTTTAACGCCCTCCTGATGAGTGTAGCGAGTCTTCTGGCGAATGTGTGTTTCCCAGGTTTGTTGAGGTGTAGTCCGTCTCTGGCGAGGAGTCCATCATACCAGTAATTCACACCGTGGTCCAGGAATCCAAATCCTTGTTGTCTGCACCATCGTCTTAGCCAGTTGTTTGCATCAAGGATCCTGTTCCATCTCCTGGTGCCATGCCCATCTACTGGAAGGATAGAAGAAAAAACTACCTGTGCATCCAGTTCCTTTACTTTCTTCCCCAACTCTTCAAAGTCCTTGTAGATTGTCGGTAGGTCCTTCCTTGCCGTGTCATTGGTGCCAACATGTATCAGAAGAAATGGGTGGACGTCCTTGGAGCTGAAGAGCTTTGGTATCCTATCGGTCACATCCTTGATCATCGCACCTGGAAGGCAGCATACTTCTCTTGCAGTTATGTCCGGTCTGCAGATGGCTGCTTCTGTGCCTCTCAGTAGTGAGTCTCCCACCACCACCACTCTTCGTTGCTTCTTGGCTGTACTTTTTGCTGTCACTTGTTGCTGTGTGCCCTTTTCTTTTTTGCTTGCTGGTATTGCTTCATTCTTAGGTGTGCCATCTTCATCCTCTACAAAGATTTGATATCGGTTCTTCAGTTGTGTGGTTGGTGATTTCTCCACGGTCTTCTTGCTTCTTTTGGTCACATGCTTCCACTCATCTGCTTTTGGAGGTTCTCTGACACTTTTTGCACCTTCTGTGACCAGTAGAGATGCTTCTGTTCTGTCTAGAAAGTCTTCATTCTCTTTGATGAGTTTCAAAGTTGCTATTCTTTCTTCCAGACCCCGCACCTTTTCTTCTAAAAGGGCCACTAGTCTACACTTCTGACAGGTGAAATTGGATTCTTCTTCTGGTCGATCTGTGAACATGTAGCACATGCTGCAGCTCACCATGTAGGTTGTCACATCTGCCATGTTGCTCCTAGATCCTGCTGACTTGCTGTGTGTTTTCCTTCTTGTGTAATCTACTCAGCCAAGCTCTCTTGCAATAATGTCCTACAGGCAAAAATTCGCGCGCCGCAAAGGCGCGCGGTTTGGTGATGCTTTCGAAGCAGCTGGTCCCGGCTGTACCCAACGATCTTCTAGCTTAGGGAGACTTCGCTTCTCCCAGAAGGCACCTGGAATATGCAAATTAGCCTCCTGAAGCTTGAATCCCTGGTTTGGTGATGCTTTCGAAGCAGCTGGTCCCGGCTGTACCCAACGATCTTCTAGCTTAGGGAGACTTCGCTTCTCCCAGAAGGCACCTGGAATATGCAAATGAAAAGGTAAACTTGGATTGTCGGTATATGAAAGAGTACTGACTGCACAAATTTGGATACACTTGTTAAATAGACATTATAAATCAATACATAACTTGTTTTGTGATACACTATTAACCCCTCTTACCCATCTATGTTGATTTTCATATATCAAAATGTAATAGTAGCAAAATCTATGACAATATTAGAAAAACAGACATAAAATAGAACATTTAAATAGCACTAACATATTCCACAGCGCTTTACAGTTTGCACACATTATCCTCACTGTCCCCGATGGGGCTCACAATCTAAATCCCCTATCAGTATGTCTTTGGAATGTGGGAGGAAACCGGAGTACCCGGAGGAAACCCACGCAAACACGGAGAGAACATACAAACTCTTTGCAGATGTTGTCCTGAGTGGGATTAGAACCCAGGACTCCAGCGCTGCAAGGTTAGAGTGCTAACCACTGCGCCACCGTGCAATATTTTTTTGCTTTCCCTAATAGTTGTCTTTTTTATAAAAATGTCACTGCAATTAAATACATTTTTTTGTTAAACAAAGAGGAACCACCATGGGGTCAAATGTGGTGGTTATCCCAAAATGTCACCTGATTCTGAGCTGGACAAGAATTATAGATAATATTTTTGTCATATGTATAGGCTCCTTTGAAGAACAAAATGAGTTCTATACTTATCCCAATTTTAGAGACCAAATGGGAAAAAAACTCTGATTTTCGTTCTTAATTCCACCATGTTTTTAGATATAATGTATCAATTTGTGACAATAAGTAAAATACTTGCTTTTATATCAAGCTTACTGACAGTCATAATCGCTTGCTTTGCAGTAACTGCCATTACTGAGTTATTAAAACTTTTTTTTATCTTTTTAGTGAGTTACTTTAATGGAAGAGAATCATTAGCAGTGGATCGTTTGTATAAACAAACTTTTATGTAATTGTCTTTCTGTATGTCATATCTATCTACCCAAAATTATCATATGTTTCTTGCGAAAGAAGAGTTAGGACACCGTAGTTAACGTTATATGGTGACAAAATTCATTGTGTTTGGACAAATATTATATAACATGTATGGGGGCTTTTTTCTATATATTTTGTATCTATTTCACATCTATCACATTTCCTATATGAATATTCCTGAGGAAATAAACTTAGTCACTTATATATGAAATGCCCTATGTATACAGTCTGCTTGGGTGGATGCTGGTCATGTGCTTGGCTCTTCTCTTGCTGAAAAGCTGCAAAATGTACAAAGTTCTGGAAAAGTGTAACCCCTGCAGAATCCATTGTTTCTCAGGGACAATTCTATTAGTTCAGTTGGATAGTAATAAAGGCGGCCTCCATTATTATTCAAGTAAATTAATAGCTTTATCCCAGAGCAATGCACCTAAAGGCTGACTGGTTTCTGGAAAGAGCAATGAAGACAAATATATTTGATCTGGAGCTTTAATTATAAATACGTGATAGACAAATATGATATTATGTTCTGCATCTTTCTTCCATCTAATTTATAGATTTATTTTGTTTGATTTATTTCAATCAATTGTCAAAAACAAATTATTGCTATTTTATTAAAAATATTGCAGATATTGGGAATAAATCTGTTTTTCTAGATCTATCTGTACATTTTTTTCATGAAAATATTAATCAATAAATCGCCTAAATACAGATGAACAATTGAGGAAATCCAAATTAATTATATTGGACAGATATACACAGGTAGATGACTATTTAGTAAAGAGTTAACAGGAAAATGAAATGTGATAATTAATGAAATACAAGATAGATGACAGATAAATAGATAATATGTCTAGACATAAGACCATGGAGAGATACTTGGAGGGAATCTCCTTATGTAGATGTTTTCTTTGGGCCTTCACCTATTGAATAGACTTGTATTATGTAAATCAGATTAACTCTACCTGACACCTAAGATGGTGTAAACAATGATAGGAAAAGCCCTCCCCCTTCCCTGACTGATATAAAGGAGGGTCTTCTCTCTACCCTCTTACATTCTTCTAAAGATTATTCTCCTGCCCTCTACTATTTCACATCCTGCAGCTAGAATCAGAAGGAATAAAATAATGGAGAAGTCTACAACACCTGAATCCCTCTCTGCCAACTGTCCAGCTAGTACTGATGAAATGGAAATATTTGTAATCATGCGAAACCCACAAACACCAGAGAAGGAGATTACTGAAGACCTAGGACAACTCTGCACCGTCTTGAAAGGTCCCACCAAGGCCCTCAATACTTTTGGATTTTGGACTGGGAATTGGTCTTTGCTGGTCAGACTGAGGAAAGATGATTCCTCATTTGATGGACTTTGGCATCTACCAGACAGATGTACATTGGGAAGCTCAGATGCCATCATTTCTTACTCAGACACTTCATCGAGTGAGGAGAATGTGAATCACAAGAAGGGCAAAAAAACACCTTTCTGTGAAAGCTGCTTCAGACTAGGCCATGATTTTGTGGACTGTCCTGACATCCCGGAAGACCTGGAGAGGAGATCCAAGGTCAAGAAGCTTTTGAAGAAGAAGTGTAACAGGTAAGGTGACAGTGCACTCCTCAATCCATGACTAGGGTCTCCACACCTTGGACACATTTTGGGACAATTTAGTGATAATCAATTTAATGTCAGACAGACTTTTATTTATTGTGATTTTTCTTGCAAGCTTGAAATCTTCTAATCTACTGCACACAATTTGAGCCAGGATTGATCGGGATGAGTTTGGGGCAGAATATATCTTACTTTCTTTATTATTGAGACAAATGTCTAAAATGGGACCAGGATATATTAGAAAACCTGATACAGTTGACAAATGTATTGCCTATTGTTTCATTTCATTGTGGTGTAATATCTTTATTTTATCCTTATTTTCCCACAGAAAAAATAAAAAAAATAATGATTTCCTTGCTGGTGGAGATGACAGAAGCACCAGTGGCAACTGAATTTGAAAACTAACTCCGGATCTGATTTGTATGAACTCTCTCTGCCAGTTTTCCTCAACTTTTTTATCATCACATCGGCACCTGGACTTAGTACCGTGGGATGAAACCCGAAGACACTTTAATCCACTGTATATTTTGATGATTTAGTCAAACTTGTTACTTCAATAAAACTTGAATTTAATGAAATTTTTTTTCTTTCTTGTGCCATCTTTATATTCATCTATATAATCTATATCTGAGCTGCTCTGGTTCTCTGTACATGTCAGAACACTACATGTGTTCCCAATTTCTTCACATTGGGTCACTTTGGGGGTCACTGTTCAGCCCGGTATGGGGGTATCGACCCCAAATGTTCAGGGGAGTTAGAGGAACACTTCAAGAGTGTGGGGTAACTTTTAATGCCCCCTGTTGTGAATTCTGTGGCAGAGCTCCCTCCTGTGGTCACAAGTGGTACTTCGGCATATTCTCTGTGAGCTTCTGTTGGTGGAGGGAAGTGGTACTGCGGCTTCTGAGTTTCCTCCCTCAGGTGATCTGGTGAGGTCGTTAGGTGCTTCTCTACTTAACTCCACCTAATGCTTTGATCCTGGCTTCCTGTCAATGTTCCAGTGTTGGACTTGCTTTTCCCTGGATCATTCCTGTGGCCTGCTGCTCTGCATAGCTAAGTTCTTCTTTGCTATTTGTTTACTATTTTTTCTGTCCAGCTTGTCTAATTTGTTGCTGGAAGCTCTGAGACGCAAAGGGTGTACCTCCGTGCCGTTAGTTCGGTACGGAGGGTCTTTTTGCCCCCTTTGCGTGGTTTTCTTTAGGGTTTTGTGTAGACCGCAAAGTTACCTTTTCTATCCTCGATCTGTTAAGAAAGTCAGGCCTCACTTTGCTGAATCTATTTCATCTCTACGTTTGTCTTTTCATCTTTACTCACAGTCATTATATGTGGGTGGCTGCCTTTTCCTTTGGGGTATTTCTCTGAGGCAAGGTAGGCTTATTTTCTATCTTCAGGCTAGTTAGTTTCTCGGGCTGTGCCAAGCTGCATAGGCAGAGTTAGGCGCAATCCACCGCTGCCTCTAGTGTTGTTTGGAGATGATTAGGGATTGCGGTCTGCAGAGTTCCCACGTCTCAGAGCTCGTTCTATGATTTTGGGTTATTGTCAGATCACTGTATGTGCTCTGACCGCTATGTCCATTGTAGTACTGAATTGCCTTTCATAACAGCCCCCCCTGAAAGTTTGGGGTCGATACCCCCAATCAAGGCTGAACAGTGACCCCCCCCAAAGTGACCCTTTTTAACATGGGCGCCTATGCTGGAGATTCCACAAATTTGGTCATTTTTCGGGGGTCACTGTTAAGCCTGGTTTGGGGCAATCAACCCCAAACTTTCGGGGGGTAGAGGAATACCATCTCTAGGGGGCCAAGGGTGTCCAAATTTTAGGGGCCCCCGTTGACCTCCAAAATTCTGAAAAAATTACCCCACACTGATGAAGTCCATCTACAGACACCCTAAGAATTTGGGGTTGAAACCCTCAAATGGCGCTGAATGGCGAGACCCCAAACTGAGCCAACTGTGCCCATAGGTGTCCATGTTAAACAGGGTCACTTTTCAGGGGTGTTAGAGGAGGACTTCATAAGTGTGGGTTAATTTTTTCAGAAGCTTTGGGGTCAATGGGGCCGCGGGGGTGTTGCTAGAGTTTTGACACATTTGGGGGACCCCAATGAGCTCCCCAAAATGTTTACACCCCTGGACCCCTATAGTGATTGTTCCTCTACCCCCTTAAAAGTTTGGGGCAATTGCCTCAAGCCAGGCTCAGCATTGACGTAGAGTCGTTGTACTCCTCGATCCCTCACGTCCATGGTATTCGGGGAGTGCGGCACTTTTTGGGGATGAGGGGCCAACAACATGCCCCCCATAACGAGTTTGTGTTAAATCTTCTGAACTTTGTCCTCAATAACAACTATTTCTGCTTTGATGGGCGGATCCTCCACCAGCTCAGGGGCACTGCTATGGGCAGCCCTTGTGCGCCCAGCTACGCCAACCTGTTCCTGGGCTGGTGGGAGGATAGCATCGTCTTCTCTGAAATCAATGAGGAATTTACTGTCTATGTCGACCTATGGGTTCGTTACATAGACGATGTCTTTATTTTGTGGAGAGGCACTAGAGAGATCTTTCAGAGATTTATGACATCATTGAATCAGAACAATATAGGTCTGAGATTCACCTTTGAAATGGAGGAGAACAGTTTACCATTTTTGGACATCCTGATTTCCAAGACGAGTAGGGGTGATGGCCTCGATACCACCATTTTTAGGAAACCCACCTCCACAAACTCTGTATTAAGATGGGATAGTCATCACCCATATTCTCTCCGGAAAGGTATCCCCAAAGGACAATACCTTCGTCTCAGGAGGAATTGTTCGGATGACGCAGATTTTAAAATCAAGGCAAGAGACCTAAGATCTAGGTTTCTTGATAGGGGTTACCCTGACCGGGTGCTGAGGGAGGCATACCATCATGCCAGAGGACAAACTAGAAGCAATCTATTGGTACCACGGGAGAGGGAGAGAGAGCATGATAAGACCATCAGAATGATCTGTGCCTTTGATAATGGGGCTCCATTGGTTAGGACAGTTCTCAGTAAGCACTGGGGTATACTTGCTATGGATAACGATCTGAAGGATGTTGTGGGTACACAACCACAAATCACATACAGGAAATGTAAAACGTTAGGGGATCGACTGGTACACAGTCATCTTACCACACCTAGCAAGACTACCTGGCTACCAAATAGACCTAAGGGGTGCTATAGATGTGGCACATGTGTAGCGTGTGAAAGTATACAGATGGGTAAGGAATTTTACAACAGTCACACGCAAAAAACATATGTCATAAGAGATTTCATTAATTGTAAATCTAAAGGTGTCATATATAGAGCTGTCTGTACTTGTGGTATGACATATATTGGCAAAACCATCAGGGAACTCAGAAGAAGAGTGGGTGAGCATTTGGGGGATATCCGTAATCAGAGGGATACCCCCATTTCTAGACATGTTAACACCTGTCATGATGGTGATGCCAAGGTCATGAGTTTCATGGGGATTGACAAGGTTGCCCCGCCACTGAGAGGAGGGGACCTGTTACAAAAGGAAACAAGGTGGATCTTTATGTTGGACACATGTCATCCTCATGGACTCAACGATCAGCTCAACTTTAGCTGCTTCCTTTAGGGTGTCCCTAGCAGTCTGTGGCTACCCCTGCGGTTTGTCTCCTTTTGTCTCCTCGGGTCTCTATATAGATACGTCTCTCTGATACATATCTACTTTGTCTACATTTTAGTCAGTATCTGGTACTCTCTGTTCTAGAAACAGTCATAATAAACAAAACAACTGCAACGTGTCGGTACAGGGTCACTACCCTGTTACGGTATACCCCTATTGACCGTCTCCTGGTATTGAATAATAAGCTAATTTTATAGCGTTTCCAGGAAGGAGGGGTTCTTTTGTCTTGAGTGGGCAATCTTTACTTTGTTTTTATCATGGTGTCTGTAGCTGTCACCAACTGGTGACAGCATTCTTGCATCTGGACTGGCATTGTCGGGTATCTCCTCCTCTATTGGGCCTCTTTGGTCCTCCCACTACACCTTGCCCTTCTAACCATTACTGCGAGTATCTCTCTAACAACCTGTATATGGTGGGAAAAGTTACTGACATATAAGTATTATTTGGGCTTGCTGCATTAGTGGTCCTTTAGTCATAGTAACATAGTAACATAGTAATATAGTTAGTAAGGCCGAAAAAAGACATTTGTCCATCCAGTTCAGCCTATATTCCATCATAATAAATCCCCAGATCTACGTCCTTCTACAGAACCTAATTGTATGATACAATATTGTTCTGCTCCAGGAAGACATCCAGGCCTCTCTTGAACCCCTCGACTGAGTTCGCCATCACCACCTCCTCAGGCAAGCAATTCCAGATTCTCACTGCCCTAACATTAAAGAATCCTCTTCTATGTTGGTGGAAAAACCTTCTCTCCTCCAGACGCAAAGAATGCCCCCTTGTGCCCGTCACCTTCCTTGGTATAAACAGATCCTCAGCGAGATATTTGTATTGTCCCCTTATATACTTATACATGGTTATTAGATCGCCCCTCAGTCGTCTTTTTTCTAGACTAAATAATCCTAATTTCGCTAATCTATCTGGGTATTGTAGTTCTCCCATCCCCTTTATTAATTTTGTTGCCCTCCTTTGTACTCTCTCTAGTTCCATTATATCCTTCCTGAGCACCGGTGCCCAAAACTGGACACAGTACTCCATGTGCGGTCTAACTAGGGATTTGTACAGAGGCAGTATAATGCTCTCATCATGTGTATCCAGACCTCTTTTAATGCACCCCATGATCCTGTTTGCCTTGGCAGCTGCTGCCTGGCACTGGCTGCTCCAGGTAAGTTTATCATTAACTAGGATCCCCAAGTCCTTCTCCCTGTCAGATTTACCCAGTGGTTTCCCATTCAGTGTGTAATGGTGATATTGATTCCTTCTTCCCATGTGTATAACCTTACATTTATCATTGTTAAACCTCATCTGCCACCTTTCAGCCCAAGTTTCCAACTTATCCAGATCCATCTGTAGCAGAATACTATCTTCTCTTGTATTAACTGCTTTACATAGTTTTGTATCATCTGCAAATATCGATATTTTACTGTGTAAACCTTCTACCAGATCATTAATGAATATGTTGAAGAGAACAGGTCCCAATACTGACCCCTGCGGTACCCCACTGGTCACAGCGACCCAGTTAGAGACTATACCATTTATAACCACCCTCTGCTTTCTATCACTAAGCCAGTTACTAACCCATTTACACACATTTTCCCCCAGACCAAGCATTCTCATTTTGTGTACCAACCTCTTGTGCGGCACGGTATCAAACGCTTTGGAAAAATCGAGATATACCACGTCCAATGACTCACCGTGGTCCAGCCTATAGCTTACCTCTTCATAAAAACTGATTAGATTGGTTTGACAGGAGCGATTTCTCATAAACCCATGCTGATATGGAGTTAAACAGTTATTCTCATTGAGATAATCCAGAATAACATCCCTCAGAAACCCTTCAAATATTTTACCAACAATAGAGGTTAGACTTACTGGCCTATAATTTCCAGGTTCACTTTTAGAGCCCTTTTTGAATATTGGCACCACATTTGCTATGCGCCAATCCTGCGGAACAGACCCTGTCGCTATAGAGTCCCTAAAAATAAGAAATAATGGTTTATCTATTACATTACTTAGTTCTCTTAGTACTCGTGGGTGTATGCCATCCGGACCCGGAGATTTATCTATTTTAATCTTATTTAGCCGGTTTCGCACCTCTTCTTGGGTTAGATTGGTGACCCTTAATATAGGGTTTTCATTGTTTCTTGGGATTTCACCTAGCATTTCATTTTCCACCGTGAATACCATGGAGAAGAAGGTGTTTAATATGTTAGCTTTTTCCTCGTCATCTACAACCATTCTTTCCTCACTATTTTTTAAGGGGCCTACATTTTCAGTTTTTATTCTTTTACTATTGATATAGTTGAAGAACAGTTTGGGATTAGTTTTACTCTCCTTAGCAATGTGCTTCTCTGTTTCCTTTTTGGCAGCTTTAATTAGTTTTTTAGATAAAGTATTTTTCTCCCTATAGTTTTTTAGAGCTTCAATGGTGCCATCCTGCTTTAGTAGTGCAAATGCTTTCTTTTTACTGTTAATTGCCTGTCTTACTTCTTTGTTTAGCCACATTGGGTTTTTCCTATTTCTAGTCCTTTTATTCCCACAAGGTATAAACTGCTTACACTGCCTATTTAGGATGTTCTTAAACATTTCCCATTTATTATCTGTATTCTTATTTCTGAGGATATTGTCCCAGTCTACCAGATTAAGGGCATCTCTAAGCTGGTCAAACTTTGCCTTCCTAAAGTTCAGTCTTTTTGTGACTCCCTGACAAGTCCCCCTAGTGAAAGACAGGTGAAACTGTACAATATTGTGGTCGCTATTTCCTAGATGCCTGACCACCTGCAGATTTGTTATTCTGTCAGGTCTATTAGATAGTATTAGGTCTAAAAGTGCTGCTCCTCTGGTTGGATTCTGCACCAATTGTGAAAGATAATTTTTCTTGGTTATTAGCAGAAAGCTGTTGCCTTTATGGGTTTCACAGGTTTCTGTTTCCCAGTTAATATCCGGGTAGTTAAAGTCCCCCATAACCAGGACCTCATTATGGGTTGCAGCTTCATCTATCTGCTTTAGAAGTAGACTTTCCATGGTTTCTGTTATATTTGGGGGTTTGTAACAGACCCCAATGAGAATTTTGTTACCATTTTTCCCTCCATGAATTTCGACCCATATGGACTCGACATCCTCATTTCCTTCGCTAATATCCTCCCTTAAAGTGGACTTTAGACAAGACTTTACATAGAGACAAACCCCTCCTCCTCTCCGATTTTTACGATCCTTTCTAAACAGACTGTAACCCTGTAAGTTAACTGCCCAGTCATAGCTTTCATTTAACCATGTCTCGGTTATTCCCACTATGTCAAAGTTACCTGTAGATATTTCTGCTTCTAGTTCTTCCATCTTGTTTGTCAGGCTTCTGGCGTTTGCGAGCATGCAGTTTAGAGGATTTTGTTTTGTTCCAATCTCCTCGCTGTGGATTGTTTTAGAAATGTTCTTACCTTCCTTCTGAGTATGTTTTCCTGGATCTTCTTTGTTCAAGTCTAATATTTTTCTTCCCGTCCCCTCTTCTTCTAGTTTAACGCCCTCCTGATGAGTGTAGCGAGTCTTCTGGCGAATGTGTGTTTCCCAGGTTTGTTGAGGTGTAGTCCGTCTCTGGCGAGGAGTCCATCGTACAAGTAATTCACACCGTGGTCCAGGAATCCGAATCCTTGTTGTCTGCACCATCGTCTTAGCCAGTTGTTTGCATCAAAGATCCTGTTCCATCTCCTGGTGCCATGCCCGTCTACTGGAAGGATAGAAGAAAAAACTACCTGTGCATCCAGTTCCTTTACTTTCTTCCCCAACTCTTCAAAGTCTTTGCAGATTGTCGGTAGGTCCTTCCTTGCCGTGTCATTGGTGCCAACATGTATCAGAAGAAATGGGTGGACGTCCTTGGAGCTGAAGAGCTTTGGTATCCTATCGGTCACATCCTTGATCATCGCACCTGGAAGGCAGCATACTTCTCTTGCAGTTATGTCCGGTCTGCAGATGGCTGCTTCTGTGCCTCTCAGTAGTGAGTCTCCCACCACCACCACTCTTCGTTGCTTCTTGGCTGTACTTTTTGCTGTCACTTGTTGCTGTGTGCCCTTTTCTTTTTTGCTTGCTGGTATTGCTTCATCCTTAGGTGTGCCATCTTCATCCTCTACAAAGATTTGATATCGGTTCTTCAGTTGTGTGGTTGGTGATTTCTCCATGGTCTTCTTGCTTCTTTTGGTCACATGCTTCCTCTCATCTGCTTTTGGAGGTTCTCTGACACTTTTTTCACCTTCTGTGACCAGTAGATATGCTTCTGTTCTGTCTAGAAAGTCTTCATTCTCTTTGATGAGTTTCAAAGTTGCTATTCTTTCTTCCAGACCCCGCACCTTTTCTTCTAAAAGGGCCACTAGTCTACACTTCTGACAGGTGAAGTTTGATTCTTCTTCTGGTCGATCTGTGAACATGTAGCACATGCTGCAACTCACCATGTAGGTTGTCACATCTGCCATGTTGCTCCTAGATCCTGCTGACTTGCTGTGTGTTTTCCTTCTTGTGTAATCTACTCAGCCAAGCTCTCTTGCAATAATGTCCGGACACTTCTGGACACTTCCAGACAGTATATTGGGTAATAGTCGACATTTACCTATACAATGCCCCCCCTCCCCCCCTCCCTTCTTTAATAATTATTTTTGTTAAGGTACCTGGGGTTTTCTAGTCTGGACACTTCCAGCTAGTCTCTTTATCTTTATTTGTATATGGTGGGAGCATGTGCTAATGTATTGGTACTATTTGGGCGCATTATGTTGCATCTTTGGTTTTCCGCTTCAGATACTTTGAACTATTATACATGTGGCGGTAATACTTATATACATATTGTGTCATTTGTGCATTTTTTGTGGCATGGGTGGCCACCTGTGTGCAATATATTGGTGTTCATCACATGCATACATAGATCCATGCTGCTCACACAGATCCCATGTTCTTTTAGGTAGTTGGCTGGTAGTGGCTTTGCCTTTGTTCTCACTGGGCGCTCGGGTCGACGCTGTACGGGCGCATTTCTTTATCTTTATTTTTATCTCTATGCATTATTTTCTGGCGCCTTTAGTTAGCGTTTCACCTTTGGAGCGCCGCAATTTGCGTTCTGATATTGACGCTCAGGGCCGGCGTTCCAGGAGGGGATCGCTGTGTGTTTTCATGTACGCCTTTGTCACACATAGGCGTCCGTGCGCTTGCGTTCCAACGTTGGAGCGCAATACATCAGCGGCGCACCGGTAGTGGAATATCCAATATGGCACCGGCACTTCCGGTCTCGCCGTGATGCGCAGCCTGCATATTGTAGGTATGGACTAGCGCTCCAAGAGGGGATCACTTTTATGTACACTTTCGTCACAAATAGGCGCCCGTGCGCTTGCACTCCAGTGGTGGAGCGCAATGTATTAGCGACGCACCGGTAGCTTAATATCTAATACGGCGCGGGTACTTCCGGTTCGCTGTTATAGGCATGGAGTAGTTTCCAAGAGGGGATCGCTTTATGTACACATAGGCGCTCGCTTGCGTTCCAGTGGTGGAGCGCAAGACCCCAGCGGCGCACCGGAAGTTGAATATTCAATATGGCGCTGGTACTTCCGGTTTCGCCGTTATGCGCGGCCGGCACATTGTAAGCGTGGAGTAGCTATGACATGCGCCGTTGGATGGGAGCACGGCTGGGACCCGATTACAATCAGGGATTCTGTGACAGGTTGGTGGGGGTTACCATTGATTATTCCAGCTGGCCAGGGAGGAGGGGCTTCTAGTTTATTAGGAGGCAGCGGACACCATGTGGTGCAGACTCACTTTTCTCTTGCAGGCAGACAGCACACAGGTCTGCCTGTATTTGCCTGAATATCATCTGTAAGCCATACAGCCACTGCGTATAGGCTATGCTCATTTGGACTTTGAATTGTCTTTTACGGACTTGTTAGCTGTACTTGGGCCGGTTGGCCATGAAATACTCCCCTGATGAATCTTCGTGATTGAAGAAGAAACGCGTAGGGAGACGCTATCTACTACTACATCTAACACTTTTTGGAGGGTGTCCATAGTGGGACTGATTTGGGCCTGTCCTTGTAAGGACAGGAGCTATTACTGGGGCACGACAGGGGTTAAGGAAACAGGTTCCCCGCCCCCTCCCCATTTCTGTATCCCACAACTACTGGAACCCCAGAGGGATCTCTACCATTTATATGGGGACCCTGCATCCATGATTGGTGAGATCTAACCATTTTTTATCTGAGCACAGTTTGCGGCGTGAGCACTTATTTATTTCTTTTGTATTGGTTTGTCCACCTTTTAATATTATTAGTAAAAGTTATGTTTTATTCTATTGGGTTATGCTCTTCTAGCTATTTCTACTTTTGGGGCAATCAACCCCAAACTTTCGGGGGGTAGAGGAATACCATCTCTAGGGGGCCAAGGGTGTCCAAATTTTAGGGGCCCCCGTTGACCTCCAAAATTCTGAAAAAATTACCCCACACTGATGAAGTCCATCTACAGACACCCTAAGAATTTGGGGTTGATACCCTCAAATGGCGCTGAATGGCGAGACCCCAAACTGAGCCAACTGTGCCCATAGGTGTCCATGTTAAACAGGGTCACTTTTCAGGGGTGTTAGAGGAGGACTTCATAAGTGTGGGTTAATTTTTTCAGAAGCTTTGGGGTCAATGGGGCCGTGGGGGTGTTGCTAGAGTTTTGACACATTTGGGGGACCCCAATGAGCTCCCCAAAATGTTTACACCCCTGGACCCCTATAGTGATTGTTCCTCTACCCCCCTAAAAGTTTGGGGCAATTGCCTCAAGCCAGGCTCAACAGTGACCCCCCAAAAATGACCACATTTGTGGAAACTCCAGCATGTTAAACAAGGACACTTTGAGCGTCACTGTTCAGCTCGACCCCAAATGCCCCCAAAACAGAGCCAACGGGCTCTGTAAAGCTCCTGCCATTTTCCAAGACTTTGTGAATGATATGGATATGCTCACCACCTCAGTCGTAGATTATCTGGATGATATTTCCATCTACAGATATGGACTCCCACCGGAGAGATGTTTGCAAAGTCTTCGACCTCCTACAGGCAAACTCCATCTATGCCAAGTTGGATAAGTGAGTTTGAGCAGGAGTCCTTGCCTTTCCTTGGCTATATCATCTCCGCCCAGGGATTGGCTATGGATCCTGCCAAGCTACAGGCTGTGATGGACTGGCAGGAACCCCATTCTCTCAAAGCGGTGCAGAGCTTTATGGGGTTCATTAACTATTATTGCCAGTTTATTCCCCACTTCTCAACTTTGGTAGCCCTCACCAAGAAGGGAGCACATCCCAAATTGTGTTCGGAGGAGGTAACATAGTAACATAGTAACATAGTTAGTAAGGCCGAAAAAAGACATTTGTCCATCCAGTTCAGCCTATATTCCATCATAATAAATAAATACCCAGATCTACGTCCTTCTACAGAACCTAATAATTGTATGATACAATATTGTTCTGCTCCAGGAAGACATCCAGGCCTCTCTTGAACCCCTCGACTGAGTTCGCCATCACCACCTCCTCAGGCAAGCAATTCCAGATTCTCACTGCCCTAACAGTAAAGAATCCTCTTCTATGTTGGTGGAAAAACCTTCTCTCCTCCAGACGCAAAGAATGCCCCCTTGTGCCCGTCACCTTCCTTGGTATAAACAGATCCTCAGCGAGATATTTGTATTGTCCCCTTATATACTTATACATGGTTATTAGATCGCCCCTCAGTCGTCTTTTTTTCTAGACTAAATAATCCTAATTTCGCTAATCTATCTGGGTATTGTAGTTCTCCCATCCCCTTTATTAATTTTGTTGCCCTCCTTTGTACTCTCTCTAGTTCCATTATATCCTTCCTGAGCACCGGTGCCCAAAACTGAACACAGTACTCCATGTGCGGTCTAACTAGGGATTTGTACAGAGGCAGTATAATGCTCTCATCATGTGTATCCAGACCTCTTTTAATGCACCCCATGATCCTGTTTGCCTTGGCAGCTGCTGCCTGGCACTGGCTGCTCCAGGTAAGTTTATCATTAACTAGGATCCCCAAGTCCTTCTCCCTGTCAGATTTACCCAGTGGTTTCCCGTTCAGTGTGTAATGGTGATATTGATTCCCTCTTCCCATGTGTATAACCTTACATTTATCATTGTTAAACCTCATCTGCCACCTTTCAGCCCAAGTTTCCAACTTATCCAGATCCATCTGTAGCAGAATACTATCTTCTCTTGTATTAACTGCTTTACATAGTTTTGTATCATCTGCAAATATCGATATTTTACTGTGTAAACCTTCTACCAGATCATTAATGAATATGTTGAAGAGAACAGGTCCCAATACTGACCCCTGCGGTACCCCACTGGTCACAGCGACCCAGTTAGAGACTATACCATTTATAACCACCCTCTGCTTTCTATCACTAAGCCAGTTACTAACCCATTTACACACATTTTCCCCCAGACCAAGCATTCTCATTTTGTGTACCAACCTCTTGTGCGGCACGGTATCAAACGCTTTGGAAAAATCGAGATATACCACGTCCAATGACTCACCGTGGTCCAGCCTATAGCTTACCTCTTCATAAAAACTGATTAGATTGGTTTGACAGGAGCGATTTCTCATAAACCCATGCTGATATGGAGTTAAACAGTTATTCTCATTGAGATAATCCAGAATAACATCCCTCAGAAACCCTTCAAATATTTTACCAACAATAGAGGTTAGACTTACTGGCCTATAATTTCCAGGTTCACTTTTAGAGCCCTTTTTGAATATTGGCACCACATTTGCTATGCGCCAGTCCTGCGGAACAGACCCTGTCGCTATAGAGTCACTAAAAATAAGAAATAATGGTTTATCTATTACATTACTTAGTTCTCTTAGTACTCGTGGGTGTATGCCATCCGGACCCGGAGATTTATCTATTTTAATCTTATTTAGCCGGTTTTGCACCTCTTCTTGGGTTAGATTGGTGACCCTTAATATAGGGTTTTCATTGTTTCTTGGGATTTCACCTAGCATTTCATTTTCCACCGTGAATACCGTGGAGAAGAAGGTGTTTAATATGTTAGCTTTTTCCTCGTCATCTACAACCATTCTTTCCTCACTATTTTTTAAGGGGCCTACATTTTCAGTTTTTATTCTTTTACTATTGATATAGTTGAAGAACAGTTTGGGATTAGTTTTACTCTCCTTAGCAATGTGCTTCTCTGTTTCCTTTTTGGCAGCTTTAATTAGTTTTTTAGATAAAGTATTTTTCTCCCTATAGTTTTTTAGGGAGGTCTCCAAGGCCTTCCTCTCTATTAAGTCTCATTTTGCTAGTGCTCCCATCCTACATCGCCCAATGTAGATAAACCATTTATAATGGAGGTGGATGCCTCATCCGTCGGTGCCGACCACAAAAATTTGCTTTATTTACAGACTGCCCAGTGGCTAAACTCTCGCCATGCTAGATGGTCCTTGTTCTTCTCCCGCTTCCACTTCACCCTCCATTATTTTTCCGGGGAGAACATCTGTGCCGATGCTCTCTCCTGCTCCGTAGTGTCATCAGTAGAGGAGGAGGAGCCTCAGTTAATTGTCCCTTCGGAGAGCCTGTGGACCGTGGCTTCAGTTTCGCCCCGGGCAAGACCTTTGTGCCATTTAACTTGTGACTGGAGGTTCTCTTTTGGGCTCACTCGTCCAGGGTGGGTGGACATTTTGGGACCGAGAGGACATCAGAGCTTCTGGCGAGAACGCACTGGTGGCTGCATATGGCCCGTGATGTCGGAGACTATATTCGAGCGTGTGTCTCCTGCACCAAGAATAAGTCTCCTTGACAATGGCCTGCTGGGCTACTTTACCCCCTGTCGGTGGCGGACAGGCCCTGGGAAATGGTCAGGATTGACTTTGTGATGGGCTTACCCAAGTCCCATAGCGGCACCATTATTTGGGTAGTCACCGACCATTTTTCCAAAGTGGTGCACTTGGTGCCTCTTCCACAACCACCTTCTGCACGGGCCTTGGTGGTGTTGTTTATTAAGCATGTTTTCCGCCTACACGGTATGCCAGACAAAATTGTCAGTGAACGAGGTCCTCAGTTTGCATCTCGGTTCTGGAGAGAGATTTGTCATCTTCTCAGCATCGAGCTGAATCTCTCTTCAGCATAGCATCCAGGAGATGAATGGGTTGGTAGAGAGGGCCAACTAGACCCTGGTCACATACCTTCGACATTTTGTCTCAGCCAGGCAGGATGACTGGGCATCCTTGCTACCATGGGCAGAGTTTGCCCTGAACAGCGCCGTGGCCGACTCCACTGGGCAGACCCCATTCCTCCTTAATTACAGCCAGCATCCGCAGGTTCCTGTACCCATGCACTTTTCTAACGCCGACTCCAAGGTGGCAGACTGGGCTGTGGAGGCACCTGACATTTGGGACCGCACACAGGATGCTATCCGGGCCTCCAAGGAGAGAATGAGTGTCTCTGCCGATGTACATCGGCTCCCCGATCTGACCTTTGCTCCTGGCAATTTAGTGTGGCTCTCCGCCCGTAATATCAGGCTGCAAGTTGAGTCCACTAAGTTTGCGCCTCACTACCACAGTCCCTTCAAGATCCTGGAACAGGTTAATCCTGTGGTCTACAGTCTGCCCCTTCCTCCACACCTAGGCATCACCAAAACCTTTCATGTGTCCCTCCTAAAGCCCGTCCACATGTCCCGGTTTTCTGAGCCATCTGCCGGAACATCAGGTTCATCCACGGATGAATACAAGGTGAATGCCATCGTGGGGTGTAAGGTGGTACGTGGCAAAAAATTCTATTTGGTGGATTGGAAGGGTCTTGGCCCAGAGAACAGGTCCTGGGAGCCTGTTGAGCAAATTCAGGTTCCGCAGCTCATTGAGATGGGTAGTACCATTCCGCAGCTCATTGAGAGAGGTAATGTTAGGTGTCGAGTTCCCGCCTCTGCACAGGGGGAATCTCAAACCATCTCCACTGCGGTCTCCCATTCTTCTCCAGCCGCAGTGGAGTCTTCTCAGCGGAGACGTCGGTCCCAGCGTCTAGCTCAGGCTGATACTAGACAACTGGTTACTACTGCCCTTCCAGGCTCTGTCCTTGTAGCCAGCAAGGCTCAGCAGCAAGCATGTCTTTCTGGGACTGAGACCTGCTTTTCACAAACTGAGCATGCCCACGGAATGACCTCCCATTGGAGGTCAGGGGTCACATGCTCAGGTCCTGTTGCGACTCCTATTGGTCCATCTGGAAGGTCTTGAAGCACTGCCGCTCTAAAAGGTTCACATGGCCACTGGGCCATGCGCTAGTGTACACTTGTGAACGTGTGTGTTGATGAGAGAAAGTCGCTCTTTAATTATCCCCTCCCTTATATTTGACTGTTCGTGAAAGGTGGATAATTGCTATCTAGCGCCCGACTTGCTATCAGCACAAGAACACACAAAACAGCGTCTATTTGCGGTCACCGACAGTACGGCCCCGTGCGCTATCAGAGTGCTTTCCTAACCCAAATCTGGGTGGTTAGTGGCGTCCGTCAGTGCGGCACCGCACGCACTCTCGTGCATCTTAATTATTATCTCTGTTACTCTGACACACCAGTTGCGGTGTCGAACGCAAGAAGTCTAGTTGTACTCTATCCTGAGTCTTGTGGTAGAGTTCAGTGACTTCTTGCTTGCACTCTTTGTGTGCTACCACGGCCCTGTGACGCAAGAGGGTTCACTTTCTTCATACTGGGTGAAGTTAACCTGTGTGTGAATTCATATTATACCACCATATAGTCCGTCATTACTTAGCAGCAGGTTCTATCCCACGGGCTGAGAACACACCTTACACTATCTTTCTAATTATTTGGTGCATTCCACTAGCCCTAATACTGTATAATGTAAGTCCGGGTTTGCTTCCTTCATACCGGGTGAAGCTAACCTGTGTGTGTACTCACATAATACTGCCATATAGTCCGTGATTACCAAGCAGCAGATGTCTTAGGCTACTTTCACACTTCCGTCTTTTTTCTTCAGTTGCAATCCGTCATTATGGGCAAAAAACGGATCCTGCAAATGTGCTTACAGGATGCGTTTTTTGCCCATAGACTTTTTTTTAGGATATGCCAATGCTTCCCAACTATCCTACGTAAGATGTTAGAATTGGTATTATATTTAGTTATTATAGGAATAAAATCTATGTTTTCTGTAGTTTTAGGAACGGGATTAATAAGTTCCTGTCTAGTTCTAGATAGAGCCATTTCTTTAGACTTCTCCAACATATTTATATCATATCCCTTCTCTAAAAAATTTTTTGTTAATATTGACGCCTCCATTTCAAAGTCCTGGGGTCTCGAACAATTGCGATGAATCCTAATATACTGGCTCTTAGCATTACTCACATGTCTACTTTACATTAGCACAATTTTAGAAACAAAATTTTTTTTTGCTAGATAGTTCTAAGGGTTAAAATTTGACCACCGATTTCTCATTTTACAGCAAAATTTACAAAACCATTTTTTTTAGGGAGCACCTCACATTTGAAGTCAGTTTGAGGGGTCTATATGGCTGAAAATACCCCAAACTGACACCATTCTAAAAACTGCACCCCTCAAGGTGCCCAAAACCACATTCAAGAAGTCTATTAACCCTTCAGGTGTTGCACAGCAGCGGAAGCAACATGGAAGGAAAAAATAAACATTTAACTTTTTAGTCACAAAAAAATTTTAGCAACAATTTTTTTAATTTTACCCAGGGTAAAAGGAAAAACTGGACCCTAAAAGTTGTGGTCCAATTTGTCCTGAGTATGCTGATATCCTATATGTGGTGGGAACCACTGTTTGGGCACACAACAGGGCTCAAAAGGGAAGGAGCGCCATTTGACTTTTTGAATAAAAAGTTGGCTCCAATCTTTAGTGGACACCATGTCACGTTTGGAGAGCCCCTGTGTGCCTAAAGATTGGAGCTCCCCAACAAATGACCACATTTTGGAAACTAGACCCCCCAAGGAATTTGTATAGATGCATAGTGAGCACTTTAAACCCCCAGGTGCTTCCCAAATTGATCCGTAAAAATAAAAAGTACTTTTTTTCGCAAAAAAGTTTAACCTCAATTTTTTTTCATTTTCACATGGGCAGCAGGTTAAAATGGGTTGTAAAATTTGTTGGGCAATTTCTCCTGACTACACCAATACCTAACATGTGGAGGTAAACCACTGTTGGGGCACACGGCAAGGCTCAGAAGGGAAAGAGCGCCATTTGACTTTTTGAATGAAAAATTAGCTCCAATCCTTCGCCGACACCATGTCGCGTTTGGAGAGCACCTGTATGCCTAAACATTGGAGCTCCCCCACAAGTGACCCTATTTTTTAAACTAGACCCCCCAAGGAACTTATCTAGATGTGTGGTGAGCACTTTGAACCCCTAAGTACTTCACAGAAGTTTATAACGCAGAGCCGTGAAAATAAAAAATCATTTTTTACCTCAAAAATGATTTTTTAGGCCGCAATTTATTATTTCACAAGGATAATAGGAGAAATTGGACCCCAAAAGTTGTTGTCCTGAGTACTCTGATACCCCATATGTGGAGGTAATCCACTATTTGGGCAGACGGCAGGGCTCGGAAGGGAAGTAGTGATGTTTTTAAATGCAGACTCTGATTTCATTGTCCGTGGGCATCACGTTGCGTTTGCAGAGCCCTTGATGTGCCTAAACAGTAGAAATCTCCCACAAATGACCCCATTTTTGAAACTAGACCCCCCAAGGAACTTATCTAGATGTGTGGTGAACACTTTAAACCCCTGAAGTTTATAACGCAGAGCCGTGAAAATAAAAAATCATTTTTCTTTCCTCAAAAATGATTTTTTAGCCCTCAATTTTTTTATTTTCACAAGGGTGAAAGGAAATGTTGTTGTCCAGTTTGTCCTGAGTATGCTGGTACCCCATATGTGGGGGTAAACCACTGTTTTGGCACACTTTGGGCTTCAGAAGGGAGGGAGCACAGTTGACTTTTTGAACACAAGATTGGCTGGAATCAATAGTGGCGCCATGTTGCGTTTGGAGACCTCCTGATGTGCCTAAACAGTGGAAACCTTCAATTATAACTCCAACACTAACCCCAACACGTCCCTAACCCAAATCACAACCCTAAGGCTAGGGTCACATTGCGTTAGTGCAACCCGTTTAGCGCTAGCGGGTTGCGCTAACGCAATGTTTTTACTGTGGCTGCGTCCCGGGGTCGCGGTAACGTCCCCGCTCTCGCAGATCCCCGATCTGCGAGAGAGGGGAACGGACCGCAGGCGCGCCTCGGACGCTGCAAGCAGCGTCTGCGGCGCGCCAGGAAACACCGGCGCGTCGCTAGCGCGTGCCAAACATGGCACGCGCTAGTGCTGCGCGTTCCCATTGCTGTGAATGGGCGCGCTAACGGACGCGTTGCACGGCGTTAATTTCGCTGTGCAACGCTGTCCGTTAAGCGCGTTCCCATAATGCAATGGGAACCCAGCCTTACCCTAACCACAACCTTAATCCCAACCATAACCCTAAAAACAAGCCTAACCCTAATCCCAACCCTAATTCCAACCCTAAGGCTATGTTCCCACGTTGTGGATTTCTGTGCGGAGTTTTCCGCACTGTTATTGAAAAATTCACAGGTAAAACGCACTGCGTTTTACCTGCGGATTTACCGTCGATTTCCAGTGTTTTCTGTGTGGATTTCACCTGCGAATTCCTATACAGGAATAGGTGTAAAACGCTACGGAGTCTGCACAAAGAATTGACATACTGCAGAAAATACCGAGCGGTATTTTCTGCACCATAGGCACAGCGGATTTGGTTTTCCATAGGTTTCCATGGTACTGTAAACATGATGGAAAACTGCTATGAATCTACAGCGGCCAATTCGCTGCGGATCCGCAGCCAAATCCGCACCATGTGCACATAGCCTAATTCTAACCCTAACCCTAACCGTAACCCTAATTGCAACCCTAACCCTAGTTATAACCCTAACCCTAGTTCTAACCCTAACCCTTGTGGAAAAATAAAATTAAATATATTTTCTTTATGTTCCCTACCTATGGGGGTGATAAAGGGGGGTTTATTTACTGTTTTTATATTTTGATCACTGTGATATGATCTATCACAGTGATCAAAATGAATGAACGAATCTGCTGGCCTGCATATTCGGCGGGCACACTGCACATGCGCCTGCCATTTTGGAAGATGGCGGCACCCATGCAGAAGATGGAAGGATACCGGGAGGGACACCGGAGGTTGGTAAGTATGGAGGGGTGGGATCAGAGCATAGCGGGGTGGGATCGGAGTATGGGGGGAGCGGACAGGAGGACAAAGGGGAGCAGAGGAGAGGACGGAGGGGAGCAGATCGGTGGCGGAGGCAGATCGCAATCTCCAGCCATGACCGATGATATTTGAAGACACAAAAGAGAGTGGTAAAACCAAAAACACTCAGTTTGAAAAAATGTTTGCAGTAATCCGCAAGTGCTAGTAAAAGATGTAAATAACAGGGTATTTGGTTGATACGTTTTTTGCAAAAAATGTATACTAAGCTGCTCTACCAATCTTCACGGTATACCCATATCAGAGCAGTCCTAACTAATGTATGCAATCCCTATCTGATGTATTTAAAAACCTGATCATCTGTATATTACCTGTGTGAACAGGGTTCAGAGAGGAAAAATCCATGTGTGCATACAGGACAGAACAGCTTTTGTGCAGCTAGCCCAAGAGGAGTGGTGGAACTCCCCAGTCTTGTAGACACAAGAGAACAATCATGGAAACAGGAACACATGGGCTACTTGCACAGTGAACAAGTCTGTAAGAACATGTTCACACACCACCAAGAAACCTGAAGACACAAAAGAGAGTGGTAAAACCAAAAACACTCAGTTTGAAAAAATGTTTGCAGTAATCCGCAAGTGCTAGTAAAAGATGTAAATAACAGGGTATTTGGTTGATACGTTTTTTGCAAAAAATGTATACTAAGCTGCTCTACCAATCTTCACGGTATACCCATATCAGAGCAGTCCTAACTAATGTATGCAATCCCTATCTGATGTATTTAAAAACCTGATCATCTGTATATTACCTGTGTGAACAGGGTTCAGAGAGGAAAAATCCATGTGTGCATACAGGACAGAACAGCTTTTGTGCAGCTAGCCCAAGAGGAGTGGTGGAACTCCCCAGTCTTGTAGACACAAGAGAACAATCATGGAAACAGGAACACATGGGCTACTTGCACAGTGAACAAGTCTGTAAGAACATGTTCACACACCACCAAGAAACCTGAAGACACAAAAGAGAGTGGTAAAACCAAAAACACTCAGTTTGAAAAAATGTTTGCAGTAATCCGCAAGTGCTAGTAAAAGATGTAAATAACAGGGTATTTGGTTGATACGTTTTTTGCAAAAAATGTATACTAAGCTGCTCTACCAATCTTCACGGTATACCCATATCAGAGCAGTCCTAACTAATGTATGCAATCCCTATCTGATGTATTTAAAAACCTGATCATCTGTATATTACCTGTGTGAACAGGGTTCAGAGAGGAAAAATCCATGTGTGCATACAGGACAGAACAGCTTTTGTGCAGCTAGCCCAAGAGGAGTGGTGGAACTCCCCAGTCTTGTAGACACAAGAGAACAATCATGGAAACAGGAACACATGGGCTACTTGCACAGTGAACAAGTCTGTAAGAACATGTTCACACACCACCAAGAAACCTGAAGACACAAAAGAGAGTGGTAAAACCAAAAACACTCAGTTTGAAAAAATGTTTGCAGTAATCCGCAAGTGCTAGTAAAAGATGTAAATAACAGGGTATTTGGTTGATACGTTTTTTGCAAAAAATGTATACTAAGCTGCTCTACCAATCTTCACGGTATACCCATATCAGAGCAGTCCTAACTAATGTATGCAATCCCTATCTGATGTATTTAAAAACCTGATCATCTGTATATTACCTGTGTGAACAGGGTTCAGAGAGGAAAAATCCATGTGTGCATACAGGACAGAACAGCTTTTGTGCAGCTAGCCCAAGAGGAGTGGTGGAACTCCCCAGTCTTGTAGACACAAGAGAACAATCATGGAAACAGGAACACATGGGCTACTTGCACAGTGAACAAGTCTGTAAGAACATGTTCACACACCACCAAGAAACCTGAAGACACAAAAGAGAGTGGTAAAACCAAAAACACTCTGTTCTGTCCTGTATGCACACATGGATTTTTCCTCTCTGAACCCTGTTCACACAGGTAATATACAGATGATCAGGTTTTTAAATACATCAGATAGGGATTGCATACATTAGTTAGGACTGCTCTGATATGGGTATACCGTGAAGATTGGTAGAGCAGCTTAGTATACATTTTTTGCAAAAAACGTATCAACCAAATACCCTGTTATTTACATCTTTTACTAGCACTTGCGGATTACTGCAAACATTTTTTCAAACTGAGTGTTTTTGGTTTTACCACTCTCTTTTGTGTCTTCAGGTTTCTTGGTGGTGTGTGAACATGTTCTTACAGACTTGTTCACTGTGCAAGTAGCCCATGTGTTCCTGTTTCCATGATTGTTCTCTTGTGTCTACAAGACTGGGGAGTTCCACCACTCCTCTTGGGCTAGCTGCACAAAAGCTGTTCTGTCCTGTATGCACACATGGATTTTTCCTCTCTGAACCCTGTTCACACAGGTAATATACAGATGATCAGGTTTTTAAATACATCAGATAGGGATTGCATACATTAGTTAGGACTGCTCTGATATGGGTATACCGTGAAGATTGGTAGAGCAGCTTAGTATACATTTTTTGCAAAAAACGTATCAACCAAATACCCTGTTATTTACATCTTTTACTAGCACTTGCGGATTACTGCAAACATTTTTTCAAACTGAGTGTTTTTGGTTTTACCACTCTCTTTTGTGTCTTCAGGTTTCTTGGTGGTGTGTGAACATGTTCTTACAGACTTGTTCACTGTGCAAGTAGCCCATGTGTTCCTGTTTCCATGATTGTTCTCTTGTGTCTACAAGACTGGGGAGTTCCACCACTCCTCTTGGGCTAGCTGCACAAAAGCTGTTCTGTCCTGTATGCACACATGGATTTTTCCTCTCTGAACCCTGTTCACACAGGTAATATACAGATGATCAGGTTTTTAAATACATCAGATAGGGATTGCATACATTAGTTAGGACTGCTCTGATATGGGTATACCGTGAAGATTGGTAGAGCAGCTTAGTATACATTTTTTGCAAAAAACGTATCAACCAAATACCCTGTTATTTACATCTTTTACTAGCACTTGCGGATTACTGCAAACATTTTTTCAAACTGAGTGTTTTTGGTTTTACCACTCTCTTTTGTGTCTTCAGGTTTCTTGGTGGTGTGTGAACATGTTCTTACAGACTTGTTCACTGTGCAAGTAGCCCATGTGTTCCTGTTTCCATGATTGTTCTCTTGTGTCTACAAGACTGGGGAGTTCCACCACTCCTCTTGGGCTAGCTGCACAAAAGCTGTTCTGTCCTGTATGCACACATGGATTTTTCCTCTCTGAACCCTGTTCACACAGGTAATATACAGATGATCAGGTTTTTAAATACATCAGATAGGGATTGCATACATTAGTTAGGACTGCTCTGATATGGGTATACCGTGAAGATTGGTAGAGCAGCTTAGTATACATTTTTTGCAAAAAACGTATCAACCAAATACCCTGTTATTTACATCTTTTACTAGCACTTGCGGATTACTGCAAACATTTTTTCAAACTGAGTGTTTTTGGTTTTACCACTCTCTTTTGTGTCTTCAGGTTTCTTGGTGGTGTGTGAACATGTTCTTACAGACTTGTTCACTGTGCAAGTAGCCCATGTGTTCCTGTTTCCATGATTGTTCTCTTGTGTCTACAAGACTGGGGAGTTCCACCACTCCTCTTGGGCTAGCTGCACAAAAGCTGTTCTGTCCTGTATGCACACATGGATTTTTCCTCTCTGATCCCTGTTCACACAGGTAATATACAGATGATCAGGTTTTTAAATACATCAGATAGGGATTGCATACATTAGTTAGGACTGCTCTGATATGGGTATACCGTGAAGATTGGTAGAGCAGCTTAGTATACATTTTTTGCAAAAAACGTATCAACCAAATACCCTGTTATTTACATCTTTTACTAGCACTTGCGGATTACTGCAAACATTTTTTCAAACTGAGTGTTTTTGGTTTTACCACTCTCTTTTGTGTCTTCAGGTTTCTTGGTGGTGTGTGAACATGTTCTTACAGACTTGTTCACTGTGCAAGTAGCCCATGTGTTCCTGTTTCCATGATTGTTCTCTTGTGTCTACAAGACTGGGGAGTTCCACCACTCCTCTTGGGCTAGCTGCACAAAAGCTGTTCTGTCCTGCATGCACACATGGATTTTTCCTCTCTGAACCCTGTTCACACAGGTAATATACAGATGATCAGGTTTTTAAATACATCAGATAGGGATTGCATACATTAGTTAGGACTGCTCTGATATGGGTATACCGTGAAGATTGGTAGAGCAGCTTAGTATACATTTTTTGCAAAAAACGTATCAACCAAATACCCTGTTATTTACATCTTTTACTAGCACTTGCGGATTACTGCAAACATTTTTTCAAACTGAGTGTTTTTGGTTTTACCACTCTCTTTTGTGTCTTCAGGTTTCTTGGTGGTGTGTGAACATGTTCTTACAGACTTGTTCACTGTGCAAGTAGCCCATGTGTTCCTGTTTCCATGACCGATGATATTGCAGCATTGGCCATGGCTGGATTGTAATATTTCACCAATATTACAATTGCTGTGATTGAAAGTGAAATGTCACTATCAACAGCCAATCAGAGCGATCATAGCCACAGGGGGGGTTAAGCCACTGTTAGGGATAGCGGAACGCACCAAATAATAAGACAGATAGAGTATGGTGCGTTCGCAGCCCGGGGTCCACCGTGCAGAGATGGAACCTGCTGCCAAGTAATGACGGACTATATGGCGGTACTCATAAGTATACACACGTGGGTTAAACTTCACCCAGTGTGAAGGAAGCGATCCTGTTGCGTCACAGGACCGCGGTACCGCACATAGAGCGCGAGCAAGTAGTCAGCGAACTCAACCCCAACTAGGATTGAAGTCCGATTAGACACTTGCTGGCACAACACCGCAACTGGGTGTGTAAGGAAACTTAAATAATAATATTAAGGCACAAGAGTGCATGCGGTGCCGCACTGACGAACGCCACTAACCACCCAGGCTTGAGTAAGGAAAGCACAGAGGAAGTGCACGGCGCCGTACTGGCGGTCACAGCAACTGGACGCTGTAATGTGTGATTCGTGCTGTAGGATAAGTCGGGCGCTAGATAGCAACCATACACCTTCCGCGAACAGTCATTCAATAGGGAAGGGGTATCCAAGGACGACTTGCACTCACAACAAACACACGTAAGCAAATGTACACTAGCGCATGGCCGTGCGGTCATGCGCAGTTTATATAGTTGCAGCACAGGAAGTGGCCACAGAAACTTTGCCCTTCCAAGACCTGCCAAGAGGACCAATGGAATGTGCTGCAGAGCCTGAGCACATGACCCTCGATCTCCAACGGGAGATCTTGCCCTGGGCATGCTCAGTGTGTGCAGACAAGGACTTAGTCCCAGAGAAGTCCGCTCGCTGCTGACCAGCACTGGCTTTAATGGCAGAAGCTGAAGAAGCAGCAGTAACTCTCTGTACAGAGTGAGACTGAGCAAGACGCTGGGACCGACGTCCCTGCTGAGCAGACTCCACTGCGGCTGGATAAGAATGGGAGACCGCAGCGGAGATGGCTCGAGATTCCCCCTGTGCAGAAGCGGGAACTCGAGACCTAACATTACCCCTCCTCCTAGGGCCCCCCCCCTCCTTGGGCCTCGCTACGCTCGAAGGCAGCAATGAGCTGTGGGGCCCGAATGTTTTCAGCAGGCTCCCATGACCTGTCCTCTGGGCCATAACCCTTCCAATCCACCAGATAGAACTTTTTGCCACGTACCACCTTGCACCCCAAAATAGCGTTCACCTCGTAATCGTCCGTAGACGAACCCGATGTCCCGGCAGATGACTCGGAAAAGCGGGACATGTATACGGGTTTCAAGAGGGACACATGAAAGGTGTCGGTGATACCCAAGCGTGGAGGAAGGGCCAGACGGTAGACCACAGGGTTAACCTGTTCAAGAACCTTGAAGGGACCCAAGTAGCGAGGAGCAAACTTAGTGGACTCAACTCGCAGCCTGATGTTACGGGCGGAGAGCCACACCAAGTCGCCAGGAGCAAAGATCGGAGCGGGGTGCCGATGAACATCGGCGGAGGACCTCATTCTCTCCTTGGAGGCCCGAATGGCATCCTGCGTGCGGTCCCAAATGTCCCGTGCCTCCACAGCCCAGTCTGCCACCCTGGAGTCAGCAGAAGACACAGGCATGGGCACAGGAACACGCGGATGCTGGCCGTAATTTAGGAGGAATGGAGTCTGACCGGTGGAGTCGGCTACGGCATTGTTAAGTGCAAACTCTGCCCACGGTAGCAAGGATGCCCAGTCATCCTGCCTGGCAGAAACAAAATGTCGTAAATATGTGACCAAGGTCTGGTTGGCCCTCTCTACCAACCCATTCGTCTCGGGATGATATGCCGAAGAGAGATTCAACTCAATACTGAGTAGACGACAAAGCTCTCTCCAGAATCGAGACGCAAACTGGGGACCCCGGTCACTAACAATTTTGTCTGGCATACCGTGTAGGCGAAAGATATGCTTGACGAACAAGACAGCCAACGCCCGTGCAGAAGGTAGCCGTGGAAGAGGCACCAAGTGCACCATTTTGGAAAAATGGTCGGTGATCACCCAGATAATGGTGCAGTTACGAGACTTGGGTAAGCCCACCACAAAGTCCATCCCGACCATCTCCCAGGGCCTGTCCGCCACCGGCAGAGGATAAAGCAAACCAGCTGGCCGTTGCCGAGGAGTCTTGTTCTTGGCGCAAGAGACACACGCCCGAACATACTCTGCGACATCACGAGCCATATGCGGCCACCAGTATGTCCTCGCCAGTAACTCAGATGTCCTTTTGGTACCAAAATGTCCACCCACCCTGGACGAGTGTGCCCAAGAGAGAACCTCCGGTCGCAAACTGGATGGAACAAAAGTCTTGCCCGGGGGCACAGACTCTAGCGAAACCGGGGCCACAGTTCTCAAGCTCTCGGTGGGGACAATAAGCCGAGGCTCCTCCTCCTCCGCAGATGACACAACGGAGCGAGAGAGAGCGTCGGCCCAAATGTTCTTCTCCCCAGAAAGAAAATGTAGGGTGAAATGAAACCGGGAGAAGAATAAGGACCATCTGGCCTGGCGAGAATTCAACCGCTGGGCTGTCTGCAGGTACACCAAATTTTTATGGTCTGTGAAGACTTGGAAGGGAAAACGTGCTCCTTCCAAGAGATGTCTCCACTCCGAGAAAGCCAACTTCATGGCTAGCAACTCCCTGTCCCCGATGGAATAATTCCTCTCTGCTGGTGAGAAGGTCTTGGAGAAAAAGAAGCAAGGACACTTCCGACCTTGAGCATCCTTTTGGAAGAGGACTGCTCCAGCACCAACAGAAGAGGCATCCACCTCCATGATAAATGGCTTATCAACATCGGGGCGATGTAGGATGGGAGCGCTAGCGAAGTGTGACTTTATAGAGTTAAAGGCCTTGGAGACCTCCTCAGACCACAATTTGGGATTCGCCCCCTTCTTGGTGAGGGCAACCAAGGGAGATACCAAAGTTGAGAAGTGCGGAATGAACTGGCGATAATAATTAATGAACCCCATAAAGCGCTGCACCGCTTTAAGAGAATGGGGTTCCTGACAGTCCATCACAGCCTGTAGTTTGGCAGGATCCATAGCCAATCCCTGGGCAGAGATGATGTAGCCTAGGAAAGGTAAGGACTCCTGCTCAAACATACACTTCTCCAACTTGGCATAGAGGGAGTTTGCCCGTAGGAGGTCGAAGACTTTGCAAACATCTCTCCGGTGGGAGTCAATATCTGGAGAGTAGATGAGAATATCATCCAGATAGACTACGACCGAGGTGGAAAGCATATCCCGGAAGATATCGTTCACAAAGTCTTGGAAAACAGCTGGGGCATTACAGAGCCCGAAGGGCATCACCAGATATTCATAGTGCCCATCCCTGGTGTTAAAAGCCGTCTTCCATTCGTCCCCCTCACGGATGTGAATCAGGTTGTAAGCACCCCGCAGATCTAGTTTAGTAAATACCCTTGCTCCCCGAAGCCTATCGAAGAGCTCAGATATCAAGGGCAAAGGATACTTATTCTTAACGGTGATGGCATTAAGACCCCTGTAGTCTATGCATGGACGCAATTCCCCATTCTTCTTCTGCACGAAGAAGAACCCTGCCCCAGCAGGTGACACTGACTTCCTAATGAATCCTCTTGCCAGATTTTCCTGGATGTACTGTGACATTGCCTCCGTCTCCGGGAGAGATAGCGGATAGACTCGACCCCGGGGAGGCTCAGCACCAGGCAAGAGATCAATAGGACAGTCATAGGGGCGATGGGGCGGAAGGATCTCCGCCGCCTTTTTGGAGAACACGTCTGCATAAGACCAATACTGCTTGGGGAGAGAGGAAAGATCTGCGGGTACCTCTGTAGTAGCAACCTGAACGCACTCCCTCTGACACCTACACCCACAAGATTCGCCCCATCCCAGGATTCTGCCAGAGGACCACTCGATATGAGGAGAGTGGTACCGTAGCCAAGGTATTCCCAACAGGACCTCATCAATTCCCTCAGGAATGACGAGCAGAGATATAATCTCCTGATGAGATGGCGACATGGACAGAGTAAAAGGGATGGTCTGGTGTGTTATCTGTGAGGGCAGTGTCGACCCATTCACCACTCGTACCATTACTGGTTGAGCTAGCATAACCAGGGGTATTGCGTGACGTTGGGCGAAGGCAGAAGACATAAAATTGCCCTCCGCCCCAGAATCCACGCAGAGCTCTACCGAGTGGGAGAATGAGCCTATAGTAATTGTCCCCTTAAAGGACAATTTAGAGGCAAACGTCGCCGTGTCTAGTGTACCTCCACCTACTACCACTAGACGCTGACGTTTCCTCGACCGCTGAGAACATCTGGTGGCTAGATGTCCTGACTGCTGGCAAACATGACAGACCTTGAGTGCACAAGCGGTCCGGGACTTAGATCCCGCTTGTGACACTTCCCTGGCCTCATGTGACTCAGGAACCAGGACCGGAGATTCCAGAGGTTTGGCGAAGGTAGGAGCCAGCCGAAACCTCTGCCTACACTGGGCTCGCTCTAACCTCCGCTCGTTAAAACGGAAGTCAATTCGAGTGGAGACAGTTATTAACTCCTCCAGTGTGGCAGGAATCTCCCTAGTGGCCAGAGCGTCCTTAACGTGGTCAGCCAGGCCCCTCCAAAATATGGGGATAAGAGCTTTATCCGACCAATCCAGCTCAGAAGCTAAAGTGCGGAATTGGACGACAAAATGACTGACCAAGGACTCACCCTGAGTTAATGCCAGCAGTTGGAGCGCAGTATCATGGGTGACTTGAGGTCCTAAAAAGACCTGTTTCAGAGTGCTCAGAAACAGCGGAGCACTCTGCACCACATGATCACCACGCTCCCACAGCGGCGTAGCCCATTCCAACGCCCTGTCCGACAAGAGAGACACTATAAATCCCACCTTAGCCCGCTCTGTGGGAAAACGTGCAGCCAGGATCTCGAGGTGAATAGAGCACTGACTCACAAATCCCCTACAAAATTTGCTATCACCAGAAAATTTTTCTGGCAGCGGGAGGCGAGAAAATGTCGGAGCAGGGGTGGCAATGGACAGGGTTGCTGCAGCCACGCTAGCAGCCTGTACAGCAACTGCGGTAACATCCACTGCTGAGGTTGCGCTCTCAAGAGCCGCCAACCTACCCTCCAGCTGCTGGATATACCGCAAGGATTGCTGTTTGTCCGTCATTACTAGCCAGACCCTGGCGCTAGTGTAATGTTAGGGCTAGCGGAACACACCAAATAATAAGACAGATAGAGTATGGTGCGTTCGCAGCCCAGGGTCCACCGTGCAGAGATGGAACCTGCTGCCAAGTAATGACGGACTATATGGCGGTACTCATAAGTATACACACGTGGGTTAAACTTCACCCAGCGTGAAGGTAGCGATCCTGTTGCGTCACAGGACCGCGGTACCGCACCTAAAGCGCGAGCAAGTAGTCAGCGAACTCAACCCCAACTAGGATTGAAGTCCGATTAGACCCTTGCTGGCACAACACCGCAACTGGGTGTGTAAGGAAACTTAAATAATAATATTAAGGCACAAGAGTGCATGCGGTGCCGCACTGACGAACGCCACTAACCACCCAGGCTTGGGTAAGGAAAGCACAGAGGAAGTGCACGGCGCCGTACTGGTGGTCACAGCAACTGGACGCTGTAATGTGTGATTCGTGCTGTAGGATAAGTCGGGCGCTAGATAGCAAACATACACCTTCCGCGAACAAACATTCAATAGGGAGGGTTATTTAAAGAGCGACTTTCACTCACAACATACACACATTAACAATTGTACACTAGCGCATGGCCGTGCGGTCATGCGCAGTTTATATAGTTGCAGCACAGGAAGTGGCCACAGAAACTTTGCCCTTCCAAGACCTGCCAAGAGGACCAATGGAATGTGCTGCAGAGCCTGAGCACATGACCCTCGATCTCCAACGGGAGATCTTGCCCTGGGCATGCTCAGTGTATGCAGACAAGGACTTAGTCCCAGAGAAGTCCGCTCGCTGCTGACCAGCACTGGCTTTAATGGCAGAAGCTGAAGAAGCAGGAGTAACTCTCTGTACAGAGTGAGACTGAGCAAGACGCTGGGACCGACGTCCCTGCTGAGCAGACTCCACTGCGGCTGGATAAGAATGGGAGACCGCAGCGGAGATGGCTCGAGATTCCCCCTGTGCAGAAGCGGGAACTCGAGACCTAACAGCCACCCCCTGGGTTCAAGTACCACACCCCCTGTCCCTGCAGGTCGGGTGAAATTTCAATTAACCATTTCACCTGATCTGCAAGGACGCGATCTTGCCATGATGCCACATAGGCATCACAGGTCGGATTGGCACAGACTTTCATGACTCCTAAGTGGCGTCACAGGTCAGGAAGGGGTTAAAGGCTTTAATAGTAGAGAACTTAGGTTAGAAGATGAGAAACCCAACACTTGGAGATACAGTAAAATGAAATACTGACAATTGTGGTTCAGGATATTACAATGTACCCAAGAATGACACTTGGAGTACAGGGTAATAACACAATGAGATTTTGGGTACAGGACAATTACTTTGTGGGATTATCTCTTGGTGTTCTTGCATTTTCAGGTCTTTTCTGCCCTGTTTTAAATTGGATCCCTGCATGGAGGTCGTCTCCCCAGTTAGTATGTTGAAAAACATTAATATGAATCTGCAAAAACCCTAGTCCATGGTACATTGCCCCCTGTGCTGCTGGCTGGCATGTCATCCTGGATATGGCCCCACTCACTATAAGCCTCCCTGCAGGCACGCACATGGCGTGGCCACCCAGTCACTACATGCAACCTGAAATCACACACAGTCCCCCAGTCACCATATGCCCCCTGCAGGCACACACACAGCCCCCCCTTCAGACACACACATAGCCGCACAGTCACTACATGCCCCCTGCAGGGACACACATAGCCCCTTGGTCACTACATGCCCCCCTGCAGGCACACACATAGTGTACTGACTGTGGGGGCTATGTGTGTGCCTGCAGGGGGGCATATTCATGATGGGAGGAGGGGGAGTGCAGGCACATGTAATATGCACTGTTCCCCTGTCCAGCAAATGGGAGCGGCTTCAGCACTGAGGTGATGGACAGCGGGTGCACTGAATATTACATGAGTCTAATGAGCAGGAGCACAGGACCTCCTGCTGTCTCTGCTGCAGCCAGGCCACTCCAGCCCCTGACACCACTTCAGAGTCGCCCCCCTCCTCTACAGCACAGCACACAGATTTAGATGATAAGACACACCCCCCACTTCCCCCAAAATTTGGGGAACAAAAGTGCACCTTATAATCCAAAAAATGCGGTACATGATATAGCTGCAAGCATGTATGAGATAAAAAACTAGTTATTATTTGTTTTATTGTTATAAAAAGTATACACATAATTAAATGGGAGTTTTTGTGCTGCCATCACTGCACCCAAAGTCAATTATACCCCAGAAACACAAGAACATCAATTTTAAACCCAAAAGACACAGGTTTGGAGAAACATGACTTGCATTGAGAAGAACTTTTCGCTTTTAGATGAATATAAAGATGACACAAGGAAGAAAAACATTTGAATTACATTCAAGTTTTATTGAAATAACAAGTTTGGCAAAATTATCAATATATACAGAGGATTTAAGTGTCTTCAGTTTCAGCTCATGGTACTAAGTCCAGGTGCCGATGTGTTCATAAACAAGATGCTTTGGGGAAAACTGGCAGAGAGAGTTCATACAGATTGGATCCAGAATTCGTTTTCAAAATTCTGTTGCCTCCGGTTCTTCTGTCTTCTCCATCAGCAAGGAAATGATTTCATCTGACGGAAAAGGATAAAATATAGATATTACACCACTATGAAATGCAGCAATAGGCAAAACTCTGCTAAATGTACCTATTTTTATAAATTAAACTGGAAAAATCTGAGTTTTTCGGAAATGGCCATGTTTTAGAAATCATTGGCATCAATAATAATAAAAGTTTTAAGATCTATTCTGCCCCAAACTCATCCCGATCAATGCTGGCTCATATTTCATGCAGTAGATTATAAGATTTGAGCTTGCAAAAAAAATCACAATCAATAAAAGTTAATATCAAGTTGGTCATGACTCTTTACTATTTGTCCCAAGAACAGATATAGGATATCTGGAGAGCCTGGTAATGAATGGTGAAGTGCATTGTCCTCTTACCTGTTACTTTTTCTATGATCCATCTTGGCGTTCTTAAATATCCGGTCTTGGATTTCCTTGAGGTGACCAGGATAGTCCATGAAAATATTGCTTTGCAGACGGCAGTTGCAGCAGAGATGTGATATGATACCTTCCTCATGTTCCACCATCATCTTTCTATTATTACTCATTGACGTGTCCGAATACGAAATTATTACTTCTGAGTTTCCTAATGTGCATCTTTCTGGTAGATGCAGGAGACCACCATCAGAGAAGGACGGGTCTTCTCTCAGCCTGACCATGAAAGACCAGTTCCCGGTCCAAAAGCCTAAAAAATTTCGGATCTTGGTTGGACCTTTCAACACGGTGCAGAAGCAGCTCAAGTATTCAGCGACCTCCATCCCTGTTGTATGAGGATTTTGCACTGATACTATCACTTCTGTTTCCTTTATGTTAGTGATGCAGTCAGAGGAGGCAGATTCTGGTCTTAATAATTTCTCCATTCTCTATTCTTCCCAATGATAGATGTATGGCAGAAGATTTCAGAAGGGTGTTCTCCAGGAGAATGTATGAGGGAAGAGCAAAGGCCCCAATTTATATCAGACTGGGGAGGGGCTCTTGGATTTCCTGTCAATGTCTTCACTATCTTGGGTGTCAGGTAGAGTAAATCTGATTTACATAACAAAAGTCTATTCAGTAGGTGAAGAACTCACACAAAACCTCTCAGAAAAGAGGCTCCCTTCAAATCTCTCCCCATGGTCATATGTCTGGATATACATTTATCTATTTATCTGTAATGTATCTCATATTTTATCATTTCACACATTTAGCTTTCCTGTTGACTATTTACTAAGTAATCATTTACCTGTGTATAAATGTCCAAAACTAGTATGATTAATTTGCACTTCTCTCTATCGTGCATCAGTATTTAGGGGATTTATTCATCAGAGGAGCTTTTAGAAAAATGTATAGATAGATCTAAAAAATGTAAAATAATTCTGAATATCTTCAAAACTTCACATAATAATAATTTGCTATACTTCTATCAGTTGTCAAAAACAAACATAAAAGATTCCGATACACAGTGCAGACTGACCAACAGTACAAGAAATGTGTCTTTGGTTGCAGACCCTCCTGATAAAAGTTCCACTTCTCCTCCGTACAAGACCCTAGTATATATTAATGTAGATATGTGGTGTTTGCATTATCTGTATGTATTTGTCCATATATATTTAATGATAAATATATAGACAGCTTTACAGGTCAATGAGGTGCAAAAATAATTAAGAATTCAATAGTGATCATAATTCACATTTATACATCCATAAAAGTACAAGTGACTGCAGAAATAATAGAAATCAGCATAATACATGAAATAAGCATAAATACATATAGATATGCATCATATAAGATTTGAAGTGCATGAATTCAGAATGATGCTCAAGAGTAAGAATAATTAAGGAAGATGACACCCAACCAAATATAAGCATATAACAAAATAAGTGATGTGTGAATTTATAACAGATATTTAAAATGTTTGCCCAGTTTGGTGCAGCCATTACTCTCTAAAACCTATTGTTAGGGGTCGAGTTCCCGCTTCTGCACAGGGGGAATCTCGAGCCACCTCCGCTGCGGTCTCCCATTCTTGTCCAGCCGCAGTGGAGTCTGCTCAGCAAGGACGTCGGTCCCAGCGTCTTGCTCATTCTCACTCTGTTCTGAGAGTTACTGCTGCTTCTCCAGTCTCTGCCATTAAAGTCAGTGCTGGTCAGCAGCGAGCGGACTTCTCTGGGACTAAGTCCTTGTCTGCACGTACTGAGCATGCCCAGGGTAAGATCTCCCGTTGGAGATCGAGGGTCATGTGCTCAGGCTCTGCAGCACATTCCATTGGTCCTCTTGGCAGGTCTTGGAAGGGCAAAGGTGCTGTGGCCACTTCCTGTGCTGCTGCTATATAAACTGCGCATGACCGCACGGCCATGCGCTAGTATTGTCTTTCAATCGCTAATGTGTGTATGTTGTGAGTGCAAGTCGTCCTTGGATACCCCTACCCTATTGAATGACTGTTCGCGGAAGGTGTATGGCTGCTACCTAGCGCCCGACTTATCCTACAGCACTAGTCACACATTATAGCGTCCAGTTGCTGTGACCGCCAGTACGGCGCCGTGCACTTCCTCTGTGCTTTCCTTACCCAAGCCTGGGTGGTTAGTGGCGTTCGTCAGTGCCGCACTGCATGCACTCTTGTGCCTTAATATTGCTCTTCAGTCTCCTTACACACCCAGTTGCGGTGTTGTGCCAGCAAGGGTCTAATCGGACTTCAATCCTAGTTGGGGTTGAGTTCGCTGACTACTTGCTCGCGCTTTAGGTGCGGTACCGCGGTCCTGTGCCTTAACAGGATTGTTTCTTTCACGCTGGGTGAGGTTAACCCACGCGTGTATACTTTAGTGTACCGCCATATAGTCTGCTAATTGCTAGCAGCAGGTTTTCACCTGCACGGTGGACCCCGGACTGCGAACGCATCTATACCATCTGTCTTGGTGCGTTCCGCCAGTCCTAACACCAATAATCCAGTATTAAGTTCTAATTTTCATTTGTATGAGTGCAGAATTGTTAGATGTATAATCCAGTCAATAATTTGGAAAGACTATATATATATGAATCTTGGGTAGAAGATCAAAGACCTAAAACATTATACAATTAGGTCTTTTTATTGTCTCCTGGATAATGTCCATATTTCTCAGTAAAAATATTTATTTGGTTAGGGTCCTACACTAATAAATGTCATCTTTTATCAAGGACACATCTTTCTTTCTTTGTATGATCTCTGGTGTAATCATTCTTGATAATGACATATTATCTCAATGCACATTAATCGATTATGAGAGGGGTTTACTGACGTCTGCAGCACATGCATTACCAGAACTTACTGCAGTATTTCCCAACAAAATGCTTTTGCATGTCTTAATATTTGTTATGAAAAAATTTTATGTTAAGTAGTAATTTATTTTGTTTAATAAAGGGTACCGATATGGGGTCCAATTTAGTGGCTAATAAATTTGTGAGGGCAGAGGGCACCGCTGAATATATAACTGTTAGGGCTCACCGTGGACTTGGAAACATAGCAACTAAACCCATAGAGAAAGATCAAGTCCACACGGAAGGGAGCACCACAACCATATGAAAAAATACAAAATCTTTTATTAGTAAGCTTTTACAAAAAATAATGCAACACACAAAAAGATAAATCACACAGAAAAATGGATAAACACATTAAAAGTGCAACAACAGCACAAATCTTGTACACAAGTCATATCCTAATATGATAATGTAGGAAAAGAAAATTTCTTAAAAAAAATAGCAATTGTTACTAAACTTTAAAGAGCTCTAACATCCTAACAAAATAAAATTTGAAAAATGATGCACATGTAACGTAGACATATGAGAAATGTTATTTACTATTTTGTACAGCATGACTAACTAGTTAAGGATATAAAGATTGAAAGTTTGAAAATTGCTACTTTAACACAAATTTTCACCACATTTTTATTTTTTTCACAATTGAACGCAAAACATATCAACCTTATTTTACCACTAACATAAATTATAAAGTGTCAGAAAAAAATAATTTCAGAATCACATATACAATGATGAACATTAAAGCATTCCAGAGTTGTCACAACATGAAGTCACACTGGTCTGAATTAAAAAAGTTGGCCTGGTCATTAGGGTTAAAATTGTCTCCTTCACTAAGATGTTCACTAAGAGGTTCACTAAGAGGTTAAAGAAATCAGTCTGGTTTTGGGTGTATTGTCCTGTGACAAAACTATTTGTTCAATTGAATAATAATGAATGGCCCTGTTTATGAGATACAATAGACTGCAAAGGTAACACTTCTGTGGAGCCTTGCAAGGACCACCTAAGCCAACTGTGAACACAGAACATTTCTTATGTAAATGACAGGGTTAATTGTATAGAAAGCAACATGAAATGAAATGGATACAAATAAATTGAAGATCCCCATTTATATTTTGTAATCCTTGTCCAACTCAGCAAAATGTGATCACTATCTAATGTAAATGAAGGAGTCCTGATTCCTTGACAAGATACACGAGTGTGTAAATAGATATGAAATAGAAAAAAAAGTTAAATAGTTAGAACTTAGAATATTTGTAGACATTGAGTTTGAGCTCATCACAACTAATGTCATTTCTGGTATCAGCAAAGATTAAAGGTACCGTCACACATAGCGACGCTGCAGCGATACCGACAACGATCCGGATCGCTGCAGCGTCGCTGTTTGGTCGCTGGAGAGCTGTCACACAGACCGCTCTCCAGCGACCAACGATCCCGAGGTCCCCGGTAACCAGGGTAAACATCGGGTAACTAAGCGCAGGGCCGCGCTTAGTAACCCGATGTTTACCCTGGTTACCATCCTAAAAGTAAAAAAACAAACGCTACATACTTACCTTCCGCTGTCTGTCCTCGGCGCTCTGCTTCTCTGGTCTGGCTGTGAGCGCCGGGCAGCCAGAAAGCAGAGCGGTGACGTCACCGCTCTGCTTTCTGGCTGACCGACGCTCACAGCCAGAGCAGGAGGAGAGCAGAGCACAGCGCTGGAGGACAGACAGCGGTAGGTAAGTATGTAGTGTTTGTTTTTTTACTTTTAGGATGGTAACCAGGGTAAACATCGGGTTACTAAGCGCGGCCCTGCGCTTAGTTACCCGATGTTTACCCTGGTTACCAGCGAAGACATCGCTGAATCGGTGTCACACACGCCGATTCAGCGATGTCTACGGGGAGTCCAGAGACGAAATAAAGTTCTGGACTTTCTTCCCCGACCAGCGATCTCCCAGCAGGGGCCTGATCGCTGCTGCCTGTCACACTGGACGATATCGCTAGCGAGGACGCTGCAACGTCACGGATCGCTAGCGATATCGTCTAGTGTGACAGTACCTTAATAACGATTTTCTTCCTCAAAGTATCAGACCACAGGGATAAACATTTTCTCAAAACTTAGTGGTGTCAGCTATTGTAAAGGAAATATTCCCGTAAGTTTAACAAAATTGTACATAACCTAAGTTATATTTAAAAACTTGATGGAATGAGGGACAGAAACCAAACTTAATTTCATCTTAGGGTCTATGTGAATGATGTAAGTATGGAATTCATTGACTTCTTCAGTGGAGCCCATCACTATGAGTAAAATATTATTTATATATCGCAAAAAACTCAGAACTCAGTTGAAATTGTGGGTTAGCCTTTACATTAGACCCCATTGGGGTACCTCTCTATTAAACAAAAAAATCACTTCTGACATAAAGATATTTTAAAAACAACAATTATCAAGAGGTAAAAATTATTGCTGGAAAATACTGTTGTGAGTTCTGATAGTGTTTGTGTGGCAGACCTTAGCCATCCCCTTTCATAATCAATAAACATGCAATAAGTTATGTCGAAATAAATTAATGTCATCACTAATAATTATTTCACCAGAGATGATAGTAAGAACGCCACATGTGTATTTGATAAGTTGACATTAATTTGTGTAGGACAATGTACCTGTAATTTGCTTTACTAGAAAATATGGGACCCATCCAAGAGAAAATAGAATGAGCTGATTGTGTTGTTTCAGGTATTGTCTTTTCTACCAAAGATTTATTTCTATCATCCTACCCATTTAGGGAATGTATCTTCTATCTAATAATTATGCACGCAGCATACAAATGAAAAGGTAAACTTGGATTGTCGGTATATGAAAGAGTACTGACTGCACAAAACTGGATACACTTGTTAAATAGACATTATAAATCAATACATAACTTGTTTTGTGATACACTATTAACCCCTCTTACCCATCTATGTTGATTTTCATATATCAAAATGTAATAGTAGCAAAATCTATGACAATATTAGAAAAACAGACATAAAATAGAACATTTAAATTGTTCCTTATTGGAATCACATTATAACTTTAATTTAAAAAATAAATATATATAATACACATGAGAGGAAGAAAGAGTAAAAATAAATATTTATAACTAAAATTCTAAATAAAATTAATGTTGTCACCTTTTTTCACTCCATAAACAAGTCAGGAATAATAATAATAATAATAATAATAATAAATAGGCTTTTTTAATATCATCCAGTTGACTCTGCAGAGATCACACTAGTCCTGATCCTTGTAATCACTCCAGCAACTCAGCATGAGAAGAGACATGAATTTACCCAGAACTCAACTAACTAAGCCAACTGATCACAAAGGGTATTTATATATAGATAAATGGGTTAATCACCCCAGGAATAGGCATATTGTAAGTGTGATAAAATAATAGCTAAATAGGTACAAGATACATAAATAAATGGCCACCATATGTTTTATGATCCTTGTTCAATTCTCTCATGGAAATCAAAGTTGATAAGTAAAAATTGTATGCAGCATATAACATGTAACACATTTGTTTATTTTGGTGAAATAATTACTGATTCAAATAACTATAATCAAAGTTTTAATTCTAATTTTCAACTGTGCACAAATTTTATATGACGGATTTAATAGTTAGGTCAACAGATGAGAATTTTGGAAAGGAGATACTCAAAAATAATAGACAGATAAGTTCAATAGCTAGATGGATATGAGCATTTGGTACAAAATACAAGAACTGAGACATTACACAATCCACCCACCAAGTCATCCTATTTTGTCCTGGATGGGGTCCATGTTTTCCTGTATAACCATTTACCTTAACAGAATCCTGTACATCTTTTCAACTACTATTATATCCTCGTTTATTAAGGACATATCTGACTTTCTTATTATGATCTCTGTTCTAATTACTTTTTACAATGGCAATCTAATATAATTTGACATACTCACTCTTCACGTAATTGAATGATATTTTTAGCTAAGGCCAGACGCACACTCACCACCAACACTTTCCATTTTCCAGCAATAATAATAATAATAAATAATAATCTTTATTTTTATATAGCACTAACATATTCAACAGCGCTTTACAGTTTGCACACATTATCCTCACTGTCCCCGATGGGGCTCACAATCTAAATCCCCTATCAGTATGTCTTTGGAATGTGGGAGGAAACCGGAGTACCCGGAGGAAACCCACGCAAACACGGAGAGAACATACAAACTCTTTGCAGATGTTGTCCTGAGTGGGATTAGAACCCAGGACTCCAGCGCTGCAAGGCTAGAGTGCTAACCACTGCGCCACCGTGCAATATTTTTTTGCTTTCCCTAATAGTTGTCTTTTTTATAAAAATGTCACTGCAATTAAATAAATTTTTTTGTTAAACAAAGAGGAACCGCCATGGGGTCAAATGTGGTGGTTATCCCAAAATGTCACCTGATTCTGAGCTGGACAAGAATTATAGATAATATTTTTGTCATATGTATAGGCTCCTTTGAAGAACAAAATGAGTTCTATACTTATCCCAATTTTAGAGACCAAATGGGAAAAAAACTCAGATTTTCGTTCTTAATTCCACCATGTTTTTAGATATAATGTATCAATTTGTGACAATAAGTAAAATACTTGCTTTTATATCAAGCTTACTGACAGTCATAATCGCTTGCTTTGCAGTAACTGCCATTACTGAGTTATTAAAACTTTTTTTTATCTTTTTAGTGAGTTACTTTAATGGAATAGAATCATTAGCAGTGGATCGTTTGTATAAACAAACTTTTATGTAATTGTCTTTCTGTATGTCATATCTATCTACCCAAAATTATCATATGTTTCTTGCGAAAGAAGAGTTAGGACACCGTAGTTAACGTTATATGGTGACAAAATTCATTGTGTTTGGACAACGATTATATAACATGTATGGGGGCTTTTTTCTATATATTTTGTATCTATTTCACATCTATCACATTTCCTATATGAATATTCCTGAGGAAATAAACTTAGTCACTTATATATGAAATGCCCTATGTATACAGTCTGCTTGGGTGGATGCTGGTCATGTGCTTGGCTCTTCTCTTGCTGAAAAGCTGCAAATGTACAAAGTTCTGGAAAAGTGTAACCCCTGCAGAATCCATTGTTTCTCAGGGACAATTCTATTAGTTCAGTTGGATAGTAATAAAGGCGGCCTCCATTATTATTCAAGTAAATTAATAGCTTTATCCCAGAGCAATGCACCTAAAGGCTGACTGGTTTCTGGAAAGAGCAATGAAGACAAATATATTTGATCTGGAGCTTAAATTATAAATACGTGATAGACAAATATGATATTATGTTCTGCATCTTTCTTCCATCTAATTTATAGATTTATTTTGTTTGATTTATTTCAATCAATTGTCAAAAACAAATTATTGCTATTTTATTAAAAATATTGCAGATATTGGGAATAAATCTGTTTTTCTAGATCTATCTGTACATTTTTTTCATGAAAATATTAATTAATAAATCTCCTAAATACAGATGAACAATAGAGGAAATCCAAATTAATTATATTGGACAGATATACACAGGTAGATGACTATTTAGTAAAGAGTTAACAGGAAAATGAAATGTGATAATTAATGAAATACAAGATAGATGACAGATAAATAGATAATATGTCTAGACATAAGACCATGGAGAGATACTTGGAGGGAAGCTCCTTATGTAGATGTTTTCTTTGGGCCTTCACCTATTGTATAGACTTGTATTATGTAAATCAGATTAACTCTACCTGACAAGTAAGATAGTGTAAACAATGATAGGAAAAGCCCTCCCCCTTCCCTGACTGATATAGTAACATAGTAACATAGTAACATAGTTAGTAAGGCCGAAAAAAGACATTTGTCCATCCAGTTCAGCCTATATTCCATCATAATAAATACCCAGATCTACGTCCTTCTACAGAACCTAATAATTGTATGATACAATATTGTTCTGCTCCAGGAAGACATCCAGGCCTCTCTTGAACCCCTCGACTGAGTTCGCCATCACCACCTCCTCAGGCAAGCAATTCCAGATTCTCACTGCCCTAACAGTAAAGAATCCTCTTCTATGTTGGTGGAAAAACCTTCTCTCCTCCAGACGCAAAGAATGCCCCCTTGTGCCCGTCACCTTCCTTGGTATAAACAGATCCTCAGCGAGATATTTGTATTGTCCCCTTATATACTTATACATGGTTATTAGATCGCCCCTCAGTCGTCTTTTTTCTAGACTAAATAATCCTAATTTCGCTAATCTATCTGGGTATTGTAGTTCTCCCATCCCCTTTATTAATTTTGTTGCCCTCCTTTGTACTCTCTCTAGTTCCATTATATCCTTCCTGAGCACCGGTGCCCAAAACTGGACACAGTACTCCATGTGCGGTCTAACTAGGGATTTGTACAGAGGCAGTATAATGCTCTCATCATGTGTATCCAGACCTCTTTTAATGCACCCCATGATCCTGTTTGCCTTGGCAGCTGCTGCCTGGCACTGGCTGCTCCAGGTAAGTTTATCATTAACTAGGATCCCCAAGTCCTTCTCCCTGTCAGATTTACCCAGTGGTTTCCCGTTCAGTGTGTAATGGTGATATTGATTCCCTCTTCCCATGTGTATAACCTTACATTTATCATTGTTAAACCTCATCTGCCACCTTTCAGCCCAAGTTTCCAACTTATCCAGATCCATCTGTAGCAGAATACTATCTTCTCTTGTATTAACTGCTTTACATAGTTTTGTATCATCTGCAAATATCGATATTTTACTGTGTAAACCTTCTACCAGATCATTAATGAATATGTTGAAGAGAACAGGTCCCAATACTGACCCCTGCGGTACCCCACTGGTCACAGCGACCCAGTTAGAGACTATACCATTTATAACCACCCTCTGCTTTCTATCACTAAGCCAGTTACTAACCCATTTACACACATTTTCCCCCAGACCAAGCATTCTCATTTTGTGTACCAACCTCTTGTGCGGCACGGTATCAAACGCTTTGGAAAGATCGAGATATACCACGTCCAATGACTCACCGTGGTCCAGTCTATAGCTTACCTCTTCATAAAAACTGATTAGATTGGTTTGACAGGAGCGATTTCTCATAAACCCATGCTGATATGGAGTTAAACAGTTATTCTCATTGAGATTATCCAGAATAACATCCCTCAGAAACCCTTCAAATATTTTACCAACAATAGAGGTTAGACTTACTGGCCTATAATTTCCAGGTTCACTTTTAGAGCCCTTTTTGAATATTGGCACCACATTTGCTATGCGCCAGTCCTGCGGAACAGACCCTGTCGCTATAGAGTCACTAAAAATAAGAAATAATGGTTTATCTATTACATTACTTAGTTCTCTTAGTACTCGTGGGTGTATGCCATCCGGACCCGGAGATTTATCTATTTTAATCTTATTTAGCCGGTTTCGCACCTCTTCTTGGGTTAGATTGGTGACCCTTAATATAGGGTTTTCATATAAAGGAGGGTCTTCTCTCTACCCTCTTACATTCTCCTAAAGATTATTCTCCTGCCCTCTACTATTTCACATCCTGCAGCTAGAATCAGAAGGAATAAAATAATGGAGAAGTCTACAACACCTGAATCCCTCCCTGCCAACTGTCCAGCTAGTACTGATGAAATGGAAATATTTGTAATCATGCGAAACCCACAAACACCAGAGAAGGAGATTACTGAAGACTAGGGTTGAGCGAAACGGGTCGTTCATTTTCAAAAGTCGCCGACTTTTGGCAAAGTCGGGTTTCATGAAACCCGATCCGACCCCTGTGCGGGGTCGGCCATGCGGTACGCGACTTTCGCGCCAAAGTCGCGTTTCAATGACGCGAAAAGCGCCATTTCTCAGCCAATGAAGGTAAACGCAGAGTGTGGGCAGCGTGATGACATAGGTCCTGGTCCCCACCATCTTAGAGAAGGGCATTGCAGTGATTGGCTTGCTGTCCGCGGCGTCACAGGGGCTATAAAGGGGCGTTCCCGCCGACCGCCATGTTACTGCTGCTGATCTGAGCTTAGGGAGAGGTTGCTGCCGCTTCGTCAGAAGCAGGGATAGCGTTAGGCAGGGTCCATTAACCACCAAACCGCTTGTGCTGTAGCGATTTCCACTGCCCAACACCACCTTCGGTGTGCAGGGATAGTGGAAGCTACATTTTTTTTTTCCTCAGCGCTGTAGCTCATTGGGCTGCCCTAGAAGGCTCCCTGATAGCTGCATTGCTGTGTGTACGCCGCTGTGCAAACCAACTGCTTTTTTCAAAGCACAAATCCTCTTGTTCTTTCCTTTCTGCACAGCTATCTTTTTTGTTTGTACACACTTTTTATTTAATTTGTGCATCAGTCCACTCCTTATTGCTGCCTGCCATACCTGGCTGAGATTACTGCAGGGAGATAGTAATTGAAGGACACTCCCTGTTGTTTTTTTTTTTTTTTTTGTGGGAGATTAAGATTGACATTTCTGCTAGAGTGCCATCCCTATGTGTGCCATCTCTCACTCAGTGGGCCATAGAAAGCCTATTTATTTTTTTGCTTGATTTGGGTTATAAAATCTACCTGAAAAAATCACTACATCAATCAGTGGGAGAAAAATATTGGCCTCAGGGCTTGTGTGCCACTCTTGACTCCTGTGTGTGCCATCTCTCAGTCAGTGGGCCATAGAAAGCCTATTTATTTTTTTGCTTGATTTTGGTTCTAAAATCTACCTGAAAAAATCACTACATCAATCAGTGGGAGAAAAATATTGGCCTCAGGGCTTGTGTGCCACTCCTGACTCCTGTGTGCATCATCACTCACTCAGTGGGCCATAGAAAGCCCTTTTTTTTTTTTTTTTGCTTTATTTGGGTTCTAAATTCTACCTGAAAAAATCAATAAATCAATCAGTGGGAGATTAATATTGGCCTTTGGGCTTGTGTGCCAGTCCTAAGCGTGCCATCTCTCTCTCTCAGATAGTGGGCCATAGAAAGCCTATTTATTATTTTTTTTATTGGGTTTATAAATTTTCGCTGGAAAAAAAAAAAAAAAGTGGGAGATTAATATTGGCCTCTGGGCTTGTGTGCCAGTCCTGAGCGTGCCATCTCTCTCACAAATAGTGGGCCATAGAAAGCCTATTTATTTTTTGGGTTGATTTGGGTTCTAAATTCTACCTGAAAAAATCAATAAATCAATCAGTGGGAGATTAATATTGGCCTTTGGGCTTGTGTGCCAGTCCTAAGCGTGCCATCTCTCTCTCTCAGATAGTGGGCCATAGAAAGCCTATTTATTATTTTTTTTATTGGGTTTATAAATTTTCCCTGGAAAAAAAAAAAAGTGGGAGATTAATATTGGCCTCTGGGCTTGTGTGCCAGTCCTGAGCGTGCCATCTCTCTCACAAATAGTGGGCCATAGAAAGCCTATTTATTTTTTGGGTTGATTTGGGTTCTAAATTCTACCTGAAAAAATCAATAAATCAATCAGTGGGAGATAAATATTGGCCTCTGGGCTTGTGTGCCACTCCTGACTCCTGTGTGCGTCATCTCTCACTCAGTGGGCCCTAGAAAGCCTATTTTTTGTTTTATTTGTTTTCTAAATTCTCCCTGAAAAAATCATTTTATTTTATTTGGTTTCTAAATTATTCCTGAAAAAATCATTTTTTTTGTATTTTTTTTTTCTAAAGTCTCCCTGAAAAAAAAAAAAAATCAAATCAGTGGGAGATTAATATTGCCCTTTCTGCTTGTGTGCCAGTCTTGACTCCTGGGTGTGCCATCTCTCTCTCTCCAATTGTGGGCCATAGAAAGCCTATTAATTTTTTTGCTTGATTTGGGTTCCTGTTGTGAATTCTGTGGCTGAATTCACTTCTGTGGTCACAGGTGGTATTGCAGTCTCTGGGCTTCCTCCCTCAGGTGTTTTGGTGAGCTCGTTGGCTGCCTTGCTATTTAGCTCCACCTGAGTCTGTCTTCCTTGCTCCTTGTCAATGTTCCAGTGTTGGAGCTGAGCTACTGCATCTTTCCTTGGGCCTGCTGCTCTGCTAGATAAGTGCTTCTAGTTTGTTTTGTGTTTTTTCTGTCCAGCTTGCTATTTACTTTTGCTGGAAGCTCTGAGAAGCAAAGGGGTGCACCGCCGTGCTGTTAGTTCGGCACGGTGGGTCTTTTTGCCCCTTTGCGTGGTTTTCGTTTTAGGGTTTTTTGTAGACTGCATAGTTCTCTTTGCTATCCTCGCTCTGTCTAGAATATCGGGCCTCACTTTGCTGAATCTATTTCATTCCTACGTTTGTCTTTTCATCTTGCTAACAGTCATTATATGTGGGGGGCTGCCTATTCCTTTTGGGTATTTCTCTGAGGTAAGTCAGGCTTGTATTTCTATCTTCAGGCTAGTCAGCTCCTCAGGCAGTGTCGAGTTGCATAGGTAGTGATAGGCGCAATCCACTGCTGCTTATAGTTGTGTGAGGATAGATCAGGTACTGCAGTCTACAGAGATTCCACGTCTCAGAGCTCGTCCTATTGTTTTTGGTTATTGCCAGATCTCTGTATGTGCGCTGATTACTGCACGCTGTGTTGCCTGATTGCCAGCCATAACAGTACAAGGAGCCAAACCAATGATTCCCAATAGAGGGAAAAAAGAAATCCTGACAGCATTTTTTTTTCTTAGCTCTGTCTTCAGTCTTTTTTTTCCCCTAGACATTAGAGTGCTTCAGGACACAGCTGTGGACATGGATATTCAGGCTCTGTGCTCCTCAATGGATAATCTCGTTGTAAATGTACAAAAGATTCAAGATACTATTGATCAGAAATCGATGCTAGAACCAAGAATTCCGATTCCTGATTTGTTTTTTGGTGACAGAACTAAGTTCCTGAGCTTCAGAAATAATTGTAAGCTATTTTTGGCCTTGAAACCTCATTCTTCTGGTAATCCTATTCAACAGGTTTTGATTATTATTTCTTTTTTGCGCGGCGACCCACAGGACTGGGCGTTTTCTCTTGCACCAGGAGATTCTGCATTGAGTAATGTTGATGCATTTTTCCAGGCGCTGGGATTGCTTTACGATGAGCCTAATTCAGTGGATCAGGCTGAGAAAAATCTGCTGGCTTTATGCCAGGGTCAGGATGATGTAGAAGTATATTGTCAGAAATTTAGGAAGTGGTCAGTACTCACTCTGTGGAATGAATCTGCACTAGCGGCTTTGTTCAGAAAGGGTCTCTCTGAAGCTCTTAAGGATGTAATGGTGGGATTTCCTATGCCTGCTGGTTTGAATGAGTCTATGTCCTTGGCCATTCAGATCGGTCGTCGCTTGCGCGAGCGTAAATCTGTGCACCATCTGGCGGTATTGTCTGAGAGTAAACCTGAGCCTATGCAGTGCGACAGGACTATGACTAAAGTAGAACGGCAAGAACACAGACGTCTGAACAGACTGTGTTTCTATTGTGGTGATTCTACTCATGCTATTTCTAATTGTCCTAAACGCACTAGGCGGTTCGATAGCTCTGCCGTTATTGGTACTGTACAGTCCAAATTCCTTTTGTCCATTACCTTAATGTGCTCTTTGTCATCGTATTCTGTCATGGCGTTTGTGGATTCAGGCGCTGCCCTGAATCTGATGGATTTGGATTATGCTAAACGTTGTGGATTTTTCTTGGAGCCTTTGCGGTGTCCTATTCCGTTGAGAGGAATTGATGCTACACCTTTGGCCAAGAATAAGCCTCAGTACTGGGCCCAGCTGACCATGTGCATTGCTCCTGCACATCAGGAAGTTATTCGCTTTCTGGTACTGCATAATTTGCATGATGTGGTCGTGTTGGGGTTGCCATGGCTACAAACCCATAATCCAGTATTGGATTGGAACTCTATGTCGGTAACCAGCTGGGGTTGTCAGGGAGTACATGGTGATGTTCCATTTTTGTCTATTTCGTCATCCATTCCTTCTGACATCCCAGAGTTCTTGTCGGACTTTCAGGATGTATTTGAAGAGTCCAAGTCTGATGCCCTACCTCCGCATAGGAATTGTGATTGTGCTATCGATTTGATTCCTGGTAGTAAATTCCCTAAGGGTCGTTTATTTAATTTGTCCGTACCTGAACACACCGCTATGCGCAGTTATGTGAAGGAGTCCCTGGAGAAGGGACATATTCGCCCATCGTCGTCACCATTGGGAGCAGGGTTCTTTTTTGTAGCCAAGAAGGATGGTTTGCTAAGACCGTGTATTGATTACCGCCTTCTTAATAAGATCACTGTTAAGTTTCAGTATCCCTTGCCATTGATTTCTGACTTGTTTGCTCGGATTAAGGGGGCTAGTTGGTTTACTAAGATTGATCTTCGTGGTGCGTATAATCTGGTGAGAATCAGGCAGGGAGATGAATGGAAAACGGCATTTAATACGCCCGAGGGTCATTTTGAGTATCTGGTGATGCCGTTCGGACTTGCCAATGCTCCATCTGTTTTTCAGTCTTTTATGCATGACATTTTCCGTGAGTATCTGGATAAATTCTTGATTGTTTACTTGGATGACATTTTGATCTTCTCAGATGATTGGGAGTCTCATGTGAAGCAAGTCAGAATGGTTTTCCAGGTACTGCGTGCTAATTCCTTGTTCGTGAAGGGATCAAAGTGTCTCTTCGGTGTGCAGAAAGTTTCATTTTTGGGGTTCATCTTTTCCCCTTCTACTATCGAGATGGATCCGGTTAAGGTTCAGGCCATCCAGGATTGGACTCAGCCGACATCTCTAAAAAGTCTGCAGAAATTCCTGGGCTTTGCTAATTTTTATCGTCGCTTCATCTGTAATTTTTCTAGCATTGCCAGACCATTGACCGATTTGACCAAGAAGGGTGCTGATTTGGTTAATTGGTCTTCTGCTGCCGTGGAAGCTTTTCAGGAGTTGAAGCGTCGTTTTTGCTGTGCCCCTGTGTTGTGTCAACCTGATGTTTCTCTTCCGTTCCAGGTCGAGGTTGATGCTTCTGAGATTGGTGCAGGGGCGGTTTTGTCACAGAGAGGTTCTGGTTGCTCAGTGTTCAAACCATGTGCTTTCTTTTCCAGGAAATTTTCTGCTGCTGAGCGTAATTATGATGTGGGCAACCGAGAGTTGCTGGCCATGAAGTGGGCATTCGAGGAGTGGCGTCATTGGCTTGAGGGTGCTAAGCATCGCGTGGTGGTTTTGACTGATCATAAGAACCTCACTTATCTTGAGTCTGCCAAGCGCTTGAATCCTAGACAGGCCCGTTGGTCGTTATTTTTTGCTCGTTTTGATTTTGTGATTTCATACCTTCCGGGCTCTAAAAATGTGAAGGCGGATGCTCTGTCTAGGAGTTTTGTGCCCGACTCTCCGGGGTTATCTGAGCCGGCGAGTATCCTCAAGGAAGGAGTCATTGTGTCTGCCATCTCCCCTGATTTGCGGAGAGTGTTGCAGAAATTTCAGGCTAATAAACCTGATCGTTGTCCGGCCGAGAAACTGTTCGTCCCTGATAGGTGGACTAGTAAAGTTATCTCTGAACTTCATTGTTCGGTGCTGGCCGGTCATCCAGGAATCTTTGGTACCAGGGAGTTGGTTGCTAGATCCTTCTGGTGGCCATCTCTGTCGCGGGATGTGCGTGCTTTTGTGCAGTCCTGTGGAATTTGTGCTAGGGCTAAGCCCTGCTGTTCACGTGCCAGTGGGTTGCTTTTGCCCTTGCCGGTCCCGAAGAGGCCTTGGACACATATTTCGATGGATTTCATTTCTGACCTTCCCGTTTCTCAAAAAATGTCGGTCATTTGGGTGGTCTGTGATCGCTTTTCTAAAATGGTCCATCTGGTGCCCTTGGTTAAATTGCCTTCCTCCTCTGATTTGGTGCCTTTGTTCTTCCAGCATGTGGTTCGTTTACATGGCATTCCTGAGAATATTGTTTCTGACAGAGGTTCCCAGTTTGTCTCGAGGTTCTGGCGAGCCTTTTGTGGTAGGATGGGCATTGACCTATCTTTCTCCTCGGCCTTCCATCCTCAGACTAATGGCCAGACCGAACGAACCAATCAGACCTTGGAAACATATCTGAGATGTTTTGTTTCCGCTGACCAGGATGATTGGGTGTCATTTTTGCCGTTGGCTGAGTTCGCCCTTAATAATCGGGCCAGCTCGGCTACCTTGGTCTCTCCATTTTTCTGCAATTCTGGGTTCCATCCTCGTTTCTCTTCAGGACAGGTTGAGTCTTCGGACTGTCCTGGTGTGGATTCTGTGGTGGACAGGTTGCAGCAGATCTGGACTCAGGTAGTGGACAATTTGACCTTGTCCCAGGAGAAGGCTCAGCTTTTCGCTAATCGCAGACGCCGTGTGGGACCCCGACTTCGTGTTGGGGATCTGGTTTGGTTATCTTCTCGTCATATTCCTATGAAGGTTTCCTCTCCTAAATTTAAACCTCGTTTTATTGGTCCGTATAGGATTTCTGAGATTCTCAATCCGGTGTCTTTTCGTCTGATCCTCCCAGACTCCTTTTCCATACATAATGTATTCCATAGGTCGTTGTTGAGGAGATACGTGGCACCTATGGTTCCATCTGTGGAGCCTCCTGCCCCTGTTTTGGTGGAGGGGGAATTGGAGTATATTGTGGAGAAGATTTTGGATTCTCGTGTCTCTAGACGGAAACTCCAGTATCTGGTCAAATGGAAGGGTTATGCTCAGGAAGATAATTCCTGGGTTTTTGCCTCTGATGTCCATGCCCCAGATCTTGTTCGTGCCTTTCATGTGGCTCATCCTGGTCGGCCTGGGGGTTCTGGTGAGGGTTCGGTGACCCCTCCTCAAGGGGGGGGTACTGTTGTGAATTCTGTGGCTGAATTCACTTCTGTGGTCACAGGTGGTATTGCAGTCTCTGGGCTTCCTCCCTCAGGTGTTTTGGTGAGCTCGTTGGCTGCCTTGCTATTTAGCTCCACCTGAGTCTGTCTTCCTTGCTCCTTGTCAATGTTCCAGCGTTGGAGCTGAGCTACTGCATCTTTCCTTGGGCCTGCTGCTCTGCTAGATAAGTGCTTCTAGTTTGTTTTCTGTTTTTTCTGTCCAGCTTGCTATTAACTTTTGCTGGAAGCTCTGAGAAGCAAAGGGGTGCACCGCCGTGCTGTTAGTTCGGCACGGTGGGTCTTTTTGCCCCTTTGCATGGTTTTCGTTTTAGGGTTTTTTGTAGACTGCATAGTTCTCTTTGCTATCCTCGCTCTGTCTAGAATATCGGGCCTCACTTTGCTGAATCTATTTCATTCCTACGTTTGTCTTTTCATCTTGCTAACAGTCATTATATGTGGGGGGCTGCCTATTCCTTTGGGGTATTTCTCTGAGGTAAGTCAGGCTTGTATTTCTATCTTCAGGCTAGTCAGCTCCTCAGGCAGTGTCGAGTTGCATAGGTAGTGATAGGCGCAATCCACTGCTGCTTATAGTTGTGTGAGGATAGATCAGGTACTGCAGTCTACAGAGATTCCACGTCTCAGAGCTCGTCCTATTGTTTTTGGTTATTGCCAGATCTCTGTATGTGCGCTGATTACTGCACGCTGTGTTGCCTGATTGCCAGCCATAACAGGTTCCAAAATCTACCTGAAAAAATCACTAAATCAATCAGTGGGAGATAAATATTGGCCTCTGGGCTTGTGTGCCACTCCTGACTTCTGTGTGCGTCCTCTCTCACTCAGTGGGCCCTACAAAGCCTTTTTTTTTTTATTTGTTTTCTAAATTCTCCCTGAAACAATCATTTTATTTTATTTTGTTTCTAAATTCTTCCTGAAAAATTCATTTTTTTGTATTTTTTTTTTCTAAAGTCTCCCTGAAAAAAAAAAAAAATCAAATCAGTGGGAGATTAATATTGCCCTTTCTGCTTGTGTGCCAGTCTTGACTCCTGGGTGTGCCATCTCTCTCTCTCTCTCCAATTGTGGGCCATAGAAAGCCTATTTATTTTTTTGCTTGATTTGGGTTCCAAAATCTACCTGAAAAAATCACTAAATCAATCAGTGGGAGATAAATATTGGCCTCTGGGCTTGTGTGCCACTCCTGACTCCTGTGTGAGTCCTCTCTCACTCAGTGGGCCATAGAAAGCCTATTTTTTTTTTATTTGTTTTCTAAATTCTCCCTGAAACAATCATTTCATTTTATTTGGTTTATAAATTCTTCCTTAAAAAATCATTTTTTTTTATCTAAAGTCTCCCTTTTAAAAAAAAAACAACAAATCAGTGGGAGATTAATATTTACATTTGCGCTTCAGTGACAGTCCTGCGTGTGTGGCATCTCTCTCATTTGTTGCCACCAACAACAGAGTGTGTAACATTGTGCCTGATTTTCGTTGTGGTCTCACCCACCTGTAAAGGGGTAGCTAAATCATACTGAAGTTATAGCTCACCGTGTAAGTTGTGTGACAGCAACAAATACCGTTAGTTTGGTAACGTTTTTAAAACAATGAGGAAGTCTGGTGGAAGAGGTCGTGGCCGGGGGCGTTCATTGTCAGCTGGTAATGAGGGTAGTGGTAGTGGTGGAGCATCAGGTGGTCGTGGGAAAAAAAATATTGCACCTAAGTCTGGAGCTGTGGAGCCAGGTTCGTCGTCTGGCTACACAAGGCCTCGAACGCTCCCTTTTCTGGGAGTAGGAAAACCGCTTTTAGCGGTTTAAGTTTTGGCTTATCTTGCTGACTCAGCCTCTAGCTCTTTTGCCTCCTCTCGTGAAACTGGTAAAAGTAAAAGCAGCGCGTCGTTAGTGGATGTTCACGGTCAGGGACAAGTCGCTTCCTTGTCCTCTTCAGCAAAAACAACAACAGAGAAGAATGCAGCAGGCGACACAACGGGTTACTCCATGGAGCTCTTTACACATACCGTCCCTGGCTTAGAAAGTGAAGCAGTTAACAGTCCATGCCCATTACAAGTTGAATCTGACATGGAGTGCACTGATGCACAGCCACAGCCAGACTACTATGCTGGTCCTTTGACTCAGACCACAACATTGCCCTCGCAGGGTGCTGATCAAGAATCAGACCCTGATGAGACTATGTTGCCCCATCACGAACGCTATACCACCGACCGACACGGTGACACAGACGAAGTTGCACACGAGCTACAAGAAGAGGTAATAGATGACCCAGTTCTTGACCCCGATTGGCAGCCATTGGGGGAACAGGGTGCAGGCGGCAGCAGTTCTGAAGCGGAGGAGGAGGGGCCGCAGAAGGCATCAACATCGCAACAGGTTCCATCTGCCGGGCCCGTATCTTGCCCAAAACGCGTGTCAAAGTCAAAACCTGTTGGAGGACAGCGTGGCCATCCGGTTAAAGCTCAGTCTGCAATGCCTGAAAAGGTATCCGATGCTAGAAAGAGTGCAGTCTGGCATTTTTTTAAACAACATCCAATTGATCAGCGCAAAGTCATCTGTCAAAAATGTTCAACTACCTTAAGCAGAGGGCAGAATCTGAAAAGTCTCAATACAAGTTGCATGCATAGACATTTAACCACCATGCATTTGCAAGCTTGGACTAACTACCAAACGTCCCTTAAGGTTGTAGCACCCTCGGCCAATGAAGCTAGTCATCAACGCAACATCCCTTCCGGCAGTGTAGGGCCACCATTTTCTGCACCACCTGCAGTATCTGTGCAGGTTTCTTTGCCAGGCCAAAGCAGTCAGGGTCAGGGAATCACCAGTTTCGTAGTAGGAAACACTGCATCTAGGGCACCGGCGGCAACAATACCATCTCCCACTGTCTCTCAGTCTGCCATGTCCACCGGCACCCCCGCTAGTTCCACGATCTCCAGCTCTCCAGTCCAGCTCACCCTACATGAGACTCTGGTTAGAAAAAGGAAGTATTTATCCTCGCATCCGCGTACACAGGGTTTGAACGCCCACATAGCTAGACTAATCTCGTTAGAGATGATGCCCTACCGCTTAGTTGAAAGCGAAGCTTTCAAAGCCCTGATGGACTACGCTGTACCACGCTACGAGCTACCCAGTCGACACTTTTTTTCCAGAAAAGCCATCCCAGCCCTCCACCAGCATGTTAAAGAGCGCATCGTCCATGCACTCAGGCAATCTGTGAGCACAAAGGTGCACCTGACAACAGATGCATGGACCAGTAGGCATGGCCAGGGACGTTACGTGTCCATCATGGCACACTGGGTAAATGTGGTGGATGCAGGGTCCACAGGGGACAGCAAGTTTGGGACAGTTCTGCCTAGCCCACGGTCTAGGAAACAGTTGGCTGTAGCCGTTCGCACCCCCTCCTCCTCCTCCTCGTCCTCCTGCAGAAGCGAGACCTCGTCCACAGACCGCAGTCGCACAACCACTCCATCCGCAGCTGCCACTGTTGCACACCAGGTCTCCCATTATGGGGCAGCTACTGGCAAACGTCAGCAGGCTGTATTGGCTATGAAGTGTTTGGGCGACAACAGACACACCGCTGAAGTTCTGTCCGAGTTCTTGCAGAAAGAAACGCAGTCGTGGCTGGGCACTGTAGATCTTGAGGCAGGCAAGGTAGTGAGTGATAACGGAAGGAATTTCATGGCTGCCATCTCCCTTTCCCAACTGAAACACATTCCTTGCCTGGCTCACACCTTAAACCTGGTGGTGCAGTGCTTCCTGAAAAGTTATCCGGGGTTATCCGACCTGCTCCTCAAAGTGCGTGGACTTTGCTCACATATCCGCCGTTCGCCCGTACACTCCAGCCGTATGCAGACCTATCAGCGTTCTTTGAACCTTCCCCAGCATCGCCTAATCATAGACGTTGCAACAAGGTGGAACTCAACACTGCACATGCTTCAGAGACTGTGTGAACAGAGGCGGGCTGTTATGTTTTTGTGGGAGGATACACATACACGGGCAGGCAGTAGGATGGCAGACATGGAGTTGTCAGGTGTGCAGTGGTCGAAGATTCAAGACATGTGTCAAGTCCTTCAGTGTTTTGAGGAATGCACACGGCTAGTTAGTGCAGACAATGCCATAATAAGCATGAGCATCCCCCTAATGCGTCTGCTGATGCAAAGTTTGACGCACATAAAGGATCAGGCGTCTGCAGCTGAGGAAGAGGAAAGCCTTGATGATAGTCAGCCATTGTCTGGCCAGGGCAGTGTACAGGACGAGGTAGCGGGCGAACAGGAGGAGGAGGACGAGGAGGATGATGGGGATGATTATATTTTTAATGAGGAAGCTTTTCCGGGGCCAGTGGAAATTGTTGGCGCGGCAAGGCCGGGTTCTGGTTTTTGGAGGGACACAAGTGACGTGGATTTGCCTGAAACTGCCCCTCAACCAAGCACAACCACAGATTTGAGAACTGGAACTTTGGGCCACATGGCGGATTATGCCTTACGTATCCTCAAAAGGGACACATGAATAACAAAAATGATGAACGATGACGATTACTGGTTGGCCTGCCTCCTTGATCCTCGCTATAAAGGCAAATTGCAAAATATAATGCCACATGAGAACTTGGAACTAATATTAGCAACCAAACAATCAACTCTTATTGACCGTTTGCTTCTGGGATTCCCTGCACACAGCGCCCGTGATCGTTCTAACACGAGCTGCAGGGGCCAGCAGACCAGAGGTGTTAGAGGGGCAGAAATCAGAAGTGGCGTTGGCCAGAGGGGTTTTCTGACCAGGTTGTGGAGTGATTTTGCTATGACCGCAGACAGGACAGGTACTGCAGCATCAATTCAAAGTGACAGGAGACAACATTTGTCTAGTATGGTTACTAACTATTTTTCATCCCTTATCGACGTTCTCCCTCAACCGTCATTCCCATTTGATTACTGGGCATCAAAATTAGACACCTGGCCAGAATTGGCAGAATATGCATTGCAGGAGCTTGCTTGCCCGGCAGCTAGTGTCCTATCAGAAAGAGTATTCAGTGCTGCAGGTTCAATACTAACAGAAAAAAGGACTCGTCTGGCTACCCAAAATGTAGATGATCTAACCTTCATTAAAATGAACCACAACTGGATTTCGAAATCTTTTGCCCCACCTTGCCCGGCTGACACCTAGCTTTCCTATGTAAAGGTCTTGCCTGTGGACTATTCTGAACGACTTTTCCAATCTCGTAATTTGCAGCACCTGATTGTCCAGCATCCGACATGTTAACACCTCCCTAAATGGCCAAAGTCCCCACACGGGGCCGTGGTATCGCCACTTGGCGCCAGCACCCGTGAGAGTACTGTTTGTCTGAAGAGGTGGGTGTGCCCGCTTTTGGTCGACGGCACTGCCACTAGGTCCCTCATAGTACAATAAAGTGTCTGGCGGTGGTGGTGCGCACCCAACGTCAGACACACCGTTGTAATATGAGGGGCCCTGGGCCTGTACCGCCGGCCACAAGACAGTCCCCCCCCCCAGGTCAAACAGTGCTCTACGACTTGCAAAATTTTCTCTCACAGCTCCACCAATGTTTAGTCTATGCGCTGACATCCTTCAATGCCTGGCACTGTCAATACCATTGTATTGACATTTTTCTTATGTTAGGCCTTCGAAGCCTGTCTGCGGTCACTCCTTCCACTAGGCCTCCACTGACCTGTCTACTGCTGCCCGTGTTCCCCTGGAACCAATTTTAAATTGCCTACAGCCAGCCCAATTTATTATGTTAGGGCTTCGAAGCCTGTCTGCGGTCCCTCCTTCCACTAGGCCTCCACTGACCTGTCTACTGCTGCCCGTGTTCCCCTGGAACCAATTTTAAATTGCCTACAGCCAGCCCAATTTATTATGTTAGGGCTTCGAAGCCTGTCTGCGGTCCCTCCTTCCACTAGGCCTCCACTGACCTGTCTACTGCCGCCCGTGTTCCCCTGGAACCAATTTTAAATTGCCTACAGCCAGCCCAATTTATTATGTTAGGGCTTCGAAGCCTGTCTGCGGTCCCTCCTTCCACTAGGCCTCCACTGACCTGTCTACTGCTGCCCGTGTTCCCCTGGAACCAATTTTAAATTGCCTACAGCCAGCCCAATTTATTATGTTAGGGCTTCGAAGCCTGTCTGCGGTCCCTCCTTCCACTAGGCCTCCACTGACCTGTCTACTGCTGGCCGTGTTCCCCTGGAACCAATTTTAAATTGCCTACAGCCAGCCCAATTTATTATGTTAGGGCTTCGAAGCCTGTCTGCGGTCCCTCCTTCCACTAGGCCTCCACTGACCTGTCTACTGCTGTCCGTGTTCCCCTGGAACCAATTGTAAATTGCCTACATCCCAATTTTTGTTATGTTAGGCCTTCGAAGCCTGTCTGCGGCCTGTTCTTTCCACTACTACTACACTGACCAGGCCACTGCTGCCCGTGTTCCCCTGGAACCAATTTTAAATTGCCTACAGCCAGCCCAATTTATTATGTTAGGCCTTCAAAGCCTGTCTGCGGTCCCTCCTTCCACTAGGCCTCCACTGACCTGTCTACTGCCGCCCGTGTTCCCCTGGAACCAATTTTAAATTGCCTACAGCCAGCCCAATTTATTATGTTAGGGCTTCGAAGCCTGTCTGCGGTCCCTCCTTCCACTAGGCCTCCACTGACCTGTCTACTGCTGCCCGTGTTCCCCTGGAACCAATTTTAAATTGCCTACAGCCAGCCCAATTTATTATGTTAGGGCTTCGAAGCCTGTCTGCGGTCCCTCCTTCCACTAGGCCTCCACTGACCTGTCTACTGCTGCCCGTGTTCCCCTGGAACCAATTTTAAATTGCCTACAGCCAGCCCAATTTATTATGCTAGGGCTTCGAAGCCTGTCTGCGGTCCCTCCTTCCACTAGGCCTCCACTGACCTGTCTACTGCTGCCCGTGTTCCCCTGGAACCAATTTTAAATTGCCTACAGCCAGCCCAATTTATTATGTTAGGGCTTCGAAGCCTGTCTGCGGTCCCTCCTTCCACTAGGCCTCCACTGACCTGTCTACTGCTGTCCGTGTTCCCCTGGAACCAATTGTAAATTGCCTACATCCCAATTTTTGTTATGTTAGGCCTTCGAAGCCTGTCTGCGGCCCGTTCTTTCCACTACTACTACACTGACCAGGCCACTGCTGCCCGTGTTCCCCTGGAACCAATTTTAAATTGCCTACAGCCAGCCCAATTTATTATGTTAGGCCTTCAAAGCCTGTCTGCGGTCCCTCCTTCCACTAGGCCTCCACTGACCTGTCTACTGCTGCCCGTGTACCCCTTGAACCAACATCAGAAAATATAAAAATAAGTATTTTGCTTATAAAAAAGAAAATACTGGAGAGATATCAAATGCAGACATTTTAACATTAAAAACAAACACATACAACAAAAATCTGGTACAGTACTAAAAATGGCCACCAGCTACAATAACTTTCTCCTGCAAGTAGTTAACTGAAAGTTTTTTTCAATTTAAAACACAGATATGGCATCCACCGAGTGTTGTCCTGTCGCGTCTTCTTTATATTATTGCCAAGAAGATGCAAAACAATGAAAATAATAAAATCATTATTTACCAAAAAAATAGAGTAAGTCAAAACCACATTGCAAATAAACATTCATTACAAATAAAGAAGCAGGGCGCGTCCGAGGGTGAGTATATACCTAATAAGAATATAATCACCCTCGGACGCGCCCTGCTTCTTTCCGACAGCCTTCCTTCCTAAGAATCAGCCCTTCCGTGGTGTAGAGAGAGGGTGTGTTACACTCCAAGGTGTTCCCCAGGTTGCCTTTCCTGAGCTTCGATCTTCATGCTCTCGTTTAGTAGTTGTCGGAAAGTAGGCTGCATTAGGCCTACAAATTGGGTATGGGGTGGAGAGAGATGGTGTGTTACACTCCAAGGTGTTCCCCAGGTTTCCTTGCCATTGCTTCGGTCTACCGACTCTCGTTTAGTAGTTGTAGAAAACTACACTGCATTAGGCCTACAAAATGGGTATCGGGTGGAGAGAGATGGTGTGTTACACTCCAAGGTGTTCCCCAGGTTTCCTTGCCATTGCTTCGGTCTTCAGACTCTCGTTTAGTAGTTGTAGAAAACTACACTGCATTAGGCCTACAAAATGGGTATCGGGTGGAGAGAGATGGTGTGTTACACTCCAAGGTGTTCCCCAGGTTTCCTTGCCATTGCTTCGGTCTTCCGACTCTCGTTTAGTAGTTGTAGAAAACTACACTGCATTAGGCCTACAAAATGGGTATCGGGTGGAGAGAGATGGTGTGTTACACTCCAAGGTGTTCCCCAGGTTTCCTTGCCATTGCTTCGGTCTTCAGACTCTCGTTTAGTAGTTGTAGAAAACTACACTGCATTAGGCCTACAAAATGGGTATCGGGTGGAGAGAGATGGTGTGTTACACTCCAAGGTGTTCCCCAGGTTTCCTTGCCATTGCTTCGGTCTTCCGACTCTCGTTTAGTAGTTGTAGAAAACTACACTGCATTAGGCCTACAAATTGGGTATCGGGTGGAGAGAGATGGTGTGTTACACTCCAAGGTGTTCCCCAGGTTTCCTTGCCATTGCTTCGGTCTTCCGACTCTCGTTTAGTAGTTGTAGAAAACTACACTGCATTAGGCCTACAAAATGGGTATCGGGTGGAGAGAGATGGTGTGTTACACTCCAAGGTGTTCCCCAGGTTTCCTTGCCATTGCTTCGGTCTTCCGACTCTCGTTTAGTAGTTGTAGAAAACTACACTGCATTAGGCCTACAAATTGGGTATCGGGTGGAGAGAGATGGTGTGTTACACTCCAAGGTGTTCCCCAGGTTTCCTTGCCATTGCTTCGGTCTTCCGACTCTCCTTTAGTAGTTGTAGAAAACTACACTGCATTAGGCCTACAAAATGGGTATCGGGTGGAGAGAGATGGTGTGTTACACTCCAAGGTGTTCCCCAGGTTTCCTTGCCATTGCTTCGGTCTTCAGACTCTCGTTTAGTAGTTGTAGAAAACTACACTGCATTAGGCCTACAAATTGGGTATCGGGTGGAGAGAGATGGTGTGTTACACTCCAAGGAGTTCCCCAGGTTTCCTTGCCATTGCTTCGGTCTTCCGACTCTCGTTTAGTAGTTGTAGAAAACTACACTGCATTAGGCCTACAAAATGGGTATCGGGTGGAGAGAGATGGTGTGTTACACTCCAAGGTGTTCCCCAGGTTTCCTTGCCATTGCTTCGGTCTTCAGACTCTCGTTTAGTAGTTGTAGAAAACTACACTGCATTAGGCCTACAAAATGGGTATCGGGTGGAGAGAGATGGTGTGTTACACTCCAAGGTGTTCCCCAGGTTTCCTTGCCATTGCTTCGGTCTTCTGACTCTCGTTTAGTAGTTGTAGAAAACTACACTGCATTAGGCCTACAAATTGGGTATCGGGTGGAGAGAGATGGTGTGTTACACTCCAAGGTGTTCCCCAGGTTTCCTTGCCATTGCTTCGGTCTTCCGACTCTCGTTTAGTAGTTGTAGAAAACTACACTGCATTAGGCCTACAAAATGGGTATCGGGTGGAGAGAGATGGTGTGTTACACTCCAAGGTGTTCCCCAGGTTTCCTTGCCATTGCTTCGGTCTTCCGACTCTCGTTCAGTAGTTGTAGAAAACTACACTGCATTAGGCCTACAAAATGGGTATCGGATGGAGAGAGATGGTGTGTTACACTCCAAGGTGTTCTCCAGGTTGCCTTTCCAGAGCTTCGATCTTAATGCTCTCGTTTAGTAGTTGTTGGAAACTACGCTGCATTAGGCCTCCAAATTGGCTATGGGGTGGAGAGAGATGGTGTGTTACACTCCAAGGTGTTCTCCAGGTTTCCTCGCCATTGCTTCGATCTTCCGACTCTCGTTTAGTAGTTGTAGAAAACTACACTGCATTAGGCCTACAAAATGGGTATCGGGTGGAAAGAGATGGTGTGTTACACTCCAAGGTGTTTCCCAGTTTTCCTTGCCATTGCTTCGGTCTTCCGACTCTCGTTTAGTAGTTGTAGAAAACTACACTGCATTAGGCCTACAAAATGGGTATGGGGTGGAGAGAGATGGTGTGTTCCACTCCAAGGTGTTCTCCCGGTTGCCTTTCCTGAGCTTCTATCTTCAGGCTCTCGTTAAATTGTGGTTAAATGTAACAACTGCATTTGGCGTACTAGTTGGTTTGGGGCCTACTAACAGTGTCTGCCGCTCCTTGCTGTTCTCCTGGTTTCCTGTCCTGAAATTCCGTTTTCAGGCGCTCGTTAAGTAGTTGTTAATGTTAGACTGCATTTGGCCTACTAGTTGGGTTGGGGCCTACTATCGGTGTCTGCCACTCCTTGCTGTTCTCCTCCACTGAACAAAGCTGTGCCGCCTGTTTACTACGGTTGCCAATTTTGAACTGCATTTCGACTACTTACTGATTTGGGCCTACTCTCTGTGTCAGCCTCTCATTCCAGTTGTCCTCCACTGCAATGCCCCCTGGTTATTCCTGTGTTACCAATTTTGAACTGCATTTAGCCAACTTTATTCTTTGGGCCTATATCTGTGTTTCCTCCTCATCCTGCCCATTGCCCAGCCAGTGATAGATGAGTCTGCTGGTACATTGACCCATAACGCAACATTCCCCGTGCACGCTACACAACAACATTGTGACCCTGCTGAAAGTCAGGTTGCTCTTCCCGCATACCATACCACCTTACACGGGGACAAAGAGGAAGGTGCAGATGAAAGTGCAGGTTCCTTCATCAGGTGGGGGGAGGAATACTAGTTGGCGACGTCACTGGCACAGGGCCTCTCATAGTACGCAAAAGTGTTGCTGCCGGTGGGAGGCGCCCCCGCCGTGCAAACACACCGCTGTACTTTGAGGGGCCCTGTGCCAGTGCCAATGCCAACGAGTGGGCCCCCCCTGCTTGCTCAGGTTCACAGCACTTGCAAAGTTGAAATACTTACCTCTCCCTGCTCCACTGCCGTGACGTGGTCCAGATTTCCTGGGCCCACTAATTACTTGAACCAGCCCTACCCACCACAACTTTAGCCAAATGACCCCCAATTTCAAATGCCTTCCAATTATTATAAGGTAAATTACGCTTGACAAGCTTCATTAAGAAGAATGGATGGTTTTGACATTAAAATGGGCACTCTAGGTGTTTTCCTGGCCCCCACTCACTGCCGACTATGCTGCCTCATTGACTTGCATTGGGTTTCGTGTTTCGGTCGATCCCGACTTTACGTCATAATCGGCCGATTTCACTCGACCCGACTTTTGAGATAGTCGGGTTTCGCGAAACCCGGCTCGACTCTAAAAAGGTCAAGGTCGCTCAACTCTACTGAAGACCTAGGACAACTCTGCACCGTCTTGAAAGGTCCCACCAAGGCCCTCAATACTTTTGGATTTTGGACTGGGAATTGGTCTTTGCTGGTCAGACTGAGGAAAGATGATTCCTCATTTGATGGACTTTGGCATCTACCAGACAGATGTACATTGGGAAGCTCAGATGCCATCATTTCTTACTCAGACACTTCATCGAGTGAGGAGAATGTGAATCACAAGAAGGGCAAAAAAACACCTTTCTGTGAAAGCTGCTTCAGACTAGGCCATGATTTTGTGGACTGTCCTGACATCCCGGAAGACCTGGAGAGGAGATCCAAGGTCAAGAAGCTTCTGAAGAAGAAGTGTAACAGGTAAGGTGACAGTGCACTCCTCAATCCATGACTAGGGTCTCCACACCTTGGACACATTTTGGGACAATTTAGTGATAATCAATTTAATGTCAGACAGACTTTTATTTATTGTGATTTTTCTTGCAAGCTTGAAATCTTCTAATCTACTGCACACAATTTGAGCCAGGATTGATCGGGATGAGTTTGGGGCAGAATATATCTTACTTTCTTTATTATTGAGACAAATGTCTAAAATGGGACCAGGATATATTAGAAAACCTGATACAGTTGACAAATGTATTGCCTATTGTTTCATTTCATTGTGGTGTAATATCTTTATTTTATCCTTATTTTCCCACAGAAAAAATAAAAAAAATAATGATTTCCTTGCTGGTAGAGATGACAGAAGCACCAGTGGCAACTGAATTTGAAAACTAACTCCGGATCTGATTTGTATGAACTCTCTCTGCCAGTTTTCCTCAACTTTTTTATCATCACATCGGCACCTGAACTTTGTACCGTGGGATGAAACCGAAGACACTTTAATCCACTGTATATTTTGATGATTTAGTCAAGCTTGTTACTTCAATAAAACTTGAATTTAATGAAATTTTTTTCTTTCTTGTGTCATCTTTATATTCATCTAAAAGGGAAAAGTTGTTCTCATTGTAAGTCCGGTTTCTCCAAACCTGTGTCTTATAAAGTTAAAATTGATGTTTTGGTGTTTCTGGGTTATAATTGACTTGGGTGCACTAATGGGGGCATGAATACTCTCTGTCTATTATGAGTATGCATTTTACAAGCATAAAACAAATAATTTTTAACTCATTCATTCTCCCAGCTATATAATCTATATCTGAGCTGCTCTGGTTCTCTGTACATGTCAGAACGCTACATGTGTTCCCAATTTCTTCACATAGGGTCACTTTGGGGGTCACTGTTCAGCCCGGTATGGGGGTATCGACCACAAATTTTCAGGGGAGTTAGAGGAACACTTCAAGAGTGTGGGGTAACTTTTAATGGTTCCCCTGAAAGTTTGGGGTCGATACCCCCAATCAAGGCTGAACAGTGACCTCCCCCCCCCCCCAAAGTGACCCTTTTTAACATGGGCGCCTATGCTGGAGATTCCACAAATTTGGTCATTTTTCGGGGGTCACTGTTAAGCCTGGTTTGGGGCAATCAACCCCAAACTTTCGGGGGGTAGAGGAATACCATCTCTAGGGGCCAAGGGTGTCCAAATTTTAGGGGCCCCCGTTGACCTCCAAAATTCTGAAAAAATTACCCCACACTGATGAAGTCCATCTACAGACACCCTAAGAATTTGAGGTTGATACCCTCAAATGGCGCTGAATGGCGAGACCCCAAACTGAGCCAACTGTGCCCATAGGTGTCCATGTTAAACAGGGTCACTTTTCAGGGGTGTTAGAGGAGGACTTCATAAGTGTGGGCTAATTTTTTCAGAAGCTTTGGGTCAAAGGGGCCGCGGGGGTGTTGCTAGAGTTTTGACACATTTGGGGGACCCCAATGAGCTCCCCAAAATGTTTACACCCCTGGACCTCTATAGTGATTGTTCCTCTACCCCCCTAAAAGTTTGGGGAAATTGCCTCAAGCCAGGCTCAACAGTGACCCCCCAAAAATGACCACATTTGTGGAAACTCCAGCATGTTAAACAAGGACACTTTGAGGGTCGCTGTTCAGCTCGACCCCAAATGCCCCCAAAACAGAGCCAACGGGCTCTGTAAAGCTCCTGCCATTTTCCAAGACTTTGTGAATGATATGGATATGCTCACCACCTCAGTCGTAGATTATCTGGATGATATTTCCATCTACAGATATGGACTCCCACCAGAGAGATGTTTGCAAAGTCTTCGACCTCCTACAGGCAAACTCCCTCTATGCCAAGTTGGATAAGTGAGTTTGAGCAGGAGTCCTTGCCTTTCCTTGGCTATATCATCTCCGCCCAGGGATTGGCTATGGATCCTGCCAAGCTACAGGCTGTGATGGACTGGCAGGAACCCCATTCTCTCAAAGCGGTGCAGAGCTTTATGGGGTTCATTAACTATTATTGCCAGTTTATTCCCCACTTCTCAACTTTGGTAGCCCTCACCAAGAAGGGAGCACATCCCAAATTGTGTTCGGAGGAGGTCTCCAAGGCCTTCCTCTCTATTAAGTCTCATTTTGCTAGTGCTCCCATCCTACATCGCCCAATGTAGATAAACCATTTATAATGGAGGTGGATGCCTCATCCGTCGGTGCCGACCACAAAAATTTGCTTTATTTACAGACTGCCCAGCGACTAAACTCTCGCCATGCTAGATGGTCCTTGTTCTTCTCCCGCTTCCACTTCACCCTCCATTATTTTTCCGGGGAGAACATCTGTGCCGATGCTCTCTCCTGCTCCGTAGTGTCATCAGTAGAGGAGGAGGAGCCTCAGTTAATTGTCCCTTCGTAGAGCCTGTGGACCGTGGCTTCAGTTTCGCCCCGGGCAAGACCTTTGTGCCATTTAACTTGTGACTGGAGGTTCTCTCTTGGGCTCACTCGTCCAGGGTGGGTGGACATTTTGGGACTGAGAGGACATCAGAGCTTCTGGCGAGAACGCACTGGTGGCTGCATATGGCCCGTGATGTCAGAGACTATATTCGAGCGTGTGTCTCCTGCACCAAGAATAAGTCTCCTTGACAATGGCCTGCTGGGCTACTTTACCCCCTGTCGGTGGCGGACAGGCCCTGGGAAATGGTCGGGATGGACTTTGTGATGGGCTTACCCAAGTCCCATAGCGACACCATTATTTGGGTAGTCACCGACCATTTTTCCAAAGTGGTGCACTTGGTGCCTCTTCCACAACCACCTTCTGCACGGGCCTTGGTGGTGTTGTTTATTAAGCATGTTTTCCGCCTACACGGTATGCCAGACAAAATTGTCAGTGAACGAGGTCCTCAGTTTGCATCTCGGTTCTGGAGAGAGATTTGTCATCTTCTCAGCATCGAGCTGAATCTCTCTTCAGCATAGCATCCAGGAAATGAATGGGTTGGTAGAGAGGGCCAACTAGACCCTGGTCACATACCTTCGACATTTTGTCTCAGCCAGGCAGGATGACTGGGCATCCTTGCTACCATGGGCAGAGTTTGCCCTGAACAGCGCCGTGGCCGACTCCACTGGGCAGACCCCATTCCTCCTTAATTACAGCCAGCATCCGCAGGTTCCTGTACCCATGCACTTTTCTAACGCCGACTCCAAGGTGGCAGACTGGGCTGTGGAGGCACCTGACATTTGGGACCGCACACAGGATGCTATCCGGGCCTCCAAGGAGAGAATGAGTGTCTCTGCCGATGTACATCGGCTCCCCGCTCTGACCTTTGCTCCTGGCAATTTAGTGTGGCTCTCCGCCCGTAATATCAAGCTGCGAGTTGAGTCCACTAAGTTTGCGCCTCACTACCTCAGTCCCTTCAAGATCCTGGAACAGGTTAATCCTGTGGTCTACAGTCTGCCCCTTCCTCCACACCTAGGCATCACCAAAACCTCATAAAGCCCGTCCACATGTCCCGGTTTTCTGAGCCATCTGCCGAAACATCAGGTTCATCCACGGATGAATACAATGTAACATAGTAACATAGTAACATAGTTAGTAAGGCCGAAAAAAGACATTTGTCCATCCAGTTCAGCCTATATTCCATCATAATAAATCCCCAGATCTACGTCCTTCTACAGAACCTAATTGTATGATACAATATTGTTCTGCTCCAGGAAGACATCCAGGCCTCTCTTGAACCCCTCGACTGAGTTCGCCATCACCACCTCCTCAGGCAAGCAATTCCAGATTCTCACTGCCCTAACAGTAAAGAATCCTCTTCTATGTTGGTGGAAAAACCTTCTCTCCTCCAGACGCAAAGAATGCCCCCTTGTGCCCGTCACCTTCCTTGGTATAAACAGATCCTCAGCGAGATATTTGTATTGTCCCCTTATATACTTATACATGGTTATTAGATCGCCCCTCAGTCGTCTTTTTTCTAGACTAAATAATCCTAATTTCGCTAATCTATCTGGGTATTGTAGTTCTCCCATCCCCTTTATTAATTTTGTTGCTCTCCTTTGTACTCTCTCTAGTTCCATTATATCCTTCCTGAGCACCGGTGCCCAAAACTGGACACAGTACTCCATGTGCGGTCTAACTAGGGATTTGTACAGAGGCAGTATAATGCTCTCATCATGTGTATCCAGACCTCTAAAAGTGAACCTGGAAATTATAGGCCAGTAAGTCTAACCTCTATTGTTGGTAAAATATTTGAAGGGTTTCTGAGGGATGTTATTCTGGATTATCTCAATGAGAATAACTGTTTAACTCCATATCAGCATGGGTTTATGAGAAATCGCTCCTGTCAAACCAATCTAATCAGTTTTTATGAAGAGGTAAGCTATAGGCTGGACCACGGTGAGTCATTGGACGTGGTATATCTCGATTTTTCCAAAGCGTTTGATACCGTGCCGCACAAGAGGTTGGTACACAAAATGAGAATGCTTGGTCTGGGGGAAATTGTGTGTAAATGGGTTAGTAACTGGCTTAGTGATAGAAAGCAGAGGGTGGTTATAAATGGTATAGTCTCTAACTGGGTCGCTGTGACCAGTGGGGTACCGCAGGGGTCAGTATTGGGACCTGTTCTCTTCAACATATTCATTAATGATCTGGTAGAAGGTTTACACAGTAAAATATCGATATTTGCAGATGATACAAAACTATGTAAAGCAGTTAATACAAGAGAAGATAGTATTCTGCTACAGATGGATCTGGATAAGTTGGAAACTTGGGCTGAAAGGTGGCAGATGAGGTTTAACAATGATAAATGTAAGGTTATACACATGGGAAGAGGGAATCAATATCACCATTACACACTGAACGGGAAACCACTGGGTAAATCTGACAGGGAGAAGGACTTGGGGATCCTAGTTAATGATAAACTTACCTGGAGCAGCCAGTGCCAGGCAGCAGCTGCCAAGGCAAACAGGATCATTACATTACTTAGTTCTCTTAGTACTCGTGGGTGTATGATATTGTCCCAGTCTACCAGATTAAGGGCATCTCTAAGCTGGTCAAACTTTGCCTTCCTAAAGTTCAGTCTTTTTGTGACTCCCTGACAAGTCCCCCTAGTGAAAGACAGGTGAAACTGTACAATATTGTGGTCGCTTTTTCCTAGATGCCCGACCACCTGCAGATTTGTTATTCTGTCAGGTCTATTAGATAGTATTAGGTCTAAAAGTGCTGCTTCTCTGGTTGGATTCTGCACCAATTGTGAAAGATAATTTTTCTTGGTTATTAGCAGAAACCTTTTGCCTTTATGGGTTTCACAGGTTTCTGTTTCCCAGTTAATATCCGGGTAGTTAAAGTCCCCCATAACCAGGACCTCATTATGGGTTGCAGCTTCATCTATCTGCTTTAGAAGTAGACTTTCCATGATTTCTGTTATATTTGGGGGTTTGTAACAGACCCCAATGAGAATTTTGTTACCATTTTTCCCTCCATGAATTTCGACCCATATGGACTCGACATCCTCATTTCCTTCGCTAATATCCTCCCTTAAAGTGGACTTTAGACAAGACTTTACATAGAAACAAACCCCTCCTCCTCTCCGATTTTTATGATCCTTTCTAAACAGACTGTAACCCTGTAAGTTAACTGCCCAGTCATAGCTTTCATCTAACCATGTCTCGGTTATTCCCACTATGTCAAAGTTACCTGTAGATATTTCTGCTTCTAGTTCTTCCATCTTGTTTGTCAGGCTTCTGGCGTTTGCGAGCATGCAGTTTAGAGGATTTTGTTTTGTTCCAATCTCCTCGCTGTGGATTGTTTTAGAAATGTTCTTACCTCCCTTCTGAGTATGTTTTCCTGGATCTTCTTTGTTCAAGTCTAATGTTTTTCTTCCCGTCCCCTCTTCTTCTAGTTTAAGGTGAATGCCATCGTGGGGTGTAAGGTGGTACGTGGCAAAAAATTCTATTTGGTGGATTGGAAGGGTCTTGGCCCAGAGAACAGGACCTGGGAGCCTGTTGAGCAAATTCAGGTTCCGCAGCTCATTGAGATGGGTAGTACCATTGAGAGAGGTAATGTTAGGTGTCGAGTTCCCGCCTCTGCACAGGAGGAATCTCAAACCATCTCCACTGCGGTCTCCCATTCTTCTCCAGCCGCAGTGGAGTCTGCTCAGCGGAGACGTCGGTCCCAGCGTCTAGCTCAGGCTGATACTGGACAACTGGTTACTACTGCCCTTTCAGGCTCTGTCCTTGTAGCCAGCAAGGCTCAGCAGCAAGCATGTCTTTCTGGGACTGAGACCTGCTTTTCACAAACTGAGCATGCCCACGGAATGACCTCCCATTGGAGGTCAGGGGTCACATGCTCAGGTCCTGTTGCGACTCCTATTGGTCCATCTGGAAGGTCTTGAAGCACTGCCGCTCTAAAAGGTTCACATGGCCACTGGGCCATGCGCTAGTGTACACTTGTGAACGTGTGTGTTGATGAGAGAAAGTCGCTCTTTAATTATCCCCTCCCTTGTGTTTGACTGCTCGTGAAAGGCGGATGATTGCTATCTAGCGCCCGACTTGCTATCAGCACAAGAACACACAAAACAGCGTCTATTTGCTGTGACCGACAGTATGGCCCCGTGCGCTATCAGAGTGCTTTCCTAACCCAAATCTGGGTGGTTAGTGGCGTCCGTCAGTGCGGCACCGCACGCACTCTCGTGCATCTTAATTATTATCTCTGTTACTCTGACACACCAGTTGCGGTGTCGAACGCAAGAAGTCTAGTTGTACTCTATCCTGAGTCTTGTGGTAGAGTTCAGTGACTTCTTGCTTGCACTCTTTGTGTGCTACCACGGCCCTGTGACGCAAGAGGGTTCACTTTCTTCATACTGGGTGAAGTTAACCTGTGTGTGAATTCATATTATACCACCATATTGTCCGTCATTACTTAGCAGCAGGTTCTATCCCACGGGCTGAGAACACACCTTACACTATCTTTCTAATTATTTGGTGCATTCCACTAGCCCTAATACTGTATAATGTAAGTCCGGGTTTGCTTCCTTCATACCGGGTGAAGCTAACCTGTGTGTGTACTCACATAATACTGCCATATAGTCCGTGATTACCAAGCAGCAGATGTCTTAGGCTACTTTCACACATCCGTCTTTTTTCTTCAGTTGCAATCCGTCGTTATGGGCAAAAAACGGATCCTGCAAATGTGCTTACAGGACGCGTTTTTTGCCCATAGACTTGCATTAGCGACGGATGGGCACACGTCGCATCCGTCGTGCGACGGATCCATTGTGTTTTGGCAGACGCAACGCATAAAAAAAAACCTTCAATGTAACTTTTTTTGTGCGACATGTCCGCCCTTTTCGACTGCGCATGCGCGGCCGAAACTCCGCCCCCTTCTCCCCGCTCATCACAATGGGCAGCGGATGCGTTGTAAAACTGCATCCGCTGCCCACGTTGTGCTAAATATAGCACAACGTCCGTTGGTACATCAGGCTGACGCTTTGCGACGGCCCCGTACCGACGGAAGTGTGAAAGTAGCCTTAGCTGCACGGTGGAACACCTTATATTATCTCTAATTATTATTTGGTGCGTTCGCCAGTCCTAACCACGTATGCATGCTAAAATACGATTTTTCAAAAACAGAAACACCAGGACTCAGCCTGACTTAACCCATTACTTGCCAAATTAAAATTACGGATTTTTCAGAAAAGGCCGTCCCAATATTCAATTAAAAATGACAATGACATGATTTCCCATTTTGAAAACATTCATTTTACAAACACAACACAAACAATTGGACCGAATTACAAATAATATAATCCTAGTTGTAAGAAGCTAAAGATTAGGCGTCCCAAAAAAAGGACATTGGTAGATAATGGGTAAATAGACTGTATTAATGTGGTTTTTGCATTTTGGTGAATTCAACAAAATTTAACAAAAAAAAAAGTGGCACAAGACTAGCACACAGAACTTTGCTACGCATGCCTGAGGAAATACGATTTTTCAAAAACATATACACCAGGACTCAGTCTGACTTAACAGACTGTATAAATGTGTTTTTGCTTTTTGGTGAATTTAAAAAAAAAAAAAGTAGAACGAGGCTAGCATACAGAATTATGCTACATATGCCTACAAAACTAAGATTTTTAAACAGATACACCAGGCCTCAGTCTGACAAAACAGACTGTATACATTTTTTTGGGGGGGGGTGAATTTCTGAAAAAAAAAAAGAAAACTGCAGCTAGGTATACAGTAACTAAGCAGCAGCGGACAGTTATGGAGCTTTGGGAGGGATGCACTGGGAGCTATGTATACACATACAGAGCCTGCAGGCCTTGCACTGATGTGGATATGCCGTGCCCTGCCTACCTAGTGCTGCAATCTGGGGACTCAAGAATTTGCCCTAATAAGGACCGTTGGTTTCTCAGAAGTTGTGGACTGAACAGTTGCAGACCTACACTATTAAAGTCGCAATCTCTGCAGCAGCTCTCCCTACTCTCGCTAAATCCGGAACAGAATGCGGCGAGCAGGGCGGCGCCGGGTCTCTTATACTCGGGATGATGGTGTGTGGCCAAGTCAATTACTGCACGACCACAACAAAGATGGGTGCGGCGTTTCATGGCTTGGCAGACAATCCCTGCACCGTGATTGGGTCTCTAAAGTCCGCCAAAAATGCTGGGTGGAGACACCAGTTCCCGCCGAGTAATCCCGGAAATGCTCGGTGCTTGCCGAGTATGATGAGTACTGTAATACTCGGGCGAGTAACGAGTAGTGGCTAGCACATTCGCTCATCACTATTTATAACATTTAGATATGAAAAGAAAAAAAATGCATTTTTCCACCAAAAAATACTGTTTTAGCATCAAATGTATAATTTCCACAAGGGATAATAAGAGAAAGTGGACCCCAAAATTTGTTACGCAATTTTTATGGAACCTGGCAGTGCCCTATATGTGGTTGTATACTATTGTTTGAGCACAGGGCAGGGGTCGGATGGGAAAGAGCTACTTGGCTTCTTGAAAGCTGATTCTGTTTGAATAGATAGTGGGCTCCATTAGTCGAGCCCCTAAAGTGTCAGAACAGCAGAGACCCCAACAAGTGACCTCATATTGTAAACTGTAAACTTCACTGCTTAAGGAATTGATCTAGGGGTTTAATGAGTATTTTTAACCACACACAGTATATAATAAGGAATAAGGAAGATTTTGCTAGAATAGCTTGTGGGCAATATTTACGGAACCCCGAATGTGCCAGAACAGCAGAAAAATCGCATAAGTGACCCCATTGTAGAAACTGCACCTTCCAATGAATTAATCTACGGCTGCAATGACTATTTTGTAACATCCATACCAAGCTTTATTCTGGAGAATTGCAAGTATGACGGTTAGCGCCCATCCATTGTGCTCCCATACATTTTAGCACCTCCATATATTGTGCCCAGCTTGTGCTTCTAGAGACACACACCCCGTAATGTTTAATCTGCCTTCTTTTGAACTGAATCCCTGCATGGAGGTCTCCCCAGTTCTACCGCAACAGACTCAAAGATATAGGGGGTTTATATACTGTACAGAAATGTCACACGTGTATTCTATTTTCAGAAACAAATAAATGAGAATATTGCTTATAATAAAGACCTGGAGATTAATCTACAATTCTGTGATTATTATATGTAAGAACCTGGGAACTCATGTACTGTATTGACAAGTGCTGAGGACCAGAGCAGCTCACTTAAAAATATACCGCATTTTTCGCTTTATAAGATGCACCCCCAAATTTGGTGAAGAAAAAGAGAAAAAAATAATTTCATGTTAAATGAGGGTCTGTCTTATATATGATTTGAAAGATGGACGCTGGCATTATATGTCCCTCATCCTTGTATCTATATAACCCCCATCCTGGCACATGGCCCCCCGTGCTGGTACATTGCCCCCTGTGCTGCTGGCTGGCATATCATCCTGGATATGGCCCCCCCATCACTATAAGCCCCCCTGCAGGCATGCACATAGCAGTGGTGATGGACAGCGGGTGCACTGAATATTACATGAGTCTAATGAGCAGGAGCACAGGACCTCCTGTGGTCTCTGCTGCAGCCAGACCACTCCAACCCCCTGACACCACTTCAGAGCCGCCCCCCTCCTCTACAGCACAGCGATTCAGATTATAAGACGCACCCCCCACTTCCCCCAAGATTTCGGGGAACAAAAGTGCGCCTTATAATCCGAAAAATAGGTACATGATATAGCTGCAAGCATGTATGAGATAAAAAAACTAGTTATTTGTTTTATTGTTGTAAAAAGTATACACATAATTAAATGGGAGAATTTGTGCCCCCATCACTGCACCCAAAGTCAATTATACCCCAGAAACACAAGAACATCAATTTTAAACCTAAAGGACACAGGTTTGGAGAAACATGACTTGCATTGAGAACAACTTTTCCCTTTTAGATGAATATAAAGATGACATAAGGAAGAAAAACATTTGAATTACATTCAAGTTTTATTGAAATAACAAGTTTGGCAAAATTATCGATATATACAGAGGATTTAAGTGTCTTCAGTTTCAGCTCATGGTACTAAGTCCAGGTGCCGATGTGTTCATAAACTAAATGCTTTGGGGGAAACTGGCAGAGAGAGTTCATACAGATTGGATCCAGAATTCGTTTTCAAAATTCTGTTGCCTCCGGTTCTTCTGTCTTCTCCATCAGCAAGGAAATGATTTCATCTGACGGAAAAGGATAAAATATAGATATTACACCACTATCAAATGCAGCAATAGGCAAAACTCTGCTAAATGTACCTATTTTTATAAAATAAACTGGAAAAATCAGAGTTTTTCGGAAATAGCCATGTTTTAGATATCATTGGCATCAATAATAATAAAAGTTTTAAGATATATTCTGCCCCAAACTCATCCCGATCAATGCTGGCTCATATTTTATGCAGTAGATTATAAGATTTGAGCTTGCAAAAAAAAAAAAAATCATAATAAATAAAAGTTAACATCAAGTTGGCCATGACTCTTTACCATTTGTCCCAAGAACAGATATAGGATATCTGGAGACCCTGGTAATGAATGGTGAAGTGCATTGTCCTCTTACCTGTTACTTTTTCTATGATCCATCTTGGCGTTCTTAAATATCCGGTCTTGGATTTCCTTGAGGTGATCAGGATAGTCCATGAAAATATTGCTTTGCAGAAGGCAGTTGCAGCAGAGATGTGATATGATACCTTCCTCATGTTCCACCATCATCCTTCTATTATTACTCATTGACGTGTCCGAATACGAAATTATTGCTTCTGAGTTTCCTAATGTGCATCTTTCTGGTAGATGCAGGAGACCACCATCAGAGAAGGACGGGTCTTCTCTCAGTCTGACCATGAAAGACCAGTTCCCGGTCCAAAAGCCAAAAAAATTTCGGATCTTGGTTGGACCCTTCAACACGGTGCAGAAGCAGCTCAAGTATTCAGCGACCTCCATCCCTGTTGTATGAGGATTTTGCACTGATACTATCACTTCTGTTTCCTTTATGTTAGTGGTGCAGTCAGAGGAGGCAGATTTTGGTCTTGATAATTTCGCCATTTTCTATTCCTCCCAATGATAGATGTATGGCAGAAGATTTCAGAAGGGACTTCTCCAGGAGAATGTATGAGGGAAGAGCAAAGGCCCCAATTTATATCAGACTGGGGAGGGGCTCATGGATTTCCTGTCAATGTCTTCACTATCTTGGGTGTCAGGTAGAATAAATCTGATTTACATAACAAAATTCTATTCAGTAGGTGAAGAACTTACACAAAACTTCTCAGAAAAGAGGCTCTCTCCAAATCTCTCCCCATGGTCATATGTCTGGATATACATTTATCTATTTATCTGTAGTGTACCTCATATTTTATCATTTCACACATTTAGCTTTCCTGTTGACTATTTACTAAGTAATCATTTACCTGTGTATAAATGTCCAAAACGAATATAATTAATTTGTACTTCTCTCTATCGTGCATCGGTATTTAGGGGATTTATTCATCAGAGGAGCTTTTAGAAAAATGTATAGATAGATCTAAAAAATGTAAAATAATTACGAATATCTTCAAAACTTCACATAATAATAATTTGCTATACTTCTCTCAGTTGTCAAAAACAAACATAAAAGATTCCGATACACAGTGCAGACTGACCAACAGTACAAGAAATGTGTCTTTGGTTGCAGACCCTCCTGATAAAAGTTCTACTTCTCCTCCGTACAAGACCCTAGTATATATTAATGTAGATATGTGGTGTGTGCATTATCTGTATGTATTTGTCCATATATATTTAATGATAAATATGTAGACAGCTTTCCAGGTCAATGAGGTGCAAAAATAATTAATAATTCAATAGTGATCATAATTCACATTTATCTAATATATAAAGCTGAATGTGTGTGTGTGTGTGTGTGTGTGTGTGTGTGTGTGTGTGTGTGTGTGTGTGTGTGTGTGTATGTCCGGGATTGGCATCTGCACCGTCGCAGCTACAGCCACAAAATTTTGCACAGTCACACGTCTGGACCCTGAGAGCGTCATAGGCTACGTTGTGAGGTGAAATTTTAACCCCGCGCTTTCCAAGTCACCAAACAATTTTGCCCCTATCTACATAATGGGGAAAAAAGTGAAAGGAAAAGTGTTGGAGGCGTCGCAGCTACAGAAACAAAATTTTGCACAGTCACACGTCTGGACCCCGAGAGCGTCATAGGCTACGTTGTGAGGTGAAATTTTAACCCCGTGCTTTCCAATTCACCAAACAATTTTGCCCCTATCTACATAATGGGGAAAAAGTGAAATGAAAAGTGTTGGAGGCGTCGCAGCTACAGCCACAAAATTTTGCACAGTCACACGTCTTGACCCTGAGAGCGTCATAGGCTATGTTGTAAGGTGAAATTTTAACTCCGCGCTTTCCAATTCACCAAACAATTTTGCCCCTATCTACATAATGGGGAAAAAAGTGAAAGGAAAAGTGTTGGAGGCGTCGCAGCTACAGCTACAAAATTTTGCACAGTCACACGTCTGGACCCTGAGAGCGTCATAGGCTATGTTGTGAGGTGAAATGTTAACCCCGCGTGTTCCAATTCACCAAACAATTTTGCCCCTATCTACATAATGGGGAAAAAAGTGAAAGGAAAAGTGTTGGAAGCGTCGCAGCTACAGCAACAACATTTTGCACAGTCACACGTCTGGACCCTGAGAGCGTCATAGGCTACATTGTGAGGTGAAATTTTAACCCTGCGCTTTCCAATTCACCAAACAATTTTGCCCCTATCTACATAATGGGGAAAAAAGTGAAAGGAAAAGTGTTGGAGGCAAATTGACAGCTGCCAGATGTGAACAAGGGGGACTTAAAGAATGAGAGCGATGGCGCCAAAGAGTATATACTGATCAGTTGCTAAGGTGGGGCCCCGACATGAGATACTCACCACACATGGGGATATGAACACACACACAAAATGCGCCACACACTACCACGTGCTTGAACACATATACCACCCTCAGCACGCATTTCACCACACATACACCAACCTCGCCACATAAAAGTCGAAACACAAAAGTCGCCGCTCAAAACTCGCCACGCGTAAAAATCGCCACATGCAAAAACTAGGCTCACGCAAAAATCGCCACAAGTGCAAAACTCACCTCATGGAAAACTCGCCTCACGCAAAACTTGCACACGCGCAAAAATTGCCACATGCACAAAAGTTGCAACACATGCAAAAGTTGTCTCACACAAAACTTGCACATACTCAGAAGGCACCACACATAAAACTCGCCACGTGCAAAACTCGCCATGCGCAAAACTTGCTGCACACAACTTGCTACACTAACCTGTCACATGCAACTCGACAAACAAAAAGTTGCTACACGCATGTTGCCACACAAAACTCATCTCACAAAAGTCGCTACATGCATGTCGCCACACGCAACTCAACACACACAACTTGACAAACGAAACTCGCCCTAAAACACACACAAGTCTGGTATTATCCTTCAAAAATAAAAATCTGATTAATAAGCAGACAAACTACAAGAGCAACAAATGTACCATATAGGAAATACGGCAGCTGTCAGTCACATGACCTGTCTATTATGTGTACTGTATGTGTGAGCTAATATATACTGCCAGGGGGAGGGCTTCCTGTTGGCTGGGGATTTATCAGGCTGCCAATTTAGCTTACAAATACTGAGGTAAAAACACTGAGCAAATAACGTGTGAACGAGGTCTAATACAGGAGGAGATGACACACAGGTATATACTATATACAGGGGAGATGACACACAGGTATATACTATATAGAGGAGGAGATGACATACAGGTACATACTATCTACAGGAGGAGATGACATACAGGTATATAATATATACAGGAGGAGATGACACACAGGTATATACTATATACAGGAGGAGATGACATACAGGTATATGCTATATATAGAAGATGACATACAGGTATATACTATATACAGGAGGAGATTACACACAGATATATACTATATGCAGGGGAGATGACACACAGGTATATACTATATATAGGAGGAGATGACATACAGGTATATACTATATACAGGGGAGATGACACACAGCAGGTATATACTATATACAGGGGAGATGACATACAGGTATATACTATATACAGGAGATGACATACAGGTGTATACTATATATAACGGAGATGACAAACATGTATATACTGAGGTGAAAATGAGAGGTGTGAGGTGAAAATGAAAAGGTGTGAGTGCAAAATGAGAGGAGTGAGGGAAAATAGTGGAGTGATTGGAAAATGACATGTGAGGTCGAAATGACAAGTGTTAGGGGGGAATGAGAGGAGTGAGGGAGAAAATGAGAGGTGTGAGGGAGAAAATGAGAGATGTGAGGGGGAAAATGAAAGATGTGATTGGGAAAATGAGGCGTGATGGGAAAATAAGAGAAGTGAGGTGCTATAACTAACCACAGATATTTACTATGCCCAGGCAACGCCGGGCTCTTCAGCTAGTACATCCATAAAAGTACAAGTGACTGCAGAAATAATATAAATCAGCATAATACATGAAATAAACATAAATACATATAGATATGCATCATATAAGATGTGAAGTGCATGAATTCAGAATGATACTCAAGAGTAAGAATAATTAAGGAAGATGACACCCAACCAAATAAAAGCATATAACAAAATAAGTGATGTGTGAATTTATAACAGATATTTAAAATGTTTGCCCAGTTTGGTGCAGCCATTACTCTCTAAAACCTATAATCCAGTATTAAGTTCTAATTTTCATTTGTATGAGTGCAGAATTGTTAGATGTATAATCCAGTCAATAATTTGGAAAGACTATATATATGAATCTTGGGTAGATGATCCAAGACCTAAAACATTATACAATTAGGTCTTTTTATTGTCTCCTGGATAATGTCCATATTTCTCAGTAAAAATATTTATTTGGTTAGGGTCCTACACTAATAAATGTCATCTTTTATCAAGGACACATCTTTCTTTCTTTGTATGATCTCTGGTGTAATCATTCTTGATAATGACATATTATCTCAATGCACATTAATCAATTATGAAAGGGGTTTACTGACGTCTGCAGCACATGCATTACCAGAACTTACTGCAGTATTTCCCAACAAAATGCTTTTATGTTAAGTAGTAATTTATTTTGTTTAATAAAGGGTGCTGATATGGGGTCCAATTTAGTGGCTAATAAATTTGTGAGGGCGGAGGGCACCGCTGAATATATAACTGTTGGGGCTCACCGTGGACTTGGAAACATAGCAACTAAACCCATAGAGAAAGATCAAGTCCACACGGAAGGGAGCACCATAACCATATGAAAAAATACAAAATCTTTTATTAGTAAGCTTTTACAAAAAATAATGCAACACACAAAAAGATAAATCACACAGAAAAATGGATAAACACATTAAAAGTGCAACAACAGCACAAATCTTGTACACAAGTCATATCCTAATATGATAATGAAGGAAAAGAAAATTTCTTAAAAAAAATAGCAATTGTTGCTAAACTTTAAAGAGCTCTAACATCCTAACAAAATAAAATTTGAAAAATGATGCACATGTAACGTAGACATATGAGAAATGTTATTTATTATTTTGTACAGCATGACTAACTAGTTAAGGATACAAAGATTGAAAGTTTGAAATTTGCTACTTTAACACAAATTTTCACCACATTTTTATTTTTTTACAATTGAACGCAAAACATATCAACCTTATTTTACCACTAACATAAAATATAAAGTGTCAGAAAAAAATAATTTCAGAATCACATATACAATGATAAACATTAAAGCATTCCAGAGTTGTCACAACATGAAATCACACTGGTCTGAATTAAAAAAGTTGGCCTGGTCATTAGGGTTAAAATTGTCTCCTTCACTAAGAGGTTCACTAAGAGGTTCAATAAGAGGTTAAAGAAATCAGTCTGGTTTTGGGTGTATTGTCCTGTGATAAAACTATTTGTTCAATTGAATAATAATGAATGGCCCTGTTTATGAGATACAATAGACTGCAAAGGTAACACTTCTGTGGAGCCTTGCAAGGACCACCTAAGGGTACCGTCACACAGTGCAATTTTGATCGCTACGACGGCACGATTTGTGACGTTGCATCGTCGCTTAATTATCGTTTCAAACATCGTAGACTGCGGTCACACTACACGATGCACGGCGCTGAAGCGATAAAATCATGACGTATTTGCGATGTAGAAGTCGTATGGGACAGTCGTACGGTCGTGTCACACAAGACGATTCAGAGCAAATTTTGCATAATCTGTGCGTGACGTTGTTCACTAGGGGCGTGTTGTGCTACTAGCTAGTGTGCTGATAGGCCAAAGGTTCTGTGCACACAATTGGTTGGAAAATTTGTCACCTGAGCGCTATTGTTCCCAATGCCACCTCACTGCTTTCAAAATTTCCTTTCTTCACTTCGTACTTGGACACTTGGTGGACCTGGACATCGGAATTTTGTACTGCGCTGAATATACCACGCTTTGCACCGCTGCTTCGAGGTATGTAAACCGCTTGGGTGTGGTGGATGGAACGCTGTATGGTCGGCATGAGTGCTTCGTTCCACCGCTGAAGCGAAGCGGATGGTACACTGTTGTGACTGGAGGGCTACAATGTGGCAGATGGTACGCTGTTCTGACTGTTTGTGACTGGTCGTGACTGGTGGGCTACAGCGTGGTAGATGGAACTCAGTTTGGTCGGCATGACCGATTCGTTCCGCCGCTGAAGCGATGCGGATGGTACGCTGTTGTGACTGGTTATGACCGGTTGTGTCTGGTGAGCTAGAGCGTGGCAGATGGTACAATGTATGGTCACCATGAGCGCTTTGTGTGGCTGCTGTAGGGAAGCGGGCGGTACACTGTTTTGGGTTATGGTGGCCTATGGCGTGGCAGATGGAACAAGCGATGGTAGTCATGAGCGCTTTGTGTGGCTGCTGTTGTTAAGCGTTTGGCACACTGGCACAAGTATTGTTTAAAGGACTCTTTGTCAACCGTGTAATTTTTTTTTATAATTATTTTTCAGATGTCAAATCGTGTGGAGTTCATCAGGGATTTCATCGAGATTTACCAGTCTTTTCCCTGCCTCTGGAAAATCAAATCTCCAGACTATTGTAACAGGGAAAAGAGGAGGGAGGGTTACTTAAAGCTCATTGAGCTTTACAATCGTCATGCACCAGAAGAGGCAGCAAACGAAGCGGTTATTAAAAAGAAAATCCAGGCGCTCCGCATGGTGTGGAGGAAGGAGCTGAACAAGGTTCTTCAGACTACAAGGTCCGGAGCTTCCACTGAAGATGTTTATGTGCTAAAACTTTGGTATTTTGAACATCTTAATTTTCTGAGGGACCAAGAGGTGCCACGGACTTCCACGTGTCTTCGCTTGTTGGCACCTGTGGAACAAATAGTTTCGGAGAACCACGCCGAGCAGGAGTCACAAGGGCTACAAGTAAGTAGCTCTTTGGACGAAAGTTCACCAATGTGTCCTATAATTACCTAAATTTTCTCTGCATTTTATGTTTTATACTTCTGATTATCACATCAGTTTGAAGTTATTACAAAAACATGTACACATAAGTAACCCTGTCGCAGTAAAGTATTATATGGGGAACTTAATATGTATGAAATGGCGATATTTCTAAACCATACCATCTAAGCAATATAGAAAATAGTATCGCTTCAAGCTGCCGATGTACTCTTGTTGAGACTATTTAGACTATAAAATATTCATCAGGTTCCCCTAGCAGTCAGAACAGTGTAGTTCAAAGTATTAAATAAAAGGGAGGGTTAAAGAATATTACTAAGCTTAAAATATATTATAACCTTTTTTTACCTACTACGAATATATAGTTTGGATGCGGTTATGGTGGAACAACTTTTTGTTGCCGGGTTCATAACTTTTTTTTTTCCCCCCCCCAGGATGACAGTGCGCAGGACAGTACACTGGACTGTTCACAGGACTGCACGACAACAGATTTAGTGGAGGCTGCACCTGCCAGGACTCAATCGAGGCAAGGTCCAAGAAAACGGAAAGCCACCTCAGACGCCTCGCATGAACTATTGAGCCTAGCAAAGAAGGTGTTGACAAGCAATGTTAGCCCTGCGTTGCAGGGGTTTGGACACTATGTGGTTGACAAACTGGCCAAAATGGATGAGAACCAAAGAACACTAGCAGAGCGTCTGATTATGGAAGCAGTAAACAAGGGTACAGATGGCGATTTGGACAAGAACACTTGTTTGGTCTCTTCCCGGCCAATACAGCGGACAGAGCCATCAAATTACAATGGTTGGTCACAGTGTCAGACATCGATGCGACACAATGCTCACGTTTCCCACTTCGGCCAGCCACCCCCTAATAACTCCTACACGCCAATACCTTCACATATGGCTTCGCCCATCAGGCACCAAAGTTATCAGCCGGAACAATCGTCGTATCATAATTTGTGATTTCCTCACTTCTTTTACATTCCTTTTTATTATATTGTCTTTTTAAAATAATGTTTCAAATAAAAGCTTTTGTTAGAAATTCTATCACTACTTTTTGATTGGTGTGTCTCGATCACAGCACTGTATGAGGGCACAAATTAACGTAACAAACTAATGTAAACTTAACTAAAACAAAGAAAAAATGAATATTAGTTTAAATAATTTTTTTTAATTTAACAACATAACATTTTTAAAACCAGTAATACTATTTAGTATTGTCCCCCCTACAACTGGTGGCACATGTCCTTTATCTTCTGCAACTCTACGATTGCCAGATTCTGCTGCTTGTGAATGTGCGCCAGAGTCTCGCACAGCCTTTCAATCCTGGCTTTTACATCCAGGATGGTCACACTGCCGGCTGCTGTTGGTGACAAAGCATAAAAACCTAACATTAATACCACAGTATTATCCTGATAGTGGGCTGTGATCACATCCCCATAATAGCGTACAGGATGAATGAAACATCTGAGGCGGCGGAAGGCTCTGAAACGGCCCTTGCTGTACAGGGTTACATAGAGAGAGGCAGTGAGTGACAATCTTTAACGTGTAGGGAAAACTTACGTGGCAAGACCTCGTCTGGGGACATATTCTCCGAAAGAGAGAAGCCCGGAAGAGCATCAGGGGGACAGTACTGCGGTGACTGGGATGCCTCGGGGTGGCGGCGCTGTTTCTTTGCCTCTTTTAATGGAAAAAAAGGTGCTGTCAGCATTCATAAATAAATAATTTTTTAGAAGAGGGAAGAGGGGACCTGCCACCAAATCCTCATCACATTATTGTGTGAACCTACTAGGGTGTTGAGCCGTTGACCCTGAGGGCGCACGGACATCGGAGGCGGGGTGGGAAGCCTCGTGGCTGCGACGCTGTGTTTTTGCCTCTGTGAAGGGAAAAAAATAAAAATTTTTAAACATAAATGGCAACAGTGACTGCAGGTGGGGGGGGGGGATCGAGGGGACCTGCCACCAAATCCTCATCACATTATTGTATGAACCTACTAGGATCTGTTGTTGACCCGGAGGGCACTGGGACAGAAGAGGCCGTGTGGGAAGCCTCGTGGCTGCGACGCTGTGTTTTTGCCTCTGTGAAGGGAAAAAAATAACAATTTTTAAACATAAATGGCAACAGTGACTGCAGGTGGGGGGGGGGGGGATCGAGGGGACCTGCCACCAAATCCTCATCACATTATTGTATGAACCTACTAGGATCTGTTGTTGACCCGGAGGGCACTGGGACAGAAGAGGCCGTGTGGGAAGCCTCGTGGCTGCGACGCTGTGTTTTTGCCTCTGTGAAGGGAAAAAAATAACAATTTTTAAACATAAATGGCAACAGTGACTGCAGGTGGGGGGGGGGGGGGGGATCGAGGGGACCTGCCACCAAATCCTCATCACATTATTTTCTGAACCTACTAGGATCTGTTGTTGACCCGGAGGGCACTGGGACAGAAGAGGCCGTGTGGGATGCCTTGTGGCGGCGGCGCTGTCTCTTGGCCTCTGTGAAGGGAAAAAAATAACAATTTTTAAACATAAATGGCAACAGTGACTGCAGGTGGGGGGGGGGGGATCGAGGGGACCTGCCACCAAATCCTCATCACATTATTGTGTTAACCTACTAGGATCTGTTGTTGACCCGGAGGGCACTGGGACAGAAGAGGCCGTGTGGGAAGCCTCGTGGCTGCTGCACTGTTTTTGCCTCTGTGAAGGGAAAAAAATAAAAAAATTTAAACATAAATGGCAACAGTGACTGCAGGTGGGGGGGGGGGATCGAGGGGACCTGCCACCAAATCCTCATCACATTATTGTGTGAACCTACTAGGATCTGTTGTTGACCCGGAGGGCACTGGGACAGAAGAGGCCGTGTGGGATGCCTTGTGGCGGCGGCGCTGTCTCTTGGCCTCTGTGAAGGAAAAAAAAAAGTTTGGTCAGCAGAAAGCTGTGCCACATAGTGCTCTTCACCGTTCAAACTGCCCCATAGCTGTGACACATAGTGGTTCTGCAACGTTCAAACTGCCCCATAGATGTGGCACATAGTGGCTCTGCAATGTTCAAACTGTCCCATAGATGTGGCACATAGTGGCTCTGCAACGTTCAAACTGTCCCATAGATGTGACACATAGTGGCTCTGCAACGTTCAAACTGCCACATAGCTGTGACACTTTGTGGCTCTGCAACGTTCATACTGGCCCAAAGGCCTATGCAAATCCATGCAGCGTACCCCCCATTCCCATGAATCACCCAATTAACCCTTCTGCGTGCCCTAATTTTGGGTACCTGCGTACTGACCTCTGCGAATCTCCTTGCGAAGCTCCTGCAGGCGCTCTGGGCTTTTGGACTTCAGATCGCCCCATTTTTTCACAATCTGGGCCTTACTGCGAGTTATCCCAAACCGCTTCCTGAGGCCCTCAGACACCACACGGACAACTTCGTCCTTGTGCTGGTTGCGGTGCAGCACCAGCCCTGTTGTTTCATACTGCATCCGATCCATTGTTCCAATAAGGAACTTGAGCTCTGGGATGCCCATAGGAGGATCACGGCGACTGGCAGCCATTATCAGGATGTCAGGGATCCAAAACAAGCTAGCGCAGGCACGCCGGAACGCTGTAACGTCATCACGCCGTCATAGACCACGAGCGTACATTACGTGACGCTCCGGCGTTATATAACCATCTTTCGAACGGCTTTTACTATGTGCGTTCATTCCGTACCGCTCATGCGTCACAAATGTGACGCTGTCCATAAACTGCAACGCTATTGCGAAGCCGATCTGGCGGCAGGACGGCGTAGTCAAGCTCCTCCTGTGGGCGTTGCTGTTCAGGGTCATTCCATCTAAAATGGCGGCGAGAATGCGTTCTGCTCCGCTGGGGCAGCCAGAGCTCCTTTTTTTTATTAGTCAGATGGATGCCCTGGATTATGAGGGTCAGGAGAGCCGCCCTGCCCACCCACACATCCACAAGCGGGAAGTGCTTGGCCACATTACCAGAATGATGGAGAGGAGGTTTGGCGTCTGCCGCAGTCAGCTTCAGCTGCGTAAAAAATGGGCTGACCTCCGCTATAAAACGCCACAAATGTTTGCTGAGTTGCGTGCGGAGGCAAGGCGAGGCAAGTACTAGTATGGGGGGATTGGGAGATGCACGCTGTCAGGAGGGGGGGGGGGTTTGTGAGGGAGGCTTGCGCTCATGGTTGCCAACTTCACCTCAAATGCATTAAAACACATGCCCCGTTTTTTAAAAATTTAGTTATTTTCCAAGCAGAATATGCGTTGTCCGTGAGAAAACTTGTCGGGTACCCTAATCTCAACCACCATCTTGAAATTATTAAGATGTCCGTAATTTTTAGTTTCTCAATTGACCAAAAATATTATCGGAGGAGGGTGGCCTACTGATGAAATGATACGTTTTCCAAAGACAGGAAGACCATTGAACACCAGAGCCCACAGACATGTCAGAGTATCGCACCCCTGTAAAGTGTGATCTCTATTTTATGTTTCAGTATATTGTAAGCTTTGATCTGCAGCACTCAACATTTGTGTGTAAACATTGTGATTCTTTACTTTAGGTGTAGAGAGACAGTGGCGGCGGCAAGTGAGACCCACCATTGCCACCAGTACCACATCTTCAGACACCAGTGGGAGCCCACAGTCCGGGACATCACGTAAGTTCACAATCATTGATTGTATTTTTTTTAACATCACACGGGACATAACAGGGTAGCTGAAATATTTGAAGACATTACAGACGCAGTAATGACCCAGCGGCCTAACACGCCTCCACCATCTGTTGCGACCATGCACCCTCGCACCCCTGTGAAGTGTTATATAAATTTTATGTTTCAGTATATTGTTAGCTTTGATCTGCAGCACTCTACATGTGTATTTAAAGATTGCGTTTGTTAACTTTATGTGTAGAGAGACAGCGGCGGCAACAGGTACCTGCCATTGCCAGAAGCACCACAGCATCCACCACCAGCGGGAACCCAGAGCCCGGGACGTCACGTAAGTTAACAATCATTGATTACAGTTTTTCAACTGCATAAGGGACATAAGAGGGTAGCGGTAATATTTGAATACATTACAGACGCAGTAATGACCCAGCGGCCTACCACGCCTCCACCAGACAGCAGACGGCCTCGCACCCCTACACCACCCTCAACACCTCCCTTCCGACACTCCTCTTCCTCCCCCGGGTCGGCGGCATTCTCCCCAGAAGCTAACATACGTAAGTGACCAAAACAGCGAGCGCTTCCCAACGGCGTGTTCCATAGTTAACCAGATCTGTTATTATTTCCTTTTCGGTGCTGCAGCAGTGTCCAGATCGCTGGGATGGGAAATTAGCACCTCTGGTTCTGGCAATGAGGAACCGGCGTCCCTTCTCCGTAAGTATCAACATAATATGAGTGGTTTTCTGCTGGATGTCACAATAGACAACTAAAACTGTAAAATTTAATAAAATTAACATCGCCCTGTGGTGCCAGACCAAATAGAAATTTACAACACACAAAATTTGGTCCTGCCACAGAGGTCGAGATGTATTTTCAGTGGATTCAACGTTGGTTCTCCAACCTCTTCTATCCACAGAACCGCCCACCGTAAGAGAGCTCCTGGCGAGACAATTGCGCCTGGAGCGGACAGCAGCGCTCCTGCAGCAGACAGCAGCGCTCCTCCAGGCTCAAGTAGAGCAGCAGGGCGTGACGCTGCGACACCTCTTGGGCCGTGGAAGGAGATAATTTTTTTTTTTTTGGTTATGTTATATTTAGTTGTTAAATAATTTTAAACCAAGAAATTGTTACAAAAAAAACCAAAAATCTTCGCATTCTTTCTTTAATGTTTACCAAGCTATAAGGGTTAACAGCACCATTTAATAGGCATCACATTTACTTTAAGTTAGAGAGGTTTATATGACAGCAAAGCAAAAAAAAATTTTTTTTTATACGGCGCGATCCTGCCAGGGTACAGCTCCAGAACCATTAAAGTACTGACAGTATTTTTCGCGACAGTCCCTTGCATCGTCTGCCTGTCTGCCAGATCCAAGAGCTTGAAGAGCTGTAAAATTTTCAGGTTGTGTACGCCATTCCCCGGGCACAATATCTCCGGTTCGTGCGTCCACTGCATCAATAAACGAAGGAGGAGAATAGGAGTTCGTATCATGACGTCTCAGGAAATTATGGAGCACACAGCATGCCAAAACCACAAAGTCTATAGACGGCAGCTTCAAGTTGATAGCTGTGTGGAACACTCTAAACCGATTTGCCATAATCCCAAAGGCATTTTCAACCACACGACGGGCCCTCGACAACCGGTAATTAAAGATTCTGCGCTCCGGTGTGAGTGTTCTCTGTGCAAATGGCTTCAGCAAATGTGGATGAAGAGGGAAAGCTTCATCAGCGATGAAGACAAAATTTAGGTTTGCTTTTGTGTCTTCATTTAGTGGCAACAGCAGTTCATTGTTCCTCAAGCTTTCCCCAAATGAAGTGTGTTCAAAAACACCACCGTCGGAGACTCGACCATTCATGCCAACATCTACATCGACAAACTCATAGTTCGCATTGACAAGGGCCATGAGGATCACACTGAAATATCCTTTGTAGTTGAAAAAGAAGGATCCCGAGTTGGCTGGTTGCGTGATGCGCACATGCTTTCCATCTAATGCACCACCGCAGTTTGGAAACTGCCACAGCTCATCAAAATCGGAAGCAATCCTCTTCCACTCATCCGCCGTCTTGGGAAACTGCAAGATGAGAAGGAAACATGTACAAATTAGGTCAAATATATTATGCACATACACTCTCATGTGGACATCCTACAGTGATTGAGGCGCAGTATGGATTAGTATAACAAAGTCAACAACCCTGAGTATGCAGGCAGCCATTTTATCAGATGGCTTCGGTGACTCAGAGGGGGTGCTAAACAATATATCTAAATTATATAATCAATAAAATTAGGTTGGGAGCATCAAATAAAAGAAGGGTGGCGCAGGGTTGGAGCAGCACATATCAGAATGGAGCCGCAAAATGGTAGCAGCACATGTCAGAATGGAGGCGCAGGATCACAGCAGCACATGTCTGAATGGGGACGCAGGATGGGAGCAGCACATGATAGGATGTAGAACATATACCAATAGAAATGCGCGTAAACAGGGCGTAGAACGGGTTAAATAGCTAGTATAATATATCGACATAACACAGCAGCCAATAAAATATAGTAGTACCTCCATATAATGCCTTAAGCTGCGCACAATGGCCTCGCATGTCTCCGGAATCACAACGCTCAGGAAAGGTCTGGAAACAGCAGCGGAAAACTGCAAATCCTGAAGAGACCTTCCTGTTGCCAGGAACCGCAGTGTCACCGCCAACCTTTCATCCACGGGCACGGCTGCACGCATCGGCGTATCACACCTTTGTATGAGTGGCATAACAGCAGACAGTATTATTTTGAAGGATTCCTCCGACATCCGAAGGTAGTTTCTGAAATCATGAGGGTTATTGTCACGTAACTCTCTTATGAGACCCATGTGTGACAATGAGGATCTTTTCTGCAGCCAGCTCCGGGTCCACATGCGACGTTTTCGTTTAGGACGTCTCTCCTCTTGGAGACGTGCTGCCTGAAACACCAGGGCAGCAGCAACAACAGAACTCTCATCGGAAGTGAGCATAGTTCCTAAAAAGAAATCAAACGTACAATAAATACACGTGCTTACAAAACAATGTTCTGACCATTGATCTAATAACTATATATTTTACTACTGGTATTAAATGGAGCAGTCAACCATCTCGATCTGTAAAAGAATTAATTGGGCCACGCTACAGCTGTGTACCTGAGGTTCTCAGGCCTACCCTACTCTCCATAAAGGAACAATCGACCATGCTACAGCGTTTATCCACGTTGAAGCGCAACATATGCTACGCTGAAGCGTTATACATACCTTTTGCGGTAAAAGTCTAGTAGTAGAAGAAAAGTCCAGGAAATCCAGCGAATTTAGGAGTTCTGTTTACAGCACGTGCTACAGAGAGAAATGAATAGCGCGCTCGAGAGCTCCGGTTTTATCCGCTGGGAACAATAGTCCTTTGTCGAATGAGCGCACAGTATTGTACCGCCCAATCAGCACTTGGGAGGTGGAGAATTCAGCGCTCCTACGTAGCCAACTCCTCCGCCTTTTACATCGTATACAATATCGTGCACACCTTTGTTACACTATGCGATCATGCCGCCACAGCGGGACACTAGACGACGAAAGAAAGTTTCAAACGATGTGCTACGACGTACGATTCACAGCGGGGTCCCGGATCGCAGGAGCGTGTCACACACTGCGATATCGTACCTATATCGCTCGAACGTCACAAATCGTGCCGTCGTAGCGATCAAAATTGCACTGTGTGACGGTACCCTAAGCCAAATGTGAACACAGAACATTTCTTATGTAAATGACAGGGTTAATTGTATAGAAAGCAACATGAAATGAAATGGATACAAATAAACTGATCCCCATTTATATTTTGTAATCCCTGTCCAACTCAACAAAATGTGATCAGTATCTAATGTAAATGAATTCCTGATTCCTTGACAAGATACACATGAGTGTGTAAATAGATATGAAATAGAAAAAAAAAACCCCGAAACAGCTGTCTGTGGATGGATACCATGCTTGGCATAGGTGGCTTTCCTTCATAGGATGCTGCCCTTCCCGTGGTTGTTCCTTCCCGGGGAAAGGCCTGGCTATTCACTGCTTGCGTCGAGAAACATGTGATGGTGTCTCCGCAGCTTCTTTACATGCATCTGCATATTTCCCATAAGGGATGGGGGCAGTGTTCTGGAATCACTGCGTTGAGAAACACGTGATGGTGTCTCCGCAGTGTTGGATGTTTTGGTCTCCCCGAGGCCAATCATCTGTGCCTTTATAGCCTTTTTACTAGGCACTGCTCCTAATAGCCAGATTCCTACTCCACACTGATGAGGGGCAAAAACCCCGAAACAGCTGTCTGTGGATGGATACCATGCTTGGCATAGGTGGCTTTCCTTCATAGGATGCTGCCCTTCCCGTGGTTGTTCGTTCCCGGGGAAAGGCCTGGCTATTCACTGCTTGCGTCGAGAAACATGTGATGGTGTCTCCGCAGCTTCTTTACATGCATCTGCATATTTCCCATAAGGGATGGAGGCAGTGTTCTGGAATCACTGCGTTGAGAAACACGTGATGGTGTCTCCGCGGTGTTGGATGTTTTGGTCTCCCCGAGGCCAATCATCTGTGCCTTTATAGCCTTTTTACTAGGCACTGCTCCTAATAGCCAGATTTCTACTCCACACTGATGAGGGGCAAAAACCCCGAAACAGCTGTCTGTGGATGGATACCATGCTTGGCATAGGTGGCTTTCCTTCATAGGATGCTGCCCTTCCCGTGGTTGTCCCTTCCCGGGGAAAGGCCTGGCTATTCACTGCTTGCGTCGAGAAACATGTGATGGTGTCTCCGCAGCTTCTTTACATGCATCTGCATATTTCCCATAAGGGATGGGGGCAGTGTTCTGGAATCACTGCGTTGAGAAACACGTGATGGTGTCTCCGCGGTGTTGGATGTTTTGGTCTCCCCGAGGCCAATCATCTGTGCCTTTATAGCCTTTTTACTAGGCACTGCTCCTAATAGCCAGATTCCTACTCCACACTGATGAGGGGCAAAAACCCCGAAACAGCTGTCTGTGGATGGATACCATGCTTGGCATAGGTGGCTTTCCTTCATAGGATGCTGCCCTTCCCGTGGTTGTTCCTTCCCGGGGAAAGGCCTGGCTATTCACTGCTTGCGTCGAGAAACATGTGATGGTGTCTCCGCAGCTTCTTTACATGCATCTGCATATTTCCCATAAGGGATGGGGGCAGTGTTCTGGAATCACTGCGTTGAGAAACACGTGATGGTGTCTCCGCGGTGTTGGATGTTTTGGTCTCCCCGAGGCCAATCATCTGTGCCTTTATAGTTAAGGATACAAAGATTGAAAGTTTGAAATTTGTTACTTTAACACAAATTTTCACCACATTTTTATTTTTTCACAATTGAACGCAAAACATATCAACCTTATTTTACCACTAACATAAAATATAAAGTGTCAGAAAAAAATAATTTCAGAATCACATATACAATGATAAACATTAAAGCGTTCCAGAGTTGTCACAACATGAAATCACACTGGTCTGAATTAAAAAAGTTGGCCTGGTCATTAGGGTTAAAATTGTCTCCTTCACTAAAGGCCCCTTCACATTAAGCGACGCTGCAGCGATACCGACAACAATCCGAATCGCTGCAGCGTCGCTGTTTGGTCGCTGGAGAGCTGTCACACAGACCGCTCTCCAGCGACCAACGATGCCGGTAACCAGGGTAAACATCGGGTAACTAAGCGCAGGGCCGCGCTTAGTAACCCGATGTTTACCCTGGTTACCATGCTAAAAGTAAAAAAAAAAAAAACAGTACATACTTACCTACAGCTGTCTGTCCTCCAGCGCTGCGCTCTGCTTCTCTGCTCTCCTCCTGTACTGTCTGGGAGCCGGAAAGCAGAGCGGTGACGTCACCGCTCTGCTTTCCGGCTCACAGCCAGTACAGGAGGAGAGCAGAGCGCAGCGCTGGAGGACAGACAGCTGTAGGTAAGTATGTAGTGTTTGTTTTTTTTTACTTTTAGCATGGTAACCAGGGTAAACATCGGGTTACTAAGCGTGGCCCTGCGCTTAGTTACCCGATGTTTACCCTGGTTACCAGTGAAGACATCGCTGGATCGGTGTCACACACGCCGATCCAGCGATGTCTCCAGGGAGTCCAGCGACGAAATAAAGTTCTGGACTTTATTCAGCGACCAACGATCTCCCAGCAGGGGCCTGATCGTTGGTCGCTGTCACACATAACGATTTCATTAACGATATCGTTGCTACGTCACAAATAGCAACGATATCGTTAACAATATCGTTATGTGTGAAGGTACCTTAAGAGGTTCACTAAGAGGTTCAATAAGAGGTTAAAGAAATCAGTCTGGTTTTGGGTGTATTGTCCTGTGATAAAACTATTTGTTCAATTGAATAATAATGAATGGCCCTGTTTATGAGATACAATAGACTGCAAAGGTAACACTTCTGTGGAGCCTTGCAAGGACCACCTAAGCCAAATGTGAACACAGAACATTTCTTATGTAAATGACAGGGTTAATTGTATAGAAACCAACATGAAATGAAATGGATACAAATAAACTGATCCCCATTTATATTTTGTAATCCCTGTCCAACTCAACAAAATGTGATCAGTATCTAATGTAAATGATTTCCTGATTCCTTGACACAGGAGTGTGTAAATAGATATGAAATAGAAAAAAAAGTTAAATAGTTAGAACTTAGAATATTTGTAGACATTGAGTTTGAGCTCATCACAACTAATGTCATTTCTGGTATCAGCAAAGATTAATAACATAGTAACATAGTTAGTAAGGCCGAAAAAAGACATTTGTCCATGCAGTTCAGCCTATATTCCATCATAATAAATCCCCAGATCTACGTCCTTCTACTGAACCTAATAATTGTATGATACAATATTGTTCTGCTCCAGGAAGACATCCAGGCCTCTCTTGAACCCCTCGACTGAGTTCGCCATCACCACCTCCTCAGGCAAGCAATTCCAGATTCTCACTGCCCTAACAGTAAAGAATCCTCTTCTATGTTGGTGGAAAAACCTTCTCTCCTCCAGACGCAAAGAATGCCCCCTTGTGCCCGTCACCTTCCTTGGTATAAACAGATCCTCAGCGAGATATTTGTATTGTCCCCTTATATACTTATACATGGTTATTAGATCGCCCCTCAGTCGTCTTTTTTCTAGACGAAATAATCCTAATTTCGCTAATCTATCTGGGTATTGTAGTTCTCCCATCCCCTTTATTAATTTTGTTGCCCTCCTTTGTACTCTCTCTAGTTCCATTATATCCTTCATGAGCACCGGTGCCCAAAACTGGACACAGTACTCCATGTGCGGTCTAACTAGGGATTTGTACAGAGGCAGTATAATGCTCTCATCATGTGTATCCAGACCTCTTTTAATGCACCCCATGATCCTGTTTGCCTTGGCAGCTGCTGCCTGGCACTGGCTGCTCCAGGTAAGTTTATCATTAACTAGGATCCCCAAGTCCTTCTCCCTGTCAGATTTACCCAGTGGTTTCCCATTCAGTGTGTAATGGTGATATTGATTCCTTCTTCCCATGTGTATAACCTTACATTTATCATTGTTAAACCTCATCTGCCACCTTTCAGCCCAAGTTTCCAACTTATCCAGATCCATCTGTAGCAGAATACTATCTTCTCTTGTATTAACTGGTTTACATAGTTTTGTATCATCTGCAAATATCGATATTTTACTGTGTAAACCTTCTACCAGATCATTAATGAATATGTTGAAGAGAACAGGTCCCAATACTGACCCCTGCGGTACCCCACTGGTCACAGCGACCCAGTTAGAGACTATACCATTTATAACCACCCTCTGCTTTCTATCACTAAGCCAGTTACTAACCCATTTACACACATTTTCCCCCAGACCAAGCATTCTCATTTTGTGTACCAACTTCTTGTGCGGCACGGTATCAAACGCTTTGGAAAAATCGAGATATACCACGTCCAATGACTCACCGTGGTCCAGCCTATAGCTTACCTCTTCATAAAAACTGATTAGATTGGTTTGACAGGAGCGATTTCTCATAAACCCATGCTGATATGGAGTTAAACATAACTTTGAGGAAGAAAATAATGATTTTCTTCCTCAAAGTATCAGACCACAGGGATAAACATTTTCTCAAAACTTAGTGGTGTCAGCTATTGTAAAGGAAATATTCCCGTAAGTTTAACAAAATTGTACGTAACCTAAGTTATATTTAAAAACTTGATGGAATGAGGGACAGAAACCAAACTTAATTTCATCTTAGGGTCTATATGAATGATGTAAGTATGGAATTCATTGACTTCTTCAGTGGAGCCCATCACTATGAGTAAAATATTATCTATATATCGCAAAAAACTCAGAATTCAGTTGAAATTGTGGGTTAACCTTTACACATTGCGGTACCTCTCTATTAAACAAAAAAATCACTTCTAACATAAAGATATTTTAAAAACAACAATTATCAAGAGGTAAAAATTATTGCTGGAAAATACTGTTGTGAGTTCTGATAGTGTTTGTGTGGCAGACCTTAGCCATCCCCTTTCATAATCAATAAACATGCAATAAGTTATTATGTCGAAATAAATTAATGTCATCACTAATAATTATTTCACCAGAGATGATAGTAAGAACGCCACATGTTTTTTTGATAAGTTGACATTAATTAATTTGTATAAACATACTACCCAGCTAAACCGGTAAACCAAACCGAATGCTGGGTAAAAAAGTGTCTTATACTTCTTTTATATAAAAAGATACAACTTTATTGAAACACATATAACACATAGAAAAATGATTAAAACAATACCTCTGAACCACAATAAACAAACTAGCAAATTTTGTTCAATACGTCTACCTGTCAGTTAAACAGATAACCCATAACAAAAAAATGATTTTAAATAAAGTAATATCCATATGCAATGACCAAAATTGGATTTTTATATGAAGTGAACATGTCACATGCTGTAAATAAGTACAATAATGCTTGGTAACCCTAATGTCATAGACCTAGTGCTTCTCAATGTAAGAAATGAGCTGGTCGGCTGTGCACCAATAGCAATCAAGAAACCGTCTCAGGTGTATAAATCACACTCAGTGACTGCTGGATAAGTCTCATAATATAACAAAACACACTAAGTCTATGAGGGATATAAGGCACTGATCATTTGTACATACGCGAGGCCAAATTGCCATACAGCATACACTAAATTAACCTTCTGCTCATGTATATATATATGCCCACAGATCTAAACAGGTGACCCTTGAATAGAGCCAAATATAACCGGCAACAGATGCCTACAGCATGACAACACTAAACCAATCAGTGAAGATGCATATTACCTCAGTATAGGGAGATCTCTGTTAGCAGCCGCGTGGCACGCTACTCCTTGTCAGACCCCGACGCGCGTTTCGCGACAGCTTCCTCCTGGGGTTTTTTTACCCAGCATTCGGTTTGGTTTACCGGTTTAGCTGGGTAGTATGTTTATATATCTAGTAAAGTGTTGCCCGCCCCGAATGTGAGGGTATGGGCTTGGGTTATATGTTCACACAATTAATTAATTTGTGTAGGACAATGTACCTGTAATTTGCTTTACTAGAAAATATGGAATCCATCCAAGAGAAAATAGAATGAGCTGATTGTGTTGTTTCAGGTATTGTCTTTTCTACCCAAGATTTATTTCTATCATCCTACCCATTTAGGGAATGTATCTTCTATGTAATAATTATGCACGCAGCATACAAATTAAAAGGTAAACTTGGATTGTCGGTATATGAAAGAGTACTGACTGCACAAAACTGGATACACTTGTTAAATAGACATTATAAATCAATACATAACTTGTTTTGTGATACACTATTAACCCCTCTTACCCATCTATGTTGATTTTCATATATCAAAATGTAATAGTAGCAAAATCTATGACAATATTAGAAAAACAGACATAAAATGGAACATTTAAATTGTTCCTTATTGGTATCACATTATAACTTTAATTTAAAAAATAAATATGTATAATACACATAAGAGGAAGAAAGAGTAAAAATAAATATTTATAACTAAAATTCTAAATAAAATTAATGTTTTCACCTTTTTTCACTCCATAAACAAGTCAGGAATAATAATACAAATAATAATAATAATAATAATAATAAATAATAGGCTTTTTTAATATCATCCAGTTGACTCTGCAGAGATCACACTAGTCCTGATCCTTGTAATCACTCCAGCAACTCAGCATGAGAAGAGACATGAATTTACCCAGGACTCAACTAAAGGTACCGTCACACTAAGCGACGCTGCAGCGATACCAACAACGATCCGGATCGCTGCAGCGTCGCTGTTTGGTCGCTGGAGAGCTGTCACACAGACAGCTCTCCAGCGACCAACGATCCCGAGGTCCCCGGTAACCAGGGTAAACACCGGGTTACTAAGCGCAGGGCCGCGCTTAGTAACCCGATGTTTACCCTGGTTACCATCCTAAAAGTAAAAAAACAAATGCTACATACTTACCTACCGCTGTCTGTCCTCGGCGCTCAGCTTCTCTGGTCTATCTGCGAGCGCCGGGCAGCCGGAAAGCAGAGCGGTGACGTCACCGCTCTGCTTTCCGGCCGCTGTGCTCACAGCCAGACCAGAGAAGCAGAGCGCCGGGGACAGACAGCGGTAGGTAAGTGTGTAGCGGTTGTTTTTTTTACTTTAACGATGGTAACCATAAGTTCAATAGCTAGATGGATATGAGCATTTGGTACAAAATACAAGACCTGAGACATTACACAATCCACCCACCAAGTCATCCTATTTTGTCCTGGATGGGGTCCATGTTTTCCTGTATAACCATTTACCTTAACAGAATCCTGTACATCTTTTCAACTACTATTATATCCTCGTCTATTAAGGACATATCTGACTTTCTTATTATGATCTCTGTTCTAATTACTTTTTACAATGGCAATCTAATATAATTTGACATACTAACTCTTCACGTAATTGAATGATATTTTTAGCTAAGGCCAGAGGCACACTTACCACCAACACTTTCCATTTTCCAGCAATAATAATAATAATAATAATAAATAATAATAATCTTTATTTTTATATAGCACTAACATATTCCGCAGCGCTTTACAGTTTGCACACATTATCATCACTGTCCCCGATGGGGCTCACAATCTAAATTCCCTATCTGTATGTCTTTGGAATGTGGGAGGAAACCGGAGTACCCGGAGGAAACCCACGCAAACACGGAGAGAACATACAAACTCTTTGCAGATGTTGTCCTGAGTGGGATTAGAACCCAGGACTCCAGCGCTGCAAGGCTAGAGTGCTAACCACTGCGCCACCATGCAATATTTTTTTGCTTTCCCTAATAGTTGTCTTTTTTATGAAAATGTCACTGCAATTAAATAAATTTTTTTATTAAACAAAGAGGAACCGCCATGGGGTCAAATGTGGTGGTTATCCCAAAATGTCACCTGATTCTGAGCTGGACAAGAATTATAGATAATAGTTTTGTCATATGGATAGGCTCCTTTGAAGAACAAAATGAGTTCTACACTTACTCCAATTTTAGAGACCAAATGGGGAAAAAACTCTGATTTTCGTTCTTAATTCCACCATGTTTTTAGATATAAATGTATCAATTTTTGACAATAAGTAAAATACTTGCTTTTATATCAAGCTTACTGACAGTCATAATCACTTGCTTTGCAGTAACTGCCATTACTGAGTTATTAAAACTTTTTTTTATCTTTTTAGTGAGTTACTTTAATGGAAGAGAATCATTAGCAGTGGATCGTTTGTATAAACAAACTTTTATGTAATCGTCTCTCTGTATGTCATATCTATCTACCCAAAATTATCATGTGTTTCTTGCGAAAGAAGAGTTAGGACACCGTAGTTAACGTTATATGGTGACAAAATTCATTGGGTTTGGACAACGATTATATAACATGTATGGGGGCTTTTTTCTATATATTTTGTATCTATTTCACATCTATCACACTTCCTATATGAATATTCCTGAGGAAATAAACTTAGTCACTTATATATGAAATGCCCTATGTATACAGTCTGCTTGGGTGGATGCTGGTCATGTGCTTGGCTCTTCTCTTGCTGAAAAGCTGCAAAATGTACAAAGTTCTGGAAAAGTGTAACCCCTGCAGAATCCATTGTTTCTCAGGGACAATTCTATTAGTTCAGTTGGATAGTAATAAAGGCAGCCTCCATTATTATTCAAGTAAATTAATAGCATTATCCCAGAGCAATGCACCTAAAGGCTGACTGGTTTCTGGAAAGAGCAATGAAGACAAATATATTTGATCTGGAGCTTAAATTATAAATACGTGATAGACAAATATGATATTATGTTCTGCATCTTTCTTTCATCTAATTTATAGATTTATTTCAATCAAATGTCAAAAACAAATTATTGCTATTTTATTAAAAATATTGCAGATATTGGGAATAAATCTGTTTTTCTAGATCTATCTGTACATTTTTTTCATGAAAATATTAATCAATAAATCGCCTAAATACAGATGAACAATAGAGGAAATCCAAATTAATTATATTGGACAGATATACACAGGTAGATGACTATTTAGTAAAGAGTTAACAGGAAAGTGAAATGTGATAATTAATGAAATACAAGATAGATGACAGATAAATAGATAATATGTCTAGACATAAGACCATGGAGAGATACTTGGAGGGAAGCTCCTTAGGGTACCGTCACACTTTAGCGACGCTGCAGCAATACCGACAACGATCCGGATCGCTGCAGCGTCGCTGTTTGGTCGCTGGAGAGCTGTCACACAGACAGCTCTCCAGCGACCAACGATCCCGAGGTCCCCGGTAACCAGGGTAAACATCGGGTTACTAAGCACAGGGCCGCGCTTAGTAACCCAATGTTTACTCTGGTTACCATCGTTAAAGTAAAAAAAACAACCGCTACATACTTACCTACCGCTGTCTGTCCCCGGCGCTCTGCTTCTCTGGTCTGGCTGTGAGCACAGCGGCCGGAAAGCAGAGCGGTGACGTCACCGCTCTGCTTTCCGGCTGCCCGCCTCTCACAGCCAGACCAGAGAAGCAGAGCGCCGGGGACAGACAGCGGAAGGTAAGTATGTAGCGTTTGTTTTTTTTACTTTAACGATGGTAACCAGGGTAAACATCGGGTTACTAAGTGCGGCCCTGCGCTTAGTAACCCGATGTTTACCCTGGTTACCAGCGAAGACATCGCTGAATCGGCGTCACACACGCCGATTCAGCGATGTCAGCGGGACCTCAACGATCAAAAAATGGCCCAGGCCATTCCTACATGAGCAGCGATCTCACAGCAGGGGCCTGATCGCTGCTACGTGTCACACATAGCGAGATCGCTACTGAGATCGCTGTTGCGTCACAAAACTTGTGACTCAGCAGCGATCTCGCTAGCGATCTCGCTATGTGTGATGGGGCCTTTATGTAGATGTTTTCTTTGGGCCTTCACCTATTGAATAGACTTGTATTATGTAAATCAGATTAACTCTACCTGACACCTAAGATGGTGTAAACAATGATAGGAAAACCCCTCCCCCTTCCCTGACTGATATAAAGGAGGGTCTTCTCTCTACCCTCTTACATTCTCCTAAAGATTATTCTCCTGCACTCTACTATTTCACATCCTGCAGCTACAATCAGAAGGAATAAAATAATGGAGAAGTCTACAACACCTGAATCCCTCTCCGCCAACTGTCCAGCTAGTACTGATGAAATGGAAATATTTGTAATCATGCGAAACCCACAAATTCCAGAGAAGGAGATTGCTGAAGACCTGGGACAACTCTGCACCATCTTGAAAGGTCCCACCAAGGCCCTCAATACTTTTGGATTTTGGACTGGGAATTGGTCTTTGCTGGTCAGACTGAGGAAAGATGATTCCTCATTTGATGGACTTTGGCATCTACCAGACAGATGTACATTGGGAAGTTCAGATGCCATCATTTCTTACTCAGACACTTCATCGAGTGAGGAGAATGTGAATCACAAGAAGGGCAAAAAAACACCTTTCTGTGAAAGCTGCTTCAGACTAGGCCATGATTTTGTGGACTGTCCTGTCATCCCGGAAGACCTGGAGAGGAGATCCAAGGTCAAGAAGCTTCTGAAGAAGAAGCGTAAGGTGACAATGCACTCCTCAATCCATGACTAGGGTCTCCACACCTTGGACACATTTTGGGACAATTTAGTGATAATCAATTTAATGTCAGACAGACTTTTATTTATTGTGATTTTTCTTGCAACTTGAAATCTTCTAATCTACTGCACACAATTTGAGCCAGGATTGATCGGGATGAGTTTGGGGCAGAACATATCTTACTTTCTTTATTATTGAGACAAATATCTAAAATGGGACCAGGATATATTAGAAAACCTGATACAGTTGACAAATGTATTGCCTATTGTTTCATTTCATTGTGGTGTAATATATTTATTTTATCCTTATTTTCCCACAGAAAAAATAATGATTTCCTTGCTGGTGGAGATGACAGAAGCACCAGTGGCAACTTAATTTGAAAACTAACTCCGGATCTGATTTGTATGAACTCTCTCTGCCAGTTTTCCTCAACTTTTTTATCATCACATCGGCACCTGGACTTAGTACCGTGGGATGAAACTGAAGACACTTTAATCCACTGTATATTTTGATGATTTAGTCAAACTTGTTACTTCAATAAAACTTGAATTTAATGACATTTTTTTCTTTCTTGTGTCATCGTTATATTCATCTAAAAGGGAAAAGTTTTTCTCATTGTAAGTCCGGTTTCTCCAAACCTGTGTCTTTTAAAGTTAAAATTGATGTTTTGGTGTTTCTGGGTTCTAATTGACTTGGGTGCACTAATGGGGGCATGAATACTCTCTGTCTATTATGAGTATGCATTTTACAAGCATAAAACAAATAATTTTTAACTCATTCATTCTCCCAGCTATATAATCTATATCTGAGCTGCTCTGGTTCTCTGTACATGTCAGAACACTACATGTGTTCCCAATTTCTTCACATAGGGTCACATTGGGGGTCACTGAAAGTTTGGGGTCGATACCCCCAATCAAGGCTGAACAGTGACCCCCCAAAGTGACCCTTTTTAACATGGGCGCCTATGCTGGAGATTCCACAAATTTGGTCATTTTTCGGGGGTCACTGTTAAGCCTGGTTTGGGGCAATCAACCCCAAACTTTCGGGGGGTAGAGGAATACCATCTCTAGAGGGCCAAGGTTGTCCAAATTTTAGGGGCCCCCATTGACCGCCAAAATTCCGAAAAAATTACCCCACACTGATGAAGTCCATCTACAGACACCCTAAGAATTTGGGGTTGATACCCTCAAATGGCGCTGAATGGCGAGACCCCAAACTGAGCCAACTGTGCCCATAGGTGTCCATGTTAAACAGGGTCACTTTGGAGGGTCACTGTTCAGCCCGGTTTTGGGGTATCAACCCCAAATTTTCAGGGGTGTTAGAGGAGGACTTCATAAGTGTGGGTTATTTTTTTCAGAAGTTTTGGGGTCAATGGGGCCGCGGGGGTGTTGCTAGAGTTTTGACACATTTGGGGGACCCCAATGAGCTCCCCAAAATGTTTACACCCCTGGACCCATATAGTGATTGTTCCTCTACCCCCCTAAAAGTTTGGGGCAATTGTCTCAAGCCAGGCTCAACAGTAACCCCCCAAAAATGACCACATTTGTGGAAACTCCAGCATGTTAAACAAGGACACTTTAAGGGTCACTGTTCAGCTCGACCCCAAATGCCCCCAAAACAGAGCCAACGGGCTCTGTAAAGCTCCTGCCATTTTCCAAGACTTTGTGAATGATATGGATATGCTCACCACCTCAGTCGTAGATTATCTGGATGATATTTCCATCTACTCTCCAGATATAGACTCCCACCGGAGAGATGTTTGCAAAGTCTTGGACCTCCTACAGGCAAACTCTCTCTATGCCACGTTGGATAAGTGAGTTTGAGCAGGAGTCCTTGCCTTTCCTTGGCTATATCATCTCCGCCCAGGGATTGGCTATGGATCCTGCCAAGCTACAGGCTGTGATGGACTGGCAGGAACATCATTCTATCAAAGCGGTGCAGAGCTTTATGGGGTTCATTAACTATTATTGCCAGTTTATTCCCCACTTCTCAACTTTGGTAGCCCTCACCAAGAAGGGAGCACATCCCAAATTGTGTTCGGAGGAGGTCTCCAAGGCTTTCCTCTCTATTAAGTCTCATTTTGCTAGTGCTCCCATCCTACATCGCCCAATGTAGATAAACCATTTATAATGGAGGTGGATGCCTCATCCGTCGGTGCCGACCACAAAAATTTGCTTTATTTACAGACTACCCAGCGGCTAAACTCTCGCCATGCTAGATGGTCCTTGTTCTTCTCCCGCTTCCACTTCACCCTCCATTATTTTTCCGGGGAGAACATCTGTGCCGATGCTCTCTCCTGCTCCGTAGTGTCATCAGTAGAGGAGGAGGAGCCTCAGTTAATTGTCCCTTCGGAGAGCCTGTGGACCGTGGCCCCAGTTTCGCTAGAGCCTCTGCCCCAGGCAAGACTTTTGTGCCATTTAACTTGTGACTGGAGGTTCTCTCTTGGGCTCACTCGTCCAGGGTGGGTGGACATTTTGGGACCGAGAGGTCATCAGAGCTTTTGGTGAAAACGCACTGGTGGCTGCATATGGCCCATGATGTCGGAGACTATATTCGAGCGTGTGTCTCCTGCACCAAGAATAAGTCTCCTTGACAATGGCCTGCTGGGCTACTTTACCCCCTGTCGGTGGCAGACAGGCCCTGGGAAATGGTCAGGATGGACTTTGTGATGGGCTTACCCAAGTCCCGTAGCGGCACCATTATTTGGGTAGTCACCGACCATTTTTCCAAAGTGGTGCACTTGGTGCCTCTTCCACAACCACCTTCTGCACGGGCCTTGGTGGTGTTGTTTATTAAGCATGTTTTCCGCCTACACGGTATGCCAGACAAAATTGTCAGTGAACGAGGTCCTCAGTTTGCATCTCGGTTCTGGAGAGAGATTTGTCATCTTCTCTGCATCGAGCTGAATCTCTCTTCAGCATACCATCCAGGAGATGAATGGGTTGGTAGAGAGGGCCAACTAGACCCTGGTCACATACCTTTGACATTTTGTCTCAGCCAGGCAGGATGACTGGGCATCCTTGCTACCATGGGCAGAGTTTGCGTTGAATAGCGCCGTGGCCGACTCCACTGGGCAGACCCCATTCCTCCTTAATTACAGCCAGCATCCGCAGGTTCCTGTACCCATGCACTTTTCTAACGCTGACTCCAAGGTGGCAGACTGGGCTGTGGAGGCACTTGACATTTGGGACCGCACACAGGATGCTATCCGTGCCTCCAAGGAGAGAATGAGTGTCTCTGCCGATGTACATCGGCTCCCCGCTCTGACCTTTGCTCCTGGCGATTTAGTGTGGCTCTCCGCCCGTAATATCAGGCTGCGAGTTGAGTCCACTAAGTTTGCGCCTCACTACCTCAGTCCCTTCAAGATCCTGGAACAGGTTAATTCTGTGGTCTACAGTCTGCCCCTTCCTCCACACCTAGGCATCACCAAAACCTTTCATGTGTCCCTCCTAAAGCCCGTCCACATGTCCCGGTTTTCTGAGCCATCTGCCGGGACATCAGGTTCATCCACGGATGAATACAAGGTGAATGCCATCGTGGGGTGTAAGGTGGTACGTGGCAAAAAATTCTATTTGGTGGATTGGAAGGGTCTTGGCCCAGAGAACAGGTCCTGGGAGCCTGTTGAGCAAATTCAGGTTCCGCAGCTCATTGAGATGGGTAGTACCATTCCGCAGTTCATTGAGAGAGGTAATGTTAGGTGTCGAGTTCCCGCCTCTGCACAGGGGGAACCTCAAACCATCTCCGCTGCGGTCTCCCATTCTTCTCCAGCCGGAGTGGAGTCTGGTCAGCGGAGACGTCAGTCCCAGCGTCTAGCTCAGGCTGATACTGGACAACTGGTTACTACTGCCCTTCCAGGCTCTGTCCTTGTGGCCAGCAAGGCTCAGCAGCAAGCAAGTCTTTCTGGGACTGAGACCTGCTTTTCACAAACTGAGCATGCCCACGGAATGACCTCCCATTGGAGGTCGGGGGTCACATGCTCGGGTCCTGTTGCGACTCCTATTGGTCCATCTGGAAGGTCTTGTAGCACTGCCGCTCTAAAAGGTTCACATGGCCACTGGGCCATGCGCTAGTGTACACTTGTGAACGTGTGTGTTGATGAGAGAAGTCGCTCTTTAATTATCCCCTCCCTTGTGTTTGACTGCTTGTGAAAGGTGGATGATTGCTATCTAGCGCCCGACTTGCTATCAGCACAAGAACACACAAAACAGCGTCTATTTGCTGTGACCGACAGTACGGCCCCGTGCGCTATCAGAGTGCTTTCCTAACCCAAATCTGGGTGGTTAGTGGCGTCCGTCAGTGCGGCACCGCACGCACTCTCGGGCATCTTAATTATTATCTCTGTTACTCTGAGACACCAGTTGCGGTGTCGAGCGCAAGAGGTCTAGTTGTACTCTATCCTTGTGGTAGAGTTCAGTGACTTCTTGCTTGCACTCTTTGTGTGCTACCACGACCCTGTGACGCAAGAGGGTTCACTTTCTTCATACTGGGTGAAGTTAACCTGTGTGTGAATTCATATTATACCACCATATAGTCCGTCATTACTTAGCAGCAGGTTCCATCCCTGCATGGTAGACCACGGGCTGCGAACACACCTTACACTATCTTTCTAATTATTTGGTGCATTCCACTAGCCCTAATACTGTATAATGTAAGTCCGGGTTTGCTTCCTTCATACCGGGTGAAGCTAACCTGTGTGTGTACTCACATAATACTGCCATATAGTCTGTGATTACCAAGCAGCAGATGTCTTAGGCTACTTTCACACTTCCGTCTTTTTTCTACAGTTGCAATCTGTCGTTATGGGCAAAAAACGGATCCTGCAAATGTGCTTACAGGATGCGTTTTTTGCCCATAGACTTGCATTAGCGACGGATGGGCACACGTCACATCCGTCGTGCGACGGATCCATCGTGTTTTGGCGGACGTGATGCACAAAAAAACGTTCAATGTAACTTTTTTTGTGCGACATGTCCGCCATTTTCGACTGCGCATGCGCGGCCGAAACTCCGCCCCCTTCTCCCCGCTCATCACAATGGGCAGCGGATGCGTTGTAAAACTGCATCCGCTGCCCACGTTGTGCTAAATATAGCACGTCCGTCGGTACATCAGGCCGACGGTTTGCGACGGCCCCGTACCGACGGAAGTGTGAAAGTAGCCTTAGCTGCACGGTGGACCCCGGACTGCGAACACACCTTATATTATCTCTAATTATTATTTGGTGCGTTCGCCAGTCCTAACCATGTATGCCTGCTAAAATACGATTTTTCAAAAACAGATACACCAGGACTCAGCCTGACTTAACCCATTACTTGCCAAATTAAAATTTTGACAAGTACGGATTTTTCAGAAAAGGCCGTCCCAATATTCAATTAAAAATGACAATGACATGATTTCCCATTTTGAAAACATTCATTTTACAAACACAACACAAACAATTGGACCTAATTACAAAAATTATAATCCTAGTTGTTAGAAGCTAAAGATTAGGCGTCCCAAAAAAAGGACATTGGTAGATAATGGGTAAACAGACTGTATTAATGTGATTTTTGCATTTTGGTGAATTTAACAAAATTTAACAAAAAAAAAGTGGCACAAGACTAGCACACAGAACTTTGCTACGCATGCCTGAGGAAATACGATTTTTCAAAAACATATACACCAGGACTCAGTCTGACTTAACAGACTGTATAAATGTGTTTTTTGCTTTTTGGTGAATTTAAAAAAAAAAAAGAGTAGAACGAGGCTAGCATACATTTTTTTTGGGGGGTGAATTTTTGAGAAAAAAAAGAAAGAAAACTGCAGCTAGGTATACAGTAAATAAGCAGCAGCGGACAGTTATGGAGCTTTGGGAGGGATGCACTGGGAGCTATGTATGCACATACAGAGCCTGCAGGCCTTGCACTGATGTGGATATGCCGTGCCCTGCCTACCTAGCGCTGCAATCTGGGGACCCAAGAATTAGCCCTAATAAGGACCGTTGGTTTCTCAGAAGTTGTGGACTGAGCAGTTGCAGACCTACACTAACTATTAAAGTCGCAATCTCTGCAGCAGCTCTCCCTACTCTCGCTAAATCCGGAACAGAATGCGGCGAGCAGGGCGGCGCCGGGTCTCTTATACTCGGGATGATGGTGTGTGGCCAAGTCAATTACTGCACGACCACAACAAAGATGGGTGCAGCGTTTCATGGCTTGGCAGACAATCCCTGCACCGTGATTGGGTCTCTAAAGTCCGCCAAAAATTCTGGGTGGAGACACCAGTTCCCGCCGAGTAATCCCGGAAATGCTCGGTGCTTGCCGAGTATGATGAGTACTGTGATACTCGGGCGAGTAACGAGTAGTGGCTAGCACATTCGCTCATCACTATTTATAACATTTAGATATGAAAAGAAAAAGAATACATTTTTTCCACCAAAAAATACTGTTTTTGCATCAAATGTATAATTTCCACAAGGGATAATAGGAGAAAGTGGACCCCAAAATTTGTTACGCAATTTTTATGGAACCTGGCAGTGCCCCATATGTGGTTGTATACTATTGTTTGAGCACAGGGCAGGGGTCGGATGGGAAAGAGCTACTTGACTTCTTGAGAGCTGATTCTGTTTGAATAGATAGTGGGCTCCATTAGTGGAGCCCCTAAAGTGTCAGAACAGCAGAGACCCCAACAAGTGACCTCATATTGTAAACTGTAAACTTCACTGCGTAAGGAATTGATCTAGGGGTTTAATGAGTATTTTTAACCACACACAGTATATAATAAGGAATAAGGAAGATTTTGCTAGAATAGCTTGTGGGCAATATTTACGGAACCCCGAATGTGCCAGAACAGCAGAAACATCGCATAAGTGACCCCGTTGTAGAAACTGCACCTTCCAATGAATTAATCTACGGCTGCAATGACTATTTTGTAACATCCATGCCAAGCTTTATTCTGGAGAATTGCAAGTATGACGGTTAGCGCCCATCCATTGTGCTCCCATACATTTTAGCACCTCCATATATTGTGCCCAGCTTGTGCTTCTAGAGACACACACCCCGTAATGTTTAATCTGCCTTCTTTTGAACTGAATCCCTGCATGGAGGTCTCCCCAGTTCTACCGCAACAGACTCAAAGATATAGGGGGTTTATATACTGTACAGAAATGTCACACGTGTATTCTATTTTCAGAAACAAATAAATGAGAATATTGCTTATAATAAAGACCTGGAGATTAATCTACAATTCTGTGATTATTATATGTAAGAACCTGGGAACTCATGTACTGTATTGAAAAGTGCTGAGGACCAGAGCAGCTCATTTAAAAATATACCGCATTTTTCGCTTTATAAGATGCACCCCCAAATTTGGTGAAGAAAAAGAGAAAAAAATAATTTCATGTTAAATGAGGGTCTGTCTTATATATGATTTGAAAGATGGACGCTGGCATTATATGTCCCTCATCCTTGTATCTATATAACCCCCATCCTGGCACATGGCCCCCCGTGCTGGTACATTGCCCCCTGTGCTGCTGGCTGGCATATAATCCTGGATATGGCCCCCCCATCACTATAAGCCCCCCTGCAGGCATGCACATAGCAGAGGTGATGGACAGTGGGTGCACTGAATATTACATGAGTCTAATGAGCGGGAGCACAGGACCTCCTGCTGTCTCTGCTGCAGCCAGCCCACTCCAACCCCCTGACACCACTTCAGAGCCGCCCCCCTCCTCTACAGCACAGCGATTCAGATTATAAGACGCACCCCCCACTTCCCCCAAAATTTCGGGGAACAAAAGTGCGCCTTATAATCCGAAAAATAGGTACATGTTATAGCTGCAAGCATGTATGAGATAAAAAAACTAGTTATTTGTTTTATTGTTGTAAAAAGTATACACATAATTAAATGGGAATATTTGTGCCCCATCACTGCACCCAAAGTGAATTATACCCCAGAAACACAAGAACATCAATTTTAAACCTAAAAGACACAGGTTTGGAGAAACATGACTTGCATTGAGAACAACTTTTCCCTTTTAGATGAATATAAAGATCACACAAGGAAGAAAAACATTTGAATTACATTCAAGTTTTATTGAAATAACAAGTTTGGCAAAATTATCAATATATACAGAGGATTTAAGTGTCTTCAGTTTCAGCTCATGGTACTAAGTCCAGGTGCCGATGTGTTCATAAACTAAATGCTTTGGGGGAAACTGGCAGAGAGAGTTCATACAGATTGGATCCAGAATTTGTTTACAAAATTCTGTTGCCTCCTTTTCTGTCTTCTCCATCAGCAAGGAAATGATTTCATCTGACGGAAAAGGATAAAATATAGATATTACACCACTATGAAATTCAGCAATAGGCAAAACTCTGCTAAATGTACCTATTTTTATAAAATAAACTGGAATAATCTGAGTTTTTCAGAATTGGCCATGTTTTAGATATCATTGGCATCAATAATAATAAAAGTTTTAAGATCTATTCTACCCCAAACTCATCCCGATCAATGCTGGCTCATATTTTGTGCAGTAGATTATAAGATTTGAGCTTGCAAAAAAAAATCACAATAAATAAAAGTTAACATCAAGTTGGTTATGATTCTTTACCATTTGTCCCAAGTACAGATATATGATATCTGGAGCCCTGGTAATGAATGGTGAAGTGCATTGTCCTCTTACCTGTTACTTTTTCTATGATCCATCTTGGCGTTCTTAAATATCCGGTCTTGGATTTCCTTGAGGTGACCAGGATAGTCCATGAAAATATTGCTTTGCAGAAGGCAGTTGCAGCAGAGACGTGATATGATACCTTCCTCATGTTCCACCATCATCCTTCTATTATTGCTCATTGACATGTCTGAATAAGAAATTATTGCTTCTGAGTTTCCTAATGTGCATCTTTCTGGTAGATGCAGGAGACCACCATTAGAGAAGGATGGGTCTTCTCTCAGCCTGACCATGAAAGACCAGTTCCCGGTCCAAAAGCCAAAACAATTTCGGATCTTGGTTGGACCTTTCAACACGGTGCAGAAGCAGCTCAAGTATTCAGCGACCTCCATCCCTGTTGTATGAGGATTTTGCACTGATACTATCACTTCTGTTTCCTTTATGTTAGTGATGCAGTCAGAGGAAGCAGATTCTGGTCTTGATAATTTCTCCATTCTCTATTCTTCCCAATGATAGATGTATGGCAGAAGATTTCAGAAGGGTCTTCTCCAGGAGAATGTATGAGGGAAGAGCAAAGGCCCCAATTTATATCAGACTGGGGAGGGGCTCATGGATTTCCTGTCAATGTCTTCACTATCTTGGGTGTCAGGTAGAGTAAATCTGATTTACATAACAAAAGTCTATTCAGTAGGTGAAGAACTCACACAAAACCTCTCAGAAAAGAGCTTCCCTCCAAATCTCTCCCCATGGTCATATGTCTGGATATACATTTATCTATTTATCTGTAATGTATCTCATATTTTATCATTTAACACCTTTAGCTTTCCTGTTGACTATTTACTAAGTAATCATTTATCTGTGTATAAATGTCCAAAACTAGTATGATTAATTTGTATTTATCTCTATCGTGCATCGGTATTTAGGGGATTTATTCATCAGAGGAGCTTTTAGAAAAATATATAGATAGATCTAAAAAATGTAAAATAATTACGAATATCTTCAAAACTTCACATAATAATAATTTGCTATACTTCTATCAGTTGTCAAAAACAAACATAAAAGATTCCGATGCACATTGCAGACTGACCAACAGTACAAAAAATGTGTCTTTGGTTGCAGACCCTCCTGATAAAAGTTCCACTTCTCCTCACACATCTTTCTTTCTTTGTATGATCTCTGGTATAATCATTCTTGATAATGACATACTATCTCAATGCACATTAATCGATTATGAAAGGGGTTTACTGAGGTCTCCAGCACATGCACTACCAGAACTTACTGCAGTATTTCCCAACAAAATGCTTTTGCTTGTCTTGATGTTTGTTATGAAAAGATTTTTATGTTAAGCAGTAATTTTTTTTTAATAAAGGGTACCGCCAAGGGGTCCAATTTAGTGGCTAAAGGTACCTTCACACATAACGATATTGTTAACGATATCGTTGCTATTTGTGACGTAGCAACGATATCGTTAATGAAATCGTTATGTGTGACAGCGACCAACGATCAGGCCCCTGCTGGGAGATCGTTGGTCGCTGAAGAAAGTCCAGAACTTTATTTCGTCGCTGGACTCCCTGGAGACATCGCTGGATCGGCGTGTGTGACACCGATCCAGCGATGTCTTCACTGGTAACCAGGGTAAACATCGGGTAACTAAGCGCAGGGCCGCGCTTAGTAACCCGATGTTTACCCTGGTTACCATGCTAAAAGTAAAAAAAAACAAACACTAGATACTTACCTACCGCTGTCTGTCCTCCAGCGCTGCGCTCTGCTCTCCTCCTGTACTGGCTGTGAGCCGGAAAGCAGAGCGGTGACGTCACCGCTCTGCTTTCCGGCTCCCAGACAGTACAGGAGGAGAGCAGAGAAGCAAGAGCGCAGCGCTGGAGGACAGACGGCTGTAGGTAAGTATCTAGTGTTTGTTTTTTTTTACTTTTAGCATGGTAACCAGGGTAAACATCGGGTTACTAAGCGCGGCCCTGCGCTTAGTTACCCGATGTTTACCCTGGTTACCGGCATCGTTGGTCGCTGGAGAGCGGTCTGTGTGACAGCTCTCCAGCGACCAAACAGCGACGCTGCAGCGATTCGGATCGTTGTCGGTATCGCTGCAGCGTCGCTAAATGTGAAGGGGCCTTTACCCACAATTTCAGCTGGGTTCTGAGTTTGTTGTGGGATGTAGATAACATTTTCCTCATATTGATGAGTTTTTTTGAAGAACTTAATGTGTTTCATACTTATCTTATTTGAATAGTTCAAGGTAAAATTAGCTCTGACGTCTGTCACTAATTCCAGCCTGTTTTTAGATGTAACTGTATTGATTTCTAACAATAGGTTAAATACCTGCATTATGACAAGTTTCCTGACCAGAATAATCTTTACTTTTGCAAAAGCTGACATTACTGAGTTTTGACAATTTTTATCCCTGTGGTCTGTTCATTTTGAAGTAGAAATTTCTTATCATTGGATTCTTTACTGTTACCAGACATGACATGACTTCTGCTCAGTTCTAAATGAATATCAACACAGTTCTAACTATTTACCTTTTCTTTATTTCATTTCTATTTACCCACCTATATCATGTACATTTGTCAAGGAAGAGACAGGACACCATCATATGTTGAGTTTGGACAAGGATTATAAAATTTATATGGGGATCTTCAACTTAAGGTACCTTCACACTCAGCGACGCTGCAGCGATACCAACAACGATGTCGATCGCTGCAGCGTCGCTGTTTGGTCGCTGGAGAGCTGTCACACAGACAGCTCTCCAGCGACCAACGATCCCGAGGTACCCGGGTAATCAGGGTAAACATCGGGTTACTAAGCACAGGGCCGCGCTTAGTAACCCGATGTTTACCCTGGTTACCAGCGTAAAAGTAAAAAAAACAAACACTACATACTTACCTACCGCTGTCTGTCCCCGGCGCTCAGAACGATTTCCTTAACGATATCATTGCTACGTCACAAAAAGCAACGATATCGTTAACGATATCGTTATGTGTGAAGGTACCTTTACTTTGAATCCATTTCATTTCTAACATGCTCCTGATATAATTAATTTGTCCTGGGCCTCTTAACTCTGACATCTACATATAAAATGCCCTGTGTATACAGTTGGCTTGGGTGGATCCTGGGTTTGTGCTCATTTCCATTCATGCAAAATTCGTGATGTGTTTACAAAACTTCCCAAAGGTGTGAACTCTGCAGACTCCATTGTTTCCCATTTATAATACAACTAGTTCACTTGGATAATAATAACAGTGGCCTCCATTATTTTGCAAGTGAACTAATACATGTACCTATACCAATGTGTCCAAAACCGGACAGTTTTTTGGAAATAGCAATGAATACAAAGTATTTTATCTGGAACTTAAATTATAGATAAACAATACAGAAATATGTCATTTTTTCTTTCTTTATCACTCTGATGTATAGATTTGTTTATTAAAAAGAAAGTGACAAATGACATCATCTGCTTCAAATCTGTATCCATATCTCAAATCTGTTCATTTATCTATACTATATAACTGGTCTATTAATTTTTCTTTATCTCCATATCTTAGATATATGAGTCCTTTTGACAAGTAGAGAACAATTTCGTCGACATTTGGGGGTAGAAGTGATTGACGCTGACACTTGGAGGTACAGGATAAAAGAGAACCAGACAAATGGGGTCCTGAATAATGACACAATCTTGGGGTACAAGATACTGATACTTACACGTGGGGGATAGGATGAAAATACACGCTTAGGTAAAATGTGTAAAAATCATCAAATAATATAAGTGATGTATGAATGTATAATGGCTATTTAACAAGTGTTTCCAGATTATTGAAGTCATTACTCTTTCTTATACCTATAGTACAGGTTTAAGTTATGCTCATTTGTATGACAGCAGAATTGTTCTATATATGATACATTCACTATATTGGCAGGATGATGGATATGAATCTTGTGTAGTAGATACAAGTCCTGAAACATCACACAAGGAGGTTACTGTATTGTCTCCTGAATGGGGTCCATATTTTCCAGTAAAGCAATTTACCAGGACAGGATTCCATGCCATCTTTTATCAATGACTTATCTGCCTTTTACTATGATCTTGGGTCTAAAAATTCTTGATAATGAAATACAAGTTTAGTTAGACCTAATAAATTATTACACGTTTATTGATTATGAAACTGGTTCCCTAAAGTCGTGGCACACTCACTACCAGAAATTATAGCAGTATTTTCCAGCAATAATTTGCCTCTCTTGATAATTGTTTTTTAATGAAATATCATTATAAAAATGTTAGTGATTTTTTTGTTCAATAAAGGGATGCCACCGTGGGTGGATTATAATGAGGGAAATAATAATAATTATAATAATCTTTATTTTTATATAGTGCTAACATATTCCACAGCGCTTTACAAGTTGCACACATTATCATCACTGTCCCCGTTGGGGCTCACATTCTAAACTCCCTATCAGTATGTCTTTGGAATGTGGGAGGAAACCGGAGTACCTGGAGGAAACCCACGCAAACACGGAGAGAACATACAAACTCTTTGCAGATGTTGTCCTTGGTGGGGTTTGAACCCAGGACTCCAGCGCTGCAAGGCTGCTGTGCTAACCACTGCGCCACCGTGCTGCCCTAATCTGCACTACTACCCAGTGTCTACGCTCCCATTGCTAGATAACCCTAACATCACATTGTGTGGTGGCCACATCTCAGAGCAGTTTGTGAATAACCTGTAGGTTACAATTGTTCAATACACTCCTAGATGAATTCCTTGAGGGGTGTATGGGGTCCCTTGTCGGGGTTTCTGCTGTTTTGGTACCCACAGGCTCTGCAAATAAGACATGGCGTCTGCAATCTACTCCAGACAAATTTACGTTCCAAATACCAAATGTCGCTTCTTCCCTCCAAGCCTTGCCTTGTGACCAAACAGAATTTTTTTACTACATGTCCATTTAAATCTGAAGAGGTCCCTAAAGAAACAGGTTTTATAAATTTCGTGAAAAAATTAGCAATTGTTACTAAACTTTTAACAGCTCTAACATCCTAACAAAATAAAATTTGAAAAATTAAAAAAATGATGCACATGTAACGTAGACATATGAGAAATGTTATTTATGATTTTGTACAGCATGACTAACTAGTTAAGGATATAAAGATTGAAAGTTTGAAAATTGCTACTTTTACACAATTTTTTACCAAAATTTGATATTTTTTCACAATTTACCGCAAAACATATTAACCTTAATTTACCTCTAACATGAAATACAGTGTCAGAAAAGAATAATCTCAGAATCACATATACAATGATATACATGAAATCACATATTTAATGATATACATTAAAGCGTTCCAGAATTGTCACAATATGAATTGACACTGGTCTGAATAAAAAAAGTTGGCCTGGTCATTAGGGTTAAAATTCTCCTTCACTAAAGGTACCGTCACACTGGACGATATCGCTAGCGATCCGTGACGTTGCAGCGTCCTGGCTAGCGATATCGTCCAGTGTGACAGGCAGCAGCGATCAGGCCTCTGCTGTGATATCGTTGGTCGGGGCAGAAAGGCCAGAACTTTATTTCGTCGCTGGCTCTCCCGCTGACATCGCTGAATCGGCGTGTGTGACGCCGATTCAGCGATGTCTTCGCTGGTAACCAGGGTAAACATCGGGTTACTAAGCGCAGGGCCGCGCTTAGTAACCCAATGTTTACCCTGGTTACCATCGTTAAAGTAAAAAAAAAAAACACTACATACTTACCTACCGCTGTCTGTCCCCAGCGCTGTGCTTCTCAGCTCTGGCTGTGAGCGCCGGGCAGCCGGAAAGCAGAGCGGTGACGTCACCGCTGTGCTCTCCAGCGACCAAACAGCGACGCTGCAGCGATCCGGATCGTTGTCGGTATCACTGCAGCGTCGCTTAGTGTGACGGTACCTTAAGAGGCTCACTAAGAGGTTTAAGAAATCAGTCTGGTTTTGGGTGTATTGTCCTTTGCTAAAACTATTTGTTCAATTGAATAATAATGAATGGCACTGTTCATGAGATACAATAGATTGCAAAGGTAACACTTCTGTGGAGCCTTGCAAGGACCACCTAAGCCAATTGTGAACACAGAACATTTCTTATGTAAATGACAGGGTTAATTGTATAGAAAGCCACATGAAATGATATGGATACAATTAAATAGAAGATCCCTATTTATATTTTGTAATCCTTGTCCAACTCAACAAAATTTGATCAGTATCTAATGTAAATGAAGCTGTCCTGATTACTTGACGAGATACACGAGTGTGTAAATAGATATGAAATAGAAAAAAAAGTTAATTAGTTAGAACTTTGTAGACATTGAGTTGAGCTTATCACACATGATATCATGTCTGGTAATAGCAAAGATTGATAACTATTTTCTTCCTCAAAGTGTCAGACCACAGGGATAAACATTTTCTCAAAACTCAGTAGTGTCAACTATTGTAAAGGAAATATTCCAGTAAGTTTGACAAAATTGTACTTAACCAAAGTTATATTTAAAAACTTGATGGAATGAGGGACAGAAACCAAACTTAATTTCATCTTAGGGTCTATATGAATGAGGTAAGTATGGAATTCATTGACTTCTTCACTGCAGCCCATCACTATGAGTAAATGAGTAAAATATTATCTATATGTCGCAAAAATCTCAGAACTCAGCTGAAATTGTGGGTTAGCCTTTACATTAGCCCCCATCGCGGTACCTCTTTAGTAAATAAAAAAAAGGGCATCAACATGGAAATAGACTGGCTGCTGTAATGCTCCACTAATTCTTTAACCCTTTTTTTTTTAGACACGTTGAGCCCATGGTTCACTAGGTGAGTTTCCCCTTATGCCCTTGTTCTTTCTCCCCCCCACTCCATCAGGATTCATTAGGATCTATCAGTTTAATAGGGTACATTCCCTCTGTACACAATTTTTGCCACGCTCTGTCGTTTTGGTCCTATCGCCCCACTTCTACAAGGGTCGCTCTCGTACATGCCCAGTAACACCCCTGGCATCCCTGATTTAGCTATACACACATACATCACGTCCTCGGGCATGCACATATATATATATATATATACATATTTTTTTATATATACGTGCATACACTTATAGGCGCCTACAGCACGTTCCCAGGCTCATATATGGAGGCTCATAACAAACGCTCCCATTGGTGCATGTGACCGCAGCCGAACACACCCATCTTCTGGCATCATGCCCTTACATACACACACGCGGTTGCTCTAGCACAGAGCGCCACATCACTTCCAGTTGGAGATGCCGTACTTCCGGTACGGCGGTACCCGCAGCAGCATTTAAACCGGCCGCCTCCCCCATACTCGCAGGCCACATCCAGCAAGGCGCAGGAGCGTCGCTCACATGGGACAACCAAATATAACAGGTACCTACTCTCCTCCCACCCTGCTGCGCCACCACTGTCTCTACAGACTATTCCTTATCACAAAATGTCTTCCACAGGCCCACCAAGAACGTGACAGTACCTCACTGGGAATCTATGTGTCCCCATCTTTATTCTTACCAAGGTAATGAGATCATCTTATTATGCTAACCCTCCAATTATCATAACACCAATGGGGACTAATAACCATGTAGTACTGTGGGGTAACTATGTCATACCAACTGGACAAACCGCCATAGCGTCAGTGGGGGTCAGTAGCACTGTATAACATCGCATCCCACACTATATCCCATGCCTCTCCCACTGTACATTTTTTCCACAAAAAAACTACCATCCGCACTCTGTATGCCAAGGGGACCCTACTTACACACAACATCTAGATACCCTACGTATTTTGTTCGCACTTATCCTTATGTAACTTTGTTGTTCTATCATCCATCACAGTGACAATTTATACGCCAAGGGATCTTTGCTCATACTCTACATCTGCCACTCCTATATGTGTCCAATCGTAAAACAAAGTAACTAGCTTATATAACACCTTTTTCTCCAACATCCCCGGTTCAGGTTAATGTCACAAACAAACTTTGAACCAAAAGTGTTGCTCCGCAACGTTAGTCTCTTACCATCTCTGGCTCCTCTCCCTTTGTAAATATACCTGTATATCTTTGTAAATATCATTTATGCTTGTCTAGTTATTTTATCCATTGGTGTGTGTATATTATGATTTAGCTTATTCTCACGTTATATCTTCTTTGCCTTCATCGATGATAGCGGATTTAAAACTGACATTATCTCTCTGTTTTCTGTAGTAACCCCATGAATAAGACCTGGGAGGGTCGAAACGTTGGGTTTCTATCAGCACATTTTCTTTTCTTTTGTGGCAAACTGTGAACACAACAAACTTGTGTAATAATTTTTTGCATTATACCGGTTCTGAGTGTGCGGTGATTTCCAAGTACATGATTGTTGGGACCACACGGTCTGTTCTACCAGCACCTCCCTGTTCTTGACCTGAGTGCACACCATTATCTCTCCTATGTCTCTGCTTAGCAGTCTCCTTTGCAGCTGGGGAAAAATGGGAGACAGCAGAGGACATGGTTCGAGATTCCCCCTGTGCAGCGGCGGGAACTTGACACATAGTTACATAGTTAGTAAGGCCGAAAAAAGACATTTGTCCATCCAGTTCAGCCTATATCCCATCATAATAAATCCCCAGATCTACGTCCTTCTACAGAACCTAATAATTGTATGTTACAATATTGTTCTGCTCCAGGAAGACATCCAGGCCTCTCTTGAACCCCTCAACTGAGTTCGCCATCACCACCTCCTCAGGCAAGCAATTCCAGATTCTCACTGCCCTAACAGTAAAGAATCCTCTTCTATGTTGGTGGAAAAACTTTCTCTCCTCCAGACGCAAAGAATGCCCCCTTGTGCCCGTCACCTTCCTTGGGATAAACAGATCCTCAGCGAGATATTTGTATTGTCCCCTTATATACTTATACATGGTTATTAGATCGCCCCTCAGTCTTCTTTTTTCTAGACTAAATAATCCTAATTTCGCTAATCTATCTGGGTATTGTAGTTCTCCCATCCCCTTTATTAATTTTGTTGCCCTGTTTTGTACTCTCTCTAGTTCCATTATATCCTTCCTGAGCACCGGTGCCCAAAACTGGACACAGTACTCCATGTGCGGTCTAACTAGGGATTTGTACAGAGGCAGTATAATGCTCTCATCATGCGTATCCAGACCTCTTTTAATGCACCCCATGATCCTGTTTGCCTTGGCAGCTGCTGCCTGGCACTGGCTGCTCCAGGTAAGTTTATCATTAACTAGGATCCCCAAGTCCTTCTCCCTGACACCTAACATACATTGATCAAAATTTATTTGAGTTTGTCCAAGGATTATGAAACGTATAATTTTCTGATTATTAAAGCCACAGAAAAGTGCGACCTCTGCAGTCTGTTGAGTCTCATGGACAATTCCATTAGATCAATTAGATAATAACAACAGTGCATCCTTTATTATTCAATTCTAGCAATAAATTTATTAAAGATCAATATAGCCAAAGCTGACTGGTATCTTGAAAGCTTAATTAAGACAAAAATGTTTTACATTTGTAGCTTAAATTTTAGATAGAGAGAGAAATATAATGTTATTTAGTTAATTTTTCTTTCTTCATCCCTCTGATGTATTGATTTATGCATTAACATTATATCTGTTCATCTATCTATACTGTGTAACTGGCCTGTCTTTTACCTTTTCTATATCTTTCTGTCTTAACAGATTTATGAAATATTAACCCCTTCATGACCCAGCCTATTTTGACCTTAATAACCTGGCCATTTTTTGCAATTCTGGCCAGTGTCCCTTTATGAGGTAATAACTCAGGAACGCTTCAACGGATCGTAGCGATTCTGAGATTTTTTGACATATTGGGCTTCATGTTAGTAGTAAATTTATGTCAATAATTTTTGCATTTATTTGTGAAAAAAAAACAGAAATTTGGCGAACATTGTGAAAATTTCACAATTTTCAAATTTTGAATTTTTATTGTTAAACCAGAGCTATGTGACACAAAATAGTTAAGAAATAACATTACCCACATGTCTACTTTACATTAGCACAATTTTAGAAACAAAATTTTTTTTTTGCTAGATAGTTCTAAGGGTTAAAATTTGACCACCAATTTCTCATTTTACAGCAAAATTTACAAAACCATTTTTTTTAGGGAGCACCTCACATTTGAAGTCAGTTTGAGGGGTCTATATGGCTGAAAATACCCCAAACTGACACCATTCTAAAAACTGCACCCCTCAAGGTGCCCAAAACCACATTCAAGAAGTCTATTAACCCTTCAGGTGTTGCACAGCAGCGGAAGCAACATGGAAGGAAAAAATAAACATTTAACTTTTTAGTCACAAAAATATTTTAGCAACAATTTTTTTTATTTTACCCAGGGTAAAAGGAAAAACGGGACCCTAAAAGTTGTGGTCCAATTTGTCCTGAGTATGCTGATATCCTATATGTGGTGGGAACCACTGTTTGGGCACACAACAGGGCTCAAAAGGGAAGGAGCGCCATTTGACTTTTTGAATGAAAAGTTGGCTCCAATCTTTAGTGGACACCATGTCACGTTTGGAGAGCCCCTGTGTGCCTAAAGATTGGAGCTCCCCAACAAATGACCACATTTTGGAAACTAGACCCCCCAAGGAATTTGTATAGATGCATAGTGAGCACTTTAAATCCCCAAGTGCTTCCCAAATTGATCCGTAAAAATAAAAAGTACTTTTTTTCGCAAAAAAGTGTAACCTCAATTTTTTTTCATTTTCACATGGGCAGCAGGTTAAAATGGGTTGTAAAATTTGTTGGGCAATTTCTCCTGACTACACCAATACCTAACATGTGGAGGTAATCCACTGTTGGGGCACACGGCAAGGCTCAGAAGGGAAAGAGCGCCATTTGACTTTTTGAATGAAAAATTAGCTCCAATCGTTCGCCGACACCATGTCGTGTTTGGAGAGCACCTGTATGCCTAAACATTGGAGCTCCCCCACAAGTGACCCCATTTTTCAAACTAGACCCCCCAAGGAACTTATCTAGATGTGTGGTGAGCACTTTGAACCTCTAAGTGCTTCACAGAAGTTTATAACGCAGAGCCGTGAAAATAAAAAATCATTTTTTACCTCAAAAATGATTTTTTAGGCCGCAATTTATTATTTCACAAGGATAATAGGAGAAATTGGACCCCAAAAGTTGTTGTCCTGAGTACTCTGATACCCCATATGTGGAGGTAATCCACTATTTGGGCAGACGGCAGGGCTCGGAAGGGAAGTAGTGATGTTTTTAAATGCAGACTCTGATTTCATTGTCCGTGGGCATCACGTTGCGTTTGCAGAGCCCTTGATGTGCCTAAACAGTAGAAATCTCCCACAAATGACCCCATTTTGGAAACTAGACCCCCCAAGGAACTTATCTAGATGTGTAGTGAACACTTTAAACCCCTGAAGTTTATAACGCAGAGCCGTGAAAATAAAAAATCATTTTTCTTTCCTCAAAAATGATTTTTTAGCCCTCAATTTTTTTATTTTCACAAGGGTGAAAGGAAATGTTGTTGTCCAGTTTGTCCTGAGTATGCTGGTACCCCATATGTGGGGGTAAACCACTGTTTTGGCACACTTTGGGGTTCAGAAGGGAGGGAGCACAGTTGACTTTTTGAACACAAGATTGGCTGGAATCAATAGTGGCGCCATGTTGCGTTTGGAGACCTCCTGATGTGCCTAAACAGTGGAAACCTTCAATTATAACTCCAACACTAACCCCAACACGTCCCTAACGCAAATCACAACCCTTACCCTAACCACAACCTTAATCCCAACCATAACCCTAAAAACAAGCCTAACCCTAATCCCAACCCTAAGGCTATGTTCCCACGTTGTGGATTTCTGAGCGGAGCATTCCGCACTGTTATTGAAAAATTCGCAGGTAAAACGCACTGCGTTTTACCTGCGGATTTACCGTGGATTTCCAGTGTTTTCTGTGTGGATTTCACCTGCGAATTCCTATACAGGAATAGGTGTAAAACGCTACGGAGTCTGCACAAAGAATTGACATACTGCAGAAAATACCGAGCGGTATTTTCTGCACCATGGGCACAGCGGATTTGGTTTTCCATAGGTTTCCATGGTACTGTAAACATGATGGAAAACTGCTATTAATCTACAGCGGCCAATTCGCTGTGGATCCGCAGCCAAATCCGCACCATGTGCACATAGCCTAATTCTAACCCTAACCGTAACCCTAATTGCAACCCTAACCCTAATTGCAACCCTAACCCTAGTTATAACCCTAACCCTAGTTCTAACCCTAACCCTTGTGGAAAAATAAAATTAAATATATTTTCTTTATGTTCCCTACCTATGGGGGGTGATAAAGGGGGGTTTATTTACTGTTTTTATATTTTGATCACTGTGATATGATCTATCACAGTGATCAAAATGAATGAACGAATCTGCTGGCCTGCATATTCGGCGGGCGCACTGCACATGCGCCTGCCATTTTGGAAGATGGCGGCACCCATGCAGAAGATGGAAGGATACCGGGAGGGACACTGGAGGTTGGTAAGTATGGAGGGGTGGGATCAGAGCATAGCGGGGTGGGATCGGAGTACGGGGGGAGCAGACAGGAGGACAAAGGGGAGCAGAGGAGAGGACGGAGGGGAGCAGATTGGTGGCGGGGGCAGATCGCAATCTCCAGCCATGGCCGATGATATTGCAGCATCGGCCATGGCTGGATTGTAATATTTCACCAATATTACAATTGCTGTGATTGAAAGTGAAATGTCACTTTCAACAGCCAATCAGAGCGATCGTAGCCACAGGGGGGGTTAAGCCACCCCCTGGGTTTAAGTACCACACCCCCTGTCCCTGCATGTCGGGTGAAATTTCAATTAACCCTTTCACCTGATCTGCAGGGACGCGATCTTGCCATGATGCCACATAGGCATCACAGGTCGGATTGGCACAGACTTTCATGACTCCTACGTGGCGTCACAGGTCAGGAAGGGGTTAAAGGCTTTAATAGTAGAGAACTTAGGTTAGAGGATGAGAAACCCAACACTTGGAGATACAGTAAAATGAAATACTGACAATTGTGGTTCAGGATAATACAATGTACCCAAGAATGACACAATGACACTTGGAGTACAGGGTAATAACACAATGAGATTTTGGGTACAGGACAATTGCAGACAATTGTGGTTCAGGATAATACAATGTACCCAAGAATGACACAATGACACTTGGAGTACAGGGTAATAACACAATGAGATTTTGGGTACAGGACAATTACTTTGTGGGATTATGTCTTGGTGTTCTTGTATTTTCAGGTCTTTTCTGCCCTGTTTTAAATTGGATCCCTGCATGGAGGTCGTCTCCCCAGTTCTACCACAAGTTAGTATGTCAAAAAACATTAATATGAATCTGCAAAAACCCTAGTCCATGGTACATTGCCCCCTATGCTGCTGGCTGGCATGTCATCCTGGATATGGCCGCCCATCACTATAATCCTGGATATGGCCCACCAGTCACTACATGCAACCTGAAATCACACACAGTCCCCCAGTCACTAAATCCCCCCTGCAGGCGCACACACAGCCCCCCTTCAGGCACACACATATCCCCCCAGTCACCATATGCCCCCTGCAGGCACACACATAGCTCCCCTTCAGGCACACACATAGTCCCACAGTCACTACATGCCCCCTGCAGGGACACACATAGCCCCTCAGTCACTACATGCCCCCCTGCAGGCACACACATAGTGTAGTGACTGTGGGGGCTATGTGTGTGCCTGCAGGGGGGCATATTCATGATGGGAGGAGGGGGAGTGCAGGCACATGTAATATGCACTGTTCCCCTGTCCAGCAACTCAGAGCGGCTTCAGCACTGAGGTGATGGACAGCAGGTGCACTGAATATTACATGAGTCTAATGAGCAGGAGCACAGGACCTCCTGCTGTCTCTGCTGCAGCCAGGCCACTCCAGCCCCTGACACCACTTCAGAGCCGCCCCACCTCCTCTACAGCACAGCACACAGATTTGGATTATAAGTCGCACCCCCCACTTCCCCCAAAATTTGGGGAACAAAAGTGCACCTTATAAGCCAAAAAATATGGTACATGATATAGCTGCAAGCATGTATGAGATAAAAAACTAGTTATTATTTGTTTTATTGTTGTAAAAAGTATACACATAATTAAATGGGTGTATTTGTGCCGCCATCACTGCACCCAAAGTCAATTATACCCCGGAAATACAAGAACATCAATTTTAAACCTAAAAGACACAGGTTTGGAGAAACATGACTTGCATTGAGAACAACTTTTCCCTTTTAGATGAATATAAAGATGACACAAGGAAGAAAAACATTTGAATTACATTCAAGTTTTATTGAAATAACAAGTTTGGCAAAATTATCAATATATACAGAGGATTTAAGTATCTTCAGTTTCAGCTCATGGTACTAAGTCCAGATGCCGATGTGTTCATAAACAAGATGCTTTGGGGGAAACTGGCAGAGAGAGTTCATACAGATTGGATCCAGAATTCGTTTTCAAAATTCTGTTGCCTCCGGTTCTTCTGTCTTCTCCATCAGCAAGGAAATGATTTCATCTGACGGAAAAGGATAAAATATAGATATTACACCACTATGAAATGCAGCAATAGGCAATACTCTGCTAAATGTACCTATTTTTATAAATTAAACTGGAAAAATCTGAGTTTTTCGGAAATGGCCATGTTTTAGAAATCATTGGCATCAATAATAATAAAAGTTTTAAGATCTATTCTACCCCAAACTCATCCCGATCAATGCTGGCTCATATTTTGTGCAGTAGATTATAAGATTTGAGCTTGCAGAAAAAAATCACAATAAATAAAAGTTAACATCAAGTTGGTCATGACTCTTTACCATTTGTCCCAAGAACAGATATAGGATATCTGGAGACCCTGTTAATGAATGGTGAAGTGCATTGTCCTCTTACCTGTTACTTTTTCTATGATCCATCTTGGCGTTCTTAAATATCCGGTCTTGGATTTCCTTGAGGTGACCAGGATAGTCCATGAAAATATTGCTTTGCAGACGGCAGTTGTAGCAGAGATGTGATATGATACCTTCCTCATGTTCCACCATCATCCTTCTGTTATTGCTCATTGACGTGTCCGAATAAGAAATTATTGCTTCTGAGTTTCCTAATGTGCATCTTTCTGGTAGATGCAGGAGACCACCATCAGAGAAGGATGGGTCTTCTCTCAGCCTGACCATGAAAGACCAGTTCCCGGTCCAAAAGCCAAAAAAATTTCGGATCTTGGTTGGACCTTTCAACACGGTACAGAATCAGCTCAAGTATTCAGCGACCTCCATCCCTGTTGTATGAGGATTTTGCACTGATACTATCACTTCTGTTTCCTTTATATTAGTGGAGCAGTCAGAGGAGACAGATTCTGGTCTTGATAATTTATCCATTTTCTGTTCCTCCCAATGATAGATGTATGGCAGAAGATTTCAGAAGGGTCTTCTCCAGAAGAATGTATGAGGGAAGAGCAAAGGCCCCAATTTATATCAGACTGGGGAGGGGCTCATGGATTTCCTGTCAATGTCTTCACTATCTTGGGTGTCAGGTAGAGTAAATCTGATTTACATAACAAAAGTCTATTCAGTAGGTGAAGAACTCACACAAAACTTCTCAGAAAAGAGCTTCCCTCCAAATCTCTCCCCATGGTCATATGTCTGGATATACATTTATCTATTTATCTGTAATGTATCTCATATTTTATCATTTCACACATTTAGCTTTCCTGTTGACTATTTACTAAGTAATCATTTACCTGTGTATACATTTTCAAAACTAATATAATTAATTTGTAACATAGTAACATAGTAACATAGTAACATAGTTAGTAAGGCCGAAAAAAGACATTTGTCCATCCAGTTCAGCCTATATTCCATCATAATAAATACCCAGATCTACGTCCTTCTACAGAACCTAATAATTGTATGATACAATATTGTTCTGCTCCAGGAAGACATCCAGGCCTCTCTTGAACCCCTCGACTGAGTTCGCCATCACCACCTCCTCAGGCAAGCAATTCCAGATTCTCACTGCCCTAACAGTAAAGAATCCTCTTCTATGTTGGTGGAAAAACCTTCTCTCCTCCAGACGCAAAGAATGCCCCCTTGTGCCCGTCACCTTCCTTGGTATAAACAGATCCTCAGCGAGATATTTGTATTGTCCCCTTATATACTTATACATGGTCATTAGATCGCCCCTCAGTCGTCTTTTTTCTAGACTAAATAATCCTAATTTCGCTAATCTATCTGGGTATTGTAGTTCTCCCATCCCCTTTATTAATTTTGTTGCCCTCCTTTGTACTCTCTCTAGTTCCATTATATCCTCCCTGAGCACCGGTGCCCAAAACTGGACACAGTACTCCATGTGCGGTCTAACTAGGGATTTGTACAGAGGCAGTATAATGCTCTCATCATGTGTATCCAGACCTCTTTTAATGCACCCCATGATCCTGTTTGCCTTGGCAGCTGCTGCCTGGCACTGGCTGCTCCAGGTAAGTTTATCATTAACTAGGATCCCCAAGTCCTTCTCCCTGTCAGATTTACCCAGTGGTTTCCCGTTCAGTGTGTAATGGTGATATTGATTCCCTCTTCCCATGTGTATAACCTTACATTTATCATTGTTAAACCTCATCTGCCACCTTTCAGCCCAAGTTTCCAACTTATCCAGATCCATCTGTAGCAGAATACTATCTTCTCTTGTATTAACTGCTTTACATAGTTTTGTATCATCTGCAAATATCGATATTTTACTGTGTAAACCTTCTACCAGATCATTAATGAATATGTTGAAGAGAACAGGTCCCAATACTGACCCCTGCGGTACCCCACTGGTCACAGCGACCCAGTTAGAGACTATACCATTTATAACCACCCTCTGCTTTCTATCACTAAGCCAGTTACTAACCCATTTACACACATTTTCCCCCAGACCAAGCATTCTCATTTTGTGTACCAACCTCTTGTGCGGCACGGTATCAAACGCTTTGGAAAAATCGAGATATACCACGTCCAATGACTCACCGTGGTCCAGTCTATAGCTTACCTCTTCATAAAAACTGATTAGATTGGTTTGACAGGAGCGATTTCTCATAAACCCATGCTGATATGGAGTTAAACAGTTATTCTCATTGAGATAATCCAGAATAACATCCCTCAGAAACCCTTCAAATATTTTACCAACAATAGAGGTTAGACTTACTGGCCTATAATTTCCAGGTTCACTTTTAGAGCCCTTTTTGAATATTGGCACCACATTTGCTATGCGCCAGTCCTGCGGAACAGACCCTGTCGCTATAGAGTCACTAAAAATAAGAAATAATGGTTTATCTATTACATTACTTAGTTCTCTTAGTACTCGTGGGTGTATGCCATCCGGACCCGGAGATTTATCTATTTTAATCTTATTTAGCCGGTTTCGCACCTCTTCTTGGGTTAGATTGGTGACCCTTAATATAGGGTTTTCATTGTTTCTTGGGATTTCACCTAGCATTTCATTTTCCACCGTGAATACCGTGGAGAAGAAGGTGTTTAATATGTTAGCTTTTTCCTCGTCATCTACAACCATTCTTTCCTCACTATTTTTTAAGGGGCCTACATTTTCAGTTTTTATTCTTTTACTATTGATATAGTTGAAGAACAGTTTGGGATTAGTTTTACTCTCCTTAGCAATGTGCTTCTCTGTTTCCTTTTTGGCAGCTTTAATTAGTTTTTTAGATAAAGTATTTTTCTCCCTATAGTTTTTTGGAGCTTCAATGGTGTCATCCTGCTTTAGTAGTGCAAATGCTTTCTTTTTACTGTTAATTGCCTGTCTTACTTCTTTGTTTAGCCACATTGGGTTTTTCCTATTTCTAGTCCTTTTATTCCCACAAGGTATAAACCGCTTACACTGCCTATTTAGGATGTTCTTAAACATTTCCCATTTATTATCTGTATTCTCATTTCTGAGGATATTGTCCCAGTCTACCAGATTAAGGGCATCTCTAAGCTGTTCAAACTTTGCCTTCCTAAAGTTCAATGTTTTTGTGACTCCCTGACAAGTCCCCCTAGTGAAAGACAGGTGAAACTGCACAATATTGTGGTCGCTATTTCCTAAATGCCCAACCACCTGCAGATTTGTTATTCTGTCAGGTCTATTAGATAGTATTAGGTCTAAAAGTGCTGCTCCTCTGGTTGGATTCTGCACCAATTGTGAAAGATAATTTTTCTTGGTTATTAGCAGAAACCTGTTGCCTTTATGGGTTTCACAGGTTTCTGTTTCCCAGTTAATATCCGGGTAGTTAAAGTCCCCCATAACCAGGACCTCATTATGGGTTGCAGCTTCATCTATCTGCTTTAGAAGTAGACTTTCCATGCTTTCTGTTATATTTGGGGGTTTGTAACAGACCCCAATGAGAATTTTGTTACCATTTTTCCCTCCATGAATTTCAACCCATATGGACTCGACATCCTCATTCCCTTCGCTAATATCCTCCCTTAAAGTGGACTTTAGACAAGACTTTACATAGAGACAAACCCCTCCTCCTCTCCGATTTTTACGATCCTTTCTAAACAGACTGTAACCCTGTAAGTTAACTGCCCAGTCATAGCTTTCATCTAACCATGTCTCGGTTATTCCCACTATGTCAAAGTTACCTGTAGATATTTCTGCTTCTAGTTCTTCCATCTTGTTTGTCAGGCTTCTGGCGTTTGCGAGCATGCAGTTTAGAGGATTTTGTTTTGTTCCAATCTCCTCACTGTGGATTGTTTTAGAAATGTTCTTACCTCCCTTCTGAGTATGTTTTCCTGGGTCGTCTTTGTTCGAGTCTAATGTTTTTCTTCCCGTCCCCTCTTCTTCTAGTTTAACGCCCTCCTGATGAGTGTAGCGAGTCTTCTGGCGAATGTGTGTTTCCCAGGTTTGTTGAGGTGTAGTCCGTCTCTGGCGAGGAGTCCATCATACCAGTAATTCACACCGTGGTCCAGGAATCCAAATCCTTGTTGTCTGCACCATCGTCTTAGCCAGTACTTCTGTACTTTTGTACTTTTGTACTTCTCTCTATCGTGCATCAGTATTTAGGGGATTTATTCATCAGAGGAGCTTTTAGAAAAATGTATAGATAGATCTAAAAAATGTAAAATAATTCCGAATATCTTCAAAATTTCACATAATAATAATTTGCTATACTTCTATCAGTTGTCAAAAACAAACATAAAAGATTCCGATACACAGTGCAGACTGACCAACAGTACAAGAAATGTGTCTTTGGTTGCAGACCCTCCTGATAAAAGTTCCACTTCTCCTCCGTACAAGACCCTAGTATATATTAATGTAGATATGTGGTGTTTGCATTTTCTGTATGTATTTGTCCATATATATTTAATGATAAATATATAGACAGCTTTCCAGGTCAATGAGGTGCAAAATTAATTAATAATTCAATAGTGATCATAATTCACATTTATACCTCCATAAAAGTACAAGTGACTGCAGAAATAATATAAATCAGCATAATACATGAAATAAACAGAAATACATATAGATATGCATCATATAAGATGTGAAGTGCATGAATTCAGAATGATGCTCAAGAGTAAGAATAATTAAGGAAGATGACACCCAACCAAATATAAACATCTAACAAAATAAGTGATGTGTGAATTTATAACAGATATTTGAAATGTTTGCCCAGTTTGGTGCAGCCATTACTCTCTAAAACCTATAATCCAGTATTAAGTTCTAATTTTCATTTGTATGAGTGCAGAATTGTTAGATGTATAATCCAGTCAATAATTTGGAAAGACGATATATATGAATCTTGGGTAGAAGATCAAAGACCTAAAACATTATACAATTAGGTCTTTTTATTGTCTCCTGCATAATGTCCATATTTCTCAGTAAAAATATTTATTTGGTTAGGGTCCTACACTAATAAATATCATTTTTTTTTATCAAGGACACATCTTTCTTTCTTTCTTTGTATCATCTCTGGTGTAATCATTCTTGATAATGACATACTATCTGAATGTACATTAATCGGTTATGAAAGGGATTTACTGAGGTCTCCAGCACATGCATTACCAGAACTTACTGCAGTATTTCCCAACAAAATGCTTTTGCATGTCTTAATATATTTTATGAAAAGATTTTTATGTTAAGCGGTAATTTTTTTTTAATAAAGGGTACCGCCAAGGGGTACAATTTAGTGGCTAACCCACAATTTCAGCTGGGTTCTGAGTTTGTTGTGGGATGTAGATAACATTTTCCTCATATTGATGAGAAATTTCATAATCATTGGATTCTTTACTGTTACCAGACTTGACATGACTTCTGCTCAGTTCTAAATGAATATCAACACAGTTCTAACTATTTACCTTTCCTCTATTTCATTTCTATTTACCCACCTATATCATGTACATTTGTCAAGGAAGAGACAGGACACCATCATATGTTGAGTTTGGACAAGGGTTATGAAATTTATATGGGGATCTTCAACTTACTTTGAATCCATTTCATTTCTAACACGCTCCTGATACAATTAATTTGTCCTGGGCCTCTTAACACTGACATCTACATATAAAATGCCCTGTGTATACAGTTGGCTTGGGTGGATCCTGAGTTTGTGCTCATTTCTATTCATGTAAAATTCGTGATGTGTTTACAAAACTTCCCAAAGATGTGACCTCTGCAGACTCCATTGTTTCCCATGGATAATACAACTAGGTCACTTGGATAATAACAACAGTGGCCTCCATTATTTTAATAGTGAACTAATACATGTATCCTATACTAATGTGACCAAAACTGGACAGTTTTTTGGAAATAGCAATGAATACAAAGTATTTCATCCTGAACTTAAATTATAGATCAACAATACAGAAATATAATGTTATTTTTTATCTTTCTTTATCACTCTGATGTATAGATTTATTTATTAAAAATAAAGTGACAAATGACATCATCTGCTTCAAATCTGTATCAATATCTCAAATCTGTTTATTCATCTATACTATGTAACTGGTCTATTAATTTTTCTTTATCTCCCTATCTTAGTAGATTTATGAAGCGTCTTTAACAAGTAGAGAACAATTTCATCAACATTTGGGGGTAGAAGTGATTGACGCTGACACTTGGAGGTATAGGATAAAAAAGAACCAGACAAATGGGGTCCTGAATAATGACACAAACTTGGGGTACAAGATAATGATGCTTACACGCGGGGGATAGGATAAAAAAACACGCTTAGGTAAAATGTGTAAAAATCATCTAATATAAGTGATGTATGAATGTATAATGACTATTTATCAAGTGTTTCCATACTTTTGAAGCCATTACTCTTTCTTATACCTATAGTACAGGTTTAAGTTATATTCATTTGTATGACAGAAGAATCACACAAGGATGTGAGTGTATTGTCTCCTGAATGGGGTCCATATTTTCCAGTAAAGCTATTTACCACGGCAGAATTCCATGCCATCTTTTATCAAGCACTTATCTGCCTTTTACTATAATCTTGGGTCTAAAAATTGTTGATCACGAAATACAAATTATCATACGTTTATTCATTTTGAAAGGGGTTGCCTAAAGTTGTGGCACACTCACTAACGGAAATTATAGCAATAATTTATTGCCTCTCTTGATAATTGTTTTTTATGGGAATATCTTTATAAAAATGTTTGTGATTTTTTTTTTGTTCAATAAAGGGAAACCACTATGGGCGGATTATAATGAGGGAAATCTGCACTACTACCCAGTGTCCATGCTCCCATTGCTAGATGACCCTAACATCACATTGTGTGGTGACTAGTGTTGAGCATTCCGATACCGCAAGTATCAGGTATCGGCCGATACTTGCGGTATCGGAATTCCGATACCGAGTTCCGATACTTTTGTGGTATCGGGAATCGGTATCGGATCCATATTAATGTGTAAAATAAAGAATTAAAATAAAAAATATTGATATACTTACCTCTCCGGAGGCCCCTGGACATCACCGCTGGTAAGCGGCAGCCTTCTTTGTTTAAAATGAGCGCGTTTAGGGACTTCCATTACGTCACGGCTTCTGATTGGTCGCGTGCCGCTCATGTGACTGCCACGCGACCAATCAGAAGCCGCGACGTCATTCTCAGGCTCAAAACTCCTCATTCTAGGAATTTAGGACCTGAGAATGACGTCGCGGCTTCTGATTGGTCGCGTGGCGGCCACATGAGCGGCACGCGACCAATCAGAAGCCGCAACGTCATTCTCAGGTCCTAAACGTGCTCATTTTAAGCAAAGAAGGCTGCCGGTTATCAGCGGTGATGTCCAGGGGCCTCCGGAGAGGTAATTATATCAATATTTTTTATTTTAATTCTTTATTTTACACATTAATATGGATCCCAGGGCCTGAAGGAGAGTTTCCTCTCCTTCAGACCCTGGGAACCATCAGGATACCTTCCGATACTTGGTGTCCCATTGACTTGTATTGGTATTGGGTATCGGTATCGGCGATATCCGATACTTTTCGGGTATCAGCCGATACTATCCGATACCGATACTTTCAAGTATCGGATGGTATCGCTCAACACTAGTGGTGACCACATCTCAGAGCAGTTTGTGAATAATCTGTAGGTTACAAATGTTCAGTACACCCCTAGATGAATTCCTTGAGGGGTGTATGGGGTCCCTTGTGGGGGGTTCTGCTGTTTTGGTACCCACAGGCTCTGTAAATAAGGCATGGTGTCTGCAAACTATTCCAGACAAATTTACTTTCCAAATACCAAATGTCGCTTCTTCCCTCCAAGCCTTGCCTTGTGATCAAACAGAACTTTTTGACTACATGTCCATTTAAATCTGAAGAGGTCCCTAAGGAAACAGGTTTTATAAATTTCTTAAAAGTTGAGTAGCAATTGCTAATTTTTCAACAGATCTAACATCCTAACCAAATAAAATTACATTTGAAAAAATATGCACATGTAACATAGACATATGAGAAATGTTGTTTATTATTATTTTGTACACCATGACTAACTACTTAAGGATATAAAGATTGAAAGTTTGAAAATTGCTACTTTTACACAAATTTTCACAAGAATTTACATTTTTTTATCACAATTAAAAGCAAAACATATCGACCTTAACTTCCCACTAACATAAAATACAAAGTGTCATAAAAAAATAATCTCAGAATCACTGATATACGTTAGTCTTCCAGAGTTGTCACAACATGAAGTGACACTGGTCTGCTTTAAAAAAAAAAATGTGGCCTGGTCATCAGGGTTAAAATTGTCTCCTTCAGTAAGAGGTTCACTAAGAGATGAAAGAAATCAGACTGGTTTGGGGTGTATTGTCCTGTGATACAACTATTTGTTCAATTGAATAATAGTGAATAGCCCTGTTCATGAAATACAACAGACTGCAAAGGTAACACTTCTGGTTGGTAAAATATTTGAAGGGTTTCTGAGGGATGTTATTCTGGATTATCTCAATGAGAATAACTGTTTAACTCCATATCAGCATGGGTTTATGAGAAATCGCTCCTGTCAAACCAATCTAATCAGTTTTTATGAAGAGGTAAGCTATAGGCTGGACCACGGTGAGTCATTGGACGTGGTATATCTCGATTTTTCCAAAGCGTTTGATACCGTGCCGCACAAGAGGTTGGTACACAAAATGAGAATGCTTGGTCTGGGGGAAAATGTGTGTAAATGGGTTAGTAACTGGCTTAGTGATAGAAAGCAGAGGGTGGTTATAAATGGTATAGTCTCTAACTGGGTCGCTGTGACCAGTGGGGTACCACAGTGGTCAGTATTGGGACCTGTTCTCTTCAACATATTCATTAATGATCTGGTAGAAGGTTTACACAGTAAAATATCGATATTTGCAGATGATACAAAACTATGTAAAGCAGTTAATACAAGAGAAGATAGTATTCTGCTACAGATGGATCTGGATAAGTTGGAAACTTGGGCTGAAAGGTGGCAGATGAGGTTTAACAATGATAAATGTAAGGTTATACACATGGGAAGAGGGAATCAATATCACCATTACACACTGAGCGGGAAACCACTGGGTAAATCTGACAGGGAGAAGGACTTGGGGATCCTAGTTAATGATAAACTTACCTGGAGCAGCCAGTGCCAGGCAGCAGCTGCCAAGGCAAACAGGATCATGGGGTGCATTAAAAGAGGTCTGGATACACATGATGAGAGCATTATACTGCCTCTGTACAAATCCCTAGTTAGACCGCACATGGAGTACTGTGTCCAGTTTTGGGCACCGGTGCTCATGAAGGATATAATGGAACTAGAGAGAGTACAAAGGAGGGCAACAAAATTAATAAAGGGGATGGGAGAACTACAATACCCAGATAGATTAGCGAAATTAGGATTATTTAGTCTAGAAAAAAGACGACTGAGGGGCGATCTAATAACCATGTATAAGTATATAAGGGGACAATACAAATATCTCGCTGAGGATCTGTTTATACCAAGGAAGGTGACGGGCACAAGGGGGCATTCTTTGCGTCTGGAGAAGAGAAGGTTTTTCCACCAACATAGAAGAGGATTCTTTACTGTTAGGGCAGTGAGAATCTGGAATTGCTTGCCTGAGGAGGTGGTGATGGCGAACTCAGTCGAGGGGTTCAAGAGAGGCCTGGATGTCTTCCTGGAGCAGAACAATATTGTATCATACAATTATTAGGTTCTGTAGAAGGACGTAGATCTGGGTATTTATTATGATGGAATATAGGCTGAACTGGATGGACAAATGTCTTTTTTCGGCCTTACTAACTATGTTACTATGTTACTATGTTACTATGTTCTGTGGAGCTTTGTAATTTCATCAGCTACTCAGCATTAGTAGAGACAAGCACATACTAAAGGTACCTTCACACTGAACAACATTACAATGATAACGATAGCGATCCGTGACGTTGCAGCGTCCTGGATAGCGATATCGTTGTGTTTGACATGCAGCAGCGATCTGGATCCTGCTGTGACATCGCTGGTCGGAGCTAGAAGGCCAGAACTTTATTTCGTCGCTGGATCACCCGCTGACATCGCTGGATCGGCATGTGTGATGCCGACCCAGCGATGTGTTCACTGGTAACCAGGGTAAATATCGGGTTACTAAGCGCAGGGCCGCGCTTGGTAACCCAATGTTTACCCTGGTTACCATTGTAAATGTAAAAAAAAAAAACACTACATACTTACATTCTGGTGTCTGGTCACGTCCCTCGCCTTCAGCTTCCTGCACTGACTGTGAGCGCCGGCCGTAAAGCACAGCGGTGACGTCACTGCTGTGCTCTGCTTTACGGCCGGCCGGTGCTCACAGTCGGTGCGGGAAGCTGACGGCAAGGGACGTGACAGACAACGGAATGTAAGTATGTAGTGTTTTTTTTTTTACATTTACAATGGTAACCAGGGTAAACATCAGGTTACTAAGCGCGGCCCTGCACTTAGTAACCCGATGTTTACCCTGGTTACCCGGGGACTTCGGCATCGTTGGTCGCTGGAGAGCTGTCTGTGTGACAGCTCTCCAGCGACCACCCAAGGACTTTCCAACGATCACGGCCAGGTCGTATCGCTGGTCTTGATCGTTGGAAAGTTGCTGCGTGTGATGGTACCCTAAGGACCACCTAAGCCAACTGTGAACACAGGACATTTGTTATGTAAATGACAGGGTTAATTGTATAAAAAGCCACATGAAATTAAATGGATACAAATAATTTCAAGATCCCCATTTATATTTTGTAATCCTTTCCAACTCAGCAAAATGTGATCACTATCTAATATAAATGAAGGAGTCCTGATTCCTTGACAAGATACACATGAGTGTGTAAATAGATATAAAATAGAAAACAGTTAATTAGTTAGAACTTAACCCCTTAGTGACAGAGCCAATTTGGTACTTAATGACCAAGCCAATTTTTGCAATTCTGACCACTGTCACTTTATGAGGTTATAACTCTAGAACGCTTCAACGGATCCCGCTGATTCTGAGATTGTTTTTTCGTGACATATTGTACTTCATGTTAGTGGTAACATTTCTTCGATATTACTTGCGATTATTTATGAAAAAAATGGAAATATGGCGAAAATTTTTAAAATTTTGCAATTTTCAAACTTTGTATTTTTATGCCCTTAAATCAGAGAGATATGTCACAAAAAATAGTTAATAAATAACATTTCCCACATGTCTACTTTACATCAGCACAATTTTGGAAACAAAATTTTTTTTTGTCAGGGAGTTATAAGGGTTAAAAGTTGACCAGCAATTTCTCATTTTTACAACACCATTTTTTTTAGGGACCACATCACATTTGAAGTCATTTTGAGGAGTCTATATGATAGAAAATAATGAAGTGTGACACCATTCTAAAAACTACACCCCTCAAGGTTCTCAAAACCACATTCAAGAAGTTTATTAACCCTTTACGTGCTTCACAGGAACTGAAACAATGTGGAAGGAAAAAATGAACATTTAACTTTTTTTTGCAAACATCTTAATTCAGAACCATTTTTTTTATTTTCACAAGTGTAAAAACAGAAATGTAACCATAAATCTTGTTATGCAATTTCTCCTGAATACGCCAATACCCCATATGTGGGGGTAAACCACTGTTAGGGCGCACCGCAGAACTTAGAAGTGAAGGAGCGCCGTTTGACTTTTTCAATGCAGAATTGGCTGGAATTGAGATCGGACGCCATGTCACGTTTAGAGAGCCCCTGATGTGCCTAAACAGTGGAAACTCCCCACAAGTGACACCATTTTGGAAACTAGACCCCTTAAGGAACTTATCTAGATGTGTGGTGAGCACTTTGAACCCCCAAGTGCTTCACAGAAGTTTATAACGTAGAGCCGTGAAAATAAAAAATCGCTTTTGTTTACACAAAAATGATCTTTTCACCCACAAATTCTTATTTTCACAAGGGTAACAGGAGAAATTAGACCACAAAAGTTGTTGTGCGATTTCTCCTGAATACGTCGATACCCCATATGTGAGGGTAAACCACTGTTTGGGCGCACCGCAGAGCTTGGAAGTGAAAGAGCGCCGTTTTACTTTTTCAATGTTGAATTGGCTGGAATTGAGATTGGACGCCATGTCGCGTTTGGAGAGCCCCTGATGTGCCTAAACAGTGGAAACCCCCCACAAGTGACACCATTTTGGAAACTAGACCCCTTAAGGAACTTATCTAGATGTGTGGCAAGCACTTTGAACCCCCATGTGCTTCACAGAAGTTTATAACGTAGAGCCGTGAAAAAAAAAATCGAATTTTTTCTACAAAAATGATATTTTTGCCCACAAATTTTTATTTTCACAAGGGTAACAGGAGAAGTTAGACCACAAAAGTTGTTGTGCAATTTCTCCTGAGTACGCTGATACCCAATATGTGGGGGTAAACAGCTGTTAGGGCGCACCGCAGAGCTTGGAAGAGAAGGAGTGCCGTTTTACGTTTTCAATGCAGAATTGGCTGGAATTGAGATTGGACGCCATGTCGCGTTTGGAGAGCCCCTGATGTGCCTAAACAGTGGAAACCCCCCACAAGTGACACCATTTTGGAAACTAGACCCCTTAAGGAACTTATCTAGATGTGTGGCGAGCACTTTGAACCCCCATGTGCTTCACAGAAGTTTATAACGTAGAGCCGTGAAAAAAAAAATTGCATTTTTTCTACAAAAATGATCTTTTTGCCCACAAATTTTTATTTTCACAAGGGAAACAGGAGAAATTAGACCACTAAAGTTGTTGTGCAATTTCTCCTGAGTACGTCGATACCCAATATGTGGGGGTAAACCACTGTTTGGGCGCACCGCAGAGCTTGGAAGAGAAAGAGTGCCGTTTTACTTTTTCAATGTAGAATTGGCTGGAATTGAGATCGGACGCCATGTCGCGTTTGGAGAGCCCCTGATGTGCCTAAACAGTAGAAATCCCCCACAGATGTGTGGTGAGAACCTTGAATGCCCAAGTGCTTCACAGAAGTTTATAATGCAGAGCCGTGAAAATAAAAAATATTTTTTTTTTCCACAAAAAAGATTTTTTAGCCCCCAAGTTTTTATTTTCACAAGGGTAACAAGAGAAATTGGACCCCAAAAGTTGTTGTCCAATTTGTCCTGAGTATGCTGGTACCCCATATGTGGGGGTAAACCACTGTTTGGGCGCACGGCAGAGCTCGGAAGGAAGGAGCGCCGTTTTGGAATGCAGACTTTGATAGAATGGTCTGCGGGTATTATGTTGCGTTTGCAGAGCCCCTGATGTACCTAACCAGTAGAAACCCTCCACAAGTGACCCCATTTTGGAAACTAGACCCCCCAAGGAACTTATCTAGATGTGTGGTGAAAACTTTGAATGCCCAAGTGCTTCACAGAAGTTTAGAATGCAGAGTCGTGAAAATAAAAAATATTTTTTTTTTCCACAAAAAAGATATTGTAGCCCCCAAGTTTTTATTTTCACAAGGGTAACAGGAGAAATTGGACTGCAATAGTTGTTGTCCAATTTATCCGGAGTACGCTGATGCGCCATATGTGGGGGTAAACCACTGTTTGGGCGCACGGCAGAGCTCGGAAGGGAAGGAGCGCCTTTTTGGAATGCAGACTTTGATAGAATGGTCTGTGGGCATTATGTTGCGATTGCAGAGCCCCTGATGTACCTAAACTGTAGTAACCCCCCACAAGTGACCCCATTTTGGAAACTACACCCCCCAAGGAACTTATCTAGATGTGTGTTGAGAACTTTGAATGCCCAAGTGCTTCACAGAGGTTTAGAATGCAGAGTCGTGAAAATAAAAAATATTTTTTTTTTCCACAAAAAAGATATTGTAGCCCCCAAGTTTTTATTTTCACAAGGGTAACAGGAGAAATTGGACTGCAATAGTTGTTGTCCAATTTATCCCGAGTACGCTGATGCGCCATATGTGGGGGTAAACCACTGTTTGGGCGCACGGCAGAGCTCGGAAGGGAAGGAGCGCCTTTTTGGAATGCAGACTTTGATAGAATGGTCTGTGGGCATTATGTTGCGATTGCAGAGCCCCTGATGTACCTAAACTGTAGTAACCCCCCACAAGTGACCCCATTTTGGAAACTAGACCCCCCAAGGAACTTATATAGATGTGTGGTGAGAACTTTGAATGCCCAAGTGCTTCACAGAAGTTTAGAATGCAGAGTCGTGAAAATAAAAAATATTTTTTTTTCACAAAAAAGATTTTGTAGTCCCCAAGTTTTTATTTTCACAAGGGTAACAAGAGAAATTGGACCCCAGAAGTTGTTGTCCAATTTATCCCGAGTATGCTGATGCCCCATATGTGGGGGTAACCCACTGTTTGGGCGCACGGCAGAGCTCAGAAGGGAGGGAGCACCATTTGACTTTTTGAGCGCAAAATTGGCTGTCGTGTTTGGAGACCCCCTGATGTACCTAAACAGTGGAAACCCCCCAATTCTAGCTCCAACCCTAACCCCAACACACCCCTAACCCTAATCCCAACCTGATCCATAATCCTAATCACTAACCCTAACCATAATCACAACCCTTACCCCAAAACAACCCTAATGTCAACCCTAACCATAACCCTAATCAAAACCCTAAATCCAACACACCCCTAATCCTAATCTCAACCCTAACCTCAAACCTAACCCTAACCCTAATCCCAAGCGTAACCCTAATGCCAACCCTAACCCTAATACCAACCCTAATCCAAACCCTAACCCTAATCCCAACTCTAACCCTAACTTTAGCCCCAACCCTAGCCCTAACTTTAGCCCCAACCCTAACCCTAGCCCTAAGGCTACTTTCACACTTGGGTCGTTTGGCATCCGTCGCAATCTGTCGTTTTGGACAAGAAACGGATCCTGCAGATGTGCCCGCAGGATGCGTTTTTTGCCCATAGACTTGTATTGCCGACGGATCGTGACGGATGGCCACACGTCGCGTCCGTCGTGCACTGGATCAGTTGTGTTTTGGTGGAGCGTCGGCACAAAAAAACGTTCAATGAAACGTTTTTTTGTACGTCACATCTGCCATTTCTGACCGCGCATGCGTGGCCGTAACTCCGCCCCCTCCTCCCCAGGACATAGATTGGGCAGCGGATGCGTTGAAAAACTACAGCTGCTGCCCACGTTGTGCACAATTTTCACAACGTGCGTCGGTATGTCGGGCCGACGCATTGCGACGGCCCCGTACCGACGTAAGTGTGAAAGAAGCCTAACCCTAAATTTAGCCCCAACCCTAACCCTAAATTTAGCCCCAACCCTAACCCTAAATTTAGCCCCAACCCTAGCCCTAACCCTAGCCCTAACCCTAGCCCTAACCCTACCCCTAGCCCTAACCCTAGCCCTACCCCTAACCCTACCCCTACCCCTACCCCTAACCCTAACCCTACCCCTAACCCTACCCCTAACCCTAACCCTAACCCTACCCCTAACCCTACCCCTAACCCTAACCCTACCCCTAACCCTACCCCTAACCCTAACCCTAACCCTAACCCTACCCCTAACCCTACCCCTAACCCTAACCCTACCCCTAACCCTAATTTTAGCCCCAACTGCTGTTCTCCTGCCGGCCGGCAGATGGAGACAGATGGCGGGCGCACTGGGCATGCGTCCGCCATGTTCTTCTGCCAGCGGCCAGGAGGAGCAGCAAGAGGATCCAGGGACCTAGGTGAGTATGCTAGGGTCCCCGAATCCCCCTATTTCTCTGTCCTCTGATGTGCGATCACATCAGAGGACAGAGAATTACACTTTACTTTTTTTTTTTTTTTTTGCGGTCGCCGGTAAACAGTTAATTACCGGCGATCGCAAAACAGGGGTCGGTAATACCGACCCTGATCATGCTCTTTGGGGTCTCGGCTACCCCCAGCAGCCGAGACCCCAAAGATTCTCCCGGTGCCGGCCGGCGGGCGCACTGCGCATGCGCCCGCCATTTTGAAGATGGCGGCGCCCACCGGGAGACACGAGGAGCATCGGGGGAGCTAGGTGAGTATTGGGGGGCCACCTGGGACCCCTTTTCTCTGTCCTCCGATGTGCGATCACATCGGAGGACAGAGAAATTAAAAAGAGATCGCGTATTTTTTATTTTTTTTTGCGATCGCCGGTAAACGGTTAATTACCGGCGATCGCAAATGCGGGGTGGGTTAAAAAACCCCCGAATCATGTTCTCTGGGGTCTCGGCTACCCTCGGCAGCCGAGACCCCGGAGAAAATCGGCCTCTGGGGGGTGCTATGGACTTTTTCCACAGCGCCGTTAATTAACGGCGCTGTGGTTTAAGTACCCTTAGCGGCCGCCGTTAAAAGCCGTATCGGCGGTCGCTAAGGGGTTAAGGTACCTTCACACTGAGCGATATTGCAACGAGAACGACAACGATCTGTGACGTTGTAGCGTCCTGGATAGCGATATCGTTGTGTTTGACACGCAGCAGCGATCCGGATCCTGCTGTGACATCGCTAGTCGTTGCTGAAAGTTCAGAACATTATTTGGTCGTTAGATCAGCCTGAATCGTTGTGTTTGACACGAAAAGCAACGACGCCAGCAACGAGGAAAGGGGTCGTCGCAGCGTCTTGTTGTGGCCAGGTAGGCGTTATACATTGCAAAAGGAGACGCCTTTAAATTTAGCAATGTCGCTCGTAGACAATACAATATGACAAATAGCATAATTCTGTTACCAAATATCAGCGCCCTGATAGCAAACAATACCGTAATGCAATGACAGAAAGTATTAAGAACCGCACAGTGACATAGTATTTAAGTTTTACCAAAATAAAGGATACGCAATTATGTTACATTTCGGAGACCCCATTATATTACATTATAGAAAAGGAGACGCCATCTCTCATAATAGCCTGGGAGGTGGTGTGAACATTATTATAGTAATGTAATTAACACCATACTCCCTAATGCATTCATAGTAACATAGTAACATATTAGTAACATAGTTAGTAAGGCCGAAAAAAGACATTTGTCCATCCAGTTCAGCCTATATTCCATCATAATAAATCCCCAGATCTACGTCCTTCTACAGAACCTAATTGTATGATACAATATTGTTCTGCTCCAGGAAGACATCCAGGCCTCTCTTGAACCCCTCGACTGAGTTCGCCATCACCACCTCCTCAGGCAAGCAATTCCAGATTCTCACTGCCCTAACAGTAAAGAATCCTCTTCTATGTTGGTGGAAAAACCTTCTCTCCTCCAGACGCAAAGAATGCCCCCTTGTGCCCGTCACCTTCCTTGGTATAAACAGATCCTCAGCGAGATATTTGTATTGTCCCCTTATATACTTATACATGGTTATTAGATCGCCCCTCAGTCGTCTTTTTTCTAGACTAAATAATCCTAATTTCGCTAATCTATCTGGGTATTGTAGTTCTCCCATCCCCTTTATTAATTTTGTTGCCCTCCTTTGTACTCTCTCTAGTTCCATTATATCCTTCCTGAGCACCGGTGCCCAAAACTGGACACAGTACTCCATGTGCGATCTAACTAGGGATTTGTACAGAGGCAGTATAATGCTCTCATCATGTGTATCCAGACCTCTTTTAATGCACCCCATGATCCTGTTTGCCTTGGCAGCTGCTGCCTGGCACTGGCTGCTCCAGGTAAGTTTATCATTAACTAGGATCCCCAAGTCCTTCTCCCTGTCAGATTTACCCAGTGGTTTCCCATTCAGTGTGTAATGGTGACATTGATTCCTTCTTCCCATGTGTATAACCTTACATTTATCATTGTTAAACCTCATCTGCCACATTTCAGCCCAAGTTTCCAACTTATCCAGATCCATCTGTAGCAGAATACTATCTTCTCTTGTATTAACTGCTTTACATAGTTTTGTATCATCTGCAAATATCGATATTTTACTGTGTAAACCTTCTACCAGATCATTAATGAATATGTTGAAGAGAACAGGTCCCAATACTGACCCCTGCGGTACCCCACTGGTCACAGCGACCCAGTTAGAGACTATACCATTTATAACCACCCTCTGCTTTCTATCACTAAGCCAGTTACTAACCCATTTACACACAATTTCCCCCAGACCAAGCATTCTCATTTTGTATACCAACCTCTTGTGCGGCACGGTATCAAACGCTTTCGAAAAATCGAGATATACCACGTCCAATGACTCACCGTGGTCCAGCCTATAGCTTACCTCTTCATAAAAACTGATTAGATTGGTTTGACAGGAGCGATTTCTCATAAACCCATGCTGATATGGAGTTAAACAGTTATTCTCATTGAGATAATCCAGAATAACATCCCTCAGAAACCCTTCAAATATTTTACCAACAATAGAGGTAAAGGCCCCTTCACATTAAGCGACGCTGCAGCGATACCGACAAAGATCAGGATCGCTGCAGCGTCGCTGTTTGGTCGCTGGAGAGCTGTCACACAGACCGCTCTCCAGCGACCAACGATGCCGGTAACCAGGGTAAACATCGGGTAACTAAGCGCAGGGCCGCGCTTAGTAACCCGATGTTTACCCTGGTTACCATGCTAAAAGTAAAAAAAAACAAACACTACATACTTACCTACAGCCGTCTGTCCTCCGGCGCTGCGCTCTGCTTCTCTGCTCTCCTCCTGTACTGTCTGTGAGCCGGAAAGCAGAGCGGTGACGTCACCGCTCTGCTTTCCGGCTCACAGCCAGTACAGGAGGAGAGCAGAGCACAGCGCTGGAGGACAGACGGCTGTAGGTAAGTATGTAGTGTTTGTTTTTTTTTACTTTTAGCATGGTAACCAGGGTAAACATCGGGTTACTAAGCGCGGCCCTGCGCTTAGTTACCCGATGTTTACCCTGGTTACCAGTGAAGACATCGCTGGATCGGTGTCACACACGCCGATCCAGCGATGTCAGCAGGAGTCCAGCGACGAAATAAAGTTCTGGACTTTATTCAGCGACCAACGATCTCCCAGCAGGGGCCTGATCGTTGGTCGCTGTCACACATAACGATTTCATTAACGATATCGTTGCTACGTCACAAATAGCAACGATATCGTTAACAATATCGTTATGTGTGAAGGTACCTTTAGACTTACTGGCCTATAATTTCCAGGTTCACTTTTAGAGCCCTTTTTGAATATTGGCAAAAGGTGACGCCTACATTACATTATTACATTAAAAAAGGCACCCCTTTACATTACATTACAAAAGGAGACGCCAACTGTCACGACAGCCTGGGAGGTAGGTGTGAACTTTACATAAGGGCGTATTTACAATGCATCACTATTTCAAAAGAAGACCCCTTTAAATCTCATTATTACATTACAAAAGGTGACGCCATAACGTTATAGATTTCAAATGGCTTTGTTGTTACGTCTCACTGAGAACGCTGATAGGTCACATCGGGGTCATCTGTAGCTGCGTTCCGAAATATAAACCGCGACTTTACAACTTTTCAATCACTTGTGCGTACTCTGCCATCCACGAGCATCTCGTGTGCGTCTTGGTTCGAAATCCATCGTGTTCCTTCTCCATCATCTCGTGGGTGTCTTGGCTGTAACTTTTGAGCGACCTGTTTGTAGATCTTCAACTCTGCAGCGTTCTCAATTAGTACATCTACGGTGAGTATATCCTTGTGCTGTATTCATTTGCCATGCAGCAATACTAATTTATGTGTATAGAAAATAGATGTATACTACATCTCAGCAGTGATTTTTTTTAGAGCTTTCAAGTTTATAACCAAATACGCTTTAGCGCTGTAGTATTTCCCGTTTAGTGGTAATTCTAACGATTTTGTAGTATGGTGTGTTTCACCAACATGAAATTGGCCATTGACAAAATAGCAACCAATAGAATTTACAAATTTTTCAATGCTCAAAATGGATGAAAATAATAGGGTAAAGCACACCCTGCAGCAGGTGAGCTGCAGCATGTGCTACATGTTCACAGATCGACCAGAAGAAGAATTAAATTTCACCTGTCAGAAGTGTAGACTAGTGGCTCTTTTAGAAGAAAAGGTGCGGGGTCTGGAAGAAAGAATAGCAACTTTGAAACTCATCAAAGAGAATGAAGACTTTCTAGACAGAACAGAAGCATCTCTACTGGTCACAGAAGGTGCAAAAAGTGTCAGAGAACCTCCAAAAGCAGATGAGTGGAAGCATGTGACCAAAAGAAGCAAGAAGACCATGGAGAAATCACCAACCACACAACTGAAGAACCGATATCAAATCTTTGTAGAGGATGAAGATGGCACACCTAAGAATGAAGCAATACCAGCAAGCAAAAAAGAAAAGGGCACACAGCAACAAGTGACAGCAAAAAGTACAGCCAAGAAGCAACGAAGAGTGGTGGTGGTGGGAGACTCACTACTGAGAGGCACAGAAGCAGCCATCTGCAGACCGGACATAACTGCAAGAGAAGTATGCTGCCTTCCAGGTGCGATGATCAAGGATGTGACCGATAGGATACCAAAGCTCTTCAGCTCCAAGGACGTCCACCCATTTCTTCTGATACATGTTGGCACCAATGACACGGCAAGGAAGGACCTACCGACAATCTGCAAGGACTTTGAAGAGTTGGGGAAGAAAGTAAAGGAACTGGATGCACAGGTAGTTTTTTCTTCTATCCTTCCAGTAGACGGGCATGGCACCAGGAGATGGAACAGGATCCTTGATGCAAACAACTGGCTAAGACGATGGTGCAGACAACAAGGATTTGGATTCCTGGACCACGGTGTGAATTACTGGTATGATGGACTCCTCGCCAGAGACGGACTACACCTCAACAAACCTGGGAAACACACATTCGCCAGAAGACTCGCTACACTCATCAGGAGGGCGTTAAACTAGAAGAAGAGGGGACGGGAAGAAAAACATTAGACTCGAACAAAGACGACCCAGGAAAACATACTCAGAAGGGAGGTAAGAACATTTCTAAAACAATCCACAGTGAGGAGATTGGAACAAAACAAAATCCTCTAAACTGCATGCTCGCAAACGCCAGAAGCCTGACAAACAAGATGGAAGAACTAGAAGCAGAAATATCTACAGGTAACTTTGACATAGTGGGAATAACCGAGACATGGTTAGATGAAAGCTATGACTGGGCAGTTAACTTACAGGGTTACAGTCTGTTTAGAAAGGATCGTAAAAATCGGAGAGGAGGAGGGGTTTGTCTCTATGTAAAGTCTTGTCTAAAGTCCACTTTAAGGGAGGATATTAGCGAAGGGAATGAGGATGTCGAGTCCATATGGGTTGAAATTCATGGAGGGAAAAATGGTAACAAAATTCTCATTGGGGTCTGTTACAAACCCCCAAATATAACAGAAAGCATGGAAAGTCTACTTCTAAAGCAGATAGATGAAGCTGCAACCCATAATGAGGTCCTGGTTATGGGGGACTTTAACTACCCGGATATTAACTGGGAAACAGAAACCTGTGAAACCCATAAAGGCAACAGGTTTCTGCTAATAACCAAGAAAAATTATCTTTCACAATTGGTGCAGAATCCAACCAGAGGAGCAGCACTTTTAGACCTAATACTATCTAATAGACCTGACAGAATAACAAATCTGCAGGTGGTTGGGCATTTAGGAAATAGCGACCACAATATTGTGCAGTTTCACCTGTCTTTCACTAGGGGGACTTGTCAGGGAGTCACAAAAACATTGAACTTTAGGAAGGCAAAGTTTGAACAGCTTAGAGATGCCCTTAATCTGGTAGACTGGGACAATATCCTCAGAAATGAGAATACAGATAATAAATGGGAAATGTTTAAGAACATCCTAAATAGGCAGTGTAAGCGGTTTATACCTTGTGGGAATAAAAGGACTAGAAATAGGAAAAACCCAATGTGGCTAAACAAAGAAGTAAGACAGGCAATTAACAGTAAAAAGAAAGCATTTGCACTATTAAAGCAGGATGGCACCATTGAAGCTCTAAAAAACTATAGGGAGAAAAATACTTTATCTAAAAAACTAATTAAAGCTGCCAAAAAGGAAACAGAGAAGCACATTGCTAAGGAGAGTAAAACTAATCCCAAACTGTTCTTCAACTATATCAATAGTAAAAGAATAAAAACTGAAAATGTAGGCCCCTTAAAAAATAGTGAGGAAAGAATGGTTGTAGATGACGAGGAAAAAGCTAACATATTAAACACCTTCTTCTCCACGGTATTCACGGTGGAAAATGAAATGCTAGGTGAAATCCCAAGAAACAATGAAAACCCTATATTAAGGGTCACCAATCTAACCCAAGAAGAGGTGCGAAACCGGCTAAATAAGATTAAAATAGATAAATCTCCGGGTCCGGATGGCATACACCCACGAGTACTAAGAGAACTAAGTAATGTAATAGATAAACCATTATTTCTTATTTTTAGGGACTCTATAGAGACAGGGTCTGTTCCGCAGGATTGGCGCATAGCAAATGTGGTGCCAATATTCAAAAAGGGCTCTAAAAGTGAACCTGGAAATTATAGGCCAGTAAGTCTAACCTCTATTGTTGGTAAAATATTTGAAGGGTTTCTGAGGGATGTTATTCTGGATTATCTCAATGAGAATAACTGTTTAACTCCATATCAGCATGGGTTTATGAGAAATCGCTCTTGTCAAACCAATCTAATCAGTTTTTATGAAGAGGTAAGCTATAGACTGGACCACGGTGAGTCATTGGACGTGGTATATCTCGATTTTTCCAAAGCGTTTGATACCGTGCCTCACAAGAGGTTGGTACACAAAATGAGAATGCTTGGTCTGGGGGAAAATGTGTGTAAATGGGTTAGTAACTGGCTTAGTGATAGAAAGCAGAGGGTGGTTATAAATGGTATAGTCTCTAACTGGGTCGCTGTGACCAGTGGGGTACCGCAGGGGTCAGTATTGGGACCTGTTCTCTTCAACATATTCATTAATGATCTGGTAGAAGGTTTACACAGTAAAATATCGATATTTGCAGATGATACAAAACTATGTAAAGCAGTTAATACAAGAGAAGATAGTATTCTGCTACAGATGGATCTGGATAAGTTGGAAACTTGGGCTGAAAGGTGGCAGATGAGGTTTAACAATGATAAATGTAAGGTTATACACATGGGAAGAGGGAATCAATATCACCATTACACACTGAATGGGAAACCACTGGGTAAATCTGACAGGGAGAAGGACTTGGGGATCCTAGTTAATGATAAACTTACCTGGAGCAGCCAGTGCCAGGCAGCAGCTGCCAAGGCAAACAGGATCATGGGGTGCATTAAAAGAGGTCTGGATACACATGATGAGAGCATTATACTGCCTCTGTACAAATCCCTAGTTAGACCGCACATGGAGTACTGTGTCCAGTTTTGGGCACCGGTGCTCAGGAAGGATATAATGGAACTAGAGAGAGTACAAAGGAGGGCAACAAAATTAATAAAGGGGATGGGAGAACTACAATACCCAGATAGATTAGCGAAATTAGGATTATTTAGTCTAGAAAAAAGACGACTGAGGGGCGATCTAATAACCATGTATAAGTATATAAGGGGACAATACAAATATCTCGCTGAGAATCTGTTTATACCAAGGAAGGTGACGGGCACAAGGGGGCATTCTTTGCGTCTGGAGGAGAGAAGGTTTTTCCACCAACATAGAAGAGGATTCTTTACTGTTAGGGCAGTGAGAATCTGGAATTGCTTGCCTGAGGAGGTGGTGATGGCGAACTCAGTCGAGGGGTTCAAGAGAGGCCTGGATGTCTTCCTGGAGCAGAACAATATTGTATCATACAATTATTAGGTTCTGTAGAAGGACGTAGATCTGGGTATTTATTATGATGGAATATAGGCTGAACTGGATGGACAAATGTCTTTTTTCGGCCTTACTAACTATGTTACTATGTTACTATGTTACTATGTTACACGGCCCCCATCCCATCCCCAAATGGTGGCTATGGGGAAACACACAAACGGCCCCCATCCCATCCCCTAAATGGTGGCTTGCAATTGGAAATAGTCCCACGGACCATCCCATACAATAAATGACTGATAACAATAAGAACGGCATACGGCCCATCAAACTTTTTATTTTTGCTGTTTCTTAACTTTTATTTTTTTCTTTTTTCCAGATGTCTACAAATGAGCAGGACTGTGTTCGGGCACTCATAGAGATGTACCGCTCCCTGCCCTGTTTGTGGAAGATAAAATCTAAGGATTATAGCAACCGCTACATGAAGAGAGAAGCGTATGAGAAGCTGGTGGCCGTCTACAGGGAGTATCATCCCACAGAGACCGTGGATGAAAACATTGTGAGGAAAAAGATCCAGGCTCTCCGCACAGTTTTCAAAAAAGAGGTCAACAAAGTGGAAAATTCTAAGAAGTCTGGAGCCGGAACTGACGAAGTCTATGTGCCCAGGTTGTGGTATTACGACCTGATGGCATTCACTAGAGACCAAGAAATCCCTCGCCCGTGCCAGACTGTGACAAGCCTTTGTGAGCCATCGCCCGAAGATATCTTGACTGAGTCTCCTGACGAGCAAGTAAGTACCCCCAAGCCTCCCTTCTTGTAGCATGCCGTGTGTCTTGTATGTTTATGAGACTGCATGGTTTCCAGTAATACTGAGTCACGTTTTTCATGTTTAATCCCCCTGATGATAACAGCTGCCACTTCCTGTGTCCGTAATTTACATATTGTGTCTTCCGCACATTCGTACAGTATTGCCGGCCAATGTAGTTCAGCACAGCTCTTTAACCCCTTTGTTTTTTAACCCAGGTAACTGTTCCTCATAGGTTCCAATGGACGGGCATAGAGGTGTTTGGGGAGGTGGGGGCTCTCTAGGGCTGTGTGGCAGAGTCGTTTGTATGTTATTTATTTTAAATTTTTCTTTTTCATGTAATCGCAGGTGCCTCTGCAACAGCGGGAAACAACGGAAGCTAACAATGTCCAGTCCCCTCAGTCCTCCAGTAGCCCGTCTATCGAGGAGCAGACATGTCCACTGCGCCCATCTAGAAAAAGAAAATCAACAGCAGCCACACCTGTGGATCTCCTGGCAGTGGCCAACAGCATCTTGTCCAAGCACGTCACAACCAAACTCTCCCCATTCGCATCCTTGGTTGAGGAACGTTTAAACAGACTGGATGATACCCAACGATCTCACGCGGAGAGAATAATGTTTGACGTTATGAACGCGGCAGCCGCAGGAAAACTATGCGACACATCTACGTTGAGCATTGACGTCCGTCAGCCCAGTGCCCATTTTTATTGGGGACACCAACAGGAGCCCATGCACAGCACTCCTGTCCGCAGACCTGGCCCACATAATTCTCAGTTCCGGACACCACCTGCACCCCCTAGAATTTTGTAGACATTGAGTTTGAGCTTATCACAACTCATGTCATTTCTGGTAATAGCAAAGACTAATAACGATTTTCTTCCTCAAAGTATCAGACCACAGGGATAAACATTTTCTCAAAACTTAGTGGTTTTTATTCCAGTAAGTTTAACAAAATTGTACTTAACCTAAGTTATGTTTAAAAACTTGATGGAATGAGGGACAGAAACCAAGCTTAATTTCATCTTAGCGTCTATATGAATGAGGTAAGTATGGAATTCATTGACTTCTTCAGTGGAGCCCATCACTATGAGTAAAATATTATCTGTATATCGCAAAAAAATCAGAACTCAGCTGAAATTGTGGGTTAGCCTTTACATTAGACCCCATTGCGGTACCTCTCTATTAAACAAAAAATCACTTCTAACATAAAGATATTTTAAAAACAACAATTATCTAGAGATAAAAATTATTGCTGAAAAATACTGTTGTAAGTTCTGATAGTGTTTGGGTGGCAGACCTTAGCCATCCCCTTTCATAATCAATAAGCATGCAATAAGTTATTATGTTGAAATAAATTAATGTCATTACTAATAATTATTTCACCAGAGATGATAGTAAGAACACCACATGTGTATTTGATAAGTTGACATCTATTAATTTGTGTAGGACCCTTTACTTGTAATTTGCTTTACCAGAAAATATGGAACCCATCCAAGAGAAAATAGAATGAGCTGATTGTGTTGTTTCTGGTATTGTCTTTTCTACCCAATATTCATTTCTATCATCCTACCCATTTAGGGAATGTATCTTCTATCTATTGATTATGCACGCAAACAAATGAAAAGTTAAACTTCGATTGTAGGTATATGAAAGAGTAATGACTGCACAAAACTGGATACACTTGTTAAATAGCTATTATAAATCAATACATAACTTGTTTTATGATACACTATTAACCCATCTTACTCATCTATGTTGATTTTCATATATCAAAATGTAATATTCGCAAAATCTATGACAATATTAGAAAAACAGACATAAAACAGACATTTAAATTGCTCCTTATTGGTATCACACTACAACTTAAATTTAAAAAATAAATATGTATAATAAACATGAGGAAGAAAGAGTAAAAATAAATATTTATTATTATTATCAATTTTTATAGCGCCATTTATTCCATGGCGCTTTACATGTGAATACGAGGCAAATATAGACAAATACATTTATTACTAAAATTCTATATAAAATGAATGTGTTCACCTTTTTTCTCTCCATAAACCCGTCAGGAATAATAATACAAATAATAATAATAATGGCACTTTTAGTATTATCCAGTTGACTTAACATTGAGGCACTATAGACACTGCAGAGGTCACACTAGTCCTGATCCTTGTAATCACTCCAGCAACTCAGCATGAGAAGAAACATGAACTTACCCAGGACCCAACTAAGCCAACTGGACACAAAGGGTATTTATATATATAGATGAATGGGTTAATCACCCCAGGAATAGACATATTGTAAGTGTGATAAAATTATAGCTAAATAGGTACAAAATACATAAATAAATGGCCACAATGTTTTATAACCCTTGTTCAATTCTCTCATATCATAAACATTGCCAATATCAATATTTTTGATATCCAGATGGAAATCAAAGTTGATAAGTAAATATTGCATGCAGCATATAACATGTAACACCTTGGTTTAGTTGGGTGAAATAATTACTGATTCAAATAACTATAATCAAAGTTTTAGTTCCAATTTTCAACTATGAGTGCACAAATTTTAAATGACAGATTTAATAGTTAGGTTAATAGATGACAATTTGTAAAGGAGATACTCAAAAATAGTAACATAGTAACATAGTTAGTAAGGCCGAAAAAAGACATTTGTCCATCCAGTTCAGCCTATATTCCATCATAATAAATCCCCAGATATACGTCCTTCTGCAGAACCTAATAATTGTATGATACAATATTGTTCTGCTCCAGGAAGACATCCGGGCCTCTCTTGAACCCCTCGACTGAGTTCGCCATCACCACCTCCTCAGGCAAGCAATTCCAAATTCTCCCTGCCCTAACAGTAAAGAATCCTCTTCTATGTTGGTGGAAAAACCTTCTCTCCTCCAGACGCAAAGAATGCCCCCTTGTGCCCGTCACCTTCCTTGGTATAAACAGATCCTCAGCGAGATATTTGTATTGTCCCCTTATATACTTATACATGGTTATTAGATCGCCCCTCAGTCGTCTTTTTTCTAGAATAAATAATCCTAATTTTGCTAATCTATCTGGGTATTGTAGTTCTCCCATCCCCTTTATTAATTTTGTTGCCCTCCTTTGTACTCTCTCTAGTTCCATTATATCCTTCCTGAGCACCGGTGCCCAAAACTGGACACAGTACTCCATGTGAAAAATAATGATAAGTTCAATAGCTAGATGGTTATGGACATTTGGTACAAAATACAAGACCTGGGACATTACACAATCCACCCACCAAGTCATCCCATTGTGTCCTGGATGGGGTCCATGTTTTCCTGTATAACCATTTACCTGAATAGAATCCTGCACATCTTTTCCACTATTATTATATCCTTCTTTATTAAGGACATATCTGACTTTCTTATTATGATCTCTGGTCTAATTACTTTTTACAATGGCAATCTAATATCATTTGACATACTAACTCTTAACACGTCATTGAATTATATTTTTGGCTAAGGCCAGGGGCACCCTCACTACCAACACATTCCATTTTCCAGCAATATTTTTTTGCGTTCCCTAATAGTTGTCTTTTTTATGAAAATGTCACTGCAATTAAATAATTTTTTTGTTAACCCCTTCCCGACCTTTGACGCCACGTAGGCGTCATGAAAGTCGGTGCCAATCCGACCCATGACGCCTATGTGGCGTCATGGAAAGATCGCGTCCCTGCAGATCCGGTGAAAGGGTTAACTCCAATTTCACCCGATCTGCAGGGACAGGGGGAGTGGTAGTTTAGCCCAGGGGGGGTGACTTCACCCCCCCGTGGCTACGATCGCTCTGATTGGCTGTTGAAAGTGAAACTGCCAATCAGAGCAATTTGTAATATTTCACCTATTATAACTGGTGAAATATTACAATCCAGCCATGGCCGATGCTGCAATATCATCGGCCATGGCTGGAAACACTAATGTGCCCCCACCCCACCGATCGCCCCCCCAGCCCTCCGATCTGTCCGGTACACTGCTCCGGCTCTCCTCCGTCCTGTGCTCCGCTCCCCCTGTGCTCTTGTCCGATCCCCCCGAGCTCCAATCACCCCCCCGTGCTCCAATCACCCCCCCTGCACTCCGATCCACCCCCTCCGTGCTCCGTTACACCCCCCGTGCTCCGTTCCACCCCCCCGTGCTCCGTTCCACCCCCCCGTGCTCCGTTCCACCCCTCCCGCGCTCCGATTCACCCCCCCATGCTCCGATCCCCCCCCCGTGCTCCCCCCCACCCCATCATACTTACCGATCGTGCCGAGGTCCGTCCGTCATCTCCCCGGGCGCCGCCATCTTCCAAAATGGCGGGCGCATGCGCAGTGCGCCCGCCGAATCTGCCGGCCGGCAGATTCGTTCCAAAGTGCATTTTGATCACTGAGATAGATTATATCTCAGTGATCAAAATAAAAAAAATAATAAATGGCCCCCCCCCCTTTGTCACCCCCATAGGTAGGGACAATAAAAAAATAAAGAATTTTTTTTTTCCAATAATGTTAGAATAGGGTTAGGGTTAGGGGTAGGGTTAGGGTTAGGGCTAGGGTTAGGGTTAGGGCTGGGGTTAGGGCTAAGGTTAGGGCTAGGGCTAGGGTTAGGGCTAGGGTTAGGGCTAGGGTTAGGGCTAGGGTTTCGGTATATGCACACGTATTCTGGTCGTCTGCAGATTTTTCCGCTGCAGATTTGATAAATCCGCAGTGCTAAACCGCTGCGGATTTATGGCGGATTTACCGCGTTTTTTCTGCGCATTTCACTGCGGTTTTACAACTGCGATTTTCTATTTGAGCAGTTGTAAAACCGCTGCGGAATCCGCACAAAGAAGTGACATGCTGCGGAATGTAAACCGCTGCGTTTCCGTGCAGTTTTTCCGCAGCATGTGTACAGCGATTTTTGTTTCCCATATGTTTACATTGAACTGTAAACTCATGGGAAACTGCTGCGGATCCGCAGCGTTTTCCGAAAGTGTGCACATACCTTTAGAATTAGGCTATGTGCACATGGTGCGGATTTGGCTGCGGATCCGCAGCAGTGTTCCATCAGGTTTACAGTACCATGTAAACATATGGAAACCAAATCCGCTGTGCCCATGGTGCGGAAAATACCGCGCAGAAACGCTGCGTTGTATTTTCCGCAGCATGTCAATTCTTCGTGCGGATTCCGCAGCGTTTTACACCTGTTCCTCAATAGGAATCCGCAGGTGAAATCCGCACAAAAAACACTGGAAATCCGCGGTAAATCCGCAGGTAAAACGCAGTGCCTTTTACCCGCGGATTTTTCAAAAATGATGCTGAAAAATCTCACACGAATCCGCAACGTGGGCACATAGCCTTAGGGTTAGTGTTGGAATTAGGGGTGTGATTAGGGTTATGGCTACAGTTGGGATTAGGGTTAGGGGTGTGGGGGGGTTAGTGTTGGAGGTAGAATTGAGGGGTTACCACTGTTTAGGCACATCAGGGGTCTCCAAACACAACATGGCGCCACCATTGATTCCAGCCAATCTCGTATTCAAAAAGTCAAATGGTGCTCCCTCAATTCCGAGCCCTGACGTGTGCCCAAACAGTGGTTTACCCCCACATATGGGGTACCAGCATACTCAGGATAAACTGCACAACAATTACTGGGGTCCAATTTCTCCTGTTACCCTTGTGAAAATAAAAAAATGCTTGCTAAAACATCATTTTTGAGGAAAGAAAAATGATTTTTTATTTTCACGGCTCTGCGTTGTAAACGTCTGTGAAGCACTTGGGGGTTCAAAGTGCTCACCACATATCTAGATTAGTTCCTTGGGGGGTCTAGTTTCTAAAATGGGGTCACTTGTGGGGGTTTCTACTGTTTAGGCACACCAGGGGCTCTGCAAACGCAACGTGACGCCCGCAGACCATTCCATCAAAGTCTGCATTTCAAAAGTCACTACTTCCCTTCTGAGCCCCGACGTGTGCCCAAACAGTGGTTTACCTCCACACATGGGGTATCAGCGTACTCAGGAGAAACTGACCAACAACGTTTGGGGTCCAATTTCTCCTGTAACCCTTGGGAAAATAAAAAATTCTGGGCTAAATAATTATTTTTGAGGAAAGAAAACGTATTTATTATTTTCACGGCTCTGCATTATAAACTTCTATGAAGCACTTGGGGGTTCAAAGTGCTCACCACACATCTAGATAAGTTCCTTTCGGGGTCTAGTTTCCAAAATGGTGTCACTTGTGGGGGGTTTCTACTGTTAAGCCACATCAGGGGCTCTGCAAACGCAACGTGACGCCCGCAGAGCATTCCATCAAAGTCTGCATTTCAAAACGTCACTACTTCCCTTCCGAGCCCCGGCATGTGCCCAAACAGTGATTTACCCCCACATATGGGGTATCAGCGTACTCAGGACAAACTGGACAACAACCTATGGGGTCAAATTTCTCCTGATACCCTTGGGAAAATAAAAAATTGCAGGCTAAAAGATCATTTTTGAGAAAATAATTTTTTTTTTTTTCATGGCTCTGCGTTATAAACTTCTGTGAAGCACTTGGGGGTTCAAAGTCCTCACCACACATCTAGATTAGTTCCTTTGGTGGACTAGTTTCCAAAATGGGGTCATTTCTGGGGGATCTCCAATGTTTAGGCACACAGGGGCTCTCCAAACGTGACATGGTGTCCGCTAATGATTGGAGCTAATTTTCCATTTAAAAAGCCAAATGGCGTGCCTTCCCTTCCGAGCCCTACCGTGCGCCCAAACAGTGGTTTACCCCCACATATGGGGTATCAGCGTACTCAGGACAAACTGGACAACAACATTTGGGGTCCAATTTCTCCTATTACCCTTTGCAAAATAGGAAATTCCAGGCTAAAAAATCATTTTTGAGGAAAGAAAAATTATTTTTTATTTTCATGGCTCTGCGTTATAAACTTCTGTGAAGCACCTGGGGGTTTAAAGTGCTCAATATGCATCTAGATAAGTTCCTTGGGGGGTCTAGTTTCCAAAATGGGGTCACTTGTGGGGGAGCTCCAACGTTTAGGCACACAGGGGCTCTCCAAACGCGACATGGTGTCCGCTAACAATTGGAGCTAATTTTCTATTCAAAAAGTCAAATGGCGCGCCTTCCCTTCCGAGCCCTGCCGAGTGCCCAAACAATGGTTTACCCCCACATATGAGGTATCGGCGTACTTGGGAGAAATTGCCCAACAAATTTTATGATCCATTTTATCCTATTGCCCATGTGAAAATGAAAAAATTGAGGCGAAAATAATTTTTTTGTGAAAAAAAAGTACTTTTTCATTTTTACAGATCAATTTGTGAAGCACCTGAGGGTTTAAAGTGCTCACTAGGCATCTAAATAAGTTCCTTGGGGGGTCTAGTTTCTAAAATGGGGTCACTTGTGGGGGAGCACCAAAGTTTAGGCACACAGGAGCTTTCCAAACGCGACATGGTGTCCGCTAACGATGGAGATAATTTTTCATTCAAAAAGTCAAATGGCGCTCCTTCCGAGCCTTACCATGTGCCCAAACAGTGGTTTACCCCCACATGTGAGGTATCAGTGTACTCAGGAGAAATTGCCCAACAAATTTTAGGATCCATTTTATCCTGTTGCCCACGTGAAAATGAAAAAATTGAGGCTAAAAGAATTTTTTTGTGAAAAAAAGTACTTTTTCATTTTTACGGATCAATTTGTGAAGCACCTGGGGGTTCAAAGTGCTCACTATGCATCTAGATAAGTTCCTTGGGGTGTCTAGTTTCCAAAATGGGGTCACTTGTGGGGGAGCTCCAATTTTTAGGCACACGGGGGCTCTCCAAACGTGACATGGTGTCCGCTAAAGAGTGGAGCCAATTTTTGATTCAAAAAGTCAAATGGCGCTCCTTCCCTTCCAAGCCCTGCCGTGCGCCCATACAGTGGTTTACCCCCACATATGAGGTATCAGCGTACTCAGGACAAATTGGACAACAACTTTCGTGGTTTAGTTTCTCCTTTTACCATTGGGAAAATAAATAAATTGTTGCTAAAAGATAATTTTTGTGACTAAAAAGTTAAATGTTCATTTTTTCCTTCCATGTTGCTTCTGCTGCTGTGAAGCACCTGAAGGGTTAATAAACTTCTTGAATGTGGTTTTGAGTACCTTGAGGGGTGCAGTTTTTAGAATGGTGTCACTTTTGGGTATTTTCAGCCATATAGACCCCTCAAACTGACTTCAAATGTGAGGTGGTCCCTAAAAAAATGGTTTTGTAAATTTCGTTGTAAAAATGAGAAATCGCTGGTCAAATTTTAACCCTTATAACTTCCTAGCAAAAAAAAAATTTGTTTCCAAAATTGTGCTGATGTACAGTAAACATGTGGGAAATGTTATTTATTAAGTATTTTGTGTCCCATAACTCTCCGGTTTAACAAAATAAAAATTCAAAATGTGAAAATTGCGAAATTTTCAAAATTTTCGCCAAATTTCCGTTTTTATCACAAATAAACGCATAATTTATTGACCTAAATTTACCACTAACATGAAGCCCAATATGTCATGAAAAAACAATCTCAGAACCGCTAGGATCCGTTGAAGCGTTCCTGAGTTATTACCTCATAAACGGACACTGGTCAGAATTGCAAAAAACGGCAAGGTCTTTAAGGTCAAAATAGGCTGGGTCATGAAGGGGTTAAACAAAGAGGAACCGCCATGGGGTCAAATGTGGTGGTTATCCCAAAATGTCACCTGATTCTGAGCTGGTCATGAATTATAGATAATAGTTTTGTCATATGGATAGGCTCCTTTGAAGAACAGAATGAGTTCTATACTTACCCCAATTTTAGAGACCAAATGGGAAAAAAACTGATGTTTGTTCTTAATTCCACCATGTTTTTAGGTATAAATATATCAATTTGTTACAATAAGTAAAATACTTGCTTTTATATCAAGCTTACTGACAGTGATAATCGCTTGCTTTGCAGTAACTGCCATTACTGAGTTATTAAAACTTTTTTTTAATCTTTTTAGTGAGTTACTTTAATGGAAGAGAATCATTAGCAATGGATCGTTTGTATAAACAAACTTTTTTGTAATTGTCTTTTTGTATGTCATATTTATCTACCCCAAATTATCATGTTTCTTGCCAAAGAAGAGTTAGGACACCGTAGTTAACGTTATATGGTGACAAAATTCATTGGGTTTGGACAACGATTATATAACATGTATGGGTTTTTTTTTCTATATATTTTGTATCTATTTCACATCTATCACATTTCCTATATGAATATTCCTGAGGAAATAAACTTAGTCACTTATATATGAAATGCCCTATGTATACAGTCTGCTTGGGTGGATGCTGGTCATGTGCTTGGCTCTTCTCTTGCTGAAAAGCTGCAAAATGTACAAAGTTCTGGAAAAGTGTAACCCCTGCAGAATCCATTGTTTCTCAGGGACAATTCTATTAGTTCAGTTGGATAGTAATAAAGGCGGCCTCCATTATTATTCAAGTAAATTAATAGCTTTATCCCAGAGCAATGCACCTAAAGGCTGACTGGTTTCTGGAAAGAGCAATGGAGACAAATATATTTTGATCTGGAGATTAATTATAAATACATGATAGACAAATATAATATTTTCTGCATCTCTTTCTTCTTCCTTCTAATTTACAGGTTTATTTTGTTTGTTTTTGACAATTGATTGAAATAAATCAAATTATTGTTATTTTATTAAAAGTATTGCACATCTTGGGAATAAGTCTGTTTTTCTAGATCTATCTGTACACTTTTTTTATGAAAATATGAATCAATAAATTGCCTAAATACAGATGAACAACAGAGGGAAATCCAAATGAATTATATTAGACAGATAAACACAGGTAGATGACTATTTAGTAAAGAGTTAACAGGAAAGTGAAATGTGATTAATAAAATACAAGATAGATGACGGATAAATAGATAATATATGTCTAGACATAAAGGTACCGTCACACATAACGATATCGTTAACGATATCGTTGCTTTTTGTGACGTAGCAACGATATCGTTACCGAAATCGCTATGCGTGACAGCGACCAAGGATCAGACCCCTGCTGGGAGATCGTTGGTCTCTGGGGAATGATCAGAACTTTATTTTGGTTGCTGATCTCCCACTGATATCGCTGACTCGGTGTGTGTCACGCCGATTCAGCGATGTCTTCACTTTTAACCAGGGTAAATATCGGGTTACTAAGCGCAGGGCCGCGCTTAGTAACCCAATGTTTACCCTGGTTACCATTATAAATGTAAAAAAAAAAACACTACATACTTACATTCCGGTGTCTGGTCACGTCCCTCGCCTTCAGCTTCCCACACTGACTGTGAGCGCTGGCCGGCCGTAAAGCAGAGCACAGCGGTGACGTCACCGCTCTGCTTTACGGCTGGCCGGCGCGCCGCTCACAGTCAGTGCGGGAAGCTGAAGGCGAGGGACGTGACCAGACACCGGAATGTAAGTATCTAGTGTTTGTTTTTTTACATTTACAATGGTAACCAAGGTAAGCATCGGGTTACTAAGCGCGGCCCTGCGCTTAGTAACCCGATGTTTTACCCTGGCTACCCGGGGACTTCCGCATCGTTGGTCGCTGGAGAGCTGTCTGTGTGACAGCTCTTCAGCGACCAAACAGCGATGCTGCAGCAATCGGCATCGTTGTCTATATCGCTGCAGTGCCGCTTAAAGGGAACCTGTCACCCCGTTTTTTCAAGAAGAGCTAAAAATAGCGTTAAATAGGGGCAGAGCTGGACTTTACATTAGTGTATTTTGGAGCCTTTATTCCCCACCTATGCTGCCAAAATACCTTTGTAAAGTCGCAGTTTTGGGCTGTCACTCACGCTGGTCAGGTCATATGGGCGTGGTGACAGCGCTGTTTCTCCCCCAGATCTCTGTTGGTGGCGTAGTGGTGTGCGCATGTCCAAGTGGCGAATCCACTGTGCAGCTTCAAGGAAAATAGCGTGATCTGCGCTATTCAGCCATTTATCGGTGGGCGTGGCCATCTTTGTGAGGCCGTGCGTGCGCAGATGGTTCTTCTTGGCTTCCCGGGGCTTCAGGAAAATGGCCGCGGGATGCCGCGCGTGCGCAGATGGCGATCTCAACGGCCATTTTCCTGAAGCCGATCTCCATCTGCGCACGCGCGGCATCCCGCGGCCATTTTCCTAAAGCCCCGGGAAGCCGAGAAGAACCATCTGCGCACGCGCGGCCTCACAAAGATGGCCGCGCCCACCGATAAACGGCTGAATAGCGCAGATTGCGCTATTTTCCTTCAAGCTGCGCACTGGATTCGCCTGTTGGGCATGCACAGACCACTACGCCACCAACGGAGATCTGGGGGAGAAACAGCGCTGTCACCACGCCCATATGACCTGACCAGCGTGAGTGACAGCCCAAAACTGCGACTTTACAAAGGTATTTCGGCAGCATAGGTGGGGAATAAAGGCTCCAAAATACACTAATGTAAAGCCAAGCTCTGCCCCTATTTAACGCTATTTTTAGCTCTTCTTGAAAAAACGGGGTGACAGGTTCCCTTTAATGTGACGGTACCTTAAGACCATGGAGAGATACTTGGAGGGAAGCTCCTTATATAGGTGTTTTCTTTGGGTCTTCTCCTATTGAATAGACTTGTATTACATAAATCAGATTAAATCTACCTGACACCTAAGATGGTGTAAACAATGATAGGAAAAGCCCTCCCCTTTCCCAGACTGATATAAAAGGAGGGTCTTCTCTCTACCCTCTTACATTCTCCTAAAGATTATTCTCCTGCACTCTACTATTTCACATCCTGCAGCTACAATCAGAAGGGATAAAATAATGGAGAAGTCTACAACACCTGAATCCCTCTGTTAAGGACTGGCGGAACGCACCAAGTACAAGATGAAGTGGAACTAGGTGCGTTCGCAGTCCGAGGTCCACCGTTCAGGTAAAAACCCCGCTGCTAGTAAAGACGGACTATATCGTGGTACTATAAGAATACACACATGGGTTAACTTCACCCTGTGTGAAGGAAGCGACCCTGTTGCGTCACAGGACCGCGGTACCGCACATAGAGCGCAAGCAAGGAGTCACTAATCTCAAACCCGAGACTGAGGATTTGAGTTCAGAAGACCCCATGCGCTGGACACCACAACTGGGGTGTCAGAGGAACATAAATAATAATATAAAGGCACAAGAGTGCGTGCGGTGCCGCACTGACGGACGCCACTAACCACCCTGGCTTGGGTCAGGAAAGCGCAGAGCAAGCGCACAGCGCCGTACTGGCGGACACAGCAACTGGTAGCTGTAATGTGTGTTACGTGCTGTTGGATAAGTCGGGCGCTAGATAGCAAACATACACCTTCCGCGAACAGTCATTCAATAGGGAGGGTTATTTAAAGAGCGACTTTCACTCACAACACACACACATAATTACAAGACAATACTAGCGCATGGCCGTGCGGTCATGCGCAGCTTATATAGTTGCAGCACAGGAAGCTGCTACCGAAGTTTTGCCCTTTCAGGACCTTCCAGGAGGACCAATGGGATGTGCTGCAATACCTGAGCATGTGACCTTCGATCTCCAACGGGAGATCCTGCCCTGGGCATGCTCAGACAGAGAAAAGCAGGACTTAGATCCAGAAACGTCCACTCGCCGCTGCCCAGCACTGGCTTCAATGGCAGAAGCAGGAAAAGCAGCAGTAACTCTTCGCACAGAGTCAGACTGAGCGAGACGCTGGGATCGACGTCCCTGCTGAGCAGACTCCACTGCGGCTGGAGAAGAATGGGAGACTGCAGCGGAGACGGATCAAGATCCCCCTGTGCAGCAGAGGAAACTCGACTCCTAACACCCTCTCAGCCAACTGTCCAGCTAGTACTGATGAAATGGAAATATTTGTAACCATGTGAAATCCACAAACACCAGAGAAGGAGATTGCTGAAGACCTAGGACAACTCTGCACTGTCTTGAAAGGTCCCACCAAGGCCCTCAATACTTTTGGATTTTGGACTGGGAATTTGTCTTTGCTGGTCAGACTGAGGAAAGATGATTCCTCATTTGATGGACTTTGGCATCTACCAGACAGATGCACATTGGGAAGCTCAGATGCCATCATTTCTTACTCAGACACTTCATCGAGTGAGGAGAATGTGAATCACAAGAAGGGCAAAAAAACACCTTTCTGTGAAAGTTGCCTCAGACTAGGCCATGATTTTGTGGACTGTCCTGACATCCCGGAAGACCTGGAGAGGAGATCCAAGGTCAAGAAGCTTCTGAAGAAGCGTAACAGGTAAGGTGACAATGCACTCCTCAATCCATGTAGGGTCTCCACACCTTGGACAAATCTGCTTTTGGGACAATTTGGTGACAATTAATTTAATGTCAGACAGACTTTTATTTATTGTGATAGTTCTTGCAAGCTTGAAATCTTATAATCTACTGCACACAATTTGAGCCAGGATTGAGCGGGATGAGTTTGGGGCAGAATATATCTTACTTTCTTTATTATTGAGACAAATATCTAAAATGGGACCATTTCCAAAAAACTTGGGGTTTTCCAGTATATTTTATACAAACAGATAAATTTGACAATGTATTGTCTATTGTTTCATTTCATTATGGTGTAATATCTATATTTTATCCTTATTTTCCCACAGAAAAAATAATGATTTCCTTGCTGGTGGAGATGACAGAAGAACCAGTGGCAACTGAATTTGAAAACTAATTCTGGATCTGATTTGTATGAACTCTCTTTGCCAGTTTTCCTTGAAACAACTTTTTTATCATCACATCGGCACCTGGACTTAGTACCGTGGGATGAAACCGAAGACACTTTAATCCACTGTATATTTTGATGATTTAGTCAAACTTGTTGCTTCAATAAAACTTGAATTTAATGAAAATTTTTTTCTTTCTTGTGTCATCTTAATATTCATCTAAAAGGGAAAAGTTGTTCTCATTGTAAGTCCGGTTTCTCCAAACCTGTGTCTTTTAAAGTTAAAATTGATGTTTTGGTGTTTCTGGGTTATAATCAACTTGGGTGCACTGATGGGTGCATGAATACTCCCTGTCTATTATGAGTATACATTTTACAAGTATAAAACAAATAATAGTTTTTAACTCATTCATTCTCCCAGCTATATAATCTATATGTGAGCTGCTCTGGTTCTCTGTACATGTCAGAACACTACATGTGTTCAAAGGTTCTTCACATAGGGTCACTTTGGGGGTCACTGTTCAGCCCGGTTTGGGAGTATGGACCCAAAATTTTCAGGGGAGTTAGAGGAACACTTCAAGAGTGTGGGGTAACTCTTGATGGGCCCCCTCCCTCAAAGTTTGGGGTCGATACCCCAAAACCAGGCTGAACAGTGACCCCTCAAAGTGACCCTTTTTAACATGGGCACCTATGCTGGAGTTTCCACAAATTTTATCATTTATCGGGGGTCACTGTTAAGCCTGGTTTGGGGCAATCAACCCCAAACTTTCAGGGGCGTAGAGGAACACTAACTCTAGGGGGCCAAGGGTGTCAAAATTTTGGGAGCCCCCGTTGACCTCCAAAATTCTGCAAACATTACCCCACACTCTTGAAGTCCATCTACAGACACCATAAGAATTTGGGGTTGATACCCCCAAACGTGGCTGAGTGGTGAGACCCCAAACTGAGCCAACTGTGCCTTAGGTGCCCATGTTAAACAGGGTCACTTTGGGGGGGTCACTCTTCACCCCGGTTTTGGGGTATCGACCCCAAATTTTCAGGGGTGTTAGAGGAGCACTTCACAATTGTGGGTTAAGATTTTCAGAAGTTTTGGGGTCAATGGGGCCAAGGGGGTGTTGCTTGAGTTTTGACACATTTGGGGGGCCCCAATGAGCTCCCCAAAACTTTCACACCCCTGGACCCCTATAGTGATTTTGCCTCTACCCCCCTAAAAGTTTGGGGTCGTTTGCCTCAAACCGGGCTGAACAGTGACCCCCCAAAAATGACCACATTTATGGAAACTCCAGCATAGGCGCCCATGTTAAACAAGGACATTTTGAGGGTCCCTGTTCAGCTCGACCCCAAATACCCCCAAAACAGAGCCTACGGGCTCTGTAAAGCTCCTGCCGTTTTCCAAGACTTTATGAATGATATGGATATGCTCTCCACCTCGGTCATAGTCTACCTGGATGATATTCCCACCTACTCTCCTGATATAGACTCCCACCGGAGAGATGTTTGCAAAGTCTTCGACCTCCTACAGGCAAACTCCCTCTATGCCAAGTTGGATAAGTGTGTTTGAGCAGGAGTCCTTGCCTTTCCTTGGCTATATCATCTCCGTCCAGGGATTGGCTATGGTGCAGAGCTTTATGGGGTTCATTAACTATTCATTCATTCCCCACCACTCAACTTTGGTAGCCCTCATCAAGAAGGGAGCACATCCCAAATTGTGTTCGGAGGAGGTCTCCAAGGCCTTCCTCTCTATTAAGTCTCATTTTGCTAGCACTCCCATCCTACATCGCCCGATGTAGGTAAACCATTTATAATGGAGGTGGATGCCTCATCCGTTGGTGCCGACCACAAAAATTTGCTTTATTTACAGACTATAACACAAAATCCCATGTAAGTATCAATGGACCAAGAAGAGATCCCACAATAAAGGTATAAAATCATATTTTATTATAAATAAATATAAAAACAAAACAGTTGATAAATACAATATAGGTATATATATGTATATACAGCAACCATCTGCAAATACCTGCTAGTGGTTGACACAATAATTCTATGTCAAAAGGAATGCTGACACAATACCTACTCAAAGTTTACAGAAGATGGGCAGCATGTATAGATCAATACCCAGGATCCTATAGCATCAGGACCCTAACTCAATGTTTAACCGCCCCAGATAATATATATATGCCACAATCAATGGGCCAATATGCAGGACATAGCCGCCTCAATAGAATCGGGGGGATAAAATAAGAACCGTGTACACATTACCTGGCACAGAGCTTCCCCTAGGCGTCCCTTCACCCCAACGCGCGTTTCGCCGCCAGCTTGTCTCCTGCGACAAGAATAAGTCTCCTCGACAACAGCCTGCTGGGCTACTTTACCCCCTGCCGTTGGTGGACAGGCCCTGGGAAATGGTCGGGATGGACTTTGTGATGGCAATCTTGCCTTGCGCAGGCATGTACTACAGAGAGAACAGAGAATGACTTTCAATCCAATATTGCGGCCAGCATGCAGCCAGCGGGTAAGGAAAGGATGAATCAAACACCCGAAAACTCCGCCTAGATGACCAAAAACCAGCCCCGCCACATTCAGGTGACAGGTTCCCTTTAATTACAGCCAGCATCCGCAGGTTCCTGTACCCATGCCCATGTCTAACGCTGACTCCAAGGTGGCAGACTGGGCTGTGGAGGCACTTGACATTTGGGACCGCACACACGATGCTATCCGGGCCTCCAAGGAGAGAATGAGTGTCTCTGCCGATGTACATCAGCTCCCCGCTCTGACCTTTGCTCCTGGCGATTTAGTGTGGCTCTCCACCCGTAATATTAGGCTGCAAGTTGAGTCCATTAAGTTTGCGCCTCACTAACTAGGTCCCTTCAAGATCCTGGAACAGGTTAATCCTGTGGTCTACCATTTGGCCCTTCCTTCACACCTAGGCATCACTTAAACCTTTCATGTGTCCCTCCTAAAGCCCGTCCACATGTCCCGGTTTTCTGAGCCATCTGCCGGGACATCGGGTTCATCCACGGACGAATACAAGGTGAATGCCATCATGGGGTGTAAGGTGGTACGTGTAAAAAAATTCTATTTGGTGGATTGGAAGGGTCATGGCCCAGAGAATAGGTCCTGGGAGCCTGTTGAGCAAATTCGGGTTCCGCAGCTCATTGAGAGGAGTAGTGCCATTCCGCAGCTCATTGAGAGTGGTAATATTAGGTGTCGAGTTCCCGCCTCTGCACAGGGGGAATCTTAAACCATCTCCGCTGCGGTCTCCCAGTCTTCTCCAGCCGCAGTGGAGTCTGCTCAGCGGAGACATCGGTCCCAGCGTCTAGCTCAGGCTGATACTGGATAACTGGTTACTACTGCCCTTCCAGGCTCTGTCCTTGCAGCCAGCAATGTTCAGCAGTGAGCAGGTGTTTCTGGGACGAAGTCCTGTTTTTCACATACTGAGCATGCCCATGGAACGACCTCCCATTGGAGGTCGGGGGTCACATGCTCGGGTCCTGTTGCAGCTCTACTTGTGGTAGAGTTCTGTGACTTCTTGCTTGCGCTCTTTGTGCATTACCACGGCCCTGTGATGCAACAGGGTTCACTTTCTTCATACTGGGTGAAGTTAACCCATGTGTGAATTCATATTATACTGCCATAAAGTCCGTCATTACTTAGCAGCAGGTTCCATCTCTGCACGGTGGACCACAGGCTGCGAACACACTTTACACTATCTTTCTAATTATTTGGTGCATTCCACTAGCCCTAATACCGTATAATGTAAGTCTGCAAGGACAGGATCCTCTTCCCTCTGTATCAGTCTGTCATTGTAAATTTTTTTACTGTAAACAATATCTATAAACCTGTACGTAACCCCTTTTCTCATGTACAGCACCATGGAATTAATGGTGCTATATAAATAAATAATAATAGTAGTAGTAATAATAATAATAATAATAAACAATAGAGAAATATAATATTTTATATCTTTATTTATCACTCTGATATATAGATTTATTTATTAAAAAGTAAGTGTTGGGGGTCGAGTACCCGCCTCTGCAGAGGGGGAATCTTGGGCGATCTCCGCTGCGGTCTCCCATTCTTCTCCTGCTGCAGTGGAGCCTGCTCAGCGGAGACGTCAGTCCCAGCGTCTCGCTCAGTCTGACTCTGTGCAAAGGGTTACTGCTGCTTCTCCAGCTTCTGCCATTGAAGCCAGTGTTGGGCAGCGGCGAGCAGATGCTTTTGGGACTAAGTCCTGCTTTTCCCCTCCTGAGCATGCCCAGGGTAAGATCTCTCATTGGAGATCGAGGGTCACATGCTCAGATACTGCAGCAAGACCCATTGGTTCTCCAGGAAGGTCCTGTTGTTCCTCAGGCTCTGTGGCAGCCTCTCATTGGTCCTTCTAGGAAGGTCCTGTACGTGCTGCAGCTATGGTTCGCATGGCCGCACGGCCATGTGCTAGTATCAATGCATGACATGAGTTTTGCGCCAGTGTGGTCACGCTTGTGTGTTTGGTTTCAGGGCCCCGGCTGAAATAAGCCACTAGAATACCGGCTCCTCCGGTGAGGAGATTGTATGTTTGCTTCCTGGACTGCGTGACTACAAGCTGCTATCTGCTCAGCAGTTACTGTGCATTCCTGTGGAGTTTAACTGGACACAGTCCTTTCCTTATAGCGACTCTGTGAAGCAACATAGTTCGCTTCTACCGCCATATTGTGCCGCTGTTTGCCAGCAGTAGGTTCTTTTCCTGCACGGTGGACCCCGGTCTGCGAACGCACCAAATAACATCTCTATGTTTACTCGGTGCGTTCCGCCAGCCCTAACAGTATGCTAGCGCCAGAGTCTGGCTGGTAAATGGCAGACGATCAGCGTTTACAGCAGTACATCCAGCAGCTGGAGGGTAGGTTGGCGGCTCTCGAGCGCACAACCTCAGCTGTGGATGTTACCGCAGTCCCTGTTCAGGCTACAAGTGTAGCTGCAGCCAGTTTGTCCTCTGCCACCCCTACTCCGACTTTATCCCGTCTCCCGCTTCCAGACAAGTTTGCTGGTGACAGTAAACTATGTCGGGGATTCGTGAGTCAGTGCTCCATACATCTTGAGCTCCTGGCTGCACGTTTTCCTACGGGACGGGCGAACGTGGGATTTATTTTATCCCTTTTGTCAGGCAGGGCATTTGAGTGGGCAACGCCGCTATGGGAGCGCAATGATCGTGTGGCGCAGAGTGCTCCTCTCTTCCTGGATGCTCTGAAACAGGTCTTTTTGGGACCTCGTGTCACCCACGATACCGCGCTCCAATTGTTGGCAACAACACAGGGTTCGTCCATGGTCAGCCAGTTCGCGTCCACTTCCGGACTCTTGTCTCTGAGCTGTAATGGCCGTATAAAGTCCTTATTCTGGTGTTCTGGAGAGGACTGGCAGACCATGTGAAAAACGCCTTGGCCATCAGGGAGATTCCCGCCACACTGGAAGAGATTATTTCTATATCTACCCGCATCGACCTTCATTTTAACGAGCGGAGGTTGGAGCGGGCCCAGTGTAGGCAGAGATTTTGGCTGGCTCCCACCTTCGCCAAACCTCTAGAATCTTCCGCTCAGGCGTCCGACTCCCATGAGGCCATGGAGGTTTCTCGAGTGGGACCTAAGTCTCGGACCGCTCGAGTACCCATGGTTTGCAGAAATTGCCAACATGGACATTATGCCAATAAATGTCCACGGCGGTCGAGTAAACGATCGCGTCTAGTAACCATTGGAGGAGGTTCACACAGCAGCATTTTCCTCCAAGCTGTCCTTCAAAGGGACACTCATATTAGGCTCTTACTCTCTAACAGTCGAGCTTAGAGTGGATTCTGGAGCAGAGGGGAATTTCATGTCCTCGGCTTTTGCTTTGCGCCATGCAATACCTCTGGTGATGCTTGCCAAACCGGTGACTGTCAGGGTAGTAAATGGGTCGACACTTCCATCTCAGATCACACACCAGACTGTCCCTCTCACATTATCCATGTCCCCTTCCCACCAGATTATTTCCCTTCTTGTCCTTCCCGAGGGAATGGACGAAATTCTGCTGGGAATACCCTGTCTCTGTTTTCACTCCCCACATATTGAGTGGACCTCTGGGAGGATATTGGGTTGGAGTGATTCATGTAAGGGCAGATGTGTGAGAGAGTGCGTTCAGGTTTCTACCACCGAGATACCCGCAGATCTTTCTTCCCTTCCCAAATGCTATTGGTCCTATGCAGACATATTCTCCAAAAAGGCTGTGGAGACCCTTCCGCCTCACTGCCCCTATGACTGTCCTATTGATCTCTTGCCTGGAGCAGAACCTCCTCGGGGAAGGGTCTATCCCTTCTCACTCCCGGAGACAGAGGCAATGTCCCAATACATCCAGGAAAATTTGGCAAGTGGGTTCATTAGGAAGTCAGTGTCACCTGCAGGGGCGGGATTCTTCTTCGTGCAGAAGAAGAATGGAGAATTACGTCCTTGCATAGATTACAGGGGTCTTAACGCCATCACCGTTAAGAATAAGTACACGTTGCCCATGATTTCTGAGCTCTTTGATAGGCTACGGGGAGCAAGGGTATTTACCAAATTAGATCTGTGGGGTGCTTATAACCTGATTTGCATCCGTGAGGGGAACGAATGGAAGATGGCGTTTAATACCAGGGATGGGCACTATGAGTATCTGGTGATGCCCTTCGGGCTCTGTAATGCCCCAGCCGTCTTCCAAGACTTTGTCAACGACATCTTCCGGGATATGCTCTCCACCTCGGTCGTAGTCTATCTGGATGATATTTTCATCTTCTCTCCAGATATTGACTCCCACCGGAGAGATGTTGGCAGAGTCTTCGACCTCTTACGGGCAAATTCCCTCTATGCAAAGTTGGAGAAGTGTATGTTTGAGCAGGAGTCTTTACCTTTCCTGGGCTATATCATCTCCGCCCAGGGATTGGCTATGGATCCTGCCAAACTACAGGCTGTGATGGACTGGCAAGAACCCCATTCTCTTAAAGCGGTGCAGCGCTTTATGGGGTTCATTAATTATTACCGCCAGTTCATCCCCCACTTCTCAACTTTGGTAGCTCCCTTGGTAGCCCTCACCAAGAAGGGAGCAAATCCCAAATTGTGGTCTGAAGAGGTCTCCAGGGCCTTCTCTTCTATTAAGTCTCATTTTGCTAGCACTCCCATTCTACATCGTCCCGATGTAGATAAGCCGTTTATAATGGAGGTGGATGCCTCATCCGTTGGTGCAGGAGCAGTCCTCTTCCAAAAAGATGCTCAAGGTCGGAAGCATCCTTGCTTCTTCTACTCCAAGACCTTCACACCAGCGGAGAGGAATTATTCCATCGGGGACAGGGAGTTGCTAGCGATGAAGTTGGCTTTCTCAGAGTGGAGACATCTCTTGGAGGGGGTTAGCTTTCCCTTTCAAGTCTTCACGGACCACAAAAATTTGTTATATTTGCAAACAGCCCAGCGGCTAAATTCTCGCCAGGCCAGATGGTCCTTGTTCTTCTCCCGGTTCCACTTCACCCTCCATTTTCTCGCTGGGGAGAAGAACATTCGTGCTGACGCCCTCTCTCGCTCTGTTGTGTCATCTGAGGAGGAGGAAGGGGAGCCTCGGCTTATTGTCCCTTCTGAGAGTCTGAGAACCGTAGCTCCGGTTTCGCTAGAGTCTGTGCCTCCGGATAAGACTTTTGTACCCATTAATTTGCGACATGAGGTTCTCTCTTGGGCTCATTCGTCCAGGGTGGGAGGACACTTTGGGACAAAGAGGACATCTGAGCTGCTGGCGAGGTCATACTGGTGGCCACATATGGTCCATGATGTCAGAGATTACATTCAGGCGTGTTGTCTCCTGCGCAATAAATAAGTCTCCTCGACAACGGCCAGCAGGGTTACTCTATCCCTTGCCGGTGGCAGACAGGCCCTGGGAGATGGTCGGGATGGACATTGTGGTGGGTTTGCCCAAGTCTCGTGGCTGTACCATCATTTGGGCTATCACAGATCATTTTTCTAAAATGGTGCATTTGGTCCCGCTTCCACGGTTACCTTTTGCACGGGCCTTGGCAGCGTTGTTTATGAAACACATCTTCCGCCTACACGGTATGCCGGACAAAATTGTCAGTAACCGGGGTCCCCAGTTTGCATCTCGGTTCTGGAGAGAGCTTTGTCATCTTCTCAGCATTGAGTTAAATCTCTCTTCCGCATATCATCCTGAGACAAATGGGTTGGTAGAGAGGGCAAACCAGACCTTGGTCACATATCTGTGACATTTTGTCTCAGCCAGGCAGGATAACTGGGCATTCTTGCTATTGTGGGCAGAGTTTGCGCTGAACAACGCCGTGGTCAACTCCACTGGACAAACCCCATTCCTCCCTAATTATGGCCAGCATCCGTGGGTACCTGTGCCTATGCCCGTGTCTTCCGCCGACTCTAGGGTGGCAGACTGGGCTGTGGAAGCACGGGATTTGGGACCACACTCAGGATGCCATTCGGGCCTCCAAGGAGAGAATGAGGTCCTCCGCCGATGCACATCGGCGCCCCGCTCCGACCTTTGCTCCTGGCGACCTGGTGTGGCTCTCCGCCCGTAACATCAGGCTGCGAGTTGAGTCCACTAAGTTTGCACCTCGCTACTTGGGTCCTTTCAAGGTCCTCGAACAGGTTAACCATGTGGTCTATCGTTTAGTCTTTCCACCACGCCTGGGTATCACCGACACCTTTCATATGTCCCTCTTGAAACCCGTATACATGATACATGTCCCGGATTTCCGAGTCATCTGCTGGGACATCGGGTTCGTCTACGGACGATTACGAGGTGAACGCTATTTTGAGGTGCAAGGTGGTACGTGGCAAAAATTTTTATTTGGTGGACTGGAAGGGTTATGGTCCTGAGGACAGGTCCTGGGAGCCTGCTGAGCACATTCGGGCTCCGCAGCTCATTGCTGCCTTTGAGCATAGCGAGGTCCAAGGAGGGGGGGGTATTGTTAGGGGTTGAGTTCCCGCCTCTGCACAAGGGGAATCCCGGGCCATCTCCGCTGCAGTCTCCCATTCTTCTCCTGCCACAGTGGAGACTGCTCAGTGGAGACGTCGGTCCCAGCGTCTCGCTCAGTCTGACTCTGTGCAAAGGGTTACTGCTGCTTTTCCAGCTTCTGCCATTGAAGCCAGTGTTGGGCAGCGGCGAGCAGATGCTTTTGGGACTAAGTCCTGCTTTTCCCCTCCTGAGCATGCCCAGGGTAAGATCTCTCATTGGAGATCGAGGGTCACATGCTCAGATACTGCAGCAAGACCCATTGGTTCTCCAGGAAGGTCCTGTTGTTCCTCAGGCTCTGTGGCAGCCTCTCATTGGTCCTTCTTGGAAGGTCCTGTATGTGCTGCAGCTATATAAGGTTCGCATGGCCGCACGGCCATGCGCTAGTATCAATGTATGACATGAGTTTTGCACCAGTGTGGTCACGCTTGTGTGTATTCAGGGACCCTGCTGAAATAAGCCACTAGAATACTGGCTCCTCCGGTGAGGAGACTGTGTGTTTGGTTTCAGGGCCCCGGCTGAAATAAGCCACTAGAATACCGGCTCCTCCGGTGAGGAGATTGTATGTTTGCCTCCTGGACTGCGTGACCACAAGCTGCTATCTGCTCAGCAGTTACTGTGTATTCCTGTGGAGTTTAACTGGACACAGTCCTTTCCTTATAGCGACTCCGTGAAGCAACAGAGTTCGCTTCTACCGCCATATTGTGCCGCTGTTTGCCAGCAGCAGGTTCTTTTCCTGCACAGTGGACCCCGGACTGCGAACGCACCAAATAACATCTCTATATTTACTCGGTGCGTTCCGCCAGCCCTAACAGTAAGTGACAAATGACATCATCTGCTTGAAATCTGTATCAATATCTCATATCTATTCTTTTATCTATGCTATATAACTGGTCTGTTACTTGTTCTATATCTCCCTGTCTTACTAGATTTATGAAACGCCTACAATAAGTAAAGAACAATTTCTTCAATATTTTGGGGTAGAAGTGATTGACGATGACACTTGGAGGTATAGGATAAAAGAGAACCTGACAAATGGGATCCTGAATAGTGACACAAACTTGGGGTACAAGATAATGATACTTACATGTGTTATGTATGATGAAGAGTATTATATAGTGTTATATAGGATGAAGTTTATCTCTTGGGAAAAATGTGTAAAAATCATCTAACAATATAAAGTGATGTATGAATGTATAACGGCTATTTAACAAGTGTGTCCAGTTTTTTACAGTCATTACTTTTTCTTATACCTATAGTACAGGTTTAAGTTCTTATTTTCATTTGTATGACAGCAGAATTGTTATATATATATATCTATAATATAACGCTGGGAGCGTCACTCTGTCCGAAGCCTTTATAGACTGCGCAGGCGCAAGCGCCGGCGCAGTCTGGGCCTCACAGAGTGACGCTCCCGGGAGACCGCGGTGTGCGTTCACACTGAACGCACACCGCGATCTCCAACAGAGAAGCAGGGACCGCCAGGAGGGTGAGTATCGCCTATATTCACCTGTCCTGCGTTCCATCGCTGAGCGCCGCCATCTTCCCGGTCTTCGGCCTGTAACCTTCAGTTCAGAGGGCGCGATGACGCGCTTAATGCGCGCCGGCGCCGCCCTCTGACTGAACAGTCACAGCCAGGAGACCGGGAAGATGGCGGCGCCCAGCGCTGGAACGCAGGACAGGTGAATATAGTAAGTTCTGGGGGGCCTGAGCTGGCGGCGATACCGGCACCTGACCCCCACAGCGTGCCGTTGTCCCCGCCTGCTCAGGCCCCCCAGCACTCGGCGCCGAGCAGGTCAGAGGCAGTATGGGGACGCAGGATGGAGCAGCACATAAGGATGGGAACGCAGGATGCAGCAGCACATAAGGATGGGGACGCAGGATGCAGCAGCACATAAGGATGGGGACGCAGGATGGAGCAGCACATAAGGATGGGGACGCAGGATGCAGCAGCACATAAGGATGGGGACGCAGGATGGAGCAGCACATAAGGATGGGGACGCAGGATGGAGCAGCACATAAGGATGGGGACGCAGGATGGAGCAGCACATAAGGATGGGGACGCAGGATGGAGCAGCACATGAAAGGATGGGGATGCAAAATGGAGCAGCACATAAGGATGGGGACGCAGGATGGAGCAGCACATGAAAGGATGGGGACGCAGGATGGAGCAGCACATAAGGATGGGGAAGCAGGATGGAGCAGCACATGACAGGATGGGGACGCAGGATGGGAGCAGCGCATGACAGGATGGGGACGCAGGATGGAGCAACGCATGACAGGATGGGGACGCAGGATGGGAGCAGCACATAAGGATGGGGACTCAGGATGGAGCAGCACATAAGGATGGGGACGCAGGATGGAGCAGCACATAAGGATGGGGACGCAGGATGGAGCAGCACATAAGGATGGGGACGCAGGATGGAGCAGCACATAAGGATGGGGACGCAGGATGGAGCAGCACATGAAAGGATGGGGACGCAGGATGGAGCAGTACATAAGGATGGGGACGCAGGATGGAGCAGCACATGAAAGGATGGGGACGCAGGATGGAGCAGCACATAAGGATGGGGACGCAGGATGGAGCAGCACATGACAGGATGGGGACGCAGGATGGGAGCAGCGCATGACAGGATGGGGACGCAGGATGGAGCAGCGCATGACAGGATGGGGACGCAGGATGGGAGCAGCACATAAGGATGGGGACGCAGGATGGAGCAGCACATAAGGATGGGGACGCAGGATGGAGCAGCACATAAGGATGGGGACGCAGGATGGAGCAGCACATGAAAGGATGGGGACGCAGGATGGAGCAGCACATAAGGATGGGGACGCAGGATGGAGCAGCACATGAAAGGATGGGGACGCAGGATGGAGCAGCACATAAGGATGGGGACGCAGGATGGAGCAGCACATGAAAGGATGGGGACGCAGGATGGAGCAGCACATAAGGATGGGGACGCATGATGGAGCAGCACATGACAGGATGGGGACGCAGGATGGGAGCAGCGCATGACAGGATGGGGACGCAGGATGGAGCAGCGCATGACAGGATGGGGACGCAGGATGGGAGCAGCACATAAGGATGGGGACGCAGGATGGAGCAGCACATAAGGATGGGGACGCAGGATGGAGCAGCACATAAGGATGGGGATGCAGGATGGAGCAGCACATGAAAGGATGGGGACGCAGGATGGAGCAGCACATAAGGATGGGGACGCAGGATGGAGCAGCACATGAAAGGATGGGGACGCAGGATGGAGCAGCACATAAGGATGGGGACGCAGGATGGAGCAGCACATGACAGGATGGGGACGCAGGATGGAGCAGCACATGACAGGATGGGGACGCAGGATGGAGCAGCACACGACAGGATGGGGACGCAGGATGGAGCAGCACATAAGGATGGGGACGCAGGATGGGTGCAGCGCATGACAGGATGGGAGCAGCGCATGACAGGATGGGGATGCAGGATGGGAGCAGCGCATGACAGGATGGGGACGCAGGATGGAGCAGCGCATGACAGGATGGGGACGCAGGATGGGAGCAGCACATGACAGAATGGAGGCGCAGGATGGAGCAGCACATGACAGGATGGGGACACAGGATGGGAGCAGCGCATGACAGGATGGGGACGCAGGATGGAGCAGCGCATGACAGGATGGGTACGCAGGATGGGAGCAGCACATGACAGAATGGAGGCGCAGGATGGAGCAGCACATGACAGGATGGGGACGCAGGATGGAGCAGCGCATGACAGGATGGGGACGCAGGATGGAGCAGCACATGACAGGATGGGGACGCAGGATGGAGCAGCACATGACAGGATGGGGATGCAGGATGGGAGCACCGCATCACAGGATGGGAGCAGCGCATCACAGGATGGGGACGCAGGATGGGAGCAGTGCATGACAGGATGGGGACGCAGGATGGGAGCAGCGCATGTGAGGATGGGGACGCAGGATGGAGCAGCGCATGACAGGATGGGGACGCAGGATGGAGCAGCTCATGACAGGATGGGGACGCAGGATGGAGCAGCGCATGACAGGATGGAGACCATATACCAATATAAATGCTCGCCACCCGGGCGTAGAACGGGTTCAATAGCTAGTATATATATATATATACATTCACTATATTAGCAGGGTGATAGATATGAATCTTTTGTAGTAGATACAAGTCTTGAAACATCACATATTCATAAACAGAAGGAAGAGACAAAATCGTAGTCAGGAAACGTTCTGAGGTCAGAATACCAGGAGGATAATAGATCAGAGCAGAAGGGGTTAAACAGATGGTCGGAACAAGGTCCAAAGTCAGGCAACAAAAGATCAAAATACAGAATTCAAGGCATAGAGGAAACACACTCACTTAACTAAATGTACGTGTCTAGCAAAGGTTTGGGAGAAACAGCTCAGTTAAGTAGCATGACAATCACTTGGGATAATGAACATTTGGAGACAGCTAGCGCCTCGCAGTCTCAGATTAGATAGTCGAGTTGTTAACACACTGACAGTTCAGCATGTCCCTTGTTATGAAAGGTAATTCAGTACCACAATGGACATAGAGGTCAGCGCACATACAGTGACCTGGCAATAACCCAAAAAACAAGAACGAGCTCTGAGACGTGGGAACTCTGTTGACCGCAATCCCTAATCCTCTCAAACCACACTAAAGGCAGCCGTGGATTGTGCCTAACGCTCCCTATGCAACTCGGCACGGCCTGAGAAACTAGCTAGCCTGAAGATAGAAAATAAGCCTACCTTGCCTCAGAGAAATACCCCAAAGGAAAAGGCAGCCCCCACATATAATGACTGTGAGTTAAGATGAAAAGACAAACGTAGAGATGAACTAGATTTAGCAAAGTGAGGCCCAACTTTCTGAACAGAGCGAGGATAGGAAAGGTAACTTTGCGGTCAACACAAAACCCTACAAAAACCACGCAAAGGGGGCAAAAAGACCCTCCGTACCGAACTAACGGCACGGAGGTACACCCTCTGCGTCCCAGAGCTTCCAGCAAGCATTAAAAAACAAATTGACAAGCTGGACAGAAAAAAAACAGCAAACAAATAGCAAAGAGGAACTTAGCTATGCAGAGCAGCAGGCCACAGGAACGATCCAGGAGGAAACAGGTCCAATACTAGAACATTGACTGGAGGCCAGGATCAAAGCACTAGGTGGAGTTAAATAGAGCAGCACCTAACGACTTCACCACATCACCTGAGGAAGGAAACTCAGAAGCCGCAGTACCACTTTCCTCCACCAACGGAAGCTCACAGAGAGAACCAGCCGAAGTACCACTTGTGACCACAGGAGGGAGCTCTGCCACAGAATTCACAACAGTACCCCCCCCTTGAGGAGGGGTCACCGAACCCTCACCAGAGCTCCCAGGACGACCAGGATGAGCCATATGAAAGGCATGAACAAGATCGGGAGCATGGACATCAGAGGCAAAGACCCAGGAATTATCTTCCTGAGCATAACCCTTCCACTTAACCAGATACTGGAGTTTCCGCCTTGAAACACGAGAATCCAAAATCTTCTCCACAATATACTCCAACTCCCCCTCCACCAAAACCGGGGCAGGAGGATCAACAGATGGAACCATAGGTGCCACGTATCTCCGCAACAATGACCTATGGAATACGGTATGTATGGAAAAAGAATCTGGAAGGGTCAGACGAAAAGACAAAGGATTAAGAACCTCAGAAATCCTATACGGACCAATAAAACGAGGTTTAAACTTAGGAGAGGAAACCTTCACAGGAATATGATGAGAAGATAACCAAACCAAGTCCCCAACCCGAAGTCGGGGACCCACACAGCGTCTGCGATTAGCGAAACGTTGAGCCTTCTCCTGGGACAAAGTCAAATTGTCCACTACATGAGTCCAAATCTGCTGCAACCTGTCCACCACAGTATCCACACCAGGACAGTCCGAAGACTCAACCTGCCCTGAAGAGAAACGAGGATGGAACCCAGAGTTGCAGATAAACGGTGAAACCAAGGTAGCCGAGCTGGCCCGATTATTAAGGGCGAACTCAGCCAAAGGCAAAAAGGACACCCAGTCATCCTGATCAGCAGAAACAAAGCATCTCAGATATGTTTCCAAGGTCTGATTGGTTCGTTCAGTCTGGCCATTTGTCTGAGGATGGAAAGCCGAGGAAAAAGACAAGTCAATGCCCATCCTACCACAAAAGGCTCGCCAAAACCTCGAAACAAACTGGGAACCTCTGTCAGAAACGATATTCTCTGGAATGCCATGTAAACGAACCACATGCTGGAAAAACAATGGCACCAAATCAGAGGAGGAAGGCAATTTAGACAAGGGTACCAAATGGACCATCTTAGAGAAGCGATCACAGACCACCCAAATGACTGACATCTTTTGAGAGACGGGAAGATCTGAAATAAAATCCATAGAGATATGTGTCCAAGGCCTCTTCGGGACCGGCAAGGGCAAAAGCAACCCACTGGCACGAGAACAGCAGGGCTTAGCCCGAGCACAAATCCCACAGGACTGCACAGAAGTACGCACATCCCGCGACAGAGATGGCCACCAAAAGGATCTAGCCACTAACTCTCTGGTACCAAAGATTCCAGGATGACCAGCCAACACCGAACAATGAATCTCAGAGATAACTTTATTCGTCCACCTATCAGGGACAAACAGTTTCTCCGCTGGGCAACGATCAGGTTTATTAGCCTGAAATTTTTGCAGCACCCGCCGCAAATTAGGGGAGATGGCAGACACAATTAATCCCTCTTTGAGGATACCCGCCGGCTCAGATACACCCGGAGAGTCGGGCACAAAACTCCTAGACAGAGCATCCGCCTTCACATTTTTAGAGCCCGGAAGGTATGAAATCACAAAGTCAAAACGGGCAAAAAACAACGACCAACGAGCTTGTCTAGGATTCAACCGCTTGGCGGACTCGAGATAAGTCAAGTTCTTATGATCAGTCAAGACCACCACGCAATGCTTAGCTCCTTCAAGCCAATTACGCCACTCCTCGAATGCCCACTTCATGGCCAGCAACTCTCGATTGCCCACATCATAATTTCGCTCAGCAGGCGAAAACTTCCTGGAAAAGAAGGCGCATGGTTTCATCACCGAGCAATCAGAACTTCTCTGCGACAAAACAGCCCCTGCTCCAATCTCAGAAGCATCAACCTCGACCTGGAACGGAAGCGAAACATCTGGCTGACACAACACAGGGGCAGAAGAAAAACGACGCTTCAACTCTTGAAAAGCTTCCACCGCAGCAGAAGACCAATTGACCAAATCAGCACCTTTCTTGGTCAAATCGGTCAATGGTTTGGCAATACTAGAAAAATTGCAGATGAAGCGACGATAAAAATTAGCAAAGCCCAGGAACTTTTGCAGACTTTTCAGAGATGTCGGCTGAGTCCAATTATGGATGGCTTGGACCTTAACAGGGTCCATCTCGATAGTAGAAGGGGAAAAGATGAACCCCAAAAATGAAACCTTCTGAACACCAAAGAGACACTTTGATCCCCTCACAAACAAAGAATTAGCACGCAGGACCTGAAACACCGTTCTGACCTGCTTCACATGAGACTCCCAATCATCCGAGAAGATCAAAATGTCATCTAAGTACACAATCAGGAATTTATCCAGGTACTCTCGGAAGATGTCATGCATAAAGGACTGAAACACTGATGGAGCATTGGCAAGTCCGAATGGCATTACTAGATACTCAAAATGGCCCTCGGGCGTATTGAATGCAGTTTTCCACTCATCGCCTCGCTTAATACGCACAAGATTATACGCACCACGAAGATCTATCTTGGTGAACCAACTAGCCACCTTAATCCGAGCAAACAAATCAGATAACAATGGCAAGGGGTACTGAAATTTAACCGTGATCTTATTTAGAAGGCGGTAATCTATACAAGGTCTCAGTGAACCATCCTTCTTGGCTACAAAAAAGAACCCTGCTCCTAATGGCGACGATGACGGGCGAATATGCCCCTTCTCCAAAGACTCCTTCACATAACTCCGCATAGCGGCGTGCTCAGGCACAGATAAATTAAGCAGTCGACCTTTTGGGAATTTACTACCAGGAATCAAATCGATAGCACAATCACAATCCCTATGCGGAGGTAGGGTATCGGACTTGGGCTCATCAAATAAATCCCGGTAATCAGACAAGAACTCAGGAACCTCAGAAGGGGTGGATGACGAAATAGTCAGAAATGGGACATCACCATGTACCCCCTGACAACCTCAGCTGGACACAGACATGGATTTCCAATCTAATACTGGATTATGGACTTGTAGCCATGGCAACCCCAACACGACCACATCATGCAGATTATGCAACACCAGAAAGCGAATAACCTCCTGATGTACAGGAGCCATGCACATGGTCAGCTGGGTCCAGTACTGAGGCTTATTCTTGGCCAAAGGCGTAGCATCAATTCCTCTCAATGGAATAGGACACTGCAAGGGCTCCAAGAAAAACCCACAACGCCTAGCATACTCCAAGTCCATCAAATTCAGAGCAGCGCCTGAGTCCACAAATGTCATGACAGAATATGATGACAAAGAGCAGATCAAGGTAACAGACAGAAGAAATTTTGACTGTACCGTACCAATGGTGGCAGACCTAGCGAACCGCTTAGTGCGCTTAGGACAATCAGAGATAGCATGAGTGGAATCACCACAGTAGAAACACAGCCCATTCAGACGTCTGTGTTCTTGCCGTTCAACTCTGGTCAAAGTCCTATCGCACTGCATAGGCTCAGGTTTAAGCTCAGGTAATACCGCCAAATGGTGCACAGATTTACGCTCGCGCAAGCGTCGACCGATCTGAATGGCCAAAGACATAGACTCATTCAGACCAGCAGGCATAGGAAATCCCACCATGACATCCTTAAGGGCTTCAGAGAGACCTTTTCTGAAAATAGCTGCGAGCGCACCTTCATTCCACTGAGTAAGTACGGACCACTTTCTAAATTTCTGACAATATACCTCTATTTCATCCTGACCCTGACCCAGAGCCAGCAAATTCTTCTCTGCCTGATCCACAGAATTAGGCTCATCGTACAGCAATCCGAGCGCCAGGAAAAATGCATCAATATTACTTAATGCAGGATCTCCTGACGCAAGAGAAAATGCCCAGTCCTGAGGGTCGCCACGCAAAAAAGAAATAACGATCCTAACTTGTTGAACTGGGTCACCAGAGGAGCGAGGTTTCAAAGCCAGAAATAGTTTACAATTATTTTTGAAACTCAGAAATGTAGTTCTATCTCCAAAAAACAAATCAGGAATAGGAATTCTCGGTTCTAACATAGAATTCTGAACCACAAAGTCTTGAATAGTTTGTACTCTTGCCGTGAGCTGATCCACACATGAAGACAGACCTTTAATGTCCATTGCTACACCTGTGTCCTGAACCACCCAAATGTCTAGGGGGAAAAAAAGGCAAAACACAGTGCAAAGAAAAAAAAATGGTCTCAGAACTTCTTTTTTCCCTCTATTGGGAATCATTAGTACTTTGGGCCTCCAGTACTGTTATGAAAGGTAATTCAGTACCACAATGGACATAGAGGTCAGCGCACATACAGTGACCTGGCAATAACCCAAAAAACAAGAACGAGCTCTGAGACGTGGGAACTCTGTTGACCGCAATCCCTAATCCTCTCAAACCACACTAAAGGCAGCCGTGGATTGCGCCTAACGCTCCCTATGCAACTCGGCACGGCCTGAGAAACTAGCTAGCCTGAAGATAGAAAATAAGCCTACCTTGCCTAAGAGAAATACCCCCAAAGAAAAGGCAGCCCCCACATATAATGACTGTGAGTTAAGATGAAAAGACAAACGTAGAGATGAACTAGATTTAGCAAAGTGAGGCCCAACTTTCTGAACAGAGCGAGGATAGGAAAGGTAACTTTGCGGTCAACACAAAACCCTACAAAAACCACGCAAAGGGGGCAAAAATACCCTCCGTACCGAACTAACGGCACGGAGGTACACCCTCTGCGTCCCAGAGCTTCCAGCAAGCATTAAAAAACAAATTGACAAGCTGGACAGAAAAAAAGCAGCAAACAAATAGCAAAGAGGAACTTAGCTATGCAGAGCAGCAGGCCACAGGAACGATCCAGGAGGAAACAGGTCCAATACTAGAACATTGACTGGAGGCCAGGATCAAAGCACTAGGTGGAGTTAAATAGAGCAGCACCTAACGACTTCACCACATCACCTGAGGAAGGAAACTCAGAAGCCGCAGTACCACTTTCCTCCACCAACGGAAGCTCACAGAGAGAACCAGCCGAAGTACCACTTGTGACCACAGGAGGGAGATCTGCCACAGAATTCACAACAGTCCCTGTACCAGATTGGATTGCTGAGCTGTCAATAACTGTATTCCAGGCACACTGACCAAGCCCTTAATATTCGCCCTGATGCTTGCAAGCCAACTGTCAGAGCTTCACCGGCCATTTGCAACCCATGAACTCTGTACTAAGTGCAAAGGTTTAAAAACGATCCCACTGCAAATAAGAAAGAGAATCAGTTATAGCATTCTCTACCCCTCGCACGTGCACTGCTACCACCCATGAATTAAGACATAAGCCGTGCAAGACAAAATGTCGCAGCAATCGAACCACAGGAGGCGACGATGCAGATAAATTATCACCATCACTACTGACAGATTGTCGCAATGGAACTTGATGACCTTATTGTGGAAAAATTATCCCCAAATTGATAATGCCACGATAATTGGAAAGAATTCCAGAAAGTAAGGTTCCTAGTGAATCCCGCTTCCACTCAACATTTTGGCCATTCGCTGATGCACCATTGCCCTTTAAAATTTGCACAAAAAAACTGTGCTACTTGCTGCATCAGTAAACAAGTCACAATCGAAATGTTCAACCAACTCAGTAATCATTAGTGACTGACATTTAAACTTCTCCAGAAAACCTTCCCAAGCTAACAAATCATCACTGAGATTCTTTTGTTAGGCGAATGAAAGGATAAGGGGCGGTAACCCCAGCCGTGGCTGCTGCCAAATGCCTGGAAAAAACCCTACCAATTGGCATAATCCGGCAGGCAAAATTAAGTTTCCACAGCAGTGACTGAAAATCCTTCAATCAAACTTTTTTTGAGCTGAATGTCCTATGAACCTCTATCTGCAGTGCCACAATTTTCTCTTCAGGCAACCTCCACTCCATTCAAACTGTGTCTATAGTGATTCAAAGTAGTGGGACCTTCTGTCTTCCACTGAGCTAAAGGAACCACAAAATGCTAAGCCACCCATTCCATCTACCTCAACAACAATTGAAAAACCAGTGAACCGACACATAAAAAATTGTCTAAGTAATGAATAACTGATGAAACGCTCGCCACATCAAATATCACCCACTCCAAAAAGGAACTAAATGCTTCAAACAATGCACATCACAATGAGCACCCCATTGGAAGACATCTTTCAACAAAATACCTGCTGTACCAAAAACAACCTAATAAATGTAAACTATCAAGATGCACTGGTTGTAAGCGAAAAGCAGATTCAATATCCGCTTTTGCTAATAGTGCACCGGTTTCATAACTCCTAACCCACTTGACTGCCTCATCAAATGAGATCTAGATCACAGAGCAAAGCTCCGGATGAATACCATCATCCACCGAAGCACGTTTTGGGAAAGCTAAATGATGAGCCAAAATTTATTTGGCTCCTTCTTATGCACTACTCTCAACAGAGACCACTAAATTAAGACAATGGAGGGGATATGAAAGAACCCGCCGTTCAACCGCAATCAACCTCAAACTGAAGTTTTTGAGTTTCCACTGAGGGATGCTGATAAGCAGACCTCAAATGGAACCTTGTGAGCCAGTACAAGAATCCTAAAACCGAACTGAAAACCATTTCCCAACAACAAAACCATCTCCCGATTTGGATATTTATTTAGATAAGGGGTCATCTTGTGAAGGTTTACCAGAGTCTGCCTGTCATAACGGAGTTGTCGGGTGACCCAGGACCTCATTCCATAGTTTGCCCTGTTCCCCAGATTACTTCCGATGGTGAATATGCCAGGACCACGTACCTTGCCTTAGTGCCTGAATCTGCCCACCGTCTGTACCCCTCCCCCACCCAGGGAACAGGGGAGTAGTAGTGTACCGTAATACTCCAACCAGACTAACAAGGTAATATGAACATGGATAAAGGAAAATACCAATCATACAAATATAAACACACAAACAACAGAGGTAAACACTGGAGAGTGGAGGATGGGGTTAAACCAAAATAGGAAATGAATCACACTCAAAATCTAGCAACAGTCACAGATAAATGCACCAAATGCTGTCCCCAACAACCACCAAAAACCTCCAGCCATGCAGCAAAAGTTACTCTGACAATGAGTGCTAACCAAGACCCAATTTATATAGGAGACAGGAGTGGCAAACAGTGCACAGCTGAGAGCCTTAATGCAGGAAAGCTTCCAGGAGCTCTCAACTGAGATTATCCCTTGCATGCTAAAAGATATTTACCTGGAACCTTAGAACCGGTTTTAACAGGGTGTGCTACATGAAAAAAAAAATGGATCAGCCTAGACATCAGATCCGTGGACATCAGATACTGGTACCCACATTCCCTCTTCAGGACCGTATCCCTTTCAGTGTACCAGATACTGAATCGACCAACGAACTAAGCGAGAATCTATGATCTTGGCTATTTGAAATTCAAAATTTCCATCCACAATGACAGGAGATGGCGATAGTGGTGATGGTTCAGAGGACACAACGTATTTTTGTGCAGAGATTGATGAAACACATTATGGATCCTAAAAGTTGGCTGCAAGGCAGAATACTAGAGGATTAATGATGGTCATAATCTTATAAGGATCGATAAACCTGGGATAAGGTTTCCAAGAGGGAACCTTCAACTTAATGCTCCTCGAGGACAACCGTGCCAAGTCAAAAACACACAGGTCCAGACCCACCAAACGTCTCCGATCAGCCACACTTATATTTGGATCTTATCTTCATCAAATTATTAATAACCCCTTGTCACACAAACGTAATTATTGATGAAAATCATTCTTCAGGTATTCCAGAAGAACGATTCCTATTAAATGAGCTGGATTGAGGATGAAACCCGTATGCCCCGAAAAGCATTAAGCTACTCACCGGCAGCAGTTTTTTTTCGGAGGCCCATGATGGCACCATGAGAGAGGGGATCTGCCCATTAGGAACAGGAAACCTACAGATACAAAAGGGCGGCACCTCTCCCACATATCAGTTGTTTTACAGAGCCTGAGAGGACTACCGCAGTTAATGATAAGCATAATATACAATATGACATTTTTTAATAAATTAATCCAGATATCACCCGGTGGAAAAGAAACCTTTAAACTTTTAAAGGCGTGCAACCCCCACGTGAAAAGGGAGGGAACTAAGGGTGTCATCATGGGCCTCCGAAAAAACCTGCTACCGGTGAGTAGCTTAATGCTTTATTCGGACTCCCATGACGGCACCACTAGAGATTTTACAGAGACGTAAACCATCTTGGGGAGGGACTACAGCCTGAAACACCCTTAGCCCGAAGGTGAGATCAGAAGAGAACCCCAAGTCCAACCGATAATGTTTAAAAAAGGTGGAAGGGGATGACCATGTGGCTGCCTTACATATCTGATCTAGTGACGCTCCAGACCTTTCCGCCCAAGACGACGCCATGGCCTGGGTGGAATGTGCCTTCAGATTCTGTGGAGCTGGACCCCCACCTGTTGTGTAGGCGAGAGAGATAGCCTCCCTAATCCATCTAGCTAGTGTATACTTCGATGCTCTACCCCCTTTACTAGAACCTTGGAAGGAAAGAAATAGTGCATTATCTCTTTTCCAACCATTGGTGACTGAGATATACTGTAGAAGACATCTTTTAACGTCCAGTGTATGAAGCTCTTCCTCTTTAGGATTAGAAGGATTAGGTATAAATGATGGTAGAATTATCTCTTGTGATCTATGAAATTGTGTTACTATCGTCGGCAAGTACGCAGGGTCTGGCCTAAGGATTACTCTGTCTGATAAGAATTCCATGTATGGGGGCAGTCTGGAAAGCGCTTGGATGTTCCCTATTCTGCGAGCTGATGTTATGGCCACTAGAAAAGCTGTCTTGAAGGACAACATTTTGATTTAGGCTTCTTGTAGAGGATCAAAAGGGGGTTTCGTTACTTATGACTTTTGTGTTTGAAACTGTTAAACTGTAAAGCACTGCGGAATATGTTGGCGCTATATAAATAAAGATCATTATTATTATTATTATTAGATGAAAGAACTAAATTTAGATCCCACGGAACCATCCTGTCTTTATGTAATGGTCTAGTTCTATGGGCTGCCTTAATGAATCTTGCCACCCAATAGTTGTTAGTTGCAGGAAAACAGGGCACCCAGGGCTGAAACCTGCACTTTCAAGGTACTGGTAGAGAGATTTAAATCTAGCCCTCTCTGTAGAAACTCCAAGATTTGATGTATCGGCACTCCTTCCTGGATATTAAAATCTGAACTGGACAAGAACTTCCTCCAGGTTTTGGAGTAAATTCTCGTTGTTATCAGCTTCCTACTCTTCAGGAGTGTGTCTACCAATTTTGGAGAGAAGCCTCTATGTTCTAATAATGACGGCTCAAACTCCAAGCCGTTAAATGGAGTGCTGCCACTTGTGGATGGCAGATCGGTCCTTGAGAAAGTAAGTCCGGAATCTCCGGCAACACCCAGGGAGCCGACACCGACATTGTCCTGAGCCAGGGGAACCAGGTTCTTCTGGGCCAGAAAGGGGCGATAAGAATGACTTTTGCTCGGTCTTCCCTGATTTTCCTCACCACTAGAGGTAACAGGTTCAATGGTGGGAAAGCATAGGCCAGTGGAAAATCCCACTTTATTAGAAATGCGTCCACTACCGGGGGATTCTCTGTGGGGTTCAGTGAGCAGAAACTTTGCACTTTTTTGTTGCCTCTGGTGGTAAACAGATCCACCACTGGCTGACCCCATCTGCGGACGATATGATTGAAAACGTCCTTGTTTAGAGACCATTCTCCTTGTTTTAGTGTATTACGGCTGAGGAAATCTGCTGTTACGTTTTCTTTCCCTTTGATGTGGAGCGCCGTCAAAGATCTAAAATTTGTCTCTGCTATTTGAAATAGACGATCCGTGATCTGCATTAAGGCCTCTGAACGTGTTCCCCCTTGACGGTTCATATAAGTGACTGCAACTCGGTTGTCCGATAGGATTCTGACGTGCTGGCCCTGCAGATATGAGGAATTTTTTAACAGCTAACTCAACCGCCAATAATTCCCTTTGATTGGATGAGGATGTTGTGAAGGGTTCCCATTGCCCCTGGACCACCATGTCCTCCATGTAGGCTCCCCACCCTGAAGAGCTAGCATCTGTGGTTATCACCCGAGTAATATCCTTTATCCAGGGAAACCCCGCTGATAAATTTTCTTTATGTAGCCACCATCTAAGGGATTCTAATGTTATTGATCCCAACGTTAATTTTTTATTTAACGCGCCCCCCAAAACTCTGTCATGGAACAAGACTTCTTTTTGCAGGGATCTGGTGTGAAATTGAGCCCATTTAACTGCTGGGATGCATGACGTAAGGGACCCGAGTAGGGACATGGCTTGTTGATGTGTCATAGAGGGTACAAACCACCACAATAGTCCACCAAATCAATAAACTATGGCACTTCCAAAACTATTTTTACCAATTTGCGGACTTATATTCCACTGCCGCATGAAGAGATCCATACACTTGTATTAAAACCAAATTTAACAATATTAACCCCTTAGCGACCGCTGATACGCCTTTTAACGGCGGCCGCTAAGGGTACTTAAACCACAGCGCCGTAAATTAACGGCGCTGTGGAAAAAGTAAATAGCGCCCCCCAGAGTCGGATTTTCTCTGGGGTCTCGGCTGCCGGGGGTAGCCGAGACCCCGGAGAACATGATTCGGGGTTTTTTTTACCCACCCCGCATTTGCGATCGCCTGTAATTAACCGTTTACCGGCGATCGCAAAAAAAACAAAACCGCAATCTTTTTAATTTCTCTGTTCTCCGATGTGATCGCACATTGGAGGACAGAGAAAAGGGGTCCCTGGTATCCCCCCAATACTCACCTATCTCCCCTGGTGCTCCTCGTGGCTCCCGGTGGGCGCCGCCATCTTCAAAATGGCGGACGCATGCGCAGTGCGCCCACTGGCCGGCCCCGCGAGAATCTGTTTTACCGACCCCTGTTTTGCGATCGCCGGTAATTAACTGTTTACCGGCGACCGCAAAAAAAAAAGTAAAGTGTAATTTTCTGTCCTCTGATGTGATCGCACATCAGAGGACAGAGAAATAGGGGGATTCGGGGACCCTATCATACTCACCTGTGTCCCTGGATCCTCCTGCTGCTCCTCCTGGCCGCCAGCAAAAGAAAATGGCGGGCGCATGTGCAGTGCGCCCGCCATCTGTCTCCATCTGCTGGCCGGCAGGAGAACAGCAGTTGGGGCTAAAATTAGGGTTAGGGCTAGGGTTAGGGTTAGGGTTAGGGCTAGGGTTAGGGCTAGGGTTAGGGTTAGGGCTAGGGCTAGGGTTAGGGTTAGGGCTAGGGTTTGGGCTAGGGTTAGGGCTAGGGCTAGGGTTAGGGTTAGGGCTAAGGTTGGGGCTAAATTTAGGGTTAGGGTTGGGGCTAAATTTAGGGTTAGGCCTCTTTCACACTTACATCGGTACGGGGCCGTCGCAATGCGTCGACCCGACATACCGACGCACGTTGTGAAAATTGTGCACAACGTGGTCAGCGGCTGTAGTTTTTCAACGCATCCGCTGCCCAATCTATGTCCTGGGGAGGAGGGGGCGGAGTTACGGCCACGCATGTGCGGTCAGAAATGGCGGATGCGACGTACAAAAAACATTTCATTGAACGTTTTTTTGTGCTGACGGTCCGCCAAAACACAACTGATCTAGTGCACGATGGACGCGACGTGTGGTGTTATGACCTGGTGGTTAGGAGCACCCGGAATGACCTGATAGTTAAACCTCATACAGGACAAGCTCTGGGATGTGGGAGCTCTGCTGACCGCAAGCCCTAATCCTATCACACACACTAGAAATAGCCGTGGAGCGCTCCTGACCAGACATAGGCGCCTCGTCACAGCCTAAGAACTATCTAGCCCTAGAGATAGAAAATAAAGCCTACCTTGCCTCAGAGAAATTCCCCAAAGGTAAAGGAAGCCCCCCACATATATTGACTGTGAGTAAAGATGAAAGTCACAAACGCAGAAATGAAACAGGTTTCAGCAAAGGGAGGCCAGACTTACTAAATAGACAGAGGATAGGAAAGGTAACTTTGCGATCAGCACAAAAACCTACAAAAGACCACGCAGAGTGTGCAAAAAAGACCTCCGCACCGACTCACGGTGCGGAGGGGCCACTCTGCATCCCAGAGCTTCCAGCTAGCAAGACAAAATCATGAAAACCAGCTGGACAAGAAAACAGTGAACAAATAATGACTATCAGGAACTTAGCTTCTGCAGGAGAAGGCAGGTCACCAGAGAGATCCAGGAACGAACTGAACCAATGCAAAAACATTGACAGCTGGCATGGAGTAACGATCTGAGAGGAGTTAAATAGAGCAGTCAACCAAAGGATAAACCACGTCACCTGTGTAAGGAACCTCAGAAGCAGCAGCTTCACTCACAGTCACCAGAGGGAGCCCATAGACAGAACTCGCCGAAGTGCCATTCACGACCACAGGAGGGAGTTCGACAACAGAATTCACAACAGTACCCCCCCTTGAGGAGGGGTCACCGAACCCTCACCAGAGCCCCCAGGCCGATCAGGATGAGCCAAATGAAAGGCACAAACAAGATCGGCAGCATGAACATCAGAGGCAAAAACCCAGGAATTATCTTCCTGACCATAACCCTTCCACTTGACCAGATACTGGAGTTTCCGTCTCGAAACACGAGAATCCAAAATCTTCTCCACAACATACTCCAACTCCCCCTCGACCAACACCGGGGCAGGAGGATCAACGGAGGGAACCATAGGCGCCACGTATCTCCGCAACAACAACCTATGGAACACATTATGGATGGCAAAAGAAGTTGGAAGATCCAAACGAAATGACACAGGATTAAGAACTTCAGAAATCTTATATGGTCCAATGAAACGAGGCTTAAACTTAGGAGAGGAAACCTTCATAGGAACGTGACGAGATGACAACCAAACCAAATCCCCAACACGAAGTCGGGGACCAACACAACGCCGGCAGTTAGCGAAACGTTGAGCCTTCTCCTGGGACAATGTCAAATTGTCCACCACATGAGTCCAAATCTGCTGCAACCTGTCCACCACCGCATCCACACCAGGACAGTCCGAAGGCTCAACCTGCCCTGAAGAGAAACGAGGATGGAAACCAAAATTACAGAAAAAAGGAGAAACTAAAGTAGCCGAGCTGGCCCGATTATTAAGGGCGAACTCAGCCAAAGGCAAGAAAGACACCCAATCATCCTGATCAGCAGAAACAAAGCATCTCAGATATGTCTCCAAAGTCTGATTAGTTCGTTCGGTTTGGCCATTAGTCTGAGGATGGAAAGCCGAAGAAAAAGACAAATCAATGCCCTTCTTAGCGCAAAAGGACGGCCAAAACCTCGAAACAAACTGGGAACCTCTGTCCGAGACGATGTTCTCTGGAATGCCATGCAAACGAACCACATGCTGGAAAAACAATGGCACCAAATCAGAGGAGGAAGGCAGTTTAGATAAGGGTACCAAATGGACCATCTTAGAGAAGCGATCACAAACCACCCAAATGACCGACATTTTTTGAGAAACAGGGAGATCAGAAATAAAATCCATGGAAATATGCATCCAGGGCCTCTTCGGGATCGGCAAGGGCAAAAGCAACCCACTGGCACGAGAACGGCAGGGGTTAGCCCGAGCACAAATCCCACAGGACTGCACAAAAGAACGGACATCCCGTGACAAAGAAGGCCACCAAAAGGATCTGGCCACCAAATCTCTGGTACCAAAGATTCCAGGATGACCAGCCAACACTGAACAATGAATCTCCGAGATAACTCTACTAGTCCATCTATCAGGGACAAACAGTTTCTCCGTAGGACAACGGTCAGGTCTATCAGCCTAAAACTTTTGCAGCACATGCCGCAAATCAGGGGAAATGGCAGACAAAATTACCCCTTCTTTAAGAATACCCGCCGGCTCCGGAACACCCGGAGAGTCAGGCACAAAACTCCTTGACAAGGGCGTCAGCCTTCACATTCTTAGATCCCGGAAGGTATGAAACCACAAAATCAAAACGGGAGAAAAAGAGCGACCATCGAGCCTGTCTAGGATTCAACCGTTTGGCAGACTCGAGATAAGTCAAATTCTTGTGATCCATCAAGACCACCACGCGATGTTTAGCTCCTTCAAGCCAATGTCGCCACTCCTCGAATGCCCACTTCATGGCCAACAACTCCCGATTGCCCACATCATAATTGCGCTCAGCAGGCGAGAAATTTCTAGAAAAGAAGGCACAGGGTTTCATCACCGAGCCATCAGAACTTCTTTGCGACAAAACAGCCCCTGCTCCAATTTCAGAAGCATCAACTTCCACCTGAAAAGGGAGCGAAACATCTGGCTGGCACAACACAGGGGCAGAAGCAAACCGACGCTTCAACTCCTGAAAAGCCTCAACAGCCGCAGAGGACCAATTGACCACATCAGCACCTTTCTTGGTCAAATCAGTCAACGGCTTAGCAACACTGGAAAAGTTAGCGATGAAGCGACGATAAAAATTAGCAAATCCCAGGAACTTCTGCAAGCTCTTCACAGATGTCGGCTGAGTCCAATCGTAAGTGGCCTGAACTTTAACAGGGTCCATCTCGATAGTAGAGGGGGAAAAAATGAAACCCAAAAATGAGACCTTCTGAACTCCAAAGAGACACTTTGACCCCTTCACAAACAAGGAATTTGCACGAAGGACCTGAAACACCATTCTGACCTGCTTCACATGAGATTCCCAATCATCCGAAAAGACCAAAATGTCATCCAAATATACAATCATGAATCTATCCAGGTACTCTCGGAAGATGTCATGCATAAAGGACTGAAACACAGATGGAGCATTAGAAAGCCCGAATGGCATAACCAGGTACTTAAAATGGCCCTCGGGCGTATTAAATGCCGTCTTCCATTCATCACCCTGTTTAATTCGCACAAGATTATACGCACCACGAAGATCTATCTTGGTGAACCAACTAGCCCCCTTAATCCGAGCAAATAAATCAGACAGCAGCGGCAAAGGATACTGAAATTTGATTGTGATCTTATTAAGAAGGCGGTAATCAATACAAGGTCTCAAAGAACCATCCTTCTTGGCCACAAAAAAGAACCCTGCTCCCAATGGTGACGACGACGGACGAATATGACCCTTCTCCAAGGATTCCTTTATATAACTCCGCATAGCGGTGTGCTCTGGCACAGATAAATTAAACAGATGGCCCTTAGGAAACTTACTACCAGGAATCAAATTAATAGCACAGTCGCAATCCCTATGAGGAGGTAGGGCACCAGATTTGGGCTCTTCAAATACATCCCGGTAATCTGATAAAAACTCAGGGACTTCAGAAGGAGTGGAAGGTGAAATTGAGAGCAATGGAACATCAACATGTACCCCCTGACAACCCCAGCTGGACACAGACATAGATTTCCAATCCAACACTGGATTATGGACCTGTAGCCATGGCAACCCCAAAACGACCACATCATGCAGATTATGCAACACCAAAAAGCGAATATCCTCCTGATGTGCAGGAGCCATGCACATGGTCAATTGAGTCCAGTACTGAGGCTTATTCTTGGCCAAAGGCGTAGCATCAATTCCTCTCAATGGAATAGGATACTGCAAGGGCTCCAAGAAAAAACCACAGCGCCTGGCAATCTCCAAGTCCATCAAATTCAGGGCAGCACCTGAATCCACAAATGCCATTACAGAATAGGATGACAGAGAGCAAATCAGAGTAACGGACAAAAGAAATTTAGACTGTACCGTACCAATGGTGGTAGACCTAGCGAACCGCTTAGTGCGCTTAGGACAATCGGAGATAGCATGAGTGGATTCACCACAGTAAAAACACAGCCCATTCCGACGTCTGTGTTCTTGCCGTTCAGCTCTGGTCAAAGTCCTATCACACTGCATAGGCTCAGGCCTATGCTCAGAGAATACCGCCAGATGGTGCACAGCTTTGCGCTCACGCATGTGCCGATCGATCTGAATGGCCAAAGACATAGACTCATTCAGACCAGCAGGCGTGGGAAATCCCACCATGGCATCCTTAAGGGCTTCAGAAAGACCCTTTCTGAAAATTGCCGCCAGGGCACATTCATTCCACTGAGTAAGCACAGACCACTTTCTAAACTTCTGATAGTACACCTCCGCTTCATCCTGACCCTGACACAAAGCCAGCAAGATTTTCTCTGCCTGATCCACTGAATTTGGTTCATCATAAAGCAATCCAAGCGCCAGAAAAAACGCATCAACATCACGCAATGCCGGATCTCCTGGTGCAAGGGAAAATGCCCAGTCTTGAGGGTCACCACGCAACAAAGAAATAATGATTTTTACCTGTTGAACGGAGTCACCAGAGGAGCGGGGTTTCAAAGCTAGAAACAGTTTACAATTATTTTTGAAATTCAAGAACCTAGATCTATCCCCAGAAAATAAGTCAGGAATAGGAATTTTAGGCTCTAACATAGGATTCTGAACCACAAAATCTTGAATGTTTTGTACCCTTGCAGAGAGATGATCCATACAAGAGGACAGACCTTGAATGTCCATATCTACACCTGTGTCCTGAACCACCCAAAGGTCTAGGGGAAAAGAAAGACAAAACACAGTGCAAAGAAAAAAAATGGTCTCAGAAGTTCTCTTATCCCTCTATTGAGATGCATTAATACCTTGGGCCAGCTGTACTGTTATGACCTTTGGTTAGGAGCACCCGGAATGACCTGATAGTTATACCTCATACAGGACGAGCTCTGGGATGTGGGAGCTCTGCTGACCGCAAGCCCTAATCCTATCACACACACTAGAAATAGCCTTGGAGCGCTCCTGACCAGACCTAGGCGCCTCGTCACAGCCTAAGAACTATCTAGCCCTAGAGATAGAAAATAAAGCCTACCTTGCCTCAGAGAAATTCCCCAAAGGTAAAGAAAGCCCCCCACATATATTGACTGTGAGTAAAGATGAAAGTCACAAACGCAGAAATGAAACAGGTTTCAGCAAAGGGAGGCCAGACTTACTAAATAGACAGAGGATAGGAAAGGTAACTTTGCGATCAGCACAAAAACCTACAAGAGACCACGCAGAGTGTGCAAAAAAGACCTCCGCACCGACTCACGGTGCGGAGGGGCCACTCTGCATCCCAGAGCTTCCAGCTAGCAAGACAAAATCATGAAAACCAGCTGGACAAGAAAACAGTGAACAAATAATGACTATCAGGAACTTAGCTTCTACAGGAGAAGGCAGGTCACCAGAGAGATCCAGGAGCGAACTGAACCAATGCAAAAACATTGACAGCTGACATGGAGTAACGATCTGAGAGGAGTTAAATAGAGCAGTCAACCAAAGGATAAACCACGTCACCTGTGTAAGGAACCTCAGAAGCAGCAGCTTCACTCACAGCCACCAGAGGGAGCCCATAGACAGAACTCGCTGAAGTACCATTCACGACCACAGGAGGGAGTTCGACAACAGAATGCACAACAGTGTGGCCATCCGTCACAATCCGTCGGCAATACAAGTCTATGGGCAAAAACGCATCCTGTGGGCACATTTGCAGGATCCGTTTCTTGTCCAAAACGACAGATTGCGACAAATGCCAAACGACGCAAGTGTGAAAGTAGCCTTAGGGCTAGGGTTAGGGTTGGGGCTAAAGTTAGGGCTAGGGTTGGGGCTAAAGTTAGGGTTAGAGTTGGGATTAGGGTTAGGGTTTGGATTAGGGTTGGTATTAGGGTTAGGGTTGGCATTAGGGTTACGCTTGGGATTAGGGTTAGGGTTAGGTTTGAGGTTAGGGTTGAGATTAGGATTAGGGGTGTGTTGGATTTAGGGTTTTGATTAGGGTTATGGTTAGGGTTGACATTAGGGTTGTTTTGGGGTAAGGGTTGTGATTATGGTTAGGGTTAGTGATTAGGATTATGGATCAAGTTGGGATTAGGTTTAGGGGTGTGTTGGGGTTAGGGTTGGAGCTAGAATTGGGGGGTTTCCACTGTTTAGGTACATCAGGGGGTCTCCAAACACGACAGCCAATTTTGCGCTCAAAAAGTCAAATGGTGCTCCCTCCCTTCTGAGCTCTGCCGTGTGCCCAAACAGTGGGTTACCCCCACATATGGGGCATCAGCGTACTCGGGATAAATTGGACAACAACTTCTGGGGTCCAATTTCTCTTGTTACCCTTGTGAAAATAAAAACTTGGGGGCTTCAAAATCTTTTTTGTGAAAATATATATATATATTTTTTTATGACTCTGCATTATAAACTTCTATGAAGCACTTGGGCATTCAAAGTTCTCACCACACATCTATATAAGTTCCTTGGCGGGTCTAGTTTCCAAAACGGGGTCACTTGTGGGGGGTTACTACTGTTTAGGTACATCAGGGGCTCTGCAAACGCAACATAACGCCCACAGACCATTCTATCTAAGTCTGCATTCCAAAACGGCGCTCCTTCCCTTCCGAGCTCTGCCATGCGCCCAAACAGTGGGTTACCCCCACATATGGGGCATCAGCATACTCAGGATAAATTGGACAACAACTTTAGTGGTCCAATTTCTCCTGTTACCCTTGTGAAAATAAAAACTTGGGGGCTACAATATCTTTTTTGTGAAAAAAAAATATTTTTTATTTTCACGACTCTGCATTCTAAACTTCTGTGAAGCACTTGGGCATTCAAAGATCTCACCACACATCTAGGTAAGTTCCTTGGGGGGTCTAGTTTCCAAAATGGGGTCACTTGTGGGGGGTTACTACAGTTTAGGTACATCAGGGGCTCTGCAAACGCAACATAATGCCCGCAGACCATTCTATCAAAGTCTGCATTCCAAAACGGCGCTTCTTCCTTCCGAGCTCTGCCGTGCGCCCAAACAGTGGTTTACCCCCACATATGGGGTACTAGCATACTCAGGACAAATTGGACAACAACTTTTGGGGTCCAATTTCTCTTGTTACCCTTGTGAAAATAAAAACTTGGGGGCTAAAAAATCTTTTTTGTGGAAAAAAAAAATATTTTTTATTTTCACGACTCTGCATTATAAACTTCTGTGAAGCACTTGGGCATTCAAAGTTCTCACCACACATCTGGATAAGTTCCATGGGGGGTCTAGTTTCCAAAACGGGGTCACTTGTGGGGGATTTCTACTGTTTAGGCACATCAGGGGCTCTCCAAACGCGACATGGCGTCCGATCTCAATTCCAGCCAATTCTACATTGAAAAAGTAATACGGCGCTCCTTCACTTCTAAGTTCTGCGGTGTGCCCAAAAAGTGGTTTACCCCCACATATGGAGTATTGGCGTATTCAGGAGAAATTGCATAACAAAATTTATGGTTACATTTCTGTTTTTACACTTGTGAAAATAAAAAAAATGGTTCTGAATTAAGATGTTTGCAAAAAAAAGTTAAATGTTCATTTTTTCCTTCCACATTGTTTCAGTTCCTGTGAAGCACGTAAAGGGCTAATAAACTTCTTGAATGTGGTTTTGAGAACCTTGAGGGGTGTAGTTTTTAGAATGGTGTCACACTTCATTATTTTCTATCATATAGACCCCTCAAAATGACTTCAAATGTGATGTGGTCCCTAAAAAAAAATGGTGTTGTAAAAATGAGAAATTGCTGGTCAACTTTTAACCCTTATAACTCCCTAACAAAAAAAAATTTTGTTTCCAGAATTGTGCTGATGTAAAGTAGACATGTGGGAAATGTTATTTATTACCTATTTTTCGTGACATATCTCTCTGATTTAAGGGCATAAAAATACAAAGTTTTAAAATTGCAAAATTTTAAAAATTTTCGCCATATTTCCGTTTTTTTCATAAATAATCGCAAGTAATATCGAAGAAATGTTACCGCTAACATGAAGTACAATATGTCACGAAAAAACAGTCTCAGAATCAGCGGGATCCGTTGAAGCGTTTCAGAGTTATAACCTCATAAAGTGACAGTGGTCAGAATTGCAAAAATTGGCTCGGTCATTAAGTACCAAATTGGCTCTGTCACTAAGGGGTTAACACAAAATTTTAAAACTATCCACAGGCAGATATCACATAAATCAACAAAAAATGTCCAAAGGAATGGAAAAGAGTGGAGCTCAAAACCAATATATATTACATATCTATTGATTATTTGATCAAAGTATGTCTCAGCAACAGTCTAATAAGGGGTGATATGCACAAAACCCACCTATTGAAAATCCTAATGGTGAAAATTCACCTATCCCGGTTAGCCGTGCATTTCAATCCCTCTATCCCAGAACCTATGCAAGCGTGAATAGCCTATATAACGAAGGTGTTCTCAGACTATGATAGTTCTATACTCACATCGCTACAAAATAACTATATCACATGTGGCACTTACTCGCAGACACGGGTATTCCTAGGAGACTGTGACCAGCAGTTTTGAGCCCACCGAACCCTCCAGGTGCGCCCCGACGCGTGTTTCGCCAGTAAGCTTCTTCCGGGGGCGTGACCCAGTGAGAGAAAAGACAGCTTCTTATATGACGTGCCACCAATAGAGTAGCGGCACATCATAAGGGGCGGAGTAGCTACCAAAGTCCGTCAGGCTCAGTGGCGCATAGCGTTCCAATCCCATTCCTTCTGAAAGGGGTGCAACTGAGACTGCGCTCACTGGAACGCTGCGTGAACCGCAAGCGTAACCAGTGCAGAGAGCATCTTAGTGCGCCGGGACCTGGGATTTACTGCGCATGCGCACCGCAAGACGGACGCCAGCAGGAGAACTATTAGGGAAAAAGTGCAATAGACCGAGGACCGGTGAATTGAAGTGTACTGTAACCAATATCCATGATATTTAAACCAATGACCAGTGCCAAATAAAAGAGTGAAAAATTAATAAATTTAGTAGGATATATTTCAACTGTGATATATCAAACGTTCCTATTATTACTACGGACATATGGTGAATAAGCAATAAATAAATTAATAAAGATATATATTTTAATAATAAATAAAGATGTGCCCAAGGAAAATATATGAATAATAAATAAAGCGTGAACCTATAGATAAAAAGTGTCATTTATTAGTGAAAAAATGATATAAAGTGCATCACAAAGATGTACTAACCATTATAATAAAGATTATATTAAGTGACTGGAGTAGTGTATAATAACCATGATCCGTCAAACTCAATCTGACAGGTGCCCCACCCCTATCAAAGTGTATCAAAGTGTGTAACCCCTCCCCTCCTCCTGTCAGCCAGCTGTCCCTGAGGCTGGCTGATTTCCCCTTTTGATATCGTTTGATATACTTTAATTTGTTGCAGTTTGATATTATTCACGTATTTGTTTTATATTTTTATACGTAGCTCGAGTTTGATTCTGTAAGCTGTATTTTATTCACAGTGTATCCATATAGTTCAGAACTTAAAGCTGTTTATTTGTGTCTCTACACGTATTTGTTTTATATTTTTATACGTAGCTCGAGTTTGATTCTGTTAGCTGTGTTTTATTCATGTATCCATATAGTTCAGAACTTAAAGCTGTTTATTTGTGGCTCTACTGAACACTAGTACTAAATGGTGAACATTAACTAAATGTTTATTTTTACAAACAGAAAAATCTGCTGTGGGTCAGAGGTTTATAACACCTAGGCCAATTGTTGTTGTATTTGCTTTCCCAATAAATGCTTATTTACACAAACCGAAAAGACAGATTTTCTGTTTGTACCTGTATTGTACCTGAAGGTTATGTAGGGTTATCTGCGGGTCATGTGCCCAGGCATTGTGTATTATTTATGTTTTTATAACGCAGAATGTTTGATATTTGCTTTCTCTTTTTTGTGTCTGTAGATGTCATCTGAGAAGTTATTTGTGGTTCTACTGAGCATTAACTAAATGATTGTCACCTTGATTCTGTAAGCTGTGTTTATTCACAGTGTACCAGATTTTCTCTTTTGTGCCTACATATATATATATGTATATATATATAATATGACCCAATGTTACAACACAAGCAAGTAAGAAGCGGTATGTTTTATACGAATATAAATTTTATTTCTCACAATAAAACAGCATCTCAAATTTTAAGTTAGCTAACAGCATGATGTTGACAAATGCTATTTGTGTATATATAATATGCCACAATGTTACAACACAAGCCTGCAGCATGTTATTTAGCGTGTTTTATTCATGTTTTATGTTTGATATTGTTAATTTGATTCTGGGATAACATTTCTCTTTGTGCATTTCTGTCATATCAATTAGATACTCATTTTTATATGAAGTTGTTATGAGTTTACGGCAGTTATCAGAGCAATGTATTTATTTTACACAACAGTCACACAGGCCATAATGATAGTGTATCTGCAGCATGTTATTTAGCGTGTTTTATTCATGTTTTATGTTTGATATTGTTAATTTGATTCTGGGATAACATTTCTCTTTGAGCATTTCTGTCATATCAATTAGATACTCATTTTTTATATGAAGCTGTTATGAGTTTACGGCAGTTATCAGAGCAATGTATTTATTTTACACAACAGTCACACAGGCCATAATGATAGTGTATCTGCAGCATGTTATTTAGCGTGTTTTATTCATGTTTTATGTTTGATATTGTTAATTTGATTCTGGGATAACATTTCTCTTTGTGCATTTCTGTCATATCAATTAGATACTCATTTTTTATATGAAGCTGTTGAGTTTACGGCAGTTATCAGAGCAATGTATTTATTTTACACAACAGTCACACAGGCCATAATGATAGTGTATCTGCAGCATGTTATTTAGCGTGTTTTATTCATGTTTTTGTATTTATTTTACACAACAGTCACACAGGCCATAATGATAGTGTATCTGCAGCATGTTATTTAGCGTGTTTTATTCATGTTTTATGTTTGATATTGTTAATTTGATTCTGGGATAACATTTCTCTTTGTGCATTTCTGTCATATCAATTAGATACTCATTTTTATATGAAGCTGTTATGAGTTTACGGCAGTTATCAGAGCAATGTATTTATTTTACACAACAGTCACACAGGCCATAATGATAGTGTATCTGCAGCATGTTATTTAGCGTGTTTTATTCATGTTTTATGTTTGATATTGTTAATTTGATTCTGGGATAACATTTCTCTTTGTGCATTTCTGTCATATCAATTAGATACTCATTTTTATATAAAGCTGTTATGAGTTTACGGCAGTTATCAGAGCAATGTATTTATTTTACACAACAGTCACACAGGCCATAATGATAGTGTATCTGCAGCATGTTATTTAGCGTGTTTTATTCATGTTTTATGTTTGATATTGTTAATTTGATTCTGGGATAACATTTCTCTTTGTGCATTTCTGTCATATCAAATATCCATTTTATATTGAATTACTAACATTTTTCTATTTTAGCGCTGCCACATCCATTTACTGAAAATCTTTGATCTCCCCCTTTTGATATAGTTTGATATATTTTAATTTGTTGCAGTTTGATATTATTCACGTATTTGATTAATATTTTATACGCAGCTCGAGGATCTGTACGATTATCATCCTGGTATTATTTAAATCACACACACTAATATTGTTTTGGACTCTAGCAAGTGGTAATGCAAAATTCTGAAAATAGCCATTTTATATTGAATTACTAACATTTTTCTATTTTAGCGCTGACACATCCACATATATTATTCCAGCTTTCTTTAATTCTGCATTATTTTATCACATGATGAAAATAGCCATTTTATATTGAATTACTGCAGATCGCTGAGCGGTACCACCGGACTCGTTTCTCAATTAATTTCCCAGCTGACTGCGCTATCTATAATTATGCTTATACCTTAGGCGTGTATTTACATGGCACTGTAATTCGCACTTTTACACACTATATGTGGATTACAGCCGGTATACAGTAACAGTCGGCATGACTGAGTGTAATATTGCACTCAATACTGTGCAAAGGGTCTGAATACTTATGTCCGTGTGATATTTCAGTTTTTCTTTTTAATAAATTCACAAAAAATCTACATTTCTGTTTTGTTCAGGCATGATGGAGTGCAGAGTGTACATTAATATATATATCTCAGAATGCATCTGAATAGTATTGCTAATTAGTCCATATAAATAGAAAATTATGTAGAAACCCAAAGTTTTGATAAGTGTATGAAAATACACCAATATTAACTATTTGTGCTATTTTAGGCGTAAATTTGGTCTATATGTATAACAGTCAGGAGTTGGGGCGATGAAATATGTGTTACAAGCGTAGTGAATTGCAGATATATTCTGCAGTGTATGTCATTTTGAGAAATGTGTGGCATAACCAATTACCTATCACGGCCACTAGATGGCAGAATATCATATTAATTATACATTGGGGTTTACTTTTGGAAACTTACAAATTCATTGGAAAATTTTTAACCCATTATTGCTTAGGCAAATACAGAATATAAAAAGTAAAAACATTAAATAGTACAAAAATGTTTTATTGTCAGAACTAATTGGAAATAAAGAACACATTTTAAGCTAACCGCACTCACTTTACACAATCAGAAAAAAGGAAACACCATTGGAAATTATAAATTTATTGTACTAACTACATGCACTCATATTGATAAAACTTTACCTCAGCCTCTATGATTGTTACTTTTGCACATGTATTACTGTTTTTCTTATTTTTTGTGTAAAATCTCGGTCAGGCAGGCACAAACACACACAACAAACACACATAACATACAAAACACACGACAAACATACACACACAACATACAGAACACATACAACACATGCGACACACACAACACACACAACAAACACACAGAACACACACACACACAAGAAATAGGCATTTAGGCCTTATTTATGTTATTATGTTTATGCACTTTGCCTGTGCTGTCTATAATTTGACTCCTTTTTATTCAAAGACAGGTAACATATGCAGACTTTTAAAGCTTTTTTTACATTTCTATTGGTGTCTGGCACACAGGTATATTGAGGGGGTCTATGGGTGACCACATACCCTCGGAGAGCTGTCCAATTTCTCTGTTTTCAGGAGTAACTTGTGGTATGGCGACTGTGCTATTGGCGTCCCGAGTTATGCAGGGACTAGCGTTCCGCGAGGCACGTCTCTCTCTTGAAACGTTCGTATATTTCTGATGTGGAATCTTGGGGCTTGGATTCCCGGGTTGTTTTGGTGACGCGTAGCATTCATCACGATCCTCAACACAGATGGGCGAAAGAGATGTTGTTCTCACCGCCATATTAGCTCTTTGTGGATGATTCTCTGCAGCGCCGTAATTACGCCGTTGCAAAACGCGTTGCTGAAGATTCGGCGTATCTAAAAGAAAAGATACAAGCGGCGGTTAGCCGCGAAACGGGGCAAAATTGGAAAAGCTAAACGGCGACGCATATCTATGATCATGCGTAATATTTGAAAAGTTAATGGTGCCAGTTACCCATGAAATCATTGTAACAATATTTACATAAACCTGGAAACAGGAACACATGGGCTACTTGCACAGTGAACAAGTCTGTATGATCATGTTCACACACCACCAAGAAACCTGAAGACATAATTGTTCTCTTGTGTCTACAAGACTGGGGAGTTCCACCACTCCTCTTGGGCTATCTGCACAAAAGCTGTTCTACCCTGTATGCACACATGGATTTTTCCTCTCTGAACCCTGTTCACACAGGTTATATACAGATGATCAGGTTTTTAAATACATCAGATAGGGATTGCATACATTAGTTAGGACTGCTCTGATAAGGGTATACCGTGAAGATTGGTAGAGCAGCTTAGTATACATTTTTTGCAAAAAACGTATCAACCAAATACCCTGTTTTTTACATCTTTTACTAGCACTTGCGGATTACTGCAACATTTTTTCAAACTGAGTGTTTTTGGTTTTACTATTCTCTTTTGTATTTACATAAACCTGTATAGAGCAGCCCAGATATATACTTACAAGTATGAAGCGGGAATTGCCCCACAACAGCTCCTGGTTTAACGGTCGGCGCAATGCTCAAACTCGCCGAGATGGGAATATTCTCTTTTTCAAGCTGTATTTTCCTGGCAACTAGATTAGCGGGTGTAAGTAAAAATATAACGATTAGCTAGCACAGAATTGATTTTCTACACAAAACTGCAGCGTTGAGACGGATATATATATATTTTTTCAAAATGAATTTTCTGACAGTTAGTTAGCAGCTGTAAGTAAATATGAGCATTACACAAAAGTGAGAATCGCCTGTATTTCAAGTGAACAGATACCTTTTCTATTCTTGAGACACCTGCGTAACGAGCGGCCGCGTCTTTTAGGCGCATCGGGTATCAATGAAATTGCAGGGTTCATGACATCTATGATCTCCACGTCTGAATCCAGCGTATCGCACGGCTCGGGAACACAACAGTTTTCAGCCATATCGGCCGATGTCTTCGTGTCAGTATCTGTATGAGAAATTGCGCGTAGTTCGTGTTTACATACAGAGGATTAAAGCAACTGACATAGTATAATATAGTTTTACGGCATAAACATATTTGCGGTGTAAAATTAATATAGCAAGACTTATGCCGCTATATATTAATAATTCAGTATTATATTGGTGGCTACCGCTATTATTTGTTTTATTAATCTAATCATATATTTATTATGCCATAATTTGTGTAATCCAATAGTTAATAGCTGCTATAGTTTTACGCCATAAACAGTATATATTAACATAGATAATATATATATATATATATTTAGCTTTCTTACATGTGATACATGAAAGATAAATATCTTTGTACCGTGTTACAATGACATTTTTCCCTATCTAAAAGCAAAAAGGCGCGCCTAATTACCCATGATGAGGTGAAGAGCAGGGCCATTATCGGCTATCGGCTCCACGGTTTCAATGCGCTCATAATTCTGCGTTATGAAATTATTGCGCCAATCGGGCGACATACACGGCTCTTAAATAAGAAAGAATGCATGAATATATAATTAATATAAATTACTTATAATGACTCAATCAGAATGAGTCAATACTCTGTACATTATGCGCGTATAATACCTAATTGTGTGCTTGCAAGAAGAGGGCTGCATTGATCGCGAGGGTATTGTGCTTCCATCTTAAATAAATAGGGGGAAAAGTTTTATCTATAACTGCGCAGCCAATAAATACAGTTTAAAACTACGTTACAAAAATATGCGTTACAGGCAATGATAATATTAGGCCGCAAATAAAACAGTAAACACTTACTTTTTCAGAGAGTAGCGCAGCTGTTCAGAGGACCAGAAAAATGGTGTTTAAGATTCTGCTTCTCAAGCTTGGAGGAACTATCCATGTATTTAAAGAGAAATTACCACCCACCGTGACCACACCTACAGGGAATCCGCATTATACGGCACCCGTGACTAATTGCTAACACATGTCAGATAGCAATGGTGGTTATGCCCCCGCCAATGCATCTAGCTGCCAGTATAACACTAACTTATTAAACAAATAACATCCTTAATTATGGTTTTAGAGATGCATAGTTAAATATAATTAAGCATTTGCGAATAATAAGCCAACTGTCTTATATACTTACATTTAGAATAGTTCTTCTTTTAGTCTAGTCTGGCTTCTGGTGTATGTCTGCTGTACTATAGTGGTACAGTCAGCTGTATTTATCCTGAGTGTCAGAAAACAAGCCAGCTGTTAACACCCAGAAACACACCCAGTTACGCACCACCACACGCCTTCTGTTAACACCCAGAACACAGGCATACATGCAATTAATGCATGTATTAACTCAGTATTATACGCGTATAATGTACAGAGTATTGACTCATTCTGATTGAGTCATTATATTATAAGTAATTTATATTAATTATATATTCATGCATTCTTTCTTATTTAAGAGCCGTGTATGTCGCCCGATTGGCGCAATAATTTCATAACGCAGAATTATGAGTGCATTGAAGCCGTGGAGCCGATAGCCGATAATGGCCCTGCTCTTCACCTCATCATGGGTAATTAGGCGCGCCTTTTTGCTTTTAGATAGGGAAAAATGTCATTGTAACACGGTACAAAGATATTTATCTTTCATGTATCACATGTAAGAAAGCTAAATATATATATATATATTATCTATGTTAATATATACTGTTTATGGCGTAAAACTATAGCAGCTATTAACTATTGGATTACACAAATTATGGCATAATAAATATATGATTAGATTAATAAAACAAATAATAGCGGTAGCCACCAATATAATACTGAATTATTAATATATAGCGGCATAAGTCTTGCTATATTAATTTTACACCGCAAATATGTTTATGCCGTAAAACTATATTATACTATGTCAGTTGCTTTAATCCTCTGTATGTAAACACGAACTACGCGCAATTTCTCATACAGATACTGACACGAAGACATCGGCCGATATGGCTGAAAACTGTTGTGTTCCCGAGCCGTGCGATACGCTGGATTCAGACGTGGAGATCATAGATGTCATGAACCCTGCAATTTCATTGATACCCGATGCGCCTAAAAGACGCGGCCGCTCGTTACGCAGGTGTCTCAAGAATAGAAAAGGTATCTGTTCACTTGAAATACAGGCGATTCTCACTTTTGTGTAATGCTCATATTTACTTACAGCTGCTAACTAACTGTCAGAAAATTCATTTTGAAAAAATATATATATATCCGTCTCAACGCTGCAGTTTTGTGTAGAAAATCAATTCTGTGCTAGCTAATCGTTATATTTTTACCTACACCCGCTAATCTAGTTGCCAGGAAAATACAGCTTGAAAAAGAGAATATTCCCATCTCGGCGAGTTTGAGCATTGCTCCGACCGTTAAACCAGGAGCTGTTGTTGGGCAATTCCCGCTTCATACTTGTAAGTATATATCTGGGCTGCTCTATACAGGTTTATGTAAATATTGTTACAATGATTTCATGGGTAACTGGCACCGTTAACTTTTCAAATATTACGCATGATCATAGCTATGCGTCGCCGTTTAGCTTTTCCAATTTTGCCCCGTTTCGCGGCTAACCGCCGCTTGTTTCTTTTCTTTTAGATACGCCGAATCTTCAGCAACGCGTTTTGCAACGGCGTAATTACGGCGCTGCAGAGAATCATCCACAAAGAGCTAATACGGCGGTGAGAACAACATCTCTTTCGCCCATCTGTGTTGAGGATCGTGATGAATGCTACGCATCACCAAAACAACCCGGGAATCCAAGCCCCAAGATTCCACATCAGAAATATACGAACGTTTCAAGAGAGAGACGTGCATCGCGGAACGCTAGTCCCTGCATAACTCGGGACGCCAATAGCGCAGTCGCCATACCACAAGTTACTCCTGAAAACAGAGAAATTGGACAGCTCTCCGAGGGTATGTGGTCACCCATAGACCCCCTCAATATACCTGTGTGCCAGACACCAATAGAAATGTAAAAAAGCTTTAAAAGTCTGCATATGTTAGCTGTCTTTGAATAAAAAGGAGTCAAATTATAGACAGCACAGGCAAAGTGCATAAACATAATAACATAAATAAGGCCTAAATGCCTATTTCTTGTGTGTGTGTGTGTTCTGTGTGTTTGTTGTGTGTGTTGTGTGTGTCGCATGTGTTGTATGTGTTCTGTATGTTGTGTTTGTATGTTTGTCGTGTGTTTTGTATGTTATGTGTGTTTGTTGTGTGTGTTCGTGCCTGCCTGACCGAGATTTTACACAAAAAATAAGAAAAACAGTAATACATGTGCAAAAATAACAATCATAGAGGCTGAGGTAAAGTTTTATCAATATGAGTGCATGTAGTTAGTACAATAAATTTATAATTTCCAATGGTGTTTCCTTTTTTCTGATTGTGTAAAGTGAGTGCGGTTAGCTTAAAATGTGTTCTTTATTTCCAATTAGTTCTGACAATAAAACATTTTTGTACTATTTAATGTTTTTACTTTTTATATTCTGTATTTGCCTAAGCAATAATGGGTTAAAAATTTTCCAATGAATTTGTAAGTTTCCAAAAGTAAACCCCAATGTATAATTAATATGATATTCTGCCATCTAGTGGCCGTGATAGGTAATTGGTTATGCCACACATTTCTCAAAATGACATACACTGCAGAATATATCTGCAATTCACTACGCTTGTAACACATATTTCATCGCCCCAACTCCTGACTGTTATACATATAGACCAAATTTACGCCTAAAATAGCACAAATAGTTAATATTGGTGTATTTTCATACACTTATCAAAACTTTGGGTTTCTACATAATTTTCTATTTATATGGACTAATTAGCAATACTATTCAGATGCATTCTGAGATATATATATTAATGTACACTCTGCACTCCATCATGCCTGAACAAAACAGAAATGTAGATTTTTTGCGAATTTATTAAAAAGAAAAACTGAAATATCACACGGACATAAGTATTCAGACCCTTTGCACAGTATTGAGTGCAATATTACACTCAGTCATGCCGACTGTTACTGTATACCGGCTGTAATCCACATATAGTGTGTAAAAGTGCGAATTACAGTGCCATGTAAATACACGCCTAAGGTATAAGCATAATTATAGATAGCGCAGTCAGCTGGGAAATTAATTGAGAAACGAGTCCGGTGGTACCGCTCAGCGATCTGCAGTAATTCAATATAAAATGGCTATTTTCATCATGTGATAAAATAATGCAGATTTAAAGAAAGCTGGAATAATATATGTGGATGTGTCAGCGCTAAAATAGAAAAATGTTAGTAATTCAATATAAAATGGCTATTTTCAGAATTTTGCATTACCACTTGCTAGAGTCCAAAACAATATTAGTGTGTGTGATTTAAATAATACCAGGATGATAATCGTACAGATCCTCGAGCTGCGTATAAAATATAAATCAAATACGTGAATAATATCAAACTGCAACAAATTAAAATATATCAAACTATATCAAAAGGGGGAGATCAAAGATTTTCAGTAAATGGATGTGGCAGCGCTAAAATAGAAAAATGTTAGTAATTCAATATAAAATGGATATTTGATATGATAGAAATGCACAAAGAGAAATGTTATCCCAGAATCAAATTAACAATATCAAACATAAAACATGAATAAAACACGCTAAATAACATGCTGCAGATACACTATCATTATGGCCTGTGTGACTGTTGTGTAAAATAAATACATTGCTCTGATAACTGCCGTAAACTCAACAGCTTCATATAAAAAATGAGTATCTAATTGATATGACAGAAATGCACAAAGAGAAATGTTATCCCAGAATCAAATTAACAATATCAAACATAGAACATGAATAAAACACGCTAAATAACATGCTGCAGATACACTATCATTATGGCCTGTGTGACTGTTGTGTAAAATAAATACATTGCTCTGATAACTGCCGTAAACTCATAACAGCTTCATATAAAAATGCGTATCTAATTGATATGACAGAAATGCACAAAGAGAAATGTTATCCCAGAATCAAATTAACAATATCAAACATAAAACATGAATAAAACACGCTAAATAACATGCTGCAGATACACTATCATTATGGCCTGTGTGACTGTTGTGTAAAATAAATACAAAAACATGAATAAAACACGCTAAATAACATGCTGCAGATACACTATCATTATGGCCTGTGTGACTTATGTAAAATAAATACATTGCTCTGATAACTGCCGTAAACTCATAACAACTTCATATAAAAATGAGTATCTAATTGATATGACAGAAATGCACAAAGAGAAATGTTATCCCAGAATCAAATTAACAATATCAAACATAAAACATGAATAAAACACGCTAAATAACATGCTGCAGGCTTGTGTTGTAACATTGTGGCATATTATATATACACAAATAGCATTTGTCAACATCATGCTGTTAGCTAACTTAAAATTTGAGATGCTGTTTTATTGTGAGAAATAAAATTTATATTCGTATAAAACATACCGCTTCTTACTTGCTTGTGTTGTAACATTGGGTCATATTATATATATATATATATATATATATATATATATATATATATATATATATATATATACATATATATATGTAGGCACAAAAGAGAAAATCTGGTACACTGTGAATAAACACAGCTTACAGAATCAAGGTGACAATCATTTAGTTAATGCTCAGTAGAACCACAAATAACTTCTCAGATGACATCTACAGACACAAAAAAGAGGAAGCAAATATCAAACATTCTGCGTTATAAAAACATAAATAATACACAATGCCTGGGCACATGACCCGCAGATAACCCTACATAACCTTCAGGTACAATACAGGTACAAACAGAAAATCTGTCTTTTCGGTTTGTGTAAATAAGCATTTATTGGGAAAGCAAATACAACAACAATTGGCCTAGGTGTTATAAACCTCTGACCCACAGCAGATTTTTCTGTTTGTGAAAATAAACATTTAGTTAATGTTCACCATTTAGTACTAGTGTTCAGTAGAGCCACAAATAAACAGCTTTAAGTTCTGAACGATATGGATACATGAATAAAACACAGCTAACAGAATCAAACTCGAGCTACGTATAAAAATATAAAACAAATACGTGTAGAGATACAAATAAACAGCTTTAAGTTCTGAACTATATGGATACACTGTGAATAAAATACAGCTTACAGAATCAAACTCGAGCTACGTATAAAAATATAAAACAAATACGTGAATAATATCAAACTGCAACAAATTAAAGTATATCAAGCGATATCAAAAGGGGAAATCAGCCAGCCTCAGGGACAGCTGGCTGACAGGAGGAGGGGAGGGGTTACACACTTTGATACACTTTGATAGGGGCGGGGCACCTGTCAGATTGAGTTTGACGGATCATGGTTATTATACACTACTGACTGGGGAGAATATCCTTACACACCACCCTGACCATATTATCATGACTAATCATTCTAATAGCTGGTGCCCCTTAACGTCAATATATATATCTAAAGTGCTCGTGCAGCATATTATAAAGTGCATGGAATTCTATATTGCTCCACTCTATACCCCATTACATACAGAAAAGTGCCGATAATGATTTCTAATAACTGATGCCCCTTAACATCAGTGTATATACTTAAAGTGCCAGTGCAGCATATAATAAAGTGCATGAAATTCTATATTGCACCACTCTATCCCCCATCACTTATAGAGAAATACCAATACTAGGATATGATATCTATTCTACCCAAAGGCCATGTGTAAAAAACTCCTCATATATATTAACAAAATACAATAAATACCCCCCACAAAATTAATACCACAACCCTGAATCCTTGCTATCGTCTAATAAGGTTGATCCCATAATATGTTTAGATATTCTCCAATATTGTACCGCATGATCCTAAGCTGGAAATCCATAAGTCCCATCCCATACAGATATGCAACCAATACTTTCTACCATACTACGCAAATATACAAATGGAGAATTAATAAATGATCCAATATATACTATAACATGCTAGGAAAAACAAACACAAATTCTTGGCTCTTCCTCCTATATGGGTTCTGTTCTTGTTCTTCTTATCATATTGCTTCCATCCATACGATTTTCACTCATCCAGAGTCCTTGGAAGCTTCTAGTTGCACACGATATGGGATATATATTCTCAGCTACAACCAATTCTCATGTATGACCCCCAATTAATACCCCATAAGAAACCATCTAATAAGAGAGAAAAAAATGAAAAATTAATAAACATTAAAATACATACTTAAAATATAAATACAAATTTAAAAAGAGATAAGTAAATTATGATACTCTCACTAAAACTTAAAAAGATGCCCTCCTACAACCTAATTATAGAAATGCTGCAAAGCCTAGGTTCTCATTTAGTCCTTGTGGACTCATTGCTCCCAATCGAAAAATCCACTTACTCTCTAGTTGAGCCAACGATCGACCCAAATCTCCTCCTCTAATCCCCAAGTCAATTTGATCTATAGCTCTGATGGTAAGGTCATTACTAGAGCATCCATGGTACTTCTTGAAATGTCGGGGGAGAGACTTGAGGGTACTCATATCCTCTGTGGTTCTGGCCTTTTGTATGTCTCTTACATGTTCACGGGTTCTGATTTTAAGTTCCCTTGTTGTTAATCCCACATAGATTTTACCGCAGGTACATTTGGCCTGATATATGACCCCCTTAGATGAACAATCAAGGTAGCTACGTATATCATAATTACGGGTGCCATCATGGTTAGTAAAAGTCGTAGTTTTCTCATGATTGAGACACCCCGTGCATAAGCCGCAAGGAAAAAATCCAGCCCTGCTTTTGTTTTTCTTCGTTGTCCTAGTGTTCTGCAAAGGATCATAATGGCTATGCACCAAAATATCTTTTAAGTTAGCTGCCCTTTTCGCTACAAATGAAGGTCTTTCAGGTAAAATGGCCTTCAACGTAGGGTCACTCTTCAGAACTCCCCAGTGTTTCAAAACAATTTGTGTTAAATCTTGCCAGCTGTTGTTAAACGTGGATATGAAACGTACCTGATCATTTTTCTCATTAGCTTCCCGTCGATTATAGGGTCCATACAACAACTGATCCCGTGGGGTCCTTTTGGCCCTAAGATAACCTCTCTTAATCATTTTCTTACTATAGCCTCTTTGGGTAAACCTTTCCATCAAGTCCATCGATTGTTTTTCAAACTTTTGTTCGTTTGAGCAGATTCTTTTTGCTCTTAGAAATTGTCCAATTGGAATCCCTTGTATCGTAGATCTAGGATGTGATGAGTCAGCCATAAGATGAGAATTAGTAGCTGACGGTTTTCTGTATATATCAGTTTGAATCCTGCCCCTGATGTCCGTTTCAATTTTGATGTCCAAAAAATCGATGTGCCTACCAGAGACAAAGGTAAGTTTAATGTTCAGGTTGTTATTGTTCAGCTTGGACATCAAACACTGTAGACCATCCATGTCACCCTCCCAGATGAATAGAATGTCATCGATATACCTCATCCAGTTATGAACACAGTTCATTTCCTGGGTGAGGCCATCTTGAAAAATCCCCCTTTCCCATGCCCCCAGAAAAAGGTTGGCATAAGCTGGGGCACATGAGGCCCCCATTGCCGTACCTTGTTTTTGAATGAAAATTTGTGAATTGAAAACAAAAGCATTATGATGCAACAAAAATTCCAACAAGGTAAGTATAAAGGCGGCCAGGGGCCCATCCAGGTTACTGGTTTGGAGGAAAAATTTCACCGCTTCCAAACCATCCCGATGTCTGATGGAGGTATATAGGGACTCCACGTCGGCCGTGACCATAATCATGCTATCCTCTAAGGACAGCTGATCTAGTCGTTGTAGGGCCGACGTGGTGTCCCTAATATACGAAGGGAGAGAGACTACAAGAGGTCTCAGAAAATAGTCCACCACGTCTGAGATAAGTTCACACAAACCCCCATTACCTGCAACAATCGGGCGTCCGGGAGGGTCCTCTGGGTTTTTATGCAGCTTAGGTATTAAACAAAATGTCGGCAGTTTAGGCTTAAATTTCTTCATATTATCCAAAAAGGCCTTTGATATGATATTCTGATCAAATGCATGTTACATTATCTCTATTAATTCCGCCTGAAGACAATGGGTTGTAACACAACTTGCGGTAGCAATTTCTGTTATGATAGGCAATTCAGTACCACAATGGACATAGCGGTCAGAGCACATACAGTGATCTGACAATAACCCAAAATCATAGAACGAGCTCTGATTCGTGGGAACTCTGCAGAAGGCAATCCCTAATCCTCTCCAAACAACACTAGAGGCAGCCGTGGATTACGCCTAACGCTCCCTATGCAACTCGGCACAGCCTGAGAAACTAACTAGCCTGAAGATAGAAAATAAGCCTACCTTGCCTCAGAGAAATACCCCAAAGGAAAAGGCAGCCCCCCACATATAATGACTGTGAGTTAAGATGAAAAGACAAACGTAGAGATGAAATAGATTCAGCAAAGTGAGGCCCGACTTTCTTAACAGAGCGAGGACAGAAAAGGTAACTTTGCGGTCTACACAAAACCCTAAAGAAAACCACGCAAAGGGGGCAAAAAGACCCTCCATACCGAACTAACGGCACGGAGGTACACCCTTTGCGTCCCAGAGCTTCCAGCAAAAAATTAGACAAGCTGGACAGAAAAAATAGCAAACAAATAGCAAAGAAGAACTTAGCTATGCAGAGCAGCAGGCCACAGGAATGATCCAGGGAAAAGCAAGTCCAACACTGGAACATTGACAGGAAGCCAGGATCAAAGCATTAGGTGGAGTTAAGTAGAGAAGCACCTAACGACCTCACCAGATCACCTGAGGGAGGAAACTCAGAAGCCGCAGTACCACTTCCCTCCACCAACAGAAGCTCACAGAGAGAATCAGCCGAAGTACCACTTGTGACCACAGGAGGGAGCTTTGCCACAGAATTCACAACAAATTTCTGTCCTCCAATAATTTATTGGCCTGTTTTTCATACAATTCCCTTGGCCACACCACTAGATTGCCCCCTTTGTCCGCTGGCTTATAGATAACATCATCCCATGTCTTCAATTCCTCTATTGCCTCTCTTTCCAATCTAGTAAGATTGGAACCTCCCTTTTGTGAATTTGCTAGGGACTCTATATCTGCCGTGACCAGTTTGGTAAAGATGTCTATGGCAGGACATAGTCCCAAAGGTGGGAATTTCATAGATTTCGACCCCAGGTGTGAGGGTATTGCACTAACCTCCGATGTTGAACCCAAATTCTCTTCTTCCAATGATAGTAGTGCCTCCAGGGCCTCTTGTTCATCCTTAGTGATTTGTTGATCCGGCATCACATTTCTAGCGTGCAGTTTCTTTAAAATAAGCTTTCTAGCAAACAGGTGAGTGTCCTTTATGCACGTAAATGCGTCTATGGGGCGAGATGGAGAAAATGTCAAACCTCTTTCCAAAACATTTAGTTGTACTGCTGAGAGTTCATGTTGGGATAAGTTTATTACCTGAAAGCGATCTTTCATCCTCTTGCCCTTTTGGTTTTTATTAAACACTAGATGGCAGCCCGATTCTAAAGAATCGGGAGTCTAGAATCCATATATACTTTATTTATTCAAATGTAAGAATAATACAATTAATAAATAATAGTAAGAAAGAACAAAAAATGGCTGCACTTACCAGCTCTTGACAATTCTTGTTATTTAAGAAATTGCTGGGCAATAATGGACAATGTCCTTATGTGGCAAATAATAGAGCAATATACCCAATGTGGCAAAGAAGAGGTTAATAAACGGCAGTCTCTCAGTATAACAGTCAATGAATAATAGGCAGTATATGGAGAAAACACCAAACAAAAGTTCAAAATTGGTGTGAAAATGTCACTGAACCACTTCACAACTAAATATATATAGTTTTGGTAAATGGTATTATCATTTTTTTGACGAAATTCGGCAGGAGCTTGAAGAGCAACATCACTGGGCCCGCCTCCACGCAGTAGAAACTTGCTGTGAGGTAAAAATTCAAAAATCACACCAAAATGGCGGGCGGAGTGTGTCACAGTACGGCACGTTTCTGATTGGTCGCTCGCAGCAGGCGGCAACCAATCAGACACTGGACACTGTTGACGTCACTTATCTCCGGACATTAGCTCCGGACATTAGCTCCGGACAGGAAGTTGGCACAAATTGCAGGAAGTAGTATTCTAGGCAATTATATATTAGATATCCGGTAGTCTTCTTTTTTGGCTGCCACTCCGTAGCTGAAAATCCCGTGTGGGTTCACTTACGCTTGCAGATGTATTGCTATCCATATTTGATGTACTTGGTGTAATGGATTCATCATGCTTTTTTATCCTTACTTGTGATTTTTTCCTCCTGGGATTTTGCCATCTAAAAATGCTATTAGACTCATAATCTGCAATGTCCCTTTGAAATTTCTTCAGCTTCTCCTTGCTCACATTATCCTCCCATTTAGTAATATCCATATCTAAATCCTTCGACCATTTTTCAAATTGCTCTTTTGGCATATCCTTCTGGAGGGTTTTCTGCAATTCCTCCAACCTATTATGCACCTCCTCCAGGGATACCATATTGTGGTCTATTAGTATCTGGATAAATTCCAAGGAGCAAACAGAAGCTGCTGCCATCCATCTTTTAATAAACTCCGGCTCTCCTAGATCATATGTGGGGAATAATTGAATCCTTAATCCTCGTGGGATGATCTTTTTGCTATGATAATTCTCTAGAGTGGTTTTATTCCACCATAGTCTTATTTTTCTTTGTAAAGCATTTCTATATTGGAATATCCCATCCTTAATTTCATGTGGGGCATCTTGCGAAACGACTGGGACACCTTGTTTAAATATGTCTACTGCCTTCGAACGCCAGGCGGATTCCCTGGCTTTTAAATCCATAATTCCGGACAAACTGTTGATACAACAGTAAACGTTATACAAACCACCACAATAGTCCACCAAATCAATAAACTATGGCACTTCCAAAACTATTTTTACCAATTTGCGGACTTATATTCCACTGCCGCATGAAGAGATCCATACACTTGTATTAAAACCAAATTTAACTTTATTAACACAAAATTTTAAAACTATCCACAGGCAGATATCACATAAATCAACAAAAAATGTCCAAAGGAATGGAAAAGAGTGGAGCTCAAAACCAATATATATTACATATCTATTGATTATTTGATCAAAGTATGTCTCAGCAACAGTCTAATAAGGGGTGATATGCACAAAACCCACCTATTGAAAATCCTAATGGTGAAAATTCACCTATCCCGGTTAGCCGTGCATTTCAATCCCTCTATCCCAGAACCTATGCAAGCGTGAATAGCCTATATAACGAAGGTGTTCTCAGACTATGATAGTTCTATACTCACATCGCTACAAAATAACTATATCACATGTGGCACTTACTCGCAGACACGGGTATTCCTAGGAGACTGTGACCAGCAGTTTTGAGCCCACCGAACCCTCCAGGTGCGCCCCGACACGCGTTTCGCCAGTAAGCTTCTTCCGGGGGCGTGACCCAGTGAGAGAAAAGACAGCTTCTTATATGACGTGCCACCAATAGAGTAGCGGCACGTCATAATGGGCGGAGTAGCTACCAAAGTCAGTCAGGCTCAGCGGCGCATAGCGTTCCAATCCCATTCCTTCTGAAAGGGGTGCAACTGAGACTGCGCTCACTGGAATGCGTCATAGAGGGTGTATTAATCGCTTTTAAGACATGACTTTGAATTTGGTCTAATTTCTCTATAGGGAGAAGACACTGTTGTGTTTTCGAATCCAATATTAACCCCAAACATTTTTGAATGTTTAGGGGCTGTAACTTAGATTTTTCGTAGTTTATGACCCAACCTAGGCGTTCCAATTTAGTCTTAGTTATTTCCAATTGTGACAGGCAGTGATGTTCTGAATTTCCAATGACGAGGAAATCATCTAAATAGGGGATTATAAGGACATTTGATTCCCTCAAATGTGCCATGACCTCAGTGATTATTTTTGTAAATACCCTGGGGGCCGAAGTTATGCCAAAGGGAAGTGCTCAGTACTGAAAATGTCTAATCATTCCCCCCATTAATACCGCTACACTCAGGTATTTTTGGAAACCCACATGAATGGGTACATGAGGCATCTTTTAAGTCCACTACTACCATGAAACAGTTGTGAAAAAGCATTTTTATTGTTGAGTTGATGGACTCCATTTTGAAAGTATGCTTAACGAAAAATTTATTGAGACCTCTAAGATTTATAATAGTCCTATAAGTTTTGTCAGGTTTTTGAATCAAGAATAAGGGAGAGTAAAAACCTTTTCTTCTCTCAGAGCGTGGGACCTCTATCAGGATGTTTTTAGAACAGAGAGTCATCACTTCATCCTCTAAAGCAGCTTGTTCAGAGGCAGAAGAACGTGAGGGGGTTAACTTAAATTTATCCCGTGGGGTATGAATAAACTCTAGTTTGAGTCCCTGGGAAATAGTGTCTTGTATCCAAACACTATTTGTAATTTTTAACCACTCTGCAGTAAAGTGTAACAATCTCCCCCCCCACTGGTCTTTCTAGTAATTGGTCTGTTTTTTTCTTTTTCTCGAAGAATGGCGGAACATGAATCCTGTACCTCATTTCCTTCTATCATCCCATCTGGACCAATCTCTGACTGGTGAAAAGGTGTGCTTCCATCCCCGATTGAACTTCCTTTTGTTGAAGGGATGACGATATGACCCAAATAAACTAGGAAATTTCTTTGTCATCCCCTGCTTTCTCCAGGAGTTCGTCTAAGGTGGGCCCAAATAAATATTCTCCCTTGCAAGGGATAGCACAGAGCTTTGCTCTTGCTTGCATATCCCCCGGCCAGCACTTTAACCATAGGGCTCTTCTAGCGGCATTGGAGAGTCCTGCTGCTCTAGCTGCCAACTTAACAGAATCAATGGAAGCGCCGGACAAGAAAGCAGCCCCCTCCTGAATCACTGGTAACGCCGCTAGTATAGAGTCTCTAGAAGCCCCCTGCTTCAACTGGGTCTCTAACTGGTCCAGCCAAACCATCATTGACCTTGCAGTACAGGTCGATGCTACTGCAGGTCTTAAGGCGCCTGCTGCCATCTCCCAGGTACCCTTTAGAAAGGTGTCTTCCTTCCTGTCCAGGGTTTTTTTGAGGGATCCCATATCCTCAAACGGGAGAGAGGCTCGTTTTGCCACTTTGGCAATTGCTGCATCTAACTTGGGGGCTTTTTCCCAATTGCTGACTGTTGGGTCATCAAAGGGATACCTACGCTTCTGTGCTGGTGGCAAGGAACCTTTTTTCTCTGTTTTTTTCCACTCCCTGTTGATAAGTTGCTGTATTTTTTCATTTAAAGGAAAAACTCTGCGTTTCTTTTGTTCTAGTCCACTGAACATCATGTCTTCTTTGGATAGTTGAGGCTTGGGTTCTGTTATACCCATTGTTCCTCTGAATGCTTTTACTAATTTGTCTATCCTTTCCAGGGGTAAGCAGAAACAGGCAGCGTCTTCTTCCTAAGAGGATGATGCAGCCGAATCGCTGGAGATGTCACCCTTGTCTTCGTCCACAGACGAATCTGATATCCACTGGCCTTTTTGCCTAGAGCTTCCTGCATGAGATAGGTCTTTAATGGACTGTTTAATCTCCATCCTGACCATTTCTTTCAGGCTGGCCGCAATAGAAGAGGATTCTGCCGCTACCTGAGGGGGCAAGCAAGGCAATCTAGTCTATATAGATCTATGCTGCTATCCCCTCCCCCTTTCCAGGACCTCACCGTCTGCTGGACACAGGGGTCACATAGTTTTTTAAGGCATGAGTCAGTTAAGGGAACCCGGCAGATGGCACATTCCCTATGTTTCGCTTTACTGACGCTCTTCTTCCCCTATAAAAAACCATACGAGGGGAGACCAGTCACTGGGTGAACTTTCTCGAAGATCACTTATCAGTGGTTGCCCAAAATCAGAGAGATACCGGAGTACGAGGGAGATCCTTTCTGGCTGATGCTCCAGACCCCTGTCTGGAGGAGCTTTTGCGGCCAGATCCATTGCTCCTTCTACTGTGTTCCACATCCTTGGGCTTCTGCGATACTTCTTCCAGCTCAGATTCCATCCTTAACTGGAGGCCAGAGGCAAGGAACACACACCTGGAGCGCCATTATATAGCCCCTCCTCCGGTCAGATCTGCTCAGCGCTCCTTCCGGAACATTATCCACCCCCCCAGCTGCAAGAGACCGTCCCAGGGCTTAAGGGTGAGCGGCGTGTTATTTTCCGGTGGGTGCCGCCATCTTGGAGTTACTGCACATGCGCAGAACCCCTGCGACCCAGAAGTAACCGCCGGCTCCGCCCACCAACATCACCCCGGCCCGCAGCACTTCCCTGTCAGCACTGTGAGCAACGTGGGATGCCGAAGGAGCCAGCTACACCCCCGGGTGGTGCCACCATGACACTGCTGCCCCAACAGAGCCCTGTATGGCACCGCATGAGAGGGGGACCGGAATACTTACCCCGCGCTGGCCCTGGAGATAGGACACCCCCTGGTGACCGCTCCCTACTGGATATGCCACCGCCATGCAGTCCTTCCAGGACCACCGTGAGCACTTCAGGAACTCCGCACTGGCCGAGGTAGGAGACCCCCCCGCTACCTGAACCGGCCGGCCTGGGATTCCTAAGGTTTTTCTGTAGGATCACGTCCCTTTAGGAACAGGAAACCAACTGATATGTGGGAGAGGTGCCCTTTTGTATCTGTAGGTTTCCTGTTCCTAATGGGCGGATCCCCTCTCTCGTGGTGCCGTCATGGGAGTCCGAATAAAATGGGGCTTACCAGTAGACTCATAACAACGATTTTTTACCGCACAGCTAGAGGTAAATAGGTAACCCAATCCTCCTGGTTCTCAGACTAAAACACCTAAGATAATTCTCAAGATTCTGGTTAACCCATTCAGTTTACCCATTAGACTGCGAGTGAAATGCTGACGAGAGCAACAGCAAACCGAAAGAGAGAAACCCAAACAAAAAGGTCAAAGAAAATTGGACCCACAGCTAGAGGTAAATAGGTAACCCAATCCTCCTGGTTCTCAGACATAAAACACCTAAGATAATTCTCAAGATTCTGGTTAACCCATTCAGTTTACTCATTAGACTGCGAGTGAAATGCTGACGAGAGCAACAGCAAACCGAAAGAGAGAAACCCAAACAAAAAGGTCAAAGAAAATTGGACAATAAAAGAGAATACGGTTAAATTACCTTTATTTAGTAGCTGTACATAGCACTACAAGCACAAGAGGTGCCCGCACAAATAATAACATATGATTTATACAGATAAAAAATATATGACACCGTATATTTAAATTGGAGACCGCTAGTGATGAGCGAGTAGCATTGTTGCTCGGGTGATCTCTGAGTATTTGTGAGTGCTCGGTGATTTATTTTTTGTCAATGCAGCTTCATGATTTACGGCTGCTAGCTAGCCTGAGTACATTTATTTTATTTATTTATTTTTTATATAGCGCTAACATATTCCGCAGCGCTTTACAGTTTGCACACATTATCATCACTGTCCCCGATGGGGCTCACAATCTAGAGTATGTCTTTGGAATGTGGGAGGAAACCGGAGTGCCCGGAGGAAACCCACGCAAACACGGAGAGAACATACAAACTCTTTGCAGATGTTGTCCTGGGTGGGATTGGAACCCAGGACCCCAGCGCTGCAAGGCTGCAGTGCTAACCACTGCGCCACCGTGCTGTAAAGGCTATTTGACCAAGAATGAGTGATGGGGTGCTACGCCAAATGACCTGGCCTCCACAGTCAGCAGACCTGAACCCAATCGAGATGGTTTGGGGTGAGCTGGACCGCAGAGTGAAGGCAAAAGGGCCAACAAGTGCTAAGCATCTCTGGGAACTCCTTCAAGACTGTTGGAAGACCATTTCCGGTGACCTAACTCTTGAAGCTCATCAAGAGAATGCCAAGAGTGTGCAAAGCAGTCATCAAAGCAAAAGGTGGCTACTTTGAAGAACCTAGAATTTAAGACAGATTTTCAGTTGTTTCACACTTTTTTGCCAAGTATATAATTCCACATGTGTTAATTCATAGTTTTGATGCCTTCAGTGTGAATTTACAATTTTCATAGTCCTGAAAATACAGAAAAATCTTTAAATGAGGTGTGTCCAAACTTGCTCTATACTGTATATCAGTGATAAAATCAACCGATGAATGAGTGCAAGGTCTACTGGGAATCGCCAATGGTTGGAGAGACCCAGACGGAAGAGTATGAGCAGTTTTATAATGTGCACAGACAGTGCAGGCGGCTACATATTTCCAGACATCCTGATGTACCCCTGACCATCAAAAACACTGAGTAAGAAGATCTGTAGTGGCTTTATTATCGGGATGTCCGGACAAAACCGAATCATGTTCACTAAGAACTCTCAGTCGGAGAGTCGCAGTTACAAAGTTTCCCTAATGGACAGGTAGCAGGGATGTCCCAGTGAGCCTGAACAACCTCCTTCTCAAGATTGGAGCATATAGATGCAATAACTACCCCTTTTTTATAGTATAGGATCCGGTTCAAAATAATCTACACCCCCAGGATAACAACGAGATAAGGCATCCACCTAAATGATCTTGTTCCCTGGCATATATGCAGCAAAAAAGTTAAACCTGGTGAAGAACAATGGCCAACTTGCCTGTCGAGGCATTAGACAAATTGCAGACTCTAGATAAACAAAATTCTTACGATCTGTGATTACCATAACCTGATGATCTGGCCTCTCAAAAAAACAAAAAAAAAATGTCTTTTAAGATAAAAGAAAAAAAAAAAAAATTACATTGGACCCATCTCACAAATGAGGATGCATACTTTCTCTGACAAGCTGTGGTTTCAGGGTTTTCTTCAGTAGCAAAATTAGGACACAGGGGTATTACCCCACAAGCCTGTTTTCAAATTCATAACCACGACAAATTTTACAATTCTGACCAGTGTCACTTTATGTGGGAATAATTCTGGAATGCTTCAAAGGATCCTACTGATTCTGAGACTATTTTTCGCGACATATTGTGCATCATGATAATGATATTTCTTTAATCTTGCGTTTATTTGTGAAAAAAAATTTGAAATTTGGCAAAAATTTTCAAACATAATTTTTATTCCCTTAAACCAAAGAGATATGTCACACAAAATACTTAATAAATAACATTTCCCACATATTTACTTTACATCAGTACAATTTTGGAAACTATGTTGTTTTTGTTACATTGGAAGGGTTAAGAGTTGACCAACAATTTAAAAAACTATATATATATACACATACATATACATATATATACATACACATATATATATATATATATATATATATATATATATATATATATATATATATATATATATATATATACATATATATATATATATATATATATACACACATATACACACACACACACACACATACAGCCATGGCCAAAAGTATTAACACCCCTGCAATTCTGTCAGATAATACTCAGTTTCTTCCTGAAAATGATTGCAATCACAAATTCTTTGGTATTATTATCTTCATTTAAGTTGTCTTAAAAGAAAAAACACAAAAGAGAATGAAGCAAAAAGCAAAACATTGATCTTTTCACACAAAACTCCCAAAATGGGCCAGACAAAAAGTATTGGCACCCTCAGCCTAATACTTGGTTGCACAACCTTTAGCCAAAATAACTGCGACCAACCACTTACGGTAACCATGAATGAGTTTCTTACAATGCTCTTCTGGAATTTTAGACCATTCTTCTTTGGCAAACTGCTCCAGGTCCCTGATATTTGATGGGTGCCTTCTCCAAACTGCCATTTTAGATCTCTCCATAGGTGTTCTATGGGAATCAGGTCTGAACGCATTGCTGGCCACCTTAGAAGTCTCCAGTGCTTTCTCTCAAACCATTTTCTAGTGCTTTTTGAAGTGTGTTTTGGGTCATTGTCCTGCTGGAAGACCCATAACCTCTGAGGGAGAGCCAGCTTTCTCACACTGGGCCCTACATTATGCTGCAAAATTTGTTGGTAGTCTTCAGACTTCATAATGCCATGCACACGGTCAAGCAGTCCAGTGCCAGAGGCAGCAAAGCAACCCCAAATCATCAGGGAACCTCCACCATGTTTGACTGTAGGGACAGTGTTCTTTTCTTTGAATGCCTCTTTTTTTCTCCTGTAAACTCTATGTTGATGCCTTTGCCCAAAAAGCTCAACTTTTGTCTCATCTGACCAGAGAACATTCTTCCAAAACATTTTAGGCTTTTTCAGGAAAGTTTTGGCAAACTCCAGCCTGGCTTTTTTATGTCTCGGGGTAAGAATAGGGGTCTTCCTGGGTCTCCTACCATACAGTCCCTTTTCATTCAGATGCCGACGGCTGGTACGGGTTGACACTTGTACCCTCGGACTGGAGGGCAGCTTAAACTTGTTTGGATGTTAGTCGAGGTTCTTCATCCAACATCCGCACAATCTTGCGTTGAAATTTCTTGTCAATTTTTCTTTTCCATCCACATCGCCATGGGCTTTAAACTTCTTGATGACACTGCGCATGGGAGACACAGGAACATTCAGGTCTTTGCAGATGGACTTGGAGCCTTGAGATTGCTCATGCTTCCTCACAATTTGGTTTCTCACATCCTCAGACAGTTCTTTGGTCTTCTTTCTTTTCTCCATGCTCAAAGTGGTACACACAAGGACACAGGACAGAGGTTGAGTCAACTTTAATCCATGTCAACTGGCTGCAAGTGTGATTTAGTTATTGCCAACACCTGTTAGGTGCCACAGGTAAGTTACAGGTGCTGTTAATTACACAAATTAGAGAAGCATCACACGATTTTTCAAACAGTGTGAATACTTTTGTCCACCCCCTTTTTTATGTTTGGTGTGGAATTATATCCAATTTGGCTTTAGGACAGTTTTTGTGTTTTTTTCATTTAAGACAAATTAAATGAAGATAATAATACCAAAGAATTTGTGATTGCAATCATTTTCAGGAAGAAACTGAGTATTATCTGACAGAATTGCAGGGGTGTTAATACTTTTGGCCATGAATATATAATATATATATATATATATATATATATATATATATATATATTTTTTTTTTTAGGGAGTCCACATCACATTTGAAGTGGCATGGTGGGGACTATATGACAAAAATGCCCCAAACTAACCCCATTCTAAAAACAGCAAAACTACAGGTGCTCAAAACCATATTAAAAAAGTTTATTAACCCTTCACAGAATTTTTTGCAATGTGAAAGGAAAAAAGTGAAGATTCAATTTTTTGGTTTACAAAAACTTTACTTTAGACACAAATTTCTTTATCTTCACAAGGGTAACAGGAGAAAATGGACCCAAAATTTGTTGTGCGATTTCTCCTGGGTACACAGATACCCCATATTTAGAGGAAAACTAGTGTTGAGGCACACTGCAAAATTCAGAAGGGAAAAGGTGCCATATTGAAGTTCAAATTTTGCTGAAATGGTTTGAGGGTGCCATGTCACATAGGTGGAGACCCTGAAGTTCCAGAACAGCAGAACCCCCCATATGTGACCTAATTTTACAAAACTATGCCCCCCAATGAATTAATCGAGGAGTGCAGTAATCATATTAACACCATATGTGCCTCAAATAATTTTTTTTTTTTTTTTTTTAGAATTGGGTGGTAAAGAATTCCAGGTTTACCACAAATGTAGTTTTAGCACTAAGTTTTTAATTTTTCTAAGGGCTAACAGGAAAAAATGGACCTAAGTTTGTTGTAAAAATGTCTCCTGAGTGCGCCAATACCATACATGTAATTGGGAAATACTTTTCAGGCACAGTGCAAAGCTCAGAAGCAGCACCATATTGTAGTGCAGATTTTACACTATGAAGTGACCCCATTTTGGAAATGATAACCCTTTGGGAATTTATATACAGGTGTAGTGACGATTTTGACTCCATGGGTGTTTTCCAGAAACAAGCAGCAGTGGATGTTGGTGAGAGAAAATTGAAAACTGCAGTTGTAGTAGTCAGGGCTAGAGTTGAGCAACTTTTACTTTTTTAGGGTCGAGTCGGGGATCGACCGAAACACGAAACCCAATGCAAGTCTCTCTCTCTCAACAGAAAAGCTGGTGTTACACATTGCAAATCGCTACAGCGCACAAGCGAGAAGACGGCGATAGGCGTGCACGCCCCTAAGACCTATGTCATCACTCTGCCCACGCTCCTTCATTGGCTGAAAAAATGGCGCCAAACGCGACTTTGGCACGAAGATCGCCGACCGCATGGCCGATCCCACACTAGGATCGAATTTCATGAAACCCGACTTTGCCAAATGTCGGCGACTTTTGAATTTGTCCGATCCGTTTCGCTCAAGCCTAGTCAGGGCTATAGAGTCGGTATAAAATGGACAGACTCTGAAAATATATAAATTAGGTTCAGTAGTAAAATGCAGTATGTGCTGTAGATGTCTGCTCTATTCCTGATCTAAGGATGTAGGATTTTAGTTGAGATGAATCTGAACGGAGATGAATCTGAGGCAAAATGAAAAAAAAAAAACCAGCAATTCAGGAATTTTTTTAGTTTTATTTTTATGCTGTTTCATGTGTGGTAAAATTGATAAGGCAGCTTTATTCTTCGGGTCAGTGGAATTGCAACAATACCACAAAGTTTATATTGCTGGCAGAATCACCTGGCCATATGGAAATGTCGAAGGTCGTGAAGGGGTTAAGCAGCACTCCTTGTTTGCAGTGTATAAAGAATAAAACAAAAACAGCTAGTATTAGAGCTATTGCTACTGCAGGATAATACAGATCAATTAATTCACGGTCACACAGACTCTGCAGGTCCATCACTTCCCGATCATTTGCATAACTGGATTATTACTCAGATACGGGCTACAATTAATTTGCTCTAACAATTCACCATAATGAAATGTAGGCCTTTGTCTATGTTTATGTGTAATGAGTTGTGCTTTGATCACTTAAGCTGTAAAATCCTAAAATGGCCACGGCTTAGCTAGATCTCATCTTTTTAAAGTGATTGTGAGTCTCCACTGCTAGGCTGCACTCAACCATGTGATAAATGCAGAACATTACGGGGAAGACCAGGCTTATTATTTATAATATTACTTAACAGGGTTAATACAAGAAAGATTATCGCAAGTAAATCACATGAACAAAGCATTCACAATACTATATACAGTCATATATACAGAGATACATTAGTGAATGGAAAACATGAAATAGGTCTTCAACGGCAGTTCAGGATTCATAGGTCAACTTCTGCCTGGCATGGAGGTGACAAGCGTTGTATTGTTGGGAACAGTCACTGAGGTACCTCTGCGACTAATCGCACTTCTTCCTGACAAAGTCTCTCTCAGAGCCACTCTAGCGTCGGTGGGACCCCATCTGGCCACGTGGTCTGTCTGACCCAGAGAGGCTGCTTCAATTTTCAGAAGGTGTGAAACGGCACCAGATATTTTTATTACTACTCTTTCAGTCCTTGCCAAACAAACTGCAAATTGTTAAACTCCGCAGGGACCTAGGAAATTCCACTCCAAGAAAAAAAAAAAAAAAAAAAGCAAAATGATGTGCATTTTAAGCAGGCAAATAAATTTAGCTATGTACTCCAGTGGCATTGAAAAGCAATCCAACCTTCCCCCCCATGGCAAGCAAATGCCAAACCTTGTGCTAGCCTTGCCCAGACACCAGAGTTCTATGGTGGTACACAAAGTATGGAATTAAATCAATAACCATTGTAAAACAGTGTAGGCATTTATTTAAGTTCATTGTGTGTAAAGAATAGATCAGACAGGACAAAATCAAGATATTCCATTGCTATATATGAATATTGGATAACAATGCTTTGTCATTATGCATTAAGCACATAAATATTAGTGAAGCTTCAGTAGGATAGTGTCCCAAACAAAGTCCAATATTTAATTTAATAAACTAATCCTGTACTGGAAACCATAGTCCATTTTTTTATTTTAAAGTTCAAGGCTTTTAAAAGTAGCATTCTCTATAAATATTTGGTATCCCCGATTAGGAGGCCAGCTCCTGGATTTGGCTCAGACCATTTGCATACTGGAAGTCTCCGCTGTTCTCATATTCATACATATCCAAGGCCACTTCACAGCTCTCCCTAACCACCTGTTCTAGGTCCCCCACGTGTGTTCGAAGTGCTTTTAGACAGTCTTCTTGAGCAATAGATCCTAAAGCTTCAGCACACTCATGGCGGACCATTGGATTCTCCTGCAATCGATCCAATGCTGCCGCAAGCCCTGGAACTGCTGCTTCATGCTGCATTTGACCCAAGACATAGCCAATTTCATGACGGAAAAGTGAACCGCCACACTGTAGACCTGAAATAAAGAAAAATGTATTATATATATGCAGCACTGCATAGAGAATACATACAATCAAACGGAGGCAAATTCATCCCTTGTTTGACTGAAGTGTAAGACCCAACTGCCAACCAGCTTTTGGGAGTTTTCCAGGAGCCTTAAGGTACCTTCACACTGAGCAACTTTAGAACGATAGCGATCCGTGACGTTGCAGCGTCCTGGATAGCGATATCGTGTTTGACACACAGCAGCGATCAGGATCCTGCTGTGACATCGCTGGTCGGAGCTAGAAAGCCAGAACTTTATTTTGTCGCTGGATCACCCGCTGAATCGGCGTGTGTGATGCCGATCCAGCGATGTGTTCACTTAGTAACCCGATGTTTACCCTGGTTACAAGTGCACGCCGTGCTTAGTAACCCGATATTTAGCCTGGTTACCATTGTAAAATGTAAAAAAAAAAAAAAAAAAAAAACTACTTACATTCTGGTGTCTGTCACGTCCCCCGGCATCAGCTTCCCTGCACTGTGTCAGCGCCGGCCGGCCGTAAAGCAGAGCACAGCGGTGACTTCACCGCTCTGCTTTACGGCCGGCGCTTACACAGTGCAGGGAAGCTGACGCCTGGGGACGCGACAGACACCGAAAAGTAAGTATGTAGTGTGTGTTTTTTTTTTTTTTTACATTGGTAACCAGGGTAAACATCGGGTTACTAAGCGCGGCCCTGCGCTTAGTAACCCGATGTTTACCCTGGTTACCCGGGGACTTCGGCATCGTTGGTCGCTGGATAGCTGTCTGTGTGACAGCTCTCCAGCGACCACACAACGACTAAACAGCGACGCGACGCTGCAGTGATCGGCATCGTTGTCTATATCGCTGCAGCGTCGCTTAATGTGACGGTACCTTAAGGCTAAGCCGTCAATATCAGACTGGTTATAAAAGGCACAGATGATTGGCCTCAGGGAGACCAAAACATCCAACACCGCGGAGACACCATCACGTGTTTCTCAACGCAGTGATTCCAGAACACTGCCCCCATCCCTTATGGGAAATATGCAGATGCATGTAAAGAAGCTGTGGAGACACCATCACGTGTTTCTCGACGCAAGCAGTGAATAGCCAGGCCTTTCCCCGGGAAGGAACAACCACGGGAAGGGCAGCATCCTATGAAGGAAAGCCACCTATGCCAAGCATGGTATCCATCCACAGACAGCTGTTTCGGGGCTATTCACTGCTTGCGTCGAGAAACACGTGATGGTGTCTCCGCAGCTTCTTTACATGCATCTGCATATTTCCCATAAGGGATGGGGGCAGTGTTCTGGAATCACTGCGTTGAGAAACACGTGATGGTGTCTCCGCGGTGTTGGATGTTTTGGTCTCCCTGAGGCCAATCATCTGTGCCTTTATAGCCTTTTTACTAGGCACTGCTCCTAATAGCCAGATTCCTACTCCACACTGATGAGGGGCAAAAACCCCGAAACAGCTGTCTGTGGATGGATACCATGCTTGGCATAGGTGGCTTTCCTTCATAGGATGCTGCCCTTCCCGTGGTTGTTCCTTCCCGGGGAAAGGCCTGGCTATTCACTGCTTGCGTCGAGAAACACGTGATGGTGTCTCCGCAGCTTCTTTACATGCATATACAAATATCAGACTGGTGGGATGTGACACCAGGCCCCCCTCACTAATCAGCGCTTTGTAGGTCCTGTGGCTGGGTAGCTAGCAGGAGTACACAACACTGTAGTGGTAGTTTTCCCAGTACTACCACTACATATAATGTATGGCGCTGTGGTTCCCTGGCTTTGTACACTATTTATGGCTACCACAGGCCCAACAGCTGACCAGTGGGGTTACCAGCTGTCAGACCCCCACTGATCTGATATTGATGACCGATCATAAGAGTAGCTCATCAATATCCAAATCAGATTTTTTTCAATAGACTGCTTTTTGAGGAAAATATTTTACATGGTTCTTCCATCATGAGATAAAGCTGAGTTGTTTAACTCAGTAGAATAAAGGCTGCATATGTGTAACATTCACAATGCCATGCTCTTCCAGAGGTTTCTGTAGGATTAGTGGGCAGTTTCTCTCCTATATTATCACAGACGCTCGCTTTACTTACGCAGTTCTCAAAACTGAATTTGACTCCGCAGAGGTCCCAGCCTCTTCTTCGCGGCAAAAATGTTTCAACATGAACAGAGTTGAGAAAAAGACCTTAATCCTATTGTTCTACAAACCTATGAATACAGAATCAACCCCTTCAGTGCCAAGTCCAAGAAGTTAGACAATATGTTTCTGATTGTTTGGAGTGGAATAGATCTGCACAACACAAGAAGAATGTGAATCTAAGTGTGAGGAGGAGGAAGGGCAAGCAGACAAGAAAATTAAAGTGAAACTTTGAGCACAATACTGCAGCATAGCCACAGACAGACTGTTTGTGTGTACGATCTGAGGTTTATTACATTCTTTCCTTATAATGGCAGCAGGCCGTAAAAGAGACCCAGTTTGGGAATATTTTAATGAAGCTCCTTCGCCTATCGGTAAGGCAGGCATGCGTGCAAAATGCAAACGATGCAACAAAGAGATGCAAGGCCTGGTGGCGCGAATGAGGCAACATCATGAGAAGTGCGGTGATGAAGAGGACCAAAGAAACTTCTGAACAGGCAGGATCTTCAGGTTGGTAAACATTTTCATTGAATCCTATTTCTAAAGACTGAACTGTCATGTGTGAGAAAAATTATATTTCTTATTATTACTGCATGGTACTGGTTTGTGATAAGAACTACCAGATTAGAAAAAGAGTTGATTGATGAAAAAATTGCCCAGTTTATTTATGCAACGAACTCTTTTCGTCTGACTGAGAACCCACATTTCATTAATATGGTTCAGTCACTGAGACCAGGATACAGTCCACCAAGCAGAGCTGATGTTGCAGGGAAACTGCTGGATCAAGTGTATGACAGAGAAATGGAGCAATGTGCAACAGCTCTGGAGGGTAAAATTGTTAACCTAAGTATTGATGGGTGGAGTAATGTCCACAATGATCCTATCGTATGTGCTTGTATAACAACAGAAGAAGGTAAAGTCTTCCTTGCACAAACAACTGATACGTCAGAAAATGCACACAGCAGAATACTTACAAGAAGTGGCAGTAAAAGCTATAACGACATGTGAACAAAAATTCAAATGTCTAGTACGCAGTTTGGTCACTGACAATGCTGCAAACGTATCCAAGATGAGAAGAGATTTAGAAGAGCAGGGAGGGAATACAAAGCTGCTAATAACATATGGTTGCAGTGCTCATTTGTTACACCTCTTAGCCAAAGACTTAAGTGTTCCAGAAATAAAGGCTAATGTTGTTGAAATTGCTAAATACTTCCGTAATAATCATTTTGCTGCAGCAGCTCTGAAAAGGATGGGTGGAACCAAGCTAACGCTCCCACAAGATGTTAGATGGAACTCTGTGGTGGACTGTTTTGAGCAGTATATCAAAAACTGGCCTATTCTGATAACACTTTGTGAAGAAAATCGAGATAAAATAGATGGCACTGTCACGGCCAAAATCCTCAACATTGGGCTTAAGAGAAATGTTGAACATATGCTGAGCTTCCTGAAACCCATCTCTCAAGCTTTAAACAAAATACAGAAAAATAGCTGTTTAATTGCGGATGCTGTTGAAATTTGGAAGGAACTGAGTGAACACTTAAAAACAGAACTACACATGGACAGAATTAAATTACAAGCAGTAAACAAACGAATGGGACAAGCACTGACTCCAGCTCATTTTTTGGCAAATATTGTCAATATCCAATATCAGGGTCAAAACCTAAGTGCTGAGGAAGAGGAGTTAGCTATGACATGGGTATCCAGCAATCATCCATCTTTAATGCCAACTATAATAAACTTCAGAGCTAAGGGGGAACCATTCAAGAAATATATGTTTGCTGAAGATATTTTAAGGAAGGTCACACCAGTAAACTGGTGGAAGTCACTTAAGCTCTTGGATTTAGAGACTGTTCAAGTAATGATTTCACTTTTAACAGCAGTAGCTTCTTCTGCAGGCGTTGAAAGAATATTCTCTTCCTTTGGACTCATTCATTCTAAATTGAGAAATCGGTTGGGACCCAATAAAGCAGGAAAGCTTGTTTTTCTTTTCCAGATTATGAATAGGAACAAAGAAGAAGATGATGATGAAGATGACGACAAGTGAGCTACAGAGGACAGCAGGGACAGTAGTATTTAAGTTTTTCATGTGTCGGCTGGGATGACAGTCTAAGTTTCTTATAGTATATATATATTTTGTTTAGCCAAATTAGTTAACAAACACGGATGTTTGTTTAAGCAAATAACTTGTGCTGTAATGTTGTTATTGTTTCAGTTGAATAAATCTATTTAAATTGTTATTAAGGTCAGGATTATTTTTCTCCTTCCTAAGTACAACAGAACAGTGGTGTCCAAATATGAATGATTAACCCATTAAACTGGGGAGAAAAAAGTAAATTCTAAAAATCTTCATCTACTTGCATGTTAAAGTAGCAAGAACTAGTTTAGGTAGAAACTTTGATTTAAATCACTGATTTAAATCAAATCCACCCTGCAACCAAGTATTGAGTGCATTTACTGAATATACATTTGAGTAGGCCAACATTTCGGATTTCAAAACCTTTTTTCAAGCTGGTGTTATAAAGTATTCTAATTTACTGAGATAATGACTTGGTTTTTATTGGCAGTAAGCCGTAAACATTAACAGAAAAACACGTGAAATAGATCACTCTGTTTTTAATGACTATATATGAATTTCACTTTTTGTATTGAAGAACTGAAAAATTAACTTTTTGATGATATAATTTTGTGAGAAGCACCTGTATATACACTGCTCAAAAAATAAAGGGAACACAGACTATGTGCACACGATGTGTTTGAGGCTTTTTTTTTTTTTACACGAGCGTAAATGGTCCAAAAACAAGGAATGCGGCAAAAAAAATAAATAAATAAAATAAAAAAAAATGCATTACTGTCTATGGGAACGCATGCATACACATGTCTTTGTGTACGCATGCGTTGATGTGCTTGCGTACTTCAGACTGCGCATGTCTGGGATCTGATTAAGACATGCCCATTAAAGACACACCCTCCTGGAAATTCCAAACGCATAAAAAGCACATGTAAAACGCATGCAAACGCTGCATTATTTTTCTTATTATATGTAAGCTGATGCGGAAAATAAATGCTGCATTATCAGACGTCTGCATGTGTTTTTTCATGCGTTTTCGGTTGCGGACGATACGCTGCGGACATAACCGCAAATGTGAAACTAGCCTAAAGCAACATCCCCACCACCCCCCAAAAAAATTTCTATTCTAGAGTTTTGATTACTTTTCTCCTCACGGCGTTTACCGATTGTGTGGATATACTTTACATGCTGCCGAGACGGCATCTTTTCAAGCAGTATAACAGCTGATCAGATCAGTTGTGCCCGAAATAGCTGCAGGTGAAATCGCGATCCACCGGTGGCTGTTAAATTTAACATGCCCGTGTTGGAAGCGTGTCATAAGATGTGCCCATCGTTGCCCATCACATGATCGCGGGGCGCCAATGGGTTGGCATAACAACCCGGGATCTGCAAGAGACCCCTATGGTTGTCATTCCCGATCTATTATAGCTGCCCTGTGGCCGCAACTCAAAGCAGATGATCAATTCTGCTATGTGTAGCACAAGCGATCAGACGATTGAGACTTTAGGTCTGATAAGATGACTATTAACCCCTTCCCGACCCATGACGCCACGTAGGCGTCATGAAAGTCGGTGCCAATCCGACCCATGACGCCTACGTGGCGTCATGGAAAGATCGCGTCCCTGCAGATCGGGTGAAAGGGTTAACTCCCATTTCACCCGATCTGCAGGGACAGGGGGAGTGGTAGTTTAGCCGAGGGGGGGTGGCTTCACCCCCTCGTGGCTACGATCGCTCTGATTGGCAGTTTCACTTTCAACAGCCAATCAGAGCGATTTGTAATATTTCACCTATTATAACTGGTGAAATATTACAATCCAGCCATTGCCGATGCTGCAATATCATCGGCCATGGCTGGAAATACTAATGTGCCCCCACCCCACCGATCGCCCCCCCCCCCGGCCCCCCGATCTGTCCGGTACACTGTTCCGGCTCCCCTCTGTCCTGTGCTCCGCTCCCCCCCGTGCTCTTGTCCGCTCCCCCCGTGCTTCAATCACCCCCACGTGCTCCAATCACCCCCCCCGCACTCCGATCCACCCCCCTGTGCTCCGTTCCACCCCCCCGTGCTCCGTTCCACCCCCCGTGCTCCGATCCCACCCCCCGTGCTCCCACCCACCCCATCATACTTACCGATCCTGCCGGGGTCCGTCCGTCTTCTCCCCGGGCGCCGCCATCTTCCAAAATGGCGGGCGCATGCGCAGTGCACCCGCCGAATCTGCCGGCCGGCAGATTCGTTCCAAAGTGCATTTTGATCACTAAGATATAATCTATCTCAGTGATCAAAATAAAAAATAATAAATGACCCCCCCCCCCCCTCTTTGTCACCCCCATAGGTAGGGACAATAAAAAATAATAAAGAATTTTTTTTTTTCCACTAATGTTAGAATAGGGTTAGGGGTAGGGTTAGGGGTAGGGTTTCGGTATGTGCACACGTATTCTGGTCCTCTGCGGATTTTTCCGCTGCGAATTTGATAAATCCGCAGTGCTAAACCGCGGCGGATTTACCGCGTTTTTTCTGCGCATTTCACTGCGGTTTTACAACTGCGATTTTCTATTTGAGCAGTTGTAAAACCGCTGCGGAATCCGCACAAAGAAGTAACATGCTGCGGAATGTAAACCGCTGCGTTTCCGTGCAGTTTTTCCGCAGCATGTGTACAGCGATTTTTGTTTCCCATATGTTTACATTGAACTGTAAACTCATGGGAAACTGCTGCGGATCCGCAGCGTTTTCCGCAGCGTGTGCACATACCTTTAGAATTAGGCCATGTGCACACGGTGCGGATTTGGCTGCGGATCCGCAGCGGATTGGCCGCTGCGGATTCGCAGCAGTGTTCCATCAGGTGTACAGTACCATGTAAACCTATGGAAAACCAAATCCGCTGTGCCCATGGTGCGGAAAATACCGCGCGGAAACGCTGCGTTGTATTTTCCGCAGCATGTCAATTCTTTGTGTGGATTCAGCAGCGTTTTACACCTGTTCCTCAATAGGAATCCACAGGTGAAATCCGCACAAAAAACACTGGAAATCCGTGGAAAATCCGCAGGTAAAACGCAGTGCCTTTTACCCGCGGATTTTTCAAAAATGATGCTGAAAAATCTCACACGAATCCGCAACGTGGGCACATAGCCTTAGGGTTAGGGTTGTGGTTAGGGGGGTGTTGTGGTTAGGGTTGTGATTAGGGTTATGGCTACAGTTGGGATTAGGGTTAGGGGTGTGGGGGGGTTAGTGTTGGAGGTAGAATTGAGGGGTTACCACTGTTTAGGCACATCAGGGGTCTCCAAACGCAACATGGCGCCACCATTGATTCCAGCCAATCTCGTATTCAAAAAGTCAAATGGTGCTCCCTCAATTCCGAGCCCTGACGTGTGCCCAAACAGTGGTTTACCCCCACACATTGAGTACCAGCATACTCAGGATAAACTGCGCAACAATTACTGGGGTCCAATTTCTCCTGTTACCCTTGTGAAAATAAAAAAATGCTTGCTAAAACATCATTTTTGAGGAAAGAAAAATGATTTATTATTTTCACGGCTCTACGTTGTAAACGTCTGTGAAGCACTGGGGGGTTCAAAGTGCTCACCACATATCTAGATAAGTTCCTTGGGGGGTCTAGTTTCTAAAATGGGGTCACTTGTGGGATGTTTCTACTGTTTAGACACACCAGGGGCTCTGCAAACGCAACGTGACACCCGCAGACCATTCCATCAAAGTCTGCATTTCAAAAGTCACTACTTCCCTTCTGAGCCCCGACGTGTGCCCAAACAGTGGTTTACCTCCACACATGGGGTATCAGCGTACTCAGGACAAACTGGACAACAACATTTGGGGTCCAATTTCTCCTATTACCCTTGGCAAAATAGGAAATTCCAGGCTAAAAAATCATTTTTGAGGAAAGAAAAATTATTTTTTATTTTCATGGCTCTGCGTTATAAACTTCTGTGAAGCACCTGGGGGTTTAAAGTGCTCAATATGCATCTAGATAAGTTCCTTGGGGGTCTAGTTTCCAAAATGGGGTCACTTGTGGGGGAGCTCCAATGTTTAGGCACACAGGGGCTCTCCAAACGCGACATTGTGTCCGCTAACAATTGGAGCTAATTTTCCATTAAAAACGTCAAATGGCGCGCCTTCCCTTCCGAGCCCTGCCGAGTGCCCAAACAGTGGTTTACCCCCACATATGAGGTATCGGCGTACTCGGGAGAAATTGCCCAACAAATTTTATGATCCATTTTATTCTATTGCCCATGTGATAATGAAAAAATTGAGGCGAAAAGAATTTTGTGAAAAAAAAAAAAGTACTTTTTCATTTTTACAGATCAATTTGTGAAGCACCTGAGGGTTTAAAGTGCTCACTAGGCATCTAAATAAGTTCCTTGGGGGGTCTAGTTTCCAAAATGGGGTCACTTGTGGGGGAGCTCCAATTTTTAGGCACACGGGGGCTCTCCAAACGTGACATGGTGTCCGCTAAAGAGTGGAGCCAATTTTTGATTCAAAAAGTCAAATGGCGCTCCTTCCCTTCCAAGCCCTGCCGTGCGCCCAAACAGTGGTTTACCCCCACATATGAGGTATCAGCGTACTCAGGACAAATTGGACAACAACTTACGTGGTTCAGTTTCTCCTTTTAGCATTGAGAAAATAAATAAATTGTTGCTAAAAGATAATTTTTGTGACTAAAAAGTTAAATGTTCATTTTTTCCTTCCATGTTGCTTCTGCTGCTGTGAAGCACCTGAAGGGTTAATAAACTTCTTGAATGTGGTTTTGAGTACCTTGAGGGGTGCAGTTTTTAGAATGGTGTCACTTTTGGGTATTTTCAGCCATATAGACCCCTCAAACTGACTTCAAATGTGAGGTGGTCCCTAAAAAAATGGTTTTGTAATTTTCGTTGTAAAAATGAGAAATCGCTGGTCAAATTTTAACCCTTATAACTTCCTAGCAAAAAAAAAATTTTGCTTCCAAAATTGTGCTGATGTAAAGTAAACATGTGGGAAATGTTATTTATTAACTATTTTGTGTCACATAACTCTCTGGTTTAACAGAATAAAAATTCAAAATGTGAAAATTGCGAAATTTTCAAAATTATCACCAAATTTCAGTTTTTAGCACAAAAACGCATAATTTATTGACCTAAATTTACCACTAACATGAAGCCCAATATGTCATGAAAAAACAATCTCAGAACCGCTAGGATCCGTTGAAGCGTTCCTGAGTTATTACCTCATAAAGGGACACTGGTCAGAATTGCAAAAAACGGCAAGGTCTTTAAGGTCAAAATAGGCTGGGTCATGAAGGGGTTAAAGCAAGCGAAGTTTAAAAAAAAAAAAAAACACTGGTACCACCAGATTCAGAAACATCCGATCAAAATATAAATTAATCCGATCAGTAAACACCGCAACGAGAGAAAAACAAACAAAAGAAAAAAAAAAAAGACAGAATTGTGTTTTTTTTTGGTT